>NC_137329.1:53231023-54431023 GCF_965287045.1 Carcharhinus amblyrhynchos
GGAGAATTCCAAAAGGTGGGAAAATGTTAAATAGCAAGTGATGTTGGCGTCTGAGGCGTCTCCTCAGTTGCCATTCGGCACACCAGAAGTTTTGGGTGTATGTTTCCTCAACACGGTTTTGGGTGTTTGAAGGGGGAGGGGAGGAAGAAAGTCGGAGTCACAGGCATTAATCATAGGCTTTATGAGGTTAGAGGGATGAGGTCAGGGTTTATAGCTGCATCTTGTGGGGAACTGCCAGACTGCGCCTGAGCCACATGACGTGCTAATGGGCTGTTCCACACTGAGGAAGAAGTTTCCCAAGCGGACACCTCTCCCTCATGTCGCTCTCCATGATTCAGCCTTTCCACTGGAATTCTTGTTTAATTAAATTCTGGTGTGGTTCAATTATCATCACCATTGTAAGATTACAGCAGTTTCTTCCTGAACTGAGTCTCTTGATTTAAAACTATAGGAAGCTTGTCTCAATGTGTTACATTGCCACTTTGCTATCTTCTTCATATGGCTTAGTTTAAATTACCAGGGGCAAACTATCTTGGCCACTGCGTGTACAGGAGAGCACCATAGAAAAGTTACAGTGCAGAAAGAGACCATTCAGCCCATCCTATATATATATACTGACCAAAAGACTAGCTGCTCATTTTAATACCACTCTCCAGTGCTTACTCTGTAGGTTAAGGCTGGTAAGTCTGGAGAGAACTGTTCTTCATATAATGTGTTTGTGCATTAGCCAGTGAAAGATTGATGGGGACCAGTAAGGTAGGCAAAGGAGAGATTTTTTTTTGTACTTTCCATCTCTCGTGCAGTATTTTCGCATCTATTCAGAGCTGCTGCCTCACAGTGCCAAGGACCCGGGTTTGATTCTGGCCTGTGTGGAGTTTGCACATTCACCCGGTGTCTGTGTGAGTTTCCTCTGGGTGCTCCGGTTTCCTCCCATACTCCAGTGCGGGTTGGGTGGATCGGTAAATGCACAGGGTTACAGGACTAGGGTGAAGGGGAGGATCTGGGTGGGATGCTATTTCAGAGAGTCGGTGCAGATTCGATGGACCAAATGGCCTCTTTCTGAAGTGTTCTATGGATTCTGTAGAAGTGTCACAGGCAGGAAGAGGCTTGCAAAACAGCAGTGCAAGCATATCCTTTTTTTTAGAAGCTCCTATAATGTGATCCTTTGGGACAGTGTAAAGAAGGACATGTTTGTGTGAGCCTCAAAGCTTTATAACTTTTTTTTGTTTTTAAAGCAATTTGTTAAGCAAGAAATGACCTCAAATGCATCTGACCAGCTTGGTCCATTTGGTTGGTAATATAAACCTTGGCTCCAACGGCAATGTATCCAGTCTCCAAAAGATGGCGATATTGCCCATATTTTTCAGCCTTTTCCTTCTCTGAAGCAGAGAGTAAAATAGGGATCGTCTTGCCAACGATTCCCAGTTCCTTTGAATAAATATATTTTTAAAAAGGTTATTGCTGCTTGGTAAACTATGATCCTGATCCTCAAGTAGTATTTTTTCCTCAGTTGGCCAAAGGTTGAGCTGACACATTGGAGGCAATGCGATGAATTTCAAATTCTACACCTGCCTTCACAAAGACGTGGAAAATTGTACACGTTTTAGCTATGCGAGTTGTTGGAAGAGGACCTTGGTTTTCTAAGGCTTCAGTGAAAGGCCCGTTTTCCCATATTCTTCAGAGAAGGACTCTACCGTGACCTGGAGTTGAATTTCTGAGCGAGCACTGTACACAAGTGTCATCTGCGCATTGAAGCTCAGTGACTGACATTGGTGTGGTTTTGGTTTTGAGTTGAAAGAAGCATGTGGGCTGTGAGGTTCTGTAGATGGCCTCCACGCTTGTAGATAACTTACTGGAAGTGGGCTGCGCTATTACTGTGAGGAAAATGGAGGAGAGTTGATGCAGTGACACAGCCTTGTTTGACCCCAGTCTTCACTGAGATTTGATTTGATCTATTATTGTCATGTGTCCAGTATAAAGTGAACAGTATTGTTTCTTGTGCGCTATGCAGACAAAATATACCATTCATAGAGAAGGAAATGAAAGAGTGCAGAATGTAATGTTACAGTCATACCTAGGATGTAGAGAAAGATCAACTTAATGTGAGATATGTCCATTCAAAAGTCCGATGGCAGCAGGGAAGAAGCTGTTCTTGAGTCGGTTGGTACAAGAGCTCAGACTTTTGTATCTTTTTCCTGAAGGAAGAAGGGTGGAAGAGAAAATGTCCAGGATGCGTGGGGTTCATAGTTATGCTGACTGCTTTGCAGAGTCAATGGATTGGAAGCTGGTTTGCATGATGGATTGGGCTACATTCACGACCTTTTGTAGTTCCTTATGGTCTTGGGCAGAGCAGGAGCCATACCAAGCTGTGATACAACCAGAAAGAATGCTTTCCATGCTGCATCTGTAAAAGCTGGTGAGACTTGGAGACCCCCGAGTAGTTGGAATTCCAGAACACAGTGGGTTATACTCCCGATGTGGCTGCGCAGCCTGACGTCCCACATCTGGGAAGACGAGCACAATGCGAAGGATGGAGTCTCAGGAACACTGTGATTGTGACTATCCTCAACATAGGACACAAGTCCAGTGGTAGTAACCCTGCTGTCTGCCACACGGAAGATCATTGCAAGGATCCCTCTCTATTGCCTCCTTACCGTGACCAAAGAGCTCCTTCCAGAGTCACAGTGCAGATTTTACCCAGTGAGAGGCAGCACAGACCATGCAAGGCTCAGCACCAGCCGCTGTACGTGACCTCTTCCGACTGCACCACAGCCTTTGACCCTGTCAATCACAAAGCCTTTTGGCGAGCTCTCTTCAAATTTAGCTGCCTCAGAAATTTGCCACAATCTTCTGCCTACTCCACATGCAAGACAGGGCCCTCACCAGCGGAACCACCGAGACTCTCACCAGCGGAACCACCAGGACCTTCACCACTGGAAGCGCCTATCTGTTGTAAGGACATTTGATGTCATTTGATCATTTGATAGGCACCCTGTATGGGGAGTCCTATACAGAGTTCACAGTTCAGTGTGGTTCCAAGTTCAATCTGTTCTCTTCACCATATTAGCAACTCTCTGCTGGCCAATCAATTTGTCTTCAGTATTTCCTCAGATCAGTGAAAGGTCAGCCCAGCTCCCGGTTCTGTGAACTATCCAGCGCCCGTTTAGTTGGACGTGATGTTTAAAGTTTATTTATTAGTGTCATAAGTAGGCTTACATTAACACCACAATGAAATTACTGTGAAAATTCCCTAGTTGCCACACTCCGTTCAGGATGTGGCAACTAGGAAGAATTTAGCATGGCCAATGGACCTAACCAGCATGACTTTCAGATGTTGTAAATCCTGATGACTCATGGAAAATAGTTTTCTTGATGTGCTTCCTTTCCTCCTGTCACATTTTAACCTAGATTAACCTATTCTGATTCATCTAGAAGCAGTTGCTGCATTTTCTTGCCTGAATCCAAAAAGCAAGTTTTTATTTTCTGACCCCAGCCTTCTGACCTTTGACCTCATATTGCCAGCAGACTCAGTCATCGGGGAAGCCAATCAGGTGGCCGCAGCACAGAAAGATGGGTTTTTATTGAAAAATAGTCATAAAATATCTAAAAGAACAGTACGAAACATTTCAATGTAGCCATTACAGAGGGTGCGATGATATTTAAATTTTCCGCATGGATCAGGTTTTTCTCGAAGGTGCAACTGCGATACCTGTAATACTCACTGCATATATTCAACGTGAGTCATATAGCCCCAGGACGTTCTATGCAATTTCCAGCCCCTCAGTGCACTGTAGCCGAAAAGTCCCAGTCAGCAATCTACCAGACGATTGGCAGAGGCTGCACTGTGACACAGATAATGATGTCAAGTCATGCTAACTGCTGAATCACCAACCCCACCCAATCTCCAGGAATTAGGAAAGGTAGGACTTCCGTTTATTAAAGACATTGGGCAGTATTCCACCCGCCCTCCCTACTTGCCGTGTTTTCTGAGGGTGGCTTGCCATTGGCCGCTGGAGGGATCTTTCGATCTCGCTGATGACGACACCATTTTGGCTCGCCTGTCTGGCTGCCAGGGAACCCATCGTGAAGGGGGATAGGAAAGGGGAGGGGAGTCACCTTTGGCACAGATGGACCCCCCGGATAGCTAACTCACCCATCAACAAAAACTGGGCTGATTTGTCCAATATTGATGATCTTAATCTGGTCCACATGGCGACCAAGAGGAAGGACAAATCAGAATATAGTCGTAAATTTGCAGCTGATACACATTTGGATAGGAGGCTGAGTTGTGAGGAAGATGCTTCAACATGATTTGGACAGGCTGAGTGTTGTGGGCATCTGCGTGGCAGATGTAGTATAACGTGAAATGTGAGGTTATCCACTTTGGTAGCAATAATAAAAAGACAGATTATTACTTGAATGGGTGTAAATTGAGAGAGGTGGATACTCAATGAGACTTTGGTGCCCTCGTGCAAAAGTCACTGAAAGTAAGTGCGCAAGTACAGCGGGCAGTAAAGAAGGCAAGTGGTATGTTGGCCCTCATGGTGAGAGGATTTGAGGATAGGAATGTTTTGCTGCAATTTACAGGGTGTTGGTGAGGCACACCTGGAGTATCGTGTGCAGTTTTGGTGTCCTTATCTACGGAAGGATGTCCTGACTATAGAGACAGTACAGCGAAGATTTACTAGGCTGATTCCAGAATGGCAGGTCTGTCATATGAGGAGAGATTAACTCAGTTAGGATTATATTCACTGGAGATTAGAAGAGGAGATCTCATAGAAACTTATAAAATTCTAACAGGGTTAGACAGGGTAGATTCAGAAAAAATGTTCCCGATGGTGGGGGAGTCCGGAACTAGGGGTCATAGGTTGAGGATAAGGAGGTGAAGAGAATTTTTTATCACCTAGAGTGTAGTGAATGTGTGGAATTCACTGCCACAGGAGGTAATTGAGGCCAAAACATTGTGATTTCAAGAAGAAATTAGATATAGCTCTTGGGGCTAAAGCGATCAAGGACTATGGGAGGCGTGGAGGGAGGTGGGGGAATCAGGATATTGAATCTGATGATCAGTCATGATCATAATGAGTGGCGGAGCAGGCTCAAAGGGCTGAATGGCCTACTGTTGCTTCTTGTTTCTATATAATAAGACCTTGTAATTAGATCCAATAGCAGTCAATAGAACCCTGTGCAAAAAATGGCTGCATTTGGGTTTAAAACATTAATATTCCCTATGTTCCAACCATCACTATGACTCAAACGTACTTTATTGACTGGCTGTAAAGTGCTCCGAGCCTTCTGGTAACCATGAAAGGTCTATATCAAAGTAAGGCTGCTTCCTGTAGTTTGGGTGTGAGGGGCATTGCAGGAGATGGCTGTCCTGTGTTTAAGGAAGATTGCAGGGGATGCCTGTCCTGTGTTTGGGTGTGAAGGGTGTTGCAGGAGATGGCTGTTCTGTGTTTGAGGTGCGAGGGGCATTGCAGGGAAAGGCTGTGCTGTGTTTGGGTGCAAGGGACATTGCAGGAATTAGCTGCCCTGTGTGTGTAGTTTTCACACTCTTTATGCCACTACACAAAACAAATTAGCAGATTGAACCACCCTCCCCTACCCAGCAAACACTGGAATGAAGGCTGGTTCCTAAGTAGCCCTGTTGCCTTGGTGTGTGGTTGTCAACACTGATTCAATGTATTCCTGAAAGTTTCATCACGTGACTTGCCCCTACCTTCCAGCCATGAATTGACCAACACTTCCATCCCTGTGACATACTACCTTCTTATGTCAACTGGAAGGCAAAAAAAGACTCATTTCCCAATTGGATTATGCTTAACTGTCAGCCTTTATTCCTCTCCCACCCCCCAAATTTAATGTTTTTATATCTAATAGAGGAAAATGTTGGAATCATAGAATTTTACAGCGTAGAAGGAGGTCATTCGGCCCATCATGTCTGCACTGGCTCTCAAAAGTGCTACCCAGCTAGTCCCATTCTCCAGTCCTATCTTCATAACCCATAATTCATCACTCTCAAATATGTATCTGTCTCTATTTTGAAACCTCTTGTGAAATCCACCTTCACCACTTTCCCAGGCAACACATTCCACATCCCAACAACTCTGAATAAACAAGTTTCTCCTCATCTCACTTCTAGCTCTCTTGCTGACACTTTTGAAATTGTGACCCCTAGTCACTCACATATCAGCTGGTGGAAACAGAATATCCTTCTTCACCCTGTCAAAATTGTTCAGAATTTTGAACACCTCAACAAGGTCACCTCTTATTTGCCTCTGCTTCAAGGAGAATAAGCCCAATTTCTATTACCTTGCATCTAAAATTCCTCATTCCTGGTATCATTCTAGTCAATCTCCTTTCAGTCTCTCTAGGGCTTTTATATCCTTCCTTAAATAAGTTGCCCAGAACTGAACACAATACTCCAAATGTGGTCTGACCAATGATTTGTAAAGATGTGGCATCTCTTACTTTCATACTCTATACCTCTATTTATAAAGCCAAGGATCCTATCAGCAGCCTTTAACAACTGTTTCAACTTGCCCAGTCACCTTAAGAGAATGTTGTACTTTAGTCCTGGGGTCCCCTCAAAGCTGTACTATTGAGCCTGTATTGTCTCCCCATGTTTTTTTTCCATCAAAATCCATCACCTCATATTTCACTGCATTGAAATTCATCTGCCAGGTGTCCGTCCATCTGGCCAACTTGTCAATGTCCCCCTGAAGTTGCTCAGTATCATCCTCACAATTCACTATTCTCCCAAGCTTAGTATCACCTGCAAATTTAGAACACCCATGTCTAATTTGTTTATGTAAATCAGAAAAAGCAAGGCTCCAACACAAATCCCTGGGGAACACTGCTTTCAACTCATCTCCAGTCTGAGAAATGCCCACCTGTACCTACTCTCTGTTTCCTATGTCTTAGCCAACTTCTAATCCATGCTGCTAAGGACCCATCAATCCCAATCATTTCTAATTTGCTATCCAACCTTCCATGTGGAACTGGATCAAATGCTTTCTGAAAGTCATGGCACTGCCCTCATCCACTGCCTGTCACCTCGTCGAAGAACTCAATTCAATTTGTCAGGCATGACCTGCCCATGTCAAAGCAATGTTGACTGTCTGTCTAGTATTAACTTAAGTGTAAATTTATCTTATCCTGTATTACGGCCTTCATCAATTTTCCACTATTGATGTCAAGCTGACCGGTCTATAGTTTCCTGGGTTATGCTTTGCCTCTTAAACAACGATGTCAGATTTACAATCCTCCAGTCATAGGATCATAAAATGTATGTCTCTGGAGACAGGCCCTTTGGCACAAACTGCTCCATGCTGACCAAAAAGCCTCGGCTAATCCCATTTGCCTGCATTTGGCCCATACTCCTCTAAATTTTTCCTATCCATGTATCTGTCCAAATGCCTTTTAAATGTTGTCAATGTCCCTGCTTCAACCATTTCCTCCAGCAGCTCATTTCATATACGTACCACCCTCTGTGTAAAAACAATTGCTCCTCAGGTTCCCATTAATTCTTTCTCCTCATATTCTTAGTCATCCAGGGTATGCTAGCTTTGGATACTCAATATTTATTTCTCATGGATATGTACCTAGCTTGCATCCTATTTCACCTCTCCTTTGAAAGTCTCCCATGTTTTATCCACCAGAATGCATTTCCATCAACCTGCTTCAGTTCAACTTTTAGACTCCTAAAGTTATCCCTTTTCCAGTTTGGGATCCTAATCTGTGACTTTTTTGTATGTTTTTCCATCTTAGTGATATTATGATCACTATTTCCCAACTGCTCTCCACCGGGCCTGTCTCATTTCCTTGGACCAGATCCAACACAGCAGATCCAGATTCAGTTCCTGGGCAGGACTGGAAATGTACTGTTCCAGAAAGTTCTCCAGCATTCACTGTAGAAATTTCTCACTTTCTATGCCCCACATTCTACGTTTTTCTACCTAAGGCTAATAAAAATCCACAAATATCACAACCCTACTTGTCTTGCAGGTTTCCATAATCTGCCTATAAATGCTCTCTTCAATTTCCTCCTCATTATTTGGGGGACTATAATAAA
The DNA here is from genome assembly GCF_965287045.1 of Carcharhinus amblyrhynchos. Taxonomy (NCBI): domain Eukaryota; kingdom Metazoa; phylum Chordata; class Chondrichthyes; order Carcharhiniformes; family Carcharhinidae; genus Carcharhinus; species Carcharhinus amblyrhynchos. The sequence continues at coordinate 53,239,098 of NC_137329.1, forward strand.
TACCAAACAAGGCACCACTCCCTTCCTGTTTCTCACTGCCAACCATATTGATACTAATTCAGGAACTGCATCTCATTCAAGGGCTAAGATATTATCTTTGACCGAGACTGCGGCATCTCTTCCCTTTTTACTCATCCTGTTGCTACCAAAAGCCTTATAACCCGGGATAGAAACTTAGAAACTCAAAGCAGAAGTAAGCCATTTGGCCCTTTGATCTTGCTCCGTCATTCATTATGATCACGGCTAATCATATTCAATATCCTGATTTCCCCCCACCCCTCTCCACGTCCCCGTATCCTTTGATTCCTTTAGCCCAAGAGCTATATGTAATTTCTTCCTGAAATCGCACAACGTTTTGGCCTCAACTACTTTCTGTGGTAGTGAATTCCACACGTTCACCACTCTTTGGATGAAAATATTTCTCCTCACCTCAATTCTAAAAGGTTTATCCCTTACCCTCGCATTATGACCCCTAATTCTGGACTCCGCTAGGAACACTCTTTCTGAAGAAACTAGATAAAGCCCTTGGGGCCAAAGGGATATGGGAGGAAGGGGAGATCAGGATTTTGAATTTGATGATCAACTATGATCATAATGAATGGCAGAGCAGGCTCGATGTAGCTGAATGGCCTATTCCTGCTTCTAATTTCCATGTGTCTAACCCTGTTCAAATTTTATAAGTTTTTATGAGATCCTCTCTCATTCATCTAAACTCCAATGAATACAATTCTAACTCACTTCGTCTCTCCTCAAATGACAGACCTGATATCCTGGACTCAGTCTGGTAAACCTTTGCTGCACACCCTTTATAGCAAGGACATCCTTCCTCAGATAAGGACACCAAACCTGCACACAATACTCCACGTGTGGCCTCACCAACACCCTATACAATTGCAGCAAAACATCTCTATCCCTGTACTCAAATCCTCTTGTTATGAAGGCCAACATACCATTTGCCTTCTTTACTGTCTGCTGTACTTGCACACTAATTTTCAGCGTCTGATGCATGAGGATGCCAAGGTATCACTGAGTATCCACCCCTCTCAATTTACACTCATTCAAGTAATAATTTGCCTTCCTATTATTGCTACCAATGTGGGTAACCTCACATTTCACATTATACTATATCTGCCATGCAGATGCCCAAACACTCAGCCTATCCAAATCATGTTGAAGCATCTCTGCATCTTCATCACAGCTCACCCTCCACCCAACTTTGTATCATCTGCAGATTAGCAGATAATACATTCAGTTCCCTCTTCCAAAGTAATAATCGGTCTTCCTTTTATTGCTACTGAAGTGGATAACATTTATCCATGTTATACTGCATCTGCTATGCTAATACCCACTCATTAAGAGATGTTAAATATTCAGTCTTGTTCTGGTTTAAGCCACATTTCTATCAATGTTACTATGTCATATCCCCCTAAAACAATTTCTGCTTCCAATTCCTCAGTTGTGTTTGCTATACTCTGTGTATTTCCATACATACAATTGAACCCTGCCCTCTCTCTACGGGTTTATTAATCCAGAGCATTCAGCAAGGAGCCATATTTGAAGGTGAACTGCCATGGAGTTGTAGATTATACTCCTCCTGAGCATAGTTTCCCCACTGGGGATGAGAAATCTGATAATTTACCCCTAAACACGCAGTAACTGTACCAAATGTCAACACTTCAACACTTTCCTTCCAAAGACGGAATGATTAAATAGTATCAGGCAGCACCGAGACACCCCATTGAAGCCTGGGGGGGTCCTGTCTAGCGATGGAAGCACAGTGACAGGTGTTGCTTTGGGCCTCAATCTCTCCCTCTCTCTCTCTCACACACACACAAGAGTCCATCATTAAGCAATGTTCCCTGCATATCACTGCACTTCATAGAGCTCCACTGCTTGGTATCTTTTGTACAGTTCTTGATTTTACGTCTGCCCTCAGCCAGCTGGGGTTCCATTGTTTTAAGTGCAATGGTGCGTCTGATGTGACGTAACCAAATTGGCTGAAGCTGTTCACAGAGATGTGAGCAACAAGCCTTGGTTCCCAGGACAAACAATCTCCGAGATAATGGGATGAGTCTATCATTGTGAAAAAGCTGCCCATTGATCACAGCTGAAGCAAGGCTCTGGATTTAATCGAGGCTCAGAATGGTCTGCCAGCTGTCACTATAGTTACCGTCCCAGAGATTGCTTCTGGGAACGCAGTGTGTCAGCTGAAGGAACCATCTTGGCTTGCAGCATGTTTTAATACTATTGTCACACAACTGATAATAGCTTTTGCAGTTTACGGCTGGCGTGAGTGAGAAGCAGAGTGAGCCCGCTGCAACCGGTGCAATGGTACAAGAGTGACTTGCATTTATATAGTAGCTGTTGCACTCTCAGAATGTGCCAGCCAGCTTTACAAACAATAGAAGCACTTTTGACGTGCAGTGAACACTGTAAAATCTAACTGCGCACTCGAGTTCCCAAAAGTGATAATGACCAGCCAATGTAGTTTCTTTTAGTGATCCGGGTTGAGGGATGAATGTTTACCAGGACACCAGGGAACACCACTGCTCTTATAGGGATTTGGGATCTCAAACGGCCACGTGAGAGATCAGAGAGGCTTTCAGCTTCATGTCCCATCTGACAGCCTAGTGCAACACTGCCTCAATTGTACTTTGGAGTGCAGCCCTGGCTTTGAGTGTGGGAATGTGGCCCTGGTTCTATGTGCGGGGGGGGCGCGGCCCTGGTTCTGTGTGTGGAGGGTGCGCGGCCCCGGTTCTGTGCACGGGGGGGGTGCGCGGCCCCGGTTCTGTGCGCGGGGGTTTGGCGGCTCTGGCTCTGTGCATGGGGGTCTCAGCCCTGGTTCTGGGGGCGGAGGGGGAGGGGGAGGGGGTGGAATTATGAATTTTCTGACCCAGCAGTAACTGTTACCACCTGAACTGTGGCTGACTCCATATTATGTTGTGCTCCTGTACAGAATGGAGCCCAAGTTTTGGGGCAAAGCTCTGACCATAAACAATCCTTTGCCACAGTTTCAGTCAATGACTCCTGGAGTAAGTTTTTGAGGGAAGCAGTAACTTTAACCTTAACCTGAAGGATGATGCACTGCTGTCAGTAAAAAGGTAAAGTCACCATAGGAATGAGATAGAGAATCTAGTGAACTGGTGCAGCAACAATAATCTCTCCCTCAATGTCAACAAAACGAAGGAGATTGTCATCAACTTAGAAAGCATAAAGGAGAACATACTCCTGCCTACATCAATGGAGGCAAAGTAGAAAGGGTTCAAAAGCTTCAGGTTTTTAGGTGTCCAGATCATCAATAATCTGAGCTAGGCCCCCCCATGCCAACACTATAGTTAAGAAAGCCCACCAATTCCTATACTTTCTCAGAAGACTAAGGAAATTTGGCATGGCAGCTACGACTCTCACCAATTTTTACAGATGCACCATAGAAAACATTCTTCCTGTTTGTATCACAGCTTGGTATGGCTCCTGCTCTGCCCAAGACTGTAAGGAACTACAAAAGGTTGTGAATGTAGCCCAATCTATCACGCAAACCAGCCTCCCAACCATTGACCCCAGTTAGATTTTAATAATTACATTATTTTTGGATTATGAATGGTAACTTCCATAATTGTAAGTTTTCACTGATCCATGCACACGACACACATTCCACAATACAGGATCTTTGCAAATCTTTGGGCAGCAATTTGGGAAAGACAGAGTAACAATATTGATAAAAGACAGAATTACAGCTGTAGCAACAGACAGGATTTCAGTCAGTGAATATACAGTGAAAACACTGGCTGCAATGAAGGAACAACAACAGATTTATTTTGGTGGTTTTTTTTACAGATTGGATGGTGGTGATGTACAAGAGGGAGGGATTTAAAAATACTGCATGGGAAGCACATAGGACAGGGGGATTTCAATTCCTACATCTACATGGAAGAGGTCAAACAGCTCGACTAGTAAAGGCAGTGAATTTCTGGAATGAATTCAGGATATTTTACTACAATGGTGTATTTTACAGGCGATAATGCAATATTGGATTTGGCGATGAATAATTCATCAGAGTTGATTAATAATCTTGCAAATAGTGACCATAGGGTGACATAGTGGTTAGCACTGCTGCCTCACAGTGCCAGCAACCCGCGTTTGATTTCCCGCTTTGGTGACTGTCTGTGCGGAGTCCCCATGTGTCTCCCTGTGTCTGTGAAAAGAATAGGAGGTGATCGTATTGAAACATATAGGTTTCTTAAGGGGCTTAACTAGGTAAATGCTGAGAGGAGGATCCCCCTCATGGGAGAGCCTGGGAACAGAAGGCATAACCTCAGAATAAAGGTACACCAGTTTAAGACTGATCTTTGGTGAATACTGATTAAGAACTGATTAAGGGGGAATTTCTTCTCTGAGGGTTGTGAGTCTTTGGAACTCTTGATCACAGAGAGCTGTGGGGGCACAGTCCTTGTGTATATTTAAGGCTGAAATAGATTTTAATCCGTGGGGGAATCAAAAGTTACAGGGAAAGAACAGGAAAGTGGATGTGAGGAATGGCGGATCAGCCCTGATCCTATTGAGTGGTAGAGCAGGCCCAAGGGACCATATGGCCTACTCCTGTTCCTATTTCTTGTGGTCTTAGATGGTTGTTTTTGACTGACGATGGGCTGAGGGCTGTGTGATATCAAAACTAATTGCTGCTTCCTGCTCAATATTAAAGCAAGCAGGCGAGGAAATTACAGATGCAACTCTTGGTATTTTCAAACCCTTCTCAACTGGACAATTGTGACTTTAGGTTGAAATGTGACAACTAGCACTCAGTTATTTAAACAAGGAGGAACTGATAAACAAGGTAACCGCAGGTCCTTCGGTTTAATATCTGTCATGGAGAAATCCCCAGAGCCTGTCCCTGAGCACTTGGGCAAGGATAGATTGATGGAAGTGAGTCAGCATGGATTTGTGATGGAACACTCAGACTAAACTAGTTGAATTGTGGATGATGGATAGAGGGGTATGTACGGATGTTGAATGGAGTTCCAGAAGGCATTTGCTGAGGTGTTGAATGTGAGATTATTAATTAGAACAGTGGTGGGCAACCTGCGGTTCTGCGTGTGGCCCATGAGACATTTTGTTGACTGTCATCTGTGTGTTGCCGCATTCTATTGATTTCCATCCGCATAGTTCTTTTCCTACCAGTATGACTGAAGTAATAAACAGGTAAAGTGAGGAGAAGTGAAGTGAGATGCATGCTGATTGCTCACTACATTGACTGTGAGAGTTGTGCGTACTGTCTGCATCCAAAGTTTCTTTTGTTTTTCACATTGGAATTTGACGACAATACTATTAATATATAAATGGTTAAGCATTTTCTATAACTTGTTATGAAATATTCAGCATATATTTAATTTTGTTCATGGGGTTGTGGTTGGTGAATAAGCCTGAATTCAATCTTGCGGCCCACTGAGGTGAAGGAAGCCTAGCTGAGGTCGCCTATCACTGAACTGGAATGATAAGTGCATAGAATTGGAGATAACCTTGCAGCATGGATTAGATATTGGTTGGCAGGTGGGAGACAACAGTTCATTCTCTGATTGACAAGGGACAAAAGGCAGTTCCCAGAGATCTATTCTGAGTCCTGTCAAAATGACTTCCTCTTGCAGTACCTAATCCAACTGCCTTTGCAGAACTTGAAGCAAATGCAGAAACTGCCAACACGTCCCAGAGATTGATGCATCAGTCAAGTACTTTGTGACCTCCTGACTCCATGATTTTACCCTAACATTTGTATCCCCTAATTTTCTCCTACCAATCCAGCTCAGTCAAACTATCCACGTGGACAGTAGCTAAGTCCTCCATTATTTTAAATACCACAATCATTTCCTGCGTAAGTCTCTGAGGCGACATGGTGGCACCGTGCTTAGCACTGCTGCCTTACAGCATCAGGGACCCAGATTTGATTCCCAGCTTGGATCACTGTGTGGAGTCTGCACGCTCTCCCTGTGTCAGCATGGGTTTCCTCTGGGTGCTCCAGTTTCCTCCCGTAGCCCGAAAGACGTGCTGGTTAGGTGCATTGTCAATGCTAAATTCTCTCTTAGTGTACCCGAACAGGCGCCAGAGTGTGGCGACTATGCGATTTTCACAGTATTCGTTGCAGTGTTGGGGTAAGCCTTACTTTTGAAACTAATAAATAAACTTTAAACCCTTTTCCAATGTTAAAACAAACTCCAGATCTCGATGTTTATCCTAATGTACAGGCATCAATTCAGGGTTTGATTATCCATTGCCATGTGAGGGGACAGAAATTGATGCACTACTGGACCAGTGCCATGTTAAAAAGTAAAGCTGAACGTGAATTTTAAACACTTGTACAAGTTGAGTCAAGTTGGTCGCGATACCACTGAATGATTCTTGATGGCTGCACTGAGCTGTTGTACTGGTCTGACATCTCCACCATCAGGTCATTTATGGTGTTGCTGCTGACTTCACAACATTCTCCATTCTGTACCTGATGTTGCCATTGCTTTTTTAGAGTCATTTGGGAACTCAGAAAATCACAGCAATTATCAACACGGGCTTTATTGGGGATTCGGGATAATTTAGATGCAATTTTACAAACTAGGTTATGTCTTAAGCATGCTACTAATAATTATTTCAGCAAAGTATTTGCTGTGAAAGGTAAGGTTGCCATAGATTCAGGCATGATGTGGGTATGCCGGCGTTGGACTGGCGTAAACTTTGTCAGACTTTTTACTAGATTCAGGCAACCAGAGGCTGCTCTCCCCTTTTGAAGGGAAGAGCTGACTTGTGGTGAACTAACCTGAGGATCATCACCACCTGGGGCAAGTTAGAGAAGATAGTGTTGTGGTAATGTTAGTGGACAAGTAATCCAGAGGCACCGGCTAATGCTCTGGGGGGCATGGGTTCAAATCTCACCATGACAACTGATGAATTTATATTCCTAATAAGTGTAGGTTAGAAGGATTATTGGGAGTAATGTGGATTGCAGTTGCAACTAAATGAAATAGTTTGTGATTCCGGGCATTTGTTCAGGGTGGCACAATGGTTAGCACTGTGGTTTCACAGCGCCAGAGACCGGGGTTTGATTTCGGCCTTAGGTCACTGTGTGGAGTTTGTATATTCTTCCCATGTTTGTGTGGGTTTCCTCCCACAGTGCAAAAATGCACAGGTTAAGTGGATTGACAATAGTAAATTGCCCCTTGATGTCCAAAGATGTGCAGGTTAGGTCGTGTGGGGTTATGGAAGTGGAAAACATGGGTAAGAGTTGGTGCAGACTTTGATGGGCCTAATGGCCTCCTTCTGCACAGCAGAAATTTTATGGCTCCCATATAACCTGAGCGTCCAAGGGAATTGCATTCACCCTGTTGGTGTTGCTCCACATCACAAGCCAACCATCCACCCAACTGATTCCCACTTTGGAGTGTATGCTGCTTAAATACAGCTTGGCTTAAATGCAGCTTGGCTGCTGTGCTAGAGTGGTGAAAATGTGGAACTCTCTCCCACAAAGGGCAGTGGATCACATGAATGGTGGGAGGAGGCAGTTCGGCCCATTGCAACTGCACCAACTCTCTGAATGAACTGGGACCAACTGTAGCTTTCAAAATGGAGAACAACAGACTCGTGTCAAGCAAGAGTATTGAGTGATATGAAGCTTGGATGTGGGGAGATATGGGACTCAGGTACGGGGGGATATGGGACTCGGGCGCGGGGGAACATGGGGCTCAGGCACAGGGGACACAAGGCTCGGGCATAGGGGACACGGGGCTCGGGCACGGAGGGATACGTGTATTGGTTGTGGAGGGTTACTGGACTCAGGTCTGGAGGGTTCTGGGTATTGGGTGTGGAGGAATACAGGGCTCGGGTGCGGATGGATACTGGTATCGGGTGTGGAGGGTTACGGGCATTGGGTGTGGAGGGATATGGGGCTTGAACGAAAGTGAAGTTGAAATGCTGATCAGACATGATGTAATTGACTGAGACAACAGGCCTGAGGTGCTCATTACATTCCCCCCCACCATCCCCACCCCACCACACCCTCACCACCCTCCCCGCTTATTCCCAGTATTAAAATTTAACAAAACAGTTTTGGAACTCACACCTGCCTCGTTTGCTGGGAGCCAAGGAGAAAAGGTTTATTTTAATCAGAAGCAATTTGGCATAAAACTGAACAGATAGTTGTGAATTGAGAAGGAGATGATGAAGTGCAGGAAGGGTCGAACAGGCTGCAATGGCCCTCAATGAAACAGGAAACTAGATGGAGGGTAGTGGAGAAGTGGCAAGGGATTGAAGCAGTTAAGGTTCAAGCTGTGAAGAGCTCGGTGTTTGAAGGCGAGAATCTTGCACAGAGCTCTGGAGAAAACTCTTCAGAACAGAAAGCAGGGTCAATAGCTCTTGAAACTTGCTGTGCTTTTGCAGCTCAGTCAAACTTAGCGTATAATTCTTCCTCTGAACATTCGGAATCATTCAACGCTTGAGCAATTGGCCAGTAGCTCGTGACTTCATTAGAACTAAAGTGCACATTTGGCAGCATTTAACACGCTGTAGGGCAGAGCCAAAAGAATTCCGTTTCTATCAGCACAGCAAATTCCTGATTGAATGCTCGGTATCAGAGGGAGTGAAAGCCAGCTGATGAGTGGAAGGGAAAGTCCCTTCCGGCGGTAGGACACATCTGGAGATAGCAATGTTTGGTGGGGATCTGAGTTGTCAGTTTGCTTTCTGGTCTGTTCTGGAGAATGAATGGTACCTCAAGAAGTGAGATCAGACAAGAGGGCTAAAGACTCTGAATGTTGATTTTTTTTTCATTTATTAGCACTTTCAAAAACTAAACCATGGCTTGTTACATTTTTCAAATGTAGCTTTCCAAGAAGAAAATGATAGGCCTTAACCTCAAGTACTTATCCTGCTAGCTCCCCGACACTAAGGGGTCAATTTAGCATGGCCAATCAACCTAACCCGCACATCTTTAGACTGTGGAAGGAAACCTGGAAGAAACCCATGCCGACATGGGGAGAATGTGTAAACTCCATACAGATAGTGACCCAAGGCTGGAATTGAACCTAGGTCATTGGCACTGTGAGGCAGCAGTGCTAACCACTGTGCTACTCAGATGTGTGCAGTGTTAAAGCCCTGACCTTATGGCCAATTATAATAACTCCTGTGGTATCCTACGAGTGCCCTCCTTTCCTCTGGAAGTTCTGGAAACATTGCATTATTGATGCTTCAGATCTGAAATGGCCTGCAGGACACACACACCCATGTGGCCAGGACTATACAGACTCAGGGGTGTAGTAATTGTGTGATGGGGAAAGATCAAAATCCATTAGGTTCACACTCTACCATCCTGGTAGTCACATGATTCAATGATAGTGGAGTTATGGCAGCAAACCAGGCCATTTGGCCCAACTGGACTCTTCTCTGTTCATTCAGAGAGGGTGGTTTGAGCTAGCACTTGTTGCCCATCCCGAATTGCTCTTGAAATTGCCCTTCCTAGTAGGAAGCAGAGAATCGGTATCAATGGGTGCTATTCTGGTTGGCAGCTGGTGGCTAGTGGAGTGCCGCAGGGATCGGTGCTGGGGCCTCAACTGTTTACCATTTATATAGATGATCTGGAGAAGGGCGCTGAGTGTAGGGTGACAAAATTTGCTGATGACACGAAGATGAGTGGAAAAGCAAATTGCATGGAGGGTGTGGAAAGTCTGCAGAGAGATCTGGATAGGCTGAGCGAGTGGGTGAGGACCTGGCAGATGGAGTATAATGTTAGTAAGTGTGAGGTTATCCACTTTGGCAGAAATAATACTAGGAGGGGTTATTATTTAAAAGGCGAAAAGCTGCAGCATGTTACGGTGCAGAGGGACCTGGGGGTCCTTGTGCAGGAGTCGCAAAATCCCAGTCTGCAGGTGCAGCAGGTGATCAAGAAGGCGAATGGAATGCTGGCCTTTATAGCGAGGGGGATAGAATATAAAAGCAGGGAGGTCTTGCTGCAACTGTACAGGGCACTGGTGAGGCCACAGCTGGAGTACTGTGTGCAGTTTTGGTCACCGCACTTGCGGAAGGATATATTAGCCTTGGAGGGAGTGTAGAGAAGGTTCACTAGGCTGATACCGGAGATGAGGGGGATAGCCTATGAAGAGAGACTAAATAGACTGGGTCTGTACTCGTTGGAGTTTAGAAGGATGAGGGGGGATCTTATAGAGACATATAAGATAATGAAGGGGGTGGATAGGGTAAAGGTAGAGAGATTCTTCCCACTTAGAAAGGATAGCAGGACTAGAGGGCACAGCCTCAAGATAAGGTGGGGGGGCAGTTTAGATCAGAGTTGAGGAGGAACTTCTTCATTCAAAGGGTGGTGAATCTCTGGAATTCTCTGCCTGTTGAAGTGGTGGAGGCTACCTCATTGAATATATCTAAGACACGGGTAGATAGGTTTTTGACAGACAAGGGAATTAAGGGTTATGGGGAGAAAGCGGGAAAGTGGAACTGAGCCATGACAGATCAGCCATGATCTTATTGAATGGTGGGGCAGGCTCGAAGGGCTAGATGGCCTACTCCTGCTCCTATTTTTTATGTTCTTATGTTCTTAAATGAGTGGCTTCTTCAGCCATTTCAGAGAACAGTTAAGAATCAACCTCATTGTGTGAGTCACGTAAAAGCCAGACCAGGTAAGGATAGTGGATTTCCTTCCCCCGAAAAGCATCAGTGAACCAGATGGGTTGCTTCTCCCAACAACTGTCAGTCACCATTACTGAAATCATGTTCCAGAGTTCATTCATTGAATTTCCACCAACTTCCATGGGAGATTTCAGCCACCCCTCTGCCCAACAACAACCCCCCCCGCCTCTAACCAACCCCCCTCACCCCAGGCCTTAGCCCAGGCCTCTGGATCATTGACCTACTGACATTACCACGATGCCACCTCCCCTCTCTACTGGTACCCATGCTCTGCATGAGCCTACTTTCTTTCATTTAACATTATCCAATCTTCTAATCCTTTCTCAACATTTGCTTATCTAGCTTCCACTTAAATACATCATGCTGGTCATCTCACTCCATGTTGTAGTGAGTTCACTTTCTAAACGCTCTCTGAATAAAGAACATTTTCCTGAATTCCTAATTGCATCTCATAGAATCATAGAATCCTACAGTGCAGAAGGAGGCCATTCGGCCCATCGTGTCTGCACCAACCACAATCCCACCCAGGCCCTACCCCCATAATCCCATGCATCTACCCTAGCTAATCCCCCTGACACTAAAGGGCAATTTAGCTCGGCCAATCCATGTATTCTGCACAGCTTTGGACTGCGAGAAGAAACCAGAGCACCTGGAGGAAACCCACGCAGAAACGGGGAGAATGTACCAACTCCATATGTACAGTGACCGAAGCTGGAATTGAACCTGGGTCCCTGGCGCTGTATCTATGACAACTATGATAAGATAAAATAAATATCAAATATGCTAATTACTAGCTACTAATACAAAATGAAATGGACTAGAATAATTGGGAATAGCTGGTACATTGGCAAACTGTATAAAACGTGTGCTATACCATAGGAAAGTACTATCTATACAGGTGTTATAATGTTCAGACTCTCTGTCGCACACAACAGAGACAGAGATGCTTGAGGGTCTTATCGCGCAGTGATAGTGTCCCCCTAATGCTGGGCTGGCAGTTGCAGGTTCGCTTTCCAACCTGTTGGCCATGGAAGGAGCGTTCATGTCAGAGTTCAGCAGGATGATGATCAGCTCAGGACTCCTGCCACCATTCCCCCACTGTGTGTGTGTGTGTGTGTGTGTGTGTGTGAAAATGTGCTAAAAACAACAAGAGCTACTCACTTGACTGTGAAGCTGGCTGTTTCTCTTTGACTATCGATAGTTAACTTGATGAAAAGTTAATCAGGAGTGCAATTATCCCCTGCAAATCCTGCAGGGTGACAAAGTGAACGGTTCAGTGGGCTGCATCGCAACCATGCAGTCAGATGAATGTTACTGCAGAGGCACTGGGAACTGTGCAGCATAAGGAGAATGTGACAAGAGGTGAGGACGATAAGAGGAAAGTGGGCTGAAACTGAAATGGGAACAAGGCAGTTAAGATTCTGAATGATACATTTTTCCAAATGTTGACTTGGGAACACGTGAAAAGCACATTCCCCGTGACTCACCTCCAACTCCATGAGAGGACACACGAAAGGAGGAGGTGAAACAGACAGTGCACAAATGAAAAGAACCAGTTTAAGGTGGGATAGGGTAAGGGGAGGGAAAAGAATAATGTTCACATTTAAATATGTCCAATCCTCAGGACATTTCAACACGCTTCACAGTCCCAACAGGGTTATTTTTGAAGTGCGGTCGCTGATGTTATGTAGGCAACTGCAGCAGCCAAGTTCCACACAGCCAAGAAATGAATGAGTGGTCGGTTTGTGTTGGCTGAGGGAACGCTGTTGGCCAGGATGCTGGGGGAACATTCAGACTTGGAGACAGTTCAGAGAGGAGCCATGAAGCCGATCCCTCGAGCCCGTGGGGATGAATTACGAGGAAAGGCTGGAGTAACTTGGACCTTGGAAGGAGGCAGCTGAGAATTAGCCCTTTAGATGTCTTTACGGTAGTAAACAGTGTGCTAAGGGTAGTCTCAGAAATATACCTCAAGTTAAATTGTGAGTATAACATAAGAGTTCAAACTAATAGAAGGCAGAGGCTTAAGAACAGAGCCTCTTCAGCTATCAACATAAGATGGGGGGAGATAAACAAAAGACATAAATTTTCTTTGAACTGCAGATACTCTAGGTGGCACCATTTCTATTCCTGTTAAGCAAACATCTGGGGTTTTAATCAGGCAAGACATTGATACTGTACTGTCCTCCAGTTCAGCGGCCGTTTCCATTTGCAGTCTGTGGCCCTTAATAACTTCCCTTCTGCAAAGAATGAAAGCAAAGGTTTGCTGCAGTAAATTGTCTTCCAAAGCTCTGATCGAAGTATCATGTTTGGCCGCGAATGAAATGGGGATTTTGTGGCAGCGATTGCCACCACATCCAACCAGACTGCCCCTCGTGTGAGCTTTTGGCACTGTGCAGTCCACTCTGATCCCAGTGTCTGTGTGTATGGATTGCAGTGCAGACATAATCGCAGCAGGACTTAGCTTAGGGGATCTCACCGCGTACACTGCCCTGATCTGATTGAATGGCAGAGCTGACTAGATGGGCTGAGTGGCCTAACCCTGCTCCTATTTTCCATATTTCTGCAAAGCAATACATTGGGAGAATGGGCTCACCTATCGAGGAACATCCTCTGATGAGGAATGGCAGCTTCAACATATCCTCTCAAAGTTTTTATAACAATACCAAAAATAATTTCTGCACAAAGCTAACTGAGGGATCCCTTGATTAAGGAGTGGTGAATCAGTGTGAATGCTATTCATGGAACTTCTCCATTGCTTTAATCAAATTATTTTCTGGTTACAATGAATTGGCCTCATCCAGATTTCACTTCAACAAGTGCAGCACCATGGTACAGTGGTTAGCACAGTGGTTAGCGCTGTTCCCTCACAGCACCAGGGACCCGGGTTTGATTCCCAGCTTTGGGTCACTGTCTGTGTGGAGTTTGCACATTCTCCCGATTTCTGCGCTGGTTTTGTCCGGGTGCTCCGGTTTTCTCCCCCAGTCCAAAAATGTGTGAGTTAGGTGGATTGGCCATGCTAAGTTGCCCCTTAGCGCCAGGGAGATTAGCTAGGGTAAATGCGTGGGGTTTTGGGGATAGGGCCTAGGTGGGACTGTGGTTGGTATTGATGGGTCAAATGGCCTCCTCCTGTACTGTAGATTCTATGATAAATATGGTGACATTGGATTATATACTATATATACGTACATAGTAATGCACTGGTCATTGATAAAGCTTGTGTCTGGGAGTTTAAGAGACGGGGTCTCTGTTTCTGATTTTTCACGCTGCTTGTCCAACTGAATATTGGAAAGGCTGAAGCCATTGTCTTCATTCCCCAACAAACTCCCTTCTCTGGTCATTCCAATCCCTGGCAACTCCCTGAAGTTGAACCAGATTGCTTGCAGCATTGGAAATATTTGGGGTTTTTATTTCAGAAGTGAAGAATACATTTGCATTTGTGCTGGAAGCGTTCAGTCCTCCCCTTCTCCATTTTTATTCACCTGCGTCATCTCCATGTGAAGTGTTTCCAGAAAGTCCATGTTTTTGACGTATTCTACGTTAGTGGAGTCCGATAACTAGAGGAGAATGCAAGAGCTTAAATGATTGGGAGATTAAGAAGGTAACCTTGATAAATTTCTCAATGAATAGATGGACTGAAGGAGAAGTGGTTTAAAAAAAAATCTAACCAAGAAGTGCCTTCATAGGGTGGCACAGTGGTTAGCACCGCTGTCTCACAGCACTAGGGTCCCCAGTTCAAATCCGGCCTCGGGTCTGTCTGGAGTTTGCACATTCTCTCCGTGTCTACGTGGGTTTCCTCCAGGTGCTCTCTGGTTTTCTCCCACAATCCAAAGTCCTGTGGCATTGGTGAGGCCACAGCTGGAGTACTGTGTGCAGTTTTGGGCGCCGCACCTGCGCAAAGATATTTTGGCCCTGGAGGGAGTGCAGAGGAGGTTTACTAGGCTGATACCGGAGTTGAGGGGATTGAGCTATGAGGAGAGGCTGAATAAACTAGGCTTGTACTCGTTAGAGTTTAGAAGAATGAGGGGAGATCTCATTGAGACATATAAGATGATGAATGGGATGGATAGGATAGAGGTGGAGAGACTCTTCCCGCTCAAAAAAGACAGTAGGACTAGGGGGCACAGCCTCAAGATAAAGGGGAGGCGGTTTAGAACGGAGTTGAGGAGGAACTTCTTCACTCAAAGGGTGGTGAATCTCTGGAATTCTCTGCCCGTTGAAGTGGTGGAGGCTGCCTCGCTAAATATTTTTAAGAAGCGGGTTGATGGGTTCTTGATAAGAGAGGGGATTAAGGGTTATGGGGAGAGGGCGGGAAAGTGGAACTGAGCCACAACAGATCAGCCATGATCTTATTGAATGGCAGGGCAGGCTCGAAGGGCTAGATGGCCTACTCCTGCTCCTATTTCTTATGTTCTTATGTTCTTATGTTTAGGTTGATTGGCCATGCTAAACTGAACCTAGTGTCAGGGAGATTAGCAGGGTAAATATATGGGGATATGGGAACAGGACCTGGATGGGATTGTGGTTGGTGCAGACTAGTTCAGCTGAATGGCCTCCTTTTGCCCTGTAGGAATTCTATGGCTAAAGGCTTTGATCGTGGGGCCTTACAGAATTGAACATGCTTCTCTGTGTTGAGTTAATTTCAACGTGAAATGGCAATCAGAGCATCGCAAATAGATGAAAGCCCAAAACTGAGGAGAGGAAAGATGAAGGTCAACTCCTGCTGACAATAGTGCGTGTGTGGTGGTGATAAGATTAAATTGATTCATGACAACCTTTGTCAGTCGCATAAATATTGCCTGTGCTCACATATAAAGGTTCTGGAAGGTTCTCAGGAAATGCACTCCAGGAAGAGTCAGAAATGTCAAGAGAGGAAAAGGGATGACAAAAAAGTCATGCTTTCTGAAGCTACCAGAATCAATGTATTTGTCAGATTGAACAGAGGTCCTTTGTATAGACAATAGAGACACTGAGAGCAGTTTTGGTCCCCTTATTTAAGGAAAGATATACTTTCATTGGAAGCAGTTCAGAGAAGGTTCACTAGGATGATCCCCAGTATGGAGAGATTGTCTTATGAGAAAAGAAAAGGTTGGGACTCTATTCATTGGAATTGAGAAGAATGAGAGGCGAGTTCAATGAAATGCTCAGGACTCTTAGGAGATTTGACAGAGTAAATGTTGAGAGGGTATTTCCCCTCAGGGGAGAATCTGGGACCGTAGGGCATAGGGTGCCAATTTAAAACCAAGATGTGGAGGAGTTTCTCTTCTTTGGAGACTCGATGGGTCGAATGGTCTCCTTCTGCACTGTAGGGATTTTATGGTTCCTCCAAAATAGATTTGAAATCATGCAGTTGAGACTGAATTTCAGGAATTTGAAATTTTGTCCTGAATTTAATTGATATTGATTCCAGGAGCCAAGTATGGAAAATTTTCCATTTCAAGCAAGGTTTGAGTGTCTTGGATCTCCTTGCTACAGAGAGCTGTGGAAGTAAAATCCTTGTGTACATTTAAGGCTGAAATAGATAGATTGTTGATCAGTAAGAAGGGAATCAAGGGTTATGGGGAAAGGGCAAGACAGTGGGCATGAGGAATGTCAGATCGGCCATGATCCTATTGAATGGCAGAGCAGGCTCGAACGACCAAACAGCCTCCCCCTGTTCCTATTTCTTATGGTCTTATTAAATTAGTACTTTTTTACTATGACCAAAAGCAAATAGGAAATAAGGTTGGGACTTCAAGTTTCTTTTGCTGTTGACATATGGTGAAGCCATCAAGTTTTCAACACTAAGTCATACTGACCAATAGGCCACAGGTTCAGTTCATTCTTGGCACTGAATTATCTGTCCTCAATCTATGTGTGTTGCTAAGGGTTCCTTCTTGAGGGTTGAGAAATTGGTCAACGCCATTGTTTTGGTGGCTATCTATTAACTCCTGGCAAGCATGTAGGTGTGTGTGGATGTCGAGTGAGGTACAGGACCCGCTTTGACTGTAACAGCCTTGATGGTACAATATCTTCCAGCACTCCCCATTACTTCTCCTCTGCAACTAGCACACAGACAAAGAACAAACACTTGGGTAGAGTATGACAATGAAACCGCATCGCTGCAGGAGTCATGATAAAAATCAATATCAGAAAAGGCTTGATCCTGATTTTCTTCCACAATCTTTCCAATACAGCATAATCAGTAACTTTAAACCAGTTATTCATGAGCTGTTTTGCTTATAATTGAGGAAAAATAAAATGAAGCACAGCACTTGGGGCCCGGGTTCGATTCTGGACTCTGGTCACTGTCTGTGTGGAATTTGTACATTCTCTCTGTGTCTGTGTGGTTTTCCTCTGGGTGCTCCGGTTTCCTCCCACATCCCAAAGGTGAATGGGTTAGGTTTTTGACCATGTTAAATTGCCACTTAGTGCCAGTGGGGGGAGAGTGATTAGCAGGATAAATAGATGGAGTTACAGGGTGGGGCGTGGGTGGGCATGGGTAGTCGGTGTAGGCTCGATGGGCTGAATGGTCTCTTTCTGCAGTGTAGGGATTGTACGATTCTAAAAACACACTTTGCAGCTGGTAGGAAAATTCTGTCACCAAACTTAGCGCACTTCAGGGAAAATTCCACCTCATGTCTTTTTAATGATGTTGGTTGAGGTGTAAATATTGGCCAGGATAAGGCAGGGGCCACCTGAGGAGGCAGATGAAGGCCTCAGTTTAACATCTACCTGAATGAAAAGCAAAACTTAGTCCATATATAAAACAGGCTCCAGATTTACGGGACATCCTTTTGAAAAGAAAATTGCAGCGAGTCTCTCCCTCGAAGCCAGCCTTTTGTCTGGTGCAGGTGAAGGAGCCTGTCACAGCTCGGGTTTCGTGCCACCTCTGTCTCTCTTCCCAGCCATTCCCCATCTGTGTCTGTCTAGGTTCCCTCTGCCCCAGGGGTTGGGGTCTGTCACCAGCACAGTAGCTGTAACCAGATGAGCAGTTTCCCAAGAGGTCTTGTGTGTTTAGTGTAATCTTGGTGCGTTATTACTGAGTAAAAAGTACATTGCAATGCGTTTTCTGGCTTCAAACTGAGTAAAAGAATGCGAAATCCGATTCTAAGTGCTAAATATCAGAAATCAAATGTGACATGCACTTACAGCAATGTTGCCTTTCAATGTTGTCAAGCTACGTATTCCCAGTGGATAAATTTTATGTTTTATTAAGTGAAATTGTTTGGGCGAAAACTCGACTCCTCTGAGCAAAAATGAATTTGCAGCATAAGCAGGTTTTTTTTTTGTTCTATAACCCCCTCAGCTTTTTAATGTATGCTGTGTTTATTACAGATTAGAACATGCTGTATTTTAAAGAGCTCACGAGAATAATTTGGAGAATTCGCACTCCTAGGGGACAGCTTTGAATGTTTGGGAGTGTACACGAGGAATCTGGGCACCAAACTCAGCTCGCCCCACAGAGATTTTCCAATTTTACGGATTTGCCTTCTCGGCAAACCGTGTCAGGCTTGGTGCTGGGGGGACGAATCTGCGAATGTCTGCCTTTCTGATTATTGTAACCTTTATACAATTCCAAGTGGTCTCCCGCATGCATAGACAGACATAGAAATTCAAAAACTGAAGTCAAATCAGTAGATCTCTGGTATCAAACTTCATGCATGAATCCAGAGATGAAAGCCTTACAGCACTTTTCAAGACCTCCAAGATGTTTGGTACACTGGCCTTCATCAATCAGAGCATTGAGTACAGGAGTTGGGACATTAGGTTACAACTGTGCAAGACACTGGTTCAGCCACATGTGGAGCACTGCGTACAATTCTGATTGCCCTGCTATAGAAAGGATGTTATTAAACTGGAAAGGATGCAACAATGATTTACAAAGCATGTTACTGAAACTGGAAGGTTTGAATTATAAAGAGAGAGTGGATTGGTTAGGACTTTCTTTCCTGGAGTGTAGGAGGATGAGGAGTGACTTTACAGAGGTTTATAAAATCATAAGGGGCATAGATATGGTGAGTAGCCCAGGTCTATACCCCAGGGTAAGAACATAAGAACGTAAGAAATAGACTAGAGGGCTTGGTTTAAGGTGAGAGGGGAGCAACTTTTTCACACAGGATGATGCGTATATGGGATGTGCTGCCTGAGGAAGTGGTAGAGGCAGGTACAGTTACAACATTGAAAAGACATTTGGACAGGTACATGGATAGGAAAGGTATGGAGGGATATGGGCCAAGCACAGGCAAATGGGACTAGTTCAGTTTAGGAAACCGATGGGCATGGATGAGTTGGGCTGAAGGGCCTGTTTCCATGTTATATACCTTTATGACTCTGCGTGTCCCAGTTTGTTTTACAGCTGTACAATACTTTTTGAAATGGCAGGCAATGTTAACATGGCATTCTCACAGACAGCAGCCAAATTATCTGTTGGTTATGTGAGAGGATAAATATTGGCCAGAGCACTATGTGGAAAACTCCTCTGTTCTTACATCCATGTGAAAAGGCAGATGGGGGCCTCGATTTTTAATATTTCCTCCTAAAGGAGGCAGTGTAATATTGACAGAGTGTTGATGGCATGCCGCGCTGGGTTATCAGTGTAGATCCTGTGCTCAATCTGTGGAGCAGGACTTGACATACGACTTCCTGACTCAGAGGTGAGTGAGCGACCATTGAATTGTGGCTGGCAGAAGACAGAAACACTGTATACAATAATCCAGCCTCATTATTATACTGAGATCTGTTGCCACAGCCTTCATCCTATGCTATTGCCAATATTTCCACTCCTGATGTCTCCTCACAGGTAGTAATCTATACTGAGGAGCAATAGAGGCCCTTCAACCTGTTGGAACCTTCCTGAAGAAGCCTAATGGTTGCTATGCTTGCAGTGGCAGTGCTGTGAGGGAGGTGTATTGTAGTGTTTCCGTCAGGCGACCCTGTTTTGTGTGGAGGTTGTGAGAGGGTTTATGCACGTATTTGAGCTCCTTGAAGATGTTGTTTTACAGAGTAGCACTGTGATAAAAGAGCAAGGAAAGAAGAGCTTATAGGCGAAGGGGCCAAGACAGGAAGTAGTTGATTGTTGTGCGATTGGACACGTCATCCTGTAAAAGTGATAATGGTCTGTTGCCAGCTCATTATCACTTCACTAGGGAGGGGGAGGGGAAGAAGAAGTCACTGACTGACTTCCTGAATATTCCCCAGAAGTGAGAGTTTTCTCTCTTTTGTCTCACTGTTCTATCAATCACAACTTTCGAAGAGATCGTGGCTGTGTGAGTGCCTTTAGACTTTGCTTTTTAAACTGTTGAGTATTCAAGTATGGAACCTGTCGTGTACATGTTTGGGACTCTTTTCATTTTCAAAATAGCTTTGCCATAGCCTCCTAAAGTGTTCAGTGAATCATTAGCCATCGGAATTCTGAAATTAGCCTACGGCCCCTGGCCCTTTAAGAAAGTGTCAGCCTGCAGCGTCACAATGGGGGCAGTGAGGGAGGAGGAATGCGCCCATCTCTGTGCTCAGGGGGGAAAAAAATCCCCCCCCACCCCGCCGCCCCACCTTGTGTGGCTGTCACCATGATTCTCATCAGGTAGGACCCAGCCTGATTTCTGGGGTTTTCAAGGAGAAACCGCTTCCACGACAAGGGCAATTAGAAGAGGATGCAAATTTCAGACAAATGGTAAATGAGACAAGGGGGCAGATAGAATCCTTAATAATGCAGAAAGAGGCCAATTGGCCCATCGAGTCTACACTGACCACAATCCCACTCAGGCCCCAGCCCCACAACCCCATGCATTTAACTTAGCTAGTCTGCCTGACAGTAAGGGGAAATTTAACATGGCCAGTCCACCTTTTTCTACACTCTTGGACTGTGGGAGAAAACCGGAGCACCCAGAGTCAACAAGGGGAGAATGTACAAACTCCACACAGACAGTGACTAAAGCCGGAAATTGAACCCGGGTCCCTGGCGCTGTGAGGTGGCCATGCTAAACACTGAACTACCATGCCACCCTATGAGGGGACCTTTCATTATTGCAGCTGGAAAGAATGGTGGAAGCAGATTCAAGAATAACTTTCCAAAACCAACTGAAAAGGGGTCATTTTAAAGGTCATCCTATTTTAGGGTAAATCAGTAAAATTAAACTACCAAACTAAAGGACAAAATATAGCTATGTGAGTACAGTGGCTACCAGAGCAGGTCAAAGTCAAAGAATCCTGCAGTAACTCGCCTTCTAATCACCCCTCCACCCTGCACACTACCCTCCAAAACTGTCCGCCATCCACAAGGCACAAGTCAGAAATGTTATTCCACTTGCCTGGATGAGTGCAGCTCCAACAACACTCGAAGCTCGATACCATCCAGGACAAAGCAGCATACTTGATTGCTACCCCTTCCACAAACATTCAATCCCTCCATCACTAATGCACAGCCGTGTGTACCATCCACAAGATGCACTGCAGGAACTGACCAAGGTTCCTTAGGCAGCACCTTCCAAACCCATGATGGCTACCAACTAGACGGAAAAGGGCAGCAAATAGTTGGGAACACCAACACTTGACATTCCCCTCCAAGTCACTCGCCATCCTGACTTGGAACCCTATCACCGTTCCTTCATTGCTGTTGGGTCAAAATCCTGGAATTCCCTCCCAAACAGCACTGAGAGTGGGCCTACACCTCAAGCACTGCAGTGATTCAAGAAGGCAACTCACCACCGCCTTCTGAAGGGCAACGAGGAATAGGCAATAAATGTTGGCCTAGTCAGCAACGTCCCATCAATGCAGCGAAGGTTTACCAAGCTGATTCCAGGGATGCTGGGGCTGATGTATGAGGAGAGACTGACTAGATTAGGATTGTTTTCATTGGAATTCAGACGAATGAGGGGGGATCTCGTAGAGACTTATAAAATTCGAACAGGACTAGATGTAAGGAGGATGTTCCTGATGGTGGGGGAGTCCAGATTCAGGGGTCCCAGTCTGAGGGTTCAAGATAGACCATTTAGGACGGAAAGGAGAAGACATTTCTTCACCCAAAGAGTGATGAGCCTGTGGAATTCATTACCACAGGAAGTAGTTGATGTCAAAACATTGGATGTATTCAAGAGGCAGTTGGATATAGCACTTGAGGTGAATGGGATCAAAGGTTATGTGGAAAATGTAGGATTAGGCTATTGAGTTGGACAATCAGCCATGATTGTGATGAATAGCAGAGCAGGCTCAAAGGGCCGAATGGCCTCCTCCTGCTTCTATCTTCTATATGTTTCCATAAATGTAAAATGAGTTTTTAAAAAAGGTAGCCCCTTAAAGGGACATTGCATCAAACAAAAACAAATTCCAAAGGAAACTTAAAACTTCAAAATGATCAGTAAAACACCCCAGTCAGTCCACCTTGCCGCCCATTGGGCACAGAAAGCGTCAATTGAGCTGGCTGACACTGTGTTCAAATTCTCCAAGGAAACCAGCCGCAAACATAACCGTGAAGAATTTTCAGGGTCATGGTGAAAGAAAAGGGGCAGTGAAACAAATTGATTGGAAAGCTCTTTCAGGTAACCAGCACACGCACAATGGGCTGAATGACCTTCTGTACAGTAAGGTTCTTGGTGCAGTCATACTGATGCTGAAGTAAGTCTGGTGTCAAAGGTTGAATTGCTGCCAAGCTGAAGATCCAATCTGCACCAAAGTGTAATTGAGATCCAGGCACCTGGTTGCCTCAGCCTAATCTATCGGTAGTCACTGGCCTTCTGTTTCCTGCCCAATTACTGTTATCATTTGGGAAACGGGGGACAGAAGGAGATCAGTTTGTTCTTGGGTTGAAATGCACCATGTTTGCAATGTGATGGATGCCTTAGAAATATAACTGACTCTCCACATTGCACATTTACATTTTGAGGCTTGTTAGGAAGCAGATGCTGAATGGTGACAGTATATTAGCATATTCAATAGTCCTTCTAACTGCCACCCCCATCACTCCATTTTGTGTTCAGTGTCTGCCCCATAACATTGCAAACAGTGCACCTGCCCGCCCAATGCTCGGCTGTGCCTTTGATATATGCCCCTTACTAATTCAGACACAGTTGGTGGGGTGGGAGAGCTGGTGGGTAGCTGGAAAGATAGATAATGCTGTAATGAAGTCTGGGTGAATAAGCGGGTTTCAGCTGAGAGTCTTATGATGTGAGTAATATAGAAACATGTTTTATCATCTAACACTGGTAACAAAATGTTCTAAACTAAAAGCAATACAATGAGGGTGAGACATTTAACAGAAAAGAATAGAGGTGACTGCTGGCAGTTTTGACGGCTGAATTTGTAATTTTTTTTTGTTCACAGGGTATGTATCACTGGCTAGGTCAGCATTGACTACACATCCCTTCCTGCCCTTGACAAGGTGGCGGTGCTGTGCTGCTGTCCTAAGCCACTGCAGTCCATGTCTTTCAGGAACATGCAGGATTTTGACTCAGTGACAATGATGAAATGGCATGCGATGTATTTCCAAGTCAGGATGCTGAGTGGTTTGAGGGGGTGGTGTTCGCAGGTTTTGGTATCCCCATGTGTCTGCTTCCCTAGTCTTTCTAGGTGGCAGAGGTCACAGGATTGAGAAGTGCTGTTGAAGGAACCTTGATGAGTTCCTGCAGTGCACCTTGTATGTATGGTACACACTGCTGCCACTGAGTGTTGGTGGTATATGGAGTGAATGATGAGGTGTTGGATAGAGTGCCAATCAAGCGGATGGCTTTATCCTGAATAGTGAGGAGTTACTTGAATATTGTTGGAGGTGCACTCATCCGGGTAAACGGAGAGTATTCCATCACATTCTTGGCTTGCACCTTGTGGATAGTGGACAGGGTTTGGGGAGTTAGGAGATGAGCTATTCTCCACAGAAATCCCCAGTCTCTGACTTGTTCATGTAGCCACAGTATTTATATGGCTAGTCCAGCTGGTCAATAGTCACCCTCAGGATGTTGATGATGAAGGATTCTAGAATTCCGGAAGCCAGAAAACGAATGCAACGGAAAATGGGATTGTCAATGGAGGAAATGGTATCAAAAGATGGGGGAGGTCATGTACAAATTCACCAGTAACAACTCAATCTCCAGGCTGGGATTATAGAACAAGTCATAAGAACATAAGAAATAGGAGCAGGAGTAGGCCATCTAGCCCTTCGAGCCTGCCCCACCATTCAATAAGATCATGGCTGATCTGTCGTGGCTCAGTTCCACATTCCCGCCCTCTCCCCATAACTCTTAATCCCCTCTCTTATCAAAAACCCATCAACCCGCGTCTTAAAAATGTTTAGCGAGGTAGCCTCCACCACTTCAACGGGCAGAGAATTCCAGAGATTCACCACCCTTTGAGTGAAGAAGTTCCTCCTCAACTCCGTTCTAAACCCTTTATCTTGAGGCTGTGCCCCCTAGTCCTACTATCCTTTCTGAGCGGGAAGAGTCTCTCCACCTCTATCCTATCCATCCCATTCATCATCTTATACGTCTCAATGAGATCTCCCCTCATTCTTCTAAACTCTAACGAGTACAAGCCTAGTTTATTCAGCCTCTCCTCATAGCTCAACCCCCTCAACTCCGGCATCAGCCTAGTAAACCTCCTCTGCACTCCCTCCAAGGCCAAAATATCCTTGCGCAAGTACGGCGCCCAAAACTGCACACAGTACTCCAGCTGCGGCCTCACCAATGCCCTATACAGCCGCAGCAAGACCTCCCTACTTTTATGTTCAATCCCCCTCGCTATGAAGGCCAGCATCCCATTCACCTTCCTGACCACCTGCTGCACCTGCAGGCTGGGTTTTTGCGACTCATGCACAAGGACCCCAAGGTCCCTCTGCATCGTCGCCTGCTGCAGTTTTTCGCCCCGTAAGTAATAATCCTTCCTACCATTATTCCTACCAAAGTGGACCACCTCGCACTTGCCAACATTAAATTCCATTTGCCACTTCCTGGCCCATTCGCCCAGCCTATCTAGATCCTTCTGCAGACTCTCCACACCCTCCGCGCAATTTGCCTTTCCACCAATCTTGGTGTCTTCAGCAAATTTCAACACCCTACACTCGGTTCCCTCCTCCAGATCATCTATATAAATGGTAAATAGCTGAGGCCCCAGCACCGACCCCTGGGGCACTCCACTAGTCACCATCCGTCAACGGGACAGCAAATATAAACAGCCCAAAGCATCACACCTAAAAGCGAGGCAAAGACAATCATTCTGGAAAATCTCAGCAGGTCTGACAGCATCTGAGGGAAAAGAACACAACCTACTTTTCGAGTCACGTTAGCTCTATTCTCTCTCCATAGCTGCTGTCAGACCTGCTGAGATTTTCTAGCATCTTCTATTCTTGTTTCAGATTCCAGCATCTGCAGTATTTTGCTTTAACCTAGAAGTGAGGGGCAAGGGATGCAATCAGAGAAATTTCAAGGATATGGAACTGACCTCCAGAATCAATGGAACGTGGTGGTGAACACCATAGGAACACTATCCAGCTCCATGTTCCCTCTATATTTCACACCATCCCAATTTGGAGACGCACATTGTCATTCCTTATTATGGCTGGATCAAAATCCTGGAGCCCCCTATGCACCCGGAGTGGTTTCCTTATGAACTGTAGTGATACAGGAAAAGGCCACATGCCACCATCTCAGGCCATTGCAGATGGGCAACAAATGCTAGGCTCACTAACAAACCCTATTTGCCAAGATTGAGTTTTAGATAAGTGCACCAGAGAATCAATTGGATTTGTTGGGTCTCACAATGTTTCGCGATCAGTCATTCTTGCACTATGTCAAAAAGAAATGTTAATTGTCTACGTAAGTGGTGTTTCTGAGATGCAGTGTTTAAGGCTCTGGTCAGATCCCATTTGGAGTATTGTGAGCAGTTTTGGGCCCCATATCTAAGGAAGGACGTGCTGGCCTTGGAAAGGGTCCAGAGGAGGTTCACAAGAATGATCCCTGGAATGAAGAGCTTGTCATATGAGGAACTGTTAAGAACTCTGGGCCTGTATTCGTTGGAGTTTAGAAGGATGAGGAGGGGATCTTATTGAAACTTACAGGATACTGTGAGGCCTGGATAGAGTGGACGTGGAGAGGAATTTTCCACCAGTAGGGACACTAGAACCAGAGGGCACAACTTCAGGCTAAAGTGACAATTCTTTAAAACAGAGATGAGGAGGAATTTCTTCAGCCAGAGAGTGGTGAATCTGTGGAACCCTTTGCCACAGAAGGCTGTGGAGGCCAGGTCATTGAATGTCTTTAAGACAGAGATAGATCGGTTCTTAATTAATAAGGGGATCAGAGGTTATGGGGAAAAGGCAGGAGAATGGGGATGAGAAAAATATCAGCCATGATTGAATGGTGGAGCAGACTCGATGGGCCGAGTAGCCTAATTCTGCTCCTATGTCTTATGGCCTTATGGGAAGGAGGGAGGGGGCACGGGGAGGGCCGTTTCTCCCCCAAACTTGTTTGGCTTAGCAACCCTATTCAAACGAGGTCCAGTCTTCCCCTCCTTGTGCTGGCTTTGCCGCTGAAGACTGTAATTACAGTACGCTTCATTAACAGGCTGTGTCTGGCTGGAAGGAAGAACTGGTTGTTTCTTTTTGAAAGTGTCAGGCCATCCCATGGAGACGAGCCAGAGGAGTTCAGATGGCCGGGAGTGCAGTTTTTTTTTAAAATGACAAAATGAAGGGGGAAGAAACGAAAGACGTTTGAACTATTATAACATTTCATATCCTATTGAAGGTGTAAACTGGCTGAAACAGGTTTCAAAGGGAGGGAGGAGACAAAGGGTGGGGGAAGGGGGGAGGGGAAGCCAATCATACTTATAAACTTCTCAGTGTGGTGACAGGCTGGATATGGTAGTAATTAACTGGCTTAAAAAGGAGGAAAAAAATGGGTGTAGCAAATGCACAATAGGATGTGGATTTTAAACTTTTTAATGATACATGGCTGAATGAGTCTGCGGATAACACAGGGTGCACTGTGCCTTCAGTGGTCTGTCTGGTGTCGTTTATCAGAGTTCAGCACCATTCAACAGCAGTGCCACAACTTTTGATGAGGCCTACTTATATTCCTTCTAAATAAAAGACTGCACTCTATAAGCATATCGTCAGAGGAGGAAATATTAAAAAGCTGCCTATTTCCCCTGTCACTGCAAGCTTAAAATTTTAAATCCACTCTGCTCCCCTCCCCCAGCCTCTTCAGCTTTAGGTTTCGAGTTTATTTATTAATGTCACAAGTAGGCTTACATTAACACCGCAATGAAGTTACTGTGAAAATCTTAGTCACCACACTCCAGCACCTGTTCGGGTACACTGAGGAAGAATTTAGCATGGCTAATGTACCTAACCAGCACATCTTTTGGACTGTGGGAGGAAACCAATTTTCTCAAAAGAAACTAGTTACCCACTGTTTGTTTAGAGGACAACAATGTGAGGCAGTAAGTCTGTTCTTGCGGATACTGGTATGAAGGCCCTGCTGTTATAGGGCCAGTGTCCCAGCAACTGTTTTGTTTGGAGTGCTAAAATTCAAATATGTAGATTTTGAGAGATCATTCTCCCAGAGGAAACTCTCGCAGACAGCCGGAGAACGTGCAAACTCCAAACAAACAGTGACCCAGTGAGGCAGCAGTGCTAACCGCTGTGCCATTCCAGTGTATTATGGCTTCAAAGGTGTCCAAAAGTCCCTGATAAATTGGTCATCCACTTCTTAGAGGTAAAATTTGAACATGGAGCAAAAGGAGGAGGGTTGAGAAAGTGGCAGGGGAGAGTTGGGGGTGGAAATCAGCCCCACACCAAAGACAATGTACTGGCTCGCTTCCATTAAGAGTGACCTGACAGACAGGAGATGAATTTTACTGCAGGGGTTAAATCCCAGTGGACTCCAGTGTATTAGGTTGACTTTGCAGGAGAGTTTAATTAATCTTGGAACCCTTTTATTGACATGGCGGAATGAGAATGGAGCTAGTAACGCAATTCCTCCCCCCTCAAAAAAAAGCAGCGCTAGAAGTCAAGGATTAAGCTCATAAAACAGTTTGACTTCACAGCGAGGATGAAGGGGACATTTCAAATTAAATGAACCTGCGTAAGTCAGAATGTCGAGTGGATTCACCCCCAGGCTCTCCCGCTGCTGCAGACGATATCCAAAATTGCAGAAATACTGGAATAAAACTTGCTCGGAGGATTTGAACAAAAGCAAGCAGTTGTCACTGGCGACACTAGGGGTTTGTGGCACAGGGGGTTGCGGATAGATTTTTTTTGCCCTCCCTCTTTTTTTTTGGCTCTGGGAGCAGGCAAAACGTAAGCCTCCCACTTCTTTTATTATCCTGGTGGCAATGAGACAACAGCTGGCAACTGCTCCCCTCTTCACTGCTGCAGGGTGGATGGGAAATGGTGGATGCCGTGGATCTCCACAGCAACCAGAAAGGCATTGCAGCTGCTTCCCCATCAGCAACACCCCCTCACCCACCCCCACTGCCCAGCCCTCTCAGCCGAATATCTCTCCCTAGACCCTGACTGAAGACATCTGGTCAGTGCAGCCAATTCCCAAAGGAATCGCTTAATTTCATCCAAGACTGACCTTGGAATCTCTTGGCTGAGATTTAGCTGCGTGATGATGAATAGGAGGTGGGGGGGAGCAGGATGGCAGCCTCAGTGCTTTCAAAGGGCAAGGGTTATCAGTGATTTTCTCAAAAGAAACTAGTTATCCACTGTTTGTATAGAGGACAACGATGTGAGGCAGTAAGTCTGTTCTTGCAGATACTGGTACGAAGGCCCTGCTGTTAAAGGGCCAGTGTCCCAGTAACTGTTTTGTTTGGAGCGCTAAAATTCAAATTGTAGAGACTCCCTTAATATGCAGATTTTGAGAGATCATTCTCCCATCTTGATCCCGTCATAATTCTGCAAATTGAGAGTGAGATATTTAATAATGATAATAAAGAAATCCTGATGCTTTTGCTTGCAATTTTTTCCCCTATTTGGAAAGCTCTCATTCTCCCTGGCTTGTGTTTATTTTGACTGTCACTCAAGGCACAATCTCTTGGAAACTTCCGATTATCTGTTGGATTGGAGAGGAGACTCGAGTAAAATGTACACGTCGCTCCGTCGGGCTAAATCTGTTTCTTGTGCCATCGATTCTAAAGCATTCTGTGGGGAGAATGGGAAAGCAAAGCGGTTGTGAGACGCAGCTGAAATGTTAATGTGCATTCTGGGCTGGACCGCAGAAGATACTGCAGCTGTCTTTACAACAACCTGTATTCATATGGTGTTTTTAATGTCCTATGGTACTTTGTAGAAGCAATATAAAACAAACATTTGACCTTCAGACACGTAGAGGTATCAGGGGAAATGATGAAAAGCTTGGTCAAAGAGGTTTGTTTTCTTCATTGGCAGTCCCTCAGGGTCGAGGATGACCTTGCTTCCACTCTAGGGTGATGGATTCTGCAGTGCCTGAATAGTCCAATCCTGGAGCTGCAGACTCCACCACAGGTTGGACAGGGGGTGTTTGATGAGGTGAATGGGTGGGACACTCTGGATTCTGCACTCTCTTTCCACTGTTTATGCTTGGCCTCTATAAGCTCCATCCGGTGACTTTCGAGGTGATTGGTGCCTTCCTGGATGCTTCTCCAGTTTGTGCATTTATATAGGGAGGTTTACACAATGTCCTTGTAGTATTTCCTCTGCCCTCCTAGCTTACCATTGTGGAGCTCAGAGTAGAGCACTTGTTTCAGAATCTTGTGTCTGGCATGTGGACAATGTGGCCCACTCATTGCAACTGGTTGAGGATGACCGATGCCTCGATGCTGGCCTGGGAGAGGCCACTCAGGTTGGTATACCTACCCTCCTGCTGGATTTGCAGGATTTTGTGGGGGCAGCATTGGTGACATCTCTCTAGAGGTTTGAAGTGTCTGCAGTACATTGTCCATATCTTTGGTGCGTACAGGAGGGCAGGTACCACGGCTGCTCTGTAGGCCATGAACTTGGTGCCAGATTTGAAGAACACTTTATTCCTCTGATGTCCTAAACTGCACTGGCAAATTGAAGTCATTGCTGGTTTGCATTGTCAAAGTCTGCTTGTGCTGAGAGGAGGCTCCCAAGATATAGGAAATGATCCACATTGTCCAGGAGCACACCGTGGATCTTGAGGGTGAGGGGCAGTTTTGTATGGCAGGATGTTTTCTGGATGTTTAGTCTGAGGCCCATTCTCTCATATACCTCAGTGAATGCGTAGGTAGTTTTTAAGGAGTGTCATAAGGGAGAAGGAAAGGTAAAAGGGAGTTCCAGAGCATAGAACCTTTGCAGCTGAAAGCACAGCTTTGGACAACTAATCAGTGATGCTCAAGAGACTGGTATTTGAGGAGCTCAGACAGTAAAGCTGGAGGATGTTACAGAGACAGGGAGGGATGGAGTCATGGAGGAATTTGAAGACAGGAATGAGAAGTTTTACTTCAAGATGTTGCTTAACCAGAGGTCGGTGTAGGTCATAGACTCATAGAATCCTACAGTGCAGAAGAAAGCCATTCAGCCCATCGAATTTGCACTGAGCACAATCTCACCCTATCCCCATAACCCGATGAATTTATCCTAGCTAGTCCAGCTGACACTAAGGGGCAACCTTGTATGGCCAATCCATCTAACGCGCACATCTTTGGACTGGGGGAGGAAACCGGAGTACCCGAAGAAACCCACGCAGACACTGGGAGAATGTTAAAACTCTACACAGTGACCCAGCCTGGGTCCCTAGCACTATGAGGCAACCATGCTAACCACTCTGCCACCGCGCCAGCCAGAGTTGACCACAGGGGTGATGGGCAAATGGGACTTGGTGTGAGTTAGAATTTTGCACAGCAATGCTTTGCCAGATTGGTTTTCTCAGAGTAGAATGTAGGAAAGCAACCAGGAATGTGTTGGAATAGTCAACTCCATGGGTAATATATGCATGGATGAATGAGGCTGATAGCAATAGATGAGCTAAAGCAGGGGTGGAATGAATCAGGTTAGGGAGTGGAAATAGGTAATCTTAGTGATGACCTGGATTTGTGGTTAGCTGATCTCCGGGTCAGGTAAGACACGGAGGTAGTGAGCAGTCTGATTTACTCTCGGGCAACTGCCAGGGAGAGGGATGGAGTCAGTATAGGGAATGCAGTTGGGACTGAAGACAATGGTTTGGGTCTTCCCAACACTTGTAGGAAATTTCTGCTCATCCAGCATTGACAGCCTAGACAATGAAAAGCTAGTGGAGAGGTTGAGAGAGGATGTGGTGAAGTTGAGCTGGGTGCTGTCTGTGTGAGCGGAAACTAATCAATCCTAACTCTATGTTTGAGGGCTTCCTCATTGGTTAGCTGCCAATTGCATCTCCCGAAATGGAACTGGGTCATGCTGGTCTAAATCACTGCATTGGAAATGACGTGACCTCAAAGCAGCATCATTCAAGGGCTTCATAATCAACATCAATGCATCAAAGCCTGTGAGGGAAATCATAGAATCCCCACAATGCAGAAGGAGACCACTCAGCCCATCAGGTCTACACTCACTCTCTGACAGATGGGCAGGACTTTACAACCTCGCTCAAGCAAGACCAGAAATTCCTGCCCGACATCAATGAAGATTTCTGTTGTCGGATCCTCGCCCACTTCAATTCCATGGCGAGTGAGGTGGTAGAGTTCCGACCCGTATCTTATCCTGGCTCCCCCCCCTCCCATCCTATCAACCCATACATTTACCATGGCTAGTCCAACTAACCTACACATCTTTGGAGTGTGGGAGCTGGGGAGTAGGTACAGAGGAGATATTAGGGGTAAGTTTTTCACTCAGAGGGTGGTAGGTGAACCTCCGAAGTGGGATTAGTAATTAATGAGCATCTTACATATAGAAGACATTTTTACAGTAAGCGACGGTTTTACTAATAGCCAATCAGTAACAAGAAGGGCTGCTAGCCATGATGGGAAGGATTGTGACCGATGTTGGCATCATGCACCGAGTGCAATCTTTTACCCTTTAAGAATAATCATTGGGTGGGATCATTTCACTTGCCTCACTCAGGGCTGCCAACCCTCTAGGATTGGCCTGGAATTTCCAGGAATTGAAGCTCAATCTGCAGGGTTGCAGTGTCTTGCATCAGGACATTAAAAAAAGCTTGTTTATTTTTTTCAAACATTTCTCTTTTCCATTTTCAATCATTTTATATCTGGCAAAGAGGCTGCTTGGCTGACAAGTCAAGTTTCATCCAATTTAGTAATGAGCCTTTTGGCTTTCTGATTGGCGTTGGAAGGGAGTGCGCCACAATGATGGAAGTGTTGACTAACTCATGGTTGGAGCATGGGGGCAAGTCATGTCTTGAAACCTCCAGGATAATTACAATTGGCAACAGTATCCTAATTGGCTGCCTCCAATGTCCACCACCTAAGTAAGAGCTCCAGCAGCTCCCACTCTAGTATTGAATAAATACTCCATGTTTAGTTTCTGCCATTTATTCCTCAGGAAGAGAAACATACTTCTGTTAAATAAGCATTTTGAGGTAGGTAAATTGCGTAACTTTGGAGAAATGAAGCATTTGGGACCTTGGATTGGCCATGGTGAGGAAATGCCACAGCAAAATATTTGCTGGTTTGGTGTTTGATTTTTCTGAATTTTGTCTGTGTAGAATTTGCACATTCTCCCTGTGCCTGCCTGGGTTTCCTCTGGGTGTTTCCTCCCAAAGATTGGGGTGATTGGCTATGCTAAATTTCCCCTTAGTGTCAGGAGGACTAGCAGCGTGAATAAAGTTACGGGGATAGGACCTGGGTGGGATTGTGGTTAGTGCAGACGTGATGGGCCAAATGGCCTCCTTCTGCACTGTAGGGATTCTATAATTCTATGAATTATAATTTGATAATGGACAATTGAGATACGGTACAGCCTGGGCATTAAGCAGCATTAGGATAAAAACAAAATACTGCGGATGTTGGAATTGGAAACAAAAAAAATGCTAGAAAACCTCAGCAGGTCTCACAGCATCTGTGGAGAGAGAAGAGAGCCAACATTTCGAGTCTGGATGACCCTTCGTCAGAGCTAAGAGCAAAGAAAATCAGAAAAAATTTATACCGTGAGTGTGGGTGGAGGCTGTAATAGTACAAAAGGAATGTGAAAAGGATAAATAAAGCTGAAAGAGGTGGTAAAAGTGTCCATTCAGTGATCAGAATGTGTGAATGGCAGAACAGATGTGCAGATGATTAAGGCAGTTGGTCTGAAGAGAGGGGGGAAAGAAAGGGAGCAGGAATGGAGAAGTAGAAAATAGAAGTGCAAGAGAAGGATGATAAAAATGGATGAATGAAAAGAAACAAAATGAAATAAAACAAATGGAAATGGAGCAAAGGTGGAGGGTAGAGTTCTTGCTCTGAAGCTGTTGAACTCAATGTTCAGTCTGGAAGTCTGTAAAGTGGCCAATTGGAAGCAGCATTAGGTGTTAGTTATCACTAGGTGCTATGAGTTTATAGCTGTGACAAAAATAGATATAGTACATTGTAATAGTATTTGCACAAAGGATAAACATTCCATTGCCTTTTATATTCATGCAATGTAGCAAAAAAGTAAATTAATGTTTTAATTTTTGGGTTTGTGGTGAAGGGATGGTAAGGAGTATGGAGAAATCTTGAATATTCTTTGTGTTGAGCGTCCCAAGAATTCTTGACTAGCTTGGTTAGGTATCTTGCGTTTGTTTGTACAGTTCCCTACCTGTCTTAATTTAAAGCAGAATGCCAATTCTAAAGATATGAGCTTCAGATATAAAGATTTTAGACTTTAATGCTTCCCTTTATGTTGGACTAGAACTCCATCGCATCCATTAAATAGCATCCTTTCTTATTTTTTTTGATCTCGTTGTTGTTGACCTTTCATCTCAAATATAAAATAACTGCAAACACACTAAGAAAATACATGAGGCATGTTTTCAAGGAGGACATTTAAAAAAAGGATATCAGTATGCATTAGGGTTGAAATCTCTACATCTGTGATGGGCAATCTAGCTAATGAGTGGGCCACATGAATGGCCCTCCTTCACCTTAGTGGGCTGCAAGATTGAAATTGGTCTTGTTAACAAACCCACCCCATGAACAAGATTAAGTACCTTTTATGTTTATGTATTACCATCACAAGTAGGCTTACGTTAACACTGCAACAAAGTTACCGTGAAAATTCCCTAATCGCCACACTCCTGAGAGCAAATTTAGCATGGCCAATGCACCTGACCAGTATGTCTTTTGGACTATGGGAGCAAACCACAGTGTCCAGAGCGAACTCATGCAGACATGGGGAGAATGTGCAGATTCCACACAGACAGTGAGCCAAGGCTGGAATTGAACCCGTGTCCATGTTGCTGTGAGGTAGCAGTGCTAACTACTGTCCCACCATGCCATCCAAGTTGTAGTTGAGCACCAACCAGCGAGATCAACATGTTTTGGGGCAGTTGTCAGGTCTTCAGTGCACTGCTATTTGATTCACACCATGTTCTGGGAGACACTTAAATATTTAATACATGCTGAATATTTCATAATGAGTTATAAAAAATGCTTATTATTAGTATATTAATAGAACTCTCATCAACTTCAAATGACAAAGCAACAGAAATATTTATGCTTTGATTGGATGCAGAGGGAGTGCACGACTCTTGTAGTCAATGCGCCTACCGAACTTCACTTACCCTTGCTTTATGTGTACGTTGCTTTAGTCGTACGGACAGGAAAAAAGCTACGCGGACAGAAACCAGCAGAATGTGGTAACCCTGCAAGTGGGCAAGAGTTAACAAAATGTCTCATGGGTCGCACTTAGAACCCAGAATATTTGGCCCCCAGGCTTCAGGTTGCCCACACTGCGCTACATGGACCTCTCTGATCCCTATTTAATTTATGGGGAGATTGGGAGGTGAAAATGAGGCCGGGAGGGAGCACCTTTCGACCAAAGTGTTGGAATACAAGTGGAGAATGATGTGTAAAACAAGGCAAACAGAAAGAAAACCACCCAGATCTTTCCCATCTGAAAACAAACATGGGTTCAGCATCAAATATTTAGTGTGCTGTTTCTCATACTCGTATCCCTGTTGCTTTGTCATTGCTACACTTAGAAATGTTGCCTCTTGTTTATCTCCAAAACTGATGCAGTGGTGCATTGAACTGATCATCAGTTGTAGTTCATTGTACTAATGACCTATGTAATAGTGATGTATTGCCTTGGTGATCCATTGTGATTTGCTGTCATGCATTGTATTACATTGGCGATCTTTTGTGGGGCATTTCCCTGTTCAGCATGGAGTAGAAATGCATCACATTGTGGTGCATTGCATTGATATTCCAACATGGCGGATGCCACAGTAATAAACTGTGGGCTTAATTCAATTAATCTTGTTCTTCTAATTTGAGTTGCTCTACTGTTTAGGAGCTGGAATCTGTTGTTTCTTTTCACATCAGAGAAAGTGAGGATACACACCATCAATGGAGGTGCAGGAGAGTGATAGGGACACATTTCCCAGTGGTTGGTGTTAAATGTAACATTACCCATGCACGATCTTCTGTTCTAGCTTCCTACCCATTCTGGGAACAATATCATGAACCTGTATTTTTATGCACTTTTAATATAGTAAAACACCCCAGAATGCTTCTCAAACAAAGCTTGACACCACACCATATAAGGAGATATGGTAGATGACCAAAAGCTTAGCCCGAAATAGGCATTCCATGCTAACCAAGATTATTCATGGAGGCCTCACCTTCTCAACCTTGCTCCTCGCCTGAGGTGTGGTGATTGTCAGATTAAATCACCACCAGTCAGCTCTTCCCCTCAAATGGGAGGGCAACCTATGGTCAGCTGGGATTATGCGAATTTACCTTAACTAAAGGAGGACAAATATCTACAGGGAACTTGCAGAACTGAGGGCCTTGTCGGCTGGAGACTAACAGTGCAGCAATTAACACCTGGGATGGTCGGACTTTGGAGAACACAGGCTTATAGTGCTGGGGGAGATCAGCAATATGGAGGATTGTAAAACAAGGAAAAGGACTTTAACAGTAAGGTGCGGCTTAATCAGGAGCCATTGTGAGTTGGTAAACACAAGAGCTTGGTGTGAATTAGGGTGTGTTTGGGTTGGCTCCACAGTTTATGGAGAGTAGAACATGAGGCCCAGATGGAGCATATAGAATAGTGAAATTTCGAGGTAGCAAAGGCATGGATGAAGCTTTCATCAGCAGATGAGTTGATGCAGGTATGAAGTAGAGCAAAGTTACAGAGATGGAAGCAGGCAATCTTGGTGATGGTGTAGATATGTGGTCAGATGTCTGGGCCAAATACAGCACCAAGATCGTGAAGGGCCTGATTTAGCCTCAGAGGTACCATGCAGCTGGTGGCTAGCGAATAGATTTAGAGTTAGTTACTGAAGATAACTGCTTTGGTCTCCCCAGTATTTAGTTGGAGGAAATTTCTACACATCCAATATCTTATGAGATCCAAACTTACTCGTTGAGAGCAGAGGCCGGGAACTATAACTACCAGCATGTCTTGAGAGCCAGGAGTGGGCTGCGCATGCACAACCAGCGTTCTTGTAATTTTTTGGCCAAGGATGGGTCCAGTGGCCTGTGCAAAAAGAAAAAAGCTCGAAGCCCTGCAGCAGAGTGCCATAATCAATATCAGTCCCAGGTATAGGACAAGCAAAAATCCCAAAAGAGCAGTCACAGATAGGGGACAGGCAGACGTCCCAAAAGAGACTCCTGTAATGTTCTGCATGGTGCAGTCAAACAGCTAAAGTGTTGGAGCACAGGAAATCAGGAGAATGGAATCTCAGGAGACAAGAATGTCACCTTGCAAGGTAGGTCATCATTTTGGGATGACTTCAGGAGAGAATTTCGAAGTGAGATCTTCGAAGGTGAAGACTACAATCCATCCTGAGAGAGATGGAGTTTCAATGAGATTAGTCTGCTTCAGTCATGACTGACCTCTGGATGGGTAGTTGAGAAATCCATGGAATCTGTCTTGGTCATTATTGTGCAGTATGGTGCGTTGAGCCACAGTTTCTCTGTTAGTTCATATCTACCTCATATTATCCCTGAAGAATACAAGATAGAGAAATTGTTTAGTCTTTCTGACCTTGTATAGTAAAGTTTATATTTGTTTATTCAAAACCAGCTAAATTGTGCGGCTTTATTCTCTTAGTAAGTGTCTTGAAACTCAAACTTTGTCTACATTAAAGAAAGTTATTGGTCCCTAACTGGATTACATTGGGGGTCTGATCCAGGATCATAATAAATACAGGATATTGGATAAACAGTCTGATAATTTAGAAATAGTGGAGAGATCAAGAGAACACGGGTGAATTCAAGTTGGATGCACTCAGGGTGCATGTGT
The DNA here is from genome assembly GCF_965287045.1 of Carcharhinus amblyrhynchos. Classification (NCBI taxonomy): domain Eukaryota; kingdom Metazoa; phylum Chordata; class Chondrichthyes; order Carcharhiniformes; family Carcharhinidae; genus Carcharhinus; species Carcharhinus amblyrhynchos. Next base: position 53,276,089 of record NC_137329.1, read on the forward strand.
TTTCAGATTAAGTCACTAAAGGGCAGTATGCAGGTATAAAATAGGAGAGAGCCAAGGATAGACTCTTAGGGGTCATTGGAAGTAATGGTGTGATGGTGGGAAGAGAAACTACTGCAGGTATTTCTCTGACTAGAGACTGGATAGGTAAGAATGAGACAAAGTTGGATGTAGTGCCACCCAGCTGGATGACAGTGGAGAGATATTGGGTGTGGTCAGCTTGTCAAAGGCTGCAGACAGGTCGAGAAGAATGAGGAGGGAAAGTTTACCTTTGTCACAGTCCCATCGGATGTCACTTGTGACTTTGATATGATCCGTCTGGGTCCTGTGGCAGGAATAGAAAGAGAATAAAGGTGTCTTAATCCACTCCCACCCATCCAACTACCCTGCCGGCCCAGAAACAAACAAATCAGATCACCTTTTGATTAACAATTTGCTAAGTAAATGTTAAAGTCAAACATTAACCCCCCCCCACAGTTTGCAGCATCTGATTCCAGCAGGTCACAGATTTAAAAGTTTACATTGGCGTCCAAAAGAAAAATAAAAGGGAGTCTCTGATCCCTCCAGCAGACAAGGGTAACAATGGTGTCTCACCCCCCTGAGTCACATTAATCTCCCTGTTGCTCTCCTGTTTGTACCTTCACTACATCCAGCACTGCAGAGCAGATAAAAAAAACGAAGGAAGGCGCCAGGAGCAATGGGTTTATGTAAAGCCATGGTGCTACTAATTTGTTTTTCTGGTCAGAGCAACAGGTGCCCATGTTCCAGTCTGCTCCTCGAGCAAGAGATTTATGAGCCCAGAATGTGCCCTATTCATCTCACTGACTCCTAGGAGACAGATCCCTCCAAACATGTCATTAACTTGGACGGTTTAGAGGCAGGAATCAGTAGCTTGCCCGTCTCCAGTCAGCTACTGTATTTGCTGATTTCCTTTATTTGCGTTTTCTTTTCCAAACCTTATTGACGGCCACTTTTTGATTTAAAACTTTTTTGCATGATGACGTTTTGCCTTTAATTTGTTCTTTCTGTCAGTGCGAGTGTTTGTGCTAAATGATACAATTTCCATAATGCCCACTCCATACTCATCTGCTATTGCTAGAATTAGGAATGGCTGGCTATGACTGCGGATTGCTTCCCTGATGTTGTAGCTATGTGGATGCAGGTCAGCACACTGACACCTCAGTGTGTAAGCTGAGATGGCAAGTATCAATGGACTATTTAGCTGCAGGAGCATCACAGCATGGCCTTTACACAAAGTTCTCTCAGTAGACGTCACTGGCAGGAATTGTGGTTTTTATTTTTTTTCTCTCTGTGCAGAGCATTGTTGCAATTCCTGCTAAGTTATGCAGTCTCTGAATTGAAGCTGTGGAGATGATAGTCTAGTGGTATTATCGCTAGACTATTAATCCAGAAACTCAGTTAATGTTCTGGGGACCCAAGTTCAATCCCACCATGGCAGGTAGTGAAATTTGAATTCAATAAAAAATATCTGGAATTAAGAATCTATCATGATCATGAAACCATTGTCAATTGTCGGGAAAACCTATCTGGTTCATTAATGTCCTTTGGGGAAGGAAATCTGCTGTCCTTGTCTGGTATACATGTGACTCCAGAGTTACATCAATATTGGTTGACTCTCAACTACCCTCTAAGGCATCTAGGGATGGGCAATAAATGCTGTCCTGCCAGTGGCACCCATGTCCCATGAATGAATAAAAACTTTATGCAGTCTCGGAATTGAACCAAGAAACCGCTTTTCTAAGCAATTTAGTGGGCAGTAATGCATCTACCCATTTGAACCGTTGAGCTATCAGATAGTGCCCAAATATCGTTGTGCGGATCAATAAATGGCTTCTGCCAATAGTTAGTCTCTCCCTTCACCATTTAAGAGTGACTATATTTTTGCCCTGAACACTGCTGAAAAGTCTGAGATAGAACAGGATTTTCCCTTGGCTACTCTCTAAAAGTTTCATCATCAGGACTGGAAAATCCCATCCATGGAAACAGGCTAGTGTCCTCTACATGGTATTTGAGATCAGAATGAACAGGAGAAGGAACTGCGTCACCTGGGATCAAATAATTGTAAAATTAACAACTGAAATAGAAAGCATGAGCTAAAATGGTGACTTCAATGTCAAACTGGGTGTAGAAAAGAGAGGGAAAAAAGATTGGATTAGAAAGAGGATTAAAAAAGAGATTAAATGGATAATTTTTTAAAAAAATCTCCAACATTCATTAAAATCTGAAGGCCTGAGACTCCACACTTGTATTGGTTAATTTTCAGTGTCTGAGAGGTGGACTAGCAGAAATCACTTAGTGCACTTAGACTTGAAAAGACTTGCCTTTCCATGATGTGTTTATACTTTTGTATCTACCATACAAGAACAGGAAATTCATGTTGCTTGGTGCAATTTAATGAGGAGCCAGGTGATGAGATGTTGTTTTTTAAGAAGCTAAAGGCAGAGCTGTGTATTAATTTTCAGCCAATTTCCAGATTGAAGTGTGCATCTTCCTTCAGCTGAAGTTGCTGTTACATTTTGAGATGGTGGTGAGTGCTGTTAGACTCACTATTATTTTGACTGCAGTTTTTCAGCCATTGCCAAATCATGTGGCACATGGAGATGGATGTTGAATTTGGCTTTAAGGTATAGGCTTGGCTGATTGTTAGAGAAACCATATGATTTTCACTCCCATTCAAGAGAAATCAAAGGAAGAATTAAATGGCCTCTATTATAGGTGCTTAATTTCCAAGGCCAGTTTTGCATGCATGTTGAAACGCTACTACATCATATTGCACAAATCACTGGGATATACAGGGTGACACAGTGGCACAGTAGTTTAGCATTGCTGCCTCACAATGTCAGGGACCCAGGTTTGACTCCCAGCTTGGTTGACTGCTTGTGTGACATTTGCACATTCTCCCTTTGTCTGCATGGGTTTCCTCCGGGTGCTCTGGTTTCCTGCAACACTCCAAAGATTGAACTTCCACAATATCGAAACTCCAACTGAGGAAGAAATCTGGGTCATCAAATGGGGGCACAGGCTCTGTCAAGGGAAGCCACAAGAGGGTGACTTAGAGCATGGGAGGTTTGGCGATGGGGTGGGCTAGGGAGCTGGAAGGCCACAACTCTTGAGGGTGAAAGGCCACAACTCTTGAAAGTCAAAGGCCACAACTCTTGAGGGACAGAGGCTTAACTCAGAGAGCTGGGGAAGGTCAGGATCTGCAGAAACCAATAGGATCACGGAGTGGGAAGTACAGGAAGCAGGATCCACAGTGAGTAGGAGGTACTGTATATAGAAAATGTCATTTTTATTTCTAAACTTATTTTTAAAAAAATTCATTTGCCAATATAGGAATTTAGCAATGTAAAATATTTCAACTTAGAGGTCATAATGTTTTAATATTTGTTTTTTCTGAAGAAGGAATGTCCTACAAAACTCAACTATAGCTGTAAAACTGACCTTTGTGGGAATGAGTGTTTAAATTAAAGTTGTTTCATTGAAAGCCAGGATTTTTAGGAAGGCAACCCTATCTTTAAAAGAGGACTTCCTACATCAGCTGTAATGGATCTATTTTGTGGAGAAATGAGGGTGTTCTTTCTGGTGTCCTGGCCAACATTTAGAATCAGAGAATCCCTACAGTGCAGAAGGAGGCCATTCTATCCAACGCATCTGCACCAACCACAATCCCATCCCAGGCCCTGTCCCCTAACCCCATGCATTTACCCTAGTTAGTCCCCCCCTGACGCTAGAGGGCAAGTTAGTATGACCAATCCAGCTAACCCGCACATCTTTGGACTGTGGGAGGAAACCGGAGCACACGGAAGAAACCCGCACAGACATGGAGAGAACGTGCGAACTCCACACAGACAGTGACCAAGACAGGATTCAAACCTGGGACCCGGCGCTGTGAGGCAGCAGTGCTAACTATTGTGTCACCGTGCCACCCCAATCAATTATTTATCCCAATCAATATCACTGAAACAGAGGTGTTGTTATTATTACCCTGTTTGTAGGGCATTCGTATGCACAAATATGCTGCTGTCTTTTTTACAAAGACTGTATTTCATTCTTTGTGAAGCACTTTGTTCATGAGATGCAAGTGTCTTTCCCCCTACTTGGAAAGCAAAAAAAAGGTTTGTTTGGAACTGATTTCCCCGCTCTGTTAAACAGGTTGGGTGGGAACGTCTGGGCCCACCAAAGATGACATTCTGAGGTGAGACGGCCAGTCCACACAAAATGGGGGAAAAGGTGGTGGTGGAATGGCTGAAAATTCTGCCCTGAAGTGTTTGCAATAGAATGAGGAAGTGTTGCTGGAGTGTTTGGAGGCTTCTCGAAGGAGGATGAGGCCCTATACTCTATTGTCTTGCCTCAATTTCTATCTAGGCGCGACTGGCCATAATTCTCTTACATTACCTTTCTTGTTAGTCACTAATCCCCAATCACTGACTCATTGTAAATGCAGCCACTGTTGATAGCTGTGGAGCTTGTAGGACGTTGACTCTTTGCATCTTGCTTTTCTTTTCCGGTCTATTGCGACGGAAAGGGTTTAACTTGCTGGTGTTTGTGTGAATCTATTCCGGAGTGTCGATGTAAGCAGCTATTGTGGGGATAACTGTGTTGATATGTAATCTTGAAGATTCCTGTTACCAGAGAGTGCAGAAGTGACCTGCTGACAGCCCTTGGCCTCGCTGCTGCTCCGTGACCTTTCAATACAAGGTGCCAAAGAACTGTTAAAGTCAACTCTTATCCTGTGGAAACACTGTGGCCCTATCATGCCTGACAGCCTGCCTCACATCAGGGATGGAACACGTATGGAATTCGAGGGCATGATTGGTGTCTTGTCACTACCCTGATGCTGCCTTGTTTTCTGACAAATTGCACCACCTGGGAGGACTCTGTCTGATTTTAGTTTTGCAGCTGTTGCATTCATTGATTATCCCAGGTACCATGATAGCTCCTAATCTTCAGTCTGTTGTTTGATGCTTTGTGCTGTTTCTTCCTTAGTTGTCGACTCTGTCCTTTCCCCATCCATTTCTCCTCAAATTGTGGCTGCTGTTTCTTATTCCTGTCCTGCGAGCTTTGAGTCACACGTGCCCCACAGGGTATGCTTTTGTTAATGTGTAGTGATTGACAGTGAGCAGTTGATTTTAATTTTAATTTTGCCATCAGAAATGTTGACAAGCACACGCGCCGTGTCGGAAGTGGGGTTGGATTGAATGGGTCAAGCTGGGCAGATCTTGGTTGTTAGGGTGTAATTGTTGGTGTAATCAAAGGGTTAAGTTGTTTTCCTCCTTGCTCTGTTTAGGGATGCGTGATTGACAAGTTGTAGCCTTGGTTCCACTCTGTGGCACTTTGACCTGGTTTCCCTGACAGTGCCTCGCTTGTGTCAAACGTGAGTGACTGGTTACCTGGTTTGACATTGTACATGACAATGGTTGACATCCTATCCACTTGGGCCCCTCAAGAACAGAGGCTATAACATCCAACGTACATTTCTATTTAAATGGAAGGAGACATTTGTCTACTGATTAAACAATGACAATGAATAATTTCAGTAAGATCTTGTAGGCCTCTTTATGTCTTAGAACAACTTTGGATCATTCTGTATCTTTAAGGCCATAAGAAAGAGGAGCAGGTGTAGACCAGTTTTCCCCTTGAATCAATAGAATCATGAGTGAATTGATTGCAGCCTTGTCTTCACTTTCCCACCTGCTTTGATAATCCCTAACTCCATTATGGATTAAAGATTTTTTAAAAATTCATTTGTGGGACATGGGTATTGCTAGCTGGCCAACATTTATTGCCCATCCCTAGTTATCCTTCAACTGAGTGGCTTGCTGGACCCTTTCAGGGGGTAGTTGAGAGTCAACCACAATCCTGTGGCTTTAGAGTCACATGTAGGCCAGATCAGGTAAGATTTCATAGAATCCCAATCATAGAATCCTTACAGTACAGAAGGAGACCAATCAGCTCATCGAGTCTGCACCCACTCTCCGAAAGAGCATCTCACCCAAGCCCACCTCTAACCCCATATATTTACTCTGCTAATCCCCCTAACTCACACTAAGGGGCAATTTAATATGGCCAATCTACTTAATCTGCGCAACTTCCTTCCCTAAAGGACATTAGTGAACCAAATTGGTTTTTCCGACAATCGACAATGGTTTCATGGTCATCAGTAAATTCTTAATTCCAGATTTGTTTTATTGAATTGAGATTTGTCAAACTGGATCTTGAATGACCCCCAACTCCACTACTCACTGGGGTAGAGCTTTCGAGACATTAATAACGCTCTGAGAGAAGAAATTTCTCCTCCTTTCCATCTTAAATGGGAGAACCTTGATTCTGAAACAGTTTGCCCTAGTTTTAGATTCTCCCATGCAGGAATAGGTGAGGAAACACGCTCTCATTGTCCAACCTGTCAAGCCTTCCCAGAATCTTATCATTTCAGTTCAATAGGATCATCTCTCATTCTTCTAAACTCCAGAGGGTATTGGCCCAATCTGCTGAACAGTTCTGTCACACTCTGGTTATTATTACCTGTTTCAATATCTGTATTGCTGCCTCATCCATTCACTAACTTGGTAAATTTTCCCTTACCTGAATCCTTCCCCTGTTTCCACCACTGTTTAGTTTTAATCCTCTCTATACAGCCTGAGTTATTCAATTTGATTAATATACTAATCTCACCATGTTCCATCTTTATTTTGGCCATTTCAAATTATACCTCTAGTCAGGTATGAATTCTACTAAAAACACCTAATTCTCAGCCTTTCGAAAAGTCTGAGAAGTAATACTAAGGAGGTATTTTCCCTCCAGCTCTTTCTTTACTGTGTGCCTTGCTCCCTTTCTGATAGGATGGTTACATCTGTTAATGCTCACCAAGAATAAGGTAGAGCTAACCTAAAGATAAATTCTTGATTTTTCTTTTTTAATCCTTTCCTGTGGAGGTCACTTAGGTTCTGTACAGTGATATGTTGTCATGGCTGTAGAGGTGAGGTGGATTGAGGGTTGGGGGTGGGGAAGGCTGTTAAATCTGTCTCCCACTTATAAAGTATCAGAAGAACTTCCTGAAGAAGAGATTTTACACTATTCCCCTCCACCCCTTACCCTCTGAACCACCCATCAGTGGTCTGAGTCAGCGTTTAGGAGGAATTATGTCTAAATTCAGATTTAAGAAGGGTGAATTCAGCCAATGATCTTGCTTCATGTTTTTGCCATAAGTACCTACCTACCGAAACCAAATGTGTAAGTTGATGGGGGTCAAATTGGTCTTGGATGAGATACCTCCTCTGGAGTTTAGAGGATAATATGTTTTTAAACCAGATCACATAAAGAAAGACTTGCACTTCTACAGCGCCTTTCACAAGCACTGGACATCCCAAAGCATTTCAGGGTCAATGAAGTATTTTTGGGAGTATAGTTATGGTTGAAATGTAGGAGACAAGGCAACTAGTATGCACTCAGGAAACTTCCACTAACAGAGATGTGGTAATAATGTTGATTGAAAGATAAATATTGACTAGGACACTGGGGATAACTCCCCTGCTCTTCTTCAAGCTAGTGTCATGGAATCTTTTATATCTACATAACAGGCAGATGGAGGCCCCAGTTTAACATCTCCAAATCATAGAATTGTTACAATGCAGAAGGAGACCATTCAACCCATCATGCCTGGGCTAGCTCTCTGAGCAATTAATTCATTTAGAACCATTCTCCAGTGTCCATTTAATCTTGCACAGTCTTCCTTATCAGATGACAGTCCAGTTCCATTTTGAACTTGCCTCCAACACACTTGAGGCAGTGCATTGCAGACCTTAAGCAATCACGGCATGACAAAGTTATCTTGTATTGTTTTTGCCTGCCATTTCATATCTGTGCCCTCTCATTCTGGATCATTTTATTTCAGGGGAACAGTTTCTCTTTATCTACTCTGACCAGACCCCTTATGATTTTGAACACTTCTGTCAAGTTTCCTCTCAGTCTTCTCTTTTCCAAGGAAAACAGTCCTAACGTTTCCAATCTATCTTCATAAGTGAAGTTTCTCATCCCTGGAAACATTCCTGTGAATGTGCCCACACTCTCTCTAATACCTTCATAACCTTCCTAAAGTGCAGCACTCAGAAGTGGACATAACACCCCAACTGAAGCCACACTAGTGTCTTATAAAATTCAATATAACTTCTTTGCTCTTGTACATTATGGCCCTTTTAATAAAGCCTGGGATATTATATGCTTTATAACCATGCTGTCAACTTTTTTATTCATTAATGGGACATGGGTTGTGCTAGCTTGCCAGCATTTATTGCCCATCCCTAGTTGCCCATGTTCAGAGGTAGTTGAGAGTCAACCATATTGGTGAGGATCTGAAGTCACATGTACGCCATATAAGGATGGCAGATTTCCTTCCCTAAAGAACATTAGTGAAGCACACGTTTTTCCTGACAATCGACAATGGTTTCATGGTCATCATTAGATTCTCAATTCCAGGTCTTTTTTTATTGAACTCAAGTTCCACCATCTGCCATGTCGGGATTTGAATCCAGGTCCCTAAAGCATTAGCTGAATTCCTGGATTATAGAGCAACGATAATACCAGTTGGCCATTGCCTCCCCATGATTTCTTACCACCTTCAATGATATTTGTGCATATACGTTCAGGACCCTCTGCTCCTGCACATCCCTTTTAGAAATGTACTCTTTATTTTGTATTGCCTGCCTATGTGTCTTCCTATTAAAATTAATCTCTTAATGTTTCTCGCATTGTACCTGAACACCCATTCCACCAACTTGAAGATGGTCTTGCTCCATGTTTTTGCCATGAATACCTACCTACTGAAACCAAACGTGCAGGTTGATGGGGGTCAAATTGGTCTTTGATGAGATACCTCTCCTGGAGTTTAGAGGATAATATGTTTTTAAGCCAGATCGCATAAAGAAAGATTTGTCTGATCCAAAAGATGGTACCTCCTACATTACAGCACTCCCTCAGTACTACACAAGAGTGTCAGCCTTGATTATTGTGATCAAGTCCTGGGGTGGGACTTAAACTTGGAAGTTAGAGGCTCTGAGGTGAGAGTTCTACCAATTGTGACTTGAAAAAATCTTGGTTCATGTTCCCTGGAGTATGGAAGATTGAGGATTGATCGGAACCTGGCCTTTTTATTCTGGTTGGGGAATGTAGAACTTGGGGGTCAGCATTTTGTACAAGAGATAAGGAGAAATGTCCTCAGTTAGATGGTTGTGAACCTTCAGAACTCACTACCCCCAGAGAGCTCAGTCATTGAATACATTTAAGACTGAGATTGATGGATTTATTTTGAATACTAAAAGCATTGAGAGAAATGGGGATAGATGGAAAAGTGGGTTTCTGGTTGATGATCAGCCATAGAAACTCTACAGTGCAAAAGATAGTCATTTGGTCCAATAGTCCCATCCAGGTCCTATTCTTGTAACCTCACATATTTACTCTCCTAATCTCCCTGGCACTAAGGGGCAATTTATCAAGGTCAATCAACCTAACCTGCACATCTTCAGAGTGTGGGAGGAAACCAGAGCATCCGGAGGAAACATGGGAGAGAATGTGCAAACTCCATACAAACAGTGATCCAAGGCCAGAATTGAACCCAGGTCCCCAGCACTGTGAGGTAGCAGTGCTAACCACTGTGCTACCATGCAGCCCATAAAGACTTGCTTCCTGGACACAATGAGGAAATTCTGCAGCTCCCCTTCAGGAAATTGAATCCCGGTCTCCCACGTAACAGGCTGGGATAGCAACCGCTATGCTAACGAAAAGGTGCATTACTAACAAGGAAGTTATTGAATGGGCTGTAGGCCCTTCCCTTCATATTTGTTATGCTCTGTTGAAAGTTTGGAACTGTTCAAAATGAAGTATTTAACAGGGTAGATACAGAGAGACTGTTTCCTTCAGCTGGGCAAATCACAAATGAAGGGAGATAATCTTAAAATTAGAATTTGACTATTCAGGATTTTTTTTCCCACAAAGAGTGGTAGAAAGCTATAGTTCTCCTCCCCCATGAGATGTGGATGTTATAACAATTTGAATTTTCAAGAGTAGAGCTCCAGTCTTTGTTAGGTAAAGATACAAAGAGATTTGGAACAAAGGCTGTAAAATGAACGTGAGGCACACATTGGCTATTGTACTATAAAGGGTTAATAGATGGGATACACTAATAAACAAGAAAGATGATGATGTACGACTGACATCAGTCAATTAAGTTTTTTTTAGATTGAACAGAGAAAGACACTTCTCCTTTTCTCCTTGCTCTGCCTCTTTTCTTTTGGCTTGATCTAACCCTCCTGAGAGAGAGACAGAGGTTGGAATCAAGCCTAAGAATTATATGCCTACATTATAACCTGCTTTTTATAATTACACTTTCACAGGATATGGGCATTGCTGGCTAGCTCAGGTTTTTATTGCCCATCCTGAATTTCCCATGAGAAGGTAGTAGTGGTGGTGACCTGATTTTATTTTGGATTGCTATAGTCGATGTGGTGTAGGTACACCCATAATGCTGTTAGTGAGAGAGTTCCAGGATTTAGACCCAGCGACAGTGATGGGATGGCGATATAGTTCCATGTCAGGATGGTGAGTGACTTGGAGGGGAACTCATAGGTGGTGGTGTTCCACTCCCCTCTCTCCTCTTTCTAGATGGCAGAAGTCACAGGTTTGGAAGGTTGAATTAGTGAGTTGTTGCAATCCACCTTGTAGATGGTACACACTGATGCTGCTGGGCATGTGTGGTGGAGGGAGTGGATGTTGGAGTATTGGATTGGATGTCAGTCAGATGGGCTGTTGTATCCTGGATGATTTTGAGTGGCCCTGGCAGAACCCAAGCTGAGTGAGTTGTTTCAGAGTCAGTGTTGTTTGATGACACTGTTGCCCACCCCTTCCATTGCTTTGCTGATGATTGAGAATAAAATGATGAAGCAGTAATTGGCCTTTGGATTTTTCCTGCTTTTTATAGACAGGGCATACTTGGGCAATTTCCCACTTGCCAAGTAGGTGCCAGTGTTGTACCAGAATAGATGTAAAAAACAAGTGTTAAGCAGATGCCAGAGTGTGCCTACAGCCTATCTAAGAACAAAGGGCGCACTCTTCTGACCTCGTCTGCCTGTTGTTCGGCGAGGTGGTAAGATAAGGTGAGAGGCAAAAAAATCAGGTTTGCACCCAGTTTCTCAACCCTTCCTCTTCCCTTGTGATTTTGCTGGCTTTACTCTGTCAGCAAAATCGGCTTCATGCCCAAAAGCATGGTGATTGGGGTGGGAAGGGGAACTTTGCAGGCTTGGTGAGTGCGGGGGGGTGGTGGAAGGATGGTGGAGGGAAGGTGTTGGAGGGGGAACTGAGGGGGATGTCTGCAGACAGAGGTGATTGGGGATGTAGGGTCTCTGCTGACAGGGTGACCAGGGAGGGGGATCTCTGCAGATGGTGGTGATTGGGGGAAACTATGTAGATGGGGGATGATCAGCAAAGGCAGTGATCAGCAGGGGGTGTGGTGGCTTGGGTGGCAGGAGATTTCCCAGTACACTGTGAGATTGGGACGCTTGTGCAATGGCGTCCCAAGAGCTCAACAGCTGGCTTCATTAGTGAGCTTGGCCTCTGCCCCAAACACATCCCGGCTTTGTTTTTGCACTAAGTGCTATTAGATTGTGACTCGCAGATCACTGAGAAAACCAGCGCCATTCTCTTGCATTTTCTTGGTTCTGCGGCACTTGTAACTTTTTTCGCAAGATTGCACCAAAGTCCCATGCCTAGAGTCCAAGATGGAATGATGCATCTCAGAATAACAATGAACTAATGGCACAATGGGCTTGAGGTACTAAATGGCCTACTCCCTGTTCTGATGTTCACATGTTCCTTGTGGTCATATCGAGTGCTAATATCCACTGTTTGGATATATAAACGATAGCCTGTTGATTGAGTTAACTGGAAAATGGAGTCTCTGACTCTCACACACCCATGGAACCATACCAAGCAAGAAATCAAATCCATAGGCAGAGGAAACAGAGACTGGGGAAACAATCTCCACAAAGAGAAATAAAAACGACATAAAATTCACAATATGTATGCACTGTCTTGCATCAATGGTGTTTAATTCAGAAGTGCCGCAGGCTTTGTCTGCATGCCAAGCAGACTCTTAATATTTCAAGAGCAGTCGTTTTCTTCCTGTAAATGTCTTGCCTATTAAAATTGCATTAACTTTTTCTTAAATCCTCTTCCGGGACAAAAGATCCAGCGCGGAATGGCTGACTAAGGGATCCTGCCTTTTCCCTGGTGACGGTGGCTTCCTGTATGTGTCAGTAAAAAATCCACAGCTTCAGCCACAGTATGGCAGGGCCAGGGGGCATATCGAGTGCGAGCACTAATCACGCACTGACGTTGATATTTTTGCCAACTCGAACTGCCAGCAAATGTCTGCTCCGCTGAGGACTGTTAAGTGCTGGACTGTGAGGCTCGGTTTCACTGACTGTTGTTGCAGCTGTGTGCTGGAGCATGCTGGGAATTCCCCAGAGCCAGTCTAAGATGGAAAACGTGTAACGTTTACTGACACGGGGTTGAGTGCCCAGGCAGGGGTTGTTTTCATAACTGCAGCTTAAGCAAACATGGCGACAGATTGTTTGCGTGTAATTGTCCCAAACCTTCATGAACTGCAGTTGCTACTATAAGACCAATCCTGTTTGACGCCTTTAGATGTGAGGAAGACTTGAACGTGCTTAATGGCTGCCCCAGACAGTTTCAACCAGAGACTGTGGCAGTTTGGAGTTATGCTTGGGTGTGATGATTTTCTTATTTAGTGTGCATGTGTGTGTGTTTTCTTGACTAGTTCACACATGACCTGCAAACCCAATGTGTGACTGTTACAACAGGTTCACTGATACCAGGTCTGAATCTTTAGGCTCCATGGAGATGGGGTTCAGTGGAGGCCGGGTGCTTTAAATAAAACACCCTGCCGCTCTGATTACCAAGTCCCCCTGTTCATTCTGGCCCTGGGTCGATTTGAAAAGATAAAATGGGAGGATGGTGGGGCTACCTGCCCAAATGCACAGATAGCCAATATAGCTCTTAACATGCCTATTGATGCCAATTAAAGGAGGCTAACTGGGATTTTCCAGTCAGCTCCCAGATCCCTGTAGGTGCACTCGTTTAACTGTCTGAGGAACATTGGGGTAGATCTTGTTGCCCCACCTGCTATGCTTTTCCATCATGGAAAAGTGAATGGGGTGGAGTATCAAATAGATTGCCAGATTCACTAATTTCCCATCTTGACTTAGGGTATGATCTGACCGTTCACGCCATGCTCCCGCTGCAGTGAAGTCAGAGAACTTGGCACCCAGCCAAACCTCCGTTTACTGCAAAGGGATGGGAATATCTTGGCGGCATGAATGGCAGTAACATTCTACTGTTCAAAAAACTTTGTATCCTATTGTCTGTAAGATGACTGTCAAGCAGAGTCCTGTATGTCTTTTCATGTGAATGTAAGAGATCCCATGCATTATTAGTGACTTTGGGAAAAATTCTTCTCTCATCAACCAACACGTTCATCTAATTTTGGCATGTGGGGCCATTTTGTATACTATATATAGTATATTATACTGTATACTATAGCTGTGAGGCTGTTGGGTATATTATATTATACTTGTGGGGTTGTTGTGTATACTATACTATGCTACACTTGTGGGGTTGTTGTGTATACTAATACTACACTTGTGGGGTTGTTGTGTATACTATACTATATACATGTGGGGCTCTTGTATATGCTATTGTATACTATACCATAGTTGTGAGGCAGTTGGGCATACTACATTATACTTGTGGGGCTCTTGTGTATACTAATGCTATATTATACTTGTGGGGCTCTTGCGTATACTAATACTATGGTTGTGAGGCTGTTGGGTATACTATGTTATACTTGTGGGGCTCATGTGTATAGTATACTATGCTATACTTGTGGGCTCTTGTATATACTAATACTATATTTGTGGGGCTCTTGTGTATGCTGTACTATGTTATCTCTTTTACCTCCAAAGCAACTGTGATTGCACCTTAAAGAGCAATTCATTGTTTGCTAAGGGTTTTGGCAAATCCTCAGAAGATAATATGGTGCTACATAAAGGTGCCCTTCCTTCCCAAAATAATGCCAATAACGTGTGTCATAAGAACATAAGAACATAAGAAATAGGAGCAGGAGTAGGCCACCTAGCCCTTCGAGCCTGCCCCGCCATTCAATAAGATCATGGCTGATCTGTCGTGGCTCAGTTCCACATTCCCGCCCTCTCCCCATAACCTTTAATCCCCTCGCTTATCAAAAGCCTACCTACCCGCGTCTTAAAAATATTTAGCGAGGCAGCCTCCACCACTTCAACGGGCAGAGAACTCCAGAGATTCACCACCCTTTGAGTGAAGAAGTTCCTCCTCAACTCCGTTCTAAACCGCACCCCCCCCCTTTATCTTGAGGCTGTGCCCTCTAGTCCTACTGTCTTTTCTGAGTGGGAAGAACCTCTCCACCTCTATCCTATCCATCCCATTCATCATCTTATACATCTCAATGAGATCTCCCCTCATTCTTCTAAACTCTAACGAGTACAAGCCTAGTTTATTCAGCCTCTCCTCATAGCTCAACCCCCTCAACTCCAGTATCAGCCTAGTAAACCTCCTCTGCACTCCCTCCAAGGCCAAAATATCCTTGCGTAAGTGTGGCGACCAAAACTGCACACAGTACTCCAGCTGCGGCCTCACCAATACCCTATACAGCTGCAGCAAGACCTCCCTACTTTTATATTCAATCCCCCTCGCTATGAAGGCCAGCATCCCATTCACCTTCCTGACCACCTGCTGCACCTGCAGGCTGGGTTTTTGCGACTCATGCACAAGGACCCCGAGGTCCCTCTGCACCGTCGCCTGCTGCAGTTTTTCGCCATGTAAGTAGTGGTTCTTCCTACCATTATTCCTACCAAAGTGGACAACTTCACACTTGCCAACATTAAATTCCATTTGCCAGATCCTGGCCCATTCGCCCAGCCTATCTAGATCCCTCTACAGACTTTCCACACCCTCCGCACAATTTGCCGTTCCACCAATCTTGGTGTCATCAGCAAATTTCGACACCCTACACTCGGTTCCCTCCTCCAGATCATCTATATAAATGGTAAATAGCTGAGGCCCCAGCACCGACCCCTGGGGCACTCCACTAGTCACCAACCGCCAATCCGAATGGGACCCATTGACCCCCACTCTCTGCCTCCTATTTGACAGCCAATCCCCTATCCACGCTAACACCCTACCCCCAGCTCCATGCCCCCTAACCTTCTGTGTCATTTGCTCCTGAGCATGTAGCGAGGAGGCTGTACAGGTAAGAATAGATTGTGAGGCAATATTTATATTTAAGGCACACACATGAAACCCTTTCTGTAACCCGGTGTTAACAACCATACATTCACATTATTCGATGGGTCGATTAGTGTAGAGCAGAGATCAGGAAGTTTGAATGTTTACTGACTGGTAGACCCTGGGTTAATGATCTCTGGGAGAATACACTGGATACATTTGAAAACCTGATTGAATGAGAAAAAAGTGAATCAAAATATGTATTGTTGATCAATATTCTCAATTCTTTGTTGGAAATGAGTGAGAGTTATATAGGGCTCTGTTATGATCCACTCCGTGACCATGAAGCTAATTGATTGTATTTGTGTGTGGGGAAGACTTTCTTAAGTGGGGTTCTGGGAGATTGCTGGTAACTTTGGACCTGTGTGCCAGTAACACATAATGTACTGTGGATGAGTAAGAGAATGTTTGCGGTATAGGTTTGGATGAGATGGGATGGTAAGTGAAGATTAAATCTGGTCCAAACTCTCTCTGAATTAGATGGTATAATTGTAAATTGCATTTTGTTGTTGTAATCATTGTTATCTCAATAGGAGCATCAGGTAATCAAACTTTAGCAAAGCTATGATGCCTATGGCAGCTTACTACAGTAAGATGGCTGCAGTGTTCCCCTTTTGTAAGCAAGTATGCTCTTTAAAGCTGAAGTTTCCCATTCCCTATGGAAAACTTGCTCTGCAACCAGTGCTGTGTCTTTCAAGAGCTTATATGCCATCTCTGTGTGAGGTACGATTATGAGTATTAGCAAGCTATTTGGTCGTGGTGTACACACACACACACACACACACACACACACACACACACACACACACACACACACACACACACACACACACACACTCACTCTCACATTATTTCTGTTTGGGGTGGCACAGTGGTTAGCACTGCTGCCTCACAGCGCCAGGGACCCAGGTTCCATTCTTGATTGGGTGACTGTCTATGTGGAGTTTGCACATTCTCCCTGTGTCTGCGTGGGTTTACTCCGGGTGCTTTGGTTTCCTCCCACAGGCCAAAGATGTGTGGGTTAGGTTGATTGACCATGCTAAATTGACCCTAATTTTGGGGGGTTAGCAGGGTAAATATGTGCGGTTATGGGAGTAGGGTAGGATTTACGTTGGTACGGGCTCAATGGACAGAATGGCCTCCATCTGAACTATAGGGATTCTATGATTCCGTGATGAATGGTGACTCTAGGCAGTTAGCAATTGTACAAAGTTCAGACTTCAAGTTGGCTCCTAGGGAGAGGTTGGTTTCACTGGGGTTTAAAGTTTATTTATTATTGTCACAAGTAGGCTTACATTAACACTGCAGTGAAGTTACTGTGAAATTCCCCTAGTCGACATACTCCGGCACTTGATGGAGAATTTAGCGTGGCCAATGCACTGAACCAGCATGTGTTTTGGCTGTGGGAGGAAACCGGAGCACCCTGAGGAAACCCAGACAGACATGGAGGAATGTGTGGACTCCACACAGTGACCCAAGCCTGGAATCAAATCCAGGCACTGTGAGGCAGCAGTGCTAACCATTGTGCCAAACTTTGTTTGGAAGTGTGCAATATGTAAATTATTCTGACCACTTTGCTGTCAGGTCTGCAAATCTCTTGACCCTTTCATGGCTGTTTCCATAATCCATCAGTCTATCAATTTAGGTTATGGTCTTCCTTTGATTCGTATTTCTAGGTTGTACTGCGTGTTGTGAGATGTCGGGGTTCTCCCCCTCCCAGAGCACCTTGTCCTCCATTATCGGGGAAATTGAACTGCTAGGTTCAGGTGGATTGAAAATTTGAACCTAATTCTCTGATGACTTGGTGGTTAATCCCGTACTGTATTTCCCTTGTGGCTGTCACAAATGTAATGTATCTCGGAAGGCATTGGCTTCCCCATTTTTCTTACCTTGGGGGTAGGTTGGTCGCCAATCTGCTGTATACCCTTTGGGGCACTGCTGCCCAAAGCTGGCAGGGCAGCTTCTGCTGGACTATCCTGTGGCTCTTCAACTGCACTCTCTCTGGTTTAAGAGCTTTCTCTGTCCCTATTTAAATGTAAACTGTATGTGTTTGCTAACTGGACTTCAGGTTCAGCTCCTTCATTATTTTAAACTCCATAGGCCCTTCCTCGGCCACTTTAAACACTACTAACATGGTTTTACTCTGGCGCTCTGACGAAGCTTTTATATTTGACTTAGTTTGAGCATCTTTAACATTTATGGGTTCCATCCTGATCATTTCTATCTCGGGAGGCTCTCTCCTGGCCTCTGGAATATTCTCTGGCTTTCCTTCGAGATCCCAGTAGACTTTCCTTCAGCTTTCTGCAGCTGAACGGCAGTTTCTGGCTTCCCTTCAGTTTTGCGGTCTCTGTTGTTTGTAGTTGACCCCTTGAAAGCAGACCCTAGTTTTCCGCCAGGTCAATTCCAAACAGTGAGGGCAATTTTGAGCCCACACTCTCCGTCTGTGGGAATGGTGGCAACAGCTCAAAATCCAGAGAGCATGATTCACGCCGATGAGTTTCTGAGTTCCGATCTTACTGGCCCCTTACTGGTGAAGTGAAGTGAAACACCATGGGCCGCTTGCTGGTCGAATGGCATAAAAGGCAGGAAGCTCATTTTAATATATTACCATGTCATTAGTGAACACTCTCTCTGGAATTTGCCCCATCATTGGATATCCAGCGGGCATTTACAACAAGTTCACCCAGATATGAACCCATTGTGGGGATTCCCCGGTGGTGTTAAGGTAAATGCAGGCTCGAGAGACAAGGCCACGGCCAAGCAGTAGCCTGGCAATACTCCCTTTGTACCACCTCTTGGCACTGTTTGGCACTGCCAGGATGGCACCATGCCAATCTGTGCCAAGGGGCAGGCCCCAGTGGAAGCCTCATGGTGGGAGTCTCGGGGGGATTTATTTAGATGTGGTAGTGGCTGGGAGTGGACGGAAGAGCAGGGGATGTTGGCGAAGGCTGTTTGGGGGCACAGGAGGAGAAGTTGGGAAGCTGCTGATGAGGGTGGGGGAGGGATCCAATGACTGGGGAGGAGTGGCGCGTAGACAAGTGCTAATTCTGAATGGGTGTGTGCATGTGTGTGTGGGGGGTGAGGGTGCAGGGGTGATCCTTGAGACCTCCGTGGTAGCTTTATTCAGGGTTTGATCAAGGTGTCCTCTAAAAATGGCGCTCCCATCTCTGAGCAGCGGGGTTTTGTCGCTGTGCTGAGGTCCTGCCCCCTGCATGATGGGATGAAACAAACACCCCTGAATTTTTTTTGGCAGAGGGTCATAAGACCTGGAGAGAAAGCCGACCAGTTTCTCTGGAGAGGAACATGCCACTTTTCTCACCGGAATCAACACTCAGGTCAGGACCTCTCATGCATCAGTGCAGACTCAATGGGCTGAAGGGCCTCTTCTGCACTCTAGTATTCTGTGACTCTCTGCCAATATTTTGGTAAGTTTTCCCTAATAGGTCTATTCCCCGTATAGGTAAGCTCAGCATTACCTTGACGGTCACTACCCAGTGATCCACTTGCTCATAGGTTGATCTTTATTAGGGATATAGAAAACATGAATCAGTGAGCTCTTTTGCTGGCACTGTGGTGCTTGCCCTACTTTTGGCAGTGCATCAGCCACCTCCATTGTACGCTGTGTTTGACAAACTCTGCATCTTGGAAAATAATTATTTCCTTTCCAAGAGCTTGTGATGCGAAAGGAATCATTGTCCCTTTTTGGCAGAAGCCTTTTTGGAAGAGAAGTGAGTGAACGTCATCAGAGGCGTGGGAGGATAAATATTGTCAGGGCAAGGCAGATTAACATTATCTGGCTGCCATGGGGGAGGTTTTATTAAGTATGGGGAGGTGAGATTTATTGGGGTTCAGAGGCGAAGCATTATTGGGAGGCAGGAGGGGGTTTAAGTATTATTGGGGTGTGAAAAATGGATGTTGATCTATGTTGTGGGGGAGTGGTGGTTGAGCTATGCTGGTCCGGTTGATCTGTGTCAAGATGAGGGTGAGTCACGTCAGGAGGGTAAAGTTGGACTGTGATGAGGTTGGGATGGAGTGGAATCAGAGTGGGCTGAGCAGTGTCAGGGCACAGGCGTTGAACTGTGCCGGAAGCAGGGCAGTGAGCTGTGATTTGGTGCGGCAAAATTGTGTCAGAGTATCGGTGACTTGTGGTGAGTGTAGTATCAAGGGCTAATGTTAAATATGTAAATATTTAGGTAATTCTTTCATGGGACATGGGCCTATCTGGCCAGGCTAGCATTTATTGCCCATCCCTTGTTGCCCTTGAGAAAGTGGTGGTTAGCTGCCTTTTTAGAATCAGTCTGTGTGGTGTAGGGTGCACCCGCAGTGCTGTTAGAGAGGGAGTTTGAGGATTTTTACCCAGCGACAGAGCAGGAATGGTGATGTTGTTCTAAGTCAGGATGGCGGATGGCTTGGAGGGGAACTTGCCAGTGGTGGTGTTCCCAGCTTTCGGCTGCCCTTATCTTGGTGGCAGAAGACTGAAGGGTTTGGAAGCTGTTGATGAAGGAGCTTTGCTGAGTTGCTGCAGTGCATCTTGTAAATGGAATAGGCTGCGGCCACTGAGTGTGGTGCTGTAGGCCCTGAATGTTGGAGCTGATAGATAGGATGCAGGTCCAACAGACTGCTTTGTCCTGGAAAGTTTTGAATTTCTTGGAGCTGTACTCATCCAGGCAAGCGCTGAGTATCCCATTGCACTCCTGGCTTGTGCTCTGTAATGGCGGGCAAGCTTTGAGAATTCAAGATGTGAGTTACTTCTTGTAAAATTCCCAGCTTCTGATCTGCTCTTGTCGCCACATTATTTATACAGCTAGTCCAGTTCAGGTTTGGGTCAATGGTAAATCCCAGGATAATGATAGTGGGGGATTTAGTGATGTGAATGTCAAGGGGAGGATAGTCTCTTGCTGGAGATGGTCATTGCCCAGCACTTGCGTGGCTTGAAGGTAACTTTTAGTCCATGTCTTGCTGCACCCGGACATAGATTATTTCAAGAACTGAGGAGCCACAAAATGTGCTAAACATTAATTAACATCCTCGCTTTTGACCCTATTGATGGAAAGAAGATCATTGATGAAGCAGCTGAAGATGGTTGGGTCTGGGACACTACCCTGAGGAAGTCCTGCAGTGATGTAATGGGATTGAGATGAATGACAACCACAACCATTTACCTTTGTACCAGGTGTGATTCCAACCAGTGGAGAGTTTCCCCTTGATACCCATTGACCCTGGTTTTGCTTGGGCTCCTTGATGTCACACTCTGTCAAATGCTGCCTTGATGTCAAGGGCAGTCACTTTCACCTCACTTTTTGAATTCAGTTCTTTTGTCCATGTTTGGACCAAAGCTGTGATGAGGTCAGGAGCTGAATAGCCCTTGTGGATCTCAAATTTAGTGTGAGTGAGCAGATTATTGCTGAGTAAGTGCCACTTGATAGTGATACCTTCCATCACTTTGCTAATGATCGTGAGCAGACTGATGTGCAATAATTGGTCAGTTTGGATTTGTCTTGCTTTTTGTGGACAGGCAATTTTCCACATTCTTGGCAGTTGTACTGGAACAACTTGGCTAAGGGCAAGGCTAATTCTGGAGCATTTGGCTAGTGGCAAGGTTAGCTCTGAAGCACAAGTCTTTAGTACTACTGCTGAAATATTGTTAGGACCTGTAGCCTTTGCCGTAATCATCATCAAGGACTCTCTCAGAACCATTTTCAATGATTGAGAATTCCCGTTTGCAGCGTAAGTCAGGTTCCTGGATCGTCACTTAGCATTATGACCTTCAGTAGCAGTGAATGCCGCAGCGTTCACTGCTATTGGGATCGGGAGCTGTGGAACAATGTTTTTCATATTGCTTTTGAAGAGAAACTTCCCACACAGGCCAGCAACTAGAACAGGACTGCAGCCTGACTCGGTTAAGATGTTGGACTGATAAATTCATTGCTCATACACTTTTTCTCATTATCTTTTCAAAGACAAAATAATTCATGTATGTTGCTGGAGAAGTTAATACGTAATTGGGCTTGCAATGCAATTGCCCTTCGTTCACCACCCATAAATCAACGCATGTGATTATATATTTTTTTCCACTTTGTACTGTAAAAAGAAGAAAAATCTATTCTATTATTAAGCGCTGCCCGACTCCTTTTGATCTCAGCCCAGTAGCTCAGATTTTATTCATGAACCAGCTGGATGCTCTTGAGCTGAAAATATCAGACTGATTAAAGCAGT
Organism: Carcharhinus amblyrhynchos; assembly: GCF_965287045.1. Taxonomy (NCBI): domain Eukaryota; kingdom Metazoa; phylum Chordata; class Chondrichthyes; order Carcharhiniformes; family Carcharhinidae; genus Carcharhinus; species Carcharhinus amblyrhynchos. Next base: position 53,297,710 of record NC_137329.1, read on the forward strand.
TTTGCTGCCAGGACACGGCTCAGGCAGTAACCTTGTATAATCGGGATCTGACAGTCCCTTGTATCTTTCCTCGCACAAGAGCAAAGTTCGTATCATGCTGATATTATCTGTTGATTGTGTTCCAGGGCTCCACATTAAGGGGGAGCCGAAGAGCTAATTGCTGTCGCTATTGCTGAACCTCTTCCCATAGGCCACGTCCTAACCAGTTGCATTTTGGCTTCTCCATTCTCCCTTCCCTCCCCACCCTGTTTCGCTGCAGAGAATTGCATGGTGGAGTTAATTTGCATCAAAGTTCAGGAGATTTTGTGATGTTCCTGATGGGTTGCTGTAATGTGTAAAACCGATGTCAGAAACCCTGTGAAAAGAATTCAGCCTCTCGTTGCCAGATTTATCAATGGCTGCTCAAGGTGCCCTATCCTTTGGTACAACCTTGTAACGGTGCAGCCAATGGACACAATTAAAGTCTTGGGTTTTGACTGCCAGCTACTGCCTTTGTTGATTCCTTCATTTATTTATGTATTAGTGTCACAAGTAGGCTTACATTATCACCTGCAATGAAGTCACGGTGAAAATCCCCTAGTCGCCACATTTCAATACCTGTTTGGGTACACTGAGGGAGAACTTAGCATGGCCAATACACCGAACCAGCAGATCTTTGGGAGGAAATCGGAGCACTCAGAGGAAACCCATGGAGACGCAGGGAGGAAGAGCAGACTCTGCACTGACGCTGATCCAAGCCGGGAATCAAACTTGAGTCTCTGTGGGGCAGCTGTGCTAATCATTGTGTCACTTGTACCACCCAGACCAGAAAGGGACTGAAAGTGGAAGAGAACTAGAGTGAGAATTGAGGGGGTGGGACAACAATAATAAACAATTGCAAGGGAGAAACAAAGAACAAGGAGGCCTTCACATTCTCAGAACTTCTCAAAGTGCTTTACAGCCAGCTAGGTATTTTGGACGTGAAGTTACTGTTATGATGTAGGGTGGCAACAAAATTGCATATGCAGTGATCTTCCACCAGCAGCAATGAGGTAAAGGATCAGATAATCCATTTTTTAAATCAGATTTGTGGACGAATAAATGTTCGTCAGGACACCAGAAGAATACCCCCTGCTCTTCTTTGGCACTTTTAGGTCCATTTGTGAGGACAGACAGGTTTTTGGCTTAATGCCTCAAACAAAAGATGGATTTCTGCCAATGAGGTACTCTTTCAATACTGCATCCAAGTGTCAGCCTAGCCTATATTGGAATCAGTCTTGAACCTTCTGATGCTACCACTGAGCAAAGTGCCCAAACACATTTAGTCAAAAAGCACAGGACAGAGAAGACAAGATAATTTCAGAAAGAAAAGAAGCAAGAGAAGGGGTGATGGAAGCACTGAAGATAAACTTAAACATAATCCATGAAGGGAAAGCCATCAATGCAAATATTTATGAAAAAGCAAACAATAAACTATGGAATCAGTTATATTTTGAGAAATTATTTATATTAAAGGTATCTGAATATTTAATTTTGCTTTGATTTGACTAGATTAATTGAATTATTTGTGTTGGATCGAACAGGTTGCTCAGTTGGGTTAAGCAGAATTAGACTGTGAGCATTTCAGAACAGCCTGGACTGGATCAATGGACTTTGAGGTAGGATTAATTAAAAAAGGGGCTCAATAGAAATCAGTTGCAGGATTGAACAGAGTCTGACAGAATATGGATATAGAATTCGGTCAGATTGGCCACCCCTGCCAGGTAGGGTCACCAGGCGATGGGACCTCCCTCCACAGATGTTACCTCCCCTTGCTGAGTATTTCCAGCATTTCCTCTTCTCATTTCATTTTTCATCATTTGCATTTTTTTGGCTTTTCCTTGCCTAAGGTTTGCAGTAGGTAGAGGGGAGCTTGATAGAGAGGAGCAAGCAGAATGGGTAAAGTGGGGAGATTTTCTGTAAAAGAAAGACAAGCCTGTATTTATATAACATCTTTCATGACCTCAGGACATCCTAAAGTGCTTCACAGCCAAGGAAGACATTTTTGAAGTGCGTAAGGTTGGGAACATGACAGCCAATATGTACCCCTCCAGGTAAGGAGAGAGTATCTCGTCACATTCCTGAATCGTGGCTTGTAAGTAGTGGGCAGATTTGTCAGGAGGTGAGTTACTCACTGCAGTTTTCCCAGGGCAGGATTTACCTCTCAACCCACTGTCTGTTTCATAATGACAGGAGGTGGTTACCATTGGCCGTCAGTTGGATCTTGTGGTCTTGCCATTGCCAACAGGGGCTTCCCATTGAATGCTCCCCTCACCACTGGGAAATTTGTGGTGGAGGCTCACCGTTGGCAGACTGGAATATCCTGTTGGCGTGAACAGCTGGAAAGTTCCAGTTCCAGCCTGTGAGATGCTCCAGTAGCCACAGGATTTATGGGGTTAAGCCAATTCAGTTTCAGGTCATTGATAACCCTCAGAATGATGATAGTGAGGGTTTGAATGTCAAGGAGTGATGATTAGATTCTCTCTTGTTGGAGGTGGTCTTTGCCTGGCACTTATATGACATGAATGTTATTTATAACCAGAAAATCTGTTGATCGAGTGAGAAATACTGGCTGTGACCATTGGGAACAACTCCCTTATCTTCAAAATAGTGCCATGGGATCCTTTATGTCCACCTAAAAATAGCAGGACTCTGGGATCGGAGTGGACTGAGGAAAGTTGGGCAGAATAAGAGTACAAAATAGAATGGAAGGGAGATAAAAAAAATACTGTGAATCATTCTGATCTTGTCAATCATTGTAGATAAGGAGCTGGGACAGATTTCTTGACTCCTGGCAGCACAGATTTTAAGACCAGGCCTTCCAGTTTCCCAAAGCAGAAGCTTTATTCTGAGAACAAGGCGATTTTTTTTCTGCTTTATATGGAGATGAGAAATAAAGCAGATGTATTTACTTGTTTTGACTTTTGTGTCCCATAATAAAATAAAAGCTCGTGTGACTTGGGTAGCACGGTAGCACAGTGGTTAGCACCACTGCCTCTCAGCGCCAGGGACCTGGGCTCGAATCCTGGCTTGGGTCACTGCCCACATGGAGTCTGCACGTTCTCCCCTTATCTGCGTGGGTTTCCTCCGGGTGTTTCGGTTCCCTCCCACAGTCTGAAAGATGGCTGGTTGTCCATGCTAAATTCTCCCTCAGTGTACCCAAACAGGTGCCGAAGTGTGGTGACTTGGGGATTTTCACAGTAACTTCATTGCAGTGTTAATGTGATGATATTAACTACTTGTGACGATATTAGATAAACTTAAACTTTGGAGCAATAATATATTTTTGAAAAAAGTTGAAGATTGTTACTCAAAGAATGTTTAAGAATGAGGATTTCTGCATTCCTCTTTTTCTGTTACCATTTTGTGTACCGTCTGTAACATCACTGACGATCACTATTTTATTTGCCCTGACTCTGCAGTTTGTCAAATAAATCCATATGCTCTTTAGGGACTGGGGTCATGTTTTGATCTTGCCCACTTAGTCAGGCTTTGTTACACTGCAAATGTTTGCACGGTTTCTCAGGCAGCAGCACTCCTACGCCAAGGGCTCGGCTTTTAATCTTAGCCTCAGTGGTCACAGCTGGCAAGCCTGGTGGCAGTCTGCTGCAATCGTATTTGCGGCTCCTGCGTTCGGAATGTACTTTCTACCTAATATTTAACCTTTGAATGTGGTGTTACCCTTGACTCAGTTGGCAGAACCCTCACCTCTGAGTCAGAAGGTCATGTAAGGTTCAAACCTCGCTCCAAAGTTTTGAGTATATAATTAACGGTAATAGTTTCCATTTATAGGGCCTCTGTTAATACAGCGAAACGTGCCTCCTTCCCCTCCTCGCTCTACAAGGCACATCTCAAATATTGCTATCAAACAACATTCGACACCGAACCACATAAGAAAATATTGAAATAATGAGAGAAAGCTAAGTGACTTGAGGGATATCATAAAGAAGGCAAGACAGGCAAAAAGGCAGGGACATTTAAGGAGCTAATACTGCAGTTGAAGACACGGCCACCAGTGACAGAGCAATGAATTTTGGAAATGCGTAAGAGGTCACAGAATTGGGAGAGTGCAAAATCTCGATAGGTTCTAGGGCTGGAGGGGATTGCAGAAGAAGGGAAAAACTTCGAAGGATTTGAAAAAGGAAGCCTGAGAAGTTAAAACTTGAGGGATTGCTGAACTACAATGTTGCATAACGCTATACTGAAGGAGTGGCCATCACTTGTAGGAGACGTTAAGCTGAGGCTTCTTCCTGCCGTAGATCAGTGTAAAAGATCCTGATGCATTGTTTGGACATGTCCTCCCAATGTTCCAGTTAGCATTTATGCTTCAACCACAATCAAATGAACCAGTCCTTTATCTCACTGCTGTTTATTAGAATCTGTCAATTATTACAGTCTACAATGAATCGGCAAGTTTATTGGAAGTTTGTAGCAATCAAAAATAGAAGCCTTGAAACACAAGGCTTTCAGTCTCAGCATTTGGGAAATTTTATTCGCATTTACTTTTTCTCTCTTTGGGTACCATGCCCAAAGGCAGCATGGACAACCATAGACTTCCATTTGATTGGACCATGGTTATGCATGGTTAAATACTGCAGTGGTTTGCCATTGGCTTCTACAGGTTGGCTGACCAGATGACTCTCCCACTGTTACCATCTGCCATTGGCATAGTGGGAATCTTACTCTCTGCCATAGGCATATTGGGAAGATTTTCAGGTTGATAATCAACCTGTTTGCCCACATTATGAATGCACCTTCCATGGCCATCTTGAACTTGAGACCTCCTAGCTCAGAGGTAGGGATACCAGCACAAGACACCTAACAAGTTTGCTCTATAACTTTTCATCTCATTTTAGGCATTGTATATAACATAACCAATTCAAAGTTGCTTCATTGCACTAACCTGAACTTAAATTTGCTTTTGTTTATTTTGTTTATTTATTAGTGTCACAAGTAGACTTACATTAACACTGCAATGAAGTTACTGTGAAAATCCCCTAGCCACCACACTAAGTGCCTGTACACTAAGAGAGAATTTAGCGTGGCCAATGAACCTAACTAGCATATCTTTCGGACTGTGGGAAGAAATTGGAGCAACCAGAGGAAACCCACACAGACACTGGGAGAATATGCAAACTCTGCACTGACAGTGACCCAAGCCGGGAATTGAACCTGAATCTCTGGCACTATAGGGCAGCAGTGCTAGCCATTGTGCCGCCCCAAATTGCCACTTATCTTGTGATTGCTTGGTTCAAATTATGGAGTGATTCAAAGTGTTAAATCATCAATTTAATTTTTAGCACAATCAGCAGCTTTGGACTGTAAGGAGCACACTCTAATTACGCTTTCAACTATACCCACACTTATCGTAGCAGTGCTGGTTTTGAATGAAATCAAGACAAGGCATGATTCGACTTGCTGCATAGGCACACTGATAAAGGGATCGCAATGGCACATCAGCTCATATTACTAGAATAACAGAAGAACCTGGCTCCTGGTGAGAAATAGCATCAAGCCAAGCACTTTGATTTTTCTCCATCCAACAGCTTCTTTCCATTTTTCATTCAGTGAGTGATATCCCTGTGTAGGATTTCATTGTGGAGCTCAGTGCTCCAGCTATCACCCTCACTGAACCTCACACAGCTCAACATGCATTCAGCAGTGGAAAAAAAGGACCTCCCCTTTCCCCAGTGGTGTCAGTTAAAGGGATCATCAGCCACTTGCAGGTTGGTTGCTGATTGATTTTTGTTGGCTGCTTTTGGAACTGTAATGGGACTTAGTGATTTTCAGAATTGTTTCAATCTGCTGAAGTTTATAGGATGTGAAGTGGTATGAGCTGTAGGACTTTGTCTGACTTCTGCCGAAACCACTGGCTCCCAGACATGGGTGCAGCAGAATGCATTCCACGTTGAATAGAGCCAAATGCAGGGAATGAACAGAGTCTGCCGTGATCCAGATAAACTGCTGGAAAAGAAAGGAGGAGGGAGAGAGGAATCCTCAGTCAGGAGGCTACTTCCACCCAATGTTTTTTGTTAGCCTTTGGTACTTTTATTCCACCAAAAAACCCAATTCAAATTAAATCCAATTCATGATCCCCACGTGAGAGACAAGCCAGATCCAAGCTGACAAGACGAGATATAGCACCCCAACTTGGGCTTGATCAAATAAGGTCCAAGATGACAGGATGAGGTATTGCATCCCCTCCTGGGCTTGACCTGACACTTCACCTTAGCCAAAAGACTGAGATGTCTTTGAAAAATCGCATCAGGTAAAGGTTTGACCTCATTGACTACCCTGATCCTTTACTCCACCCTAGCCTGGGAAAACCACCATCGCTGGTGTCAGCACACTCAGAGTGCAATGGGCTGGCCTCGTCCCCTGCTTGACCATGGCTTCACCCCTGCCAGGGTGGCAACCGTCCTACCCGGACTTCAATGTGAAGCGGTATGCCTGATGTTACCAATTCACTAAGATCACACTCAGTGCGATCTGCTGCCTGCTGTAGCCGGAGGTTCAGCCTCTGAACATGGTGAGGGTGGCTTTGTCCACTGATGTGAAGGTGATGATGACTATGGTTATGCATCAAGCTTCTTTCAGGCTGGAAACTACATTATTTGTAACATCCCCTGGTTTGCTACCCACTTTTGATTAAGAGAGGCCTCTGTGGCTCTGTATTCTCAGGGGAGCTGAAAAGATTACTTTCTGTCTTGCTAGAAAGAACCAGATGAGGTGTACGTGGTTTTGCGAGGATTAAGAGCTTCACCGTGGTAACGTGCCATCAACTGCATGCACACTCATTTTGCAGGCACTGATATCAGTGTTTGTGACATAGACACAATTATGTCTGACCATATGCTGGGTACCATGAGGGTGATGCTCGGTATGCTGCAAACAGCCATGATGCTTTCGTTCTGCGCTGGTCCATTGTGCCATCTACATTTGAGGCATCACAACAAATGAAAGGTCAGCTTCAAGGTGACGAGGACTACAACATAGTCAGGTACATAACCAATGTATATGTGGCAGTCTGTATATAACAACCCCATTTCACAACACATTGTGACAGTGTAGATAAGTGGGATGCTTAAACAATATCTCTACTGCCTGGAGGATGCCTGCTGTACTTGATAGGGCACGTCAAGATTCCTGTGGACCTGCTAGACCTAACCGAGCTTGTCATCATGAGGGTGAAGCCTTTGTCACCAGTGATGCAGCGACCAACTGAGAAGGAGAAGGTGGAGGACAAGAAAGAGAAAGGGAGGAGTCAACCAACTTTTCCTGGCTGAGCTAGCGATATCATAAGAGGTAGAAGGCCACTCAGTTCCTTGAGCCTACTTTTTCATTCAGTCAGATTGCAAGATCATAGAATCATAGAATCCCTACTGTAGAAGGAGGCCATTCAACCCATCAAGCCTGCACCAGTAACAATCCCATCCTATTCCAGTAGTCCCACATATTTACCCTGCTAATCCCCCTGAAACTAGAGTCAATTTAGCATAGCCAACCAACCTAACCCACGCATTTATTTTCCCCTAGTTCTAGATTCCCCCTTGAGGGGGAGCATCCTTGGCATCACCCTGTCAAGTGCCATCAGAATCTTAGTATGTTTCAATAAGATAACCTCATCCTGCTAATCTAAAATGAGTATAGGTCTGATCGTCTCAACCTTTTCTCACAGCGCTACCCCCTTATCCCAAGAGTCAGCCTCATAAACCTTCACTGAACTGTGTCTGATGCAAGTTTCAAATAAGGAGACCAAAATAGCACACAGTACTCTTTAAGTAGAGTCTCACCAATGCCCTGTATTGTAGCAAGACTTTGCAATCTGGAAACGGGATGGTGTCTCAAATTCAGCCATATAAAAAACAGAGTTATTTGAAAACTGGGGTGACAAGTGATTGGAGCATGAATGCTGTCATCCTGAAAGAGGAAAGCAGGCCCGTGCTCCATGGAGCCACTGCCCTTCCCCTTGAGGCATTGCCTCAGCAATTCTAGTAATGTCTGAAGGATTATTGCAAGCCTCTTTGGCATCCACAGCAAAAATGGCTGCAAATATGAGTTTCCATTACAACAGGATGGGTTTTCACTGTGGCACCCAGTTATTGGGTGGCTTCTGAAACAAAAACAGAAAATGCTGGAAGATCTCAGCAGATCTGACAGCATCTGTGGAGGGAGAATAGAGCCAATGTTTCGAGTCTGGATCACCCTTTGTCAGAGCTAAGAGAGTTCATGCATTTGCAAACTGGAGGAACAGCACCTCATGTTCGAAGTGGGCACTTTACTCAGAGCATTAACTCTCTCCTCCATCTTCACCCCCTTTCCACTTATTTTATTTCATGATGGTGCAATGTGTTTGAATGATGTAACAGTCGTGGTTAAATGGTTGGTAGTGGCTGTGAGATGTGGGTGTGAAGCTAAGTATGTGAGGGTGAGGCGAGGATTGAATTGTGATTGGTGGAGATTGTAGGGAGGTGAGTGAAGGGGATGTGCTGCATTAGCAGAGTGTGACGCTAGTCGTGCTCGACAGAACAGGAGGCCTGCTAATTGACTCAAATTAACCTGTTAACATGCTCTATACTAAAAGCAAAATAGTGTGAATGCTGGAATACTGGATAAACTCAGCTTGTATGAAAACATCTGTGGGCAAAGAAACAGAATTAATGTTTCGAGTTGAAAATGCACTTTGACTTGTTAACTCTGTTTCTCTCTCCATAGCTGCTGCCAAACAAGATTGAATTTTTCTAGCACCTTCAGGGACTCAGGTTTTAGTTTTTAAAGTGCCAGATAGCTTACCCATACCTTCAGAAACTTGCTGCCGAGTTGCCATTGAGAAGCTGAACTGGACTGTCTTTATAAATACAATGGCTACAAGATCAGGTCAGAGGCAGGGAATCCTGTGGCGATTAACTCAACTCCTGACTGCCCATATCCTGTCCACGTCTACAAGGCACAAGTCAGGAGTATGATGGACTACTCCCCACTTCCACTCAAGAAGCTCAACACTACCCACAGCAAAGCAGCCTACTTGATTGGCACCCCATCTACAAACATTCAATCCCTCCAACACTGACAGTCAGTAGTAGCAGTGTGTACCACCTACAAGCTGCACTGCAGGAACTCACCAAGTTTTTAGACAGCACCTTCCAAAACCATTACCATCTGGAAGGATAAGAGCAGCAGATATCTGGGAACACCACCACCTGGAAGTTCCCCTCCAAGCCTTTCCCCATCCTGACTTGGAAATATATTGCCATTCCTTCACTGTCGCTGGATCAAAATCCTGGAATTCACTCTGTAACAGCATTGTGGATGTACTTACACCACATGGTTGGCAGCAGCTTGAGAAGGCAACTCACCCCACCTTGAGGGCAATTAAGGATGAGCAATAAAAAGCTTGCCGAGCCAGTGAGGCCCACATCCCTTAAATCAATAAAAGGAAATAAAAATCACTGGCTGGAGAATTAAAAAAAAGAGATGCTCTAGTGCATCAACTTGTTTCCATAACTGGTCCAAATGGGCAGTTGGTTGGAGTGTGCACTTGGCACTGCATAGGTGGCAGAGAGAGTGGGCACACAGAACCCATGCTTTGGCAGTGTAGGCATATTGATTCTGGCTCCTTTAAAGGATCAGCTGCCGTCCAGTCAAAAACAGCTGCTCACCACTGCGCATCCTGTGGGTCTCAGGTGCCTACTCTGCCAAAGCTGGATGGGACATTCACTTCACAACAGACACAGTCTCGCAGGGTTAGGAGACATTGACTGCATTGCTGGATTCCACCAGGGGCACTGCATCAACAATTGCACCCAGTGACTTGCCAGTGGGATCTGTCCAACTGGTCTGTGACCACAAGAGCTTCTTCCGCATGCACTCTTGCCATTTGCCATGACTCTCTCTGCGAGTCCAGGCTGCCTCAGATTTTCACTCCAACCCTCAAAGTGCATGGGTGGATCCTGGGGATTTGCCTTGAAGACATGACTACTGAACCCTTTAGAGGAGCCTAGCAAAAGGTGCCGAGCCAATACAATACAAAAGCGGGGATGTACTGATGAGGATGTATAAGGCTTTGGTCAGACCTCATTTGGAAAATTGTGAACAGATTTGGGTCCTATACCTAAGGAAGGATGTGCTGGCCTTGGAGGGGGTCCAGAGGATGTTCATAAGAATGATCCCAGGAATGATGAGTTTGTCATATGAGAAATGGTTGCGGAGTCTGGGTCTGTACCGGATGGAGCTTAGAAGGATGAAAAAAATAAAAGTTCATTTATTAGTCACAAATAGGCTTACATTCATACTCCAATGAAGTTACTGTGAAAATCCCCTAGTCGCCAATTCCGGGACCTGTTCAGGTACACTGAGGGAGAATTTAGCATGGCCAATCCACTTAACCAGCATATCTTTGGACTGTGGGAGGAAACCGGAGCACCTGGAGGACCTGCAGAGGCGGGGAGAATGTGCAAACTCCACATAGACCATGACCCAAGCCAGGGATTAAACCCGGGTCCTTGGCACTGTGAGACAGCAATGCTGACCATGTGCCACCTTGAGGGGGGATCTAATTGAAACTTACAGAATACTGAGAAGCCTAGATAGAGTGGATGTGGAGAGAATGTTTCCACTAGTGGGAGAGAGGGAATAACCTCAGTGTAGGGATGCTTTTTTAAAACTGAGATGAGGAGGAATTTCTTCAGCCAGAGGGTGGTGAATCTGTGGAACTCATTGCCACAGAGGGCTGTGTAAGCCAGGTCATTGCACATCTTTAAAACAAAGCTAGATAGGTTCTTGATAAGTTATGGGAAGAAGGCAGAAGAATGGGGTTGAAAATCATATCAACCATGATTGAATGGCAGAGCAGACTCGATGGGCTGAATGGCCTAATTCTGCTCCTATATCTTTTGGTCTTATGGTCAAAATAAATCAGACTTCTGACAATACAATTTTGATTCCTGGATGGTCAGGTGGTGACCTCCAGTACACTTCTGCAGAGGTCTCCAGTCATTGTGCTGGTCTCCACAACATGGCCCTCCTGCGAGGCATAGACTTGAGGATGATAAGACCCTGGATGGAACAGCTCATCAGGAGAGGAGCAGGAGATAAGAGATGAGGGAGAAGAGGAGGTGGTGGCAGATGACACTGAACATAGAGGTTGCCTTCACACACACAAAAAGAAGAAAAATGCTGGAAAATCTCAACAAGTCTGACAGCATCTGTGGAGAAAGAACCAATGCTGCCAGACCTGCTGAGATTTTCCAGCATTTTTTGTTTCTGATTCCAACATCCACAGTAATTTGCTTGCATTATGGTGGTTGCTGTGCTACTTAATAAGGTGATAATAATAATAAGACGAATGTGATAAGCATATCAAGGAATATTGAGGAAAGGCTGGTAAGTGGAATTTTGAGTATTAGTCAGTCATGGACTGACAAAGTTGCAGAACAGGTTTGAGGGCCTGAATGGTCCATTCTGGCTTCAGCCAAGGACCACAGTGATCTCTCTTTCTGCATCCCGGTCGTGAGGTTTGGATCATTAACATAGTTAAATGGGAGAACTGTTTCATTCTAGAGAGGTGATCATAAGTTCTGTATTTTTGTTTTAAACTTGAAAGGTGCTTGATTGTTCTGTGGAATAAAGGAGTGAAACGAGTGGTTGGGAGAAAAAGAATAATGGATTCTAATTAGGGTACTTAGCTCCAATCTGTTTGGTGATTTTTACTTGCCTGTGGAGTAATGTTTCCTTTGTGAGGTGATTTCACTACAATTAATAGCATTCCTCAACCCTGCTTTTCTTCTGCTTTTATTTTCATTAACATTGCACGAGTTGTTGTCTTGAGCTCAATTATTAAATTCATTATACATTTTTTAAAAATCCATACATAGCTTATTTAACTCATATGAGGCGTTGCCAGAGATCCTAGATAAGGAATCTTGGCAGAGAATGGCAATCTAGCCTTCTCATGCAAAGATAACATCTCTCTCTCTCCACAAGAGTCTGAAAGCCTTTGGAGTTGCTCTTATATTAGTGTTCAAAACAGGTTTTTTTTTCCTTAACCTGATTTTACGCCTCCCTCCACCTCCTTCCCCCTCTCTCCTTCCCCGTCCTCTCTCCCCTCCCCCATATCTCCTTCTTCACTCTCCTTCCCCCCAACTCCATGAAGATTTAGTGCTAGGATTAATGTTCAGTGAACCACTTATGAGATGTCAACACACTATTTATTAGAAAACAGTTACATTGTGCCCCTAGTTTTGTCCTGTGCTACATAGATTGTCGCAGTCATTAGTTACATATCTGCACACAATTATTGATTCGCTTGTATAGTCTTTCTTAATGTGTTCTCTTTATTCCTACGTGATCACTGAAAACGATTTGCAGCTTTGAAATGATCTGGGCTTTTTAAAGCTTGTTTTATTACCCCCGCTTCAGTAATATTATCCGCAGTGGGTCGATCTTGGCAAGATTGCTGGACTGCAATGGCAGCGTATCCATCAAACTCCTAAGACTCATGCAAGGGCTGATATAGAAAATACTTTCCGATATCGGCCAGTCACCAGGGGCATGTTCTGGTTGCTATTGGTTACCTGGATCAGTTTTGTACAGCTATGAAGAACAGCTTGTGCACTTTCACCTCTGACCTCCCATGAATATCTGAGGTCTCCTCGGGGTCAGTGGTCCTCTATTTAAACATCAGACATGAATAATGGCGCCTGGCGCTCGGCCGACTAGCCCCTCTCCCTTTAGTCATTCTAGTCTCGAGCAGGATTGATGGATGCACACTTAGCTTGTCTGCATGTACAGTAAGGAATTCAAACGCAGTAACTATTGCCCACTTGTCTTGTGCTTTGTCTTGCTGACAGTGCACATTTACATATTTGACAATGCTTTGGTTTATGTAAGTAATGAAAAAAAGTTTTTTTTACCCCTGTTGATTCTGATCTTGTGAAGAAGTGTGGGATTTGATGAGATGTTATAGTTTGACAAATCGAGTTTAGAATCTAAAATTATTCTACAGACAAATGCCAAATTATAATCTGGCAGAGAGAAGCAAATAAGTTGCAGAATGAAAGGTTGAGTGCGAAGAGTCCCCAGTGGATTGTAGTGTGAAAGGTGATTCCTTGCTATGGATCCAGTTAAAGGCTTTCTTTATTAAACAGTGGAAAGATGTCCATCTGTTCATGAACATTAATGAACCAAATAATTTTTTAAAAAAACTTGAGAAACACTTAAACAGACTTAAAACCTGAAACAAGCTTTCATAGAAACCCTTCAGTGCAGAAGGCCATTTAGCCCATCGAGTCTGCACCAACCGCAATCCCACCAGGCCCTATTCCCATAAGCCTATGCATTTACCCTAGCTAGTTCCCCTGACACTAAGGGGCAAATTAGCAACCTAACCTGCACATCTTCGGAGTGTGAGAGAAAACCAGAGTACCTGGAGGAAACCCATGCAACATGGGGAGAACATACAAACTCCGCACAGACTGTGAGCCAAGCTGGGAATCGAACGCAGGTCGCTGGCATTGTGAGGCAGCAGTGCTAACCACTGTGCCACCTTGTCGCTCATTTAATACCAACTTCACAATTGATGCGCTCAGCCTATGTGTTATTCATTAAAGAGCATTCTCAGACTATACTGTTACCTGTGCCAGTTTGTGCGTGCATCGCCACACAGTGAATGTAGCAGTTAGTTGGTTTGTTCCCACCTGTGAAAAATATTGATGTTTAATCTTGCAATCTTAATGATTTTCCCAAGGTACTATGGTGACACTTTCACTGATGTTCCTACTTAACCAGTGCTCTCATGGCCCTCCTGCCACTTCTACTAACTGGTGTCCTCGAGATCGTTTTGTCATTTTCATTGACGCAGTGCTCTGTTGACAGTGCATGGGCAAGATTTTCCCTGCAGGCTACCGGCAGGCTGAAATGTGGGTCCAAATTCGGCACTACGTAGGGATCATTCACTCATTGTAATTTCCCCTGAGGTGTCCAATTAGTGGCCTGTGCATGCTTACCATCCAATTAAAGACAAGGTCAGGCCTGGAGGGACAATCCAAGGACTCAAAGCTTGGAAGTAGCAGCAGGAGAATGGAATGGAAGGCAGATAAATAAGGAAGAGGGTGTTTCAAAATATAAGCAGCTGTTCTTCCATCCCCAAGCTGTTTGCAGTCAGGTCACCAGGGTGGGGATGGGATGGTGAGCTATCCTAAACGTCCTGTGGCTGCTGTTGCATTGTGTGTAATGCAGGCTTCTAGGCCTGCCAGGAGAACAGGCCCCCAACAGCCAACATCACCCCCCGAGTCTGCAGCTACAGCTAAAACTTCCTCCCTTCCTCCTGAAGAAAGTCGACTTCCTTTAATTGGCCTTTAATTAGCTGACTCACTGCATGTAGAGGGTCATCTTACCTTACCGTCCCATCCTTCATCCATGAGAACATCTTGGCAATCGGAACGGTAAGGCTGGAGAACTGGCACATGACCAAGGGATGCTACTTTTAGTGTCAACCTATCTCTAAACTCGGCTCAAGTAGGTGGTGGGCGGCATGTTGGTTAGCACTGCTGTTTCACAGTGCAAGGGGCCCGGCTTCAATTCGGCCTTGGCTCATTGTCTGTGTGGAGTTTGCACATTCTCCCCATGTCTGTGTGGGTTTCCTCCAGGAGCTCCGGTTTCCTCTCACACTCCAAAGCTGTGGAGGTTAGGTTGATTGGTCATGCTAAATTGGGGACTAGCAGGGTAAATACTAGATAGGACCTGGGTGGGATTGTTGTCGGTGCAGGCTCGATGGGCCAAATGGCCTCCTTCTGCACTGTAGAGATTCTATGATCTCCAATTTAGTTCTGCCACTTCTGGATGTTTGTTTGCAACAAGATTGTGCCTGTTTCAGATGTTAATTTTTCTGGTTCTGGTTCTGTTTCTTCCAAAAAGAATTGGCAAAGCAGGGAAATGTCCCCAGTGTAAATGGTTGAAGGAGTCTGATGCAGATCCGTCACAAGGGTGGGAGTTATTTCAATTCACTATTTGAACAACCTGATGCCATTTGTATTCAGAAGTGATAAACTGTGCCAATGGGCAACCGAATTCTCACAAAGAATCACACGGTTTCCAGGACAGCAAAGGGTTTGTGCGCGAATGGGGCAGGAGTAGTAATTATCGATTTGAATATTAAAGTAATTGACCTCAGGGCAACCTCATGTGGTTTTGTGGTTTTAACTTGATAAATACAGGAATCTTTGTCTGGATCTGAGCTGGCTTTTCACATTCAGCTTTATTCAGCTGTGAATTATATTGTAAATGGCAGAATCCTTAGGGAGCATTAATATACAGAGGGACCTGGGTATGCAGGTCCACGGTTCCCTAAAAGTGGCAACGCAGGTGGCCATGGTGATCAAGAAGGCATATGGCATGCTTGCCTTCATCAGCCGGGGCATTGTCCACTTGTGCACAAATATTGCACCATATTGGAATGACTCTAACCATTTCTTGTTTCTTTTTGTTTCCAATAGGAGATTGTATTAGTGGTATTTTTTGGAACTGAATACATCGTCCGACTATGGTCAGCGGGCTGTCGCAGTAAATACGTTGGATTCTGGGGACGGCTGCGATTTGCCAGGAAACCTATCTCAATCATAGGTGAGTAATGGTTAGAGCAACACCTTATGCACACTCAGTGGTTGAGCAACTTTTAGTGGGAATGATGTGTTTGGGAAAACAAACACATCAGGTGGAACTGCATGGATTCAGTGCTGTCCAATGCAGTAAATCATCAGAAGTATTGAGTTCAATTCTAAGAATCGCATTTTAGGAAGCATGTCAATGCCTTGGAGAAGGTTCAGAAAGGAATGGTACCAGAGGTGAGTGGCTTCAATTACCCTGAGAGACTTGAAAGGCTGAGGCCGTTCTCCTTAGGAGCAAAGAACGTTAAGGGGAAATAGTGGGGTTCAAAATCATGAAGTGTTTTAATAGAGTAAATAAGGAGACACTGTTTCCATTGGCAGAACACAGATTTTGTTTGATTTGATTTATTATTGTGACATGTACTAGTACACTGTGAAAAGTATTTTTTGTGTGGACTATACAAAACATACTGTACATAGAGAAGGAAACGAGAGAGTGTAGAATGTAGTGTTACAGGCACAGCTAGGGTGTAGAGAAAGATCAACTTCATATAAGGTAGGTCCATTCAAGAGTCTAATGTCAGCAGGGAAGAAGCTGTTCTTGAGTTGATTGGGGTATGATCTTAGACTTTTGTATTTCTGTCCTGACAGAAGAAGGTAGAAGAGAGTATAACCAGAGTGTGTGGGGTAGTCTTAGAAGCATAGAATTAGAGTAAATATAGAATTACAGGGTATGTGGTCACATCTTGCAAAAAGTCACCTTGCTCCAGTGCTATCTTGGATACACATTTAGATATAGATTAGAGGTAATTGGCAAAAAACCAGAGGTGAGAAGAGGAAACCATTTTTTAATCAGTGAATTGTTATGATCAGGAATGCACACACAGCCTGAAGGGTAGTGGAAGCATATTCAGTAACAGCTTTCAAAAGTCAATTAGATAAATACCTAACAAGGTAAACTTTGTTCAGCTGTGAGGGAAGGGATTGTTCTTTTGAAGTGCTGGCGCAAATGTGATGGGCCAAATGGCCTCCATTAGTGCTGCATCATTCTGTTATTCTATGATTGTAATCAGACAACACAGAAGAGACCATTCAGCCCATCATGCCTTTACTGGTTCTTGGAAAGATCCATCCGCTCACTCCACTCTTTCTCCTTTTACAGATCTACTTTTGTACATGTAACTTTTCTCTATGAGATTATAGATCCTTATATGAGGGTGCAGAGAGCAGCTAATTTCCATTAATCAGGGGAGGTGGGGGGGGGGAGAGACAACCTAACCTTTGCATCTTTTAAGATCCTGTACATTTTCCCATACTTGGCAATACTGACAGGACTAATGGACATTTCAGTTCAGGGTAATATGTAAGTGCTGCAAGCCCTGAGGTAGGAAAAATGATGAATATCTTAGAAGGGGAAAGTCACTCTTACAAAATATCAGTTCAGTCTATTATAAATATCTGAAAGAACGGAATGGATGATGATTAAAGAAGAGGCTGTGATGAACCATCATTACTCGTCATTGTGTAAGGACACCTTTAGTTGATGCTCCATCAAACACTGATATTTTTCTCCATAGTCTGAAAGCTTTAAAGCAAATCTTTAAACTTTTATAATCTCTCCTGATTTTCTGTTTTTTTCTGACAGATCTCATAGTGGTGGTGGCTTCTGTTATAGTCCTCTGTGTTGGCTCAAATGGACAAGTTTTTGCAACATCAGCCATCAGGTAGGCAGAATAAGCTTGGACCTCTTTATCAACTGGCTTTGGTGCTGGAAAACCTCCATAGTTAATTGTGTGCAGGGCAAAAGTGTACAAAAATACCTTGCCCCTCTCACCCTCCATCAAATCAAAACATATTTGATTTTCTACCTATGTAAACAATGTACTTTGGGGGCATGAAGTCCGTTGGCACATATGAGAGCAAGAAATTCGCCTTGAAGTGATCATTCATCCGTGTTGGGATAGTTCATGAGTGGCTTTCTTAAATGCCAGGCAGCCTGCCCTTTTGCAGAACTATTGCACTCCCTCAGACCCGTATCATGTCTGGCCAGAGAACCAGCAAGTGACTTACTCCCAGAGCTTGGTATCTGGAGCAGGATAATCTAGTTTTACAGCATACAGGAGATTAACACTCGCCAATGGATTTTTGTATCCTCATTCCCACCCTTCCTGATATTGATGAGACAGTGTGAGCTGTGATCAGTATCTCAAAGCCAAATGATACCATGAAGCATCTAGTTGGACCTGCAACTTGTGGTCCGAGATATCACAACTTTGGCTTGAATTATCTGCTCTCCAGGACGTATCTTGGTAGGTGGGAGACATAGAATTGGGTGCCAAGGCAGCCTGGCACCCATGAAATGCTGGACTTGCTGATAAGTCAGTGCTCCACGCTGCTCACCTTTGAGGACTACTTAAAGCTCCAGCAATGGCCACTGATCCCAGCAATTTAATGTTATTCCATTAAAGTTTATTTATTAATTAATGTTATTCCATTAAAGTTTATTTATTAAGCGTACAAGTAGATTTACATTAACACTGCGCTGAAGTTACTGTGAAAATCCCCTAGCTGCCACACTCCAGCGCCTGTTCAGGTACACTGAGGGAGAATTTTGCATGGCCAGTCAACCTAACCAGCATGTCTTTCAAACTGGGAGGAAACTGGAGCACCCAGAGGAAACCCACGCACTCACAGAATGTACAGACTCCGCACAGACACTGACCCAAGCCGACAATTGAACCCAGGTCCCTGACGCTGTGAGGCACCAAGGCTAACCACTGTGCCACTATGTCGCCCCATCCAGAAAATTCCAAAATCCAGAAATGACTCGATCCCAAGCCATTCTGGATTGGCGAGGTTACAGTGCAGTAGTAAAAGTGACCCATGAAGCTGTTAGGTCATTGTGAAAACCCAACCGGTTTACTGATGCCTTTTAGGGAAGGAATCCTATATGTGACTGCCATTCCACATCTACATGACTGAATCTTAACCACCACCTGAAACACTAGCAAGCTGTATGAAAAATCTATAAATATTTCAACATACAGACTGGAGTCTTTTAAAGATAAGATCCAAGACCAGCTTTTCAGAGTAACAAGAGATAAGTGATTGTGATGCCATTATCTCAAAATTGAGGAAAACAAAGTGCTTCCAAAACTGTAACCTAACAATTGGTTTTAATCTTGTTTTTCTCTCTGTCTCTCCAAAGCTTAGTACCTTCAATATTTAGACCTAGATTTTAAACTCTGATCGCAAAGGTCAGAACCACTGACCTGATTACTTTTCCAGTATTATGATGGAATATTGTTTTCCTCTCATCCCAGGGGCATCCGTTTCCTACAAATCCTTCGAATGCTGCACGTCGATCGTCAGGGAGGTACCTGGAGGCTTCTGGGATCAGTTGTCTTCATCCATAGACAGGTGGGGGTGGCGTGATGTCATATTCTAGGGTCCATTTTAAATAGTGAGTCACAAAGATAGCTGGTTTGCATCAAAGTACTGGCCTCATCTAATCTAGCATGACAAAATCTTTCTTTCAAATCCATTCTGAAGCCCTGTTAAATGTATTTGTAGATAACTGACAGAATCCATAACGCTGCTGAGATCACTATCAAATACCATCATTCCGATCTACCTGTTGCCCGAAATCTTCCATCCTCATCCTTGGCTGGGATTTTCGGCTGCCACTGAAAGTGAATGGAGTTTAGCTAGAATGCCGAATTCTCCATTCTCCCTCGCAACAGGTCCTATTACGGATGAGGGCGTGCAAGCCAGTCTGTTGTATTTTACTATGGAGATCAATTAGATTAATCTTAGCAATAAGGAAATGTTAAGGAACTTGAATTTGCACGCGTGCGGCATTTTGTGGCACATTTGGGTGGTCAGACTTCTTCCTGGGCTCAACACTCACTTTGTCCAAAGTCCAACAAAGTCGACAGTCCAAAGATGTGCGGGTTGGGTAGATTGACCATGCCAAATTAACTCTAGGGTCAGGGGGGTTAGCAGGGTAAATGAGAGTTGCAGAAATAAGGCCTGGGATTGTGATCAGTACAGATTCGATGGACCAAACGTCCTCCTTCTGTACCGTAGGATTCTATTATATATTTTGCAGTGTAGGTAAAGTGCAAGCTGATCACGGGCATCACAACATCTGGGACTTTTCAAATGATGCAACCATCATCCTAATCAATGACATTTAAAAGGAAATTTTGCATTTATATAGCACCTTGCATGATCACTGGACTTCAAAATATTGCTTTACAGCCAGTGATGTACTTTTAAAATGTAGTCAGTGTTGCAGGAATGGATTCTGAAGTAAACAGGAAGGACTGAGGAGGAGGGTGAATTCGAGACGTGAATTTATTATAAAATCGGGCAGAGAAAGAGAAGGTTGGATTAAACAAGTGAACATGAGACAGTCAAGAAAGAAAAAAGTAACAAAATAAAATTTAGAAAGTTAAAATTTGCCATTTAAAAAAAAATCACCAAAAACAATTCACAAACTGAAGGATTGAGGTTCTGAACCCAAGAGGTGACTGGCAGGCTATAACAAAAATCATGCTGTCCAAAGGGTACAAATGCTGTTAGTTAGTTCTCTGTGGCCTGTTTAATGGGAAACCTACATGCAAAAGCAGCAACTCCATAAACATATGGTAAGAGTATGATATTCTTTTGGCAAAGCTTCTGGAGGTGTGGCCCAAATCATACCACTTGTGTGGGCTTGAAATTTGGTATAAAATCTTCCGTGAGATTTTCTGTCCGCCCCCATGGCATGGTTCTCAGCGGCAGAAGGTCTTGCTGCTGTCGATGGGATTTTCCATTGAATCCACCCCACAGTTCTGGGAAATCCGTGCTGTGGATGTGCCTTCGCTGGGACCAGAAGATCTTGCTGGCACGAAGAACCAGAAGATGTCGCCCAACTAAAGCTCCAGTAATGCTGCTCTCTCTCTCTCTCAGTACTTCACTGGAATGTCAATCTAAACATTTGCAGAGCTGTAGCTGTTTTTGTGATGTGATGCTTGTGACTCTGGTTAAAAACGATGTGTAGTTCAAAGCTCAGCAAACAAAGCAAAATAGTAACTGATCTGATCCTTGACATTCCATTCCTCTGAAGTAGGAGGAGGTGTGGGGAAAACTTACAAAAAGAGGGAAAAACAATCAAATAAATTAACTAAATAAATAAAAATGGTCAGACATATTAGGGTGTGACAGTGCAGTCCGGGGTAGAAGTGGAAAAAAGGCATGGTTCAATCGTTGATTGCAGCTATCTGTATTTTAGATGTGTCTTTTAAAAAGTTAAGAAATTGCACATTTTTTTACCCAATTTAGGTCAAATTATGACTAACATTAATGAGATTAAAGCATGGGACAGTATGGTAGCACAGTGGTTAGCACAGCTGCCTCACAGCGCCAGGAACCTGGGTTCAATCCAGGGTGATTGTATGGAATTTGCACGTTCTCCAGCTATCTGCGTGGGTTTCCTCCAGGAACTCTGGTTTTCTCCCACAGTCCAATGATGTGCAGGTTAGGCAGATTGGCCATGCTAAATTGCCTCTTAGTATTCAAAGGGGGATTAGTGGGGCTAAGGATGGTGGGTGGGCCTGGGTAAGATGCTCTGTTGGAGACTCAGTGCAGACTCACTTATGTTCAATGGGCCTTCTTCTGCACAGTAGGGATTCTATGATCTTCTCCTTCCTAGTAGTGAAATGGCTTTTAGACGGTCTTGGGCCATTTTCTGGTGAATACAAATCCACAGTCCTCTTTGTAACTCCACAGAAACTGCCAGCCCTCTTCCATGGATGTCACATGAAGAGTGGATTAATTGAAAATGGTACATTAATGTGGAAGGAATGCTGCTCCCACATTGGAGTTGCAATAGATTTCTAATCCTGAGCAGAGGGGGTGTTACTTTGTAACTATGCTGAGCGCAATTGATTCTGGCTTCAAATAAAAGGAGGAGTTGTTTCCCAACAAAAATAGTCCTTGAATATAGATGATAGAAAGGTGATCAGATTGAGGTGTTAAGAATGTTTCTAAAATATGATTCGATTGAGTAGACGCAGGGCAGTTATTTCTGTTGGTGGAGAAATTACCAACGATTGCAGTGAAGCTATTTAGGGGGGAGATCAGGAAGCATTTTTATCCAAATGGTGGTGAAAATCTGGAATTCCCTCCCTCAAAATGCTATGTGATTGCGACCATCGAAGCTTTCAAGATCAAGATGGATAGATTTAAGAGAATTGGAACTGCAGTGAAGAAACGGGGTTGAGATGGAATCAACCAGAATCTAATTGTTTAGCATAACAGGTTTGAGGGGATGAAAGTTCTATTTCTTATCCTATGATGTTATGTTAACAACATCTCTCACTGGTATAGGGTTAGGAAAATTATGTTGAGGAGCAAATGTCTGATCTTTAATTGTGTTGCTTTACCTTTGAACAGGAGCTGATTACTACACTCTACATTGGGTTCCTGGGCCTGATCTTTTCCTCCTACTTTGTATATTTGGCTGAAAAGGATGCTGTGGATGACAGTGGCTCCCAACAGTTTGGGAGCTATGCAGATGCCCTGTGGTGGGGTGTGGTAAGTGTCTTTAACTAAAAGACTCTCTGCTCAGCAGAGTCACTTGGGAACTAGAGATTACTTTAGCAATCTGACCCGATAAGGAAATGGGTTGTAAAATACTGTAATAGGGGCCAGAGATAATTAGTATCTGCTGTTTCCAGTTTGAAGCACTCCTGTAATTTTCTGCTCAGCTACAGCTCTTGTCTTCTCCTGTTACAATTTTCTGATTGATATCTGGGTAGGTTAATGAGAAACTTGTGCTGATTGTTCCAACACGACATTATAGGGAACCCAAAAGTCTGCTTGGTGAATTGCGGCTCTATTGAAATGTTGCTCCCTGATTTACAGTGGCTGCGAGGTGAGGTTCTTTCTATTTACTATGACCAACTGAATTGGCACTGGAGTGAATGAGATCTGGCTAAGGACTATCTGACAGTGCAAAGCGCCAAATGCGTGTTAGTTAAATCCCTGCCAAGTTCCTCCTCTGTCTCCTGGACGCTTCCAATAAGTGGATTTTTTTTCATCCATTTAATCCACTATTGAGAAGAAGTAATTCTTCTTGGAATCACAGCAATTTATAAAACAGATTTATACTATTGGCTCACCATTTCAGTGTTGTCTTTTTGCTAAAGCAATCTAATACAAATCACACTGTCTGCCTCGCCCCTCATACCTTTATCTTCCTCTGTTTTAAATGTACATTCAGTTCTCCCTCAGACAATACGATTGTCTCCCCTTAATCACTCCCCGTGGCAAAGCATTCCATGTACCAACAACCTTCTGAGTAAAAAGGCTTATCTGAACCCCTCTCTTTCAATGAATATTAAAATCACGACTGCTCAAGCAGAGGAAATACCCTTTTTCCTACGAGTCCTATGAAAACCCTTTTTAATTAAAAAAAACCCTTCTGTTAAACTTCCCTGTAGCCTTCTCATTTCCATTGCAAATGCTCCCAATATCAGAAGTGTCTTCTCATGATAAGGGTTTCCCATTGCTGGCATTGAGAGACCGTGTAACTCAGTAGGTAGAGGTCTTGCCTTTGAGCCAGAAGTACCAGTTCAAGTCCCACTCTAGGGCTGGCTGGCTACAGAGGGAGTGTTGATGATGTGGTTCAAACAGGCTGATCATCAACCTACAAATCCTACCAACACTTCCCACTATTTCCCAAAGGGAAAAAATGTTTGTGGGAAGATATGAAACAAGCAAACAGATCCTGGCATTATTAGTGAATCCGTGCCACATGCTGTGTGTAGGCCTCATGTTTTTTCTATAATGGGCAACCCATAGCTCCATGCATATCTTCCAACTATGAACTAACCAAACACTATAAATTCACCATTGCTGTTTTATTCTTGTATGCTGTGCCTCCATTATCTACTTTTATTCCATTTTCATAGACATTAATATCTACATTAAATTCTTTGTGCCATCTGTTTCCCCTCCTTGTAAATCATAGAATAGAATCATAGAATCTCTAAAGTGCAGAAGGAGATCATTCAGCCCATCGAACCTGTAGCACCAACAATCCCACCAAGGCTCGATCCCCGTAAACCCAAATATTTACCCTGCTAGTCTCCCTGACACTAAGCGGGGAGTTAGCATGGCTAATCTACCTAGCCCGCATGTCTTTGGAGCATGGGAGGAAACTGGAGCACCTGGAGATAACCCATGCAGACATGGGGAGAACATGCAAACTCCTCACAGTCATCCGAGGCAGGTCCTTGGTGCTGTGAAACAGCAGTGCTAACCACTGTGCCACTGTCCACCCAAACTTCATTCTTCCAGACCTCTGTGTCCAATTCTAAATAATCTACATACGCGGAGATCAAATACAGATTCAGTTGGACTAATTATTTTGTAGTTACCCAATTTATTTTCCTCCCCCATCTTGAGCAGAAATATAACATTTAGTACTCCCCAGCTCCGTCACAATGTATTTATCTAAAGAATCAAGAATTCTTCTCTCCAAATTAATTCAGTAGCCAAAGGTGCATACTTGACAATGACATGACATTTTAACGTTGAGCTCCGTTGATTTTATTACAATCCATTCCTTCTAAACATCCAGTAACCTAACAATTGATCCACAGCCTTCCCTAGAATACCTATACTCTCACTTCAAGCATCATTTGTAAAAACTGCTGCTAAATGCTTCTGTAATATCTCTCCAATTTTGATTCTTCGCTGTTAAATTTCCCCTTCTTCCTTCAATGGTTCTGTTGCCTCTCTACTCCTTTCTTTGCGCTTATAAAAGCCTTAACTCTTTGCTTTCATATTATTTGCGAGGTATTATCATTTTCTTTTAAATAACCTTGAAGCTGCTACAATCGGAAGCCCCAAGTTTTAAACACTGATCTTGGGTTACATAGCTTTACTTGGAAGTTTGAGACTTATCAATACTATATTTGATTAATTTTAGATTTGAAAACCTCAGTGATGGTTTCTATCTGATTATCCAAGGTTGCAAGCAAAAAGGATAGGGGTGGATTAGTGCTGTCCTGAAGAATTACTCAAGAACTTGGGTGGCATGGTGGCACAGTGGTTAGCACTGCTGCCTTACAGTGCCGGGGACCCGGGTTCAATTTTGGCCTTGGGTTACAATCTGTGTGAAGTTTGTACATTCTCCCTGTGTCTGCCTGGACACGGGGAGAATGTGTGGGTTTCCTCTGGGTGCTCCAGTTTCCTCCCACAGCCAAAGAGGTGCAGGTTAGGGGTTTGCCATGCTAAATTGCCCTTTAGTGTCCCAAGATGTGTAGATTAGATGGATTTGCTACACAGAAATGTGGGGTTATAAGAACAGGATGGGGGAAAGGGCCTGAGTAAGATACTTTGTCAGAGCAAGTCAGTGCAGACCTGATGGAGTGAATAGCCTCCTTCTGCACCTTAGGAATTCTATGAGTTAAATATATTTTTTGTAAGCTATATTTTTGGAGTAAATTTAACAGTGTTAATTCTGTCTTAAAATGAACGTGAGAGAAAGAGAGAGAGAACAGAATGTTTTTTTAAAAATTACTTTGTGTTTTACCGCAATGCAAATCTGCCATCATGGTGAAACATCACAGACCACTCATGAGACAAAGAATAAAGTTTTCCTATTACATCTACAAAGACTAGATCATAAATACATCACCACTCATGAGGGCACACTGCCATCATCCTTACAACAGACCATTGTCTATGCAGTTTACACAGTGGCAAGTGTCAGAGAAAGCAGTATTTGCAGTGAAATGATGCTGAGATTTGTTTCACTGGATGTTGCATGAAGTTGGCTCCCTTTCATGGGTGGCAAAGTGGCATAGTGGTTAGCACTGCTGCCTCACACTGTTAGGGACCTGGGTTCGATTCCCAGCTTGGGTTTTCTCCAGGTGCTCTGGTTTTATCCCACGGTCCAAAGATGTGCAGGTTAGGTGATTTGGCCATGCTAAATCTTTCTTGATTTTCAGAAGGCGTTTGACAAGGTACCTCACAAGAGGTTATTGCAGAAGGTAAGGGGGCATGGAGTTGGGGGTAGGGTGTTAGCATGGATAGAGGATTGGTTGTCAAATAGGAGGCAGAGAGTGGGGGTTAACGGGTGCTATTCGGATTGGCGGTTGGTGACTAGTGGAGTGCCCCAGGGGTCGGTGCTGGGGCCTCAGCTATTTACCATTTATATAGATGATCTGGAGGAGGGAACCGAGTGTATGGTGTCGAAATTTGCTGATGACACCAAGATTGGTGGAACGGCAAATTGCGCGGAGGGTGTGGAGAGTCTGCAGAAGGATCTAGATAGGCTGGGCGAATGGGCCAGGAACTGGCAAATGGGATTTAATGTTGGCAAGTGCGAGGTGGTCCACTTTGGTAGGAATAATGGTAGGAAGGACTATTACTTACATGGCGAAAAACTGCAGCAGGCGACAGTGCAGAGGGACCTCGGGGTCCTTGTGCATGAGTCGCAAAAACCCAGCCTGCAGGTGCAGCAGGTGGTTTGGAAGGCTAATGGGATGCTGGCCTTCATAGCGAGGGGGATTGAATATAACAGTAGGGAGGTCTTGCTGCAGCTGTATAGGGCATTGGTGAGGCCGCAGCTGGAGTACTGTGTGCAGTTTTGGTCGCCGCACTTACGCAAGGATATTTTGGCCTTGGAGGGAGTGCAGAGGAGGTTTACTAGGCTGATACTGGAGTTGAGGGGCTTGAGCTATGAGGAGAGGCTGAATAAACTAGGCTTGTACTCGTTAGAGTTTAGAAGAATGAGGGGAGATCTCATTGAGACATATAAGATGATGAATGGGATGGATAGGATAGAGGTGGAGAGACTCTTCCTGCTCAGAAAGGACAGTAGGACTAGGGGGCACAGCCTCAAGATAAAGGGGAGGCGGTTTAGAATGGAGTTGAGGAGGAACTTCTTCACTCAAAGGGTGGTGAATCTCTGGAATTCTCTGCCCGTTGAAGTGGTGGAGGCTGCCTCGCTAAATATTTTTAAGACGCGGGTTGATGGGTTTTTGATAAGCGAGGGGATTATGGGTTATGGGGAGAGGGTGGGAATGTGGAACTGAGCCATGACAGATCAGCCATGATCTTATTGAATGGCGGGGCAGGCTCGAAGGGCTAGATGGCCTACTCCTGTTCCTATTTCTTATGTTCTTATGTCCTTAAATTCTCCCTCAGTGTACCCGAAAAGGCACAGGAATGTGGCAACTAGGGTATTTTCACAGTAATTTCATTAGAATGTGAATGTAAGCCGACGTGTGACTAATAAGTAAACCTTAACTTAATGGCAGAAAATTCTCATTAGTAATCCTAGCAATTTCCTAAGCATTGTTACTTAAGGAAAAACACCTATGTCCGTTTTGAGTTAAATACAAATTTACATATTAACAATGTATACACAGTTTCCAACCAATAGTCTTGTTACAAAAAAAATTGCTTTTCTCTTTCAGTTGCAGATTCTGTGAACTTGCTCAAAACTTTCCAAACCGCTGCCCAAAACTTACTGTTCATTCTAATGCCATTCATTTGAATTCAGTCCAAGAATGTACCGAAGGCCTGTGTTAGATACAAAGTTATGAACTTGCGTGTATGGAATCATAGAAATATCAGCACAGAAGGAGATTACACTGTATCTGTGCCAGAACTGGCTGCACTCTGAAAGTTTTGTACTCTGCCCTTCACCTTGTAACCTTTAATGTTTTTCTTCTCTAAGCAGTTATCTAATTCCTCCCTAAATGCTGTGACTAATTTACTTTATTTACTTGTTGTAAAACATTCCTCGTGTGCGCGGGGTGAGGGAGTGGCGGGGGGGATCTGTTCTAACCTTAACATTTCCATCACTGAGTTTTATGTGCCCTTGTTACTTATTCATTAATCGCTGAAAATAATCTATTTATCCTCTCAAACCATTTCATAACTGATACCCTTTTTAACAAACAGGCCCTCAGACCCACAGCGGCCTCTCCCTTCATTGCTTCAGTGATTATAGCTCTGGCATTCACGCTGGTGAATCAACTTTGTATCTTTTACATGTCTCCAATATATCCATTCTGTGATTTGGATACATAACACAACATTCTATCAAAGGACTACTGTATGAATTAAACAGAGATCCAGAAAGATCAGAACACCAAGAATCTGCAGCAGCATGCAGCCTATAGGTTGTACAAATTCCAACAGTTGGACCGTAACTTCATGCGGCAAGGTGACATAGTGGTTAGTATTGCTGCCTCACAGTGCTAGGAACCCGGGTTCGATTCCCAGCTTGGGTCACCATCTGTGTGGAGTTTGCATGTTCTCCCCGTGTCTGCATGGGTTTCCTCTAGGTGCTCCGGTGTCCTCCCACACTCCAAAAGACGTGCTGGTTAGGTGCATTGGCCACGCTAAATTTTCCCTCAGCGTACCCGAACAAGCACCAGAATGTGGATTTTCACAGTAACTTCATTGCAGTGTTGATGTAAGCCTACTTGTGATGCTAATAAATAAACTTTATACATCTTCCCACCTTCTGTTTAAATGTGCAATGGCGTTCTCTCAGTTAGGTTACAATTGAAGGTGCGGTGTTCCTGTTTTGTATTTTCTTTATCAAGAAGCCCATGGCTCCTTTTTAAATAAACTAGAATTCGAGCTGCTACCCACTCTCTCTTACCCTCTGCACTTTAGTGTTTCCTATTTCTTACGCAGTCTTGGTAATATAATAGTTTGTTGAAGTCTGCATCACAGTGAAAGGCTTTATTTAGGGTTAAGCCCCCAACTTTCCAATGAGAGAATCAGTGCACTGCTGTAATAGGACACCTGGGTGCACTTCAAATAGAAACCAGAGGTGTATGTTGGTGAATTATTGATAAAGCTGTGTTATCTTTGAAGAAAGGACATCTGTGCACTGGTATCAGTCAGTGGCTTTGCCTCCGGGACTGAAAGCTGAATCTTTTCCTTTGGATCAGTATCGTGCTGTCGTGTGACTTCACATTTCTAATCCTTTCTATTTTGGTTCAGGCACATGCTCTCCAGCTGTGCTCCATTACATTGTTCCTCTAATCATTCACTGAATTAAGGGAGAAAAAAGAGAGAGAAGAAAAGTATCTGGAACAAGGCTTTTACTTGTGTGAACTTGTTAAGTGTCTGATTTCAAACAAAGGAATATCTCTTTCTCTGCTTGGAATGAAAGCTGTACACCTCAGATACTGTTTCACTCTGTCCTCGCACCTTTATGATTGTGACCACCTCTCTTTTTTTTTCAATTGACTCCTAAAAAGCAAATCTCCCAGGAAGCACTCGTAAGATTGGATTTTTATTCAGAAGCAGATGTTCAAAGAATAAGTGACACCCAGTGTAGGCTGAGCTCAGTTGTTCCAGTGCTGCCAGGGATCCTGATGGTTTCACTTGTTGGCAGCAGCACTTTAGTTGGGGGTGCAGCAACAGAGACATAAAGGGTTTGCATATATGCATCTCTTGAGACAAATTGATCTGGTTCTTTTTGAAAAGTACATGATATCCTTCACTTTAGCAATAGGGGCACAGCAGCATCCCCCCCCCCTCCCACCAAAGCTCCTTCGAAAGCAATTTTCAAACCTGTGACCTATACCATCCAGAAGGACAAGTGCACTGGGACGCTACCACCTGCAAGTTCCCCTCCAAGCCACACACCATCTAGACTTGGGAATATATTGCCATTTGTTCACTGCCACTAGGTCTAGATCATAGAATCATAGAATCCCTACAATGCAGGAGGCCACTCAGCCCTTCAAGTATGCACCAAGTATAATCCCACCCAGGCCCTATCCCTGTAACCCCATGTATTTCCCCTGCTAATCCCCTCAGACTCCAAGGCTAATATAGCATGGCCAACCAACCTAACCCGCACATTCTTTTGGAGTGTGGGAGG
Source organism: Carcharhinus amblyrhynchos (assembly GCF_965287045.1). Lineage (NCBI taxonomy): Eukaryota > Metazoa > Chordata > Chondrichthyes > Carcharhiniformes > Carcharhinidae > Carcharhinus > Carcharhinus amblyrhynchos. The sequence continues at coordinate 53,327,245 of NC_137329.1, forward strand.
AAACCGGAGCACCCGGAGGAAACTCATGCAGACATGGGAGAATGTGCAAATTCCAAATAGACAGTAGTCTGAGACCGGAATTGCACCTGGATCCCTGGTGCTGTGAGGCTATAGTGCTAACCACTGTGCCACTGGGCTGCCCTTCCCTCCCTAACAGCACTGTGGATGTATTACACCACTTGGACTTCAGCAGTTTAGGAAGGCAGATCACCACTGAAATAACTGCTTTGTGGCCAGTGCCCCTTCATCAAATTCGGATTTATTTACATAGTGATGAAACTCAGACAAGTATTTCCTCCTACAGAATATAAACCCCGAGTGCCAGTAACCCTGACACTCCACAGTATATACAGAAGCAGGGCTCTTTGTTTGGACAAGCTATTACTGCCTTAATCTGGGAGCTCTTATTTAAGAGGTCCACATCATAAGTCTCGTTAAAGTCATTACAACTGCCACCTTCTCAAGGGCAATTAGGGACAGACTATTAAAATGCTGACCAGCAAGACCCACGTCCCACAAAATATTTTTTATTAACCAGGAAGTGTCGCCAAACCTTTATAACCATTATAGTATTTTTGTCCAATTCTGGACTCCAAAAGAATGCTAAAGTCTTGGAGAGGTGGAATCATAGAATCTTTACAGTGCAGAAGGAGGTCATTCGGCACATTGAGTCTACTGACCACAAACCCCCCCAAGCCCTATGCCATAACCCCATGCATTTACCGTAGGTAGTTCCCCTGACACTAAAAGGCAATTTAGCATGGCCAATCCACCTAACCTGCATCTTTGGGCTGTGGGAAGAAACCGGAGCACCCAGAGGAAACCCACACAGACAAGGGAGAACATGCAAACACCACACAGACAGTGACCCAAGCTGGGAATTGAACCCATGTCCCTGGCGTTGTGAGGCAGCAGCGCTCACCACTGTGACACCAGTTTTAACAGTCCAGTTTTATCAGAGCTGGGATGAGAGTGGGAGGCCAGGGCTTATCCAAATGCTTTATTAAGGCTCTGTGCTTCAGATTTCTTTCTCTCTTCCAAATTTAATGCCGTTTAGCTGCTGAAGGATGGCAAGGACCACTACATGAACTGGGTAAGTGCTTTTCTAGCACTGCTTGAGGACCAAGAGAAGCAAGAGGGTTCCACTTGGATCACCAAGAAAACTGACGAACCTCCCAGCAGTGTACTTACTGCCTTTTGTAATCTGCTGATGCCCTCCATTGTGCCTGATTCCCCCTTTGTCCTTTGTCAACTTGCCCTCTCCACTATCTTCATCAACATCACTTTCTCCAGTCTCTCTGGCTACCCCAGTGACGTTCTCCTGACCTCTCTGTGCCACCCCCCCAAGTCTCAGCTCATCCCTCAATAATGTTACCAATGTCTAATGCTTTGTCCACCTGATTGATGGCCCCCATAAATGTCCCCCCATTCCTGATCCTCTTTCCTAACACCCCCTACTCGAACCATCAATACCTGCCTATACCCAAATTGTTGTGATGTGATGTGCATGTATCTTTAAGGAAAGATACTTAAACTGCTGTCAATCAGAAACATCTCGAGACAGGATGTAAGTTTTAAGTTTATTTGCATATTAGTGTCACAACTAGGTTTACATTAACACTGCAATGAAGTTGCCTTGAAAATCTCCAAGTCACCACACTCCATTGCCTGTTCGGGTACACTGAGGGAGAATTTAGCATGGCCAATGCACCTAACCAGCTCATCTTTCGGACCATGGGAGGAAGCCGAAGCACCCGGAGAAAACCCACAGAGACATGCGGAGAATGTGCAAACTTCGCACAGACAGTGACCCGAGGCAAGAATTGAACCCAGGTCACTGGATCTGTGAGGACAGCAGCGCTAACCACTGTGCTACTGTGCCACCCCTAATATCATGTGATGTAGTTGTTCATGACCTGTGGTTAGTTTGCAAGCAGTAGGGTAGAGATTTGGTGTGCTATACTGAGCCCCCCACTGAATACTATCTGTATATAGTCTTGCCTTCAAATAAAGAACCTATATTCTTGTTTCATCAATCCTTCCCAATGATTGGCACGTTTACATCCAGCGTGGATCAGCTGGTGGGGGTATTCACAGACATCTTCAACCTCTCTTTACAACAATCTGAGATCCCTATCTGCTTTAAGAAGATGATCAACATCCCGGTACCAAAGAAAAGCCAAGCAGCGTGCCTTAATGACTAAGATCCAGTGTCTCTGACATCCAACATTATGAAATGCTTTGAAACGTTAGTCATCATATGATTCAATTCCAGCCTCCCGGGCTGCCTGGATCCACTACAGTTCGCCTATCGACACAACAGGTCCATAGCAGACGCCATCTCCCTGGCCCTACACTCAACCCTGGATCACTTAGATAACAAAGACACCTATGTCAGACTCCTATTTATTGACTCCAGCTTAGCCTTCAACACCATTATCCTTACAAAGCTCATCTCCAAACTCTGTGGCCTGGGACTCGGCTCTTCCCTCTACAATTGGATCCTGAACTTCCTAGCTCACAGATCACAATCAGTAAGGATAGGCAACCAGATCTCCTCCACAATCATCCTCAACACCAGTGCCGCACAAGGCTGTGTTCTCAGCCCCTTACTATATTCCTTACACACCTGTGACTGTATGGCTAAATTCTCCTGCAACTCGATTTTCAAGTTTGCTGATGACACCACTGTAGTGGGTCAGATCTCAAACAATCATGAGACAGATTTCAGGAATGAGATAGAGAATCTGGTGAAGTGGTTCAGCGACAGTAATTTCTCCCTCAATGTCAACAAAATGAAAGAGATTGTCATCAACTTCAGGAAGCGTAAAGGAGAACATGCCGCTGTTGACATCAATGGGGATGAAGTAAAAATGATTGAGAGCTTCAAGTTTTTAGGTATCCAGATCACCAACAACCTGCCTTGGTCCCCCCATGCCAACACTACAGTTAAGGAAGCCCTACTTTCTCAGAAGACTAAGGAAATTTGGCATGTCAGCTATGACTGTCACCAATTTTGATAGATACACCATAGGAAGCATTCTTTCTGGTTGTTTCACAGCTTGGTATGGCTCCTGCTCTGCCCAAGACTACAAGAAACTACAAAAGGTCGTGAATGTAGCCCAATCCATCACACAAACCAGCCTCTTATCCATTGACTCTGTCTACACTTCCCACTGCCTCGGCAAAGCAGCCAGCATAATTAACGACCCCATGCACCCTCGACATTCTCTCTTCCACCTTCTTCCTTCGGGAAAAAAATACAGAAGCCTGAGGTCACATACCAACCAACTCAAGAACAGCTTCTTCCCTGTTGCCATCAGACTTTTGAATGGACAAACCTTGCATTAAGTTGGTCTTTTACTACACCTTAGCTATGACTATACATTACATTCTGCACTCTCTCATTTCTTTCTCTATAAACAATGTGATTTGTCCTTATAGTGAGCAAGAAACAATAATTTTCACTGTATATTAGCACGTGACAATAATAAATCAAATAATTTACATTGAAGAAAAGAACATGACACTGACCCCTCTGACAAACAATCCCTCCCCACATCGATCACACCCCACCCCACCGACTCCCAATCCCCCCCCACCGTCCAATCTCTCTGGCCTTTGCTGTAATGTGGTGCTGAAGGCCCATCTGCCTGACACCTAGTTAACCTCACAAACTGGTATGGCTACCACCATTTGCTGGAACAATCAAAAAGTCCTGCTGTTAAATTTGTCAGGGAGTGAAGGAAAGTGTATTCATTTGTCATAAGTAAGGCTTACATTAACACAGCAATGAAGTTTCTGTGAAATTCCCATAGTTGCCACAGTCCAGCACCTGTTCTGGTCAATGCACCTAACCAGCACGTCAATGAGGATGTGGGAGCATCCGGAGGAAATTCACGCAGACATGGAGAGAATGTGCAAACTCCACACAGACAGTGACCCAAGCAGGGACTCAAACCCAGGTCCCTGGTGCTGTGAAGCAACAGCACTAATCACTGCGTTATCGTGCTGACCTGCAAAACTGTCTATCAGTCTCACTCCCTCCTAGTCTCTCTGTTAACATCTGGGCCTTTCTTTTCTGACCTTGATGCAAATTGTGCAGCAGTGATTTAAGCTGCACATAAAGGTGCAGAGGGACCTCGGGGTCCTTGTGCATGAGTCGCAAAAACCCAGCCTGCAGATGCAGCAGGTGGTCAGGAAGGCGAATGGGATGCTGGCCTTTATAGTGAGGGGGATTGAATATAAAAGTAGGGAGGTCTTGCTGCGGCTGTATAGGGCATTGGTGAGGCCGCAGTTGGAGTACTGTGTGCAGTTTTGGTCGCTGTACTTACGCAAGGATATTTTGGCCTTGGAGGGAGTGCAGAGGAGGTTCACTAGGCTGATACCGGAGTTGAGGGGGTTGAGCTATGAGGAGAGGCTGAATAAACTAGGCTTGTACTCGTTAGAGTTTAGAAGAATGAGGGGAGATCTCATTGAGACGTATAAGATGATGAATGGGATGGATAGGATAGAGGTGGAGAGGCTCTTCCTGCTCAAAGGACAGTAGGACTAGGGGGCACAGCCTCAAGATAAAGGGGGGGCGGTTTAGAATGGAGTTGAGGAGGAACTTCTTCACTCAAAGGGTGGTGAATCTCTGGAATTCTCTGCCCGTTGTGGAGGCTGCCTCGCTAAATATTTTTAAGACGCGGGTTGATGGGTTTTTGATAAGAGAGGGGATTATGGGTTATGGGGAGAGGGCGGGAATGTGGGACTCAGCCACGACAGATCAGCCATGATCTTATTGAATGGCGGGGCAGGCTCGAAGGGCTGGATGGCCTACTCCTGCTCCTATTTCTTATGTTCTTATTTCTTATGTTCTTAAAAGGATGTGGTTATCTGAGTGCACATTGTCCGTGATCTCTTAAACAGAATATCTTAGGCACATCATGCTCAGAAAGTATAGAAAATATAGAAAATGTGGCTGTGTTGACCCTTGCATTCTGAGGACAGTAACAATTGTTCTAATCAAAGATGGTGGACCTGAAATGTGAAATCTGTCTTTTGCTCGAAGTAGTTCTAGCATTGTCTGGTTTTATTTCAGTTTTTAAGCATCTGCAATGTTTTGGGTTTGTAGTAACAATACCAGCTCGGTGCTCTCCCAATGACATTAACACTGAGTGATAGAAACTTGGCTGCCTGTTTTACACCCTGTCTAATATTCAGTTCCTTTGACTTGGATAGCATTGAATACTGGTGGATCATATAACAGTTGCTAAATCAAGAACGAGAAAAGTGATTCACATTGAATCGAGTTAATTCTATTTTTGAGGTTTCAATTTCTGCAGCCTGGATTCCCTTAACAATAATCCTAAAATTCACAAGCTGTTGTCTTCCTACCCAGGTGACTGTTACAACAATCGGATATGGGGACAAAGTCCCTCAGACTTGGATCGGCAGAACGATCGCTTCATGCTTCTCTGTATTCGCAATTTCGTTTTTTGCACTTCCTGCTGTAAGTTGTTTTTTTAAAGAAGTTTCTTACCTTAGGACTTGGTTCCAATATTTACTTAATTCTGACATTAGCCAGTATAAAAGTTATCGCAGGTAATGTCCTTCATAAGGAAAAGGGTTTAGCTGGAGAGCTTGGCTTGTTAGTGTGAAAAAAACTTTCAAAGATTAACCTATAGGGGTCTGATGAACATTCTCTTATAATCATCGCTGTTCAGCCTAAGAAGCTCAACCACTCGAACTGTGGAATTGATATGCGGATAGGCTCCTGTGTCATTGCTCTAAATAGATGGCTGGGTAAAGAGGAAGTGCATAGTCAACAGATATTTAGGTAAAGAGGAGGTGCATAGTCAACAGATATTTGGGTAAAGAGGAGATGTGTAGTCAACAGATACTTAGGTAAAGAGGAGGTGTATAGTCGATAGATACTTGGGTAAAGAGGAAATATGTAGTCAACAGATATTCAGGCAAAGAGGAGGTGTATAGTCAACAAATATGTGGCTAAAGAGGAAATATATAGTCAACTGATATCCCAGTAAAGCAGAGATTACTGGGTAAAGAGGTGTAAAATCAGCAGGTACCTGGCTAAAGAGGTGTATAGTCAACAGTTACTTAGGTAAAGAGGAGGTGTATGGTCAATAGATACGTCGGTAAGAAGGAGGTGTACAGTCAACAGATACCTGGCTAAAGAGGAGGTGTAGAGTCAACAGATACCTGATGGCTCTGAATCCATCATTATGAAGTGCCTCGAAAGATTAGTCAGGGCACACATCAACTCCAGTCTTCCAGATTGTCTGGACCCACTACAGTTTGCCTATTGTTGCAACAGGTCTATAGCAGACATCATCTCCCTGGCCCTACACTCAACCCTGGAACACTTGGACAATAAGCATACTTATGTCAGATTCCTATTTATTGACTACAGCTCAGCCTTCAACACCATTATCCTTACAAAGCTCATCTCCAAAGCCATGGCCTAGGGCTCCACTTCTCTCTCTGCGACTGGATCCTAGATTTCCTAACCCACAGACCGCAGTTAGTAGGATAGGCAATGACACCTCCTTCATGCTTACCCTCAACACCGGTGCCCCACAAGGCTGTGTTCTCAGCCCCTTACTATACTGCTTATAGTCCTATGCCTGCGTGGCCAAATTCCACTCCAACTCCACTTTCAAGTTTGCTGATTACACCACCATATTGTGTTGGGTCACAAACAATGATGAGATGGGGTACAGGAAAGCGATAGAGACTTTGGTGAAATGGTGCGACAACAATAATCTCTCAAAAAAATGCATTTAAGGGAAAGCTAGTAAAGCACTTGAAGGACAGAGTAATAGAAGGTTATGCAGATAGGGTCAGATGAAGAGGTTTGGAGGACGTTTGTGTGGAACACATGCACCAATACAGACAAGTTGGGCTAATTGACCCATTCCTGCATTGTACATCCCATGTAATTCTACTGGGAAAGCCAACAGAAATGATTGCTCTAATCCCTCTTGTGTTGTTCCAGGGAATTCTGGGTTCAGGGTTTGCTCTCAAGGTTCAGCAGAAGCAGAGACAGAAGCATTTTAACCGTCAGATTCCGGCAGCCGCCTCCCTCATTCAGGTATGTCCTGGTCGTCTACAGTGCTGCTACATTCAGGGGGCCAATCACAAGTGGCAATCCATGGCCCAAATCTAAATTGGCTTTGAGTTTGGCCGCTAAAATTAATGTCATTGTTTGAATGTTTACCCTTGGGATTTTTTTTTCCATCAGTAGAACTTTACAGTAACTTTTGTCTTAAAGTTGGTTGTTCCAACCCTACCTAATTTGAAAATTGTAGGCCACATGATATTGAAGAAAGGTCAAGTCAAATCTTAATTTTGTTTTTTTATTAAAGAGCTACTCTTATTGTCATCATGCCGCACATAAACGATTGGCAAGTATATCATAAACAGCAACAGTACATAAAAAACCCAAGTCATTTTGCAAGATCATAAATTTAATGTAGTATGAGGCTTGCCAGATGTACCTCCTTAATGCGTCTCAGATGTCTTTTCCTAAACACACCCACTGTCACTGCACACAGATCCCGCGCACAAATAAAGGAAAGGAATGATTGTGCATGGAAGTGAAGTGCTGTAATGGGGGAATGAGAAGAAATATTGGTGCTATTAAAGGTATTGGCTCAGTGCTTGTAGAACCGTTCATAAATTTCCTCAAGATGTGCTCATGTATAAACACACAATGAGCTGGAAGGTTCTGTGTGGCATGTGGCCAAGAGTAGATCCATGTCGGTACACCTCATCTACAGCCAGAGAAATGAAAAGGAAGATAAAGGGATGATATTCATGGGATGAATGCAAGAATATGTAATTGGTTAAAAGGGTAACCAGAGGGGAAGGGAATCACCAAGAAAAAATGCATAGCCCCAGATTTGAAACATAAGAGCAAGAAACGCTTTCTTTCTTTCACAGTAAGAGGTAAATCAAAGAAATATTGCCCATTGCTCTTTCAATGGAGACTGCTTTAGTTTAGTTTAAACTTAACCTCCCCTTTGCTCAGCCCAAATGCAGATTTTACCCAACTTGCCATGTGGTTTCTGAGCTTCTTCTTGGTTCCACTGCCCTTCCCAGCTGAGTGTCCATATGCAAGTTTGACTTGTTTGAGTTGGGTTTCAGATCCTTAGGGAAAGATTTTAGTTATTGAGTCAAGTCGGGCTATCTTCTGACTCACTCGACCTGCCTTGTAAAAAGTGCCCTGAATCTTAACACTTTCACAGGTTGGGAATGGGAGGGGGAGATGGGCACAGGATAAAATCTGGCCCACCAACCTTGCAAGTAGATGCTAGCAGAACACAGGGATGGGTAAAAGTTTAAAAGTTACTCGTATTGTGCTGGAAGACTAAGCAATCACTGATGCCACCTCTTGAAAAAGACAACAGGCATTCTGTGTAAAACATTTTATCAGTTTCTGCTGCAGTTGTGATGACATTCTGGGAGGGCTCCAGTGGTATTCCCTAGGGAATAGAGGATTTTTGTCTCTAAAGGGGACTAAGGAGGAAATTTGAGGCACTGATAATCATTATGGAGACTGGAGACTGGGAAGGTTAATGTAGTGTCTGTAGCAATGAAACAGAAACAGTCTAGTTCAATTCTAAGAACATAATGGATCATTATGTGTAAATGTGAAGATTATGTGCACAATAATAATTTACTGAACAAGTCAGTCTGACTGGCAGATTAAAGAAGCAAAGTCCCAGAGAACCAAAGTGGGCCTTCTGACCAGTCCACCTGGCATTTGTCCATCTCTGTGTTCTCCTAGCATCTGTTTGCAAGGTTGGTGGGCCAGATTTCAACCTGCACACAGCTCCCCCTTCCATTCCCACCCTATGAAAATCTCACAATTCAGTGAAGCTTTTACCATTGAGCTGGTAGGTAGCCCAACTTGACTCAATAGCTAAAATCTTGCCTTTGAGCATCAGAAACCCAACTCAAACAAGTCAAATTTGCATACGGCCCTTAGCTGGGAACAGCAGTGGAATCGAGAAAAAGCTCAGAAACCACATGGCAAGTTGGGCAAAATCTATGTATGGGCTGAGCAAAGGGGAGGTTAAGTTTAGACTAGACTAAAGTGGTCCCATTGAAGGAGAAATGGGCATCATGCAGTGCCTGGGAATTGGGGTGATATCGTCAAAAGTAAAGTTGAAAGAGGTCTTAGAGACATTATCCAATGTTGAACCATGACATTGATAAATCCTTTGGAATGTTGAACTATATACTCAAATAGGCAACAGAGGAAATCATAGTCAAACCACTCAGTGTTCTGGTCAGACTACAACTGAAGTAATATATCCAATTCTGAGCACTGAGACACAAAGGGCAACAAGCACATGTTGGAGGCACTGTTTTAAAAAACAATTAACCAATTTCCTCATTGAGTTATGAGAAAAGAGAATCTTGGCCTTTTGAATCTTGAAAAGCAGAATTTGAGAGGTAATCTTAGGGATATACAGAATAGGTAAGCATAGGACAAGGCAAACTAAATCTAAGCAATTACTTTAAGACATTAGAGTACAACAAGGATTTGCATGTTCAAAGTGGTGACTCATCCACCCTTTTCACTATTATATTGAATTCGCCATTCGACGTTGAATGGAGATGCTACGAATCAGGTTCAATATTTCTTCCTTGGCCTCTTTCAACTTTGTTATTCGGTATTTCAACATGATACCTCAGAATGTATAAATTTAGGAATGATACAAGGAAATTCTTCTACCCTTGGAGTGCATCACTAGGTGGAATGAACTTGAACACAGTAATTATTGCAAAAACCATGAAGTCCTTTCAGGACCAATTAGATGATGCAAGAGGGAAATGTTAGAGTCGTTCTGAGTGGAGGGATTAAGATGCGCTGAATGTTCTTCCACAATTATTATTTAATGTTTTGCTTTGGAAAATTGTAAGGAAGCGTCGCTACATGTTTGATTTATTTTTTGATTTAAAGATATTTTTCAATGACTATGAACCTCTTGGAACTATTTACCATGATAGAGGAATGTATAAACTTGTCAATCATCAGAGAGTTAATGTGCAGTTTTGCAAACATTTTTCCCCATCAAACCTTTAGCCGCATTGATTCAGAATATATCAATTTGCTATTTTCAACAAATTGAGTCATGATAGTTAAGTGCATGAAAATCAGTCCCTGTCACAAGTAAACGTACAATAGTGTTTTTGCAATTCACAAGAAACATTTAAGCCTTCCCAAAAGTTGAAACAAGTTTGCTGGTTTTATTCCTTTCAGACATCATGGAGATGCTATGCAGCAGAGAACTATGAATCTGCAACATGGAAAATGTATGTTCGACAGCCTGTCAAAATTTATTCTCCATCTCCAAGTCCAAAGCCAAAGAAATTAGCGGTAATTACAATCTTCCCTTTGTTGTTATTTTCTTTAACATAGGAACATAAGAATTAGGAGCAGAAGTAAGCACATTCAGCCCTTTGAGCCTGTTCCGTCATTCAGTCAGATCATGGCTGATCTCTCCCTGGTCTTAAATCCACTTCCCTACCTGTTCCTCATATCCTCTTATCACGTTTGTTATTGGAAATGTATCTATCTCCTTCTTGAAACCATTCAATGATTTAGACTCTGCTGCGCTATGGGGCAGTGAGTTCTACAAATTCACCACCTTCTGAGTGAAATGGCTCCTCCTCATCTCAGTTTTAAATCTACTGCCTCTCAACTTATACCTGTGACCTCTCGTTCGAGATTGCCCCATAAGAGGAAACATTGGTCTACGCTTACTTTATCAATCCCTTTTACAATTTTTTATTCTTCGATCAGATCCCCTCTCATCCTTCTAAACTCCAGTGATTACAAGCCCAAACTGTTTAATCTCTCCTCATATGTCAATCCCTTCATCCCCAGAATCAATCTGGTGAACCTCCTCTGAACTGCCTCCAATGCCACCACATCCTTCCTCAAATAAGGAGAGGAAATCTGAACACAATACTCCAGATGTGATCTCACCAATACTTACACAATAACAACAACACTTCTCTACTTTTACACTCCAGTCCCTTTGAAATAAACAACAACCTCCCATTTGCCTTTTCTATTAAATGCTGCACCTGCATACCAACTTTCTATAATTCATGAACATAGACATCCAGATCCCCCTGCCCCAACGCATTTTGATTCTGCTTTCCATTTAGGTAATAATTTGCCTTTCTGTTTTTTCTGCCTAAATGGACAATGTCACACTTATCCACATTAAATTCCATCTGCCAAATTTTGGCCCATTCTCCAAACCTATCTATACCTGTTTGTAAAATCTTTATATCCTCTTCTCTGCCTGCTTTCCCACCTATTTTAGTATCAGCTGCAAATTTTGCTATGTTACACTCTGTCCCTGCTTGCAAATCATTTATATAGATTATAAACAGTTGCGGTCCAAGGACTGACCACTTCAGCACCCCAGTAGTAACATTTCACCAGCCAGTCAGAGTTATCTCCTCCCTTTTCATATTGGTTTTGTATTCCCAATTCTCTGTCCTTCTCTTAATTTTCTTATACTTCCATAGGGAGTCAGCTCTGACTTGGACAAATCTGATTCCCATTTTTATCTCCCAAAAATCTCACGTTTCCATGTGCACAAGGTTGCGAGAGCCTTATCCCCGGGTCTTTACTAACTGCGTGTCGTGCAAACATTGACACCCATCTTTGTAAGCCTGGTAACAGAGTTGTGAAGGAATTGTTGACTGCTTGCACTTTCAGGGTAAAAAAAAGAAGCTCAAGATTGATAAAGACAATGGATTGAATTCTGAGAAGTCACTGAATGTGCCCAACGTCACTTACGACCATGTCACTGACAAAGACGAGAGAAAATCTGAAAACTCGAATATTGATGGGTGTGATTCATCAGGTAGGAGAGAGAAACAAATGCGATTGGACAACTCTTGCCCAGTTGGCTGATCCAACAAAGATATTCCAAGTGAAATAGGAAGGCTGTCCACTTGCTGCCTGCTAACAAGCTTGCAGAGAAAGAGATAGTTTGGAGCTTTCTTATCCCCGAAGGTGCTGTGACAGTTAGTGCTTTCAGGACTGAGATCAAGAGGTTTTTGTTAATTCAAGCTACCTAGTGTTTGGAGTTAAGAGGGGAAAACAGAGTTGAGGGAGAGATTAGGCATTGTCTAAATGAGTTTCGGCAAGCTCAAAGGATGAGATAGCCCTTTCCAGATCCCAACGTTACTGTGACATAAAATGTAGGACCAAAAGTAGACCATTCAGCCCATCAAGACTACTCTGCCATTCAGTGAAATCATGTGTAGACAGATGATTCAGAAAAAAAGTTGCCATTGTCCATTTTTAAGCCCACCAATTTGTGCTATTATTTGAGCAACTCTTTGATCAGTGTCTCTCAATGCAGGTATGCTAAAACTACCCTCAAGCCAATAAAATGTAGGGGATTTTCGCAGTGATTTTTAATGGCCAGGCAGCATGGTGGCATTGCTGCCTCACACTGCCAGGGATTCAGATTCAATTCCCGACTTGAGTCACTGTCTATGTGGAATCTGTACATTCTCCCCGTGTCTACGTGGTTTTCCTCTAGGTACACCAGTTTTCTCCCATAGTCCAAAAAATGTGCTGCTTTCGTGGATGGGCCATGCTAAATTCTCTCTCAGTGTACCCGAACAGGCACTGGAATGTGACAGCTAGGGGATTTTCACAGTAACTTCATTGCAGTGTCAATGTAAGCCTACTTGTGACAATAATAAATAAACTTCAATAAACTTTAAACTTTTAAAAATTTAAAGGGTTGCAGCAACTTTTGTTTTACCAATATCATAAAATAATGATGCAAGTAAACAATCCATTTAATCGAATGATTAATGATTAACACACGGTGATGAGTCTCAAAAATTTTTAAAGACTGGGCTTGCTTTTGAACTGTTGCTGCAAGTTAGTTGTTTTAAGTGGATTATCCAGTGAAATTGTATTCTGACTCCCCAACTATTAGTGATTCAAAGAAGGTAGAGCACCAGTGTTTGGAAACAGTTCCAAAAATGTCCTTAAAGTATTACAATCACATGTAACTTGATCATTTTAAAGCAACTTGCTTTTTAATTAAAAAGGAACAGTGCACCATTTGACAATTTAATGCAATATACTTTGAATATCTGTATTATGACCTGAATTGTAAAAAGTATCAAAGGTCTTTGATAACATTGTAAACAAAGTAATCCTACGGCATCTTATAAATAAAATGTATTAAATCATTAGTGATTAAATTTGGCAGACATGAAATGAAACTTTCCAGCGAAAGATGGAGAAAGAAGGAATATGTGCAGGGTAATTACATTTGGATTGTCCACTAGGCTCAGGAAACCTGAGCAATTAGGGTAGATTGTCAATTTGCCAACTGGGTGTAAAACAGGCACTGTGGATGAACCATCTGGTATTGATATCAAATGATTTTTATTCCAATAGAAATGAAAAATTTTTAGTTTCTGTATTGGATCCCGAGTGCCAGTTCTACGCACAATTGGAAAGTTGAAAATTTATATTAATATAAACGATTACACAGTTGTTTCAACTTACAAAAAAGCCATAAGAACATCAGGACCTGAATTTCTTAAAAATCAGTGGATCAGATTTCATCCCTGCTCTTTGTGTAATAAAATCATAGGTCTGTTTATAAAGAACGCTTTTTAAAAGGGTGGCATGGTGATGCACTGTGGTTAGCACTGCTGCCTTACAGCACCAGGGACCCATGTTCAATTCCAACCTCGGGTGACTTCCTGTGAGGAGCTTGAACATTCTCCCTGTATCTGTGTGGATTTCCTCTGGGTGCTCCTGTTTCCTCCCACAGTGCAAAGACTTAGTGAGTTAGATAGATTGACCATGCTAAATTCTCCCTTAGTGTCAGGTGGACTGACAGGGTAAATATGTGGGGTTACATGGATCGGGACTGATGGGATTGTTGTCGTTGCAGGATCAATGGGCTGAATAGCCTCCTTCTGCACTGTAGGGATTCTATGATTCAGTTGCTGCCCAAGGGAAGATTCCCTTTTGTGATATTCTGTAGAATGATGAAAGGTGTTATCGGATTTTTCTGCTCAGTGAAGTTTGGAAACAAAACCAAATGTGGAAGGAAACGGAAAATATTTCTGATCAGTCCAATATTGTGGACCTGTTTGTGAGCTGTGGATTTGGATTGCCATCAGCATTGTGCATGTCCATGAAATGAAGCAAGCAGAGGTTAGTGGGTCGATTTGCTGAGAGTGGGAGGAGTGCACTGAGAGCAGGGTTTCATTCCAGTCGGCATGCTATTTTGGGAAACCAAGACTTTGAAGTGGAGGGAAGGTTATTTTTATTATCTAGATCAGCTGCACATAATGGAAGTGCCTCAGATTTGCATGTTTTATGGAAACTTGTAAATGTATATTAATGATCCAAGAAGTTATACTATGCATAGTGGTGTACAAGCAGGAAGTGCATTCCATGAAATCACTTTAATTTAAATCAACCCTTCTCTTCCCTGACTAAATAGTGAACGTTTTAGTTCATTAAACAAGCCAATGCTGATATCACTCCATGGCATCTATTTCCAGGTTATGTTCTTTTATGGTGTGGGATATTTTATCAGGGAACCCAAAGAAATCCTCCAGAAGAACAGTCCCCACTTGTCCTGGCTCTGATCTCCTTGAGGCTAGTCAATCCTGCATTTATTTGTGATAGTCTTGCAATCGCATAGTATGGTGTATAATATAATTTATGTCCATATTATTCATGGCTGTCAACATTTAATCAATTCAAGTCATGCTATTTTTCAGATTTATTGTCTACATTTAATAAGACAAACCTCCTCATACTTTGAAATCATGAGTCCATGCAATCAGATTATTAAGCAGTCTCGCTCTGCCTACCTGCTTACTTATACGGAGAGGATGCTTGATATGGAAAGCCTACATATCAAATTTCTCACCAGACTGGAGCAAATTATTGCGAATGCTGGAATCTGAAGCCAAAAGAGAAAATGCTGGAAAATCTCAGCAGGTCTGGCAGCATCCGTAAGGAGAGAAAAGAGCTGGCGTTTCGAGTCCAGATGACCCTCTGAATTGAACATGCCCAAAGGGTCATCCGGACTTGAAACATCAGCTCTTTTCTCTCCCGACAGATTCTGCCAGACATGCTGAGATTTTCCAGCATTTCCTCTTTTGAGATCAAATTTCTCATTCAGTCACTTCCAATTGACATTGGAACAAACTTTCTAAATCCCCTGAGTGAACCAGAACTGGATTAGGAAAATACCATACAAAACCATTACTAAAATGACTAGGCAAGCTAATGCTGGTGGATAGATCATCACTGATGATGAATGGTTTATGGGAACAAAGTTAAAAATTAACCCTACTAACTGCAGTTTTATTAAAATGTAAAATTTGAACACACTGTTGTGTGTAACAGATTTAGAATGCCGTCAATTGGATAGCATGATTGGATTACATGTGGCTAAGCTATCTGGTAATATATTAGTGAGAATCAAAACACAACACCTTAGGTAGCTTTATTTGAAGTATACAAAAATTCAACCATTCACTTTAGAAGCTTTGTTGTAGAGGCTCATCTAAGTGTAGAGCATGAGAGATTCTATTTGTGGATAGCATTGTGACTGGCAGTGTCTCATCTTCTGATAAATATGTGGCATACTCAATCTGATATTTGGGCAACCATCCAGCTGAGGAAGGTTAAATGGACTCCAGAAGCAATGGGAGATGAAGTTATGGTGAGAAAGCCACTTGGCTTGGGTTCATTAAAAATAGTCAAGGGAGGCGAAAAGAGAATGAGAAGAGGAAATGGAGGACTTGTTGGAGAAGGATGAGTAAGACAGTAGACATGGTGCAGTGGGACAATGTGTGGTGAAAGGGTTAGATGAATTGAGCAAAGACAGACAAGCTGTGAGTATGGATTGAAGAAAGCAGCCACGGGCAGGTATAAATAGCGGAAAATAAGCAAGAAGTTAGAGATTCCAAAAGGAGAAAAATAATTGCCATCCTGATCACATTTAATCACAACTAAATCATATCAGGACAATTTAACTAAGGGTTTATCTGTCCAGACAAATATGCATGCTTTTGTTGTTCCAAATAAATGGGTGAACTTTCTGCTGTCTTCATAAATAGATAACTGAGGAACTCATATGGCAATGACAATAATTGTTGAGCTTGGAATACTTCAGGTGATTGTGAAATTGAGGCTATGTTGTAATGTTTGAATGTGCGTAACTTTACTATTTTCTCTGACTTTTTTTCTATCTTTCTCTATCTGTGACACCTCCGTCTGTAAACCTCTCTCCCACTTCTGCAAGTATACAGGAAAAGCAAAGATGCTGAAAACAACTGGTAAGTTATTGGCTGAGATGAGCTGTGGTTGTAGAAATGCTTTGTGTTTTTTTTAAAAGCTGGACTTTACAGTGGTGTGGCTAATGCTGTGACTGGCATCTCTTGTAACTCTCATCTTGGTGATTAGCTTAGCATAGAGATCTAGAAGCCTGAGAATCTTAGTAGCCAAGCTGAGTAAAGCACGTGCTTGGATTTCTAAATGAATTTCAAAAGCAATTTGTTGCATGTGATTTTTGTGTGTTGTGGTGGTGTGCAAATATTGACTGCAGTGATGGGCTACAACAAGAAGGTAATGCAGGGGAGGTGTACAGAGCTGACAGTGTATACTACTCTGCCGAGGGCATCATTTAGCTAAAATATAGCTCCAAACTGAAGTCAGTATTTGTGATATTGTAGTATTTGCTTACTTTTGTTTAAAATGAGGAAATAGTCCACCTGTTTACCATAGAGTTTTCTCAGTTATACATTTGGATATCTCAAATCCCATTTAAACCTTGGAGTCATCACAAAGGAAGGAAAATGACTCTGATGACATGGGAAAAATTAATGTTCCTGTTCCATTTCCATGGCTACCTTGCTTGATAATTGAATGCTAATTCAAAAGTACGTTGATGCCTCAACTGCCATTATGTCATTCCTGCCGGGAAATTGGGGTACTCCAGACTATAAGAACATAAGAACATAAGAAATAGGAGCAGGAGTAGGCCATCTGGCCCTTCGAGCCTGCCCCGCCATTCAATAAGATCATGGCTGATCTGTCGTGGCTCAGTTCCACATTCCCGCCCTCTCCCCATAACCCTTAATCCCCTCTCTTATCAAAAACCCATCAACCCGCGTCTTAAAAATATTTAGCGAGGTAGCCTCCACCACTTCAACGGGCAGAGAATTCCAGAGATTCACCACCCTTTGAGTGAAGAAGTTCCTCCTCAACTCCGTTCTAAACCGCAACCCCTTTATCTTGAGGCTGTGCCCCCTAGTCCTACTGTCCTTTCTGAGCGGGAAGAGTCTCTCCACCTCTATCCTATCCATCCCATTCATCATCTTATACGTCTCAATGAGATCTCCCCTCATTCTTCTAAACTCTAACGAGTACAAGCCTAGTTTATACAGCCTCTCCTCATAGCTCAACCCCCTCAACTCCGGCATCAGCCTAGTAAACCTCCTCTGCACTCCCTCCAAGGCCAAAATATCCTTGCGCAAGTACGGCGCCCAAAACTGCACACAGTACTCCAGCTGTGGCCTCACCAATGCCCTATACAGCTGCAGCAAGACCTCCCTACTTTTATATTCAATCCCCCTCGCTATGAAGGCCAGCATCCCATTCGCCTTCCTGACCACCTGCTGCACCTGCAAGCTGGGTTTTTGCGACTCATGCACAAGGACCCCAATGACACACACGTCACTATGTATCGATTGTGACTTTTTTAAAAAAGAGGTTGCCATTCCAAAAAAAGAGGTCCCAGCTGTAAGATTTCTCTCTGCCCCACTGATATTGCTCACCAGAGACAGAGGGTGATGAGCTCTCACGAAATCTTCTCTGCCCCTTCCATTTGCTCGGTTTGACTTTGCAATGCTTAATGTCAGGAGTGCTTTAAATTCTGGTGCTCCTCTCCCCTTGATGCTCCGACTGTATAGAGCACTGTTGCCCCCTCCTCCCATCAAACAGGTGTCACCCTGTAATCTGCAGATTTGCCAATCCACCCCTGTTCTATGTCACTTGCCTGAGATTATTTCCCACGAGTGGCTTTTCCTCTGTCAGTTGCATGCAAGGTTTGGTTCCAAGGACATTATGTGTCTGATTTAAAGCATTATCTACTGTAAATGTATGGAAAATAGGTTCAACCTGTTCAGCCAGAGGGAAAAGCTCCCATGTATTGATAATTGTTTCTCGATTTGCCTCTTTCCTTAATGCTGTCTCATTTCAAATTCTATAATGATAAGAGTCGAACGGATTGAAGTGCAAAAAAAGTATTTCCTTCTGGGCAGGTATGAAGAAACTGTTTTATTTTTTCCTCTTTAAGTAATGCTGTTTTTTTTCTCTCTTTTTACCTTCTCTTTTCCTAATCTCTGATTCCGTCTCTGGCTGGTGACCAAGTTCGCCAGCATTCTTGGGCATCCTTTGCTCCCATCTATTCCTTCAGCTTTCCTTCTCCTCAAGGTAATGACTAAATTGGGTGAGATGATTTGATTTGACCCGAACAGAAACTCAAATCTTCTCTGAACTTGTTCAATGTAAAATTTCCCACATGCTGAATAGTTGAGGAATGTCTAGATTGCAACTGGTGCTGCGCTGAGGCACTGTGGTGGTGGTGGGGTGGGGGGGTGGGGTCACATGTCAGCAGGAGATCAGCGATGCCTTTTTTTGGGAAGGCCTGCTGAACATGTTGAGTTGGGCACAGACAGGCCAACAAACCATGTCCCAACCGGGCATTGGTGAGGGCACAGTGGACATTTCCCTGGAATCAAGACCCTGAGGTGGAAATCCTCTCATCCACCATGAGCTGCCAACCAATCAGAGGCCAGCAGACTTCAGGGCAGATAATGGCTGCTGCAGGAAAAACATCTACCAGAGTCCCAATTTCAGGGACTGACCCAGGTTTTGGGGTAGGGGTTGATAGATTGGAGGTAACTGGGGTAGGGGTGTGGCAGAGGGGCGGTGTGAGCAGTAAGGGCAGAAGTGGCTCATAGCTGCTCCTCTCCTCAATATTGAGTCCCTCAATCTGGCACTGATTGAGGGACCTCCTGTCCCAGAGGTGACAAGCTGGCTGCGAGGCTTAGATATTGTGTGCACCGTATGGTGACAGGCCCTCCTGCAGTTGGTTTAATCCCAGTGGGCAGCAGGATAAGGCCTTTAGATTATCATTAATTGGCTGCTTAAAGGTCTTTACAGGCAGTGGGACTGTAAGTTGACCCTGGACATCCCCACACACATAATCCTGGCAGAGGCGGGAAGACTTGGGGGTTCCTGTATGCCACCATCCTGTCCAATTTACTTGCCTTTCCCACCTCCAAAGAGGGACAAGATTCTGTCCCAATTTGCAACTTCACCATGAGGTGTCCTGATGTAAAGGTGGTCCTCCTCATTGTGCGTTGAATACTGCTTCTCCCCAAATTTAGTGGGTAACAGAGAGTTCAATCATTTTCACTGTCCAAATTTGTTTGGAGGCTTGTGAATTCTGAACATAGTAATGAATTCTGCCACTTTACAGATGTGGAACAGTGGGAGAATTGATCTAATTAGATAGGTCTGAGATTCCTCTATGAGATCCCTATTCAATAGATTAGGAGTAAAAAACCTGATGCTTATAAAGGGTATGGGGAGAGTGTGGGTGTATAGCATTGACAGAGGATCAGCCATGGTCATGTTGAATAATGGAGCAGGTTTGATGGGCCAAATAGCTGCTCCGATATTTTATGCTTCCTTAACATATTTTGCCAAAAGACTCAAAGTATTGAGAAAATTAAATATTGTTGCTTTGTCGGTAAGTTTAGGTATCACTCAGCACTAGCAATAGGATGAATGATAAAGCCAAATACCGCAGATACTGGAATCTGAAATAAAAACAGAAAAGGCTGGAAATTCTCTGCAGGTCTGACAGCATCTGTGAGGAGAGAACAGAGCCACAGTTCCAGGTCAACCTGACTTGATACTTTGGCTCTTTACTCTGTCCGCAGACGCTGTCAGACCTGCTGAGATTTTCCAGCACTTTTTGTTTTTGTTGTTGATGAATGATCAGTTTGTCCATATTTTCCGCTATTGGATTGTCTGACGGAGAATTTCCTGCTCTTTTTCATGCTCGGACACAGAGGCAGGATTTTACGATTCCAGGCTGGGTGGGGTGGTAGGGTTTCGGTCAAGATCTTTTGCATCCACCTGGATCAGCAGAGCAAACAGCTCTGATCTTAGCTTCCCATCTGATCAGCATCTCGCACAGTGTGGTAGTACACTGGGGTGAAATCCTGGAGGGCAGCTTCATCTCACAGCCTTCTGACTATGGAGCTACAAACTCCTGACTGTAATTTTGCCAAATGGCAAAATTGGAAAGAAGATGTTAAATTTTAATATTGTCCATGTTCTTGGCCACTTGTGCCAAAATTTACACTGGCAGGTAAAAGCAACTGGATACCAATGTAAGTGTTTGGCAGCCTCATGAAAAAAACATGAATGTTGAGATGGTGGGGAGGGGAATGTGGGCTTGGTAATGGGGTGATAGAGTATTGGAAAGGAATAGATTGTATAATTGTAACGAAGAAACTGGGTGAGTTCATAGCTATTACGAAGATAATTACTTGGTTATTTCAAAATCCACACATGGATTACATTGGATGCTCCTTCATTAATCCCCTCTTTGCAAACACTGACTCATATTGCGTGATAAGCCCACTGTGCCATACAGTGCTTCAAGAAATAATTTATGATGGATCATAAAATCATAAAAACCCTACAGTGCAGAAGGAGGCCAGTTGGCCCACCAAGTGTGCACTGACCACAAACCCAACAATCCTAATCCAGACCCCATCCCCGTAACATCACACATTTACCTTGTTAATCCTACTGACACTAAGGGTCAATTTAGCATGGCTAATCCACCTAACCTGCACATCTTTGGAGCGTGCGAGGAAATCTGAGCACCGGGAGAAACCCACACAGACACATGGAGAATGTGTAAACTCCACACAGTCACCTGAGGCCAGAATCTGTCCTGGGTCCCTAAGACCCAGGCAAGAAGTGCCTGCTGCTGTGCCGCCCATGTTACCGGGTGGTTAACATTAAACTAAATAGGGTAGATATCCAACCCTGTTGGACTTGTCTTTATGAGATTAAAATGAGTGCGGTCTCAGGAACCAGTACCCTGAACGCCAAGCATACCTGATGAACACGCAGCCTGATGTTGGAGAGCTACATGTGGAGACATGACAGGTGCTAGCAGTTTACCCAGATTTAGATGAGTTCCGAGACCCAATGGAAGTCTTCCAATGTGGCACACATTAGGGATTGATAAATTTCTTCACCCCGTAAAGAGTTTCGACAATTGTAACTTCTTAAAATTTCAGAAAAAGAAAACAAATTTATTTTGTTGCAGCATCCACTTTTGGGTAGGGGGCTGTAAATTTCCTGCTGTTTGGAAAAATTGCTTCCTGATTTCTGTCCTAATTGGCCCAGTTTTAACTTTAGGTTTTTCTCCCTAGTTCTAGATTTCCCAGCATAGGAAGTACCCTATAAGATCTCATTAACATATTATAGATACCTCGATTGGACCACCCCTCAATCTTCAGAACTCAAGGAATACAAACCTGTCTTTGATAATTTGACCTTTCAACTATTTTGCCCTATTACCCCATTGTAGCATTTTGTGTCTCCATGCTGCATTCCTACTGTGAAAAATGGGTGCAATTCTCTGGCTTCCTCTTAGTGTTTTTCTCAGCAGCAGGAGATGGCATGGCGTTCACTAGCTGTGGGATCCTCTGTTGTCAATGGGAATTTCCACTGAAGCCACCCCACATTGCCGAGTCCAGAGAATCCTGCTGGCATGAACAGCTGGAGAATTCCGATTGCTTTCCATTTTTGTAATGCCTAAAACTGATTTCAGAACTGGGCTGGGGACTGACCAACTGTTTAAAGGCCCACTTCCATGCTTCTATATTCCACTCCCCTGGAATAAAGACCCATATTCCACTAGCCTTTTAAATTACTTTTATACTGGCCCATGAACTTTCCTTGATTGTAGACATGGATCCATTTGCCTCTCATCAGCTTCTAGTCTCTCTCCATTCAGAAAATATTCCAATTGCTTTTCCTGTTTCCAAAGTGGATGACCTCCCAGTTACACACATTGAATTCCTGCCATAATTTTGTGCTCTCATAGTTTCTGTATGTCCCTTGATAACTTGCAATTACTAAACTTAGCTATGTCTCCAAACTTACCATCTGCAAGTTCATAGAAGTGTTATGGTGCAGAAGGAGATCACTCAGCCCATCATGTCTGCACCAACTCTCTGAGCATTATGACTTAATGCCATTTCCCTGCACATTGTTTCCATTCTAATTATCAACTAATGCCCTCTTGAATGGTTCGATTGAACTTGCCTCCACCACACTACCAGGTAGTGCATTCCAGGTCAGAAACACTCATGTAAAAAAGTTCTCTCTCGCATCACATTTCCTTCTTTTGCAAATCACATTAAATCTGTGCACTCTCATACTTGATTGTTTAATGATGGGAACAGTTTCTCCCTTTCTACTCTGTCCAGCCCCCTCATGATTTTAAATAATTCTATCAAATCTCCTCTTAACCTTCTCCTTTCCAAGGTGAACAGTCCTAACTTCTCCAATCCATCCTCATAACAGAAATTTCTCATCCGTGGCAATATTCTTTGAAACTTTTTCTGTACTCTCTCTAATATGTTCACATCCTTCCTAAATTGTGGTGCCCAGAACTAGACATCTCATCTGAGGTCTAACAAGTGTCCTATACAAGTTCAGCATGACCTCCTTGCTCTTGTACTCCAAGTCTGCATTAATAAATGCAGGATATTGTATGCTTTATTAACTGTTCTCTCCACTTGTCATCTTCAATGAATTATGCACACGTACACCTGGGTCCCTCTGCTTCTACACACTTTTTTGGAGTTGTACCTGCTATTTGATAGCCTCCCCATTTCCTTCCTACCAAAATGAATCACCTCACCTCCGCATTGAAATTCATCTGCCATCCATCTGCCCAGTTCACCAACATGAATATGCCCTGTTGAAGTTCTACACTGTCCACCTCACAGTTTACAATACCTCAGAGTTTTTTATTATCTACAAACTTGAAAATTGTCCCCAGCACACCAAGATCTAGATTTTTAATATATATCTGGAAAATTAAAGGTCCAATATTCAACACTGGAGAACTCCACTGCAAATCTTCCTCCAGCCTGAAAAGTGTGCATTGACCATTACTCTGCTTCCTATTACTCAGACAATTTTGTATCATAGTTCTACAGTCCCTTTTATTCCATGAGCTATAACTTTTCCACAGCTCTGCTCTGGCACCGTATTAAATGCCTTTTGGAAGTTCATATATGCCACATCAACTGTATGACCCTCATCAACCCTCTCTGTTACCACTTCAAAAAATTCCGGCAAGTTAGTTAAACACAATTTTCCCTTAAGAAGTCCATGCTAGCTATCCCTAATCAATCTACATTTTCCTATGTGACCATTATTTCTATCTGAAACAATTATTTCTAGGAGTTTCCCCATCACTGAAAGTAAATTGACTGGTCTGTAATTACTAGATTTATCCTTACAATCTTTTCTGAACAAGTATGCAATTCCTCAGTCCTCTGGCATCTCCCCTGAGTCTAGGGAAAATTGAAAGATTACGGCAAGTGCCCCAGCAATTTCCACATTCACTTCCTTCAATATCTGGTTCTGCTGTCTTGTCCAACTCTGCATTGGATTCCACCTTGGCAGATGATGGAATCTGAATTCAATAAAAATCTAGAATTAAAAGTCTAATGATAACTATGAAACCATTGCCAATTGTCATAAAACCCCAGCTTGTTCACTATTTCCTTTAGGGAAGGAAATCTTCCTCCTTTGTCACCATGGCAGGAGGCTTAGGGAACATCTATCTCCTTGCAAAAAACATACAAAGTATTCCTTTAATACCTCAGCTATGCCCCCTTCCATGTGTAAATCTTCTTTTGATCCCAAGTTGGCCCTATTCCCTTTTTCCACATATCTATAAACAACTTTGGGGTTCTCCTTTATGATGGTTGCCAAACTTTCATAATAATCCTTGTGCTTCTCTTACTTGCTTCTTACATCTTGCCTCTCTTCTGAACCTTCTGTATTCAGCATGGTTCTCAATGAGCTACAACTCTGGTCCTGCACATGATGAATATATATGGTGAAAAGCTGATGCCTCAGTACAAATGCTAGGTTTCATATTCTTCTCTTTAATCCTCCTTCATTTTGCATAGTTCCTGTGACAATTCACCACGCCACTTTAATCATGCAGCCCAGATCATTAATCTGCACATTACAACAATAACTGTTTTTCAGAAATACCACTGTAAAGCACTTGATGATGAGATTGATCCTGAGATTGTGAAAGGTGCGAGACAAATGTAAATTCATTCATTAAAATAACTAGCATAAGTCCCAGTGCAAAGTGATGTACAATACTCATGACCACACTTTGAATTCTGAGAAATGTGCTTTGTTTCTGTCCTCCAACCATATCTTTTCTGTGGCCATGTTCCACTTAATTTCATGTGCTATAATCGTTGTCATAAGCCTTATGTGGAACTTTATCAATGAACCACATCAACCACCCTACATTTAGCTTTGTTGACTTCTTGTTTCTTCATAGAATTTCATATGATTAGCCAAGTGTGATCTGTCTATTTGCTGACTGCATTATATGAACATACTGGGAATCATTGTAAACAGTTCCATGATGAGTGGATGAGGGTTAGCGTTAAAGCAGGAAATTTGGAAAACCTGGCCCCAACCAGTGAATGTGTCTGCTTCTGCTTTTAACTGTGCCCATTTTCGGGGCATCTGAGTAACTTGGACTGGATAAGATGAAAATGAGACTTTTTAAAATGTGCGGGCAAAGATCTGGCAAATGGCGCATAATGTGGTAAAATGTGAAATTATCCACTGTGACGGAAAGAATAAAAAAGAAGCAAATTATTTAAATGATGAGCGATTCAGAGCTTTTGAGGTGCAGAGGGAGCTGAGTGTCCTGGTGCATGAACCACATCAATATGCAGGTTCAGCAAGTAATTGGGAGAGCTAATGTTATTTTGTTGTGGGGGAGTTGAATACAGAAGTCGGGATTTATGCTTCAGTTCTATAGGGCATGGTAAAACTGGAGTACTGTTTACAGTATTGGTCTGTTTGTTTAAGGAAAGATGCGTGGAAGTAGTTCAGAGAAGATTTACTTGACTAATACCGGAATTGGACACATCGTCTTATGAGGAAAGATCGGACAGACTAGGCTTTTATCCACTGGAGTTTAGAAGGGTTAAGATGCACCTTAATTGAAACATATAAAATCCTGAGGGGTTTTGACAGGGTACGTGGGGAAAGATGTTTGATTTGATTTGATTTATTATTGTCACATGTATTAACATACAGTGAAGCATATTGTTTCTTGCGCACTATACAGACAAAGCATTACATTCATAGAGAAGGAAACGAGAGAGTGCAGAATGTAGTGTAACAGTCATAGCTAGGGTGTAGAGAAAGATCAACTTAATGCGAGGTAGGTCCAATCGAAAGTCTGATGGTAGCAGGGAAGAAGCTGTTCTTGAATTGGTTGGTACGTGTCCTTAGACTCTTCCTTTTGTGGAAGAATCGAAGTCACTCTTTAAAAATAAGAGGATGTCCAAAGAGAAGAACTATTTTCTCTGAGGCCTGTGAGTCTTTGGAACTGTCTTCCTCAAAAGTTGGTAGAAGCAGAACCTTTGAATATTTTTAGGACAGAGGTAGGCAGGAATGTGGAGTTAAGATTACAGTAAAATCAGCCATGATCTTATTGGATGGCAGAGCAGGCTTGAGAGGCCTAGTGACCTATTCCTGCTCCTAATTTGCATGTTCATGTTTAAAAGGTAAACTGATTAATTCAGTGTGTTGGAATGGTGGGTCGGTGATAATGTTCAAATGAGTGTCCATCCCTGAAAATTTGGCAACAATTTGAATTTAGCACTGCCCAGTGGGGTTTCTCAGAGTATGGGAAACCTGGCAGGTAAAGAGAGACTCGAGCAATTATATTCAGGAGGCAAGTCTTCTTGGAGGATTGCTTGTAGGGCCGGGAGCCGCAGTAACATTTTCCCCTCCCCAGCACCGCAAGTAAATCTTCAATCGTGATAAGCCAATTCCATCAACAACTTTGGGTGGTGCAGTGGTACAGTGGTTAGCACTGCTACCTCGCAGTGCCAGGGACCCAGGTTCAGTTCCGGCCATGGGTGACTGTCTGTATGGAGTTTGCACAATTTCCTTGTGTCTGTGTGGGTTTCCTCCCACAGTTCAGAGATGTGCAGGTTAGGTTGATTGGCTATGCTAAAATTGCCCCTTAGTGTTAGGGGGATTAGGAGAGTAACTACATGGGTTTAAGGGATAGAGCCTGGGTGAGATTGATGGGCCGAATGGTCTCCCTCTGCACTGTAAGGATTCTATGATTTTCCATGATTTTCACTTCCTCAATCCTTTCTGGTTTGCCTTCCTGGTCAACAAACATTGGGCCTCAATGTGCCCCCACCAACCCACATCTGTCCAAGTCCTTGGAAATTGGTCTCATTAATCCCTGGCTGTGGCCTTGTATTATTAGATTTCCTGCCTGTTAGCTGAGCAGCTTGTTATTCTGGGAGCAGGTTAGAAAGGTGATGATGAGGTCCTCAGCTGCCACTAACTTTGGCATGTCTCCAACATTTTTGGATCCCTCAACTCTCACTTCTCTCCAGCACCCTGCCCCACCACCACCTTAACCACACTCCCCTTCTGCTATCTCCTCTGCTGTTCATACTGGGTCATTGTGTGTGAAATGAGTATATTGTTCCTTTTAAAACCACATCTCCTGTTACTCTGAGACCTCTCAGAATGCAGGCAGTTTGCTATCACTTGAAGTCAATTCTTTTATAGATGTATTTTGTTACCTAGTGAAAAGGAATACCGAGTAGATGAGTATTACATCAGGGGATGCAACTCTACCCCCATTTTATTACAGAAATAATCTCGGACTTGTTCAGACTTGCAAAATGAGGATGCCTGGGAGCAGGAATTATAAGCCTATGGCTTAGGAAATTTAGCAAAGTTTGACCCAGTTCCCTGGCACTGTGAGACAGCAGCACAGTAAAAAGTCTGACAACACCAGGTTTTAGTCCAACCGATTTATTTGATAATACTCACAAGCTTGTGAGTATTATCAAATAAATCGGTTGGACTAAAAGCTGGTGTTGTCAGACTTTTTACTGTGTTTACGCCAGTCCAACGCCGGCATTCCCACATCATGACAGCAGCACCCCAGATGGTGGCACAGTGGTTAGCACTGCTGCCTCACAGTACCAGGGAGCCAGATTCAATTCTGGCCAAGGGTCACTGTCTGTGTGGAGTTTACATATTCTCCCCATGCCTGCGTGGGTTTCCTCCTTGTGTTCCGGCTTCCTCCCACAGGCCAAAGATGTGTGGGTTGGGTTGATTGGTCATGCTGAATTGTAATTGAGTGTCTGAATAAATTAGCAAGGTAAATATGTGGGTTTACGGGGATTGGGCCTGGGTGGGATTGTTGCCAATGCAGTCTCAATTCACCAAATGGCCTCCTTCTGCACTGTAGAGATTCTATTCCATGATTCTAAAGTTGTACTTTGAATGAAATTGTGTGTTTGAATTGGAAAGCCAGGCACAGACTGACCCTAAGCTTGTCTAAAGGAATTCACGAAGGTGGCATAAAAAAGAGTTAATTGCCTTGTTTAATCTTTGCACTCAGGTCAGATTATGCACTCTGTGTTTGATTCGGGGTAATAGAAAGGTGCGGCCAGGTGGATATTCTGTGCATGAGCATGATCTGAGTGGTTTGAGATTCTCTGTTTTTTTCCCGCGAATATGCTTGGTTGTGTTACGTTAAGGTAACAAAGAAGGTGTACAAAGACAAGGCAGTGGACATGATTTATCTGGATTTCCAGAAAGCCTTGATAAGATCCCTTAGAGGAGGCTGCTAAATAAACTAAGAGCCAATGTTGTTAGAGGCAAGGTACTGGCATGGATAGAAGATTGGCTGACAGATAGAAGGCAGTGGGGATATAGGAGACCCTTTTCAGGATGACAACCGGTGACAAGTGGTGCTTCACAGGAGTCAGTGCTGGGACCACAACTTTTCACTATATACATTAATGATCTGGCAGATGGAACTGAGGGCACGGTTGCTGAATTTGCAGATGATATAAAGATATGTAGAGGGGCAAGTAGTTGAGGAAGTGGGGAGGCTGCAGAATGACTTGGACAGGCTAGGAGAGTGGGCAAAGAAGTGGCAGATGGAATACAATGTTGGAAATGTGAGGTTATGCACTTTGGTAGGAAAAATAGAGGCATAGACTATTTTCTAAATGGGGAAAGGCTTCAGAAATCTGAAGCATGAAGGGGCTTGGGAGTTGGATACAGGATTCTCTTGAGGTTAATATGCAAGTTCAGTTGGCAGTTAGGAAGGCAAATTCAATGTTAGCATTCATTTCTAGAGGGCTAGAATATAAAAGCAAGGGTGTACTGCTGCGGCTGTATAAGGCTCTGGTCAGACTCCATCTGGAGTATTGTGAACAGTTTTGGGAAGGATGTGCTGACCCTGGAAAGGGTCCAGGGGGGGTTCACAAGAATCACCCCTGGAATGAAGGGTTTGTCATATGAGGAGTGGTTGAGGAGTCATTGGATGTTTCTAAGAACCAAGAGTATTTGAATAAGTTGAACATTGTCAAAGATGTGGAACATTACGCATGTCTACTTGTGGTCCAGTGAGTGCAACTATTTTATGTAGCTACAGAAACAAATTCTGACCTCTCCCTGTCCTTCTCTAATCAATGTCACTAAGGAAAGGTGGCAGTATATTTTTCTTTAAGGCATGAAGGTTAAGGGTAGAGGTGAAGAAGACTGATAGGAAGAAGGAATGAATGAAAAAGTACTCTTCTACATTTGATGGAGGTAGATTTTGACTTTGTGAGATAATATACAATGGGTGCTAGTGAGTTGACAGCATGTTTTAGACACTTCCAATTTTATTTCTGTGGCAGTTTCCCATAAGCAGGAATGTAATTTTGTGCCTTCCTTTGATTGCAGACACTTTCTGAAGAGCATTCCATGTTTGCTTGCCTGGGTGGAGCCTCAACATATTCGATGTATATAATAAAGTCACTAAATTACTTTGTGAAGCTGTGGAACCAGATTTTGGCTCTTATAAGACGGTTACTGATTGTAGAATCATAGAATCCCTACAGTGCAAAAAAAGCCATTCGGCCCATCAAGGCTGCACAGACAACAATCCCATTCAGGCCCTATCCATATAACCCCAAGTATTTATCCTGCTGGTCCCATGACACAAAGGGGAAATTTAACATGGCCATGGATGGATACTGAGTAGATTTCCTTAGCACCTACAGTCCTCTCCCTGGCACCCCAACCCCGCCTGTCCTTTCAGCTTAGAGAGCAAAGACATGTAGAAGCATAAGAGTCAAACAAATCCCTGTCTCCTCCAGAGTTCCATACACAGGCTGAGGGATATATTTTCTTTCTGCCCGATGGTGGAATGGGCAGTGGAAAGGACGTATGAATTATTGATCCGCTGTTGTCCCCTTTTCATCAGTTTACATCCAAAAATCTACCCAGACTTTTGCAGCAGGGGTGATGAGACAAAACTCAGGAGGGGAAGTTTTAATTGATTTTCTTCCCTACTCTGAGGGAGGAAAGGGGAATTACTGCTATCCTCATACAGCCTTGCTTAGAATTCATCAGCATATTGCGGATAAGGATTTAAACCTGCAGTTTACCAAGACATGGCTCTTTAAGAAAGTTTTGCTTTGTCTTGTAAAGCATATATATTTTATATATATATATATGGAGGGAGAGAGCGAGAATATATTATTATATATATGTGTGTACATATATATATACATATATATATACATATGTATATCAATCTATCAGGCAAATAACATTCAGTCAAGGCCATCCATTGGGTTTCCAAACTGATTAACCTCCCATCACTTTGGAATGGGGGGGGGGTTGGTTGCGTTGGTATACTCTGACATGTTAAATAACTTTGCCCTATGGTTACACCAAGCTTCCTTTTTCAGGCTTGTGCAATAGGCCATTGTGTTTCCTTTCGCTAATAGTGGTAAATAAGACTTGTCTCCTGCTTCACTGCTCACGCCAACCCTATAAGGGCACTCAGGGGTGGGTTTTGCTTCATTGTTGAAATCAAACTTGGCTGACTGCTAACTTCTCAGTGGAAAGGTCACCAACTTGAGGAGCCTTCCATTAAATAGCAAGGAAATCTTTGCCATCATCTCTGGGATTGGTTATTATTGATGGGGCAGATGTTTGGGGGCAAATCAACATCTGGCTTGTGGGAGGCTTTCAAATGTAAGCCGATAGGGATTCAGGACTGACACATTCCTGTGAGGATGAAGGATAAGCATGGCAAGTTTTGAGGATCTTGAATAACGAGAGATATTATGAGCCTAGTCAAAGAGAAAAAGGAAGAATTTAACAAGGCTAGGAGGCTGGGAACACACAAAGTAAGTGTGGAATACAAGGAAAGTAGAAAGAAACTTAAGCAAGGAGTAAGGAGGGCTAAAAGCAGTCATAAAAAACATTAGCCAGTAGGATTAAGGAAAATCCCAAGGCTTTTTATACATATATAAAGAGCAAGTGGGAGAGGAATTGGCCCACTCAAGGACAGGGGAGGGAATCTATGCATGAAGCCAGAGGAAATGGCAAGGTATTAAATGAGTACTTTACATCAGTATTCACCAAAGAGAAGGACTTGGTGGATGATGAGTCTGTGGAAGGATGTGTAGATTGTTGGAGTCATGTTGAGATCAAAAAGGAGGAGGTTTTGAAGTTCTTGAGAAACATTAAGGTAGACAAGTCCTCAGGGCCTGATAGGATATACCACAGAATACTTAGGGAGGCAAGGCGGAAATTGCTGGGGCCTTGAGAGAATCCTTTGTATCCTCACTGGCTACAAGGGAGGTCCTAGAGGACTGGAGAAGAGCCAAGGTTGCTCTTTTGTTTAAGAAGGGTAGCAAGAATAATCCATGTAATTACAGGCTCGTGAGCCTTACATCAGTAGTAAGAAAATTATTGGAGAAGATTGGAAATAAGCGGACATATTAGTGAGAGACAATATGGCTTTGTGAAGGGGAGGTCTTGTCTAACTACATTGATCGAATTTTTTGAGGAAGTGACAAAGATTATTGATGAGAGTTGGGCAGTGGATGTTGTCTACGTGGACTTGAGTGAGGCCTTTGACAAGGTCGCTCATGGCAGATTGTTGCAGAAGGTGAAGTCACATAGGATCAGAGGTGAGCTGGCAAGGTGGATACAGAACTGGCTCGGTCATAGAAGATAGAAGGTAGCAGTGGAAAGGTGCATTTCTAAATGGAGGGCTGTGACAAATGGCATTCCTCAGGGATCAGTGCTGGGACCTTTGCTGTTTGTAATATATATAAATGATTTGGAGGAAAATGTAACTGGTTTGATTAATAGGTTTGCAGATGACATAAAGGTTAGTGGATTTGCAGATAGCGATGAGGACCATCAGAGGATACAGCAGGATGGAGATCGTTTGCAGATCTGGGTGGAGAAATAGCAGATGGAGTTTAATCCGGACAAATGTGAGATAATGCATTTTGGAAGATCTAATACAGATAGAAAATATGCAGTAAATGGCAAAACCCTTGAGAGTATTGATAGGCAGAGAGATCTATGTATACAGGTACACAGGTCACTGAAAGTGGCAATGCAGGTGGAGAAGGTAGTCAAGAAGGCATACGGCATGCTTACCTTCACTGACTGGGGCATGAATTCAGTTTAAAAATTGGCAAGTCATGTTGCAGCTTTATGGAACCTTAGTTAGGCCACACTTGGAATAGTGTTGAATTCTGGTCGCCACATTATCAGAAGGATGTGGAGGCTTTGGAGAAGATACAGAAAAGATTTACCAGGATGTTGTCTGGTATGGAGGGCATTAGCTATGAGGAGAGGTTGGAGAAACTTTTTTTGTTCTTACTGGAATGACGGAGGTTGAGGGCAACCTGATAGAAGTCTACAATATTATGAGGGGCATGGACAGAGTGGATAGTCAGAAGCTTTTTCCCAGGGTGGAAGTGTCAATTACTAGGGGGCATAGCTTTAAAGTGCGAGGGGCAAGATTTAAAGGAGATGTACAAGGCAAATTTTTTACCCAGAGGGTGGTGGATGCCTGGAACTCGCTGCTGGGTGGTGGAAGCAGATATGATAGTGACTTTTAAGGGGCGTCTTGACAAATACATGAGTAGGATAGGAATGGAAGAATGTGGTCCCTGGTAGGGTGTGGGGTTTTAGTTCAGTCTGGCAGTATGGTTAATGCAGGCTTGGAGGACCAAGGGGCCTGTTCCTGTGCTGTAATTTTCTTTGTTCTTTTGTTCTTTGCATGTAAATAACTTTCAGACTGTGTTGTATGCAAACTGTATAAACCAAGTGCTTGTGGCTGCCTTGCCTCGAGGCTATGTGAATGAATACAATCGTTTTAGCTAGATTGATGCCCAAATAAAATGGCAGCACCTCTTGTATCACCTGCTTCAGCCTACTGAGCTGGTCCTAACCAGTACCCAGTGATCGCTGCTGCACGTGTATATGTTTGAATACCAGAGATGGGGTTTGACGGGAGGATGGTTACAGAGTGTAGGAGGGGATTGCTTTTGTCAGTAAATAGGGTGTTGACACTCGCTGCCAAAGCTCGAATGTGAATATTAACAGCATGGCAAGAGGGTTGCCAGTGTTCATAAAAATCTACATTCGTGCAAACCAGTGCCTTAAGGTAAGGGGAAGGGAACACTGTTGGGGAGGACAAGCTAACTGATGTTGAGTTCTGGCATAGTTTATCAGACTGATGCTTGTTTTTTTTCTAAAACTTATTTCTTACAGTGAAGAAATCCCTGGGGATGCTTGATGCAAACAGTGGAGCCTTGTCAAGAGCAAACAGCTATGCAGATGATCTTGACTTCATCGAGGGAGAGCCAGTCCTGGCTCCTATCACACACGTTTCTCAGTAAGTGGCAGTGTACAGTTGCTAAATAGATGTTGTTGTGGTTTCAGGGGCGATTTTGGGACTTGGTTCAATAACCGGTGGGGTCTGTTTCAAATTATTGTCCGTTCGCCTGAAAGATTTTCCAATGGTGTGCCTATTGCATTGGGTCTGTTTTGCACCATAAAAGCCACTGGAACTTTCAGACTTGAATGTTTAGGGGAGTCTGCTTTTAAAAATTGTTGACATTGTTGATAAGTTCTATTCATAATACATGAGTGGATTTAATCTCCTCAACTGTTTTGAAGCATCATGTAAACTACTGGCTTAGGATCAACATGGATCTGGTGGGATAGAAGTCTGTGAGTGAGGCAACAATAAGGGAGACGGCAAAAGGACTGATTGCTTGCTTGCATGTCCAAAATGCATGGGATTACTGAGTGTTGCCTGGAGAGCACAAATTTGTTAGGGACTTTTCATTTATGGTGGAGCTTCCTGATCCTTTACCCCCTCAACCCCTCCAGCTCTCCACAAAGCCTGTAGCTTGCTCAGACACAGAGAGGAAAGCCAGGCAGGGAGGTGCACACATCCTGAAGGGAGAATGCCCAATTTTCTATCCTTTCAGTTAGGTGGTTTGAGAATTAAACACACTTGCTTACGGCTGTGAGCTCCACCCAACGCAACTCCCTTTGCTGGCTGCCATCAAAATTGGGCACAGGACTAGGAAAATCTACCCTCTTGTACACCAAAGTGCTTACTAATAAGCTGAGGTAGAAGGGAGCCATTTTAACATTAACCCACCCAGCAGGGGGTTGACTGGATTGGATTGACCCCCCCCCCCAACCCCACTCTTTTATACCCCAGCTGATTTTACATTGCATTGACTTCAGTGAAAAAGTCATATTGGGTAGAATGTGGAACAGGCATCTGATATGACCCGGTCAAACTTCCGTCCCAAGGCCAGATTAAAATGGCCCCTTCAGACTGTTATCAAGCTTGGTCGGATGTGATGTTCTCTCGTTGCATGTATTCTTTTTTTTTGTTTGTTAATTATTAATACCCGTTGCAATTCTTGTTGAGTGGTTTGTGGTTTCTGTGGATTTAAATCCCCAAGTATCACACTGGGTGTGAGCTGCTCAATTAACCACAATGTTGAAGCTGTCAGTGCAGATGGAAAGCTCGGTCAGTGGTGTCTGGAACATAAGTTTGTGCCTATGAGTGAGTTCTAGAGAAGCTTGTACTCTTATTGTGCTTTGTTTTGTGAACATTTCAATGTTTGCTTGTGAGCACATCCTCTGTGGAGTGGCTGGGTCTCAATCAGGCATTGTGGTGGCTGGGAGAAATCCAGCTGGAAACATTGGATCTGTTGGGATATCATTTGTTTTTCCTTCACTCTTGTTCTTAGTAACATGACTGCATGTGGACGACAAAGGTGTTTTAGCAGCCTTCAACTGAACGTTGCATGTAGTACGTGAACTTTTCATTTAAGAAACCCTGAGTAAGTTGTAGCTGGACTGCAATTTTCACGTAATTAGCAAACAATAGCTGAGTTTTTCCCATGCTGTCAGCTCTGGTTCACTGTCCCTGCCCTGGCCTCTTGTGCCTTAATTGCAGGTGATGTGGTCCTTCAGTCTGGCAGACTTGTGTTGTTATGCAGCTGGACTTGCTTTAGCTGGTCCACAATGAGTGTTTCCTCAATGTGGAGAATTAGGATGTATTTAAACTTTTTCCCTGAACCAAATCCATATAGCAATTAATTTTTGAAGGAGCAAGAGGTTATTTAACACACTGAGCTCTCAAACATTCTCCCTGTGCATTAAAATGGAACAGAATGTTACTAGTGACAGGGAACCCATTTTTGGCCATTTCACATACATATCAGATTAATTTCGTCATTGACGTGAAGGCGTTTAATCTAAACAGCCCTGATTTCTCCTCTCACTACCTGTCTGTAAATAAAAAGGTGTTTTGATCTTGATTTCTCACATTTTTCTCAACCACTCAGTATTTGTGTGATCCTGATTTTCTTAGTAACCCCACAACAAAATTGAGATAGGCTAAGCTTAGAGGGTTAGCTTATTTGCACGCAGTCAAAATGCAGGACGGGGTGTTGCTGCATTGTCTCTTGTGTATTCATACAATATAATAAAGATAACAAAAGCTTCATTTCACATGATTCCCACCACTCCACATCATCTTTGCCAAAGGGTACTTTTTCCTTTGTCTAGGTTTCTGCGATTGTTAATGTTTCACCCATTAACAATTATAAAGGAAGGTTGCAGGGCTCTTTATCCTAGTGAATTCCAGTGACCAGGCTTGGCTCCTGAAATGTAGATGTCCTTTGTATAATTCCTTTTGAATTTGGTTTCTGTAGCCCATGGGGGTTATTAGCGTATCTTCAGAAACAATGGAGCGCAAATCTATCTGATACTGCTAGATTAGCTTCTATAGTTTGAAGGTCACAATCAAATATGGTTTTGATTATTTTTAAAGTTCGTTGTCCAATTTTAAACATTTTAGGAAGTAGTCATGATGATATTAATGAAAATAGCTTCATTACATTTTGTTAGTGCACCAGCACAAATTTCAAAGGAGGGACAGAGAATCTCCTATAACCTTAACTAAGATATTGAAGAAGTGTTAGGTAAGGACATTCAAATAAAGTATTGAATGAATTGTTATAAAACAATGAGAAAGCTGAATGGGGAACTATGTTTGAAAGATGCATCAGATACAAGGTGCATCTTATGCACCACAAGCACAGAATTTCTGATGGTCATCCAGTTGAATAGTGGAGAATGGCCATCATTGCAGTCCCTAATTGAGGCTGATAAGGAAGCAATACATCTACTCCATCATTAATGGAACCTTTTGTTTGTGAGTTATCAGTCTGTTTTGGGTGGGAGACAATTGATTTCTCATCATGTAAAGACATGCCTATTACTGAAATGACTGTGGAATAATAATGCCAACTGTAATAATGATCACAATCCTGAAACTTGAAGATGACGGTGACTGACATTGCTGCTCTTGACTCTGTGCTATGTGGTAAGTGAGAACGGTATTGAGTGAGGACCTGATGGCCTTGCCGGTAGGGCCTGAGGCTGTTGAGGCCCCCTGGAAGGCCAGGGGCACTGCCTGGCGGACAGTGCCAGGGTGCCAGTCTGGCACTGCTGGTGGGCACCCGGCACTGCTCACTGGATACTGCCCCCACTGCAAGAGTGTAGGACCTGGAAGGGACAAGGACTAAAGGTAAGCAGGTAGGTGGGGGGGGAGGTGGAGGTGGCACTGCGCACTCTGCAACAGGATTGGATTGGAAGCTGTGCACCCTGCAACCAGCGATCGATCAGGGAAGGCAGCAATTGACCAAGCGGTGATGGGGATGGACGGAGGGGGGCGTTGGTGGTGACAATCAGCTGGGATGGGAGGGGATATGATCGGCCATGAAGGCAGCAATAGCAGGTGATGGGCAGACAATATTTGGAGAGAGGGGGGTGTGGGGGTTGCAGTAACATGCACGATAGTGCCCTCTACTATGAGCTGCTGACTCTCTGGTGCACTTAGGCCCTGCCCCCTCCCCCTACAGGGCAGGACACAGGTTTTGTGTTTCTTTTTTCACAGAATGGCATAAGATTGGACTTGTGGCCTTGTTGAAAGAACTGATCTGAAACTCTCCTGTTTTCATGCTTGTTCGGGACTTAGAATTTATTTGGTAAGATCGCCCCCAGTGAGTTTGTATTACTGTGCTTTATAAAGGAAATCTGTGTTGCTGTTATGAGTACATTTTTAGAGAGTTACACCAGTGACTTGTGGACTTAAGAAATCTCTCACTTCTAGCTTTTCCTTTGCAAATTGTGCCCCAATTTTTGGTATCCCTTTTTCCCTACCCTTGATCTTTTCTTGCCCTCGGCCTCTCCTCTTCACTTGCTCAAGGTTAGCCTCCCAGTTCTTGGAATTTTCTGCACAACAGCTGCTGATGTGAAACCATGAATGTAAATACTTAACTACAGGGGACCTGAGCTTTATAAGTTTCCTCGTCCAATAGCATAACCACAACATTTCCGTACCCTGATTAGGGATGGGGAAGTGAATGGCAACAGGGCACTTCACCTCGTGGGAAAGGAAACATACTCAGTAACAATCCTGTCCCACCCGATCTAAATGTCTTTGATGCGAGTCTGAATCCATGCTGCTCCTGCCCAGAGGAACGAGTCGATGGAAAAAAACAGCAATTCAAATCTTTTTTTTAAAAGAAAATGACTCAGAGCATGAGACCCAAAAGTGGAGAAAAGTGACCCTTTTCCGAGTGGGTTTGAATAAATTTATAACTTCAAACCAACGCAGTGATAAACAAAAATAAACTTGTGACGCAGGACCAGTTTGAATGCAGCCTTGAACTAGCAATTATGTCTGTTGGTATTTTCCATATTTGGACACTTGGGTGATGGGTTATTAAAGTGGCATGTTACATATTGCCTTTCATGAAGAATCCAGATGGATTTTTTTCTATATTTGTGTGAAGATTTTGGGATGAGTGGAGTGCACACACACACACACACACACACACACACACACACACACACACACACACACACACACACACACACACACACACACACACACAGTGTGCACATACATGCAGATGCACACATTTTATATCTAGGTTGAAACACTTATTCATTCGAGAAGAAAAATGCAAAGGGCAAAGCCAAAGTGTAAAACTTTTTAATTGAATGGATTTTAAAGCTTCTCATTGGAGACAAATGTACTTGGCATGCGATCAGTCGATTTATTAACGGACAAAAGAATGCTTCACTCTGTGAGTTGACATTCCTCGTCAGGAAATCTGCATCCCTCGCTTCAGAGAGGAAAAGAAGCACGCTCATGCTCATCTATATTGGCTTCAAAGAGTCTTCAAAGGATATGCTTAAAAAATATTTAATTTTGAACAGTTGGATGCAATTTACCAGTAATGAAAGCTGATGACATCATGTCTATGACATTGTGTTCAATTCCATTTGACAAGTGGGTGCTAAGAACACATGTGTGTTCTAACCAAGCAAACACCGCAGTCAAACCAATTGATGTGTGATGTTGATACAGCAGTTTGCAGTCAAAGTTTAATTCAATCAGTGCCCTTCTTTAAGTTTTCACTAACGTCTGGTTTAATTTTTTCTCTCCCGGCTGATGCTTGTTTTCTGGTTCAGTGAGCAAAGAAGACAATGGAAGGCTTTACATGATTTTTTTTAGACATTAAATCATTAGATGAACTAGCTGATCAGTTCATTGCTCCAGTTACTGAATTCCTGCATGTTTTTTTTCCCCCTACTGCCCTCAAAGGATATTCTTAGAATCCCTACAGTGCAGAAGGAGACCATTCAGCCCATCGAGCCTGCACCAGCAACAATCCCACCCAGGCTCTCTTCTCGTAACCCCACGTATTTACTCTGCTAATCCTCCGACACTAAGGTGCAATTTAGCATGGCCAATGTACTAAATCCACATATCTTTGGACTGTGGGAGGAAACTGGAGCACCTGGAGGAAGCCCACCAAGATGTTGGGAAAACGTTCAAACTTAAGTTTAGCAATAATATAACGTAGACATCATCCTGTTAGAACCGTAGAAACCATATAACATAGACATCATCCTGTTAGATGATGCCTATGTTATATGGTTTCTACGGTTTTAGAGTGCTCAGATTTAATGTTATGTTTGTGTGATTCTCATTCTTTAAAGTTTTTGGACACATTTCCATTCCACTGTCAAAATGAATTGAAATAGTCACTTAAAAACATTGCAGCTAAATTGTAAGCTTTTTAGTGACCAAGTTTTTAGTTAAATATCCAGCCCCACTCTGTTATAACGATTCATTATTGAACTGGATCATTGAGTTGATTTTGGAGGAGGACTCAATCATCTCCTTTGTTGTTCCCTGCAGGTTGAGGAAAGGAAGCATGGGAGCGAGCAAAGTGTGTGGAGTTTGAGTATAGCTGGCAATGAGTGCAGGTTGAGACCCAGAACAGACAGGCAGAGAGTTGGTGGCCCATGCAGATAGACTGGAAATAAGTGCTGCAAGTGGGAATCCCTGGTACAATACCAGTTAAAAAAAAAATAAGCAGGAAAAGACCAGCTGACCCACTGAGCTTCCCCATCCTGTCATGGTGAGGATTGCCAAGCCTCCAGGATTATCCAAGAGTCTCCAGGAATTAAAGATTAGTCTCCAGCAGAGCAAAAACTGCACAATGAAAGAGACAGATAACACTAGAGTAAGAAGTAACAAGATATTACTATGGAGCAGGCTAAAGGGGGGAATGTAATAAGGTCTAATTTTTTTAAAAAAAATTCATAGGCATGTGGAGGCTTCACTGGTCAGGCCAGCATTTATTGCACATCCCCAATTACCCTTGAGAAGGTAGTTCTTGAACCACTGCAGACCATTTGGTGTATGTGTACCTACAGTGCTGTTAGGAAGGGAGTTTGATCCAGTGGTTGAATGTTGATGACATGTGGCTTGGAGGTGTTAGATTGTAGTGCATGTATATGAATGCATGAAGCATCTTACAGAAGGTTGGTGAGCTGCAAATTCCGATGAAGACATGAGACCATGCGGCAATAAAAAAGGGCAGGAACGGATACCAAATATTCTGAGATGTAAGATGTTCAGGAAAGAAAGGAGGGAGAATGACAATATTGATTGAAGGAGAATATTACAGTGCTGGAGCAAGGGCCTTCCTGGGGGGATCTAGAACAGAATTTATTTAGTAATAAATCAAAAACGATCGAGGTATCATTTATACAACTGGATATCATCTACAGACCACTGGCAGAAAAGGTATAAAGGAACAGGTTTTCAGCAGAATTACAGAGATGTGCAATACCTGTCAAATAGTGGTTAGCACTGCTGCCTCACAGCGCCAGGGACCCGGGTTCAATTCCAGGCTTGGATGATTGTCTGTATGCAGTTTGCACATTCTCCCCATGTCAGTGTGGGTTTCTTCTGGGCACTCCGATTTCCTCCCACAGTCCAAAGATGTGTGGGCTAGGTAGATCGGCCATGCTAAATTGCCCGTTAGTGTCAGGGGGACTAGCTAGAGTAAACGTGTGAGGTTATGGGTTTTTCCCACCTGGGGTGGATTATGGTCAGTACAGATTCAAAGGGTTGAATGGCCTCCTTCTGCATTGTAGAGATTCTATGATCTATGAATTTTACGAGAAGAACTTTTCCAAAATTGTTTTGCTTTTGCTCCAAAACGATCTGCGTTTCTCCCAGGAGATTGTTTAGCTGCCTGGTCAAAGAATGGGGGGAAAGTAATGCATATCATGTGTTTAATTTAAGGTGCATGGTGACTAGGGTTGCCCCTTCTTGTTGGGATATATTCCAGAAGGATTCATCATTTGACGTCCTCTCTGCAACCCCCTGCTCCCACATTTCCACCAAGAATTGCCAAAAGCGCATATCCTCGCTTTGCCCCCGTCAGTTGGAAAACAAATAGAGTTTTCATGGTCTGATTGGATATTCTCGACAGCAATATTACCACTCAGCTGTGCAGGTGCAAGGTCCTATGTTAACTAATATGCATACTTGGCCACAGCCACACACAATAAAACATTAAAGAAAAGAGCCTTTGCAATTCTCCAGTCCTCTGGTTCCGGCCTCGCAGCTAAAGGGATTGGAACGTTATGTCCAGTGCCTCCACAACACCTTTGCTTGCTTCCCATCCAATGTTAAATACTGCCAGGTTTTCTAATACCTCCTCTTTATCAATTTTAGCCCATCCAGTATTTTAACTATCTTTCACTACAACTTTGGCAGTCTCTTCTATCTTGCCAAAGACAATACTCGTTTTACATCTGTCTTTGGCAAGATACATCTGAGCATGCCTTCTGCTTTCTTGTGTAGATCTCCTTTTTGTCAGCCACACCCCTCCTCGTACTGTTTTTTAAATAACTATTCATTGCCTGTTTCTTCTCATGTTCTCTCTTTGTCTCTCATTTCCTTTTGCACTTCTTCTCTGAGCTTTCTTCATTTAGCCTGGTTCTTATTTATATTATCAACTGGACATCTGTCCCTGTTTAATGCTTCATCTTGCTCTTGCATCTCTTTCATCGTCCAGGAAACTCTTGCTTTGGTCGTCCTATTTTTCCTCTCCGTGGGGACGCACCATGACTGTACTTGAATCATCTCCACTTTGATGACAGTCCATGGTTTCACGAGAGCTTTGCCTGCCAATTGTTTGATGCCAATTTACCTGGGACATATCTGTTTTCAGCCCAGTGAAATAGTCTCTCCTCCAGTGATGTGGTTTTACTTTAGATCGACTTTGGCATTGCATCTACCTTCTTCTGACTTTGGCATACGGTAGCAAGGTCTGGAGAGGTATACAGTTAGCCAGAAGTCATTTCATGAGGATGACGAATATGCCAATAAGACTATTGTAACAAAAAACAAACCGAAGATGCTACATTCTGTCCACTTTCCTGTGTAGATCAGAAACTTGGACTAAAAGTAAAGATCTGTGGGAGAAAATGGAGGCCTTTGACTGAAGATGTGAAGACATATACTTAGGCTTGCATATATAGACCATAAGACAAATGAAGAGGTGCTTGAAATTGCAAGAGCAAAAATAACTCCTAAAAAGCGGCAACCAGTAAAGAAAATGTCAGTTACTTGGCCAGTTAATCAGAGCTGAAAAGCTCCAGAGATTGCTGACAGAGAGCAAAGTGGAAGGGGAGTAGCCAAAAGAGGCCTGCAAGTGGTTGTTAATTGGCTGTTTCAGGGACTGGAGTGAAGGTGTGGCAGGAAGGTAGAACGTATGGGCCTTGCTGCCCAGAACCTAATTCTGGTGGTGACAGGAAGGCACCAGATATTGATCCTAATGCCAACCTGCCAAATTCACAAGCTCGCCTGCCTCCCTCCTCCCTCCTGCAAGGTGCAGACAATTCCAGACAGAGTTAATGCTTCAGGTTAATAACCTTTCACCAGAAACACTGGCTGCCTTTTCTGTTTGGGGTTGGGAACCCAATGCCTGGATAGTTTCAAAATATTGACCTACATCACATCAATGTCACTAATGTAGGGCATTCTTCAAATGTCAATTAGCTATATTCGGCTGGGAGTGAGTATTAGGGGGCACCTGTTTGATAGGCATGTTAGACCTTGTATCTTATGCTGAGGGACTGTAGTTATTCGTCTAGAAACAAGCTTTATGCTATGTACTGTATAAACAGTAGGTGACTGAGTAGACACACCTCCTCCGAGTGCTGTCTGCCTGCTGTACGGATGTATCATGATCTGCATCACTGATATCTATTATGTTTATTTCAATAACCCATTGCACTACAGCACCCAATCTGTGGTGCCAAGACATGTATGGTTGTGGGAAGTGGCTGCAGACAGCGATGTTAGAATGCGGATGGCAGGCCTTGCCATTGTCTTATTAAATGATGTAGGGGACACACCAGTTGGCACTACTGTTTCACAGTGCCAGGGACTCAGATTCGATTCCTGGCTTGAGTCGCTGTCTGTGTGGAGTCTGCATGTTCTCCTGGTGTCTGCACGGGTTTCATCCAGATGCTTCAGTTTCCTCCCACAGTCTGAAAGATATGCTGGTTAGGTGCATTGGCCATGCTAAATTGTCCCACAATGTTACCCGAACAGGCACCAGACTGTGGCGACCTAGGGGATTTTCACAGTAATTTATTTGCAATGTTAATGTAAGCCTACCTGTGACTCTAATAAATAAACTTAAAAAATCATTGTTCCAGCACTGTTGGGGCATGTAAAAGAGCCAGAAGTGCTACGTTTCAATCACCATATTTTTCCTTCCCTTTGAGTCATTATCCACATCAAACAAAGTCCTACCACATTACTGTGGACAGCTCATTTACTGGAGAGCTGACAGGAGGCAAGTGGGATCCCAATTCCCTGCAGCTGCAGCTGTTAGATTTTGTTTTTTTTGTTAAATTATTTCTTTATTTTTCTTACATGTGTTTTACACGGATGGCATTTTTTTCCCACCTTCACACTACTTTCATGTTGATTTGTTCATTCAAAAGGCAGAATTCTCCCATGCCACTGCCAGTGGGTTGGATGGCAGGCGGAGGGAGGTAGAATTGGGTGGGAGACCCAAAAATCGGTTTTACACTGGCATGAATTTCCCCTGGGTGCCCCATGAAACCCGCTGGAGGCCGTGTGGAACTGAATTGCATCCTGCCAATTGAATGCGGATCTCACACACACACACACACATACACACACACACACACACACACACACACACACACACACACACACACACACACACACACACACACACACACACGGAACAAGTTGGGGTGCAGAAGTCAGGACTTAGCTGAAGAATGTCTGGGGTTACCTCCAGAGCTCAGGGTGAAGGCCACTAGTGACTCTGGACCCTGGAACATCACCAGAGTGGGTGGGTGGAAGGTGGATCTTCCAATTTCAGTGTCATTGAGGAGGTCCATCTTCCAGCCTCCAGAGAGATCGATCATCTTCAGTGGTGGGTCAGTGATGTTGGACGACGATTAAACATGATGCCCAGGTATGAT
The DNA here is from genome assembly GCF_965287045.1 of Carcharhinus amblyrhynchos. NCBI lineage: Eukaryota > Metazoa > Chordata > Chondrichthyes > Carcharhiniformes > Carcharhinidae > Carcharhinus > Carcharhinus amblyrhynchos. Next base: position 53,370,968 of record NC_137329.1, read on the forward strand.
GGCGCGCAATCAAGCCCGCCCCATCACAAAATATGACATTAAACCTCCAAATGCATAACTACTGATGTCAGGGCTGAAAGATGTGGAGTGAGTTTCTCCGGCCTCTCAGTCATGTGTTTCCTGCCAGTGGAGGTGGTGCATGGTTCCCCAGCAGCGGGATTCTCTGGTCCAGCCACGACAGCAGGAAACCCACGGACAGGTGTGTGCTCCATCAGCGTGAACAGCTGGAGAATTCCAGCCCTGGAGTGGCTTCCCATTTGTCCCCACAGCGGGCAACGCTTCATGTCCTCATTCTCGACCACTAGACTTGGTCCCAGGTGGGAGAATTCCACCCAGATCTGCATTGTTTCAACTGACCAATTTCTGCTGTCACCTAACTCTTACTGATCAGTTTGCAGAACATTTGACCTCTTGTCTCCCTTTCTCTGGTTACTGAATAGGTTGGTTCTTAACCCTCTCCTCCTCAACTTTGATCAGGTTCATTGCAGACCTCAGTCTGATAAAGGATGCCCATCCCAAACATTCCAACGTACCTTTCCACTATATAGGGTCACTTTGGGTAGAAATGTAATGAGTATTTTGGGATATGGCGTAAAGATTTAGGTTCACAGTCCACTTTGTCCCATTGCTTCTCCTGAATGAAAGCCAATCGAAAATCCACAGCCCAGTGTCTGTTTATTCCTTATTTATTTACACACAACCACTGCATCATTGCCCCTTTGGTATCGCCAATGCTGTGGTGCCAATCATGATTCCTACTAAAGAGAGACTGTTTCCAAGTTTTTTGGCAATTTCCTCCCCTCCAGGGCAGCACAGTGGTTAGCACTGCTGCCTCACAGCGTCAATGACTCGGGTTCAATTCCCAGCTTGGGTCACTGTCCATGCGGAGTCTGCACATTCTCCTGGTATCTTTCTCCGGTTGCTCTGGCTTCCTTCCACAGTCTGAAAGACGTGCTAGTTAGGTGCCTTGCCATGCTAAATTTGCCCTCTGTGTACCAAACAAGTGCTGGAGTGTAGCGACTAGGGGATTTTTACAGTAACTTCATTGCAGTGTTAATGTAAGGCTACTTGTGACTAATAAATAAACCTTAAACTTTAAAAACTTTAATGTTAAGCACTTCCCCCATGGAAAAGCTTCTCCTCTTTAATGCCAGCCGTATCTCGTGGGACTTTGGGTCAAGGCATTTAGTAAGGAGTGCAAACCTCTTCAAACCTGAAACAGATGGAACCACAGCTATCTAATGAAATAGTGTCTGGAAGATGAAAGTACACGGCCATGTCTTCTGGCATAGTCTGGTGATGAGATGAAAGTTACTGAGCTACGCAGGTGCCCAGACATCTCTCCAAACCTCAGTCTTGTGCTGTAAATGGATAGATAGATTTAGCAGCTGGCTTCAATTTTTATGATGCAGTTGAGATTTTCTGTTCCTATTCAGGGGAATAGTTAACAAGTAGGTGATAGGTAACAACTGCTAATGAGTCACTTTGTTGTGATCTCCTCTGTCCTGCATAGACAAAGGGGGAAGAAGACTTGGAAAAGTGCACTGTGTGGGCAAAGGGATTGAGAGCTGAATAACTTAAGGGGGGTTGGAAAGTGTAGTGTCAGGTGGCAGGGAATAATTTAAATAAAAGACTCTTCAGAATGTAGAAAGTTTGACGGTGTCAGGAGAAAGACAGTATAAGGGTGCAATGTTCAGGAAAACACCAGCAACAACTTGCATTTATTTAGCATCTTTGTAGAATGTCTACAGTCTAGAAGGAGGCCATTTGGTCCATCAGATCTGCACCAAGAATCTTATCCTGGCCCTACTCCTGTAACTCCACGTATGTATCCAGCTAACCCCCCTAACCTACACATCCTGGAACAATTCATCCAACCTGCACAATCTTTGGACTGTTCAAGGAACAGGAGGAAACCCACGCAGGCAAGGGGAGAATATGCAAACTGCACACAGTCACCCAAGGTTGGAATTGAGCCCGGGTCCCTGACACTGTGAAACATACTTTAAGAGTCATAGAGGTTTACAGCATGGAAACAGGCCCTATGGCCCAACTTGTTCAAGCAGCCCCCTTTGTTTTTAAACCCCCAAGCTAATCCCAATTGTCTGTGTTCGCCCCATATCCCTTTATACCCATCATATTCATGTAAGTGTCTAAACACTTTTTAAAAGATAAAATCGTACCTGACTCTACTACTATCTCTGGCAGCTTGTTCCAGACACTCACCACCTTCTGTGTGAAAAAATTGCCCCTCTGGACATTTTTGCATCTCTCCCCTCTCGTCTCACACCTATGCCCTCTAGTTTTAGAACTCTCTACCTTTGGGAAAAGATATTGAATATCTAGCTGATCCATGCCCCTCATTATTTTATAGACCTCTATAAGACCACCCCTCAGCCTTCTATGCTGCAGAGAAAAAAGTCCCAGTCTATTCAGCCTCTCCTTATAATTCAAACCATCAAGTCCCAGTAGCACCCTGGTAAATCTTTTCTGCGCTCTTTCTAGTTTAATAATATCTTCTCTATAATAGGATGACTAAAACTGTACAGTATTCCAAGTGCAACATTACCAGTGTGTTGTACAACTTCAACAAGATGCCCTAACTCCTGTATTCAATGTTCTAACCAATGAAACCAAGCAAACCGAATGCCTTCTTCACCACTTTGTCCACCTGCGACTCCAATTTCTCGGAGCTATGAATCTGTACTGCTAGGTCTCTTTATTCTGTAACTTTCTTCTGTAACAATGCCCTGCCATTAACTGAGTAAGTCCTGCCCTGTTTTGATCTATCAAAATGCATCACTTCGTGTTTACCTAAATTAAACTCCATCTGCCATTCTTTAGCCCACTGGCCCATTTGCTCAAGATCCCATTGCAATCCTAGATAACCTTCTTCACTGTCCACTAAGCCACCAATCTTGGTGTCATCTGCAAACCTACTAACCATACCTCCTAATTTCTCATCCAAATCATTAATATAAATGACAAATAACAATGGACACAGAACTGGTCCCTGAAGCACACTACCAGGCCTCCAGTTTGAAAAACAACTCTCTACAACAACCCTCTGCCATCTGTCATCAAGATGCGGATGTGCCGGTGTTGGACTGGGGTAAACACAGTAAAAAGTCTGACAACACCAGGTTTAAGTCCAACCGATTTATTTGATAGTACACTCACTAGCTTTCGGATTAGCCTCTTCGTCAGGTGATTGATGATTTTAATCTGTCATCAAGCCAATTTTGTATCCATTTGGCTACCTCACCCCAGATTCCATGAGATTTAACCTTATGCAGCAACCTACCATGTGATATCTTGTCAAAGCCTTGCTAAAGGCCATGTAGACAACATCAACTGCACAGTCTTATTCTTTCTTCTTGGTTACCTTCTCAAAAAACTCAAACAAATTTGTGAGACATGATTTTCCACTCACAAAGCCTTACTGACTGTCCCTAATCAGTCCTTGTGAACCTAAATGCCTTAAACATAATAAAATGTCTCAAAGTTCTTCACAAAGAGGCATTGCAAAACAAGACTCTGAACCACATAAACGAGACCGAAGGATAAATGAGCAAAGGCTTGGTCTAGAATGTATGTCTTGTGATGCGCCTTAAAGGAGGTGAGCAAGGTTGAGAGACAAGAGGGGCAAAGGAAGGAATTACAGAGCTTCAAGACTTGAAGGCTGAAGGCACGACTGCTGATGATGGAGGAATTAAAATTTGGACCAGAATTTGAGGAGTGTGCAAAGTATCTCGGAGAGTTGTGGGGCTGGAGGAAATTACAGAGACAGGGAAAGGAGGAAGTTAAAAATGTGGAAGAGAATTTTGGAATTGAGATGCTGTTTAATAATGGGAATCAGCGAAGTTGGAGCAATCAGTAAACAGGATTTGGTGAGTCTTGGGCAGATCAAAAGGCATCTTTCGATGTATTTGCCAAAATGTTCCCTCCGCACACGAATCACAAAGATTAAACGAAGGATCTCTATTTGCTCAGTGTAAGAAAGGGCCATGCAATGCTTTAGGGAAGAGAACTGGAGAAGTTTTAATTCAATACCCCCAGTTAGGAAAGGGGATTTTCATTTTATAGTGGAAGGATAGTATCCCCAGCAATGAAGAAAAAATAGCGATATATGCTCCTGATCACAATCCAATGCCTCTTCTAAATGCTGGCATAGATCACAGCTAGGTTTGGTTGGATTAAAGTCACATTGCTTGCAAACATTCATCTTCCAGGGTTATTCTGATCATAGGAGGGCCACTGGTACCGTGTTACTACCTCAGCATGGATCATTACATTCAGGAGAGGCTGGATAAGTTAACAAAATTAGGCAAATTCTACAGTGTGTGTGCCACTATTTGAGAAACCAGCAATTTTTGAATCTTCACCACTCTATCAAATAATTTACAGCTTTGGGATGGTGGCCAGGGAGGAAGACAAAAGCATTAGGATTTTTCTGTAGATGGTTCAATGTGCACCGTCAGTGTGGTAGGGCTGGCTTTGCTGTTGTATTTGAGTCCAGGGATGTTTCCGGGATCAATTCTCTTTACATCTTTGCAGTGCGCTCCTGACAAGATTCTCACTTACGTTCGGGACGGGGGGTTCACCACTGCTGCAGAGAGTTGAAGAAAATTGACATGAGTTCCAGGGAATACCATCTGCAGCAGCTTAAAAACAAATTCCCTGTTTCTGAATTCACAGTGTTGACACTAAAATGAATACATCTTCCTGAGAAAACAAATGAGCGCTGAGTTAAATCAGATGATATTTAGAGAGGTGTCCAAAGTTTGATCGTTGATGAATAGCCTTTAAGAAAGATCTTGAAAGACTTTAAAGGAGCAGAGGTAGGTGGCGAAACTTGTTCTGTTCAGGTAGTTTGGAATCACTGTGTTGTGGATGTTCAGTGGTTTGGAGTCATGCTGATGTTGATGTTCCAGTGGTTTGGAGTCAGATTAATGCAGATGTTCCAGTGGGTGGAGTCGCATTGATGCAGATGTTCCAGTGGTTTGGAGTCACATTGATGTAAATGTTCCAAAGGTTTGGAGTCATCTTGATGCAGATGTTCCAGTGGGTGGAGTCATGTTGATATAGATGTTCCAGTGATTTGGGTTCATGTTGATGTACATGTTCCAGTGGTTTGGAGTCACATTGATGTAAATGTTCCAAAGGTTTGGAGTCATCTTGATGCAGGTGTTCCAGTGGGTGGAGTCATGTTGATGTAAATGTTCCAGAGGTTTGGAGTCACATTGATTAGATGTTCCACTATTTTGGGATCACATTAATGTCAATGTTCCAGGCATTGGGGTAGATGATAAACTGAAAATATTAAGGAGAGGAAGAATTTCTGGCAGATGACTCCTGGGGAAATTCTTCCATGGGGTTATTGAGAAGGGGATAATAGAAGCTGCAGTGATTAAGGAGATATCTGTTGGCAGATGTGTAAGAGTTGAGGAGTGGTAAATGATGGGTGTGATGGTAGATGTTCTATAGAAATGAAGCTGATAACATGTTCTGGAGCTAGGACTTTAAGTTTTATTGAATTATTATACTGTCAAAAGAGTTGAAAATATGGAATGATTTTTTAAAATTGAGAGATGATTATTATGATGGCTGTGCTTTTTGATTGTAGTCAGATCATAAGAACACATGAATTTTAATTCCTTTTTCTGATGATTTACAGAGGAGTTTGGAAAGTAAAACACTGGATGGGGTGAGAATCTTCCCCCACCCCGCCAACCCCACCCCTGCCCACCATGCGCAGTGTGTTTTCCCACTCCATTCGCTGGCGGTGAGTTCTGGTCCCATCATTCCCTGCAACATTTTGCACAGCTCACCACCCATGTCATCAGGGAATCTACTGCCAGGAATCTCCTTCTGCGGGATTGAATATCACTGCCAATATTTTAAAATGTATCCTTTCTTGAGATGTGGGCATCACTGACTAGGCCAGCATTCAATGTCCACTCCCACTTGCCCTTGAGAAGGTGATAATGAGCTGCCTTCTTGAACCACTACTGTCAGTGTAGTGTCGGTACACCCATAGTGTTGTTAGGAATGGAGCTGCAGGATTTTGACATTGAATCTAAAAGCCATAAATTAGTTCATTGTGTTCCTCCAGTGGGACATTTACACCAAAGTTTTGTGGTGAACAGATTAGAATGTGGGGTAGCAGACCCAGGAATGAATCAGAAATAGTGCAGCCAGTGGTCAAGGGAAAACCCTTTAAAATGTGACACCACTCAGGCTGTTATATCTTGAGGTCTGGTATCCATTCAGTTTGTTGGACAAAACAGTGACGTGTTCTCATTGACGTTACCTGACACCATTAGTCTTCAGTTGCCCAAGCTGTCTGTAATCCCTGTGCTATTTTTCACTTGCTACCTGAACAGTAATAAGGTGTCAATGGATACATTATGATCACAAAGGACTAACAGTTTTACAGAAAAAGTCATAATCTGATTGTAGTTTAAGGCTAAGGAACATGTAACCTTATGGATGAAGGGAAGTCTAACTGGTGAGAAACATGTTGTAACATGGAAGAACAGACTGCAGTGTTGACAGCAGACTTCACTACTGTGAGACTGTTTTATTTACAGTGTCTCAAATCTCCTTATTTCAGTTGTTTGTACCTGCTTCTAAGAATAAGGAAGCTGAGATTGCTAAGTCTGATCTAATGTCAGGTCGGGAAATAGACGGGATCGCTCGATAACACAGACAGACAGCACAGAGATTAGCACTGCTTCCTTACAGCGCCAGAAAGCCAGATTCAATTCTCCCCTTGGGTCACTGTCTGTGTGGAGTCTGCGTGGGCTTCCTTTGGGTACTCCGGTTTACTCCCACAGTTTGAAAGACGTGCTAGTTAGGTACATTAACCATGTGAAATTCTCCCTCAGTGTTACCTGAATAGGCACTGGAGTGTGGCGACTAGGGGGTTTTCACAGTAACTTCACTGCAGTATTAATGTAAGCTTAAATAAATAAATTTTAAACTAGAACTTGCATTTATATTATGCTATCGACCTGGGAGTCCACTTTCAATGTGGGAGCCAGTGATCCTCAAATCCTTGAGACAGCCTAAAAAGAACTTAGAAAACGCAGCAGCCAACTTCTGCACAGCAAACAGAAATCAATGACCGAGTAATCTTTGTTAGTGGTGTTGTGTGAAAAATAAATATTGGCCAGGACACTAAGGAGAATTCTTCAGAGTAGCACTGTGGGATCTCTCACTACTACAGGCAGGTGGGGACTCCATTTCATGCCCAATTTGAAAGACAGCACCTCCAACATTGCAGCGCCTCCGCAATACTACACTGGAGCCTTTGACCTAGATTTTGTGCTCAAATCTCTGTAGATGTTCCAGTGGTTGGGGACACATTGATGCAGATGTTCCAGTGGTTTGGTTGAGAGGTGGGATGGACCAGTTTGCCTTGATTCTCAACTTAAAGTTGATTAAAGATGATATTGATACGATATTGAGGAAAAATATTAGCATAGATGATGTGGAATCTGTAGGGGTCAAGTTAAGAAACAACAAGGGGCAAAAACATTGGTGGGGATGGTATGACGACCACCAAAATGTGGCAGTGATGTTGAGAAAAGCATTGGACAGGAAATCAGAAATGCATGTGTTAAAGGAACATCTGTGATTATGGGCGACTTTAACCTACATATAGATGGGGAGAGTAAAATTAGTCACAATACAATAGAGGAGGAATTTTGGGATGGTTTTCTGGAGCAATACACTGAGTAACCAACAAGAGTGCAGACCATCTTGGACTGGGTGTTGTGCAATGAGAAAGGATTAGTTGGCAATCTAGTTGTGAGACAGCCCTTGGGCATGAGTGACCAGAATATGGTAGAATTCTTTGTCAAGGTGGATAGTGAAATAGTTGATTTTGAGACCAGAGTCCCGATTCTCAGTAAAGGTAACTTAAGATGGTATGAGGCATAAATTGGCCATGATGGATTAGAAAACATTACTGAAAAGAAAGACAGTGGACAGGAAATGATAGGCATTTCAAGAATGAACAGATGAACTCCAGAAGTTGTTTATTCAAGTTTGGCACAAGAGTTGTAAGGGAATTTTGTCCGAATCATGACTTACAATGGAAATTAGAGATCGTATCAGATTCAAGGAAGAAGCTTACATAGCGGTAAGAAAAAACAATAGGACAGAAGATTGGAAGCAGCTTAAAATTCAGCAAAGAAGGACCAAGAGACTGATAAAGAAGGGAAAAATAGAGTATGAAAGTAAGATAATAGGGAACATAAAAACTGACTGTAAAAGTTTCTATAGGTATGTAAGAGAAAAAGATTGCCAAAAACAAATGTAACCTCCTTATTGTCAGAAACAGAGGATTCATAACAAGGAACATTTGGGGTGGCACGGTAGCACAGTGGTTATCACTGCTGCTTTACAGCTCCAGGGACCTGGGTTCAATTCCCGGCTCGGTTCACTGTCTGTGTGGAGTTTGCATGTTCTCCTCGTGTCTGCGTGGGTTTCCTCCAGGTACTCTGGTTTCCTCCCACAGTCCAAAGATGTGCGGGTTAGGTTGATTGGCCAGGCTAGAATTGCCCCTTAGTGTCCTAAGATGCTTAGGTTAGAGGGATTAGCGGGTAATAATATGTAGGGATATGGGGGATAGGGCTTGGATGGGATTGTGGTCGGTGCAGACTCGATGGGCGAAAGAGCCTCTTTCTGCACTGTAGGGTTCTATGGAATAAAGAAATGGCTAAGCAATTAAATTCATACTTTGCTTCAGTCTTCAGAAAGGAAGACATGAATATGTAGCAGGAGTGCTGAGAGAAACATGTTTTAGTGAGGGGCTGAAGAAAATCAGCATTAGTAGAGAAATGGTTTTGGGAAAATTGATGGGATCGAAGGTGGATAAATCTCCAGGTCCTGTAATCTGCATCCCAGAGTACTTGAGGAAGTGGCCCTGGAAATATTAGATCCATTGATGGTTATTTTCCAAAATTCTTTGGACTCTGGACTGCATCCTACAGATTGGAGGGTACCTGATGTAAGCCTGCTATTTAAAACGGCAGGTAGAGAGAAAACAGGGAACCATAGACCAGTGAGCCTAACATCAGTACTGGAGAAATTACTAGAACCTATTATCAAGGATTTTGTAACTCAGCATTTGGAAGGCAGTGGTATAATCAGACAAAGTTAGCATGGATTTATAAAAGGGAATTCGTGCTTGACGTATCTATTGGAATTCTTTGAGAATGTAACTAGCAGAGTTGATTGAGGAGAACCAGTGGATGTGATTTATTTAGACTTTCAGAAGGTTTTCGACAAGCTCTCACATAACAGACTACAATGTAAAGTTAAAGCCATGGAATTGCAGGTGATGCCTTGAGATGGATAGGAAGCTGATTAGCAGATAGGAAGCAAAGAGTTAGAATAAAGGGTCTTTTTCTCAATGGCAGTCAGTGACTAGTGGGGTCATGCAGGGATCTGTGTCAGGACCCCAATTGTTCACATTATTTATTAGTGATTTGGAAGAGGGAACTGAATGTATTATCTCCAAATTTGCAGATGATACAAAATTGGGTGGGAGAGTGAGCTGTGAGGAGGATGCAGAGATGCTTCAGCAGGATTTGGATGGGCTGAGTGTGTGGACATCTGCATAGCAGAAGCAGTATAATGTCAAGTTATCCACTTTAGTAGCAATAATAGGAAGGCAGATTATTACTTAATTGGGTGTAAGTTGAGAGAGATGGATACTCAATGAGACCTTGGTGTCCTTGTGCATGATTCACTGAAAAATACAGCAGGCAGTAAAGAAGGCAAATGGTATGTTGGCCTTCTTAGCAAGAGGATTTGAGTACAGGAAAGAGGTGTTTTGCTACAATTGTATAGGGTGTTGGTGAGTGCAGTTTGGGGTCTTTATCTGAGGAAGGATGTCCTTGTTAAAGAGGGAGTACAGCGAAGGTTTACTAGGCTGATTCCTGGAATGGCAGGTCTGTCATATGAGGAGAGATTAAGTCAGTTAGGGTTATATTTACTGGAGTTTAGAAGACTGAGAAAGGATCTCATAGAAACATTTAAAATTCTAACAGTGTTAGACAGAGTTGATTCAGAAAGAATGTTCACAATGGTGGGGGAGGCCAGAACAAGGGGGAGTCATAGTTTGAGGATAAGGGATAAATCTTTTAGGACTGAGTTGAGGGGAAATTTCTTCACCCAGAAGGTAGTGAATGTGTGGAATTCGCTACCACAGAAGTTGAGGCCTAACATTGTGTAATTTCAAGAATAAATTAGATTTTTCTCTTGGGGATAAAGGGATCAAGGGATATGGGGAGAAAGGGGGATCAGGACATTGAATCTGGTGATCATCCATGATCAAATTGAATGGCAGAGCAAGCTCAAAGGGCCAAATTGCCTACTCCTGCTTCTAGTTTCTACATAATCAAGCCTGTCCCAGTAAGAAACTGGAGGAGATGGGCTCTTGAGAGGATCACAGTAGAGGTTTATGCCAAAGTAAAGAACATGAATTGAGAATATAGCTATCAACTCAATTTGTTGGACTATTATTTAGGTATGAAAGTCAGCCATTTCCTCCACACACAGACAGGCCATCCAAGTCCCAGGGTTGTGTTTTGCAGCTTTGGCTGTCTGAAGTATTTGACTTGGAGTTTAAAACTAAGTTTCAATGCTGACGTGCACAGGCTTTTGTAAATGTAAAACATCAGGACTTGAGATAGAGCCCAGGGCAATGTATGATAGCAAGTTTGTATGTAGCAGTACGTGAGTGGAGTCTTGGAGCTTGCTCTTTGGGAGTCCTCATCAGTGGAGGTCGGAGATTTGAGCATCTTTAAATTGATGGAGTAGAAATGCTAAAAGGCATTGCCTCCACCTCAATTCACTCCAAGGGTGCTGCAATGTTGGAAGTGCCTTCTTTCCATAGAAACCATTCTTTCAGGATATATCACAGCTTGGTATGGCTCCTGTTCCGACAAGACTGCAAGAAACTACAAAGGGTCATGAACATAGCCCAGTCCATCACTCAAACCAGCCTACCATCCATTGACTCTGTCCACACTTCCTGCTGCCTTGGGAAAGCAGCCAACATAATCAATGGCCCCACACACCCTGGACATTCTCTCTTCTACCTTCTTTTGTCAGGAAAAAGATATAAAAGTCTGAGGTGATGTACCAACCAACTGAAAAACAGCTTCTTCCCTGCTGGAGTCAGACTTTTGAATGGACCTACCTTTCATTAAGATGATCTTTCTCTACACTTTAGCTATGACAGTAACGCTATCTTCTGCACCCTCTCCTCCTGTATGTATGGTAGCTTTGTCTGTATAGCGCGCAAAAACAATAATTTTCACTGTATACTAATACATGTGACAATAATAAAACAAATTAAAAAACAAATCAAATTGGGCATGAAATGGAGCCTCCTCCAGCCATCTCGGGTAGATGGGAGCCACTCTCTTACTTATAGTCCTGAAAATGAACCCCACTGAACTTCTAGGATCCTTTTCACAGAAGTAACAAAGTATTTAGTCCTAAAGAAAATAGATAATATATAATGCATAACAAATGTAAAATAAAAGTAAATCATGTCGACAATAGGTGCTACATCCATATGTTATAGTGACAGATATGTTTGGCTAACATATCTAGGGACCCGTACATGTGTGAGAATGAGAACCATGGAAGAAAAATAGCTATATTTCTTCCTTCAAATGCTTGGGTCCCAGTGGTAAAGTATGTCTCCATTACTTACATCTATGCAACTGATGAGGGCACTCTGGGATTCAGCTCCATCGTTGTTTTCATAAAGTATGTGCCTGACCATATTGTATAGGCTTAAAAAACTTCCTGCAAGATGTTTCGCAGAATACACATGCCAAAAGGCTCAGAAGCCTCACAGGGCAATTCTCCTCTCTCTTGTCTCTCTACTCCAGTCAACAGTTGTTTAGACTGAAGTATTCAAGCACCGACTAGAAGTGGGACTTTTGAAAGAGAGATCGACAGGGGCCAGCAAGACTTATGTATGGCCAGCAGGGCGTGTTTTCATGCATACATAAGTAAATTCCTATGCTGTCTAATTTCACCATTGTACAATGGTCTGCAATGCTTCATTTAATGATGTTAGGAATGGTTGCTTGATACTCAATTGCATGGAGCTGGATGTGCCTTTGAAATACCAAAATTGCACCAGGGTCTGACATACAGGTGCAGTGCTCTGTATTACATATTGTAAAGATACACCCACTGGAAATAAGAATTACGCCTTTATTCTTAGCATGCCAAGAAGGGAGATGTGAAGGGAGGTATTACCCACTGTGGTAATATCACCTGGACCTGTAATCCAGAGACCCCAGGCTAATGGTTCAAATCCCACCACAGCAGCTGGTGGAATTTAAATTCAATTCATAATTCTGGAATTAAAAGTTAGTCTTGGTAATGCTGACCGTAAAACCATTGTCAATTGTCATAAAACACCATCTGATTCTCTATTACCCTTTTGGGAAGGAAATCCTACCACGGTCTGAGCCATGTATGACTCTAGACCAGTGGTGAGCAATCTGCAGCCCAGAAGCCACATATGGCCCACCTGGGTTTTGAGTCCAGCCCACAAAACATTGTGTTGACTGTTGCCCACATGCAGCGTTGCCGCATTCTGCTTTCCATCCACGTACTTTTTTCTTACCGGTATGACTGAAGTGATACGCATGTAAAGCAAGGTCAACTGAAGTGAGGTGCATGCTGATGACATACAACATTGACCATGAGAGCTGTGTGTTCCATCTGCATACAAAGTGTAAATATTTATTTGGTTTTTACCATTTGCAGTTGATCGTTCCATTAATATATACATGACTAAGCATTTTCTTATTCTAAAATACTAGATTTGTATTAAATGTATTTAATCTTATTCATGTGATTGCAGTTAGTGAACATGCCTGATTCAATCTTGTGGCCCACTGAGAAGAAGGAGTGCCACTCACACAGCCCACTCACTAGCCTAGGTTGCCCATCATGGCTCCCTAGACCAACAGGCTCTTCACTACCTTCTGAAGTGGCCTTAAGAAAGGAATGAAATTGGGTTGATCATCAGGCAGCAGAAACCACAATGGCAAATCCAGCCTTGTCAACCCTGCAAAGTCCTCCTTACGAACATCCAGGAGCTTGTGCTAAAATTGGGAGAGCTGTCTCACAGATTAGTCAAGCAACAGCCTGATATAGTAATTCTCACAGAATCATACCTTACACACAATTTCCCAGATACCACTGTCACCATTCCTGAGTATGTCCTGTAGCACCAGCAGGACAGACCCAGCAGATGTGACAGCGCAGTGGAGAGGGAATTGCCCTCAGAGTCCTCAACATTGACACCAGATCCCATAAAATCTCATGGCATCAGGTCAAACATGGGCAAGAAATCTTGCTGATTGCCCTGTATCGCCACCCAGCCACCTACACCCCCTCTCTCCCACCTGCACCCTTCAGCTGATGAATCAATACTCATTTTGATTTTGATTTGATTTGGTTTATTATTGTCACATACATTAGCATATAGTGAAAAGTATTATTTCTTGTGTGCTATGCAGACAAAGCATACTGTTCATAGAGAAGGAAATGAGAGAGTGCAGAATGTAGCGTTGCAGTCATAGCTAGGGTGTAGGGGAACATCAACTTTGTGCAAGGTAAGTCCATTCAAAAGCCTGATGGAAGCAGAGAAGAAGCTGTTCTTGAGTTGGTTGGTACGTGACCTCAGACATTTGTATCTTTTTCCAGACGGAAGGAGGTGGAAGAGAGAATGTCCAGGGTGCGTGGAGTCCTTAAATATGCTGGCTGCTTTGCCGAGGCAGTGGGAAGTGTAGACAGAGTCAATGGATGGGGGGTTGGTTTGCGTGATGGATTGGGCTACATTCATGACCTTTTGTAGTTTCTTGCAGTCTTGGGCAGAGCAGGAGCCATAGCAAGCCATAACAACCAGAAAGAATGTTTTCTATGGTGCATCTGTAAAAATTGGTGAGAGTCGTAGCTGACATGCCAAATTTCCTAAGTAGAGATGTTGGTTGAACATGGCTGCAAGCACTGGATACTGCAAACGTGCCCTGACAAAATTTGTGCTCTAGAACTAGCTCTGTCCCTAGCTAATCTGATCCAGTACAGCAACAGCACTGACAATGTTGAAAATTTGCCAAGTCTATAAAAATCTAACCTGGACAATTACTGCCTATCTATCTGTACCCAAGCAGCCAAAGATGCGCAAGTTAGGTGTATTGGCTATGCTAAATGGGGGGCACGATGGCACAGTGATTAGCATGACTCCCTCAAAGCGCCAGAGACCCGGGTTCAATTCCGGCCTTGGATTACTGCCTGTGGAAGTTGCACATTCTCCCTATGTCTGCATGGGCTTCCTCCAGGTGTTCCGGTTTCCTTCCACAATCCAAAGATGTGCAGGTAAGCTTGCTTGGCCATTCCAAATGGCCTCTTGTTGCTCCAAGATGTGTAAGTTAGGGTGATTAGTGGGGCAAATAGATGGAGTTACAGGGATGGGATTCTTGTTAGTGCAGGCTTGATGGGCCAAAGAGCCTGCTTCTGCACTGTAGAGATTCTATGATTCTAAATTGCCCCTTAATAACCAAAGATGTGCAGGTTAGGTAGATAGTAAGTGTATTGACTTATAGGGATAGGGTAGACCTGAAAAAGATGTTCTTTTGCAGAGACAGTGCAGACTCAATGGGCCAAATAGCAGCCTTCTGCACTGTAAGGATTCCACCCGCAATGGGATGGACAGTGTAATTGACATCCCGGTACAAGGTGGGGAAATGGTGAAAGGGACAGTACAGACTTGATGGGCTGAATGGCCTCCTTCTGCACTGTAGGGATTCGATTGTTCTAAAGCACACTCACTCACAGTCTCCAGTGGCTTTATGTGGATGTGAATGGGACTTGAGTTATGGCAGCCAGTGGACTTGGAGAGATGTGGCAGAGACAAAGAACAAACAAAAAGACAGCTCTCCTGTACAAGATGAAAGATAGTCGGCGCAGCCAATGGTAAGGTCATGCTTGTGCTGCCAACGCTTCTATAAGTAAAATGTTTACTTCGCAATCTGACCGCTTTTAAAAATGAACAAGCAAGAAAAAAATCCCGAAAATCAGCGCTGCTTGTAACTTTTCCCCTTGCTGTTGTGCTTCTGTGAGTGCCCTCACCCGCCAGCCCCCTCGTGAGATTGCACTCCAGCTGTGGACTGGTCCCAGACGTGATTGATGTCAGTAATTAAAGTGCTTGATTTGAGATGCTGACTCGCTCTGCGCGACTTTGATCCTTTGATCTGATAATGAGGCCTGTGCCTCCGAAGAACATTCTCCTGTTATTGTTTGTTTTTGGATGTCACGCAAAGCCAGAGCTGGAGGATCCGCAATTGCCAACTTGTAATGGACATAAATTTGTGTCTCTTCACACACTGTACTCTATTACCCTCGCCCAGACAGAGGTAACAGTGAACAGTGCCAAGTATTAGTTGACATTGCTTCATCACTGCACCAATTTAGTCATGTGGAGTTTGGGGTTAGGAGATACATAGGCCTGCCTCTTGCATGTGATGAGACTTTATATTGAACAGATCAATATTTTTGCTGGTGCCTCAAATTAATTGCAAAAATTGGAGATCTGTCTTGTTGCAGACTTTGCGGAATTTTACCACCTCGCCACCCGAGGCTCATAAGATCCCACCTGAGGCCAACAGAGAATGCCGTTCTGTGAGCCATGCCCGCCCTGATTCCGGGGTGGGCGTGGTGATAAAATTGGGTTGCGCTGCCTCCCTAATTCCACTTGGCAGAAAGAGGGCCCATGCATTTCCTTCCTCTACTCATTTTCAGATTTCTAGGGGAGTCATGGGGAGATGGGAGATGGTGGAATGGGGGAACAAGGAGGGAGCAGCTGATGGGTGGGTTTGGGAGTTGCTCCCTTTGCGGTAAGCTGCAATAAACACCATATCAGACATTTCCAGTCTGTGGAAATTTCAAGCAGTTTGCAGAAGTTATCAATTCTCTCTTCTTCTTCCTGGAAAGTGCTGACAGTTGCTGGCAAATGGATCTAAAGGCTCTGACCACGCTTTCCCAATCTCATCACCTTTCTGATTTAACAGTTCTGACCTCAGTGGCTGTTTGTGTAGGGTTTGCACATCCTCCCCTTGTCTGTGTGGGTTTCCTCTGGATGCTCCGGTTTCATCCCACAGTCCAAAGATGTGCAGGTTTGGCCATGCTAAATTTCCCCTTAGTGTCCCAAGATGTGTAGGTTAGATGGATTAGCCATAGTGAATCTGCAGAGTTACAGGGATAGAGCGGGGGAGAGGGCGTAAGTAAGATGCTCTATCAGAGAGTCAGTGCAGACTCAATGGGCTGAACAGCCTCCTCCTACACTGTAGGGAATCCATGATGAGTAATTGTTCATAGGGCATTGGACTAAGCTCAACCCTATCCAAATCCAGTGTTCACTTTTTTTTGGCAGGGTCTAAAATGGGAACCCCAGGTTCATTTTACACCCTTCCCACAAGAGACACAAATCAACTGAAAACTCCAACACTGCCCCTGTTAAGGTCAGATGGAACAGACAGTGGTATCTTCAGATCTGTATGATTTGATTTGAATTGCTTTGATTTATTATTGTCACATGTATTGAGATGCAGTGAAAAGTATTGTTTCTTTCTTGCAATGCAGACAAAACATACCGCTCATAGAGTACATAGATGAGAAGGAAAGGTGAGGATACAGAATATAGTGTTATAGCCATTAGCTAGGGTGCAGAGAAAGATCAGCTTAACAAAAGGTAGGTCCATTCAAATGTCCAATGGCAGCAGGGAAGAAGCTGTTCTTCATTCGGTTGATAAATGATCTCAGACTTTTGTATCTTATTCCTGATGGAAGAAAGTGAAAGAGAGTTTGACCGGAGTGCGCCGGGCCCTTGATGATGCTCGCTGCTTTTCCAAGGCAGCAGGAAGTGTAAACAAAGTCAATGGCTGGGAGGCTGGTTTGTGTGATGGACTGGGCTTTGTTCACGACCCTTTGTAGTTTCTTGGACAAAGCAGGAGCCATACCAACCCATGGTACAACCAGAAGGAATGCTTTCTATGGTGCATCTATAAAAGTTGGTGAGAATCGTAGCGGACATGCCAAATTTCCTTAACCGCCTGAGAAAGTAGAGGCATTGGTGGGCTTTTTTAATGACTTAGTAGCCATTGCATGTGGTGCCTTGATCCAGACTACTGAAAGAGCATGTCAATAATTAAAGTCTGGAATCCTATTATAATGAAAGCAAAATACTGTGGATGCTGGAAATCTGAAATAAAAAAAGAAAATTCTGGAAAAACTCTAGAAGAAGAGTGATGTGGACTTGAAATGTTAACTGTTTTTCTCACCTGGACTTCCGTTACCTGGCTCAGAGCTTTCTTATTAGACTGTGCAATGACCGAATGCACATTTAACACCAAAACCCCTACCTCCAACCCGATATCATGTTGTTCATTTGAGTCTGATGCTGTTCCAAGTACTGCAATTACATCACAAACATTTCTTTACTAACTGCTCGCTCATCAGCTTGCTGACTTGGCAAAACAATCTGGGGGGGAAGCTCCAGTTCGATTCTGCTGTTATATCTGATTAAGGGCTTTGCCTTTTTCTGTAGTTCATTGTCCTGTGTGACGATCAGGTTAATGTTTGGATTGGCAAAACGGAGTTTCAGTTCTGCGAGGAGTCCAGGAGCACTGGTAACAGAGCGGGGTCACTCCATGCACATTGTCCTGTTCACTGACATCACTTTTGTTTCTGCACCGAAGCACAGAAAAATGTGGATTTTTGTTTTAATGACATGAAGTTAAATCAACTGCGTGTGTGGTATGTGTACCTGGGTGAAAATGAATTCAAGTAGATAGCTCTACAGGGAAGCTGTTATACACATGAACAGCGGAGCCAAATGTTCTCCTCCTGCTCTAAAATCTCAGTGGCTCAAAGCAAACAATGAGCAGGGTTAACAGCAATGACAATGAATCCCATCAGGCGATATTTGGACAAACATTTGCAGCCATACATTCTAAGAGACACCAGCAGAGGGCACTGAGTCTACATATTGATCACATCTGTACTTGCCCCAAATCACTAACTTTTGAGTTGAGATCTGAAACATGTTGCTGTTATTAACACTTCGATTTCTGCGTATGTTTGTGTGTAAACAAGCAAGGGACAGTTGCTTACACCACCCCGCCGCCCCCCCCAACACACACACACACACACACACCGACTCTGAAAGAATTGGTTCGAGGGGTGTTACGGATGAAATCCTGGGAAGTTGTCCTCAGAGATGCCAGTTAGCTGTGTAAAGGAGGACAGCTGGATTTCAAAGGTTGACCACCACAGTCGTAAGTAGCCCTTCCATCCCACATCATATGGGGGCAGCCAGCATGTGGCTATACCTGTCTGTGACAGAGGAGAAACATCAAGAGACACTCCAGTTCAGGGCCAGTCTCTGGATTTGATTTGATTTATTATTGTCACATGTATGCAGTGAAAAGTATTGTTTCTTGCACACTATACAGACAAGGCATACCATTCATAGAGAAGAAAAGACAAGACTGCAGAATGTAGTGTTACAGTCATAGCTAGGGTGTAGAGAAAGATCAACTCAATGCAAAGTAGGTCCATTCAAAAGACCGATGGTAGCCAGGAAGAAGCTGTTCTTGAGTTGTTTGGTACATGACCTCAGACTGAGCGGATGGTAAAGACAGTCAGCAGCAGTGATATTCAGCAACGTACTTAGATTTTCTGCTAACTCCAGACAAGCATAGGACAAAGGACAATAACAACTTTTATTCATGTAGCACCTTTATGATTGTAAAACATCCAAAGGCACTTTACAGAAGTGCTGTTAAACACCATTTCACAGAGTCACATAAGAAGCAAATAAGCAAAAGCTTGGTCAAAGAGGTAAGTCTTAAGGAGCATTTAAATGGATGGGAGGGAGACAATTCTAGAGCTTAAAGCATGTATGTCGATAATGGAGCTATTAAATTTGGGGATGCTCCTGAGACCAGACTTGGAGAAGTGAGGATATCCCAAAAAATTATGGGGATAGTGAAGATTATGGAAGTAGGCTTTGTAATAGTTTGAAAGCAAAGACGAGAACTTAAGAAATGAGTGAGTGTTTCAGTGAGTCCCCATCTGATGTGCAGCCAGGACTTGGTGCAAGTGGGAGCACAGGCAGTAGAGCTATGTAACTTTGATAAGAGCTGTTGGATAGCCGGACTAGAGTTAAATTCAGGAATGATTCAAATGTGGAGTTCTGGGAAGGAAGGGCAAAGATTTTAGAAATGACAACTTGTTCAAGGAATTTGGAGAGAAAAGTGAGGCTTACAAATAAAGTGTTCGCTACAAAGGAGGGGGTTAGGGAGTGTTTTAGTCAGGCCCAGCAGTTGTAACTGGATTAGATTCTAATTGGCATTTACCTGAGTCAACCAGAGCAGCCACAGACCAGACAGCATTTGTCTCCCATTTTGACAACCTAATTTGGCTATATCTTGTTGTGAGATTTTTATTCTTTCATGGAATGTGGACATTACTGGCTAGGCCAGCATTTATTGCTCATCCCTAATGGTTTCAACTGGCCAACATCTACTGCCCATTAACTAGGAACATCTGCCTCAATACACTGTTGCTAACTGATTTTACCTTGCGTTGGGGGAGAGATAATGACAGCAGATTTGAATGAGAAGGCAGTAGGACACGAGGGGATAGGATCATTGACAATATCTGCCAACATAGCAGGAAGCAGGAATGGGAATTGGGTGCCCAGGAGTCCAGAGGGAATAGGATTGAGGGACAGGAGGTCAGTTTCATGGACAAGATGAGTTCAGAGAGGGCCTGAGAAGAAACAGGAGAGAAACTGGATAAAATTGGTGTTCAGAATCTGGCCAGCCAGGCTAAGGGGCCTGAACCAAGTGGCAGAGCAGCTGAATCGATCTTTGTGGCAAAGAATCCATGAGCTTCTTGGACTTATTGTTGGAGGTGAGAGTGGAGGAGGAAAGCTGCACATTGAGCAGATGACAGACAATGAAATATATTATTGTCAATTCATTACATTTAAATAGTAAACCATTTCTAAGTGTAAATCTTTGGTGTGTTTTCATTTGCTTGCCTTTCGTGATTAATGCACTTCAGCATATTCACCGGAATTCTTGCCCATCATGGAATCAGAGGGTGCAAAGGTCCAACAACGAAAATCTCCTTTGACCTCGGACGAGAATTTCCGGTCTCGCAATAATCACCTAAAATCTCACCCATTGACTATGCATGTTTTAAGCACTTTCCTGAATGACACAATAGCAGGGGAGGGAGTGGTGTAGTGGTATTGAGACTGGACTAGTATTCCAGAGATCTAGGGTAATATTCTGGGGCCTAGAATTCAAATCCTGTCATGGCAGGTGGTAAAATTCAAATTCAATAAAAATCTGGAATTAAAAGTCTAACGATGACCACGAAACCACTGTTAATTTGTCACTTAAAAAAATGCATCTGTTTCACTAATGCCCTTTATGTGAGTAGCATGGTGGCACAGTGGTTAGACCTCGCAGTGCCAGGGACCTAGGCTCGATTCCTGGCTTGGGTCACTATCTGTGCAAAGTCTGCACATTCTCCCTGTGTTTGTGTGGGTTTCCTCCAGGTGCTCCAGTTTCCTCCCACAGTCTAAAAGATGTGCTGGTTAGGTGCATTGGCCATGACAAATTCTCCCTCAGTGTACCCGTACAGGTGCCTGAGTGTGGCGACTAGGGGATTTTCACAGTGGCTTCATTTGCTGTGTTAATGCAAGCCTACTTGTGACTAATAAATAAACTTAAACTTTAGGGAAGGAAATCTGTCATTCTTACCTGATCTGGTCAACATGTGATTCCAGAGCCACAGCAATGTGGTTAACAATTACTTTGAGCGCACTGAATTCAAATTAAATCTGCAAAAAAAAAGCAATTTGTGCACTTGGGATCTAAAATAAAGCTTAAGTTTGTTTATTAGTGTCACAAATAGGCTCAACACTGCAATGAAGTTACTGTGAAAATCACCACACGCCAGTGCCTGTTTGGGTACACTGAGGGAGAATTTAGCATGGCCAAAGCACCTAACCAATGTGTCTTTTGGACTTAGCTTCAGCACCTGACCTTTCCAAGGCCACAGGCTAGATCTTTCAAGAAGCACATCCGGGGATTTGCCAAGAAATGGTTCCCCCGGATTGAGATTTTCGGTACAGCTGATTATAAAAAAACACAGCTCCACCCCTCCCTTCCCCCACAACTGTGCAAACCTCGGCCCACTCAACTGTTCATTCAGCAACTCAACCAAAACAAGCACTTGCCGAAACAAAAACATACCCAGACCTGGAAGAAACCCAGGTGGGGATGGGGAGGGCATGCAGACTCCACACAGTCTGGGAGTCAAACCCGGGTCCCTGGCGCTGTGAGGCAGCAGTGCTAACCACCATGCCACTGTGCCGCCCATGTCAAACCTAACTTAGGAGTGGGGTGTGGCAGTGGGAGGAGGTGAGGCGAGTGGGAGATTAACCTGCTCTGAAGCGCTCCGTACTGAGGTTCTCTTCACCTCACATCAGGCCTATTGTTGATTGATTGATGGAGATTGATTGCTTATTTGAGGAGTCAACAACTCCATTTATTGTTATGCCATGTGACCACCAGAGTAGTAGAAGGCAATCGAGATGACCCTCGGTCTTTCTTCGCCAAGTTGTTGTAAAGTCAGTAACGCCCCAATTACCACATGAGGCCTGCCAGTGGTATAGAACTCGTGCTGTAAGCGCAGCAATAGTTCTAGCTCACGGATAATGTGACTCCAGCTCAGTGTATTCTGGTTTGAATGATCAGCCTAATACACCGAGGCAGCACACTGCTGCTGCATCCAGCCAGTCAGCTGTGCGCAGTATGTTTTTGTTTCGGCAAGTGCTTGTTTTGGTTGAGTTGCTGAATGAACAGTTGAGTGGGCCGAGGTTTGCACGGTTGTGGGGGAAGGGAGGGGTGGAGCTGTGTTTTTTTATAATCAGCTGTACAGAAAATCTCAATCCAGGGGGGACCATTTCTTGGCAAATCCCCGGACGTGCTTCTCGGAAGAACTGGCCTGTGGCCTCGGAAAGGTCAGGCGCTGAAGCTAATACTCTTGGCATGGCTTTGAACAGGAAGAGTCGGCAACCAGCGATCATATTTTACTTTTGAACGGCTGTTAATCGCTGGGTTTGAAGTACCTGGCTGGGTCCTGCAAAAATCAAACTAAAACTGTGCTTGTTAATTATTCAGTCAATGTTTAACCATCATATTTGAACTCTTTAACTAGCATAATATTTGCTTTTATGTTCTTACTTTACTTGATTCACCGGTTCCCACTACCCTTCTGAGGTTACCTGTCCGTAGCTGAAGGGGTGGTGTGTAATGTGGGGCCCACTGCCTAATTTTTAAACACAAGCCATTCCATTGCCTTCTGCCCAGATGTTCCAGATAATTGGCCCTACCGGGGGTGGGGGGAGGGAGGAGGGAATGGAAGTTGTGGGGAGGGGAGGACAGTGGGGGTCCCTGTCTGGTGACAGCGTGGTTGAGACTGACGCACAGTGAGCTGGTCCGTTCTAACACACGTCGAGTCAGAACGTGGCTCGGCCGACTACTCCCTGGTGTGCTGTAAAAACAATGAAACAGGACCTGTACTTCAAACCAGATTTGAAAATATCCCTACCTCTCAAAGGCACACACATTCACAGGCCAAAAGAAAAAAAAAGTCCACTTCATTTGGGCCAAGTCAGGTTCTTTCACTTGCAGTGTCTGTTTATACAGGTGCTTAGAATTCACGTAGCAGCAAAGTTGACTGAAAGTAGACCTCTGTTCAACAATGTGGGTGCAATTATACATGCCACGTTTAGTTAGACTTGCCTAAGGGGCAGGTTTTATGCCCGTAAGTGTAGTTTAGACTGAAGCAGAGCTGCAACCTGTTTTTTAAAAAATTCCCCACTGTGGCCATTTCAGTGTTTGAATGTTCCCTATCTCTTTGTCCCTTTTTGCTCTTCATGCTGCCTCCTTCGACAGAATTCTCTGCTGGAGGATGCGCCCGCGCTCTGGCTTGCTCTTGCCACCAAGACCTTGCTTCTGGGCAGCAAAGTGGTTAGCACTGCTGCCTCACAGTGCCAGAGACCCGGGTTCGAATCCCAGCTTGGGTCACTATCTGCTTGCACATTCTCCCCATGTCTGCTTGGATTTCCTCCGGGTGCTTCAGTTTTCTCCCTCAGTCCAAAGATGTACAGGTTAGGTTGATTGGCCATGCTAAATTGCCCCTTCGTGTCAGGGTGATTAGCTAGGGTAAAAATATGGGGCTATGGGGATAGGGGCTGGGTGGGATTGTGGTCAGTGCAAACTCAATGGGCCGAATGGCCTCCTTCTGCACTGTAGGGTTTCTATGAATCTAAGTAACCAGCTTGTAACTCCTTGCCCTTTTGCAGATAGTTTCTTGTCTACTATTCCCCATATGGTAATGTCCCAGACATGCCTCAGTGAGGAAAAGTCAGAGGGACAAGATGGGATTTCCTCTTGATGGGAGATCAGAGGCCTGTTGGGGCTGGGAGAACCTGGATGGAACACTCCTGCAACTTCAATTTATCTGCTTTGACCAATCATTAATTTTTTTTTTTGCATGCTTTCTAGCACACCTTCTGCAACACCCTTACGTTGTCACTTTTGTCTTTATGTGGGACTGAAACCAGCTTGTTGAAACCAGTCATCAAGTTTTTTTTTAATTCATTCATGGAACATGGCTGTTGCTGGCTGGCCAGCATTTATTGCCCATCCCTAGTTGCACTTCTGGCTGCCTTCTTGACAACTGAATGGTTTGCTAGGCCGTTTCAGAGGGCAGTTGAGAGTTAACCACATTGCACTGGCTCTGGAGTCACATGTAGGCCAGACCAGGTAAGGATGGCAGATTTCCTTCCCTAAAGGACATTAGTGACCCAGATGGGTTTTTCCCACATTCAACTATGGTTTCATGATCTTCAGCAGATTCTTAATTCTGTATGCCTTTTAACTTTGACGAAGAGTCATCTGGACTCAAAACGTCAGCTCTTTTCTCCTTATAGATGCTGAGATTTTCCAGCATTTTCTCTTTTGGTTTCAGATTCTTAATTAATTCCAGATATTTTTTAATTGAATTCAAATTACTCTACCTGCCATGGCGGGATTCAAACCCAGATCCCCAGAGCATGAGCTGAGTTTCTGGATTAATAAACCAGCGATAATACCACTAGGCCATCATCCTCCCATAAGTTCCATGTCCTAGCCCCAGAGTCCATATCACTCCCCTATACTTGGACCTGACAGTGGATAGCCTTGTGTTTGGCTCTGAGATGAACTTGAAATCATAAATAAAGCCCCTTCTCTTCCAATTTAGGTTAAGAGATTCAGTTTTTTATTCAAAGAAGGAGTGGTTAGACATACTGCTGAGCACCAGTGAAACCCTTTTGTAGCTTAGAGTAATTGCGGTTTTTCTTTTTTAAATTTTTACTCCATTCATTACAAAGCCAATGCACAGAGAGGACCAGGCAAGCCCAATCCATCTCCTTGCTTGCTCCACAATCCAAATTCAAATTGAATCCAATTCATAAACCACACAAATGAGACAAGCTGACAAGAAAAGGCAAGTTGCACCCCATCTTGGGCTTGGTCTGACATTTGATCTTGGCCAAAAGGCCAAGAAGCTTAGAGTAATAATGTTTGTGCTTCAGTCTTGCAGAGGAATATGCTGTCTCATAGCATCAGGGACCTGGGTTCAATTCAGGTCTTGAGTGACTGTGTGTATAGAATTTGCCTGTTCTCTCTGTGTCTGCGTGGGTTTCCTGCAGGTGCTGTAGTTTCCTCCCACACTCCAAAGATGTGCAGGTTAGGTTGATGGGACACGTTATATTGGCCATTAGTGTCAGGGGACTAGCAGGGTAAACAAAAGTGGTAATGGGGATAGAGCCTGGGATTGTAGCCAGTGCAGACTCAATAGGCTGAATGCACTGTGAAGATTATACGATTCTAAGGGTAAGTTCTGCCTGCGTGATTATGAGATGAGATATAGAAGCAAGGTTAGCAGAAATGTCTTTACACAGAGTGTTGTTGGAGTATGGGATGTGTTGCTACAGTGAGTGACTGAGTAGATGAAAACACAGGGCTGTGGGGAGACACCTGGGCAGTAGAATTAGATATGCACCAGTCCAGAAAAGAATGGGCCAAACAGTTTCCTTCTGTACAATACTATGATTCCATGAATTCTTTCTTATCCTATAGATGGAGTACTACACCACTGTTGAAATGTATCAGGAAGTTTACAGTATTGTGTTCAGTATGCCTAATGAGTCAGTAATAATGGTATTAGCACGCATGTTTATACCGATGTGATACCTATGCCATGAGGAAGTGTTGTATTTTGTTTTTGTAGAAGGGTTTGAGTATACATAATGGAATCAATAATATTGAATCATGTTGTTCTGACTCTGTGTGAAAAGATTGTGCCATGCTTTGCCCTATTGCCCACAGTCCTTCAAAGTTTTAGGCCTGGGCTCAGTGTTGTCGCTGACTGTCTCTGTATTTGCAGCTTCCAGGTTCAAACCCCATTTCAGAGACTTTGTGTTCTCTCAGTGGACATTCTAGTGCAGTACTGAGGAAGTACTACTCTGCTGTCTCTCAGATGAGATGTGACACTATTTACCCTCTCAAGTGGAGATAAAAGTGATGCAATTTGAAGTGGAACAAGAGAGTTCTCCTGGTTGAACTGACCACCATTTATCCCTCAGCCAGTATCAAAAACAAGGTCTGGACATTTACCTTAGTGCTGTTTGTGTCAAGCACAAATGAACTCCCATGCTTACTACATTGCGAAAGTATTATATTTTAAAATATACTTCAATGGCTCCAAAGGAGGTTGTGGAAGTTGCTATATAAAGGCAAGTATTTCTTTCCTTATGGCGAAGCTAAATCACATCCAGAAGATCCAGATTAAATTTTTCGACAAAATTATCTCCATTGTTTATCCTACATAACTTTCAAGAGTATGATAGAACTCAACACATTCTCAATAGTTTTTTTTAAAACTGGGAAGTGGGCATCACTGGTAAGAGTAGCATTTATTACCTGTCCCTAATTGCCCTTGAGAAGGAGGTGGTGAGCTCCCTTCTTGAACTGTTGAAGTCTGAGGTGTAAGTCCACCCAGCGTGCTGTTAGGAAGGGAGCTCCAGGATTTTGACCCAAAGACAGCACCTATTGGCAATACCTGGACCTAAGGAGTTCCCATCAAACTGCATCTGGAATCCTGTCACAATGTGGCCACTACCCCCTAGGGGATTCTTCACCACTAGATGCTTATGCAGATATGATAGCCATGCCATGACGTGACTGTTATGTTTTATTTTTGGAGAAGGATTTGAAATGTAAGTGTACACAATGGAGTTAGTAATATTGAATCATGTTGTTCTGACACCCAGTGTGAAAACGGCAGTGAAAAGATTGCCTGTGCTTTGCCCATGGCCCTTCAAAGTTTCAGGCCTGGCTCAGTGCTTATCAGGGATTGCCTCTGCATTTGCAGCTTCCAGGTTCAGTCCAGGACATCCTGTACCCACTTTTCTGTAATAGCAAATACATCACACTCATATGTTGCAATCTGTGCTATCAACTTATCCAACTTGCTACAAATGCTTTGTGCATTCAAATAAAGTACACCTAGCTTTGATTTTTTTTATAGTTGTTTCCAAGTCTGGGTTTTCTCTGTGTTGCATATTTTTGTTTTCATTTCCTGCCTGACACACTATGACAGTTAAGTTCCCCCTCATTATCCTGTGCCACTGCTCCCTCACCCCCGATTTTTTAAGACTTTCAGTCTTTGGAGCCCTCCCCTTCCTAGTTAGGACTCTGGCATGAGTCCTTGGTGTAATGTGAGATTCACATGATCTGTCAAAAAAGACAGTAGGACTAGGGAGCACAGCCTCAAGATAAAGGGGAAGCGGTTTAGAATGGAGTTGAGGAGGAACTTCTTCACTCAAAGGGTGGTGAATCTCTGGAATTCTCTGCCCGTTGAAGTGGTGGAGGCTACCTCGCTAAATGTTTTTAAGACGTGGGTTGATGGGTTTTTGATGAGAGAGGGGATTGGGGGTTATGGGGAGAGGGCGGGAAAGTGGAACTGAGCCACGACAGATCAGCCATGATCTTATTGAATGGCGGGGCAGGCTCGAAGGGCTAGATGGCCTACTCCTGCTCCTATTTCTTATGTTCTTATGTCCCTACCTGTAGTTTTCAATCAATGATTCACTCATTGTGTAGTGCATTGATTCATTTGCTTGTTATGAAAAGTGCTATATAGAAACAAGTCTTCCTTCATGCCATTATTCATATACTCTTTGGTGGGGAAAAGATTAACCACATTTGATGATGGCCAAGTATCCGCTGTTGCTCCCACTTACTTGAAGTTCACCATTTGTGAGGGCTAAGAAGCACTTGTCAAAACGTTCCAGACATCTTATTTGAGAAGGGTTAAAGACTTAGTCACAGCGACCCAGGCCTGAATTGAGAAGGGTTAAAGCCTTCAGGCCAAATCTTACAGCCTGTGCCAAGGAGAATTAAAGCGACTGTAGAGCTTAGGTTAGCAAGGGTTAAAATGCGATGCAGTGACCGTGAAACTTAGGTTCGGCAGAGTGAAAATGCCACAGAATGGCCTTTGGTGCCATTCCCACTGACGGGGGAATTATGGAAACTACTCAGGGGATGGGATGAAAATTCTGAAGTTCAGACAGGGTCAGTAGATCAGAAATTGCACTCACAGTAATATTTGTATATGGTGGCATCTGATAAAACTCCTACCAGCTCTGTAACTCTAGCCTGCGGTTGTAGCATGCTCAGCACATTTCCAATTTTTCTGGACAAATTAAAGTGGCCTGGAAGCTCAAGACATAAACACAAAACCCATGCCGAAATGAGTCAGTTACAGAAAAACAAATAGAATAGATCTTGCAGTGAAACAGAATGTCATATGCCACTCAGCTATCCTTCTCCTGGCAAATTATGTGCCTGCTTTATTAGCTTAGGTTAGACTATGCACCTGGAAATGTCTGTGGTCACTCTAGTGGGTAAATCTTTAACGCAATCAGATGACATCCATCTGTCGGCCTTTTTAGCAGGAGCACAAACCTGTTTGAAATTATTTATGATTCCTTCACTAATATCCCCAAAACCAATTTCTAAAGTTTGCTCTAAGGGGTCTTGTTTATTGGGTGAAAATGAAGTAAAGCACTTAATAAGTCTGGGATGAAGAAAGATGCCCTTTATGTTCAAAGTTGTCCCATTTTATGAGAAAAATCAATCTTGCCACTCTTTTGTTGAGTAATCGCTGAGTGCGATGACTGTGTCCCTTTTTTTTTGCTGTGAGATAGAGACAAATGCATTTAAGCGGCTTGTGTTAGGTAGTAGAAACATGAAGGTATTTACCTTTTGGAGGATCAGGGAGAATTTATATGGAACATCTCCCTAAGGTGACTGAATGAGTTTGGAATGTCCAACTCGATGGATCTATGACTTCCATCCAATTCATCTTTTCTTCCGCCTGCTGTTTTTATTATTTTATTTCTTGGGGAGTAGCAAGAAATGTATGATTCACTGTCTGGCCACCTGTCTTGTTTCAATAAAAAAACTTTGTTCGTTTAGAAGCTGGGAGTGTGCATTCACACAGCTTTTAGGATGGAGTAGAATAGGCTCATTAATAACTAGATAAAAGCAAATTACTGCAGGTGCTGGAACCTGAAACCAAAGAGAAAATGCTGGAAAATCTCAGTAGGTCTGGCAGCATCTGTAAGGCGAGAAAAGAGCTGATATTTCGAGTCCAGATGACAAAACTTTGACAAAGATCTTCCAACATTTTCTCTTTTTGTTTCAGAATGGGCTAATTGGCGGCTTTTGTGTGCAATCAAGGTCCCTTGTTATGGGTTTTGAATTATGTCATCAGCTTTCTAGCTGCACTCCAGCTCCAGGTCCACCAAAATCCATCATTTCGTTTAAAATGTTATCCTTGGTCTGGGATTTTCGGGCCCTACATCCTCAAGGGAAACAGTGAGACAACTCCAAATCCAATGACTTTTGGTGAGACTGACTGATCCAGGCAGTGGGTGGAACTGGAAAATTTCATCCTTGGGCTAAGATTTCAAACCCCTAACGTAACAGTGACTGGCCTAAAAACCTAATAGTGAATCATCTCCTTGGATCCTGCATCCCCTCTGCTGTGTTCCCCAATTCGCCTCCCCTTTTAAATTATTTTTTAAAGTTTTATTTATTATTGTCACAAGTAAGGCTTATGTTAATGCTGCAATGATGTTACTGTGAAATTATCCCAGTCGCCACATTCCAGCACCCGTTTGGTATACTGAGGGAGAATTTAGCACGGCCAATGCATCTAATCAGCACGTCTTTCGGACTGTGGGAGGAAACCACAGCACCTGAAGGAAGCCCACACAGACATGGGAAGAATGTGCAACCTCCACACAGTCAGTGACCCAAGTGGGAATCAAACCTGGGTTGCTGGTGCTGTGAGGCAACAGTGCTAATCACTGTGCCACCGTGCCACCCTATAAGGTGAACAAAACACCCCACTGGAAGAAAACAATTTTTATTGCAAAGTTGAGGCCAAAGCAGGGAGCAGGGTTAAGATTTGCCTGTCAGGCTGGGAACAAGAGCCAGAAATTGTAACATTATTCCTCAAGTTCCTTCCTGGGCTAGGATGCCCCTGGCTTTTCAAGGAAGCCTTGGGTTTCTTTGGTGCAGGGTCCGGTCCTGCCTCTCTTTCTGTGGTTAGACCCCATCCTAGCCCTGAATTCTAACACTTCCCCTCCCCCACCAGAACTACAGACTAGCAGCCATGAATTTGCAGTGTCCTGGAAGGACCAAGTCTTTTTATGCTGCACGATTCTGTGTGGTGAAAGGTCAGCCAAGACCTCCTTTGTCCTTGGGCTTTGACCATGCCATCCTGGGTGTCTTGGTAAAATGCACACTGGCAGTGCCCGATACTGTTCTGCTCTGACCCTCCTGGATTAGTCTGAAGTTAATGGGCAGAAAGCCATTGTGCAGCATTCCATAGTAGAAGGCTCAGCACACGACTTTATGCTGCACTAACCATTTGCCCTTTCTTTTTACAATGAGCAGGTCTAAAGATGAGCTGGTTTTAGACACCTGACAAGCTAGTGGGTTGTCTTCATCACAAATGCTTCCTTTTATTTCCATTTAGTTTGGTTTATTCAGCTCATTAATTGTGTCCCCCCACCCTCGTGTAATCTGTTGACTGGCCTCCCTCAGCATGGCAGGTGTGAGATACTTGATACGGTCCCAAACACATCGTAATGTGACTTGTAATAAACGGGATCCTGAGAACTGCAGCAACAAGTTGCTAAGGAATGATCCTCTTGTGTGAAGCTTGCGGACAGATTTGGACCTCCTGTTGGATAATGGGAGCTCATTTAACCAGTCTTTGCAGTTCTATCTGTTTAATCAGTCCCTCAGTAAAATCAATCTCATTGAAGGCTCCAACTAAAACTGATCTGTCATATCACAGTTCCAGTGTTTTTGTAACATTCCAGTGCTGTCCTTGCCCTCTGTGGTGGGAACAGTAATGGTTCTGAAGGTGAATAGTCCGCTGAAACCATCTGGGCTGACAGGAACAGAGTAGCCACATGGAAGAGTCACCGGAAGGGAGCTGACATCATTGGATCTTTTCCCAGGAAAGCCTCTTAGCAGTCAGGAGAAAGGGTGACATGTGAATTTTCCATATTCTTTTCAAAGTGTCAGGCTCAGGCTGAAAATTGGCATGTGGCACCTCAGCTGCACAGCCCAGCCCAGATCCTGAGCCTTTCACAGCAAAACAAAATGAGTGGGTGGGGTTACGCCATAGCTCTAGCGAGGTGGGGCCTGATAGAGCTGGCAAGGCTGGACCCACAGAGATCAGGGCGCAATCTTGGAATCAGCGCAGAAACTGAATAGCCTCAGCTCCCCCCCGACCCCAACTCTGCACATCACCTCATGAAGATGGCAAGCGTGGTAGGCTCTTGCCCAGTCACCACAGTAGAAACTTCAATGTTTTCTTCTCCCCATCTTTTCAGACAGTGGGTGACCTCCACCCCTCCCCCTTGTAGACACTGGGGCCACTGCACCCCTCCTCCCCCCACCCACCATTACTGAAGAATCAGGAGCACTCTATCCCCCCATGGGCATCATCCCTCCCAAAGACATATAGGAGAACCCCTCCCAGTGCTAACCTATGCCAACCTCTCCGCACCGGATGCTATACTTATCTTTGCACCCCCGATGGGGGGAGCTCTCTTAAATGAATCTTGTTTTTTGAATTCTGTTTATCAAAACCTGTTGTTAGCTGTCGGTGAAGTTTGAATATTGGGTGGCACAGTGGTTAGCATTGCTGCCTCACAGCACCAGGGACCTGGCTTCGATTCCCGGCTTGGGTCACTGCCTGTGTGGAGTTTGCACATTCTCTCTGTATCTGCATGGGTTTCTTCCCACAGGCCAAAGATGTATAGGTTAGGTGGATTAGCCATGTTAAATTGCTGGTCAGTGTCAACAGGACTAGCTAGGGTAAAGGTATGGGGTTATGTGGATAGGGCCTGGGTGAGATTGTTGTTGGTGCAGACTCGATGGAACGAATGGTCTCCTTCTGCACTGCAGGATTCTATGATTCTATTCAGTGAGGGGAGGGAATCATGTGGTGGGGGAGTTGTGGAGGTGCTTGGTAATGAGATTTAAATGTATGTAAGACCATTAAAATGAGCTTCTCGCCCTTTGTGTGTGTGAACCTTGTGACATCACTGGCAAGGGGTGTGGAAGATCAGAGAGCATAATCTCTCCAGAGACAATTGTGTTTCCCAATTCTGTCCAGATTTTCCGCCCTTGTAGGTGATCCCACGAACCGCTAACTTGGGCTCAAAATCGCCCTCATGCTATGCGTATTGCAGGTCAGTCTGTCATATCGGACAATAGACATGTTCCCCTTGTATTTTAGCCATCAGAGGGCAGGGTTTGAGCTGGGCTCACTTATTTTACTGATGTTTCATGGAGATGCTGGTGTTGGACTGGGGTGGGCACAGTAAGATGTCTCACAACACCAAGTTAAAGTCCGACAGTTTATTTGAAATCACAAGCTTTCAGAGCACTGCTCCTTCCTCAGGTGCATGGAGGTAGGTTCACAAATATGGCATATATGGGCAGAGTCACAACTGCAAAATAATTACAGATTGGAAGTGAAGAATGGTTGGAATGTGAGTCTTTACAGGTGATCAAGTCTTTACAGGTACAAACAGTGTGTGGAAGGAGGGATAATCACAGTTTAAAGAGGTGTGAATTGTCTCAAACCAGGACAGTCGGGATTTTGCCATCCCAAGCAGTATAGTGGGTGTTCGAAGTAGTGTGATATGAACCCAAGATTGCGATTGAGGCTGTCCTCATGTATGCGGAACTTGGCTATTAGTTTCTGCTTGACAATTCTGTGTTGTGTGTCTTGAAGGCTGCCTTGGAGAATGCTTACCTGAAGATCGGAGGCTGGATGCTCTTGACTGCTGAAGTGTTCCCTTCCTGTCAGGGAACACTCCTGCCTGGTGGTTGTTGCGCGGTGTCTATTCATCCATTATTGTCACGTCTGCGTGGTCTTGCCAATGTACCATGCTTCATGACACCCTTTTCTGCAGCGTATGAGGCAGACAATGTTGGCCGAGTCACATGAGTTTGACTTTGGATATTATTTCAGCTGAACTTAGTGCTTTTTTTTGCCCTTTGTGGGAATGGCAGTCTGGATAGGGCAAGGGTTAGTTGCCTTTCATCACATTGGCTTCGTCCTTGGGTTGTGAATCTGCTGGTGGTAGCAGTGGTATTGCTGATGGAGCTATCCCTTCGGGTGGAAGTGATTCTGCTGATGGCAGGAGTAATTCTCGTTCACATGGTTTGTGACAGTAACACTGCTGGTGGAAATATTGTGGTTGGTAGCACCTGTTGTGCTGGTGGCAGCAGTAATTTTTACCAGAGGTAGCAGTACCACTGCGGGCGGCAGGATTCCAGATAGTGGTGGAAGTTTTGCTGCAACTGGAAACAGTTCTGCTGCAGTTGACAATATTTCTGCTGGCATTTACAAAGCCCCATTGTAATGTTTCTTGCTAAAGGAGAGGATTTGAAACCAAGGTAGCTGAATGTATCATCTTCCTGTATTGAAACAATGAAAACAACTTCCAAGGTCAGTAACCAAATTCTCCCTCTACTGCGTCAACCCCTATGTTACTCCATGGGTTAATGCCACATTTGACTTCTACAAGCAATAGATTGTGCCTCAATAGAAAGCAAATGGTTTTCAAGTAGTGCTGAATTTCTACCGCTGGATGACTAGTTTTTCTTTTTGGAACAATAATTTCAAATGGGTATTTGCATGAGACACCTTTGTAAAGAACAGACTTGCTGCTTCAAAAATTGACAATATTTGCCAAATTTCAGCACCTCATAGAATCACTGATTCCCTACAGTGCAGAAGGAGGCCATTCGGCCCATCAAGCCTCGCTGACTCTCCGTCACAGTATCCCACCCAGGCCCTATCCCTGTAATCCCACATATTTACCCTACTAATCCCTTGAACTTTCACATCTTTGGGCACTAAGGGCAATTTATTCGGGAAGGTCAACCTAACTGTGAAACAAAACAGCTTATCAAGTTACAGCTGGTTGCATCTCTGCGAGCGTGTATGTTTTGCCGTTGTGATCAGTTCACCTTCAGAGCTATTCCAGAAGCACACACATGAGAGATAGCACCACAGAACCTTTGAAAAGAGGCCATACAGACCAACGTGCCTGTGCCAGCCAAAAAAGAAAAGAAACCAGTTGTTCTTTATAATCCCACTTTCCAGCATCTGGTCTGTAGCCTTGCAGGTTACAACACTTCAGATGCAGTTGAGTATTTCAGCCTTGGGTGATTTCCAAATGCCCAAATGAAAAAGAATTTCCTCATGTCCTCTCTAATCTTGTTACCAATCACCTTAAATATACACCCCTGGTAATTGAGCCCTGAATATCTGGTTAGATAACAATTGGGTTTTTTTTTGTTCATTTTTACAGAATGTGGGCATCGCTGACTGGCCCAGCATTTATTGCCCATCCAGGCAGCACGGTGGCACAGTGGTTAGCACTGCTGACTCACAGTGCCAGGGTCCTGGGTTCGAATTTTGACTTGGGCCACTGTCTATGTGGCGTTTGCATGTTCTCCTCATGTCTGCATGGATTTCCTCCGGGTGCTCTGGTTTCGTCTCACAGTCCAAAGATGTGTGCCTTAGATTGATTGGCCATGCTAAGTTGACCCTAGTGTCAGAGAGGTGCTGGCTAAAGTGATGTGGATTTGATTTGATTTGATTTATTATTGTCACATATGTTAACTTACAATGAAAAGTATTGTTTCCTGCACACTCTGCAGATAAAACATACTGTTCTTAGAGAAGGATATGAGAAAGTACAGAATGTCGTGGTACAATCATAGCTAGGATATAGAGAAGGATCAGCTTAATGCAAGGTAAGTCCATTCAAAAGTCCGACATCAGCAGGGAAGAAACTGTTCTTGAGTTAGTTGGTACGTCACTTCAGACTTTTGTATCTTTTTCCCGACTGAAGAAAGTGGAAGAGAGAATGTTTGGGATGCGTGGGGTCCTTAATTATGCTGGCTGCTTTGCTGAGACAGTGAGAAGTGTAGACAGAATCAATGAATGGGAGGCTGGTTTGTGTGATGGATTGGGCTACATTCATGACCTTTTGCATAGTGTCGGCATGGGGGGACCAGGACAGGTTGTTGGTGATCTGGACACCTAAAAACTTGAAGCTCTCTCAATCTTTTCTACTTTGCCCCTAGTGATTTAGACTGGATATGGCAATGCCAGCATTGGACTGGAGTAAGCACAGTAAGGAGTCTCACAACATCAGGTTAAAGCCCAACAGGTTTATTTGATAGCACAAGCCACTAGCTTTTGGACTGCTGCTCCGAAAGCTAGTGGCTTCTGCTACCAAATAAACCTGTTGGACTTTAACATAAGAACATAAGAAATAGGAGTAGGCCATCTAGCCCTTCGAGCCTGCCCCGCCATTCAATAAGATCATGGCTGATCTGTCGTGGCTCAGTTCCACATTCCCGCCCTCTCCCCGTAACCCTTAATCCCCTTGCCTATCAAAAACCTATCAACCCGCGTCTTAAATATATTGAGCGAGGCAGCCTCCACCACTGGGGGTGATGTTGCGAGACTTGACCTGATATTGCGAGACTTCTTACAATGTAGACAGGGGCATGTTCTCTTTTATGCTTCCTGAAGTCGATGATAATCTCCTTTGTTTTGTTCACATTGAGGGAGAGATTATTGTTGCCGCACCAATTCACCAAATTCTCTATCTCATTCCTGTACTGTGTCTCATCATTGTCTGAGATCTGACCCATTAGGTGGTGTCATCAGCAAACTTGAAAATCAAATTGGAGGGGAATTTGGCCACATGCATGGGGTTTTGGGGGTGGGGCCTGGAAGGGATTGTGGTCAGTGCAACTTGATGGGCTGAATGGCCTCCTTCTGCACTATAGGATTCCAGGACTCTATCTTAACTCCTCTCCATTTCAGAGGGGATTTGAGAGTTGATCATGTTGCTGTGGATTTATGTAGGTGAGACTAGGTAAGGATGGCAAGTTTCCTTCCCTAAACGACATTAGTGAATCAGATAGGTTTTTTTTTACAACCATTAACAATGGTCATCATTAGACTTTTAATTCCAGATTTTTATTGAATCCAAATTTCACCATCTAACATGGTGGGATTTGAACGCAGATCCCCAGAGTATTACCCTGCATCACTGGATGATTAGTCCAGTGACAATACCACAACACCACGACCTTCCAATCATTACACACCTAAGTTGAGCTAATGTACAGGTGGATATGGGGCAGTGCTAACTTACTGCTGGAAAACTCATTTGCTCAGAGTGCTTGTGGGAGCAACAGATGACAGCGACCCGAAGAGTTGAATTTATAACAGGTTCTTTGGATCTTTCCTCCCAAAACTTTAAAATGCTACTTGAAATCTATTTGCTTTTGAGACACCACTGTTTTTTGTCCCTTTCCTGACTTGTTTCGCCTCTCCCTTAAATTGCTCCTTAAAACCTAGCTTTTGGTGGACTGTTTAATACCTTTCAGTGTGGCTTGCTGGGGTCCATTCTCCCAACAACACCCCACCTGCGATTTGAGTGGTGGTGGTAGATTTGGCCCACCATTGGCTGGCAGCAGGATCCTCCGGTCCCACTGCTGTCAATGGGGCATCTTGTTGTTTGCACACTCTGCTGCCAGGAGCCTGCGGTGAGGGCACGCCATAGGTGGGACTAGCTGGAAAATCTTGTCCACTGTCAATTATTGTTTTTTAACACTCTTATGAAGTGTTTTGGGACATTTCTTTTGCTAAAGGTGCACTGTCTGAGTGGAGTCTGCACACTCTCTCTGCGTCTGCGTGGATTTCCTCTGGGTGCTTTGGTTTCCTCTCACACTCCAATGATGTGCAGATTGGGTGAATTAGCCATGCTTAGTTGCCCCTTATTGTCCCTATATATAGGTTAGGGGGATTAGCAGGGTAAATGCATGGAGTTACAGGAAAGGCCTGAGTGGAATATTCTGTTGAAGAGGCAACACAGACTTGATGGGCTGGATGGCCTCCTTCTGCACTATAGGGATTCTACGATTCTAAAAGTGCATGTTGTTGTTTGCATAGCTGACATAAAATCACAATCACTTTTGAAGCAATTTAGTTGCAATTCATTCTATCTCGTGACTCCCATTGGAACTTTAGTGGGTCAGTACACCAGTTGGTATGGTGCTGAGCACAACTGATGTGGAAGTTGCCTAATTCAATCCCAGCCCACACTGATCTCAATGTAAATTGTTACAGTGGGTCTCTGCATTCCTGAGTCAAAATGAGAAACATCAAGCCAACTTCCTTTTGCTCATCACTACTACGGTTGCAGTGTGCACACACTGGATGAGTTTCAGTCATATTGCCTACTCCACTCCAATAGTCACTGGTGCATACCTGCCAGCTCTCACACACAGAATGGTCCCTGGATACTGGAGGCTTGCACGTGGGTATGTATCAATCTTTTGCACCACCAAAAGACAGGGGTGCCAGGAAGAGAATTGGATGTTCTGGGGTAGGGTGGGGTGACAATTGTGATCTGCATCCACTTTCTAAATATAATGTTCGACTGTTAATTGTTTGAAGAAAGCAGCAGCAGAAATAGCAGTGAGCCTCCACTGGCAGCTGAGTAATGCAGACTAATAAAGTCCAGGTTTGATAGCTGTGGTATGTGCTGAGTAGGCTGATAAGCGTAGGCTGCATCAAGTATCACTATGACTCAAACGCTTTGGGGAGTTAGGATTCCTTTACTGTCATTTGTCCCAGAGTATGCTTTTTTTTGTTTACTAGCCAATGAAACTGAGAAACAATAATCAAATGACAAAGGGTTACATTGTAATGTGCTTAAACCTGTAAGCTGAGAATTTGTTTTTTAATTCTGTGTTGGCCTTCACCAATCAACTGCTGTTCAAACTTAAACACATAAAAAGGGAGAGAAAGAAACACTGAAATGGATCCAAATCCTGTTTATACAGCTGATTTCAAACAAACAGTCAAATTGAGTTTGAGTTTATATTTTCCTGGTTTGCCTTTTAACATCATCATTCAGTGCTTCACAATGAAACTTCGGTATGTGAAGTTTTCCACTTGTGAAGTTTAGATTATTTTTTTCATTGTCAATGGTTAGGATGTGGATGTCACGAGCTGGATCATAATTTGGGGTGGCATAATGGTTCGCACTGTTGCCTCACAGCGCCAGGAGCTTGGGTTCGATTCCCAGCTTGGGTCACTGTCTCTGTGGAGTTTGCACATTCTCTCCATGTCTGTGTGAGTTTCCTCTGGGTGCTCCAGTTTCCTCCCACAGTCCAAAGATGTGCAAGTTAGGTGGATTGGCCATGTTAAATTGCCCCTTAGTGTCAAGGGGACTAATTAGGGTAAATGTATGGGGTTATGGGGATAGGGCCTGTGTGGGATTATGGTCAGCACAGACTCGATAGGCCGAATGACCTCCTTCTGCCCTTAGGATTTTATCTCTAATTGCCCTAGGGTGGCACAGTGGTCAGCATTGCTACAACATAGCGCCAAGTACCCGGGTTCAATTCTGGTTTTGGGTGACTGCCTGTGTGGAGTTTGCACACTTTCCCCATATCCACGTGGGTTTCCTTTGGGTGCTCCGGTTTCCTCCCACATTCCAAAGATGTGCAGGTTAGGTTGACTGGCCACACCAAATTGCCTCTTAGCGCCCCAAGGTGTGAAAGTTAGGGAGATTAGTGGGGTAATATTTAGGGTTACGGGGATAGGGCCTGGGTGGGATGCGCTGTCAGAAAGGTGAGACTTGATGGGCCAAATGGCCTCCTTCTGCACTGTAGAGATTCTATGATCCTATGAATTGCGTTACTTGCTTAAGCCATTTCAAAAGGGCAGTTAAAAGTCAACCACATTGATGGGCTCTGGAGTCACATGCAGGCCAGACCATGTAAGGATGGCATATTTCATGAACAAACCAGATGGATTTTTACAGCTATTGATATTGTTGTCATGGTCACCATGTCTAAGACTAGCTTGTATTCCAGTTCCAAAATTGGATTGAAATTCACTTTTAGCTGCTGTGGTGAGAGTTGAGTTTGTGTCCCCATAGCCTGGGCCTCTGGGTTAATAGATCAGTGACATTAGCTCTCAGCCACC
Source organism: Carcharhinus amblyrhynchos (assembly GCF_965287045.1). Classification (NCBI taxonomy): domain Eukaryota; kingdom Metazoa; phylum Chordata; class Chondrichthyes; order Carcharhiniformes; family Carcharhinidae; genus Carcharhinus; species Carcharhinus amblyrhynchos. The sequence goes on from NC_137329.1 coordinate 53,409,842, forward strand.
AGCTCCCGCTTTCATGCACTCCATTCTATATACATTCCAATTGGCAGCAAATAATTTTCGAGTAACAATCTGGTTGGCTGAATTCTTAGTTTTGCTTCCTGGCTGTCAGCCTAATTAGCTTTCCCATTGGTCAATATTGTTTTCAGGCAATGTTTAAAATGTTAATTCAGTAATGATTTCCGCTTACAAACACATGCTGTTGTTTAGCTAGCATATTAGTGTTAACTGTATATGTCTAGATAAATTCACTTCCATCCTATCACACTGAGCTCTGCTAATAGATAAGCTGCTGTTTAGCTGTTCATGTGAAGTTGGTTTGAAAACGATCTGTTGTATCATCTGCATCTGGTTTGTTCCACTTGCTGCAGCTCTGCTACTTGTGTAAAAAGTGTGGCAAGTGTACAGGCATCCCTTAATCGTCAAGTGGTCAGACACTTTCACAGCATATTCCCCACTGCAGTCTTTGGCTACATTTACATCAGTGATTCCATTCATAATTACTTGAATTACGCCATTTATTGTAGTGATGGGCGAGTGGGCCACATGAGTGGCCCTTCTTTAACCCAGTGGGCCGCAAGATTGAAATCAGGCATGTACACTATCTGTGACCCCAATGAATAAGATTAAATATATTCAATACATGCCAAATATTTCATAAATTATCAAAAATGTTCAATCACATTAACAGAATTCTCATCAACTTCAAATGGTAAAAAAAAGAAATATTTAAGCTTTGATTGGATGCAGAGGGAGTATACGACTCTCAGAGTCAATACACATACCAAACTTCACTTGCTTTTCTTATACATGAGCATCACTGTAGTCATACCGGATGAAAAAAAAACATGTGGACAGAAACTAGTAGAATGTGGCAGCCCTGTGCAGGCTTTGAGCCAATGAAGTACTTTTGAAATGTGGTTACTATTGAAGTGTAGGAGGTGTAAAACATCCTTTGAACCCTGAAGGGCCACTTATGGCCCCCAGGACTCAGGTTGCCCGCCACTGATTTATGGCATTCATACTCAAATGTATAGGTCTGGCCAATATTTATCGTTCAACCAACTCCACTACAATCATCACCTCAATGTTTCATTGAGTCATGTGGGATTGTTCGATGTACAAATTGGCTGCTGCATCTCCTACGCTTCAACAGTAACCACATTTCAAAAGTACTTCATTGGCTCAAAGTGTGTTGTGATAGCCTGAGGTCATGAAGACAAAATATCATAAGTATTGATCCATAATTTCTTCATGGAAAATAACTACCTGCTTTGCATTTGTGTTAAGTATCAGATTTGTGGCCAATGCCACTTACTAATCGGATTATCTTTCACCTTAAATTAGAGTCACGTTTTAAGTTCTTTGGCTTGGAAAGACACTGATGAACAAACTTACAGTTATAGAACAAAGACAGTGCCTGTGATTTGATATTGCACATTCTTTTTAAAAAGGAAATGCCCGGGATTCAAGTGAATGGCTGGAATTCATTGTGGTCAGCCATGAGGTCATCCACTTAGAACCCGAGAAAGATAAATTTGCTAAAAGCCCTGTAGATGATGGGACACTTGGAGGGTTCAAGAATGAGATTGTTTAAACAATTTTTAATGGCATCAAGGGATATAGAGTCGTGGCAGGTCAATTGAATTGAGGTGCCGCCCAGTCGAATTAACCTAATTAAACATGCAGAACAGGTTTGAGAGACTGATTGGAGGAGGCGTTAGCATAGTGGCATTGTCACTGGACTAGTAATCCAGAGATCCAGGAGGTTGCACTGGGGGTCCTGGTTCAAATCCCATCACAGCAGATGGTGAAATTTAAATTCAATAAAAATTCTGAAATTAAAAATCTAATGATGACCATGAAACCATTTGTTATAAAAATCCATCTGGTTCACTAATGTCCTTTAAGGAAGGAAATCTGCTGCCCCTTATCTGGTCTGGTTTATATGTGATTCCAGATCCATAGCAGTAGAGTTGATGTTTTAAAAAATGTAATCTGAAATGGCCAAGTAAGCTACTCAGTTCAAGGGCAATTAGAGTCATAGAACCAGCCGGCCCATCGAGCTGAACTGACAACAATCCCACCCAGGCCCTATCCCTATAACCCATATATTTTCCCCGCTAATCTCCCTGACACTAAGCGACAATTTTGCATGGTTAATCCACCTAATCCGCACATCTCTGAACTTTGGTAGTAAACCAGGAGAACCCGGAGAAAACCCACTCAGACATGGAGAGAACATGCAAACTCCACACAGGCAGTCACCCGAGGCCAGAATTGAACATGGGTCCCTGATGCTGTGAGGATGCTAACTGCTATGCCACTGTACTCAGATGGACAATAAATATAGGTTTAGACAGTGAAGCCCATATCCCATGAACAAATAAAAAAATGCTTATTTCTGTCTCTGATGCTCCTATGTTCCTTTATTAGTCATTTGCTAACATTGTACAACACTTAGCCTTTTTGATCTAGGCTTACTGAGTTCATAAACTGACTCAACAGAGTCAGCATGACTGAAAGTTCATCAACTTTTTCTGCTTGCAGTGATGTGCAGCTTATGGTATCACATGGCTTGTGGTCTTGTTTACAAAGTCCAGCATGGCTTGTAGGTATTCCACTTCCTACCATCGAGCTGCTGTCTGGTTTCCTGGGGCAATGCAGATACCCATAATCAGCTTCAAATCAAGTTGGCGGTTAGAAAACAAAACTGGAACTTAAAGGATTCTGCGTAATACTGACGCACATTCATATTTTAAAACAACCCCAGTAACCTCAACAAAACCAAGATAAAGTTGCTAGCTTGATTGAACCTGCCAATGTGTGAATTACAAGGAATAAGCAAGCATAAAGGAAGTTACAGAATTGTTCATACAATTGGCTCGGCCAAAATATAAAGGAAAGGAATTACATTTATATAGTGACTTTCCTGACCTTCACAGACTCCCTACAGTGCAGAAGGAGGCTATTTGGCCCATTGAGTCTGCACTGACCACAATCCCACCCTGGCCCTATTCCCGTAACCCCAAATATTTGCCCCGCTAATCGTCTGATACTAGGGACAATTTAGCATGGCCATTCCACCTAACCTGCACACCTTTGGGCTGTGGGAGGATACCAGAACACCCAGAGGAGTCCCACGCTGACAAGGGAAGAATGTGCAAACTCCACATAGACAGTGACCCGAGGCCGGAATTGAACCCAGGTCTCTGTCGCTCTGAGGCAACAGTGTCACCTTGCCGACTTTGGGACATCCCAAATTGCTTTAGATTCAATGAAGTATTACTGAAGACAGAAGCATTTCAAAATGGCAGTGATGAGACAGAGTGAATATTTTTCACCAATTTTTGAATATTCTCCCTTTCCTCCTCCTCCCCCTCCTTTACTATACTGTTCACTGCTTTGCAGGCAGCTTTTGGAACCTCACTCAAGCAGCTATTCTTAAAGTACAAGCCCAGCATGTGAGTGCACCCTGACTGCTTGGCTGCAGGGGGCATCACAGCCAAACTCTGCCTTGTCCTCATCTGGTCTGTTGTGCAGGTAATAACCTTGACAGCATTGCTCAATATCATCACAGTTGTTAATGAGTAGCTAACGAGCTTTTAATCTGGCACACTTTCTAAAGAGCTAATTTGTAACCACTACCTAGTAATGGAAAAGATGCCTGTATATCCTGACTGAGAAGATATGGGGTAATGTGCTGGTAATGCTGCCTCTGTCTGTGTAAACTTGAGATTAAAACAACACTCTCAGACAATGCTATCTGTTTTTGCAGACTAATGGTGAGTTGACTCCAGGATTCCTGAACGGTGCAGTAAAAGCAGGTTATCTGATAACATTAAGGATTACCTCACTGCACTTGGCACAATTCATTCCAAGATTACCCTGTAAGGCTCACATTCTAACACAGTTGAGCACTGCAGGGAACTGGACCTTTAAGCTTGATGCTACCATTTAACTGTCAAGGATAATTGTCAAAGAAGGCAAATTGTCAAAAGATCACTTGCCTGGTAATGGGTGACGCTAATGAATAAGCACAAAGTGAATCATTAAGAATGCCTTCAAACAGTGAAGAGCACCTTCACTGTATTTCCACAGAGAAGCTGCCAATGTATTCTTTAATTTCTTTCTTTGGCTTAGAATATGCTTTTGTAGACCTCTGTGAAATGCCTTTTGGGTGCTGTTCCTGCATAAAGGCACAGTCCCTAAAGTCTGTAGCAGCCTAAGTGGTGGAAACTGATGAAAAGGGAAGACCATCTTTGCTGAAACATGGCTGGTTCTTAAGATGGCTTCATTGATAGTAAAGAGGAAATACCTACATGCTTGCAATGAAGATTTTATTTTTCAAATTTAGATTGACATTCAGTCTGTTTGGTCACATGAAGCCCCTGGCAGAAATATCATCTGCAAACCATAAATGATGACGATAAACTTTATTTTTCTCATATTGCCTTTTGTTCTTCTATGTCCTCTGGTTACCCGCCCTTCTGCCAATGGAAACAGTTTCTCCTAAACTATCAAAATCCATCATTATTTTAAACACCAATATCAAATCTCCACTTACCTTTTCTAAGGAAAACAACTCCAGATTTTCGAGTTCCTCAGCTAAACTTAAGTCAGTCATTCCTGGTACCATTCTAGTACATCTCTCTATCTGATTTCTCATGCCTTAACATCCTTCTTAAAATATAGTACACAGAGGAGGAGGCAATGGCTTATTGGTATTATCACTAGGCTATTAATCCAATAACTCAACTAATGTTCTGGGGACCCGGATTCAAATCCCACCATGGCAGATGCTGGAATTCGAATTCAATAAAAAACGTCTGGAATTAGGAATCTACTGCTGACCATGAAACCATTGTTGATTGTTGGAAAACCCATCTAGCTCACTAATATCCTTTAGGGAACAAAATTTGCTGTCCTTACCTGTCCTACATGTGACCCCAGAGCCACAGCAATATAGTTGACTCTCAACTGCCCTCAGGCACCTAGGGATGGGCAATAAATGTTGGCCAGCCAGTGACACCCATGTCCCACAAATGAATCAAAAAAGAGAATTGGACACGGTATTTTAGTTGGGCCTAACCAGAGCTTTTGCCATTAGTACTCGACAGCCTGACTCTCTGTGCAGATGGAAAAATTCTCAATCCTTGTGAAATTGGCACCAGATGCCCAATTCCAGAAGTCCTCCAACCCCTCCACAACCATTTTCACAGATAAGGGAGAGTGGGGAATGAGTTCAGATTGAACTTTGCACATCCGTGGTTCACGGAGATAGCTGCGTAATGTTATAGTACAGCTGCCTTCAGTCTGACCTGAAGGAGAGAATGGAAAATATGCATAATAAACCTCATATTAGACCTCAAAGGAGAAGGTCTAAACTTACCAGAACTCTTTGGAGAAGTAGGATGTCCTTTTGGAGAGGTAAGGTATCTTTTTAGATATAACCTGTAATGCCATTGGAGGGGGTCAAGTCCCCTTTGGGGAAAGTAAGGTTCCCTTTTGGATCATTAAAAGTAGAAATGAATATGCTTAAGAAGTGGATAAGTTCATTGAAACTTGAGTATTGTCAAAGCTCTTCATTTTTCACTCACTCGTCAGGACAACCAGTACTCCACCTTATTGTGACTGCCCTGATGAGTGCAAGATGAAAAGCTTTGACAAAATGTCTTTTCTTAGCAATAGTCATTGGAATTGTCAAGCTCATTGGAACTATAAAGAGAGGTGTCCAGTTGTCAAGGTATTTGCATCTTGTGCCTTTAAATATTTTTTAAAACTGTCTGCAGTGTTGAAAAAATAAATCAGTGCTTGCTCTTCACTTGTTTGCTGGCACTGGCCTGAGGGCTACCATTCCACAATTAGTGCTCCATGATTGATCTCTTACTCAGATCACAGTTTGATTGAAGTGGGACTATATACACAATTGCTTGCTTTTATAAAGGATTAAATGAAGTTAAATGTAGTGAGTGAGAGTGACTTTTTTAAAATTGTGAATTTCTTGAGAGACACCTAACATCATTCATCATAGCATGGACCCTGCGGTCTGCCCATGGTGGGTCCTGGGTGAGTTGGCATGAAAGATGTACGGGCAAAGAGTGACATTGAATAATTTGCTTCCATGAGTTTAATTTGCTTGCATGAGTTGACAGTAAATTAGAATAGGGGCTATAATAGACTATTGGATGAAGGGGCATAGGTTGGTATGGAGGATATAAGGGACAATGAGAGGGATGGGTGAAGGGTGGTAGATAGCATGGCGTGCATGGGGGACCATGAGGCATGGGTGGAGGGGCATAAGTTGATATGGAATGTTTGAGGGGCCATGGAGTGGATGGGGCATGGGGAGTGTGTGGGATGATGCAGGGATGTGAAGGCTGAATGCTGAAGGACACAATTTTTTTGTTTCATTCCATTTTTCTCTCCGCCTTTTAGGCAGTCTGCAAACTCTTTACAGAGGTAGTGGCATGACCTCAATAAACTTAAACTCACCCCAGAACAAAAATCCAGACTTCTAGGACACCTTTTCAGTACTTGGCTGGGAATTCTCCCAACCCTGTGTACTCACCTCAAGAGTGAAAATTGAGACACATTCTTTTTTAATCATTACCTCAAACTGTTTTGCCTGCTGTGTCTCCCTGCTTACTGCATCTCCTTTTAGATTGTACTGTTTAGATTATATTACCTTTCCTCATGTTTTCTGCAAAATTGAAGTACTACAACATGGTATGATGATGTAATGATGCCCTTTTGGCCTTGTTTGCGTGCATCAGGCTGCAGTCAGGCAGGTGCTTCCTGCAGCCTTTGAATTCACGATTGTGAAATTTAGAGAATGAACAATAGGTGAAGATTTAGGTCCATGCATCTTTGCAGTTTTACTACAGATCAAATGCAAAACCTGGGCTGATGCCTTTACTTTCAGAGCCAACATGGAAGCAGCATGAAATGTATGAGAATGTATATATTTTCTGAGATAAATGGAGTGGGAGGAATAATATTCTCAATAAATGTTCGCTATGCTGTTGCAATGTACAGATTTAGTGATAACCTTATCAATTAGGGCAGCACGATTGCACAGTGGTTACCCCTGCTGTCTCACAGCGCCAGGGATTCGGGTTCAATTCTGGCCTTAAGTGATTGTGTGGAGTTTGCACATTCTCCCCATGTCTGTGTGGGTTTCCTCCAGGTGCTCCAGTTTCCTACTACATCCAAAGGTTAGGTTGATTGGTTAAGCTTAATTGCCCCTTAGTGTCCAAAAATGTATATGTTAGGGGGATTAGTGGGTAAATACATAGGGTTACTGGAATAGATGCCCTGTTGGAGAGTCGGTGTAAGCTAGATGGGCCCGATGGCTCCTTCTGCACTGTAGAATTCTATACTTTGTTTTCAAACAACTTTTTTCTCTCAAACGGATCATACTTCTCCACTCACAATCTCTGTCCACACCTACACATGGCTCCTACACATGTTCACTCCATCCCACCCTCACCTTCATCAGCCAAGCTAACTTGGTCCCACACTCTGGAATTTTCTCCCTTAATCCTTCTTGTTTGCTCCCTGTCTCCCCTCCTTCAGAACCTCCCCAAAGTTTTTTGATCATACCCTGAGTTGGTCTTCTCTACTGCAAGCCATCTTCTTAAACTCCTGTCCCTTGAAGTCTTAAACCTTCACCCTCATTGAATTCAATGATCAGCCATGATCAAAATTGATGGTGGAGCGGGTTTGAAGGGCCGAATGGCCTACTGCTGCTTCTAGTTTCTGTGTTTCAACAAGTGTGAGGAGCTCGTTGACTTCTATGTCATTAAGATACAGTCATTTCTTCCCTCCCCTTATTCTACCAAGAAATATTTCTTTCCTAAGGTTCCCTTGTACCATAGACCTGAACTCTTGTTTCTCTTTGCTTTCTGTCTGATTTCCCCTCACCTCTGAGTTTATTTTTCCATGACACCCACCTCTTGCTCCCTGAAACTCATTCCCTCAAATCTGGCATCCCTTGTTGACCCCTTTGTTAGCCAATATTGTTAAAGGCTCCCTTTCAGAGAGGGACAGGGCCCTCTCTTGCAAACCACCATTGCTCCAATCTCAGAAAGACTACCTTTGATCCCTTTTTCCTCACAAATACTGCAACTTGGATTTCACGACCCTGCCATTGTGCTATAATGTGTCTCCCCTTGGTGAGTGCAGCTGGCCAATTTAAATCGCCGTACTATCCCAGCAGGCAGGGCGTGCTGTAAAATCCTGGACCTATCTTCAATCTCCCCTTCCTCTCCAAAGCCTTTGAATATATGTCATATCAAAAATCCATGACTGTCTTTCTCATACTGCCATGTTTGAATCCCTTTCCCATCTTTTCCATGTCTACTAACTGTGCCTCATCAGAATCACGTATCACATCCTGAGGAGGGATAGGCAGTCCGTCCCTCCTCACCCTGCTTGAACTGTCTGCAGACTTTGTTAGTGTTGACCACATTCCCCTCCTTCAGAAATTTCATTCATCTGGGTGGTACTGCCCTTTCCTCCATACGTTCCTTTTTACCTGGTCATATGAGGACAGGGAGGAGGTGGAGACTGATCTGTAATAGCTGCTCTTACTGCTTCTGCATCGTTACATCTAGTGTCACCTTTGCTCTTCTTATTTCTCATCTGCCTCCCAGCAACATCATCTAAAGATAGATGTTGGGTTTCATACGTACGCTTAGGACACCTGTTCACCACTTTGTCAAATCCTCCACTCTGTCTGATTGGTCAGACATCTTATCTGACGCCTGGTACAGTATGAGTAGAAACTTCCTCCAGCTGGGCCAGTACAGTGGTTAGCACTGCTGTTTCACAGTGCCAGGGACCAGTGTTCAATTCCAGCCTTGAGTGACTGTGCAGAGTCTGCATGTTCTCCCTGTGTCAGCGTGGGTTTCCTCCGGATGCTCTGGTTTTCTCCTACAGTCCAGATGTGTAGGTTAATGAGATTAGTGGGGGAAATACGTAAGGGCATAGATATAGGGCCTGGGTAAGATACTCTGTTGGAGAGTTGGTGCAGACTCGATGGGCTGAATGGCCTCCTTCTGCACTGTAGTGATTCTATAAGAACTCAAATTTGAGATACAGAAGCTATTGTTTTTGCTCCCTTTCATTAACTCCATTCCACAGTCACGACACCATCCCTGTCCCTGACCTGGTCTGAGGGTGAACCAGACCATTTGCAATCTTGGTGTCGTCTTTGAAACTGAGAAGAGCTTATGGTGATGTATGTGGTCCGTCCATCAATAAGACTGCATTCTTGCACCTCTGAATCGTCACTCATCGGTTTCTGATTCTCTCTTGCTACCTTTGAAACCTGTAAACCTGTCTGTTCCAACCTCCCATCCTCCACTGACAAGATTCCACATGGGAGAGTGACTCAGAAGGTTGAAGCACATGGAATTCAGGGGAACTTGGCGAGATGGATTGGAAACTGGCAGAGTAAAGGACACAAAGGGTGGTGGCAGAAGGCTGTTTGAGTGACCGGAAACTGGGTTCCAGTGGCGTACCAGTGCTGGGACCCTTATTGTTTGTTAGCGATGGAAAGGTGGTAGGACTGGAGGGTCTTAATGACATTACTGTTACTAGAGAGGCGGTGCTCGACAGACTGGAGGGGCTGATTGTGGACAAGTCCCCAGGACCGGATGGAATGCATCCGAGGGTTCTGAAAGAAATGGCGGAGGTTATAGTGGATGCATTGGTGGTTATTTTCCAGACGTCGCTGGATTCCGGGGAAGTGCTGGATGATTGGAAAACGGCTAATGTTACGCTGTTGTTTAAGAAGGGTGCCAGGCAAAAGGCAGGGAATTATAGGCCGGTTAGTTTAACGTCTGTGGTAGGTAAAATGTTAGAATCCGTCATTAAGGAGGAAATTGCGAGGCATCTTGAAGGCAATTGCTTGATAGAGCAGACGCAGCATGGTTTCATTAAAGGGAAGTCGTGTCTGACAAATTTACTGGAGTTCTATGAGGATGTGTGTAGGGCGGTCGATAGAGGAGAGCCAGTGGATGTGGTCTTTCTGGATTTTCAGAAGGCGTTTGACAAAGTACCTCACAAGAGGTTACTGCAGAAGGTCAGAGGACATGGAGTTGGGGGTAGGGTGTTAGCGTGGATAGAGGACTGGTTGTCAAATAGGAGGCAGAGAGTGGGGGTCAACGGGTGCTATTCGGATTGGCGGATGGTGACTAGTGGAGTGCCCCAGGGGTCGGTGCTGGGGCCTCAGCTTTTTACCATTTATATAGATGATCTGGAGGAGGGAACCGAGTGTAGGGTGTCGAAATTTGCGGATGACACCAAGATTGGGGGAACGGCAAATTGTGCGGAGGGTGTGGAGAGTCTGCAGAAGGATCTAGATAGGCTGGGCGAATGGGCCAGGAAATGGCAAATGGAATTTAATGTTGGCAAGTGTGAGGTGGTCCACTTTGGTAGGAAGAATGGTAGGAAGGACTATTACTTACGGGGCAAAAAACTGCAGCAGGCGACGGTGCAGAGGGACCTCGGGGTCCTTGTGCATGAGTCGCAAAAACCCAGCTTGCAGGTGCAGCAGGTGGTCAGGAAGGCGAATGGGATGCTGGCCTTCATAGCGAAGGGGATTGAATATAAAAGTAGGGAGGTCTTGCTGCAGCTGTATAGGGCATTGGTGAGGCCGCAGCTGGAGTACTGTGTGCAGTTTTGGGCGCCGCACCTGCGCAAAGATATTTTGGCCTTGGAGGGAGTGCAGAGGAGGTTTACTAGGCTGATACCGGACTTGAGGGGGTTGAACTATGAGGAGAGGCTGAATAAACTAGGCTTGTACTCGTTGGAGTTTAGAAGAATGAGGGGAGATCTCATTGAGACGTATAAGATGATGAACGGGATGGATAGGATAGAGGTGGAGAGACTCTTCCCGCTCAAAAAAGACAGTAGGACTAGGGGGCACAGCCTCAAGATAAAGGGGGGGCGTTTTAGAATGGAGTTGAGGAGGAACTTCTTCACTCAAAGGGTGGTGAATCTCTGGAATTCTCTACCCATTGAAGTGGTGGAGGCTGCCTCGCTAAATATTTTCAAGAAGCGGGTTGATGGGTTTTTGATAAGAGAGGGGATTAAGGGTTATGGGGAGAGGGCCGGAAAGTGGAACTGAGCCACGACAGATCAGCCATGATCTTATTGAATGGCGGGGCAGGCTCGAAGGGCCAGATGGCCTACTCCTGCTCCTATTTCTTATGTTCTTATGTTTGTTATATACATAAATGATGTGGATGATAATGTGGGGGAATGGTAAGTAAGTTTGCAGATGACGCCAAGGTTGTTAGCGTGGTTAATAGTGAAGAAGAAGGTTGTTGGTTACGGGAAGATTTAGATGGATGACATAGTAGTGGCAGATGGCAGATGGTATTTAACTCTGATAACTGCATGGTGATGCACTTTTGAAGAAATAACAAGATAAGGGAGTGTTTAATGACTGGCAGAATACTCGGAAGCTCAGGGGAACAGATGGACCTTGGAGTTCTTATTCACAGGTCCCTGAAGGTGGAAGAGAAGGTTAATAAGATAGTTAAGAAGGCATATGGGACATAAAGTAAAGTATATTTATTAGAGAGAAGTAGGCTTACATTAACACTGCAGTAAAATTACTGTGAAAATCCCCTAATCGTCACACTCTGGAATCTGTTCGGGTACACTGAGGGAGAATTTAGCATGGCCAGTTCACCTAACCTGCAGATCTTTGGGAGGAAACCTGCACATCTTTGAGAGGAAACCAGAGCACCTGGAGGAAACCCATCCAGACATGGGGAAAATGTGCAAACTCTGCACAGACAGTGACCCAAGCTGGGAATTGAACCCAAGTCCCTGGTGCTATGAGGAAGCGGTGTTAACCCCTGTGCCAATGTGCCGCCATCATTTGCTTTTATCAGTCATGTTATAGAGTATAAGAGCAAGGAGGTAATGTTGGAGTTGTACAAAGCATTGGTTAGGCCATAGGTGGAGAACTGTGTGCAATTCTAGTCACCTCACCATAGGAAGGATGCGATCGCACTAGATGGGGGACAGAGGAGATTCACCAGGATGTTACCTGGAATGGAGCACTTGAGCTTTAAGGAGAGATTGGATAGGCCTGGATTGTTTTCTCTAGAGCAGAGAAGGCTGAGGGGAGACATGGTAGAGGTGTATAATATTTTGAAGGGTATGGACAGGACAAGCAGGAAGCAGCTATTCCCCTTGATTGAGGGGTCAATCATAAGGGGTACAGTTTTAGCTGAGGGGCAGGAGATTTGAGAAAACATTTTTTTCATTCAGAGCGTGGTGAGAATGTGGAATGCTTTGCCTAGGAGGGTGGTGGAGGCCAGAATTCTTACAACCTTTAAAAAGTATCTGGATGAGCACTTGAAACATCATAACATTCAAGGACATGGAACAAATGCTGGAAAATAGGCTTAGTATAACATTAGTAGAAGTTATTGTTGGTGTAGATTCGATGGGCTGAAGGGTCTTTCCTGCGCGACTCTATGATTCCACCTTCATAAGATTGAGATGATTCCAAACTCTGCCACCCATATCCCAACTAGCATCACACCCCATCCTTGAACATGTTGGGCTACTTTGGTTCCCAGCCTAACAATGCCTCGATTTTAAATTCTCGTCCTTGTTTATAAATTGCTCCATGACCTCGTTCCTTCCTATTCTTATAGCCTCCTCCAGCCCTATAAGCCTACAAGATATTTGCTCTCCTTCGATTTTAACATCCTGTATCTCCCCGATTTTCATTGCTGTAACCTCTGGCTGCCTTGTTGTCAGATGAGGTGCTGAGCTCTGGAACTCCTTTCCTAAACGTCACTGTTTCTAACATCTCTTTTCCTCCTTTAAGATGTTGCTTTACACCCACCTCTTTGATCACGGTTATAATTAACTCTCCTAAAATCTCCTCATGTGACAGGTTTTGTTTGCATGCATGCCCATGCATGCTAAAGGTGCTCTATAAAGTGCACTTCCAGCAAAACCACTATTGTTGAGTAGCCATATTTTCACCTCTGCCTTTGTGGGTTATTTTTATTACAATAAAGGTGCTGTAAAAATGCAGACTGTTGCTGCAAACATGAGCAGAAGGCTGCAGTTTCCCCTTCCCTCAGTCAATACAGCTGTGAAGTAAGAATATTCAGCAGAACAGCGCAGGGTGTCTTTTTTGTGCTGCTTGTCTCTTTCTTACATCGAGGAAACACCAAACCTTCAGTCAGCACATTCCCAGCAGCCGTGTGCCAGAGCTAGGGAGAGGTGTGATGAGTGTGTGTGTGTGTGTGTGTGTGTGTGTGTGTGTGTGTGTGTGTGTGTGTGTGTGTGTGTGTGTGCACGAGACCAGATTCTACCAGGCTTTGGTTTCACATGCCAATGCCTTTAGAGAACCAAGCTGAAAGAGCTCCAACCCAGCCAATGGCATCTGCACGAGCTCTGGTCTATTTACATCAGATGACTGAGTAGCAAGTGAAATCGAGCACGGATGCCAACAGACCAAGAGGACTTGTGTTGCACTGTAACTTTTGGATGGAGAATGAAGGAAACACTTTGGCACCAGTTGGCTCTGAGTTGTTGACTGCACGTTGCGTGACAAGGTTAAGCCGGCACCCTACAATGACAACATATTCTATCCAAACATCTGCCCCCAGTTTCCTGCACCACACGTTCCTCTGCACCCCCCCCCCCCCCCCTCCAGCCGCCCCCCCTCCACCCCTCCAACTTCATCAACGAAAGGACAAAGTACTTGATGTTCAGCCAGTTAATGTTCCATAAGTTTAAGTTGTCAGCAGCTGGGACACGTATGCTTTATTCATTATGTGTGTGAAGCATTGCCTTCAACAGCCTTAGTGCCAACTCTCAGTAGTGCAAGAACCTTTCAGAATTAGAACAGGTCATTCCCAGCACGAGGCTTGGAGAGTTATCCCTGCAGAGCTGGTTGACAGTACTTCTTGATTTAGTTGATTCAAAAAAGCAATCATTAAAAAAAAATGTAATGGCAATTCCTATTAATTTTGTAAATAAAATAATTTAACTGTGCTTAGTTTCAAGATTTAAGATAGTGAGCAGAATTTAATGCTTTTCCTAAGGCACATTTGAAAGTGAGGGAGGGCAATTTTTTTATTCATTTGTGTGATGTGGGCATTGCTGGCTGGCCAGTATTTATTGCCCATCCCTTAGTTGCAGTTAAGAGTCAACCACATTGCTGTGGCTCTGCAATCATATGTAGGCCAGACCAGGTAAGGACGGCTGATTCTCTTCCCTAAAGGAATTAGTGAACCAGATGGGTTTTTCCGACAATCGACAATGGTTTCATGTACATGATTCTAATTCCAGATTTTTTTTGTTGTTAAATTCAAATTCCACCATCTGCCATGGCAGAATTCGAACCCGGTTCCCCAAAACATTAGCTGAATTTCTGGATTAATAGTCTAGCAATAATATCACTAAGCCATCGCCTCCCCATATTTAATCTGGCGGGATGGTGCCAGGTGTGAACCAGATCTTTAAGATCCCTGACAATTCTGATTGTTTTGACCTAGCCTTTGGATAGCCTAATGTCTTCACTTTGGACTCAGTGTTCATTTTCATTATGCTATCCCCTTGGAGGTTGGAATTAAAGGTGTTCTATGCATTCGAACAGTTGTCAACTGCCCTCCTGGTGCTCATTTTTCTCTTGGGCTTCTAGATTGGTAGATAATGAATGTGCAGCCAATCTCCCACCAAGCCTAGTAAAATAAATGAGGACTTCTCAAGTAATTGAAACTCAAAAGCAGCCATTCTCTTCCATTGGGATTGCACACTGTGGCAGGATCCACTTGGAGGAAAATTTCTCTCTGCAAATGTAGGATTGGATTGTCTGCTCCCCATCCCAACCCCCTCCCCACCATGTCCTCTGGCAGCAGGCAGTACAGTTGCGCAGTGGTTAAGACTGCTACCTCAGATTGCCAGGGACCCTGTTTCAATTCCAACCTTGGGTCACCGTCTGTGTGGAGTTTGCACGTTCTCCCATGTCTGCGTGAATTTCCTCCAGATGCTTTGGTTTCCTCCCACCATCCAAAAGATATGTGGATTAAGTTGATTGGCCATGCTAAATTGCCCCTTAGTGTCATGGGGATTAGCTAGGGTAAATACGCGGGGTTACTGGAAGCCTGGGTGGGCTTATGTTGGTGAAGACTCAATGCTCCAAATGGCCTCCTTCTGCACTGTAGGATTCTATGATTCTGGCAGAGATGGCATGTCATGGGCCACTGGCAGGATCTTCCTGTCCCGACAAAATCTACAGTGTTTTGCATGGTGCTCCATTGTTAGGGAACTCATCATTGTTGGGGGAGGGGAGGGGACGTGTCAGGAGAAGGGGTCACCTTTGACAGGACCAGAAGGTCCCACCAATAAGAATTATATATAGAGAGCTCATGCAGGCTTAGGGAGTTATTTTGGTGAACGGGTGTCAACAGGCACTGAATGGGTGCTGCGTTAATAAGACATGTTTGAATGTCTGAAATGCAATGTTGGTTCCTAATTGCGAATCCCCATCATTTGAATTTACCTAGAGGTATTTAAAAAAAGACGTTTGCAGGCTTAGCATTCAATGCTGACGAGGTGCGAGTTCCTTAGCTCCACTGAAGATGGAGACCATGCGGGGAACCAGACTGGGCAAACATGTTGTTGAGCAGGAGTTTCTACTAAATTGGGCCATTGTCAACTTTGGACAATTTGACTCAGCCTTCCCTCTCTATGATTTCCAAGACCCAAAAGGAATACGCAAACTGGCCGCTAATTAACTGGACAGTGATCTTTCAGCTAGAGAGAGAGTTGGGGGTGGGGGTGGGGGGGGGGGGGGGAGGTGGAATGGAGCTCGATAAATTTGATGCAAATCAACAATTTCCAAGGCGAGGAAACTTTAAGAAGGGCCTGAATAATCAAAAATAGCGTAAGGAGCAGTTGATTTTAGGCTTATGCAGAACAGCATAGAAAGAAATTATTAAACGCAAGAATGAGCAGCAAGTGGGTTGTGATACTCGGGGGGAGGAGTTTTGATGAAGAAAAAATAGATTCTAACAATTGGCCGAGCACGTGGAGAAAGGGAAGTCTAATTAGAAATGGGTCTGTAAGGAGAGAGTCAGAGGAAAAGTGAGCGGAAACTTTAACAAAAACAACTGCTTCCACAATACCCCCTCCCCCCCATTGCTTTTGAGTGACAAGGCAGAGTGTTTTGTGGTTCCTGTCCATGTTGGTGGCCCCTCTGCTTACAGGAGGGTGTCACCTCCACAGGTGGCTATTTCTTCTGAAAGGTCTCGAAAGGGACAGCAGCAGCTGCAGGTTGTGTATGCCAAAGCTTTATTGCTCACACAATGCGTGCACCCGTTCGAGGTGTCTGAACCTGCCTTCACACGTCAGACTGTTAAAGTATCAGAGCAGTTGAGTGGCTCATGACTCTCAACCTCCCTACTGCTTTCATAGCCAATTGCTCATCTGCCTCCAAAGACACTACTCCGTCTGGTAAATTCGAAACCCTGGCTGTACCCTTCCCTCTCCACAAGCCGTCCCTTTGCTGTCTTTTCTTTGTGTCATTGAAAAATAAATTTAAACTGGTGGCATTATTAATTGAAACTTGCGGAAGCATGAAGAGATAATGTGGAATAAAATTAATAATCTGGCTGCAAAAAAAAACTCATGAAATACTTACCAATCAGGTGTTACATTCGCTTATAACTTAAATGATTGCAGCGTACAACTGACATTATACAGCATCTATCAGGTAGGTGACAGAGAGGGGAAAGGAGACACATACAGATTGAGAAGGAAGCTAAGGAAGACGGAAAGTCTGGAAACATAGAATCATAGAATCCCTACAGTGCAGAGGAAGACAATCGGCCCATCGAGTCTGCACCAACCACTATCACACCCAGGCCCTATCCCCATTACTCCATGTATTTACTCTGCTAATCCCCCTAACATTAAGGGGCAATTTAGTTTGGCCAATCAACTTAATCCGCACATCATGATTTGTTATTGTCACATGTATTAGTATACAGTGAAAAGTATTGTTTCTTGCACACTATACAGATAAAGCATACCTTTCATAGAGAAGGAAACAAGAGAGTGCAGAATGTAGGATTACAGTAATAGTTAGGTACAGAGAAATTTCAACTTTGTGCAAGGTAGGTCCATTCAAAAGTCTGATGGCAGCAGGACAGAAGCTGTCCTTGAGTTGGTCGGTACGTGTCCTCAAATTTTTTTGTCTTTTTGCTGATGGAAGAAGGTGGGAGAGAGAATGTCTGGGGTGCGCATTGTCCTTAATTATGATGGTTGCTTTGCCGAGGCAGTGGGAAGTATAAACAGAGTCTAGTTTGTGTGATGGATTGGGCTACATTCACGGCCTTTTGTAGTTTCTTGTGGTCTTGGACAGAGTAAGAGTCAAACCAAGCTGTGATACAGCCAGAAAGAATGCTGTCGTATGATCTGTGTGCATCTGTAAAAGTTGGTGACAGCAGACATGCCAAATTTCTGTAGTCTTCTGAGAAAGTAGAGGCGTTGGTGGGCTTTCTTAAATATAGGGTTGGCATGGGGGACCAGGACACCTAAAAACTTGAAGCTCTTGACCATTTCTATTTCATCTCCATTGATGTAGACTCCATTGTGCTTCCTGAAATTGATGACTATCTTCTTCATTTTGTTGACGGAGAGATTATTGTTGTCATGCCAGATACTCTATCCCTTGATGTTGATGGTTTGACATGCTGCTTAGTTGGAGGCCAAGAAAGCACACTGTGGCTCTAAAAGAGGGGACTTCATCTCCAAAACACCATTCAGAAACTTGATCTTCTGACTTTCCTGAATGGTGGAGTATTTAAAGAAAAAACTCCAAGACAATATGGCCATTCCCAGAGAAGTGAGATTCCACTTGTTTGATGGTCCACTGCTACATTTTGGGAAGGTTGATTTCTTACCTGCTAATGTCAAGCCATTGTTGGAGCATGTATGGCCATGCGGTTGCAAATGAAGAGTCAAAGAACAAAGAATAATTCAGCACAGGATCAGGCCCTTCGGCCCCCCAAGCCTGCACCAATTATGTGTTCCTAACTAGACCATCCTTTTGTATCCCTTTACTCCCAGTCTGTTCATGTGGCTATCCAGATAAGTCTTAAATGATCCTAGAATGTCTGCCTCAACCACCTTTCTTGGCAGTGCATTCCAGGCCCCCACCACCCTCTGTGTAAAATACGTCCCTCGCATGTACATTCCCTGTATTGAACCTTGCCCCTCTTCCAAGTCCTTGCACTTTGGGATGAGATTTCAGCATTCTGTCATTTGGGAGTCAGTTGTCCATAGAGAAAGCCAATGGAATTCCTAGCTTGCTTGATGCATCTGGTCACAGTTACTTGGCTTATGTTACAAGATGTCCTCAGTGACAGCCGCTTGGCGGAATAAAGCCATGGATTAGAAATGGAGTGCAGTGATGACAGTAACAGCCGCTGGCAGAGCAGCACACAGGGTGGGAGAGGCTCCATATTTGCTTTCAGCATATGGCGTAATGCTGTGACACCCTTCTTTGTAAACCAAAGCCCCCACAAAGCACTATGTCTTAGTTGAATATCGGTATGAGCACTTCTATCAGTTTACCCCCATAGGCACATTGGTATGTGGGTACCATTAATCTGCGGAGCACCCTCATTAATGTGACCTCCATACTATGGAACTCCTATTCGCACAAGCAGCAAGATAAGAGAAAACTCTAAATGGGAAATCCATCAGGCTGTGCCTGAGGGGACCACAAATAAAGAGAAATAACGAAGTTGGTATTTTGAAAAAAGGGCAAAATTCATGGGCATGCGTATTGTTTGATGGAAAAGTGGCATGTGGGTTAATGCAGGGAGTAGTCCAGTGTAACCGATCCCACCCCATTTCCTGTCTGATTCCCCCTCCCCACCTTACAAAACAGGGGAAATCAAGACGATAGTGGTTTTAGGAGGTTGCCCGGCAAGCATGTATGTTTTCTATTTGACGTGTATGGAGAAGGCTGCATATTTATACAGCTGTCTAAGTAAAAATGGTTTGTCCCAGTAATCCTGTACTGTTACTTTAATGATTTTCAGTCAGGCGTGACCTGCTGGAAGTCTATCTGGAAAAACTGAGGGTGCTTTTCAAAAGAACAAAAAAAAATCAGATGTTTGTTATCACGAGAACATGTGAGGTGGACACTGCGTCCGATAGCCGTGCGTGCAAATTCCACTTGGATGTTGCTTACTCTTTGTAACCCAGGCTGGGGCTCAAGCTACTGTTTCGAAAGTGGAAGAGATATTAATAGATGTTCTGAGTGTTTGAAACCAGTTAGTTTAATTGGAAGCCTGAATAAATGCGACCAGTTAGATCTTCTAATTGATGCCACATTTTGCAGCCAGAGCATTTAGTGTGGATTTTGACTAATGAATTTTCTTTGATGTCAGAGCACTGACTGCTGTAGCAATGGACATATTGACGCCCCTTGCACCCCCGATGGCTTTGATGCAGTGACCTGACTCCAGAGTCATAGTGCAGGAGCCCAAAGTAAACAGAGCTGAGCTTGGCAAGTGTGCCCAATCACAGTGCGTGTTTGTGCACCAATTAGATGCCAACATGCCAAAACCTGGGACTCATTTGCTCAAGCATTCCTTACCGTTAAGTGTGGAAAGCAAGACCGGCTTGTATTTTGTTATACCGTAATGATCCTAATAAAAATTTTTTTGTTGTTGGACTAAAAGATCCCCTTCCCATTTTTGCCAGCACAGAGCTAGATAGTTTGTGTCATGCTTCACTTTTACATTTTTAGCGATCAACGCACTGTGCAAGAAAAAGGTACACAAATGGGCAATGCAATTGTTTACCATTCGGATTCTTTGGTGCTGTTCCGATTTGATCTTCAGAGCTCAATCAGGACCCACCCTGGTAACAAGCTGTCAGATCTCTTCCAAATATAATTGTCTATTGACCAAAGCTGGTTTAGGTATTCTTGAGGACTTTGGGTACCAAGAACAGGCAGGTTTCTCTGTACCACCCATACAATATAACCTACCTGCCACCCCATGCCCAAACCATGATTCTGTAAAGCATGCCTGTGTGATAAAATGTGTGCAAAAATAGGCTTATAGAATGGTAACAATTTTTTTCATTCATACCTGGAATGTCAGCATCACTGACAAGGCCAGCATTAATTGTCCACCCTAATTCCCTTGAGAAGGTGGTGGTGAGCCGTAATCTTAAACCACTGTAGTCCATGTGGCGCAGGTACACCACAATGCTGTTAGGAAGGGATCTTGACTAGGTGCCAGTGAAGGAATGGCAATATATTTCCAGAACGATGTGTGACTCAGAGGGGAACTTGCAGGTGGTGGCATTCCCATGTGTTTACTGCACTTGTGCCTGTAGGTAGTAGAGGATTGGAAGGTGCAGTTGGAGGAGCCATGATGAGTACATAGAATCCCTACAGTGCAGAAGGAGGCCATCTGGCCCATCAATTCTGAATCAATATCAATCAATCCCACCCAAGCCCTATCCCCATAACCCTACATATTTACCCTGCTAATCCTCCTGACACTAAGGGGCAATTTAGCATGGACAGTCCACATAACCGGCACATCTTTGAAGTGTGGGAGGTAACCAGAGCACCCGGAGAAAACCCACGCAGACACGGGGGAATGTGCAAACTCCACACAGTCACCCAAGGCTCGAATTGAACCCAGGACCCTGGCACTGTGAGGCAGCAGTGCCAACCACTGTGCCACCATCTCACCCCGAGTTGCTGCAGTGCATCTTGTTGATGGTACGTGTTGCTGCCCTTGTGCATTAGTGATGGAGGGAATGAATGTTTTAAGGGAGCGGATGGGGTGCCGATCAAACGATTGCATGTGCAGTTGTTAATTGTTTACCTGACGCTATGGAGGAGTCTCAAAAACAAGACAGCTGCTGTGCTGGCTCTTTGGTGGTGCCACCTCGCATGCAATGGACCCGTCACTTTAGCACTGCAATATAAAACAATAACACAGTGTGATCAACATCTGCCAGTACCACCAGCTCATCTGGAGGGCTGTCTACGCAGTACCTTTCTAAATGGGTGGAATGAGAGAGTCCAGTGCTGAGCTGTCGAGTCAGGCCTAACTTCACAACATGTGAAATGCCAGCGGGCGGTGCTGGATTTGCCTTTTTACGTGTGAAGCCCTCGAAGCATTTGATTCGACTGAAGTGGAGAATGGGGAAGGCAGTCTGTGAAATATGTTTGGATTCCCTTTATTTTCTGCTGAAGAGGTACAAGCTCTTAAAATTAACATTGTTCAATCCTCTTTTATGGAAAGGGCAAAAGTAGTGGGATTTTATGCAAACGGCCTCCCTAACCTTTGTCTTGCAGCTCCCTCTCAGACTGCCCATTACCACCCAGGTTTGAAAGGCCTGCTTTCAGACAAAAATGGCAGCGACACTGGGCTACACAATAGAGCCATTTCACGCCTCATTTCACCAGGGTTTAAAAAAAAACTGATTGTGGTCGCCTCCCCTCCCAATCCTTCTCAGGATTCTAAATTAGTGGAGGCGTCCTCTTCGGATTGCTGGGCACACTCTGTAATGAAGACTCAAGGCTATTGGACATTTTTGCTGTGGACAGGCTAGGCGTTTGTGCGGGGGGTGGGGTAGCAAGTGTGGAGAATTGTACAGAAAAGGGGAAACAAATTGTATGTGGTGGGGAAGGGAGTTGGGAGATAACGAGAGAGAGAGAGCGAGGAAGAAGCGAACTTGATTGTTAATAGAATCGTAGAATCGGACAGCACAGGAAGGGGTCATTTAGCTTACCGTGCCTGTGATGTCTCTTTAAAAGAGCGATCGGAATAAATCTTGCACCTCTATTAAAATTCCCAGCGAAGATCTGAACATCCTATTAGGTACACTTTGTGAAGGGGAGAAGAGTGATAAGAGACAGAGAGAGAGACCTGCCAAAGGTGGGTGGATGTATTGGCTGTGCAAGGCTAAGGTTATGTAGATGAACCATAGAGACGTGCAGCCTCAAGGCTGCAGTGTGTGCACATTGCAGGTACAAAGGGAGAGACATGACTCTGCATAATCGACAGTCCAAAGATGTGCAAATTAGATGGATTGGCCATGGTTTAAAAAAAAGTTGACTCCTAGGATGCCAAGAGTATGGGTTAGGTGGATCTGCCATGGTTATTTGTGGGGTTTTGGGGATAGGACGGAGGAGAGGGCCTGGGTAAGAGAGTCCGTGCAGACACAATGGGCTGAATGGTCTCCTTCTGCACTGTAGGGATTCTGAAATCTGCACATAGTAGAATTCATTACCACAGGAAGTAGTTGATGCCAAAACGTTGAATGCATTCAACAGGTGGTCGGATATAGCACTTCGAGCAAATGGGATGAAAGGTTATGGGAAAAAACAGGATAGGTTATTGAGTTGGATGATTAGCCATGATCATAATGAATGATAGACTGCGTTCAAAGGGCCAAATGGCTTTCCTGCTCCTATCTTCTATGTTTCTCAGTTAAGGCGAAAAAGATGCTGCCAGTAGGTAGAAAGATGGGTGAAAGTGTCAATCTCCTATTCTGAGGAGAAAAGAACATGGGTGTTCAAAGATGAGTCAAGCCCAGAAGGCATTGCTTTCTGCTCGCCATCTTTTTTTATAAAGTTTATTTATTAGCATCACAAGTAGGCTTACATTAATACTGCAATGAGGTTACTGTGAAATTCCCCTTGTCGCCACACTCTGGTGCCTGTTCAGGTCAATGCACCTAATCAGCAAGTCTTTCAGACTGTGGGAGGAAACCAGAGCACCTGGAGGAAGCCCAAGCAGACATGGGGACAACGTGCAAACTCCACACAGACAGTGACCTAAGTTCTGGCGCTGTGAGGCAGCGGTGCTAACCATTGTGTCACCATGCCGCCCACATCGATCGCAGAAGAGGAAGGCTAACAGGAAATCAGTCGGAGATGTTGTTGCCAGCCCCTTCAATTATCCTTGTTCAAATAAGGGTGTAAAGATAAGCCCAGAAACTGCAGACCAGTCAGTTTAACCTTTGCAGTGGTGAAATTTAGGACAAAATTCATGGTCACGTGGACAAATGTAGATTCACTTAAGCAAAACCAACACTAATTTGTTGAAATTTTATTTTGGAAGGGGTAACAAGAGAGAGT
The DNA here is from genome assembly GCF_965287045.1 of Carcharhinus amblyrhynchos. Lineage (NCBI taxonomy): Eukaryota > Metazoa > Chordata > Chondrichthyes > Carcharhiniformes > Carcharhinidae > Carcharhinus > Carcharhinus amblyrhynchos. The sequence goes on from NC_137329.1 coordinate 53,433,015, forward strand.
TGATAGGGCAATGTAGTTGATGTGGTGTACATAGACTTTCAAAAGGCATTTGATACAGTGCCACATAACAGGCTTGTGAATAAAGTTTTAAGTCATGGAGAAAAGGAACAGTAATAACATGGATAAGGAATTTGAAGAGTGACAGGAGACAGGAGTAATTAATAGATACGTTTTGGGCTGCAGAAATATTTGTCATGGTGTTACCAAAGTATCAGTGTTGGGTCCTTGTTCTTCTGATATACATTAATCGCCTAGAGTTTGATATACAAGGCAAAATTTCAACATTTGTTCTTATAAAAAACTTGAAAACATTGTGAATGGTGAGAATAGTACAGGTCCTGAAAAGGACATCAGAAAGTTGAGGGAATGGACAGAAGGGTGGCAGGTGCACTTCAATGTGAAGTGTGAAGTGATTAATGTTGTTCAGCTCAACATGGAGAGAAAGGGGGTGCAGGAGCAGAGGGATCTGGGTGCGTATGTGCACAAGTCATTGAAGTGGCAAGACAGGCTGGGAGCAGAATTAATAAAGCATACAGTAAATATCCTGGGCTTTGTTAACTTGTTGGGTTTTACATTTAACACCTGAAAGTCAAAAATATTTTGTAAAATGTATTCAAATGTCTGCATGTGCCTGATGGCCAAAAGCCTTCTGCTGTGTTGTAGAGTTAGGATTCCATTCTAAGCTACTATTGCTAATGATTTCTGCCTAGTTTTCACTGATATGCTGCTCCAAGATCGACAGAGAGAGAGTAAATGGCAATTTACATCCTTCTTTATGGCAGTTTTATGACAGGAGATCCCTTGCAGAAATTCTACCCCTTAATCAGTGTGGAATTGGACAGAATGTGCTTACCTTTCTAATATTAAATCAAATTTGCCTTCAGTGAAAAAGTGAGAAAATATGTATCATAATGCAGCTACTCTAAAGTTGAACCTGTTTCTCCTTAAGTGTTCTGTGACTTTAGATTTCACTGCCACCAGCTGGATTGTCCTTGCTTCTTGCCTGAGGAGATCCTCAGGTTAAATCACCAGCTCTCCCCCCAGATAGTAAAGGTAGGCCATAGGCTGCACTCCCTGAGAGGGGAGAGCAGCCTAAGGCCTATCTTTACTCTCTGGTAAAATGGTTTGTGATTCTCTTGGTCAGATACAGCATAGCAACTTGGGGCAGCACGGCAGCAATGTGGTTAACACCACTGCCTCACAACGCCAGGGACCTGGGTTCAGTTCCTGGCTTGGGCCACTGTCTGTGCGGAGTCTGCACGTTCTCCCCATGTCTGTGTGGGTTTCCTCCAGGTGCTCCAGTTTCCTCCCACAGTCCGAAAGATGTGCATTGGCCATGCTAAATTCCCTTCAGATACTGGAGTGTGGCGACTAGAGGATTTTCACAGTAACGTCATTGCAGTGTTAATATAAACCTACTTGTGACACTAATAAATAAACCTTAACATTTATTTAATTGCCCATTACCATTTGTGCTTGGATGGGATAGGACTGCAGAGCTTTTGACCTGTTGGTTATAGGTTTGCTTTGCTCAGTCCTGTTGTATTTGCTTTTCTTGCCTCTCAGTTCCATTTCGTTGCTTTAGCAGATTGGCAACAGATTTTCAGTTATGCTGCTTAGGGCATGCTGTTCTAACTCCATGTTGAGCCAGGACTAGTCACCTGAATTGATAGTGGTGACAAACATGCTGGGTCATGTAGGTACAGTTTGTGGTGGAATACACAGTGCCTTGTGGAGTGCTGGTTGTGCTGTAAGTTCAGCTCCAGTCAACCATGTTGAATTGGCACTGTCTGCAGTTGTGAAGTGGATGGAGTGACTGATTCATACCAGTTGTGAGATCCTTTCAACTTGGATTGAAAATTGCAATTCAGGTTGTGTGTAATTGATCCTATATGGGGGTGTTAGATGCGCTGGAACCATTTATATGCTGCTTATGTTGAATGTGAAGTGGATCAGCAAAGGTGATGAGGCAGAGCAGGACTGAGTGTGTAATGGATCGAGACCGGGTTTGTAATGGATCAGAAGTGAGCGTGGAGTGTATCGAGACCTTGTGTAAAATGGATCAAGACTGGGTGTGTAAAAAATCTGGGTGTGTAATGGATTGTGACTGGGTGTGTAATGGATTGAGACCAGGTGTGTAATGGATTGAGACTGGCTGTGTAATGGATTAAGATCGGGTGTGTAATGGATTGAGACCGCGTGTGCAATGGAGTGAGACCAGTTGTGTAATGAAGTGAGACCGGTTGTGTAATGGAGTGAGACCAGATGTGTAATGGAGTGAGACCGCATGTGTAATGGAGCAAGACCGGGTGTGTAATGGATTGAGACTGGGTGTGTATGGATCGAGAGTGGACGTTTATGGATTGAAACCGGGTGTGTGATGGATCCAGACTGGGTGTGTAATGGAGTGAGACTGGGTGTGTAATGGAGTGAGACTGGGTGTGTAATGGAGTGAGACTGGGTGTGTAATGGATTGAGACCGGGTGTGTAATGGACAGAGACTGGGTGTGAAATGGATTGAGACCGGGTGTGTAATGGAGTGAGACTGGGTGTATAATGGAGTGAGACTGGGTGTGTAATGGATTGAGATCGGGTGTGTAATGGATTGAGATTGGGTGTGAAATCCTGCCTTTGTGGCTCAGAATGAACTCCTACTCAGGACGCGATTATAAGGTTGTGTGCGTTTAAACCCTGGATGATCTTTATTACTATTTCTTCTGCGTTTTGAAGAAAATAGAACAAAACAGATGAGTTATTGAAGTCAGCTGGAATGGACACCCAGGGCTACAGCCTGAATAAAGTAGAAGTGTGCAGCGGCTGCTGGGTTGCTGGGACCACCCAACCTCTTTATGCTAAACTCTTTGCCCTTTGTTCGCCAAGCTGAAAATGTGCGTCTCATATTTCACCTTTTAAGCCTTGAGATTGATTTAAATTATAGACTGGGTAACAACGGCAAATGGGATTTCTAAAGATAGCAGACATTCCATGGTCTAGTGAATTAGCTGAATATTAGGACTGTGTTGAAATTAGAGTCCTGTTAATGCACCCATGTATGTAAATAAAAACGAAAGGGCATGTTGAATACCCTGGGCTTGTTAATGGACCCATGTATGTAAACACAACTAAAAGGGGAAGAAGGATACCTACCTACAGGGGAGAATTTGTTTTTAAATTTTGGGTAGAAACAACATTACGAAAGAAAATATGGAAGCCAGGTGAAAGATCGAGTGCTTATTTGGATAGTTCTGTGGCATCCAATACATTTATACGGATAAGGATCTTGTGATTAGTTTTTAAGGTCTTTCAAATAAGTCAATCCATTTAGTAGGAAAATCATGGGTGGCTGGAAAGTAGATTATTGGGCTCTAACCTGTATAAACACTATTTTAACTTTACAGTGATCTTTGAAGCCAACTGTTTTCCTCAGACAAGTATTAGTAACATATGGGGGTTGGTTTAGCTCAGTTGACTGGACAGCTGGTTCATGACGCAGAGCGACACCAACAGCGTGGGTTCAATTCCCTTGCTGGCTGAGGTTATTCACGAAGGCCCTGCTTTCTCAATCTTGCCCACGCCCCCTCATCTGAGGTGTGGTGATCTTCAGGTTAAATCACCACCAGTCAGCTCTCCCCATCAGAGGGGGGAGCAGCCTATGGTCATCTGGGACTATGGCAACTTTACCTGAACATTTATTAGTAACATGTGGGTTCTTATTTTTAATCTCCATGTCTCCGACACAGAATATTCATAGCATCATAGAATCATAGAAATCTACAGTACAGAAGAATGCCATTCGGCCTATCGAGTCTGCACTGACCACAATTCCACGCAGGCCCTATCCCTCTAACCCTAGTTAGTCCCCCTGTCTCTAAGGGGCAATTTAGCATGGCCAATCCACCTAACCCGCACATTTATGGACTGGTGGGAAAAACCCACATGACATAGTTGAGGTGACATTCATAGATGCATGGGAAAGCTGCATATGTACATGAGGGAGGAAGGAGCAGAAGGTTATCTTCATAGGATGAGATGGAATAGAACAAAAAGACCAACACAAAGTAGATGGGCCAAATGCCTTGTTCTTGTGCAATCTTTTCTATGTAAATCTCCTGTATAAATGTTAAGAGTCTAAGGCTGACTGGCCCATTGCTTGAAGCGTTGAATAGCCGAGGCATACAGAGTTTCAATGTCCTTGCTGATCTTAGTTTTGGAGTTTTAGAGAGGCATTTTAATAGACCTTGGTTCTCCCACCCCCCTTTCGGATTGTGAGAGGAAACCAGAGCACCTGGAGGAAACCCACGCAGACATGCGTAGGTCCCTGGTATCATGAGGCAGCAATGCTAACTACTGTGCCAATGTGCTGCCCACAATGTTCCACAGTTCTGGGCTCCTCCTAACCCTCTGCAAGTATATAATTTCTTGGAGAGGCAAGGACAGTTGGACCAGAGTGCTACATTTGGCTTTGAGGCAGGGTACCTTTAAAAGTGATTGGGCACAAAATTGGGATCATTAGTTCTCATTTTGTGGATGCCATGAATGCCCTCAGACCTTGATTCAGCAATGCTATTTTGAAGATCAACTATCCATCCAATCCCTCTCGTCACCTGGCATACCTCATTTTGGCTCAACAGCAGGAAAGAATTAGTGCTATCTGAAGGGATCATCAATTATTTACATTTTAGTTGCTGATTTATTAATTCAAATTGTTATTTCAATTTTATTAGTATTTGGTACTTCCTACAGTTGTTTAAATTTGAGAAACGTTAAAGGAAGTGGCGTGGCAGATGGTGAATGAGTTTTTGCTGACTTCCAAGTTTCTGTAGAAAGCAATGACTTCTAGACAGGCTCTTCAGAATAAAGCATGACTAACAGGATGAATAGAGGTCACACCGAGCAGAACAAGCTGCTGAAAGAGGGAGGAGGAGTTTCAACATGAGGCCTGAGCTGCCCAGGATGTGCAGAGAGCAACTCTCCAAGCTGAACTTCAACTGGAAACAATTGTGTGAGATGCCTGCACTTGTGCAATGAAGCCCTTAGTGGTCATGCCCTATATTCTACAGCCTCAAAGCAGGGTGAGGATGACTTCCAGTTATTGAACTGTGACAGCCACATCAGCCAAACAAGATTCAGCTCTGATGAAGGATCATGCTGACTCGAAACACTAGATTAAATTTAATTTGATTTAGTATTGTCATGTGTTTCAGTATACAGTGAGAAGTATTGTTTCTTGCGTGCTATACAGACAAAACATACCGTTCACAGCAAAGGAAAGGAGGGAGTGCAGAGTGTAGTGTTACAGTCATAGCTAAGGTGTAGAGAAAGATCAACTTAATATGAGGTGGGTCCATTCAAAATGACTGCAGGGCAGAAGCTGTTCTCGAGTCCATTGGTGTGTCCTCAGACTTTTTTATCCTTTTCCCCATGAAAGAAGTGAAGGAGGTATATCCGGGGTGTGTGAGGTTCTTGATTATGCTGGCTGTTTTTCCGAGGCAGTGGGAAGTGTTGATGGAATCAATGGATTGTTCTCTCTCCACAGACGCTGTCAGACCTGCTGAGGTTTTCCAGCATTTGTAGTGGCTGTGGGGGTAGCGGTGGTTCTGCACTATGTTCCTTTCCAGGCTGGATTGAAGATATTTTTAAACATCTCACAGATTGACATTCACTGTTATGGAAGGGAAAACAGTGAGGCTCTCCACTTGAGACCACAGCTATAGTCGTTTGGAGTGACTGGCTTTGCTAGGGTTGCAGATTTCTCCCAAGTGCAGGGTGCAGTACAGTGCATGGACATCATTTTGTGGATGCTACATGTCAACTCTGCCTCAGGAAGAAAATTATTGCAGTTCAAACTGTCAGTCACAACACCTTCATTGTGGTGAAGCCTGTTTGTGCCAGCTGCGGATACAGGCAAAGCAAGGCCTGTGCCAATTTGGTGCTAGACTCTTCCATGCTGCTTGACATTGACTTCAGGCTTTCTAATGCACCAAACATTTCATTGTGCACATGCATCAATATTAATCTGTGAGCTGCCCATCAAAGTGCTCATTTGAGTCCTTTGCAATGGAACTTCATCCTTTGGTGACCTGACAGCTGTTCCCTATGCTGGAATAGTGTCTTAACCAAGAAATTCTGCTGCAGGTCTATCAGCTAAGATTCACACAATATAAAAGCAAAATATTGTGGATGCTGGAATCTGAAACATGAAACAGAAAATGCTGGAAAACCTCAGCAGATTTGACAGTGTCTGTGGAGAGAGAACAGTCCATTGACTCAGTCTAGACTTTCCGCTGCCTTGGAAAAGCAGCCAACTTCCACCTTCTTCCACCAGGAAAAAGATATAAATATCTGAAGACACGTACCAACCGATTCAAGAACAGTTTCTTTCCTGCTGCCATCAGACTTTTGAATGGACCTACCTCACACTAAGTTAATCTTTCTCGACACCCTAGCTATGACTGTAACACTACATTCTGCACTGTCTCATTTCCTTCTCTATGAACAGTATGCTTTGTCTGTATAGTGCACAAGAAACAATAACTTTCATTGTATACCAATATTTCGAATCAGCATGACCCTTCATCAAAGATTAATCTTGTGTGACTGATGTGGTTGTCATATATGGCAGTTTTTGCAAGCTGTGAGAGTGAGGCTGATGGAAGGCTAACTGTATGTAATGAGGCTAGGTATATATTAGGTACAGATTCTGATTGAGAGAGATTGTTGGTAGGTGAGTGATGGGAGAGTGGTGCATTGAGGAGTGACTGAAGCTAGTGGTACAGTTAGTGCTGTAGGAATTTGAAGGTGCATTTACTGACCTTGACAATTTGTGCGAGATCATTGAACTTCTTTCAGAACTGCACTCACGTCCTTGGGATTTGAGTTCTAGTATTGATCTCGACAGCAAACTGCTCCCACAATCTTCTAAGCATGTGTTTGGAGAGTCTCTGCCCCTAAGGGATACAGGATATCTCTTCTTATCAAATCCTCTACGAAGGCCATAAAGTTTGGAGCCCACTCTTTCAGCCATTGTTCACTGTTTCTCAGGTCAGACTCACTTTCTACATGACTGCTAGCATTTGCTCCATCCACTGTGTGCCTTAGCTTTCAGAGGCTAGCTTTAATCAACCTGTCGCAGGGCCAACCTACATTACGCTTGTTTAAAAATGGTGGATGGGATCCAATTCCAGGATTCCCCTTGGTGGTAGTTTTAAAGGACGTGGAATAACAGTGCGAGTTGGATTGCCCACATGCAATTGTCCCAACATTTCTAGTTCCATTGTGGAAGTGGGCGTTTCAGAATCTCCCCTGCAATTTTCGTGGAGTTGGGATGGCTTTGGAAGGTGACATTGTTTACATCAGCTCAAAGTGTCAGTAACTATGGGGAAACCCTGTCCTGAAGTCACAAATTTTTTGACAGAACAGTTCAAAAGGTATGGCCAACTCCACTCATCTTAATGAAATGATGCATAGTAAGTTATATATGTATTTAATAGGGTGATTGATGATAGAGCTTTGCTCTCAAAAGATAAGTTACCATTAAATTGACCAGTGTTGTAAAAATGGAAAAAATGTTTCTAGTTTCCACTGGATAAAGTGCCCTTCTGCATTGAATAATTTAAAATTCAGATTTGATTCCTGTCTCTCTTGTCTCCAGTAGTTTTATCTTTTCATTTAATTTCAGTTCAACCATCTGTTTCACTGCTTCAAAGCCTGAACAGATGGCTAAGCTCTCTGAATTACTTCAAAGGCTTCACTATATTCAGCCCTGGATGTTTTATTGACAATTGTGAACTGGAATCTCATTATGAATGAGTGGCTAAGCTCCAAAACAACTACTAGATTCAACTCAGTGGGGATTGTTGCTACAGCTATTAATGACACAGGTGAGATTTGTAATTTTGAGCCTTAAGACAGTCTCAAAGATTTTAGTGTACATTGTTGATACTGGGTGAAGTCAAAATGCTGCAGATACTGGAATCTGAAAATCTCAGCAGGTCTGACAGCACCTGTGGAGACAGAGAATAGGGCCAACATTTCGAGTCTGGATGATCCTTCATCAGAGCTGATGAAGGGTCATCCAGACTAAGGACATTGGCTCTATTCTCTCTCTCCACAGATGCTGTGGATACTGGATGAGTGGGTGTGGAAAATGAGGTAGACAAAGGGGTTTGAGGGGGCATCAAAGACATGACAGGGGTAGGAGTTGCAAGCTAGACCACCTTTGCTCACCCCTTCTCTACCTCAGGCTTGCTTCTGGAGCCAGTGTCCCGAATTGCAACCCACCTCAACCACTAGAATATGGAGATAGTGTGAGTGAGCTTTGCTGGGCAGGATGTGGGATCCAAACATCGAGAAATGGCCCAAATCTTGATTCCCACCTCTAAGGTGAAAATATGACCCATGATCTGTGCTGTATGGTTCAATTAATCATTTACCTTGATATGTGTGTTATGATTCATCATCCAGAGTACCTCTCTCTCTCCTCACTTTTCAGTGTCTCTCTCCCGAAGAATGATCAGTTTTCCTTATTTTAATTCTGGTAGATGAATGCCACATCTTTATTTTCCAGAAATTCTCCATTTCTCTGGTGACTGGTATTAATGTGGTAACTCACCAGCTGCAGATGTTTCAAAGTGTAAATTTGCAGGCGCTCTGAATCACATAAAGCAGCTGTACATGGAAGCTGTAACAGTTATTCTTGTTCCAGTGGCATTTTGAACATTGATTCAAAGCATTCCTTTGACCTTCAAGTTGAATTTGGCCTATTAAGCATGATGTGCCTTTGAAAAAAAGGATAAAAAAAAGCTTGTGTTTATAAAGCACCATTCATGTACTCGGGATATCACTAAATCAGAATACAGAAGGAGGCATTCGGCCCACTGTGTCTGGACTGGCTCTTCAAATGAGCATCATTGGTTGGTGCCATTCCCCTGCCTTTGCCCTGCACCCCTAAACATTATTCAAATAATCATCTAATGCTCTATTGAATGCCTCGATTGAACCTGCCTCCATTACACTTCCAGGCAGTGCATTCGAGATCCGAACCACTCGTTATTTGGAAAGGTGTTTTTCCAAAACACTTTGCGTAAATACAATCATGGCAAACATGACTGCCAGTTAGTGCAAAACCTGAGCCCCACCTGTGTTGTTATCTGATTTTTATTGATGTGGGAGCCAGGATCTTATGACATTGGGTCACATAACATGTCATCACAGGACACGTGTGTACAATTTGCTAATGTTATTGTATAGGTTGAGTGTTTCAGTGTCAGCAGTTTAGCAGTTATTGTAGAAGGAGTTTAGAGAACGAGAGCACCATCATGTGCAAGCAAATAAAGGTCACAGGACTCAACCATTATGTCAGTCCTGGGCAAGAATTAGTACTTGTGGGAGGCATGGTGCTGAGGCTTTCTCTCAGCACAGATAGAATATGTTCAGGAGACAAAACATGAAGGTGCAAGTGGAATTCAGAGGAACAAGATATGATGACTCCATTGATACAACTGTAAAGTATGAAATGCATAATGGAGAATGGGAGGCCAGCATTGAGATGAAAATCTTTTTATTGGATCCAATCTGAGAGTGTTTTAGAAGTGGCAGTGGAGATTGAAGCCCCAGTGGTATTATCGCTAAACTATTCATCCAGAACCTCAGTAATATTCTGGGGACCCCGGTTCGAGTCCCACCAAGGTAGATGATGGAATTTGAATTCAATAAAAATACCTGGAATTAAGATCTACTGATGACCATGAAACTATTGAATTTTGGAAAAAAACCCATCTGGTTCACTAATGTCACTTAGGGAAGGAAATCTGCCGTCTTTACCTGGTCTGGCCTACATGTGACTCTAGAGCCACAGCAATGTGGTTGACTCTCAACTGCCCTCTGAAATGGCCTAGCAAGCCATTCAGTTGTCACCACTACCTTCTCAAGGGCAATTAGGGATGGGCAAGAAATGCTGGCCAACCAGCAATGCTCGTGTCTCATGAATGAATAAATGAAAATCAAGAATCGAGTGCAAACATATCATTTGGTATGAAATGTGATGGTGATTTCTGGTAGAATGGGGTGGGATGGGGGAAGGGTGCAGTGGATAAGGCAGCATCAGTAATTGATGTAACTGATATCCAAGTGGTGGTTTATGAGTTCTGGATCATTTTGAGTTTTTTGTTATGTGAGGAGGGTCTGAATGATAATGTTACCTCCTGATTTTCAGATGCAGATTAAATTGTGGATCGTGCTTCCCCTTTCATCCATCTGAATTCCCTCCCTGTCAATGAAGTGCCTACAGTACCAAAAGTGGCAAGGTTGCAATGGTGGCACCAGACACTCATGTCCACTTAGTACACTGAATGGGCACACTTGCCATCTTAGAAAAAGGAATTTCTAAATTTCTCTGCCTCCCCACCTCTCCTAATGTAAGACATCCTTAAAATCCTAATTATTGACCAAGCTTTTAGTCCCCTGTCCTAAAATCCCCTTCTGTGACTAAGTGTCAATTTTTCCCTTGTTATGCTTGTGACACAAGATATGGTTGAGGAATGAACATTGTCCATGTTACTAGGAGAGCTCATCCTGCCATGCATTGTTTGCATTCAGCTGAGAGTGAAGAAGAGGGGCCTAGCCCTAATGTGAAAGACTGCTGTCCTGACAATGCAGCACACCATCAGTACTATGTTAACGCTTCGATGTCAAACTCAATGGGGGAAGTTTTCCCATTTCGCTTGCCATGGGAATTGTAGCAAGCACAGGGCGGCAGACCATCCGTTGACATTGGGCAGGATTTTCCGGTTTTAGGGGTGAGAGCGGCTGGAAAATCTCACCCCAATGACTTGCACTTATATAGCACCTTTCACAACCACAGGACACCCCAAAATGTTTTCCAGCCAATGGCCATTTTGAAGCCTTTATGTAAATTACCGTGGTGAAGTTATTGCATGCCATGTGAAATATTACTGACAACAAATGATGTAAATCTTGAACATATAAAAAATGTAAAATGACTGTGGGAGCCATGGGGCTGGGTTCTTGGGGCAGGGATAGCAGGAGGCTGGAGATGGAGGTGGGGGGTGGTGGTGAGAAGGATTGTATAATGAGGAATGAATATCAATAGATTGATTAAAAATAACGTCACCTATACCTGTTGTACCAAACAGTCGGAGCCAAGGGCCTCGGCCTTTAGTGTCTCTCAATCTGCCTTCCTGTCACCAGGTTTCCTTTTTACAGGTGTGGATTATTTCTCGACCGTTTAGCTTGTGGCGGGATACTCATTGTGTTGTGAACAACAAGGAGACCCTTGACTAAGGCAGCCCTGTCCCAGCAGCCTTCTCTTTTTCTGCCCCCATTGATTGTTGGCTGGTGACACACAGACTTGCTAATTACTTGCTGTGTGTGAAAAGCTTGCCGCCAATTCTGGAGGATTTCTTTCCCCACCCACTGCCTTTATGTCCTTTTTTATTTGACCAGTGACCTCTGACCCTGCTCTGTTGACTCTGAAGCCAAAGAAAATGAAAAAAGAATCAACCTCCCCCGGTCCCCCCCTCAGTACCCCTCCTTCTGTCGTCCTCCCCCTGCACCTCCCCCCTCCCCCATCCCCTGGAATCACCTTACACTCGCCTTTGCTTTCAGATGGGCTATTGGCTCTTGTGTTAAAAAGGAAGAAAAGATTATTTCTTTTTCCTGGCTGCTGAATTCCCCTGAGCTGACTGCAGAACTTCGGAACAAGATAGTTGGGCTGAGGACAAGGTTTAGCAAGAGGTAGAGGTTGCGTTAATTTGTCTTGAGTTTAAAGCCTGAAAGAGGCATTTGTGCATTTTAGCAATTAGTCATGGGCCAGCATTTATAATGGAATAAAATCCTCTTTATAAATATGCTGGTTACAGTGATAAGTCAGAAACAAATTTTGTGTGAATGAGTTATGCACAATTTGTGCACCTAAGGACCATTATACAAAGAAGAATTAAGGGGTATTTCTTTTCCATTTGTAGAAGCCTCCCTAATTGACGCCCAGGCAGGCTAATATTTTATTAATGGAGCCAAACAAGTGTGGGGAAGACTAAATTATTCACTTCCTGTGGGATTGTTTTATTCCCCCTTGGGGCTACATACTCATGTGATGAGATGGTTGCGCAAAGAGTGGGTTTGCTCAGAATGAGTGTGCAGGCTACACAAGGGCCAGAGCAGAGAGGAATCGACGCATCTGTTCAGATTGAGCTGTCAGAATGTGCAAGTTCCACACAGAGAGTCACCCAAGGCTGGAATTGAACCCCGGTCCCTGGTGCTGTGAAGCAGTCATGCTAATCGTTTTTTCTGTTTTATTAAAATGCAAGACTCAGGGCAAAGTCTCCTGTTTGTTGTTGTGCGCAGCCATCTTTTTTCAATGCGTGGTCCATTCAGATGGCCTGACTATTCCTGGACAATGTTCAAATGGACACAGGGTCCTGTGCAGTCTGTTCCGGGAGGTTGCACGGCCACATGGCTCAGTGGGAAATTTGGCCCCGGGTCCAGGCTTGTTCCCTGGTCCGTGTTGAGATGTGATGCAAAACAGCTTCCGGGGCACTGTGACTGACAGGGACCCCCTTGGCTAGGGCAGGTAAAAGAAAATACCCACCAAGATTTCTTCTCCTAACCAGTGTGGGTGATCTCTGCTGAAAAGTGTGCATGTGGGTGAGGTGTGGCTTCCGAGGCATCTCAAAGTCAAAATCGGTCCTTGGGCACGAAATCTAGTTGCTTTGGGCAAGATTAAGGAGAACAGTTGGAGCCCACAAAGACACACGGCATTCCAAATCAGTACCTTCGGGAAAGCAAGGGGCTGCAGGTTGAGGAGGGGCTGATGATGGAGGGGCGGAGTAGTAATAAGAATCAAATTGTATCTCCAAAAGATTTTCCCCTAAGAAGTGATCTTACTGTATGTAATAGCTGCACAACTAGGGGCTGTTAAGTACTTAAGGCAATTTGTAAAGATAATGAGCCTGCTGAAAGGGGATTGTACGAACTGCTTTAAGCTACACAAGTGACCCTTTGTTAGTCAACATGCTTAGCACCATTGTAAATTAATCCAGCCTTGAATCGCCTCCTGTGTTCCTCATAATAACATATTTTAGATTAAACGCATAAAACCTTGTTCAAAACGTAAATCCTAATTTAGTATTGTGTGCATTAAAGCAGAACGTGGGTGATTTGGCTGCCGCTTGCATTGTGCTCGCGTATTCAGGCTGTGAGTATAAATGTCAGATTGTTGAGGATGTTAATCATTTCATACTGCAGCCTACAACTATTATGTTTGCTGATTAGCACAAGCGATTATTGAATTGCTTCAAGCAAAATATTCCTGGCTCCTTGTCCTGGGCTGGTGACTACTCGCTTGTGTGTCCATGCAGGGTTGATGTTCCCAGTAGGATGTAACCTCCAGAGGTCTTGAAACACTTTTGTCTTTCTGCTTTTGTAAATTGTGTGTTCTTTCGGGAGTTCGAAGGACAACAAATCTGCAAAAGCCTCTTTTAAAGCTGCAGGATCTGGAATTGGGCCTAATGGGAAACAAAAGCCTGCAGCAAAGATTTAGGATTGGGTGGACTGTGTACTGTTACACAGCAGCAGCCTGGACTTGACAGGGTATGTGATTGTATACTGTTAATGAGGAGTTGGGTACATGCAACTGTAAACTGGCATTGAGGAGTACACTGAGGCAGGGTAATCAGGGTACATGTGAGTGTACAATGGTAATAACGAGTTTTGATTAGGTTGGGTACATGTGAACATACAGTGCCAGCGATGAGTAGGGAATGGAAAGGATAAATGCGACTGTACACTGGCTGTGAAGAGCTGAAATTGGGCAGGGTATACATGATTGTACACAGGCAGTGAGAAGTCTGATTGGGCAAGGTAGTTGGAACTGTTTGTGAGGAAATGAGATTATGTAGAGTACATGTGACAAGATACAGATTGTGAGGTGTCCATTAAGCAGAGCACGTGTCACTGCACAACACCAGTGAGAATTCAGGATCAAGCAGTGTTCATATCAATATGTACAAGCAGGGGTGGATAGGGATTAATCATGTATATGTGATGAAACATTGACAGTGATGAATAGTCAGGGTACAGGTGATAGTACACACAGTGAGGAGTAGGTAGAGTACAGGTGATAGTATATACAATGAGGATGGGCAGGGTACAGGTGACAGTGTACACAGTGAGGAGTGGACAGGGTACAGGTGACAGTACACACAGTGAGGAGTGGACAGGATACAGGTGACAGTGTACACACAGTGAGAAGTGGGCAGGCTACAAGTGACAATATATACACAGTGAGGAGTGGGCAGAGTACAGGTGACAATGTACCACAGTGAGGATTGGGCAGTGTACCGGTGACAGTGTACTCACAGTGAGGAGTGGCAGGATACAGGTGACAGTGTACACAATGATGAGTGGGCAGGGTAGATGACAGTGTACACAGTGAGGAGTGGGTAGGGTACAGGTGACAGTGTACGCAGTGAGAAGTGTGCAGGGTACAGGTGACAGTGTACACAGTGAGGAGTGGTCAGAGTACAGGTGACAGTACACACAGTGAGGAAGACAGGGTACAGGTGACAGTGTATACACAGTGAGGAGTGGGCAGGGTACAGGTGACAGTGTACACAGTGAGAAGTGTGCAGGGTACAGGTGACAGTGTATACAGTGAGAAGTGTGCAGGGTACAGGTGAAAGTGTACACACAGTGAGGAGTGGTCAGAGTACAGGTGACAGTACACACAGTGAGGAAGGCAGGGTACAGGTGACAGTGTACACAGTGAGGAGTGGTCAGAGTACAGGTGACAGTGTGTATAGTGAGGAGTGGGTGGAGTACAGGTGACAGTGTACACCCAGTGAGGAGTGGGCAGAGTACAGGTGACAGTGCACTGGCTGCAAAAGTCTAGATTGGGTATGACACATGTGATTGTACAGTGGCAGTAAGGAATTAAGGTTGGGAGAGATACCTGTTATTGTGCACTGCCTGTGATGTGGAGACTGTGCGCGATACATGTGATTTAACAGTGCCAATGAGGAGTTGAAATTGAAGTGACTATATGCAAATATATTGCCAGTGAGAAGCCATAATTAAACAAATTTCATGGGAGCCTAAACTGGCAGTGAGGAATTGAGATTGGGTCAGGTACATGTGAATATTTACAGCAATTTTCTATCAACATCTTGGGAGTTACCACTGAGCAGAAACTAAACTGGACTGTGATATAAATACTGCTGCTACAAGGGCAGGTCAAAGATTGGGAATTCTGCATTGAATAACCTACCTCCTAACTCTCAAAGCTTATCCAACATCTTGCTTATGTCTGGAATGTGATGGAATACTCTCCAGTTGCCTGGGTGAGTACAGCTTGAACAGCACTCAGGAAGCTTGACACCATCAAGGACAGAGCAGCCTACTTGACTGACACCTTATTCACCCCCTTCAATATTCAATCCCTCCATCATCAATGCATTGTGACCGTAGTGTGGGCCATTACAGTCTGAGGACACAGAGTAGACTGTTTAGGACAGAAATGAGGAGAAATTTCTTCACCCAGAGAGTGGTCAGCCAATGGAATTCACCACCATAGAATTAGTTGAGGCCAAAATATTGTATGTTTGATTTGATTTGATTTATTATTGTCACATGTATGAACAGACAGTGAAAAATATTGTTTCTTGCGCGCTATACAGCCAAAACATACCGTTCATAGAGAAGGAAACGAGATAGTGCAGAATGTAGTATTACAGTCATAGCTAGGATGTAGAGAAAGAGCAACCTAATGCAAGGCAAATCCATTCAAAAGTCTGACAGCAGTAGGGAAAAAGATGTTCTTGAGTCGATTGGTACATGACCTCAGACTTTTGTACCTTCTGGAAGAAGGTGGAAGAGAAAATGTACGGAGTGCGTGGGGTCCTTGATTATGCTGGCTGCTTCGCCAGGGTAGTGGGAAGTGTAGACAGAGTCAATGGATAGGAGGCTGAAAATGTAAGATTTTCAAGAAGCAGTCAGCTAAAGTACTTGGACAAAAAGGGATCAAAGGAATGGGGGAAGGTGGGGCCAGGCTATTAAGTTGGATGATCATAATGAATGGCAGAGCAGGCTCAGAGTGGCTTATGGCCTCTTCCTGCTCCTATTATCTATGTTTCTATCTACAAGGTACACTGCAGTGGTTCTAAAAGGTTTCTTCAACAGCACCTTCTACACCCACAACCTGTACCACCTAGAAAGATGAGAGCAGCAAATACATGGGAACACCGACACCTGCAAGTTCCCCTCCAAGCCACTCACCATCTGACTTGGAAACATGTTGCCATTCCTTCATCTTCACTGGGTCAAAATCTTGGAATTCCTTCCTGAACAACATTATGCAACAGCTCAAGAAGGCAGCTCACCATCACCTTCTCAAGGAAATGTAAGCCTTGCCAGCAACACCCACATCCCATGAAAAATATTTGAAAAAGTTGGGCCTTATGCGTGTGACTGGCAGGATGGTGTTGGATTGTTCCTGGAACATGTGACTGTACGCAGGCTGTGAAGAGTCTGGATTGGGCGAGGTGATTATTTACAGCAAGGAGTTCAGTCTGGGATGGGATACATGTGCTTGGAAAACAGCAGTGTGGAGCTAGGATTGGGCAGCATGAAGGGTAGAGAATTAGCCAGTTATATTTGACCATACACTGACAGTGAGTTTCTGGATTTGGCCAGGATACATGCAACTGTATGCTGGCATTGAAACTTGGTTTGGGCAGGGCAGTAGGATCATAGCATTATAGGATCATTACCAAGCAGAAGGAAGCCATCTGGCCCAGCAAGTCTGCACTGACCACAATCCCACCCAAGCCCTATCCCCATAACCCCATTTATTTACCCTGCTAGTGTCCATGCTAAATTGCCTCTATCAACCTAACCCGCACATCTTTGCGCTGTGGGAGGAAACCAGAGCACCTGGAGGAAACCCACACAGACACGGGGAGAATGTGAAAACTCCACACTGACAGTGACCCAAGCTGTGGAAACAAACCCTGGTCCCTGGCACTGTGAGGCAGCAGTGCTAACCACTGTGCCATCATGCCATCCGTACATGAGACAGTAGAGGCAGTGTGGTATTGTGATTGGGCAGGGGGCATATCAGCATTCATTGCCCTTCTCACACTGAAATGCTAAGTGACCGTTGAAACACATGTGGGTATCTGTATCCAACTTGTGCAAAAAGGGCGGAATGAAAGATGTTTCCTGTTAATCCTGCAGTTGCTGGGACAGAATCTGATTTACATGTTGATAGTGGGGCACAGAATAAAAATGGGACAGGGCCTGGTTTGAAGAGGGACTATTCTTACAGGAAAACAAAAGGCATCTTGTTGGCCAAGATGGCAGCACAATGGCACGGTCTGATTGACAGTTGTATGCGGGTGTGTCAGTGACTTTGACAGAAATTTTCAATGAAACCTTTGTTTAGGAAAGTTGTAGTGTTCCAGAGCTAGGGAAACTGTTTTCATTTTCTTATCAGAGCTGTGCTCGACAATGTTCTTTTAAAGGCCTTCACCACCGCTCTTAAAGTGCAATTGTAAATGTGCAGTTGAGAGAGGGTATTTGAATCCAAAGTTTAAAAATTTAGCTAAGTCGGTTTTTCTGTTTCCAACTCTTGCCATTCCCTGATTCAATTGTTGGGAGGTGCTGAGCTGGTCTGACTCAGGAAGGGCAGTAAGGTGACAAGCTGCCTGAGCACCCCTGGTAAGGTCAGGAGAAATCATGGTGCATGGGTACAGAGGACAGGCTGAGGACAGAAGCAAGCCTCTTCATCTCACAATATCTCCACCAATCGAATGGTCGCCTGGCAGTATGGTGGCACAGTGGTTAGCACTGCTGCCTCACATTACCAGGGATCCAGGTTCGATTCTGGCTTGGGTCATGTCTGTGTGGAGTTTGTATATTCTCCCTGTGTCTGCATGGGTTTCCTTCAGGAGCTGTGGTTTCCTCCCATGTTCCAAAGATGTATGGGTTAGGTTGATTGGCGATGCTCAATTGCCACTTAGCGTCCCAGAATGTGTAGGTTAGAGGGATTAGCGAGGTAAATATATGCAGTTGTGTGATAGAGCCTAGGCGGGATTGCGGTTGGTGCAGATTCAAGGGCTGAATGGCCTCCTTTTGCATTGTAGAGATTTGACTGGCATTCACTGCCCAGATTCATAGTGAAGAATGGCCAGCCAGGATAGACAGGATGGGAAGTGGAAACAGTGAGAAACTGGAGAAAGTGGAAACTGGATTAAAATAATTTATGCTTACTTGAGCAGTTCGCAAAGATCTTGGTTTAATATCTCATCAGAAAAAACACGTTTCTTTTCTATAACCATCCCATAGGAGGGACTTGTTCATTCATTCATATTACATGATTATTACTGATTGTTTAAAGTTTTAAAGATTATTTTATTTGTATCACAGGTAGGCTTACATTAACACTGCAATGAAGTTACTGAGAAAATTGCCTAGTCACCACACCCTGGTGCCTGTTTGGGTACACTGAGGGAGAATTTAGCTTGGCCAATGCACCTGACCAGCACGTCTTTCGGACTGTGGGAGGAAACTGGAGCACCCAGAGGAAACCCATGCGGACACAGGGATAACTTTCAGAATCCGAACAGTAGCCCAGGCCGGGAATTGAACCCGTGTCCATGGTGCTGTGAGGCAGCAGTGCTAACCATGGTGCCACCATGCCACCCAACTTTATTTGGCTCAAAAATGTTGTGAATGTTTCTTAACCTACACTATAACATGGCGATATTCTGCCCTAACCCACTCTATAACATGGTTATACTCTGTCACTGAATACTTTCCAGATCACCTATATCTTCACATCCTGAGTGTAACATGAAGCATAACCAACCAGTTTTGACCTTTTTCCTCAAAGCATCCATTAGATGTACTGGGAAAAAGGGGTAAATTTTCTGTTCCTGCCCACTTGCCACGGGAATTATAGCAGGTGTGATGGAAAACTTAGCGGAACATTTAAAGGTGTATCGACCTTGGATGAGAATTTCCAGTCTCAGGCGGGCACAACTAAAAAATCCCACCTAAATTGACTCAGACGAGATTAGCAACTCTCCAAGGTGTCCTCACTTCTGGCCTTTTGGATATCCCTGATTTTGAATCGCCTGCCCTTGGTGACAGGGCCTTCAGTTGCTCAGGAGACTCCAAGCCTCTGTACCTCTCTCTTGTCATTTAAGGCATTCCTTAAAATCTACCTCTCACCAAGCTTTTGGTCATCTGTCCTAAAGCCACTAAGTGGCGCACTGTCAGATATGGTTTGATAATGCAGCTGTGAACTAATTTTGGGAGGAAGGCCTTATGACACAGTGGGTGGTGCCTCTGACTTTGAACCAGAAGCTCCAGGTTTGAGTCCCAATCCAGAACTTGACGGACACGGAGGTGCAGTCATAATGTGACCAAGCAGATTTATTGACCCAGCAAATCCTCCCAATACAACAATGGCAGGCAGTATGAGTGAGTGTGTCTCCTGGTCAGCCATACTTGATGTGGAGTGGCACCCCCTCAAGTTGTAGCTTCAGGCTAATGATCTGGTTCACAAAACAATAAGATACATAAGCTTTGACTGCCTCATGTGCCTCTAAGTGTGGGGAGAGAAATACCTTGATATATTTTAGAATATAAGCACCACGTATACACACGTTGTCACCTTTGTGGAGCCGGAAAACCTACCGGGGAAGAGCTGAAATATCCTGCCCTTCTGCGACTTCATCAGCCTCACTGGTCAACACAGCAGAATGAACTTTCATCTGCTCAGGATTGTTCAGGGCCAGCAGTAGAATAGGGACAATAGTGATAGGATAAATGTGCAGAAAACTGTGGGATTTATAAGCTTCCGGCTGCCTTCATTGTAAAACACTGTGCAGACTTCCCTTTTTCCTTCGGACGGACAATGAGCGGAATTCTCTGGCTGCGCTGGTCTAAAAGCTGGAAATTCCCGCCCAACTGTCAATGGGGTTTCACATTGACTGCAACTTGACCACCAAAATTCCAGTGGCAAGCAGGATGAGAGAGTTCTGGCCTAAGGGCAGTTGACCCTCCAGTTGAATCCACGGCATGTTTTCTGACAGCAGAGGTGGATCAGCATTGCCAGTCAGCGGAATTTTCCAGTCCTGCCGATATCTAAGGTGATTTGCATGGCTAACTCCTGGGAACCTGCCTTTGACAGGACCAGAAGCTCCCGCTAACTGGAAGGGCCAGAAAATCTCACCTTATAATTTGTTTCCAGGGAAATGTTTTAATTTTGCCTGGTTTCTTATTTTAAATTCCATGGAGTTGAATGTATCTTGCATAATATCGAGCCCCTCTTGGATCCCAGTAAAGACAGAGGCCAGTCTCTAATTGTCATTCTATTCCTTTGCTACAAATTCCACCCTCCTGCCATAATTTTCAAATGGCCTGTGTTTTCCTTCATCCTTTGTATAATGGACATGGATATATATACAAACCGTCATTAACGGAGATTATTTTCACCAGTCTTAAATTTTTCCTGAGTTCTCTATAATTATTGTTAAATCTATTTTTGGTTGCCCTCACATTACCAATCTTCCTGTCTACCAGGTTCCTGTATTATTAAAAGCCGACTGCTTCTTAATACTACTCGTTACTGTCTTCCTTGACCATTATTGAACTACATTGCCCTCTAATCTGTTTGGAAAGATGTAGGATCGACGTTTTTTATCTTTGTAAAGTTCAAATAAATGTATCATGTGTGATCTTCAAAATATTAGTCAGTTTGTTGCTGATATTTTTGCCACAGTCTCCCATTGAGAGTCCTCTAATGTGACCTTGAGTTTTAAAAGCAGATGGGAATAAAATCTTTAATCATCTTTTTAAAGTAAAGGTTATTTATTAGTCACTAGGGTGGCACAGCGGTTAGCACTGCTGCCTCATAGCGCCAGCAACCCGAGTTCAATTCCGGCCTCACGTCACTATCTGTATGGAGCTTGCACGTTCTCCCTGGGTCTGTGTGGGTTTACTTCAGGGGCTCCGGCTTCCTCCCACAGTCCAAAGATTAGGTTGATTGGCCATGCTAAATTGCTCCTTAGTGTCAGGGGGACTAGCTGGGGTAAATGCATGGGGTTACGGGAATAGGCTTGGGTGGGATTGTGGTTGGTACAGACTCGATGGGCTGAATGGCCTCCTTTTATACTGTAAGGATACTATGACAGGTAGGCTTACATTAACACAGCAGTGAAGTTACTGTGAAAATCCCCTAGTCATCACACTCAGGCTTTAAAAATCTTTTTAAGATCTTTTTAAAATCTTGCTCAATTTAAAAGTGCTTTCGGAAGGTTGGGAAGTAGCTAACATGCTCCATTCTTTTAAAATAGGAAACCAAGTACATAACCGAGAAATCCAGACACGCAATGATTTAATGTTGGGATAGGAAATGTCTTTAAAGTACTTCAGAGGGACATTGTTGGCAGGGAGAAGGTAAATCGTGAATAGCCAAGAGACAAATGAAGTTACTGCAACTGGGCATGAAAATGGTAATTGAGCAACGATTAAATGGATAGGGAGGAAGGAACAGGAAGGTACAAGGAAGTAAATGCCCAGAAAGTAAATAGAAACTGAAATTGCTGGAAACGCTCAATGTTGTTCTGCTGTATCTGTGAAGACAGAAACAGAGGTCAAAATATTGCAGCTGTTCCAGCTGGCGGGATCTTCTGGTCCTGCTGGTGGGACATTCCCCCCCAACCCCCAGCCCAAAGATTTCCCTAGCGATGGAAACTGTGAACTATGGAAAAGCCCATTGATCGTGGCGGAACGGGAAGATCTCACCACCAGCCAGTGACATGCTGCTTTGGGTGGGCAGCAGGGGGGATGTTGCAAGGGGCAGAGGGTGGGGGACAGATATCCTGCCTTGGAGCTCTGAAATAGAGTCCAATATGGACTTGATGTTAACTCTGTTTTTCTCTCCACAGACCAGATGAGTATTTGCAGTGCTTTCTGTTTCAATTTCAGATTTCATAAGAACATAAGAACATAAGAAATAGGAGCAGGAGTAGGCCATCTGGCCCTTCGAGCCTGCCCCATCATTCAATAAGATCATGGCTGATCTGTCGTGGCTCAGTTCCACTTTCCGGCCTCTCCCCATAACCCTTAATCCCCTCTCTTATCAAAAACCCATCAACCCGCTTCTTGAAAATATTTAGTGAGGCAGCCTCCACCACTTCAACGGGTAGAGAATTCCAGAGATTCACCACCCTTTGAGTGAAGAAGTTCCTCCTCAACTCCGTTCTAAACCGCCCCCCCTTTATCTTGAGGCTGTGCCCCCTAGTCCTACTGTCTTTTTTGAGCGGTAAGAGTCTCTCCACCTCTATCCTATCCATCCCATTCATCATCTTATACGTCTCAATGAGATCTCCCCTCATTCTTCTAAACTCTAACGAGTACAAGCCTAGTTTATTCAGCCTCTCCTCATAGCTCAAGCCCCTCAACTCCAGTATCAGCCTAGTAAACCTCCTCTGCACTCCCTCCAAGGCCAAAATATCTTTGCGCAGGTGCGTGCCCAAAACTGCACACAGTACTCCAGCTGCGGCCTCACCAATGCCCTATACAGCTGCAGCAAAACCTCCCTACTTTTATATTCAATCCCCCTCGCTATGAAGGCCAGCATCCCATTAGCCTTCCTGACCACCTGCTGCACCTGCAAGCTGGGTTTTTGCGACTCATGCACAAGGACCCCGAGGTCCCTCTGCACCGTCGCCTGCTGCAGCTTTTCGCCCCGTAAGTAATAGTCCTTCCTACCATTCTTCCTACCAAAGTGGACCACCTCACACTTGCCAACATTAAATTCCATTTGCCATTTCCTGGCCCATTCGCCCAGCCTATCTAGATCCTTCTGCAGACTCTCCACACCCTCCGCACAATTTGCCGTTCCCCCAATCTTGGTGTCATTTCTCAGCATCTGCAGTATTTTGCTTTTATGCCCAGGAAGATATGTGGGGAGCGCCAGTGAATCAGTGTGGGCTGTTATAACTGAAACAGTATTAGTATTTTTTAAAACAAGTTTTGTTTATTTATTTGTGTCACAAGTAGTCTTCCATTAACACTGCAATGAAGTTCCTGTGAAAATTCCCTAGCTGCCACACTCCGGTGCCTGTTATACTGAGGGAGAATTTAGCATGGCCACTGCTCCTTACCAACACGTCTTTCGGACTATGGGAGGAAACTGGAGCACCCAGAGGAAACCCATGCAGACACGGGGAGAACATGCAAACTCCACACGGACAGTAACCCAGGCTGGGATTTGAACCCTGGTCCCTGGCGCTGTGAGGCAGCAGTGCTAACTACTGTGCGACCAAGGGATTCAGATGGTCTATATTTAAAACTGTGTCATTATAGCCATGACTAACCTCCAAAGTGCTTCATTGGCTGTAAAGCACTTTGGGATGTCTGAGACCAAGGCTTTCCTTTCTGTAATGCATACCCAGGAATGGATTTACTGGCTGTTATATAATTGAGAGGCTCAGTTACAACAATTTACATATGGTGCACATGGTTGTGGGGCCAGCACACTTGTTTTAATGTTAAATTCAATTAGGACCACTTGCCATGAGTTAGAGGATCAATAAATTACACAGTGCCAAAATGCTGTCTCTGCTTTTCCACAGTCTGACCCAACCTTTACACTAACTGAATTAGAGAAAAGTAATTCAACTCAGCTCCAGCTTGTGCCACAAACCAAACAAATTCTTATTGATTTAGAGCAGGCTTCCAGGGATTAGCCGTTGCCCACCCACCACTCCCCCGCTGCCCCCCCCCCACCCCCACCCCCCCCTTATAATGTATATTTATAGTCACACTATCTGGCTTCTGTGCACATACTGGCCTCATTCTAGATAGTCATGGCGGCATTTCTCACTGTGTTCTGTGAGATTTAGAGGCATTTGTTAAAGTACCAACGAGCTGACAGTGCATAGGGTTGTTTAACCAGGAAACTGTGCTTTAAACCACTAGATTCCCGGGAATTTGTTGCTGTCTTTCCGTTTTGATTTAGGCATTTTATGCAGAAGAGACGGGGTGAAGTTTAGAAACAGGAACTGATTTAGCTTATTCAGAGGGATAATAAGACCACGATCTTCACAAAAGCTGGACGCTTCCCACTGGCTCCAAACCCCCAAAACAGATTTTCACAAATATTGTATAATAACTTCAATCAGGCCATTGAAGTTGGCCTATTGGAAAATGAACTCCCTGATTAAGGAGTCAATTGAAGGCCAATCAGGGAGTCTTTTCCTTGTATTTAACCAGGAGTGTCAGTTCCTCTGGCACTCCTAAAGATAGACTGCTGACTGATAGCACTCTGTGTACTGCTGAAGGAATTGTAAATAAAGGGATATAGGTGAAGGGAATTCTGCCTCTGAAGACTTATTACATATTGTTGCCCAAGATGTAGGATCTGCAGAGTTGGCAGCCCATTTCAAAGGCTGTCTGTCTGAGAGGAAATTCAGAGTAATATGGTCTGTCAATTCACCACTGCTTATTTTGTGCAAGCACCCAAGACAAATATAAGAGTATAAGATCATAAGAAATAGGAGCAGGCGTAGGCCATCTAGCCCCTCGAGCCTGCCCTGCCATTCAATAAGATCATGGCTGATCTGACAGTGGTTCAGTTCCACATTCCTGCCCTCTCCCCATAACCCTTAATTCCCTTATTGATCAGAAATCTATCTACCTGTGACTTAAACACATTTATCGAGGTAGCCTCCACTACTTCATTGGCAGTGAATTCCAAAGGTTCACTACCCTCTGAGAGAAGAAGTTCCTCTTCAACTCTGTTCTAAATTGACTCCCCCTTATTTTGACATATCACATGTTCTGGCTGATGAAATATAACGTTGGCAAGTGTGAGGTTATCCACATGGAAGGAATAATAGTAAAATGGATTATTATTTAAATGGTGAAAAATTACAACATGCTACTGTGCAGAGGGACCTGGGGGTCCTTGTGCATGAATCACAAAAACCCAGTCTGCAGGTGCAGCAGGTGATCAAGAAGGTGAATGGAATGCTGGCCTTTATAGCGAGGGGGATAGAATATAAAAGCAGGGAGGTTTTGCTGCAACTGTACAGGGCACTGGTGAGGCTGCAACTGGAGTACTGTGTGCAGTTTTGGTCCCCTTATTTGCGAAAGGATATATTGGCCTTAGAGGGAGTGCACAAAATGTTCACTAGGTTGATACCGGAGATGAGGGGGTTGGCTTATGAGGAGAGATTGAGTAAATTGGGCCTGTACTTGTTGGAGTTTAGAAGGCTGAGGGGTGATCTTATAGAGACATATAAGATAATGAAGGGACTAGACAGGGTAGAAGCAGAGAGATTATTTCCACTTAGAAAGGAAACAAGAACTAGAGGGCACAGCCTCAGAATAAGGGGGAGTCAATTTAGAACAGAGTTGAGGAGGAACTTCTTCTCTCAGAGGGTAGTGAACCTTTGGAATTCACTGCCAATGAAGCAGCGGAGGCTACCTCGTTAAATGTGTTTAAGTCACAGGTAGATAGATTTCTGATCAATAAGGGAATTAAGGGTTATGGGGAGCAGGCAGGTAAGTGGAACTGAACCACTGTCAGATCAACCATGATCTTTTTGAATGGCAGGGCAGGCTTGAGGGGCTGGATGGCCTACTCCTGCTCCTATTTCTTATGATCTTATATTCTTATATTTGTCTTGGGTGCTTGCACAAAATAAGCAGTGGTGAATTGACTGACCATTTTACTCTGAATTTCCTCTCAGACAGACAGCCTTTGAAACGGGTTGCCAACTCTGCACAGCTCACTTTGTGAGATTGCCCAAGACCAATCTCATGCCTAAGTTTTTTTCCCACCTATGTACTTTGCCAGACTGCACTTTGTCAAATATCTAAAGGTGGGAGAGCTCTGACCTGTCCTTGTGCTGCTCTGAGTTAGTCAGGAAGTTTGTGAGGTCAGCAATGATTGCCACTCTTCTGACGTTCCCCTCCATTCTACATTCCTTCCCGACCTCGTAATCTACAACGATGCAGCTAGGAATAGAATGAGTGAAAAGTAAAAGTTATAGTTTATTTATTAGTGTTACAAGTAGGCTTACATTAACACTGCAATTAAGTTACTGTGGGAAATCATCTAGTTGCCATACTACCACCTGTTTGGGCACACTGAGGGAGAATTTAGCATGGCCAATGCACCTAACCAGCACATCTTTGGAGTGTGGGAGGAAACTGGAGCACCCAGAGGAAACCCACACAGATATGGGAAGAATGTGCAAACTCCACACAGTCACCTGAGGCCAGAATCGAACCCGGGTCCCTGGTGCTGTGAGGCAGCAGAGATAACCACTGTGCCACTGTGCCGCCCTGTTTCCAGTTTCCCAAGTGAGCCAGTTTTCCACTGTGCATTGACACTGTGGATGCTGTTGTAAGGAACCATGTGGTTTTAAATAAAAGCAGGGTAGAGTTGGTTTATTGGGTTGAGTTGGAATGGGTGGTGTTTGCAGTTTGCCTATCTCACTTCACAAACGCTGTTTCTCCAGACGTTCTGCCAACATTGCACCAAAGCTATGCTGGAATACACAAGTAACCTTCATGGAAATTTGACCCCATGGTTTGGAGCAGTGAATGTGATTGGCAATGATTTTATTGCTTTGGGTATTAAATCAACCATTTTTATCCCCATCTTATCTTCACATGCCAGCCAGTATACATTATACATTGCACATTCAGATGTAATTTGATGAGATCTGTGATTAGTTGGGAGAAGGTCTTGTGTAGAAGCTTCAAAACAGACTTTAAAAAAAGTGAAATGATTGGAAATTGGGATTTTTTCCAACAACCAGCTGTTAATGTACATGGTGTTTGATCTCCCACATAAACAGGAAAGGAATCCAAGCAACACTGCTTCTGTCTCCTGCTGTCTCATTAATTGTACCTTGGTTGGCCAATTCTACGTCTGTCTCACAGCGTTAGCCCGGCGTAAGGAATTCACAAATACAAAATATTAGCAAGAATGTTTCATTGCACCATTCCTTGCGTGCTTTTAATTGTTATTGAAATATTTTTCCCAAAAATGGAGCCAGTTATTGCATGTACATGCTGCAGTTGAACACAATTAAAATAACATTCAGGGCTATGAACCTGGCAGGGGATGTGATTTGGACAAACAACAGTCACTGAAGTGGAATCTCAAGCAGGAAATAATTTGAGTTGAAAGGTGCAGGTAGGAGATGGCCCAGGATTTTTGAGTTTTATTCAGTGCACAGAAGTGGCGATTCACCCAATAATTTTGGTCTGTGATTGCTGTTTTTCAAGAGAGAGAATGTTCTGGGTAGATCACTCCAGTTATGCTCTCTAAAAGCAATGGAAGTATCCAAGCTTCTTATAAAGTGAATTTGCAACTTTAAACCAGACAAATTTTCAGTGAAGACTTCGAATATCAGGGGCAAAAAAAAAGTAGACATTTTAAAGTTAAGAAGTTGGTGAAAAACAGTTACCCACGTGGTAACAAAGCTGTGGAGTAAGTTACCAGAGGTGCCATTGGAGCAGACAACAGTGAGGTTTTCCAGCAGTTCCCACTGCAGGGTCTCCCAGTCCCACCAAAGGTAACCATCTAGCCCCCCCTGGTGGGTGCCTGGTGGCAAGATGGGTAAGCAACGCAAGACATTGGCAGAACTTCCTGGTGCTGCCGGCAGCCAGTGGTGAGCTGACTCTGTGCCGGAAAATACACCACTAGTGGGGGAAGGGCAGAAAATCTGGCCCATTATAAAATGGGTTTCATGGGATCATAGAATGTTATAGTGCAGTTGGAGGCTATTCAGCCAATTCTGCCCATGCCACTTCTTTGAAAAGGCTATCCAGTTAATCCCATTTCCTTGCTCTTCCCCAATAACTAGCATATCTTTCCTTTTAAGGATCTACTCCCTTTTGAGAGTTGTTGTTGCATCCCCTGACCCTTACAGGCAATTCATTTCACATCTTTCATAAAAATCCTAATTTTTTTGTGCTAATTGTTTTTTTTGTGTGCCTATTAGGTTGAATCTGTATCCTTTGATTATCAACCTTCCTGCCACTGAAACACTTCCTGCTGATTTACTCTAAAAAAACCTTTCATAAGTTTAAAAACTTTAAATTTATCTTAATTCTGGCTGCTGTAAGGAAAATAAACCCAGTTTTCAGGTGCCGTTCTTCTGCACCCTCCCCAAGGCCTTGACGTACTGTCTAACATGAAGTGCCCACAACGGATCATCGTCCAGCCACTGATTTATAAAGGATTTAGCATCACTTTCTTGCCTATTGGCTTGAAATTGCTACAGTTTGTTTCTGGAGACGAAGGGGCTGCTTGATACGAGGACAGATTTTACCCAAACTAGCACAGGGCCGCTCCTAAAGGCTCTGTAATTCGTTCTTGTAGCATAAAGCACTGCACAATGCCACAAATTTGTAAATTTGACACTTTATTGAGAAGGTAACGAATAAAGTAAAAGTAAAGTTTATTTATTAGTCACAAGTAAGGTTTACATTAACACTGCATTGAAGTTACTGTGAAATTCCCCTAGTCACTACATTCTGGTGCCAGTTCTGGTCAATGCATCTAACCAACACATCTTTCAGACTGTGGGAGGAAACCAGAGCACCTGGAGGAAATCCATGCAAACACGGGAAGAGCGTGCGAACTCCAGACAGACAGTGGCCCAAGCTGGGAATTAAACCCAGATCCCTATCGCTGTGAGGCAGCAGTGCTAACCATTGTGCCACCATGGTGATCTACCAATAAAGGGCACCGGATATAATTTAAATTTTTGGCAATTGTGTAGAGGTCGTATTGGATCGATACTTGTGATACATCTCCCCTTATTTTCCATCTCCTTGATTCCCATTTATCCATCAGTGGAATTATTTCACTGCAAAACCACAATACAAAAGCTACGGTAAACCACAACCCTTTAAATAGCTGTTTCCCCTCTTGGAGTCACACCTACTCACCACATTGCTACTGTTTCTGCTCCGAGCCGTACAGGAATTGTTGGTCCAATTTGTCAGTCCTCAGCCTTCCCCTCGCCAACCCGACCCCCTTCTCACTGAATTCCATTCCCTGGTTACCATTGCCCCCTTCAAACGCCCCACACTCACGTCTCTCACACGAGCTCCCATCCCCATAGCCTCCAACCCCCTCCTCCCCCTCCCATCCCCCACCCCCCACCCAAGTCTCATTGTCATGATTCTAATTTGGAAGATCAGAGGCTCAGTCTTGGTCCCAAATCAGAACCTGAGGAAATGGACTATAAGAAAGATGTGAGAAGAATTGTAATTTGCGCGCTCAGTGGACTTGTGACAGATGACGAAAGAAACCTTCAGTTTCTCTATGTGACGAATTCTACTTTGGATTTGCAGGGGGAACTCCTCCCCACCTTGCCTTCGGAGCTTCCTCCCCCAGCTGTCCGCCCTGGATATTTGTGGCCCAAGATATTTTTCTCAGTCTCGGCCTAGAACAGGGTCATCATCAAAGCCAACCATGATTGGCATGTGGCCCAGATCCCTGAAGGGAGCTAGGAAAGGCAATCAAGTGAACTTATAATCTCCTCCTGCTGGCTGACTTAGCACCCACAACTCCAAGATGGCTCCAAGAGGACAGCATGGTGGCACAGTGGTTAGCGCTGCAGCCTCACAGTGCCAGGGATCTGAGTTCAATTCTGGCCTCCGGTGACTGTGCAAGCTCCACACACACATTCCCTCCCGTGCCTGTATGGGTTTCCTCCGGGAGTTCTGGTTTCCTCCCACAATCCAATGATGTGCAGCTTAGGTGGATTGGTGGACTAAGCAGCAATTTAGTGTGGCCAATTAACCTAACCTGCGCATCATTGGAGTGTGGAAGGAAACCGGAGCACCCGGAAGAAACCCATGCAAACACGAGGAGAATGTGCAAACTCCACACGGACAGTGACCCAAGCCAGGAATCGAACCCGCTTCCCTGGCGCTGTGAAGCAGCAGTGCTGACCAGTGTGCCACTGTGCCGCCCAATAAAGTACTTTTGTTCAAGAAATAATGTAAGGATGTTCTTAATATCTACATGCCTGTCAGTTTGACACCAGTGGATAGAATGTTTTGAAAAACAGTCTGGGAGCAACTTACAGGCACTTGGAGAGGCTCGAGTTAATTATGGAAAACCAGCACAGATTTGTAAAAGGCAGATCTTGTTTGACGGATTGAATCATTTGGATGACATAACAGAGAAGGTTGCTGCAATGAATGTTATGGATTTTAAGGAAACCTTTGACAAAGTACTATGTGAAAGGCTGATTAGAAAAACTGAGGCTTCACAGCAGAGAAGGGTTATCAGCTTGGATTAAAAAAATGGCTATTGACTGGAAAATGGTGAGTTGAGATAAATGATTCTTTTTCAGACTAGAGAATGGTGGCAGTGGAGTTCCCCAAGGGTCAATGCTAGGACCTCTGTTTTTGTTTAATATGTATATAAATGACTTCAATATTGAATTACAGAATAAAATCTCAAATGGGCTAATGATAGCAAATTGAGAAGTTTTGATAAAATCTGTAACAAGACATTACCCTTTGTCAATGAGTTGGTGGCCAGACAGAATAAAAAGGTGATAGGATTTGTTTAATATGTAGAGAATTGCCTGGATATGGAATACCCTACAACAATAGAGGTGGAATCATAATCCATAACAAAATAAAATGAGAAGGTTAGGCATTTAAAGAAGAAAATTTAAAAGGGTTTGAGGATGAGACATTAAGCCAAATCCCAGTCTGCTTGAGTTCATGTGTGTGTGTGTGCTTGTGAGAACATGTGTGTACTTGTGTGTTTGCATGTGCATGTGTGTTTCTGAGAGCATGTATGTGCATTTGTGTGTGTATATGTGTGTAGGCACATACATATGAGTGTGCACTTGTGTGTATGTGAGAGCTTGTGTGTGTTTGTGAGAACATGTGTGTGTATGTGTGCATGTTTTTGTGAGAGTGTGTGTGTTTATGAGACCATGTGCGTGTTTGTGAGAGCTTGTGTGTGCGCGCATGTGCATGTGTATGGGCAGTAAAATGTGGTCTTGTCCATGGTGGAACCCGCTGCGAGTCAGAATGGAGAATTTGGCATTCCAGTCAAAACTCCATTAATTTTCAGCAGCCCCAGAAAATCCCAGCCATAAATGAGGACAGGCCCGGCACAGTGGCAGAGTAGCCACCTCACAGTGCCAGAGACGTGGGTTCAATCCCTAACTTGGGTCACTGTCTGTGTGGAGTCTGCACATTATTCGCTTGGGTTTCCTCTGGATGCTCCGGTATCCTCCCATTGTCCAAAGATGTGTGTGTTGGGTGGATTGGCCATCCTAAATTGCCCCTTAGTATCGGGGGACTGGCTAGGGTAAATTCATAGGGTTATGAGGATAGGGCCTGGGTGGGATTGTGATCGGTGCAGACTTGATGGGCTGAATGGCCCCCTTCTGCACTGTAGGGATTCTATGATTTCACTGCATATACGTGAGTGTGTGTGTGTGTGTGTGTGTGTGTGTGTGTGTGTGTGTGTGTGTGTGTGTGTGTGTGTGTGTGTGTGTGTTGGTGCAAGCACAATTATTTCTCCTGCTCAGCTTATCCTATTTGCGCTCTCTGTAGAACTGGGCTCTTTACAGACTGAGAGCCCTGCCCCGGGCTATATAATCACTTAGGATGTCCGAACACTGCAAGCAAGCTGCAATCAATTATCCTTTGTACCCGACATGCACATTATGCCCATTGCTGTGGAACGAGTGTTACAGGATAATCCGTCATAACTGGTGCGCACATTCCTTGTAGTAGTCAGAGGTCAGAATGGAGCCCTCCTCCCTGAGGAGCACAATACAGACTAGTTTAAAAAAACACACACCCATACACACAAAACACACACAACCACAATTAGAGTGTTGGCGAAAGTCAAGGAGTCAAATTGAGAGAAAGAGAAAGAAGTATTTGTTCGGAGCAGCAGATGGAGGTGACAGCAAAATAGATGACCAATGATTCTCAGGTTAAAGGACAAAATAGTCACAGTGTGTAATGGTATATTTGTAATGTTGGAGTAAAAAGTACAATGGATGTTCCACCCCCTCTCACAGCTCTTGCACACTAATCTTTCTGTTGTTAGTGTTTCTTTCGTGGGTTGCAGTTTAAATTTCCCCATTTTGAATTAAACCACAATCACAGATAACACTCTGATATATCTCTCTGATATATCTCTCTGGTATTGACTGCTTCTCTCCATTCATTACCCTGAGAAAAGCAAATTACTG
This sequence comes from Carcharhinus amblyrhynchos, assembly GCF_965287045.1. Classification (NCBI taxonomy): domain Eukaryota; kingdom Metazoa; phylum Chordata; class Chondrichthyes; order Carcharhiniformes; family Carcharhinidae; genus Carcharhinus; species Carcharhinus amblyrhynchos. Next base: position 53,465,312 of record NC_137329.1, read on the forward strand.
CAGATGTTGGAATCTGAAACCAAGAGAGAAAATGCTGGAAAATCTCAGCAGGTCTGGCAGTGTTTACAAGGAGAGAAAAGAGCTGACATTTCGAGTCCAGATGACCCTCTGTCATTAATCCCTGATTCTGCCCTTGCCTTTGCTTTTGCCATTCTGTCCTCTCAGAATGACCAGGTGCATGGCTGTTTTTGTCCCTCACCTCCTCACATAACAGATCATCTTCTGTCATTTCTTCCAGCATAATCTGGCCAACAAATGCATCATCTCTTTACCAAGCTCCTTGCCAATTGCCAGTTCAGTTCTGCATCCCAGTCTGATCCACTGTCCTTGACTTTCTAATGCCGATCAATGCAAGCTCAAAGAAGCATAGGATATTTATGACACAGAGGGACGCCATTGTGCCTGTTATAAACAAAAGGAGTAATCTAGTCCAGTCCCCTACATTCTAGTTCTTTTTCCATAGCCTTGTAGGTTACTGCAGTACAAGTGCATAACCACGTACTTTTCAAATGGGTTGAGGATTTCTTTCTCTTCCACCCTTTCAGGCAGTAAGTTCCAGACCATTCACCCCTCACCCTCTGAGTGAAAAGAGTCAGCCTCAACTCCTCTTTAATTCAACTACAATTACTTTAAATCGATGCCCCCTGGTTTTTGAAATCTCTGTTAAGGAACCTGAGCTCCTTATAATTTTATATAATTCAATACAATCTCCTCTCTGCCTCCTCTGTTGCAAAGAAAACAACCCAAACATCTCCAATCTTACCTCACAGCTCAAACTTTCCAGTGTCCTTGAAAATGTCTCCTGTGTTCTCTCTAATATGAGGAACAATATCCTATCTTTCTACTGGCCATTTTGTATTATTTTGACTTTAAATATGTCTTTAGCAACCTCTGAGCATAACTATAGCTCTCATTTTATGTCTTGTAGTTGGTGCTGGTAATGTAGGATAGACATGACTGTTTCTGCCATTCAATCATCTCCTATTCTCTGCTCAATCTAGTCCCTTACCAGTGTTTGGGGATTGCACAGTTATGTTCTTCACCTGTATATATTTTCCAGTACCAATTATGAGTCTCTTCCAGAAAAATTGCCTTTTGTCCTGGCTTGCTGGGTGTCTCGAGGCTTTCCTGTCATCTGCAGTATTTGTTTCCTATCCGTGCTACAGCCAGAGAGGGGTTTCCTCCCAGCTCCCTCATTCTGCCGGCTATAATTTCACTGGGAGAACGGTTTGTATGCAGATGGAGTTTCGGCCACACAGTAGAAGCAGCTCCAAGGAAATTTGTAATGGCCAAACTCTTTTTAAATGTCTCCCAGAGCTTTAAAATGTAGGTTCTGCTCGAACAAGAATTGTGGCTGGGTAGCTTTAATGGACTGTGAGAATGGGAATGAATCAGAATAGATGACAGGAGGGTTTGCAGGCATAGTAATAGAACCCCTACTTTTGAACCAGAATCTCTGGGTTCAAGCTCAACTTGTTGGCCACAGAAGGAGCTTTAGTAACCCGGTTCAATGGGCTGATAACCGGGTGGAGAATCCTTTCGCTTCTTCCCCATTATCCCTCAAAGGAAAAAAACTGTGCATGTGTATGTGAAGATACAATTATAAAAGAATAAATCAGTTTTGTGGGCTTTGAAGCACAGACCATAACTGGAAGTCTAGCCACTGATACAGCTATCAAATTGTCACCAATATGCAAAGATTCTGTCCCATGGTCAGCTCATTGACGTACATTGGCTCCTGGCCTAGCAACAGCTTGATTTTAATACTCTTATTTTAGACACCTCCAGATCCACATCCTTCCCAGATATCTGTGCTCCCCTAACTCTGACCTCTTTCACATCCCCAATTCCAGAATTGGTGGCCATGTCCCCAGAAGATTAGGCCTCAAGCTCAGAATACTCTCCCTAAACCTCACTGACTGTCCACCTTGTTCTTCTCCTCAGAACCAGTTTTTAAATCCTCCCTCTTTGACTCTGATTTTGGTCATCTGACCTAAAATGTCCTTTTCCTGTTCATTCGATGGGACATGAGCATCACTGGCTGACCAGCATTTATTGCCAATCCCTAGTTGCCTTTGATGATGAGTTGCCCTTGAAGGTGGTGATGAGCTGCCTCTTTGAATCACTGCAGTTGTGTGCTATAGATTGACCCACAATGCCGTTAGGGAGGGAATTCCAGGATTTTGACCCAGTGACTGTGAAGGAACGGTAATATGTTTCCAAGTCAGGATGGTGAGGGGCTTGGAGGGGAACTTGCGAGTGATGGTGTTCCCATGTATCTGCTGCTCTTGTCCTTCTAGATGGTCATCATTGTGGGTTTGGAAGGTGCTGTCTAAGGATCTTTGGTGAATTTCTACAGTGCACCTTGTAGATAGTACACGTTGCTGCTACTGAGCGTTGGTGGCAAACGGAGTGGATGTGGTGCCAATCAAATGGGCTGTTTTGTCCTGGATGGTGTCAAGCTTCTTGAGTGTTGTGGCTCTTATGTGACTGTCATACATTGTTCTATAAAGTTCCTTTGAAGAGTCGCAAGAGGTGTTATTACTTTAAAGACATTACACAAATAGAAGTTGTTGTTGGCGTTTAATTCTTTCACAGAGTTGACCTGGATTTCCATTTCCGGGTTATTGGCCAGAATTTTAACTTCAGTATTTGAGTAAGTGTGAATCATTCCTCATCCCAAACAACAAAACAAACATTGCAATGTGTCTTCCAATAAAATTTCTTCAATTCCATTCATAGTAGCACTGCGTTAAATTTTAGAATGAATGTCGAACAGCTTGTTAAGGATTCTGGAGAGACTGGTTTCTCAATAAATTCTCTCCCTAATTATTGTTGAACCATTTTGACTCAGAATTACGGGGAGACGATGGCCTAATGGTATTATCACAATACTATTGACCCAGAAACTTAGTTAATGTTCTGGGGACAAGGGTCGAATCCTGCCATGGCAGATGGCAGAATTTGAATTCAATTAAAAAATATCTGGAATTAAGAACCTAATGATGACCATGAAACCATTGCCAATAAAAACCATCTGGTTCAGTAATGTCCTTTAGGGGAGGAAATCTGTTGTCCTTACCCAGTCTGGTGTACATGTGATTGTAGAACCACAGCAATGTGGTTGACTGTCAATGCCGTCCAAGGGCAACGAGGGATGGGTAATAAATGCTAGCCAGCCAGCGACGTCTATGTCCCACGAAAAGAAACCTCATCGGGAATCTAGTAAAAATCATCTTAAACAGGGAATATAATTTCAAATACAGTGAGAAAACTGCACCTACAGATAAGAAAAGTCCCTTGTTTGTCTCTCCCCTTGTTAGCTTCCTTTGACCATGGGAATGATCTTATGTGTGGGAAGATGGAATGATGGGAAGCAACCTCGTACTATAGTCCCTGCCAATTTGCCATCAAAGTCTGACTCATGAGGTGAAATCACAGGATTTTCCTGCCAACTTCTAGTCAGCACCTCCACAGCCTCTGAAAGCTTGGTATGTGGGGAAAACAGTGCCTTACCCTCTGGAAGTGGCTGGAAAGAAAATCCAGAAGAAATAAGACAACAGATCCAGCCTAGTCATCGCAATTCCTGGCAGGCTTCCATCAGTTCAAGCGCATTTTGATTTATATGTCAACATCTTTGTTTTTCGTCATTTAGTTTTGGAATTTTCTACCCTTGTTGTGAATTTTGTGGTGTTTACAGCTGATGCACACTATGGTTTCATATCAATCCTGATGGTATGCAGCTTCAACTGGAGGATTTATACATCAAGTTTAAGTAGCCCTTCCCCCAGGCAAATAAGTGTACCCTGCTGTTCCTTTCCTCTCAAGGAAATAAGGTTGGGATGAATTGAAGGTTGACAGATACATTCGCCAGTGTAGTGCTGTTGGATTCTGATCTAATTCTTCCCCTTTCCACGATCCCTGAATGTTTGCTCTTCACACTGTTTCGTTGACTGTTGTGCTGACCGATAGCACCTGGAACGAAGCTGAGGATGGGAAAGTTGAGGAAACAGTGTGGCAATCTTTAATTTCCATCTCACTGCTGATATCCTGCAACTTTCTTTAAAGCTTGTTTCTGAGCCATCTTTTAAAGGAATGCTCAGTCTCCAATGCAGTGGCTGCAGACAGAAGGTACATTTAGGTGGGAAAATAAGTTTTCCTCCTTTTCGCCTGATCCATGTGGCACTGTCCCATTTTCCATGGTTCAAGAATCTAGCCCTTTGCCCTTTGCTCTTCTTGTGTTCAGGGCAGTGACACCATGTCATTCCCTCAGGCTCAGTGACATGGCTGGAGCTGCACCTTTTGTGCCCTATTGCCCCTTGGCATCAGGTCCATTTTGACAAGCTGATACGAGAGTCTCATTGAGTTTCTCTAAGAGCTCAACTGGCAAGAAAGCAATTTACAGACAGCTTCCATAAATTGGCTGAGTCTTCCAGAAATTGAAACCTCTCAGGTAGGCTCATGGTGGTGCCAGCCTTCAACCACCAAAGATAGTGGTTTTCACCACGATGTATTAAGCATTGCCTGGCATGGCAGTCTCTGCTGTATTTGCTTCAGAGGAAGGCAGTGGGTTGAGAAGGTTCACTGGCCTCTGTTTTCTCTGGGCCTCTTCCCGGCCCGCTGAGCTTTTCCTTTCTGCTTGCCTCTACCAATGACCTTCTAAACAGTCAGCCTCTGCAGATCACAGCCGCCAGCCAATATCCCCCAGTTGCCATCTTCATTTCTTGCTTGCAGCTGTCCTGGTAGCGGAGATATGGATGCCCATGAGGACATGACCCAGTGGCCAGTTCACTGTATAGCAGGTCTTTGGCTATGTGATCTTCACCTGTCCAGTGAACATAGCTCAGTCAGTTCTGACATCATTGGCTTAGCAATACTGACAGAATCAGAACTGCTCCAGAATCTCGGAATTGGTGACCGTGTCTCACTAAGAGGTGCTGAGGATACATATAAGATAGCAAAGATGGAAGCTGTTCAGCCTTTTCAGCCTTGATAGATAGAGCCCATTTAGTCTGTACTGACTCTCGGGCATTTTACTCAGCTCATCCCTCCACCTTATCCCTCTATCCCTTTGCACTTATCATGCCCAAGCCTACACATCTGTGAGAGCAAACCAGAGTGTTCAGAGGAAACCCACACATACACAGGGAGAATGTGTAAACTCCACACAGTTACCCAAGGCCGGAATTGAACCTGGAGCTGTGAGGCAGCAGTGCTAACCATTGCACCGCCTAGTTAATATTGCCCAGGTCAAGGCACTGAAGATTCAGGCTTGGTAGACTAACAGTTTGGTGTTCTCAGTCATGTTTCAGTTTTCTAAACTTTTGCACCTGGCTTGTACATTAAAGCAGCCTTTGCGATCCATGTGCTGATTTCAAGCAACATTGCTGGAAATTGTGGAGACAAGATATATGAAGCTATCAACACCCTTCAGCATCAGCATTTACAACAACATTAAGGTCTCTGTCTATTACAACATTCATGATGTGGAGATGCCGACGTTGGACTGGGGTTAACACAGTAAGAAGTCTCACAACACCAGGTTAAAGTCCAACAGGTTTATTTGATGTCTGAATAGGAGGTCTGAGGGAGGAAGGGGCTGAGTGGGGTATCTGAGGGGGGAGGGGACTGAGGGGATGTCTGAGTGGGGGTGAGGGGTGTTGGGTTGGGTCATTCTCATGCCTGCATGGTGTGTGTGTGTGTGCGTGTGTTGGGGGGGGGGGGGGGGGAGCTATCAATTATTTGTGGGTGGGAGCAGAGGATGCCCCTCTTGGTGAGGGGTGCATCCCTGACCAGTGAAAGGCGCACCACTTTAGTGGGGAGGGATACAGCTCTCCAAGCACAGAGATCAGGCCCAATTAAAAATTGCAGCCCAATCTCAACATTCCACAGTCTCTCTCCATTTTAATATTGTTCTATTCTTTCCGCCAAAGTGAACAACCTCACACTTTCCCACATCATATTGTGTGCCAAGTAGTTTGCTCATTCACCTAATCCATCTTTATCCCGTTGCAGGTTCTTTGCATCCTACTGCTGCCTTGCTTTTCCGCCTATCTTTGCACGGTTGGCAAATTTGACTGCAGTACAGTCAATCACTTCATCAGATCCTTAATATAAATTATAAATAGCTGAGGCCCCAACATTGTTTCCTGTCACACTCCATTAGTTAGTTTGCCAATCTTATCCTATTTATTTTCTGTTAGTTAACCAATCCTCTATCTATTCTAATATGTTACCACCACCATCACGTCTCTCATCTTGCACAGTAACCTTTTATGTGGTATCTTACCAAATCCTTTTAGAAATCCAAATGCATGACATGTCCTGGTTCTCCTTTATCCAACCAATTTGTTATATCCTCAAAGAACTCTAATAAATTTGCTAGACACAATTTCTTTTTCACAAAATCATGTTGACTCTGCTTGATTACATTATGATTTTCTAACTGTTCTGCTTCAACGCCTTAATAATGAACTCTGGTAATTTCATAATAACAGATGTTAGCCTAACTGGCCTATAGTTTTCAGATTTCTGTCTGCCTTCTTTCATGAACAGAGGTGTTGCATTGGCAGTTTTCCATTCCACTGGGACCTTTCCATAATCCAGAGAATTTTGGAAGATTATAATCAAAGTAACCCCACTATCTCTGCGGCCACCTAATCTTCGTAAACCAATACCTGGCCAAGTACTCACTCGGTCTGCCTCTGATCCAATGACAGGATTCCAATAACTACTGCACGATGATGTTAGACTCATGAGTCTGTAGCTACTTGGATTTTCTCTCTCTCCCTTGTTAAATAAATTTGCAATTTTCAAACCTAAAGGCATAAGTCCTAAATCTGGACAGCATTGGGCTAATGCAAGTGCAAAGTTCTTATCTATTGCTTTTGGTAGCTTGGAGTAGGGTCCTTCAGATCCTGCAGATTTGTTTGCCTTAGGTATTTTCGCCATTACCGTTTGTTTTCAGTTCAACAAGTTGCTCTGCTTGACTTGAATCACAGCTCAAAGAAAACCATTCAGCCCATTGCACTCTTTTAAACATTATTCTATCTGTTTCCACCACTTTTTTGGGCAGTACATTCCACTCCATAACGTTTCACTGCATTAAAATGTTATCCTCATGTTGCCTCTGCTGGTTCTTTTCGCCAATTACCTTAAATCTGTGTCCTCTGGTTACTGACCCCTTCTGCCAATGGAAGCAGCTTGTCTGTATTAATAATTTCAAAACCCTTCTACATCTTCAATTTAATCTTTCTTTAACCTTCCTGTCTCTAAGGAGGACAACTCCAATTTTTTTCATCCTTTTATTTTGTTTTTACTTATTAGTGTCCACAAGTAGGCTTACATTAACATTGCAATGAAGTTGCTGTGAAAATCCCCTTATTTGAAAGCTGCTGTCTAAGCACCTTGGTGAATTGCTGCAGTGTATTTTGTAGTTAGTACATACTGCTGCTACTGAGCATTGGCAGTGGAATGAGTGGCTGTTTGTGGATGTGGTGCCAATCAAGCAGGCTGCTTTGCCTTGGATGGTGTTGAGCTTCTTAAGCGTTGTTGGAGCTGTAGCCATCCAGGCAAGTGGGCATTATTCCATCATACTCCTAACTTGTGCCTTGTCGACGGTGGGCACGCTCTGGGGAGTCAGAAGGTGAGTTACTCGCTGCAGTATTCCTAGCCTCTGACCTGCTCTTGGAGCCATTTTGTTTATGTGGTGAGTCCAGTGGAGTTTCTGGTCAATGGTAACCCCAAAGATGTTGAAAGTGGGGGATTCAGTGATGGTAACACCATTGAATGTCATGGTGATTAGAGTGTCTCTTATTGGTGAAAGTCATTGCCTGGCATTTGTGTGGTGCAAATGTTACTTGCCACTTTTAGCCCAAGCTTGAATATTGTCCAGATCTTGTTGCATTTGAACATGGACTGCTTCAGTTTCTGAGGAGTTGCGAATGGTGCTGAACATTGTGCAATCATGGACAAACATCCCCATTTCTGACCTTATAATGGAGGGAAGGTCATTGATGAAGCAGCTGAGGATTGTTGGGCCTAGGATAGTACTGTCCTGGTGCTGAGATGACTGACTGACCCTCTATAACCACAACCATCTTCCTATGTACCAGGTATGACTCCAGCCAGCGGAGAGTTTGCCCCCTGATACCCATTGATTCCAGTTTCACCAGAGCTTCTTGATGCCAGACTCGGTTGAATGCGGCCTTGATGTCAAGGGCTGTCACTCACCTCACCTCTTGAATTCAGCTCTTTCATCGATGTTTCAACCTAGGCTGTAATGAGGTCAGGAGCTGAGTGACCCTGGCAAAATCCAAACTGGGCATCACTGATCAGGTTATTGCTGAGCAGATGCTGATAGCACAGTTGATGACCCCTTCCATCACTTTACTGATGATTGAGAGTAGATTGATTGGGCACTAATTGGCCCGGTTGGATTTGTCCTGCTTTTTGTGTACAGGACATACCTGGGCAATTTTCCACATTGTTGGGTGGATGCCAGTGTTGTATCTGTACTGGAAGAGCTTGGCAAGTTCTGGAGCACAAGTCTTCAGTACTATTGCCGGAATATTATCAAGGCCCATTGCCTTTGCAGTATCCAGTGCCACCAACTTGATATCACATGGAGTGAATCGAATTGGATAAAGACTGACCCCTGAAATGCTGGGGACCACTGGAGGAGGCTGAGATGGATAATCCACATGACACTTCTGGCTGAAAATTGCCACAAATGCTTCAGCCTTATCTTTTGCACTGATATGCTGGGGTCTTCCGTCATTGAGGATGGGGATATCTGTGGAGCCTCCTTCTCCAGTGAGTTGTTTAGTTGTTCACTACCATTTCCGACTGAATGTGGAAGGACTGCAGAGCTTAGATCTCATCCATTGGTTATGGGATTGCTTAGCTCTGTCTATCACCTGCTATTTTTGCCATTTGGCATGCGAGTTGTTCTGTTTGGTAGCTTCACCAGATTGACGCCTCATTTTTAGGTATGCCTGATGCTGCTCCTTGCGTGTCCTCCTGCACTCTCCATTGAACCTGAGTCGATCACCTGGCTTGATGGTAATGGTTGAGTGGGGGAAATGCCGGGCCATGAGGTTGCAGATTGTGCTGTTGTTGATGCCTCGTAGATGCCCAGTCTTAAGTTGCTTAACCAGTTTGAAGTCTGTCCAATTTACCACAGTGATAGTGATACACAACACGATGGAGGTTATTCTCAATGTGAAGGTGGGATTTTGCCTCCACAAGGACTGTGTGGTGGTCACTCTTACCGAAACTGTCATGGACAGATGCATCTGCAATCAACAGGTTGGTAAGGATGATGTCAAGTATGTTATTTCCTCATGTTGGTTCCTTCACCAGCTGCTGCAGACCCAGTCTAGCAATTCTATCCTTTCAGACCTACCCAGCTCAATCAGTAGTGCTACTGTTGAGCCACTCTTGGTAGTGGACATTGAAATCCCCCACGCAGAGTACACTTTGCATCTTTGCCACCCTCAATGCTTCCTCCAAGTGTTGTTCAACTTGGAGAAATACTGATTCATCAGCCAAACAAGGGCAGCATGTGGTAACCAGTAAGAGGTTTCCTTGCCCATGAGGCCATGAGACTTCATGAGGTCCAGAGTCGATGTTAAGGACTCCCAAGTCAACTCCGTCCTGACTGTATATCATTGCACCGCCACCTCTGCTGGGTCTGTCCTCCCTGTGGATCAGGACATATCCAGGGATGGTAATGGTGGTGTCTGGGATGTTACCTGCAAGGTATGATTCTGTAAGAATAACTATATCAGGCATTTTTAAAAAAAAATTACTGTCATTGCTAGGGTGCAGAGGTAGATATAAGTAGGTCCTTTCAAAAGTCTGATGGCAGCAGGGGAGAAGCTGTTCTTGAGTTAGTTCCACTTGATCTAACACTTTTGTGTCTTTTTCCAAATGGAAGAAGGTGGAAGAGAGAATGTCCAGGGCACATGGAGTACTTGATTATGCTGGCTGCTTTGCAGAGGCAATGGGAAGTGCAGTCAGAGTCAATGGGTAGGAGGCTGGTTTGCGTGTTGGACTGGATGAGGTTGACAACTCTTTATGGCTTCTTGCAGTCTTGTTCAGCGCAAAAGCCATACCAAGCTGTGCTATAACCAGAAAGAATGCTTTCTATGGTGCATCTGTAAAAATTGGTGAGAGTTGTAGCAGACATGCCAAATTTCCTTACCCTCTTGGGAAAGTAGAGGCGTTGGTGGGCTTTCTTAACTAATAGCCTTGGCGTGGAGGGACCATGCCAGGTTGTTGGTGATCTGGACACATTAAGACCTGAAGCCCTCAACCATTTCCACTACGTCACCTTTGATGTAGGCAGGGGCATGCCCTCCACCATGTTTCCTGAAGTCGATGACAATCTCTTTTGTTTTACTAACATTTAGGGAGAGATTACTGTTGTTCCACAAGTTCACCAAATTCTCTATCTTTGATTTTAATTGACCTGCCATCTCTGCTGAAGTCCTCAGCACCGGAATTCCCTCTTTGAATCTCTTCACTTCTCCACCTCTCTTGCCTTCTTTAAAACATTCTTTAAAACCCATCTCTTTGACCAAGTATTTGGTGATCTGACCTAATATCTTCTCATGTTGCTCAGAGTGACATTTTGCTTCATAATGCTCCAGTAGTGTCTTGGGATATTTAGTAACAGTAAAGATGCTATATAAATGCAAGTTGTTTTGTTACTAAGATCTCTTTCCACTGCAGCAACCTTTTATCAATATTATTGAGTCCCTTCTTCTCCATTTTCCTTTCTAAAATGTATGTGTCACTGGGGAGTGATATCCCAAATTGAAAGAAGAAATATTAGTTTCTATTTTCACCCACTGATGTGGGAGCATCTCCCAGTGTCTCACTAGTTGACAACACGTCAATCGTTCTATTCCAAATTTCAGATAGATTCAACCTTCTTTATTTAGTGTGTAACAAGACCTGTGTTAGTTCTACGGTGATCTTTCATTTACGGGCACCTGACTAGCTTCTATTCTGGACATCTCCTGATAAATCTTGATTGCTGAAGTTGGAACTTGCTGTTTTCAAAATCTTCCATCATAGAACAGAATCATAGAATCCCTACATAGCAGAAGGAGGCCATTTGGCCCATCAGGTCTGCACCAACTCTCTGACAGAGCATCCCACCCAGGCCCTAACCCTGTAATCCCATGTATTTACTCCACCAATCCCCCTAATCTATGCATCTTGGAATACTAAGGGGCAATTTAACACAGCCAATTCCCCTAACCTGCATATCTTTGGAGTGTGGGAGGAAGCCAGAGCACCTGGAGGAAACCCACACGACAAAGTGCAAGCCCCATACAGACAGTCACCCAAGGCCAGAATTGAACCCGGGTCCCTGCACTTTGAGGCAGTAGTGCTCAGCACTGTGCCACTGCGTCACCCCTAAACAATTGTGCCCGATGTTGGTTGCAGTTTTTCTCATCTCTATACTCTCTTCTAGCTCTACGGTACTCTGTGAGTGCCACACTCCCCCTATTCTGGCTTTCTGAACATCTTTAATGTTGTAAGAAGTCTCCCAACAACAGGTTAAAGTTTGGTGAGTGAATCACTCACCTGATGAAGGAGCAGCGCTCCGGAATCTCATGATACCAAATAAACCTTGGCCTTTAAGCTGGTGTTGGGAGACTTCTTACTGTGCCCACCCCAGTCCAACGCCAGCATCTCCACATCATCTTTGATATTGATTTGACGAAGGATCGTCTAGATTCGAAATGTTGGCACTGTTCCCTTATCAGATGCTGTCAGACCTGCTGAGATTTTCCAGCATTTTCTTTTTGCTTCAGATTCCAGCATCTGTGTATTTTGTAGATACATTGATACTGATTTCTTCATTATGAGTGGCCTTCAACTACAAAACCACCTTATTCAAGCCTTGCATTTAAATACTTTGTTCCTCCACTTTAGCTAAATTTTGAAGTGTTCTGCCCCCGGTCATCTTACCTAGCTGTCACTCAAATTATGTTCCTGACCTAGTGGTTTGCCCACCAATCACAGTTAACGCATATTGCTGAATCCAATGTTCTTAAAACTCCGCAGCTGAATGTCTCCGATGTAGCCTTTGCATTTAACTGGCAAAGTCTACAGCCTTTTTGCTGATGTCACTGTATCGGTCGAGAAAAAGAAAGCTGTGAAAAGCGGGGGGGGATAAAAGGAAACACATTTGACAATCGGATTAATGGGAATGATGTCTCTGTTGCTACATTAAGTTGAGGCGTGTCAGTGTGGGGTGCTGACTTCTTGCCCTATTTCTGGGACATGCATACCACATGTGGTGAGTAATGACAGAAGCTTCCGAGATGACCTGAATAGAAGAAAAAGCATCAAGGTCTTTTGTGTGAGTGTTGACTGAATGACATCATCAGGTTCGCCCAGACGCTGTCTCATACTCTCTGTGACCAATGGGCGGAACACAGAAACAGGAAGGAAGCTGATGTCATGCTTGGTGCTCAGCATGCTTAGTTATTGTTTGATGGCTGCTCAGTCATCACAAAATACCTGGGGCACTGCTACAGAGCAGGTAATTGCAGGACAGGTGATTGAGAATCAAATGTCTATTGCAGAACCCTCTCAAATTGTACAGTAATCTTTCTTCTCAGACCTAGCATTTAAAAGAATTCTAATGTTCTGGAATGATGCACACACCAACTAAATCACATCAGTCTGCATATACTTACAATCATAAAAACATAGAATCCTTACAGTATAGAAGGAGATCATTTGGCCCATCAAATCTACTGACAATCCCACCCAGGCCCTATTTCCATAACCCTCATTTACCCTGCTAATCCCTGTGACACTAGGGTCAATTTAACATGGCCAATCCAACTAAACCACACATCTTTGGACTGTGGGAGGAAACCCATACAGACACGGGGAGAATGCGTAAACTCCACACAGACGGTGACCGGAGGTTGGAATTGAACCTGGGTCCCTGGTGCAGTGAAGCAGCAGTGCTAACCACTGTGCCACCGTGCTGCCCTTGGAGTGCACCTTCGAAATTCATGACCTTTACCATATTGAAGGACAAGGGCAGCAGTTGCAGGGGAACCCCTACAAGTTCCCCTCCAAGTCACAAACCATTCTGACTTGGAACTCATCCCTTCACTGTTGTTGGGCCCAAATCCTGGAACCCCTCCTCCCCAATAGCACAATGGGTGTACCTACACCAGAGGGACTGCAGCGGTTCAAGAAGGAGACTCACAACCACCTTCCTAAGGATGGGCAACAAATGTAGGCTCTGCCAGCGATGCCCACATCTCATGAACAAATTCTTAAATATTGATTTAAGTTTCAATAGAATTTTAAAGAGTGTTTTTTTTTATCCCTCTCACTGTTTTTTAGCTCAGTATGTTGCTCTCAATGATTTTACAGATAGCTCATTTTAACTATGATAAAGACATTCTATAATGCAGGTCATTTTAATGTGAACAGGGCAAGTTGATTGTCAGTGAGTTGCCTAAAATCACTGCTGTCAAGCAGTTTTTAAAAAATTGTTTACACAAAAGATTTTAGCCTGGATTTTATGGCCCTCCACACCATTCTTTCTCTACAGGGGATGACCCTGTAGTGATCAGGCCGAAATTAATCTTCCTCTCCCCTTGCCTCTGTATAGCAGACTCCACAGTTTAACATAACCCCTATTCATTTATAGGAGAGCGCGAGCACCTGATATCAATAAGGGAGAAACACAGTCCCCTGTTAAACACCCTGACTGAACACTAGGTTGTCTACTAGGCCTTGGCCTGCATAGTTAAAAGGTCAAGAGAGCACTTTTTCTTGAGGTACCTGTTCTTGGAACTCACCAGTCAACACATCTCTGGAGCAGTAGCTCCAATGGAGGGAAATTTCTCAGGCAAGGTGGGAGAAATGTCACCTACAAGGCTTTTCACAGGAATTCTGGAGTTTAGGACAACTGGTCTTAGTACAGGCCTTGGTCACCTCCTGTTGCACAATGACTATCTCTTCCCTAATACAGCATGCAAAAGTAATATTAATAAAGGCAGGAAAACCTCAGGTTCAATGCCTGGTCTGTACTGAGTTAACCTAAACTGAACCGGGGGGCAATAGGGGTATTTTTGGGCCAGGGCCTGGAAAAACAGCCATGGTTTCTGCTTCTGGTGACATCTTGTGAACCTCACTGAAAAGGATAAGTGTTTACAAATGCAGATGCAGTTGTGATTCACCTCTTGGTCGAATAGCAAACTAGCACTCACTAATGGGAATCACGAGTCATGTTGGCTCAGGTTGGGTGAATTCTTCTGGAACAGTACTTCAAGATGAGTCATTCCCATTCAGAGAACAGGATGTTGTGCAGGAAGTTGCTTGTACTTGTGTGGCAGTCATGTTGATGCCTGTAAGATACCAATCAGCCAAGCATCATCTTTAAAAACAAATGTGCGTCAGTTTTAAAAATGTCACTCTTAAGACTAAGTAAGGCTCCGTATATTCACCTGGGTTTTACAATCAGAATTGTCATTTTTAATGCTTCTTGGGAGCCTCAGCCCTAAAAGTGACCCAAAAGTTTAAACTAGTATTGTTCTAGGAACAACTTTTCTCTCTTGCTTAGGAGGATTGACCAAGCTAAATTGCCCCTTAGTGTTCAAAGATGTGCAGGTTCTGGAGATTAATGGTTGGGTTACAGGATAGGGCCAAGGTAAGAAGCTGTGCAGGAGAGTCAATGCAGACTCAGTGGGCTGAATGTCCTCCTTCTTTACTGTAGGGATTCTATGTTCATTTATATACCAATATTTAATTTCCCTCGGTGTCAAGTTCTGTGCAGTAAGATCTCAAACAGTCATATGATAATGACCAGATAATTGGTTTTGGTGGGGTTATGTCTGGGATAAATGTTGGCTAGGACACTGTGGGGTGGAATATTCCTTTTCATTCGTGCCATGGCAAAACAGATGGGGATCTCAGTTTAACATATCTTTCTTTGTCAGTAGCACGGTGGCACCATGGTTAGCACTGCAGCCTCACAACGCCAGGGACCCAGGTTCACTTCCCGGCTTGGTCACTGTCTGTGTGGAATTTGCACATTTTCCCCATCTCTGTATGGGTTTCCTCCGGGTGCTCTGGTTTCCTCCCACAGTCCAAAGACTTGCTGGTTAGGTGAATTAGCCATGCTAAATTCTCCCTCAGTGTACCTGAACAGGTGCCTGAGTGTGGCAACTAGGGGATTTTCACAATAACTTCATTGCAGAGTTAATGTAAGCATATTTATGACTAATAAATAAAATTTAACTTGCTGTTTGGTGGTGGGTGCCTGGAACTCATTGCTGGTGGAGGTCGTGGAAGCAGATATGAAAGCGACTTTTAAAGGAGTGTCTTGACAAATACGTGAATAGGATGGGAATAGAGGGATACGGTCCCTGGAAGGGAGGGGGTTTTATTTCAGATGGGCAGCATTGTCAGTCCAGGCATGGAGGGCTGAAGGGCCTGTTCCTGTAAATCTCTTTGTTCTTTCTTTCTTCTTTGTTCAAAAGACAGATTTCTAAGAGTACAGTATTTCCTCAATACTGCATTGATGAAGTGCATAAGTTGTTGGGATAGGATTCAAATCCCCAACCTCCTGACAGTGACAGAGTATACCACCCCTGATCCAAGAGTGATATTTAATCTTAAAACACCATCAATTTGAAATGTATCTATCCTGATGGAAGTTTACAGTGAATATCATGACATTAACTCACTGGGGGTGATTTTGGCTTCGGATGACAGTGTGAAATGAGCAACAGCAAAATCCCTGGAAATGATAATCCCCACTGTTTTTATTTTTCATGGGATGTGGGTGTGGCTGGCTGGGTCAGCATTTATTACTCATCCCTAATTGTCCTTGAGGGGACATTTAAGTGTAACCACATTGCTGTGGATTGGGAGTCACATGTAGGCCAAACCAGGTAAGGGTGGCAGATTTCCTTCCCTAAAGGACAATAGTGAACCAGATGGGTTTTTATCACAATCGACAATGGTTTCATTGTCATCATTTTCACCATCTGCCATGGTGGGATTGGAACCTGGGTCTCCAGAACACTATCTTGGGCCTCTGGATTATTGCCTGGAATACCAGTCAGGTGACAATATCACTATGCCCTTGCCTCTCCTTTCTATTTTAAGTAGCTGAACTGATATCAGCTGTTTCAGGCCAATGGCCAAAATCAAACTTATGCCCATTATGGAGTAACTAAATTACTTCATCTCTTGACAAGGGTTATTAGGAAAGGAGGCAGGGATAATAGAGGAGATAGCAAACCAAGATCAATGTTTGGACTGCTTTACAACCGAGAAATGGTCTTTCCTTTGAAGCATTCTATTGAGGGTATTGAACTGAAGGCATCCATTTGGATCCAGGGAAGAGCTTGTTTCAGTGCTTACAGACCAGCCTAACTGTGTCACTCCTTCGGCCCAAGTAACACTTTGTCCAACATTGACATGTTCTGTTCAATGATAAGTAAGTAAAGGCAGCATTTTGTACCTATCTGAGTATTGGTGTATACCCTGTCTGAAGCCCTTTCATCTTCCATCAGGATGTGTCAGTGGGATGAGTAGGGATACATGGAGCGGCAAATTAAAGAGTCTTTTTTTAACCAGAGGAAGAGGGGGCGTTTAGTAGATTTTAGAGTAAAGTTGAGAAATGGTTGCCATGGCAATGCTCACTGGAGACAACATCTGCTTGGGCTCTCCTTTTTTTTTCCTTTTGTGAAGCACGGGAACTGAGCAGTGCCTGTCTGTGATCACTCCAATTCGGCTTCCCTGAAAACTATATCCTTCACTGAAGGAGCTCAGAACTCAGCGTAGATCCAAATGGAGATTTATTCACAGATCTGTGCTGGGCCAGTAAATCCGGCCTGTCCAAAAGTATCAACATTTATTTGGAGTTCCGATCTGCCATTCCTCGCCCCAGGCTCCCCAATCCCATCGAATTACACACAATATACAGCATCAGGATAGGTCATTCAGCCCTACTCAGTACTCAGTTCATGCTGCTATCAGGGATGTGATCGAGCCTCCCCACTCTTTCCCATCTAACTCGGGAATCACAATGCTCAATCACAGGAATTCCCAATTGGCTTTGGTTATCTACCCCTGCTCACACTTACCAACTTTATACGTACTTCTAAAGATAGTCGCTTTTTTATCCCCCCTCGAACAAGCAGGGGTTTATAAATGAGTAGAATTCTACATAAATATGTCTACAAGGATAAGATTTCATTTACCTTGAATGAGATGGTTGAGTTTGTTTGTTGGAGCAGAAACACGTGAGGCTCCTTCCCCCACACCCCCCACTTCCACACACCCCTCTGCCAAACACCCCTCCCCCATAACCCCTCTCCCCCACACACCCCTCCCCCACACCTCTTCCCCCCAAGTCCCCTCCTCCCACACCCCATTCCCCCCAAGTCCCCTCTCCCCACATCTCCTCCTCCCATACCCCCGTCCCCACAAACTCCCTCCATCACAAACCCCCGACCCCACAAACCCCCTCCTCCCACAAACTACCTCCCCCCACAAAACACCTCCCCCACACTCCCTCCCTTCACACACACTCACACCTCCTCCCCCACTCCCCCTCTCCCCATACTCACTCACCCCCACACCCTCTCCCCATACTCACTCACCCCCCAAACCCTCTCCCCATACTCACTCACCCCCCAAACCCTCTCCCCCCATAGCGCCTCCCCCACACCTACAACCTCCTTTCCTCAAACAGCCTTCCCCCATATCCCCCACGCTGTCTCCCCACAACACCCCCCACACACCTTTACCCCCACATCCCTTCCCCCCACCACCCCATACACCGCCTTCTCCACACTCCTTCCACCACACCTCCTCATCCCATATCCCTTGTCCCACACCCCCTCCCACACACCCCCTGCCCCAACATGCTCTACCCCTGCCCTTCCCCCACACGCCCTTCCCCCATAACACCCTCTCCCCACACATGCCCTCCTGCACATATGCCCTCCCCCTACACACTCCATCTCCCAGACACACCCTCCTCCTACACATACCCTCCCCCACACGTACCCTCCCCCACACACGTCCTCCTCCACTCACTCCCTCCACCACACACTACCTCCCCCCACACCCACCTCCCCCACACCCTCCATCCCCACACCCCCTCCCCATATCTCCCTTCCTCACAGCCTGTCCCCCACACACCCTTCCCCCTACACACCCCTCCCACACAACCCCATCCCCACACCACCTCCCTCCGCAACCTCCACCCCCACACATCTCTCCACCCACAATGCCCCCCCACACCCCTTCCCCCCACATTCACCCCATCCCCACACCCGGTCCCCTCACACTGTCCATCCCCATACCCCCATCAACCCCTCCCCCACACCCTCCTCCTCTCACACTCCTTCCCCCACACCTCCCTTCCCACACCCTCTACCCCCACATTCATTCCCCCACACCCCCTCTCCCCATATCCCTCCCCCACACTCCCTCTCCTTCCACACCACTTCTCTTCCCACACCCTGTCTCCCCTACAAACCCCTCTTCCACATCCCCTCCCTCCCACACCCCGTCTTCCCTAACACCCACTCCCCCGCACCCCCTTTCCCCACAGACTCTTTGCCCACATGCCCTTCCCCCCCGACATGTCCTTCCCCCACACCCCTCCCTCCCCTCCCCCCACACTCCCTCATCCCCACCCCACCCTTCCCACACCCTCTCCCCCAAAACCCCCTCCCGCCACACACCCTCCCTCACACACCCCCTCTCCCCATACCCTCTCCCCCTACATCCCTTTCCCCCTACACCCCTTCTCCCCCACGCCCCCTCTTCACCCCCTCCCTCTCTCCCCACACCCTCTCTCCTCCACACCCTATCTTCCCCCCATGCCCCCTCTCCTCCCCACATACCCTCCCTCTGCCCCCACACCATTTCCACCTTCAAACCCCCTCTGCCCCTACACCCTCTTCCCCCACACCCCCTTCCCCCACACCTCCTTCCCCCACATCCCCTCCTCCCCCATATCCCCTCCTCCCACCACATCCCCTCCTCCCCCATACCCTGGATGATGAGGTAAGTTGGAAACATGACAACTGCTCCAGGCCAGAGACCTGGGCTAGTTTAACTGTGGATCTTCTTTAAATCCCACTGGCTGACTCCCCCTTCCTCACTGCTCCCTCCCCTCAATTTTAGGCCACAAATTGGTTTGAAGCATCAGGAATGTTGTGGCCCAGAGTCATAAGAACATAAGAAGTAGGAGCAGGAGTAGGCCATCTAGCCCTTCAAGCCTGCCCCGCCATTCAATAAGATCATGGCTGATCTGTCGTGTCTCAGTTCCACTTTCCCACTTTCTCCCCATAACCCTTAATTCCCTTGTCTGTCAAAAACCTATCTACCCGTGACTTAAATATATTTAGCAAGGTAGCTTCCACCACTTCAACAGGCAGAGAATTCCAGAGATCCACCACCCTTTGAGTGAAGGAGTTCCTCCTCAGCTCCGTTCTAAACTGCCCCCCCCCCCCTTGTCTTGAGGCTGTGCCCTCTAGTCCTGCTGACCTTTCTGAGCGGGAAGAATCTCTCTATCTCTACCCTATCCATCCCTTTCATTATCTTATATGTCTCTACAAGATCCCCCCTCATCCTTCTAAACTCCAACGAGTACAGACCCAGTCTATTTAGTCTCTCTTCATAGTCCAACTCCCTCATCTCTGGTATCAGCCTAGTGAACCTCCTCTGCACTCCCTCCAAGGCCAAAATATCCTTGCGCAAGTGCGGCGACCAAAACGGCACACAGTACTCCAGCTGCGGCCTCACCAGTGCCCTGTACAGTTGCAGCAAGACCTCCCTGCTTTTATATTCTATCCCCCTCGCTATAAAGGCCAGCATCCCATTCGCCATCTTGATCACCTGTTGCACCTGCAGACTGGGTTTTTGCGACTCATGCACAAGGACCTCCAGGTCCCTCTGCACCGTAGCATGCTGCAGCTTTTCACCCTTTAAATAGTAATCCCTCCTACTATTATTCCTGTCAAAGTGCATAACCTCACACTTGCTAACATTGTACTCCATCTGATAGGTCCTCACCCACTCGCTCAGCCTATCTAGATCCCTCTGCAGACTTTCCACATCCTCTGCACAATTTGCTTTCCCACTCATCTTTGCGTCATCAGCAAATTTCGACACCCTACACTCAGCTCCCTCCTCCAGATCATCTATATAAATGGTAAATAGCTGAGGCCCCAGCACCAATCCCTGCGGCACTCCACTAGTTACCAACCGCCAATCAGAATAGCACCCATTGATACCGACTCTCTGCCTCCTATTTGACAGCCAATCCTCTATCCACGCTAACACCTTACCCCCAACTCCATGCCCCCTAACCTTCTGAAGCAACCTTTTGTGCAGCACCTTATCAAACGCCTTCTGAAAATCGAGAAACACCACATCCACCAGTTCCCCTCTGTCTACCGCACTAGTCACATCCTCATAGAATTCCAATAAATTTGTCAAACATGACTTCCCCTTAACGAATCTGTGCTGTGTCTGCTCTATCAAACCATTCTTCTCTAGGTGCCTTGCTATTTCTTCTTTTATGACGGATTCAAGCATTTTTCCAACAACAGACGTTAAACTAACCGGCCTATAATTCCTGCCTTTTGCCTGCTACCTTTTTTGAACAGCAATGTAACATTAGCCATTTTCCAATCTTCCGGCACTCCCCCGGAATCCAGCGAAGTTTGGTAAATAATCACTAAGGTATCCACTATCACCTCTGCCATTTCCTTCAGAACCCTGGGATGCATTCCATCTGGTCCTGGGGACTTGTCCACCATCAGTCCCGCTAGTCGATCAAGCACTACCTCTCTAGTGATAGTAATCGCATTCAGGCCCTCAACTCCGACCATCCTTCTATCTT
This sequence comes from Carcharhinus amblyrhynchos, assembly GCF_965287045.1. Lineage (NCBI taxonomy): Eukaryota > Metazoa > Chordata > Chondrichthyes > Carcharhiniformes > Carcharhinidae > Carcharhinus > Carcharhinus amblyrhynchos. The sequence continues at coordinate 53,486,238 of NC_137329.1, forward strand.
TAATATCTGGCAAACTATTCGCGTCCTCCTCCACGAAGACCGAGGCAAAAAACTTATTTAAGGCCTCAGGCATTTCCTCTTCTCCCATCACTAAATCCCCCCTCCCATCCTCTAAGGGTCCAACATTCACTCTAGCCAGCCTCCTCCTCTTTATATATTTATAAAAACTCTTACTGTCCTTTTTTATATTTAGTGCTAGTTTAGCTTCATAGTTTATCCTTCCTTTCTTTATCAACTTCTTTGCCATTCTTTGTTGATTTTTAAACCTCTCCCAATCTTCTAATCGCCCACTACTTTTAGCCACTCTAAATACATCAGCTTTTAATTTAATACTCTCTTTTATTTCCTCCGATAACCACGGCTGATTATCCCTTCTCCTGCGTTCCTTCTTTACCATCTTACCATCTTTGTTCCTTCTTTATCCTCCCACTGGTGGCAGGGAGGTGATACAAATTCACTTCTGAGGCCATCTCATGGTGGGGAGTTCGCATTTTTGCAGTGGGGGTAGGGTGTCCTATTCCTGCAGCACCCCCACCCCCTCCCCAAAGAGGGTAAGGAAATCTACAAGTTTGAGTCTCTCTGTGGGAAAACTCCAGCACCTTTGTGCTCAAACCTTCCAATTACAATTGCAGTCAGGTCCTGATGTGCGAAGGAGGACTGAGGCATCAGCAAGAAGGAAATGCATGCATTTACTTAGTACCTTTCATGCCCTCAGGCGTATGTAGCTACTGCTGTGGTGTCTTGTGGCACAGCGGTGGTGTCCTATTTCTGAACCAGAAACCCTGGGTTCGAGTCCCACTTTGGGACTTGAAGGAAAGATGTTCTCATAATGCAGACAAACAGGTTAACTATCAGCCTGTAAATCCTGATATAACTATGGAAGGTGAGGAACCTGTTAAATGGAATGGAAAACCACTGCAGTAACTTGGACCAACCCGATGACTTCAATGAAGAGAAAGACAGCCTGGTCAAATGTGATTTATTTTTATTCATCCATGGGATGTGCACCTAATTTACAACAGCTTGCTAGGCCAGCTTCAGAATCAACCACATTGCTGTGGATTTGGAGTCACATATCGGTCAGACCAGATAAGGATCCCTAAAGGGCATTAGTGAACCAGATGGGTTCTTATAACAATTGGTAATTAAACATTTAATTCAAGATTTTTATTTATGGCAGATGGTGGGATTTGAGCCCACGTCCTCTGAGCATTACCCTGGGCCTCTGAATTACTAGTCCATTGACAATACCACTACGTCACCACCTCCTTATATATTCATGGCAAGGTTGTGATAACCAGCCTTGTGCTCTTATGAATGTTGATATTGTTTGTGAATAACATTGACCATGAGATCTTGGAAAGCTCCCCTGCTCTTTAAATTGGTACCACAGGATCTTTTACATCCTCCCGAATGAGGTTGCCAAAATTAGGCTGTATTTCCAAGTCCCTGGAGTGAGAATTAAACACACAACCCGACTCAAAGACAAGAGTGATACCACCCGGCCGTGGTGTATGCCACATGCTCAGTGGAGCAGGCTAACATTCAGAGCTGTCTCTGCCACAATCCTAGAGGGCAGCAGCTGGTGGGGTGGTAAGGGGGTGGAAGAGGAGGAAGTAACTTGAGTGATTTTCATTGCGGAAGTTAAAATTGCTCCTGGGGTTTTTTTTAAATCATTAATTCGAGGGATATTGGTGTCACTGGCTGGCCAGCATTTATTGCCCATCCCCAGTTGCCCGAATGCAGTTGAGGGTCAATACGTTGCTGTGTCTCTGGAATCATATGTAGGCCAGACCGGGTAAAGACAGCAGATTTCCTTCGCTAAAGGACATTAATGAACCGGATAAAGTTTTCTGACAATGGTTTTCATGGTCACAATAGATCCTTAATTTCAGATTTCTAAAAAATGAATTCAAATTATCCCATCTGCCGTGGCAGAATTGGAACCCGAGAGCCCAGAACATTAGCTGAGTTTCTGCATTAATAGTCTAGTCTTCCCTGAAAGTCACAATAAGGATGTTCAGCTAAGAAAGGGTTAACAGCGAGCGGTTTTGATGCAGCTGAGCTCGTGCCTCTGTCACAGTGCCTCATATTCCTGGGAGAAGCTGTGACTCAGAAAGAGCTCACAGTTGAAAACAGGCTTGGCCGGCAAGGCAAATAAAGGAGCCCCTTTTCTTTTCACTGAGGCACTTTTCGCAAACAGCACGTATAGATCCTGCGTTAGATCACCCATCGTCCTTGCAAATCCCAGCCAAGTGCAGCCATCTGTGGTTATTATTAGAACATCTGTGATGCAGGAAACTCTCTTGTGCACTGAAAGCATGCTTTGAAGAGCTGAAGTGAAATCGGAGTAAAATTGATCTTTTATCTGTCGTTAGTGATTTGATCAATGCGGGTGTGCATAGTGGCACCACTGTACCCATCCATGTGGCTCTCTGCAGGGCACCCTAATGTTTACTAACCTGGGGCGTGCAGACCTCTAATGTATTCTGTGAATGCCAGACTGTCACAAAGCTGGGATTGTGACTGTGTTTCGAGTTTGCCCAGGTCACGGTAGATTTTATTATCACCAAACCTGCTCAAATGAGGGGGTTTTTAAAGAAACTTTGATTTAATGCTTCAGTGCTTCTGAAGGACTGCAAATGGGCGAGGACGGTAAAGCCTGCGTTCTCTGGGTTGGCCCCCTTTTTTTTCCAGGTTTTAATGAATGGCCTGAGTTTTAAGCTCTGACACGCAGCACAGAAGCAGGGCACAGAGTGAAATGCAGTGATTAATGACTCCCAGGAAGTGGGGAAATTTCACTGAAAGGGCCAACCTTAATTTTGAATAAATTGGATCAGTTAAGGAACCTTTTGTTGCAAGAGGGCCTTTTTTTTGTTCAAATCAAGCACTGAATGGAAAGTTTTTTTCTTTTTACAAGATGGAGCTAATTTGATCGCGACTCTCATCTGCAGCCATTGTTTGCGATGGATATCAAATACATGATATCGGGCTGTTCTATCTCCGTCACTGCTTTAGCATTGATTATTATCTCTTTCCTGCGCTTTCATTTTTGTCACCATGAGAACTCATAGGTGTCCTTGAAGATATGTAAGGCGACATTTCCTATTCCCTATGCCAGGCGGGCTGAACACTGAATTTTTGTTCCCTTTTTTCCTTTGGTTTCCTTGGCTGAGTGGGAGTTACTGATACATCTCTTTAATGAAGCTTCCCTGCTGGCTACATCTTCTACCACTTACACCATATAGTAACGTATTTTGAATCTCACCATTAAATCCCACCTCGGCCCATCTCCCTACTCCTCTCTGCCGTCTCCTTCCTTTGTGCATCTCATCTTGTTCTACCTCGAATTCAAAATTGACAGTCTCCAGCACCCTCCCAAGCACAATGGTTTTCTCTTTGGAATATCTTCACTGTATTCCTCCCTCAGCCTCTGCACCGGACGCTCTCTCATCCTCGGTAATTTTAACCTTCATCTCCTCATGCTCTCCTTCCTCTGGGCTCACTGCCATCTTATCCTCCTTAAATCTCTCCCTCCATAAACCCTCACCCCATATTCATGGCCATCTCCCTGTCCTTGAAATCTCATATGAATGGTCTTGTGGGTCCCATCATAGATAAGGCCATTTCTGCTCACCTCTCTGCATCAGTGATCACCATTCCATCTTTCATCCCTGCCTCCTCCTATATTTGTAAGGTCATTCCTTCTACTCACTCTGTTAATGAAAAGCCCCTGTCTGGCATTTTCAGTTCTATTTATCCTTCCTGTATGAATGGTTCTCCTGCAATATTTCCACAATGTGAATCATTGGAAATAGACCTGGGTTTGTTTTTTTTTAAAGAAGCAAACATTAGGCCAGTTATGTACAGGTGACAAAAAATAATGTAAAAATGATCAAGAGAGCAATGGTCAGGTCGTTCATTTTTGCTCTTGTTTCCAAAACTGATAATTAAGATGTTCAATGTCTCTATCATAGGAGTTTTCCACATCACATGGCAGCAAACTGTGGCTTCTCAACTCACTAACCTGTTATTCCCTAGTCTCTATCATCATTGTCAGGTAAAATCTTCCCTGACTTCTGAATATATTGTCCAGGGTGAAAGTAGCACTGGAAAATATTGAGGAAAATGTGCCCGAGGGGTTTTGCATAAAGTGTGGTGTGGCACGGTGGCACAGTGGTTAGCACTGCTGCCTCACAGCACCAGGAACCTGGGTTTGATTCCCAGCTTGGGTCACTGTCTGTGTAGAATTTGGATATTTTCCCCATGTCTGCGTGGGTTTCCTCTGGGTGCTCTGGTTTCCTCCCACAGTTCGAAGATGTGTGGGTTAGGATGATTGGCCATGCTGAATTGACCCCAGTGTCAGGGGGATTAGCAGGGTAAATATGCGGGGATAAGGCATGGATGGGATTGTGGTTGGTGCAGACTCGATGGGCTGAATGGCCTCCTTCTGCACTGTAGGGATATTATGGGGAGACTAAAATGACTATTTTATGATGCAGACTTATGTCTGTAATCCTCTGTGCATTGCTGCTGATAGCCATCTGCCGGTACTTCAGTGGAAGTGAGGTCAAGTCGGCAGTGGAGGGGAGATGGATTGTATACAACTTTCATTGGCCTCTGGGGATTACCCAAGATTGGGTGGGGAGAGAAAGGGTCAAAACTCTTGGCTGGAACGCTGGCAGAAGAACAAAATAATGTAGAAACTAGAAGGAAGAAGCAAATCTCTGTCTCTTGTTATTTAATCAACAGACTGCCTTTATTTTACTTCAGTGGAACTTTTGTTTCAAACAAAGACCTTGTCAGAGTAGTTGAGATAGGAGCCTTTCAAAATCTCAGCTGCATTATTAGAATCATTGCCAAGCATCAAATCATGGAATCGTACGGCACCAAAGAGATTCTATGGCCTATCATGCCTGTGCCAGCTTCTTGGAAGAGCGATCCAATTCATCCCACATCCCCTCTCCTTTCCCTACAGCCCTGTAAATATTTCCAGTTTCAAAATATATCTAATTCCTTTTTGAAAGTTATCATGATATCTGCTTCCATTCCATTTTAGTGCATTCCATCCACACCAAGACAACTCTGGGCATGAGACAGATTTCTCCTTTAATTCCCCTCGGTTCCTTTGCCAATGAACTGAAATGTGTGTGTCTCCTAGTTATCGATCCACCCAGCAGTGAAAAGAGCTTCTTTTTATTTACTTGATTAAAACTCACCATAATCTGACGTCATTGCAGATAAGCAGAAGCCAATGTGTTAGCACTGCTGCCTCAGAGCGTCAGAGACTCAGAGCCGATTCCCGGCTTGGGGTGCAGTCTGTGTAGAGTTTCCCTGTGTCTGTGTGGGTTTCCTCCGGGTGGTCTGGTTTCCTCCCATAATCCGAAAGATGTGCTAGTTAGGTGCATTGGCCATGGTAGAGTTTTCCCTCAGTGTATCCGAACAGGCATTGGAGGGTGATGACTAGGGGATTTTCACAGTAACTTCATTGCAATGTTAGTGTAAGCCTTACTTGTGACACTGATAAATAAACTAAAAACTTTAAAGGAATCTGGAGGAGGTGGGATAGAAATATGTTTGATGGAGTCTCCTGGAGGAGTTGTGACACACAAACATTCTTGCTATAATAAAAGATGAATCACTCTTTCAAGTTTGTTTGTATGCATATTACAGTTGCAACATGCCAAGCTAATAGTTTAAAAGAAGAATTTAATTTTATCTACTAACTTTGACAAGGCAAACTGACGTTTTTTTGTGAAAGCATTCTAATTAAACACTGTGGCTGTACCTACACCACACAGACTGCAGCGGTTCATAGACTATCACAGAAGGAGGCCATTCGGCCCATTGGCTTTCACCGATCACAATCCCACCCAGGTCCTATCTCTGTAACCCTATGCATTTACCCTCGCTCGTCCCCCTGAAACTAAGGGGCAATTTAGCATCGACAATCTGCCTAACCCACACATCTTTGGACAGTAGGAGGAAACTGAAACTGGAGCATCCAGAGGAAACCCACGCAGACACGGGGAGAATGTGCAAACTCCACACAGACAGTGACCCAAAGCTGGAATTGAACCCTGGTCCCTGGCACTGTGAGGCAGAAGTGCTAACCACTGTGCCACCATGCTAGTTGAAGAGAAAATAGGGATGGGCGACAGATATCAGCTTAGCCAGCAATGCTCTCATCCCAAACCTAATAAAACAATTACCTGTTTACCAACACCATGCAATTCATGAGTGCTGCTGTCTTGTTTAACTATAATTTCACAAGTCAATATTTAATATAATAAGCTTGATATTTATTTAGCGCTACTTTACAATCTCGAGTCATTAACTAAGGTTTTTATTAGATAAGAGTAGCAAGAGATATGGAGCAAAGGCAGGTCAATGGAGTTGAGCTACAATCAGCACTGCTGTGATGGAATTATTTACTTGTTCATTTTATGGGGCATGGGCATCACTGGCTGTGCCCAGCATTTATTGACCATCCCTAACTGTCCTCCATTTCAGAGGGTAGTTGAGAATCAACCATGTTGCAGTGGCTCTGCATCATATGTAGGCTGGATCAGGTAAGGGCAGCAGATTTCTTTCCCTAAAGGGCATTAGTGAACCAGATGGGTTTTTATGACAATAGGTTCATCGTTATACATTTAATTACAGATTTTTTTTTAACTGAATTCAAATTTCACTATCTGCTGTGGTGGGAAATGAACCTGGATCCCCAGATGATTACCCCGGGTCTCTGGATTCTAGTCTAGTGGCAATACCAGTGCACCATTATCTCCCCTGTGACAGACTTGATTTGTTTAGCTACTTCCATGAGCATTGTGGCAGTTTAAGAAATGAAGCAGGACAGACAGCAGAGCGCTTATGAAAAGCTGAATGACCTACTCACAAGAGAGAGTGGGGGAGGCTCGAACTAGAGGGCACAGTTGCAAAGTAAAGGGTGTCCCATTTTCGACTCAGAAGAGGGGGTCTCTCAGTGCATCATGAGTCTTTGGTTCTCTCTTCCGCAGGCAGCAGTAGTGACAGGACCGTAAACTATTTTTAAGGCTGAAGTAGAGAGAGTCTTAACCTTCGATTCCTTGGTTAGTCACCAGGGTTAGGTGGGAGTGTGGAGCTGGGGCCTCAATCAGGTCAGCCATGATCTTATTGAATGGCGGAGCAGGCTCGAGGGGCCAAGTGGCCCACTCCTGTTCCTAATTCATATGTCCACCTGTCCCTATGTCCCTAAATTGAATTATAATATAGACACATGTAGGATATAAGCAAGCATTTTGGATCATTAATGAATCGGACCTTACCTATTGCTTTGCCAGGAATCCATTTTAACTTGGTTTCATATGGTCTCGTCCTTTTGTTTGTCTAGTTAATGAGGATGTCCAGGCTGTGATTAATGGCTCTACTCCTCTCTGTAATTTGGAGTTGGAGTAACATCCTGGTGCCAGTTAATCACTGGCTGAAGAGTAAATGCTACTTTTCTCCCTCTTGTTGATATATGAAAGGTGCTAAATTGTGATGTTTGTGTTTTATTTTTATCTGCTAGTTTTTGTAGTCTTGGGGCTCTCACAAACTCCTGAACACACAAAGGAAAAGCCTTTTATTTGAGCACTCCAAATAGAGTGCTTCCTTGCAAGGCGTTGCTGATTTTAAACCTCACTGTGACATGGTAGGGTGGCACGGTTGTTAGCACTGCTGCCTCACAGTTCCAGGGATCTGGGTTTGATCCCCAGTCACTGTGTGGAGTTTGCACATTCTCCCCGTGTCTGCGAGGGTTTCCTCTGGGTGCTCCAGTTTCCTCCCACACGCCAAACCGGTTAGGTCGATTGCCCCGTGCTGAATTGCTCCTTAGTGTCCTGGGATGTATAGGTTAGAGGGATTAGCCGGGTAAATATATGGGGTGATGGGGATAAGACATGGGTGGGATTGTTGTCGGTGCAGACTCATTGGGCTAAATGGCCTTCTTCTGAACTGTAGGGTTTCTATGATTCAACTCAGCAATCCAGTATGTGTAACGAATTACTGTGTTCCCCACAAGGGTTAACTCTGTCTTCAAAGGCTGCTGCCTGCTTTCAATGTGGATCACTCAGTCAAAGAATGACATTGGGTTGGAAGGGACATTAATCTGATGACTAGCTAACTGTTGAGTTGTGTCACTGGTGAGTTTGAACGATGAATTGTGACAATGCAGTTGCTCAGGCACGGTCAGGAGAAAGGAAAAAAAAGGAAATTACATTCATGTAGCATCGCTCACATCCTTAAACCATTCCAGAGTGTGTCACAACTTGTTGAGGTATCGTCAGTGGGAGCTGTTTTCTCACTTTATTTTCAGGGAGTTAACTGCAGTGCGAAGAGTTGCGTGTAGTCCACTGTCCGCACAAATAGGAGGCTATTTGACCCATCGAGTCTGCCATGACTCTTCGACAGAGCACCTTGCCCTGTCTCCCTCACTCCCCTTGAGAGGCCAGGCAGCAACGGATAGCCACTTAGGCCTATTGTTGAGCCAAGTGAGAGGGAGATGTTAGCACTGCCAACAGTGGGTCCTCGCTGAGGCTGGAACCTGGAATGGAACTGAAGGCACAGCCCGGCAACAGGCCAAGGAAACTTGGGCTCACATGCTGAGTCTCTGCTGAAATCTGCTGCCTGCTGGAACAAGATTCCTTTCCAGCAGGGGGGCACATATTGCCAATGACCAACACAGTGTCTGTCACTGGAGGATTGCTACCCTTCTCCAGGGTCTCTGCCTGTCGACACGTAGTGCCCTCTCTGCTCCTGCAAAGAGAGGAAGCAGAAGTGTGTGCGTGTTCGTAATGGTGAGGAGGAAAGGACACAATTTGTGGAGGGTCGCTGTAAGGCATGGGTGTGAGTGGGCAGGGTGAGGATGAATGTTGGCTGCTCTGATGGGGAAACAAGATGACTGCACACAGAGAGAATGCGTGGAACTGCAAGACATATTGACATGAGGGGAATATGGTCAGAATCTGGGGCCTGGCACCTGAAGGTGTTACTTCACTCCCTTGTTCCGCCTGTTTCTCTTTGGCGCAACGTTTGGCAGAAATGCACTGCTGCTGCTGACTTCCTCAGCCACTTCCATCCACACCTCTTGGTTGGAGAGGTGATACTCTTCCTCCCATCCTCAGGAGAGCTCAGCTCATGGCAGTCCCTCAGATCCTTTCACAGTTAAAAGTGAAAGACCCAGGGTGCAGTTTTCCCAGGTCCCCTTGCCTTTCCTGTGGTTGCTGCAGCATCAAAAAGCTCATGTCCATCTCTCAACAAAACAATAATTAACTGGCTAATATTGCATTGCTGTTGTAAGCATCTTGCTGTATGCAAATTGATTGTCATATCTCCTATGCATTTACCCTCGTTAGTCCCCTGACACTAAGGGGCAATTTAGCATGGCCAATTCGCCTAACTTGCACATCTTTGGACTGTGGGAGGAAACTGAAACTGGAGCACCCGGAGGAAACCCATGCAGACACGGGGAGAATGTGTAAACTCCACACAGATAGTGACCTGAGGTCAGAATTGAACCCAGGTTCCTGGCACTGTGAGGCAGCAGTGGTAACCACCGTGTCACCGTGCCTCCCTAGGTCATGGAAGATGCCCTGCAAATACAATTCCTTCCGTTCTTCTTTGCGACCACAGAGATATTGGGTTACTTTTTATTTGGAAGATATTCAGAGTCGAAGGGCATTGCTTGTTCCAAAGTGATTAAATCTTCTCTGGAAAAAGCAAACCTGTATGAATCCTGTTCCCCTGAGCTACTCGGCAGGGCGGATAGGTCAAATCTTTTACGGCCATTCATATGGAAGAGGAAATGTTTTCATCTTTTAAATGTGGCGAAGAATCAAAGTATTGTGTGGTGGCATTAAAACATCACTGCCAATAACCTACAGGATGTCCACAGCGTATCTGTACAAAGAAAACATTGGGCCATCTGACAAGAAAGAAGTGGGAAGTTAAAGCTCCCTTTGTTTCCCAGACGGAATGAGTTTGACCTTTGACTCTACAGTTGAAACTTTGGATAGGGTTAAAAAGATAATGGGAATAAGATAATTGCTGTATTTAGCCTGTGACTTCTGAATACAGATTCTCATCATTCTGCCTAGAGTACATTGTAAATTATCTCAATAACTCTTATTTTTACCAGTTGTCTTTAACCTTTCACTGCACCAGTCACAGTGAAGAAAGGGATGATGGTATATCAGGCTTCCATCCCAACTACACTGCCCTGGGATTTCAAGAACTTTCTGGAATGGGTGAATTTGGGCCTCTGCTTGCAATGTAGGTGTAAGCTCAGAAATGTCAGGGAAATAAAGCGGGTCTGGAAATTCATGGCCCCCTATCATCCATCATCTATCTGAAGTAGGAGTGGAGAGGGATATTAAGACAAGTGAAACAGCCACAGGCTTCTCTGTTAATCTGTTGCTGAAACCCTGATCCTGCTGTGGTACCTCTAGACTTGATTATCCATGTGCCATCCTGTTTCGCTCCCATCCACCCAGCTTTATGGATTTTAACTCTTTGTTCTATCCTGCACCAGGTTCCAGTCAGTCTTCACTCCTGTTCTAGTTTACCAACCCAGTTCCCAAATCTAAAATTTCCATAAAGTCCCTCTCTGGACTTGCTCCTCCCTATTTCCGTAATCTTCTGTATCCTCACCCTCCAGACCCTCTACAGCTTTCACTGACCTTGTGCCACGCACTCCAGAGATCCTCAGCTCCTTTGATCACACCATTCAGCCACCTTTCACCACAGCTTGGGTCATTCTCTGAGCAGAGTTTGCATGTTTTCCCTGTATCTGTGTGGATTTCCTCCGGGTGCTCTGGTTTCCTTCTGCAGTCCAAAAGATATGCTGATTAGATGCATTGGCCATGCTAAATTCTCCCTCAGTGTACCTGAACTGGCGACAGAGTGTGGCAACTAGGGGATTTTCACAGTCATCTCATTGCAGCGCTAATGTCAGCCTTCTTATAACTAATAAATAAATAAACATTCATTCTTTATAGATTTCCTAAAAATCCAGCACTTGAACTAAGCTTTTGGCCAGATCTCCCAATATTTCCCCTGATTGGCATTATTCAGTCTTTCCTCATTTGCAGCCACTATCCTAGAGGATTCTTTTTAACTCGCATCTATGAGAATTGGAACAACACAAAATAAATTGGCGGGGCCACTGTGAAAATTTTACAAAGACACGCACATTTGTGAAGCTTCCTCCCTGAGAGCTAACGGTTTACTATCTTGTCTCTTATCAGTCCCATCTCCAGTTTCCATTGCATCCTCATCTGCTCTTCTGCAGCTCCTATAGTTAGTGACTGGTTTAGTTTCTTTCCCCATCCTGATTTTTTGTTTATTTTTTTAACTAGATAGCCTTTACCCCTGAGATAAGCGATTTGGATCAGGATCCCATCCTGATGTGATCCTCGCTGTTACTGATAGTCCAAGTGCAGCGTATTATATCAAGATTGTGACCTTTGCAATGTACTGTCGAGAGGTCAGCTGGGATTTAGTCAAGTCTGCCAGTAAGTATGATGGCAGAGGAGGGGAAACAGGCAAGAGTGCGTCTGTACCCAGGGTCAGGAAAACTAGCTTCAATTTAATGGGGGTTCAGAAAGTCCCGGCATAGGAATCCTAGTCTACCCTCAGTCATCAGTAAAGTGATGGAAGGGGTTATCAAAAGTGCTATCAGGCAGCACTGCTCAGCAAATAACCTACTTAGTGCCGGCCAGTTTGAGTTTCACCAGGGTCACTCAGCTCCTGACCTCATGGTTCAAACATGGACAAAAGAGCTGAATTCCAGAGGTGAGGTCCGAGTGACAGCCCTTGACATCAAGGTCGCATTCAACTGACTGTGGCATCAAGGAGCCCTAGCGAAACTGAAATCAAAGGTATCGGGGCAAACTCTCCGCTGGTTGGAGTCATACCTAGTACATAGGAAGATGGTTGTGATTATAAAAGAGTCAGTCATCTCAGCTCCAGGACATCTCTGCAGGAGTCCCTCAGGATAGTGTTCTAGGCCCAACAATCTTCAGCTGCTTCATCAATGACCTTCCCTCCATCATAAGGTCAGAAATGGGCGTGTTAGCCGATGATTGCACAATGTTCAGCATCATTCGCGACTCCTCAGATACTGAGGCAGTCCACGTTCAAATGCAACAAGATCCAGGCTTGGGCTGAAAAGTGACAAGTAACATTCGTGCCACACAAATGCCAGGCAATGACCATCATCAATATGAGACACTCTAAAACCACACTTTGACATTCAATGGTGTAACCATCACTGAATCCCCCACTGTCAACATCCTTGGGATTATAATTCATAAGAAACTCAACTGGACTCACCACATAAACACAGTGGCTGCAAGAGCAGATCAGAGGCTAGGAATACTGTGGCGAATAAATCACCTCTTGTTGCCCCAAAGCCTATCCACCATCTACAAGGCTAAGTCAGGACTGTGATGGAATACTCCCCACTTGCCTGGATGGGTGCAGCTCCAACAATATTCAAGAAGCTTGACACCATCCAGGACAAAGCAGCCCACTTGATTGACACCACATCTCAAACATTCAATCCCTCCACTACCGATGCTCAGTAGCAGCAGTGTGTACCATCTACAAGATGCACTGCAACAATTCACCAAAGGTTCTGAGAAAGCACCTTCCAAACCCACGACCACATCCATCTAGAAGAACAAGGGCAGCAGATAAATGGGAACACCACCTCCTACAAGTTCTCCTTCAACCCACTCAGCATCCTGACTTGGAAATATATTGCTGTTCCTTTGCAGTCACTGGGTCAAAATCCTGGAATTACCTCACTAATGGCATTGTAGGTCAATCCACAGCACTTGGACTACAGCGATTCAAGAAGGCAGCTCACTACTTCCTTCTCAAGGGTAACTAGGCATGGGCAATAAATGCTGGCTGTCCAGTGACACCCATGTCCCACAAATGAATAAAAATCCATACGACAATGGTTTTGTGAAGGCCTCGGAGCATTATGGTGCTGCTGGTGGTAATGGAAAGCTGCTGGCCTTTGGCAGCTCTCCAGGGAATCATTGGACAAAAGGTCCGATGCTCTGCAGGTAAGCAAGCCTTGGTTGCCATGGCATTTTGTGGGATAATTGGTGCCAGTTTCTAGTGGATCTCCAGTGTTTGGGGATTTGTGGGGAGAGGGAGGTCATTACACCATCTGATAAGTAGCAACCATTCCATTTATAAAAGACAAATACTTTTAGTTACTGTTGACAAATAATATTCGTTGAAGACATTTAAAAGCTGCTCTTGCTCTGCCTCACCAAGAATGATCAGCATTTAAGGATTGATTCCGTGACAGTGCATGCACATCTCACGGAGGAAACCGATGCAGACACAGGGAGAACAAGCAAACTCCACTCAGACAGTGACTTGAGGCCGAAAATGAACCCGAGTCCCTGGCATTGTGAGGCAGCAATGCTAAGCTAACCACTGTGTCACCCACAATCTTCCCATATCCCTCCATCCTTTAACCCCAAGTTCTATATCTAATTTCTTCTTGAAATCAGACAACATTTTGGCTTCAACTCCTTTCAAAGCAGTTGAAGCCAATACGTTGTGTGATTTCAAGATGTCCACAGACATGCAGGTTAGGTGCGTTGGCCATGCTAAATTGCCCCTTAGTGTCCTGGGATGCGCAGGTTAGAGAGATTAGCAGAGTAAATATGTTTGGTTGTGGGGATAGGGCCTGAGTTGGGATTGCTGTTAGTGCAGATTGGATGGGCTGAATAGCCTCCTTCTGCACTATATGGTTTCTATGATTCTGTGAGAGTGAATTCCACACATTCACCACCCTTTGGGTGAAGAAAGTTCACCTCACCTCAGTCCTAAAATGTTCACTCCTTATTCTCAAACTATGACATTTAGTTCTGGACTCCTCCAAGTTGCTATTGTGTTTCTAAACCCTCTTTCAGGCACTGCATTCCAGCTCACAACAACTCGCATATAAAAAAAACTCCCCCAACCCACCAGTACTTTTCCAATTGTCTTAACTCTGTGTCCTTTCGCCAATTGTGGATTTAGAGGAGGGTGGAGAGAAGTAAGGCAGATGTACAAATGCCTGAGGCATGAAACAGAAATGCAATACTTTATAGCCGATGCATTTATTGTCAGGTATTAAAAACAAGACAGGCGAACATGATGTGCAACCCATCAGTAACAAACCATTAGTCAATAGAGTGCCAAGCTTTGAAGACTGTTATAACATTTTACTCGCTTGCACAGCTTCAAAAGAAAATACTTTACGTCAAAAAAAATAATTCCACAGGATAAAGACCCAAATTCTAGCTGCTAGCTTTTCATTCTGGCAATGTCACACTGAGCTGTTGGAGGCTTGGAAGCTTGCGTATTATATGGACAACATCTTGTCCCAAAAGATACACTTTGAGACTGTGGACTGGGTAACCAAGGCAACAGCAGATTTAGCTGATTTGTCCAAAGCCACTGGTACATTCCAAGAAACTTAAAAAGGCAGCTTTCTGAAAAGGATATATTAACTCTGTGTGGAGTGTTGCCAATTCTCCTGTAGAAGTATTGTGATGTTTGCTGATTCACTCGTAGCCTTTTTGCTCTTGCAAATTTTCATCTTAAATGAATCCGGGATTCCCGGTTGATTCTGGAGTGATAACTGGTGCAACAGGCATCATCCATCTTCTCCAGTAATAATTCCCTTCGATTGTGGTCAATTGTTTGGACTGCATTGCACTAACCTAAATATGGCAATGAATTTTTTGAAAAGGAACTTTCGGTTCATAGGAGATCATGGTCGACTTTTGGAAGCTCTTGTCAAGCCATCTACGTGGCATAAAGGTTGAGGAAAAAGCCCCAAACTCTTAACAATGAGCACGGCACACGTGATACCCCCTGGTTGACATATGTTGCCAGGCAACCTCAGTGCCCATCAACTCACAGTTGGGACAGACCAGCTCTGTGCTATTACCTTTATATTACAAGTGCTGATCTGGATTCATTCCAGTGTCAAAACACTGGTGTCTATAGAAACAGGGGAAGCTGTTTATCTGGGTGCATGTGGAATGGGGATAATGTGCTAAGCGGACCTGTGACAGTGGGGTATCTGGTGAGGGGTGGCGGGGGGGAGACAAGGTCTTTGATCCCAGTAATTTCAACTGCAGAAGCAACCTTTAGAAATAGCCTCCGAAAGATTTAGGGAGAATAATGCAACAAAATGAAGAAGCCAAGAAATCTCGAACGCTGGCCGTTATCCAAAGTCCAGGCGCGGAGCAGACTGTTGTATTGGCATCAGCTGCACTGGACAAGACCATTACTAAGTGGGCCTGATTTGGGAATAGGCAGCAGGAGACTAAGTTGTGGGGATCAGTCTTGAACTTTGACTGCTATGTTTCTTACCATTGATAAACTATAAGTGATACTTTAAAGGTGCACTTACACAATGCCCCTGTGGGAAGCAGCTTCTGTTTTTCTCTGACAGTAAACATGCATTGTACAAATCCAGGGTTTGGGCTGTAACTGAGTTTGAACTGCGGCGAAGGAAGCCTCCTTTGCACCTTTCTGTCTTTGCTCTTGTGTCAGGTTGCAGCCCAAGTCTGGCTCCGTCTCAAATGGCAACCGTAGCATTGATGCAGAGAAACTCTGCTTGGCACAGACTTGGTGACAGTCGTATAAACAGGCCATGTAGCATTGCCACCATCCCCCCCTCTCCATCCCTGCCAGAGAGAAAAGCCCCTGTGCCATCCTGTTTTCTGTTCTGTGTTGATAAATGGCTTAGCTGCTGCTGTTTGTGATGGCTCGCACAGATATGTCAAACTGTTTGTTTCTCCAAAGGACCCCACGCCCTTTCCGTTGATCTGTTAGCCTGGATTTAGGCTTCTTCTTACCCAAGCAGAAACAACTCGCTGTTATACAATTAGCTCTCTCCATTGTTTACCTTCTCATCCATTAAACATTCATGATCGGTGTGGTTAAGGGGGGTGGGGGGGGTCATGCATTTTCTGTGGCCTACAGATGGTATGCGGGATGGGATTGGCAAGGAAGATTCCCTACCGAGATGCCTGAGGCAAACTTTTTGTTTGTTTATTGCTGTGCATACGAAGAAGGACTTATATTTATGAAAATGTCATTCAGGGGTGCAAAACAAAAATTTTCCAAGTCCCAAGACAAAATTAGGAAAGAACTCCTGGGCCTCACTACAGTTAGCATTATCAGCAGTTGATGTGATTTTTTTTCTTGATAAAGTAATTGCACCATCATTTTTAATGTTAAACAGAAAGAATTGCATTTATATGACATTGATCGTGCCCAGAGGATGTCTGAAAGCCAATGAAGCACTTTTTGAAATGTAGACATTGTAATTTGTATAGTGGGAAACATGGCAGCCAACGTGCATACAGCAAACTCCCACAGCAGCATCGTGATATAATTACCAATTAATCTGTCTTTGAGATGTTGGCTGAGGAGTAAATATTGGCCAGCATAACTCTCAAACATCAAAATATTGCTGTGGGATCCTGCGTGTTCACCTGAAAGGGCAGATGAGGTCTTGGTTTACATCTATAGAACCATAGAAACCCTACAGTGCAGAAAGAGGCCATCCAGCCCATCGACACTTCACCCACTCTCCAAAAGAGTATCCCACCGAGGCCTTATCCCTGTAACCCCGCACATTATGATGTGGGTATGCTGGCGTTGGACTGGCGTAAACACAGTAAAAAGTCTGACAACACCAGGTTTTAGTCCAACCTATTTATTTGATAATATACTCACAAGCTTTCGGGGTTAGCCCCTTCGTCATTCACCTGATGAAGGGGCTAACCCCGAAAGCTTGTGAGTATATTATCAAATAAATAGGTTGGACTAAAACCTGGTGTACCCCGCACATTTAGCAGGGCTAATCCACCGAACCTGCACATTGTTGGACACTAAGGGACAATTTAGCATGGCTAATTCACCCAACCTGCACGCCTGTGGGAGGAAACCGGAGCACCTGGAGGAAACCTATGCAGACATGGGGAGAATGTGCAAACTCCACACAGATAGTGATCCGAGGCCAAAATTGAACCCGGATCCCTGGTGCTGTGAGGCAGCAATGCTAACCACTGTGCCACCCCTGAACAGCACCACACTCCCTCAGTACTGCACTGAAGTGCCAGCCCTTGATTTTTGTCCTCAACTCCTGGAATCCTTTCGAGTCCTTTTGGCTCAGAAGCCAAAGTGCGGCCAACCCAACCACAATTGATACTGATATTCTTTGCACCTTTTGCTCAAACCTCAGCTAGACAAGCGCCCACCCCACCTCCAGCTGTTTGATTCTGCCGCAATTTGTGGTGAAACAATTCTCCTAACTGCTCACTGCTTATGGTGGTAACTCTTAAATTAACATCTGCAAGAGAAGGAGCAGTGGAAATATTTTGCCCTTATTTACCAGATCAAATTCCCTCATAATTTTAAATATCTTTTTTTTTCCCTTCTTCTGAATACCCCTTGATCTGTTTCCTTCAGTGTTTTTTTTAATTGTTCATTTACACCATATGATGTTGCATTTATTGTCCATTCCCTAACTATCTTGGAGAAAGTGATGGTGAGTGCCATTCTGGTACACTGCAGTCCATGTGCATTAGGTACTCCCACAGTGCTGGAAATCCTAGCGAATCCAGACCCAGAGCTAATGAAAGAACACCAATGCATTTCCAAATGGAAATTTTGTGTGACTGGAAGGAAAGCTATGAAGTGGCGATTTCCCCATGGGCCTCTGCCCTTCTACGAGGTGGAGGCCCTGGGTGACGGAGGGGGTGAATATTAAGATGGTGGAAGGGGTAGCAATTGTGGTGGCTGCTTTGTCTTGAACGGTGAGTACAGTAAGAAGTCACAGCAGTCCGATGAAAAAGCAGCGTTCCGAAAGCTCGTGATTCCAAATAAACGTGCTGGACTTTAACTGGTGTTGTGAGACTTCTTACTGTGCCCACTGCAGTCCAATGCTGGTATCTCCACATCTTGAACAGCAAGTGTTATTGGAAATGAACTCATCCAGGCAAGTGGAAATACATTGCGTTCCTGAATTGTGAAAGGTCTTGGAGCTGAATCGTTTGCCACAGAGTACCCAAATGGTTCCTTGCCATTCTGTTAGTCTTTCTATTATTATCATCCTGTTAGTAGTTCTAATAAGTGGGGTGCTAATTTCTGGCCTTGTCTCTATCTCTCTAGTAAGCTGTTGTCCATTTGCATGTCAGGCATTTCTGTTTTTTCTTTTAGCCCCTCTTTCTCTGTCTGCCTCTTCTCTAACTCTCGTGCTATCTTTCTTTGTCACTGTCTCTCTGGCTCAGTTTGAATGCTGCTCTGTATGTTGACTTCCATTCACAATATGCTCAGGAATTCACCATACAGGAAGTGTCTTCACTGAGGAACTGCATGAGAGGCACACCATGTTGGCCCCTTTTAGGTTTATCACAGATGTTGGCCTCTTTTAGGTGCACATGGTGTTGGAGCACAGTGCAATTCAGTTCCTTGTCATTTCAGAAGGAAACTTCCCAGTGCCTCTTGCTCCTTGCTGCCTGGGGCTCCCAAAAGATATTAAATGGAAATATTTTGTCATGGTCACATTTACAGGTTAATGTTGGAAAAGCTCAACAACTACATTATTTAAAAGTGAAAACAGTGACCAGGTTAGTAATTTACAAAGGCAGCGTTCTTCAATCGAGTGAATTGTGTCAGTAACAGTGCCCCATTATTGTCCTGGTTTGTACACGGAGCCTGTCGGACCCCACTTGCTGCAGATCAAAGGGCTGCTTAGAGGATTAAATAAATGCTAACCAGAGCCTAAGGAGAATGGCTGCAATTGTCTCTCTGCTGTGTCATTAGAGATGTGTTCTGTGGATTATTGCCGGCGTGCCAGTGATCAAAGGCAAGCTGATTGTGTCCGGACTGTGTCTTGCAGTCAGTATGTGTTTGGATCCAAAATGTGAGTCACTGAGGAACTGAACTTGAAGCCAAGTCATTGTTGTCCATTTATTCTGATACCACGAGTGGTTATGGGGAGGGGGAGAGACAGAGGGGGAGAAGGGGAAGGGGAGGAACGATGTGCAGGTGGAAAATAATTTCAGGAAAGTAGGTGGATGCACTGAGGCTGGGATATGTCTATGAGGCAAAGCAGAGATATTAGGATTTTGTGTGAGATAAGAGGAGTGGAGAGGATGTAGGGAATGTGGGTGTGTGAGGGTTAGGGACAATGAGAAGATACTGGTGAGAGTGAACAGATGCTGTAACTAAGGATGAAAATAAAAGAAAGAACTTACATTTCTTTAACACTATTCATAACTGCAAATGTCCCTTTACAGCCAATAAATTGATTTGGAAGTGCAGTTGCTGTTCCGTGACACATGATAGATAAGGTCAGCTATGACAGGGCAATATCAGAACTCCTTGAGATCCACACTGGGGTCAAACAGGGTTATGTTCTGCCATTAACACTCTTTGGCATATTTGCTGCTGTTATATGCCTTCAGGTCATCTATAGAAGGTGTCTCTACTTAGCATTCCAGTACCAACAGAGAGCTGTTTAACTCTGCTTGCTTGAGATCCAAGGCAAAAGTACGCCCAGTCCTCAACACAGAGTTGCTCTAGATAATGATGCCAGTCTAACATTCCATACTGAGGATCATGTGCAGCAGCAAATGGACTCTCTCACGTCCATAAAGTATCTGGTGTTGACCACCAGGATCTGAATGGTAAATCTTATGGTCCTAGTGACACTGGAGGTTGCTGAAAGCTTCATCTATCGAGGCTCCACAATCACCAGCAATCTGTCACTTGATGTTGAAGTCATCTCATAGGCCTGGTAAAGCTGCACCTGTTATATACGAGCTGATCTGAGAATGTGGAACCAGAGAGTGTGGAACAACGGCAACCTGACTGAGGACACTGAATCGCAGGAATACTGAGCCTATTCCTCCATGGTGGTGAGACCTGGACAGTGTGTGCCAGGCATGGGAAACATACCAAACTATTTCCACCTTCGCTGTCTCAGACATATCCTTGGCATCTTGGCAGGACAAGGTCATCAACTCAGAGGTTCTAAAACATACTAAGTCCATCAGCATCTACTAATTGCCAAGTCAACATAGGCTTTGTAGCTTAGCCATATTCATTGGATGATGGACAGCTATATAACCCAAAGGTCTTCTGTATAGTGAATACGCCACTGGGTCCTGACCTCTTGGACATCCATATTGTTATGTTGGCTGTATTGGCGTCATTAAGACATTTCGGACTTTATAGGGAATTAAAGGTATTTATTGATAAGAGAAACTTAGGTACAGGAGGGTTGCAGCTCTGGGCTGCCCTGGAACATCAGATCCAGTTTTTAACCCGCGTACAACATAGTTTCTAGATGATTCTGCCTGAGAGACGGCTCCACCCTCCAGTGTGATCACTTACCCTCAAGTTCCATTGGTCTCTCAAGTCAGGTGACTCACTTCCACACAGACAGTGACCCAAAACCAGAGTTGAACCCAGGTCTCTGGTGCTGTGAGGCAGCAGTGTTAACCACTGTGGGGAAAATATTTAGCAGGAATGCAAAAGCAAGAACTTGGATTTAATATAGCTGATCTAAGCAGAGTAAAATGTCCGCATGGTGCCCCACAGAATATGATGCTGAGCCCCAGAAGGAGATATTAAGAAAGAGGAGCAAAAAGTTGGTCAAAGTGAACCATTTAAAGAAGACCATAAAGGAGAAGGAAAACGGAGAGGTTTAGGGAAGGCATTCCCGTGTCTTGGCAGCTGAAGGCACAGCTGTCAATGGTTGGGGAATGTAAATCAAAGAAATCCATTCCAAAATTGGAAAAATTTGATGGCAACTCTGATTATGGATTGGTTGCAAGCCCAAGGAGCAGTCAGGGTGAACCAACGTGGTTGTCCACAGATCCATTAGCACAGATCTCCCTTCCAGTTTCATTCAGGTACGGTGGCACAGTGGTTAGCACTGCTGCCTCATTGCACCAGGGACCTGGGTGCAATTCCCGGCTTGGGTCACTGTCTGTGTGGAGTTTGCACATTCTCCCCATGCCTGCGTGGGTTTTGTCCGGTTGCTCCAGTTTGCTCCCACATTCTGAAAGGCGTGCTGGCAAGGTGCATTGACCAGAACAGGCAACGGAATGGGGTGACAAGCGGATTTTCACACTAACTTCACTGCAGTGTTAATGTAAGCCTACTTGTGACTAATAAATAAACTTTAAACTTATTTCAGGTAGCTGATTGGACACTACATAGGAATACCTTCATTTAATTTTTTGAATCTTTGTAGGGATTCTATTGTTCTATTATGTACTGTAGGGATTCTGTTGGGTTTCTATGATAATTTGCAAGTTAATAATATGGAGTAGAAATTTGAAACTCTGAGAGGAATTTTCCAGACCCCCTGTGGCATGTTTTTGTGATGGAGGAGGCCTGCCATTGACAGGTGGTGGGATCTTCCAGTTTCCCCATTGTCCATGCCCTCCACGGCCATGGAATCCGCGGTGGGGTGTTGCCATTGGTGGGACCGGGAAATCCCACATGGGGGCAGGCTCGAAGGGCTAGATGGCCTACTCCTGCTCCTATTTCTTATGTTCTTATGTTCTTATGCTGGAAAATCCCACCCCCTGTCTATCTGATGAATGCATGCCACAAATTCCCGCTCTCCATTCCTTGATTCTAGTGGCCAGGGAGCGTCTGCATTTTCCCAAACTGTTGACCTGAGTGACTGCCAGTCCGCCTTTCCTGCCATTTCTGCATCCCTTCTTAATAGTTGTATACATGTAATGACTTCAGTCAGGCCATTGACGTTGGCCTATTGGAATACAACTCCCTGATTAAGGAGTCAATTGATGGGCCAATCAGGGAATCTTTTCCTTGTATTTAATTTGGGGTATCAGTTCCTCTGGCACTACCAAAGGCAGCCTGATGACTGATAGCACTCTGTCTACTGCTGTTGGAATTGTAAATAAAGGGACTTCTGTCTCTAAAGACTTATTACAGTACGGATACCCAAACCCCCTGCAGTTAAAATAGTTCAAACACAAGAACAAATGTGTCCCATAAAGTTAGAAGACAGTAGGTCCAGATGTCAAGCTTGAAGCATTTGTTGATGCATGTAATATGAATGTTTTAAACATGATTTGCTCCCACTCTGTCTCCCAAAAATAACAGGAAATTGGATTGGTTTGTGAAGGTCAGAGGTTAAAGGGGTCAGGAGAAAAGTAAGGTGTGACACCCTCCATCTTCCTTTACCTCTGACCTCAGGAGGTGTTCTGGCTTCCTATTATTATTAGTTGTGGATCTTACTTTTAGTGACTGGGTGGAGTAGAATTCTTCTTGAGTGTTTGATTTCTTGGGTAAATAAAGCGTTGTCATACCCAGAACATTCCTACTTTGTAACCAGACACAGCATTGGCAAAGGCTAATGAGAAAACCTTCAGTCAATCATCTCTTCCAGAGAGTGGCTTGGAGTGGGGGAAGAGGAAGCCTAAAACACTCAGGAAACTATAAAATAATGTTTGAGCAAAGTCACTGCCTAGGAGCTAGGCAGAAAGAATCAGTCTCGTTCTCAGTGGGTGAGAAGTGGCAATGGAGATTGAGTGACTTTTGGATGCAATGGGAAAATGGATGGGATTTTGATTTTTGTAAGAAGGCTCTGGAATCAAAAGGAAACTCATCTAGAACGGAGTTGAGGAGGAACTTCTTCACTCAAAGGGTGGTGAATCTCTGGAATTCTCTGCCCGTTGAAGTGGTGGAGGCTGCCTCGCTAAATATTTTTAAGAAGCAGGTTGATGGGTTCTTGATAAGAGAGGGGATTAAGGGTTATGGGGAGAGGGCGGGAAAGTGGAACTGAGCCACGACAGATCAGCCATGATCTTATTGAATGGCGGGGCAGGCTCGAAGGGCTAGATGGCCTACTCCTGCTCCTATTTCTTATGTTCTTATGTTCTTATGTTCTGATGCTGGAAAAGGCTGGGGTGCTGCCTGAAAGTGGAGTGAAGGCAGATTGAATAGCAATTTCCAAGGGGAATTTAATACTTTTTCTAAAATGTAAACTTTTGTCAAGCTATGGGGAAAATGTGGATGGGGCTTAGTCAGCAGTCTTTTAAAGAACTGCACAGACAGAGTGGGCTGAGGAGCCTCCTTCTGTTCTGTACATTTCTTTAAAGAGCAAAATACGTCAATTCTTCACCTAAAACGGCTGTGGTCAGTTCATCTGAATGAACATAACGAGTGCTGACTCAATTCATTGACTGCACTTTCCATAAGGATTCTATTCCATTCTCCCAGTTTTTCCATCTCCATCAGATTTGTTCTGATGCTACCTACCATATTCAGTGCCAACGCTCCCGATGTGTCTTTCTCTATTTTTAACTGGGGATTTCATTCAATCCTGATTGACAGAATCCTTAGCTGTGCCTGTCCCATTCCCTCTCTCCACTCCCCTCTCACCTCAGAATCCCAACAGGGTTCCCCTTGTTTTCATCACCCATACTGCTTGCCTGGATATTCAACAGATTGACATCCGCAACTTCCTTTGCTGCACACATCTTGCCAGGCAGCAGGAGAGACTGGAAAATCCCGGCAGTGGGCAGGACTGGAAAACTCTGCCCTTGTTTTGGTTTTAAAATTGTAGCTGGCATTCGATACCTCTGAAACTGCCGGAAAGCAGGCAGTCAATAGGTAGATAGTGAAGGAAGAAAGTTAGCAGGAAAATTGGCCTTCATTAAGCTGTGTTATTGGAAAAGCAATGGTATTTTTGTACACGGCAGCCTAGTGTTTATTGTGGTTGGTGTCTTCATTCATATGAGAGCTCCCATCTGCAGCAGGCACAATGGAAAAGGCAATCTGATGTGATCCCCAGCTGCCCTTTACCACAGATAGTTTCTAAGTGACATTGAAAGTTAATCCCCTGTTTGAGGAAACTTTCTCTCCTATTCTCCTCAAAGCAAAAACAAAAGATCCTTTTTGTATTTTCCTGCATGATAATAACTCAATCATATCAACCCTAAAAACTGACTTTTTCAGCTCAGCTTGATGATGGCTCCCACTTTTTAACAACTTCTCACTGTTTCCAATCTTTTAAATTCTATCTCACTGTTTCCAATCTTTTAAACTCTCTCTCACATTTCCAATCTTTTAAATTCTATCTCACTGTTTCCAATCTTTTAAACTCTATCTCACTGTTTCCAATCTTTTAAACTCTCTCTCACCATTTCCAAACTCTAAAACTCTCTCTCACCATTTCCAAACTCTAAAACTCTCTCTCACCATTTCCAATCTCTTAAACTCTCTCTCACCATTTCCAATCTTTTAAACTCTCTCTCTCACCGTTTCTAATCTCTTAAACCCTCTCTCACCGTTTCCAATCTTTTAAACTCTCTCTCTCACCGTTTCCAATCTCTTAAACCCTCTCTCACCATTTCTAATCTCTTAAACCCTCTCTCACTATTTCCAATCGTTTAAATCCACTCTCACTGTTTCCAATATTGTCGACCCTCTCTCACTGTGTTGTTAGAATATATCTTATTTTGTAATCTATAGAAAGAGTGTTATAAAATTGTATATAACATACATAACTGAGGCTTCTGAGAAAAATTGCAATTTTTAAATTGAAAACGCGAGTGATTCAGTAATTGATGAAGAACTGTGCATTGGGAATAAAGAGGAGGGAATGGCGTAATTGGTTAGATTTTTCCTATCCCATCTAGTCTTCTCTCTTACAGTTTTGATACTTGCAGAGTATGGTCCTAGCCAAAGCCTTTCATAAATTGGGGCATGATATTTCCTGAAGACAGTCTGAGAATATATTTGCAGTTGATATTACCTGGGAAAGTACTGTGATACTTGGAAAAGTTATGTTTGCATCCAAGAACCAGATGCCAGAAGTTAAATATTTGGACCGGTAACTATGGTTCAAACAACTCCAGATCAGTGGAATCCATGAGGCACACCCTTCTCAGTGGACAACGCAAAGCACTGAACCAGAGGGCTCATGCATTTATGTCTAATTCAGCTCACATTCAGTACTTGGAAATGCATTCCTTTAAATTGAGGCCTATTTAGATAAGTGAAATGGGAATGTGAAATCTTAATGGTGACATTTGTGAAGAAGGTCCTGCTGCCTCGGCAAAGCAGCAAGCATATTTAAGGGCCCCACACACCCTGGACATTCTTCCATCGGGAAAAAGAAACAAAAGTCTGAGGTCACATTCCAACTCAAGAACAGCTTCTTCCTTGCTGCCATTCGACTTTTGAATGGACCTACCTCGCAGTATGTTGATCTTTCTCTGTACCCTAGCTATGACTGTAACGCTACATTCTGCACTCTCTCATTTCCCTCTTTATGAACAGTATGTTTTATCTGTATAGTGTGCAAGAAACAATACTTTTCACTTTATACTAATACATGTGCCAATAATAAATCAAATCAAATCAAATCAAAGTCTTTGTCACACATTGGGTGGGATTTTCCAGTCATTCTGCTGGTAGGATTTTCCAGTCCCATCGATGGTGACCCCCTTCGACAAGTTCCCGGCAGCACAGGAGGCAAACAACAGTAAACCCCAATGACAATGGCGGAACTGGAAGATCATAAAACCCCACAAACACATCACAGTTGCAAAACACGCTGCAGAGGAATGGGGGATAGAAAATCCCACCTGTTTTTCTTCACCCTGAAGTATGCTGACTGCTGAAAGTGAGAAGGGTTTGAGTCAGACTGAACCAAACAGTTCCTGAGCTTTTCTGAATTGAGATTTAATATTTATACTTCATATGTATTGTTCTATCATTAAGTCTAAATGGAACTTGACTGCTATTGCAATCGGTCCAAGTGATCTGTCTGCTTACTCCTCGGGTTTTTTTTTCTTCTGAACATCTCATCCTGTCTCTCATCTCTCATCTCTCAGGTCTCTCATTTCTCATTTAACTTTCTCCTTCCCACCTAACCGCCAGGCCATTTTCTCGACAAGCTACTTTCACCTCACCGCTTTCCTTTTTCAGCATCCGTCCCGAGCAATTTGCAATACATCTCAACTCGATATGTTCCTTCTCCTCTAGGCTCATAGCCCTCCCCTTCCCCGCTTGATTTCTCACTCCAGGTAAATTCCTCAACCCATATTCAGAGCCAACCCATTGACCTTACCATTGACTTCCCCAATCAGTGGTAACAATCACGGTTCAGGTTGTCTCTGATCACTTCCTTGTATCCCTTGTCCACTCACATCCTGCTTTGCCCCTTTAAACTCTATCTCATTCTGTATCCCTTCAAAAAGAGGTCTCCCCTAGTTCACTTGCAGCTTCACTCTCAAAATCCCAAATGTATATAAATCTTCCATTCGCCACAGCATTTCTGTAACAAATATTTTGTTCATTTGATTTGATTTGATTTATTATTGTCACATGTATTGGTATACAGTGAAAAGTATGCGCACTATACAGACAAAGCATACCATTCATAGAGAAGGAAAAGAGAGATTGCAGAATGTAGTGTTACAATCACAGCTAGGGTGTAGAGAAAGATCAACTTAAGGCGAGGGTAGGCCCATTCAAAAGTCTAGCAGCAGCAGGGAAGAAGCTATTCTTGATTCAGTTGATACATGTCCTCAGACGTTTGTATCTTTTTCTCAGTGGAAGAAAGTGGATGCGAGTATGTCCGGACGGCTTGGGATCCTTGATTATGCTGGCTGCTTTTCCGAGGTAGGGGGAAAGGTAAACAAAGTCAATGGATGGGAGGCTGGTTTGACTGATGGTCTAGGCTTTGTTCACAACTCTTTGTAGTTTCTTCTCGTCTTGGATAGAACAGGAGCTGTGCCAACAACCAGAAAGAATGCTTTCTATGATGCATCTGTAAAGGTTGTTGAGAGTTGTAGTGGACATACCAAATTTCTGTAGTCTTCTGAGAAAGTAGAGGCATTGGTGAACTTTCTTAACTATCGTGTTGGCATGTCACCCTCACCTCCAGCTTTGATTCCCTAAACCCTATTAAAATGATTCTCTCTCTCACCCTTACCGTTCCTCTGATTCTCATCTCTGCTCCCTTAAGTCCAAAGGATATTAGACCTGAATGGATATTGCAAATAACTGCTGGAACCAAAATCTGGCTGGATCACATAAAGAACACATCTGTTGAAACAATTTACCATTCCTGGATCATCCATGCAAAAGTGATGGCCGGCTTTCTTTCTCTATTACAGCTGTCTTCTTAAAGCACCCCCGCACCGCTTTCCTGTCACATCCATCCTCACCTCCAACAGTAAGTGGAGGAGTTCATAGACTTCTAAATTATCAAGGCTGAAACCATCGGATCAGCTGCCTCTGCCAATTCCCTTCCTTCCACTAGCCCAGTGGGCTGAACTTCCTACAAGGCTTCCCCCTGCCCTAGCCCTGAACTTGTATCACTCTCTACTTTCTCTCCTATTTCCCCTCTTGTCCACTCTAAGTTTAACTTGTTCTGTGCCCTCAACCCTATTCTTACAAAATTATCTACTCAAATTCCCTTCTTCGTTCCCATGTTAGTTAATATTATGAACAGTTCTCTCTCCTTCGGATCAATCAGTTTTCTAGGATAGATGTGTTAATTGCAAGGGGGTACAGGTTCTAGGTGAGAGGGAGAAAGTTTGAGGGAGATATGCAGGGTAAATTTTTCATGCAGAGAGTGGTAGGTTCCTGAAACGCACTGCCAGAGGAGGTGGTGGAAGCAGGCACATTAGCAACATTTAAGAGGCATCTGAATGGGTACATGAATAGGAAGGGAATAGAGGGATATGAACTGAATAAGGTGAGAGGATTTTTATTAGTTTAGTTAGGGCATCATGATTGGCATAGGTTTGAAGGGCCTGTTCCTGTGCTGTACTTTTCTTTGTTCTTTGTCATTGCCATTCCTCTCCTCAATAAAACAACTGTTGACCCCCACCCCCCCGAATCTTCAAACTATCATCCCATCTCTAACCTGCCTTTCCTCTCCAAAACTCTTGAATGTGTTGTCGCCTGCCACCTTACCTGGAACTTCATGTTTCTGCCCTTGAATCACGGTACCAGAAGAAGCTACAGATGACATCTTCTGTGCCTGTGACAGAGAAAAACTATCCCTCCTCATGTTTTTCAAACGTGTCTGCTGTGTTGGTGTGGTTGTATGCCATACTTCCCTATCAGCTCTCCATTGTCAGCCAGCTGGGTAAGAATGCACTGACTTGATTCCATGTTGATCTGTCTAACCAAAGTAAGAAGTCTCACAACACCAGGTTAAAGTCCAACAGGTTTATTCAGAATCAAGAGCTTTCGGAGCACTGCTCCTTCATCAGACACCTACCTGATATCACTGTATATGACCTGGTGTAATCTTTTATTTTATTATGCTAAAAATGCTAGATAAACACAAGTTGTTGTTCTTATTGACTGAAAGCTGACCAATGTTGGAGTCTCTCTAAGAGTGAGGTGGGGCAGAATTCTAAATTATTTATTAGTGTCACAAGTAGGCTGACATTAACATTGCAACGAAGTTACTGTGAAAATCCCCTAGTCGCCACATTCCGGCACCTGTTCGAGTACACTGAGGGAGAATTTAGCACAGCCAATTCACCGAACTGGCACATCTTTCGGGCTGTGAGAGAAAACCAGAGTACCAATGGAAACCACTGCAAGGCACGGGGAGAAGGTGCAAACTCCACACAGACAATGACCCTAAGCCAGGAATTGCCTTGGTGATTATTTTCCAAATGTCGCTGGATTCCGAGGAAGTGCCGGAAGATTGGAAAACGGCTAATGTTACGCCGTTGTTTAAGAAGGGTGGCAGGCAAAAGGCGGGGAATTATAGGCCGGTTAGTTTAACGTCTGTTGTAGGAAAAATGTTAGAATCCGTGATCAAGGAGAAAATAGCGAGGCATCTTGAGGGGAATTGTTTGGTAGAGCAGACGCAGCACGGTTTCGTTAAGGGGAAGTCGTGTCTGACGAATTTATTGGAGTTCTATGAGGATGTGTCTAGGGCAGTGGATAGAGGAGAGCCGGTGGATGTGCCTTTCTTGATTCTCAGAAGGTGTTTGACAAGGTGCCTCACAAGAGGTTATTGCAGAAGGTCAGGGGGCATGGAGTTGGGGGTAGGGTGTTAGTGTGGATAGAGGATTGGCTGTCAAATAGGACGCAGAGAGTGGGGGTCAATGGGTGCTATTCGGATTGGCGGATGGTGACTAGTGGAGTGCCCCAGGGGTCGGTGCTGGGGCCTCAGCTATTCACCATTTATATAGATGATCTGGAGGAGGGAACCGAGTGTATGGTGTTGAAATTTGCTGATGACACCAAGATTGGTGGAACGGCAAATTGTGCGGAGGGTGTGGAGAGTCTGCAGAAGGATCTAGATAGGTTGGGCGAATGGGCCAGGAAATGGCAAATGGAATTTAATGTTGGCAAATGTGAGGTTGTCCACTTTGGTAGGAATAATGATAGGAAGGACTATTACTTACGTGGTGAAAAACTGCAGCATGTGACTGTGCAGAGGGACCTCGGGGTCCTTGTGCATGAGTCGCAAAAACCCAGTCTGCAGGTGCAGCAGGTGGTCAGGAAGGTGAATGGGATGCTGGCCTTCATAGCGAGGGGGATTGAATATAAAAGTAGGGAGGTCTTGCTGCAGCTGTACAGGGCACTGGTGAGGCCGCAGCTGGAGTACTGTGTGCAGTTTTGGTCGCCGCACTTATGCAAGGATATTTTGGCCTTGGAGGGAGTGCAGAGGAGGTTTACTAGGCTGATTCCGGAGTTGAGGGGGTTGAACTATGAGGAGAGGCTGAATAAACTAGGCTTGTACTCGTTAGAGTTTAGAAGAATGAGGGGAGATCTCATTGAGACGTATAAGATGTTGAATGGGATGGATAGGATAGAGATGGAGAGGCTCTTCCTGCTCAGAAAGGACAGTAGGACTAGAGGGCACAGCCTCAGGATAAAGGGGGGGGGCGGTTTATAACGGAGTTGAGGAGGAACTTCTTCACTCAAAGGGTGGTGAATCTCTGGAATTCTCTGCCCGTTGAAGCGGTGGAGGCTGCCTCGCTGAATATTTTTAAGACGTGGGTTGATAGGTTTTTCATAGGCAAGGGGATTAAGGGTTATGGGGAGAGGGTGGGAATGTGGAACTGAGCCACGACAGATCAGCCATGATCTTATTGAATGGCAGGGCAGGCTCGAGGGGCCAGATGGCCTACTCCTGCTCCTATTTCTTATGTTCTTATGTTCTTATGAATTGAACCTGAGTCCCTGGAGCTGTGAGGTAACAGTGCTAACCACTGTGCCACAGTGCTGCCTTACTACTCTTGCTGTGTTCACTCTGAATGCAAATGTGACTGTAAGTCAATTGGTGTTGACACATCATTGGAAGTTGATCAGAGCTGGACTCCAACTGCCTAATGTTGACTCTTCTGCATTTCTGGCTTGCACTATGTGTTCATTTCAGTGCGGGGAAATGTCATCAACTTGAACAACTGCAATGTCAATGTTTGAAACATAATACACAAGGGTGAAGGAGCTGCTGTGTCACATGACTCATCCTGCCCCCATAATGAAGCAGTTGCTGACCGTACTGTCCTGACTTCCTAGAAATCCCATTTTGGGGTTTTACACATCTAAATGATGCTCTGTTGCAAATGACATGAACTTTGATCTCTTACACTTGAGGCTTTAAAAGATCATAAACGTTTATAAGAGACCAATGAAATGAGATCTTTGTTATGGTTGGAGTGATTACAATGCTGTAAAATGCATAGCTGAAGTGTACGCTCTGAGGCAGGGTGTCACGCTGACCCTTAATGACCCACTCTCCTTCAGAAGATCACACTTGTACACGAGTGGGACAAAACAAAAAAGATTATTGATCAAAGGAAAACGCGTTGACCTCTTGAACTTAGACCACCCATTATATGCTAATCAGAGGTAGTCAAAAGCATCACGTCAGGATTTCAAGTAACTGCATTCTAATATCCTTGCATTGATTGCATTCAACTAAGGTCCTCCCTTGAAGTAGGGAAATGCTATCAACAAAGGATACAGGGTGAGACGAGACATGCTGGATTACAAATTGGTATGTGCTGCTGCTGATTTTCAAACAGAAAAGAGGTGCAAAGTGTACCAGTTTAGCAGTGAAAACTGTCTGGGCCCAATCTGCTTAGGTGCTAGTCCCATTGCTAAATGTGTGTGGCCTTTTGATAGCTGTTCATCGCTGCTTTCTGTCACTTGGCCAGTTTTGCATCCTTTCTGCCACTGCCCTTTCAATCCTATGGGTTTCAGTTTCGCTATGTGCTTTGTCAAATGTCCTTCCAAAGTCCATACACAACAGAAAATTGTTGTGCAGATACTGAGAGCATCCCTCAAGTTGTTCAAGGGAGTTGTTCTTTGAAAAAGAAGAGTAAGTGCCTCCAAGCAGCCAGCGTTCTGTAGCCCATCAGCTGCAAGGGGTGATTTGTTCTGATTTGATTTATTATTGTCACATATATTAACATACAGTGAAAAGTATTGTTTCTCGCATGCTATATAGACAAAGTATACCTTTCACAGAGAAGGAATGGAGAGAGTGCAGAATGTAGTGTTACAGTCATAGCTCGCGTGTCCAAATCTGTAGGAAATGGAATGAAAGCATTGTTGGAGAGTTCAAAAGAGTTAGAGTGAAGTTTTAGAAGCATAGAACAAGAATAAAATTTAGAATTAGAAGGCATGCTGGGCACAGCTTGCAAGAAGTCGCCTTGCTCCGGCACCAACTTGGAAAAGCAAAGAGACCATTCAGCCCATTGTACCTATATCAACTCTTTGAAAAGATGTTGCAATTAGTCCCCTGCTCTTTCTCCATAGCTTCATAGTCTTTCTCCCTTTTGAAGTATGCAGCTAACTTGATTTTCGATTAAAACAGGTTACTGGTGATAGGCGGAATGTGGGGTTGAATGTACAAGGAGATCAGCCATCATCTTATTGATTGATGGAGCAGGCTCGAGGGGCCGAGTGGCCTACACCTACTCTGAATTCATAGCTTTGCATGTCACTATATGTTGAATGTTACTATTAAATCTGCTACCACCTCCCATTAGAAGCAGTGCTTTCCTGATGCTTTCTCCTCATATCCCCACAGGTAGCTTCAATTTTGTGTCCTCTGGTTACAGATTCTGCCTCCAGTGAGAACAGTATCCTCTTACTCACTCCATCAAAAGTAAATCTGGGGTACCTTGAACTTGAACTAGGGACCTGCTGATCTGCAATCATATGCCCTGCTCCTGAACTAAACTCCCACACCGAAGAGAGTGTTGGAGTAAAGGAACTACACTGTCCAAAATGATCATCAACCTGATTATCATATGAGACTGGCTAGGTAACGGCATGACTCAGTCTGTGTCAATGGGCTTTCAAAAGCACTGAAAGTACAGAAACCTCCACAGATTATTAAAGCCATGAGCAGTGACAGATTAAATCTTTGGAACAGGGCGAGAGAGTGAAAGGGAGGCATTGCTGACACATCCCTGGCTTCAGTCCCTTATGATCTTTTGGGCAGAGAGTTTTTCTGATTTCCATTCAGGCTGCTATTCATTTCCTTTTTTTTATTTGATTTGATTTATTATTGTCACGTGTATTAGTATACAGTGTAAAGTATTACTTTTTGGGAGCTATACAGACAGAGCATACCGTTCATAGAGAAGGAAACAAGAGAATGCAGAATGTCATAGAACGAGAGTAAAAGAATTAGAAGCTATGCTGGGCACAGCCTGCAAGAAGTCGCCTCACTCCAGCCCCACCTTGGAGTCAATCAAATTGGTTTCATTATGATGGGGTGAAGCCCATCTTTTGAAGGCTGATGTGACCTATACCACTTGTAATATTTTCCCCTCTGGATTTCCAAAAGTTCTGTTTCACTTCCCTTCCCACATCCCCTCCTCCCAGTCCCCACCACACCCCAATTACGGGGAATATATCCGACCACTGATGTCCAGACAAAACAAAGGTTGCATCTAGGAGGCACGTTTTCGAAATGCTATAGAACCTATGTATTGCCTGTATGTCAATCTGCACTAGCCTGGCATTGAGGCTTGGTTTGGATATCTGGCTACGTATGGAAATGAGGGCAGGCAGATGCTACTTTGAAATGCAGTGCACATGAAAGTGAGCGGTAGTTACTGCACAGTGGTTAGCATTGCTGCCTTGCAGCATCAGGGCCCCGGATTCAATTCTGGCTTTGAGTGTCTGTCTGTGTGGAATTCTCCCCAGCCTCCCCATGTCTACGTGGGTTTCCTTCGGGCGCTCCAGTTTCCTCCCTCAGTCCACAGATGTGCAGGTCAGAGAGATTTGCCATGCTAAATTGTCCCTTAATGCCACAAGATTAATGGAATTTGCGGGGGGGATAATCGTAGAATCATTGAACCATATAGTGCAGTAGGAGGCTATTCAGCCCATCAAGTTTGCACCAACAACAATCCCACCCAGGGTCTATCCCCATAAACCCATGCAATTACTCTCGCTAGTCCCCCTGACACTAAGGGGGGATTTAGCATGGCCAATCCACCTAACCCGCACACCTTTAGCTACATGGGGTTATGGGGTAAGTCTGGGTAAGAGTTAGTGCAGACCCTGATGGGCCAAATGGCTTCCTTCTGCACTGTAGGGATTCTATGAACTATGATTCTAAGATGTCTGTAGTGACAGTGGTTAAACTGATCCAGAAATGTTGTGATACTCACTTGGCGTGACTTCTGATTTTCTTTTTTGGATGGTTGGGTTAAGCTGTTAGCCAGCTGATTAGCCTAGTTCTGGGTGTTGGTATTATAGATGGATATCAGGAGAATCACATTATCAACCTTTTTGGAAGCATTGGCAAAGCTTTACCTCAAAGTTCTCACTGCAACATAAATGAAGAGGTGACAGTCCGGGTCCTCCACCCAGTCTCTCCTGACTCTGTGCCTGTCACACTGGGTGTTACTGGGGTGGGGATGAGGTGTGGGAAAGGAGTGCAAAGTCTTTCCAATGCTTTTGGATTGACCTGAAGTCTCCAAGAATTAAAGACCAGCCTCTAGAACACTGCTGCAAGTAACCAAGGGGAACAAACATAGGGGGATTAAAAAATGTATTTTTTTTTAA
This sequence comes from Carcharhinus amblyrhynchos, assembly GCF_965287045.1. NCBI lineage: Eukaryota > Metazoa > Chordata > Chondrichthyes > Carcharhiniformes > Carcharhinidae > Carcharhinus > Carcharhinus amblyrhynchos. The sequence continues at coordinate 53,520,360 of NC_137329.1, forward strand.
TTTGAACAATTTAGTTTACTTGTTATAGTGGAGGCTGGAAAGGAAGTTACTTAAATGTTCAGAAAATGGCAGGCAGGAGATTATATGGTGCAATACATCCAACTAGAGTTGGCAATTTTAAGGGGAGGGGTATCTGAATGCTGCCCATTATTATCTTTTACAACACAATTGCTTTGTCAAGACATTGACCATTTTGATTTGATTTGATTTATTATCATCACATGTATTTGTATGCAGTGAAAAGCATTGTTTCTTGCATGCATACTGTTCATAGAAAAGGAAAGGGAAGAATGCAGAATTAGTGTTACAGTATTAGCTAGGGTGTTGAGAACAGTCAACTTAATGCAAGGTAAGTCCATTTAAAAGTCTGACAGCAGCAGGGAAGAAGTCGTTCTTGAGTCTGTTGGTACGTGACCTCAGACTTTTTTGTCTTTTACTCTCTTCAACTGCCTTGTGTGTTCACATGTGGTAAAGTCCATGGTTACACTTGACGCTTGGTCGCTATCACACAAATGCACAGTGGTAGATGTCATAGGTTTCATCCTCTGAGATTCATTCTGGGCCAGAGTCTGACAGAGGTTGACATCTATTTTGATGTCTTGCCCAAACGCACATTTAGAGCTTGGGCGAATGATTCAACTTTGGAGGCAACATAAGCCTTTGGAGGCAACATGGTGCTGTCATCTGAAATCCACAAACTTGCTCTTGGATAGCAAGCCAGAGGTGAAGCCTCACTTTCTCCCTCATCCACCTGATCTCTGACCACCCACCCAGCAATGCATGCCAAGGTGATATCCTAACTGCATCACTCGCTGAAGAGCACTCCAGTCGGCACAGACCAAGGATGAAAGGTGGAACATTTCCATTTAGTGCCGCAGGCATATAACACATTTACCCACTAAATCTATCCTATCTCTTAGTTCATGTTAAGCCGAAATGAATTGAACTCTGTGGTTGTTTGGGGACGGGATGGGGTAAGCAATAGATTAGGTGAAGGTTTCCTGCTTTGGCCTTCCACAGACTGAATCACCAGTCTTAGTCATATCACCATGTGACTGTGTCAAGCAAAGTCTGGGTATGAGGGATGAAGGGAGGGGTATGGACTTTAGCTGGATCATAATCATGTGCATGAGCCCCGGTCACGTTTAGCTGTAGCTTGACACCAGCCAGTACATGACGCTCACTTAATTGGTGCCCCTTTCACAAATATTCACTCCCCCCAGCACTGGCAGTGAAAGTAGTGTGTACCATCTAGAAGATGTTCGGCATGGTGGCATAGTGGTTAGCACCACTGCCTCACAGTGCCAGGGACCTGGGTTTGATGAGCGATATCGGAACAACTGCATGTCCTACATCTCTTTGCATTTCCAATTCTTTTGACTTCAGCGGAAATGGAAGTCAGGAGCTGTGCATAGCACAAGCGGCTGATTCATTATATCAGCAACCAAAGTCAAAATAACTTCTGGGCGTTTCCAGGGCTGTAGCAAAAGGCAGAGGGGATTCCTGAATCAGGAACGGTCTGTGGGCTAGTCACCCATTCTTTCTCAACAGTCTCTTGTGATGTGGCAGACCAGGAGCCAAACCTATCTTATTTCCCATTTTAGAAACTAATGACAAACTGGGGAAATTTAGGTCTTATGGATGCAGTGTTTCAAACAGTAAAAGGCTCTGTAATAATTGCACCAAGCCAGCCTTCTGTCACCAAAAACTCTTGAATGATAACACACGAGCTGCACTCGCAGCTTACAGCAGCAAGTCAATACCCGGGGCCTACAGAATACTAGTCCGGGATGCAGTAATGGGTTTTAATCCCCCTTGCCCTCCACGGCCATCATAACAGGCTCAAAAGCAATGCACAGGCATTCACGAGCTTCAAATGGCTGACATGTTTTACATTCATTCAAGGGATATGGGCTTTGCTGCGTAGGCTAGCATTCATTGCCCATCCCCAATAGTGAGCTACCTTCTTGAATTGCTGCAGTCCCTGAGGTGTATTTACACCCACAGTGCTGTTAGGGAAGACAATCCAGGATTTTGACTCAGAGACAGTGAATAAACAGCGATAAATTTCCAACTCAGAATGGTGGGTGGCTTGGAGGAGAACTTCCAAGTGATGGTGTCCTCAAGCATGTGCCTTTATCCTTGGTGAGTTGCTGCAGTTATCTAGTTTAAAGTTCATTCATTAGTGTCACAAGTAGGCTTACATTAACACTGCAATGCAGTTACAGTGAAAATCCCCTAGTCGCCACAATTCGGCTCCTGTTCAGGTACACTGAGGGAGAATTTAACATGGTCAATGCATCTAACCAGCACATCTTTCAGACTGTGGGAGGAAACTGGAGCACCTGGAGGAAACCCACACAGACATGGGGAGAACGTGCAGACTCTGCACAGACAGTGACCCAAGCCGGAAATCAAACCCAGGTCCCTGGCACTGTGAGGCAGTGGTGCTAACCACTGTGCCACCATGCCGAACACCTTCTAGATGGTACACACATTGTTTGCCAGTGCTGGAGGGAGTGAATATTTGTGAAAGGGGTACCAATTAAGTGGGCGCCATATCCTGGCTGGTGTCAAGCTACAGCTAAACGTGACCGGGGCTCATGCACATGATTATGATCCAGTTCCATCTGCTGGGAGTGTGGTAACATGAATATCAGATGCTGTGACAACACTTGGCAATGAAATAGCTTGAGGGCACCGAGGTAAATGTAATTGTGACCAACTAGGCTAGACGTCAAAGTGTGCCAGTGTTATGACACAACAGCCAAACACAGGCTGTAAACTTCAGGGGAACGATTGCCAGCTTGAATATAAAGAAGGCCAAATGTTTCTAGACAGTCTAGTATTCTGGAGATTTTAAGCGTCTAACTTTCCCTTACTGTTACCTTTTGAACATGGTCCAAGTCTATTGTTTCAAGTTAGATCCATGTGAGCTTTGTCACGTTAAGAATATTGTGTTGAATTGGAGGAAATCTAATGGGCAGCACAATAGGCAGAGGGTAGGCAAAACGCCAAGTGACAGGGAACAGACAGTGACCCTGTGGGTCATTAGGCTAGGAAGAGAGAAATAAGACAGGAAATGTATTCAGTTTACAGGGAGGATAGAGAGTTCTCACATGAGCAGTCATAATGGACAGAACTGCGCCTGCAAGAACAGGAAGTCAAGGTGCAGTCTCGAGGTCTGCTAGCATGAATTGAGGGTTTCAGTGGAGTGGGAAGTTGTGGAATTGTAACTACAATTCACTGTCAAAATTAAACATTGAGATCTTTCTGTTGTTTGACATGAAGTGGATGTTGATGAGATTTACCGTAAATCCAGCGTGCAAGTCAATCTGGCATATAAGATGACCCCATTTTCCCAGCATCAATGTTTTTGCATAAACTTGGCATATAAGTTGACCCTTTTTTCTACCATGGCATTCTTCACTCACATGAGTTGTAATCGGCTACAATTCTTCACCGTGTCAATGTATATTTTACTTACTGGTAACTTATAAGTAAGGCAAAGACTGGCCTTTGGGCAGGGCACTCAAAGAATAAGTGACATGTACCAGCTGAGGTAGATTTCAGGTTAATAGACTTGGCTTTCACCTTCCTTTCACACCAACACTGAGAGATATCAACTGCTACCTTGCATGCTGGGGCAAGGCTGGGCACAGGTGAGAGGTCAGCTTGAGCCAGGACTGAGGAGGGTGGAGGGGAAGCAAGGAGCAGAGTGCATGAAGCTGGCTGGGTGCCATTCAAAACATGGCAGCCAGATGTTAGCACCAATGCAGTGATGACAGGGCAGCCCACTTCCTTCCCTCCCGGCCAAGGAATTCAGTGTGTTCCTCACAGCTGTATAATTAATGAACTGGACAGAGCAAATTGTCACGCGTTCAGCCATCCGGCTCTCCAAAAGTAATCACTCCAGCTTTTGATTCTGCCGCTGGACTTTGTCGCGGTCATTTGGTGTGAATGAATGTTCATTGGCTGTCCCTCAAAGCAAGGATAATGCCTGCCAGGCTCCAGATTTTGTGTATTGTCAGGTGACTCAGCAGACTAATCCTGGAGCTACAGATCCTTCAGCAGAGAGGAAGGTGGTTTTCTGAGCCTAGCTTTCGTTCTCTATCCTTCCATTTTCATTCCTTTTCCAGGGCAGAGTTTATACACTGGCTGCAATTTTACCGTCCCACCCGCCACAGGAATTGGAGCAGGTGAGGGGCGGAGCATGGAAAAGTCTGTTGACCTCGGGTGGGATTTTACAGTTTTGCAATGAGTGAGGCTGTAAAATCCCGCCCAATTAGTTTCTGACTTGTGTAGCAGCTTGTGAGAGGACACACTGCTGCACTGCATGATTAGCAGCAAGTTCCTCTCACATACCAATATCCCTTTGTCAATTAAGCCACCAGAATGTCATTAAAGTGTTCTCTTTGCCCTCCTTAAGATCAGGTGTCATCTTAAGTTGTGAAAAAAGGACCTGTCTCAAAAGTTGATGATTTATACAATTGTTATGATCCCGGCTGGTGATACTGGACAGGTCAGATCCCAGAGTCAAACACGGCTTGATAGATCCTAATTTTTTTTTAAACCACGGAGAAAAGTTACTGAACAAATTCACAGGAGTTTACTGATGAGCTTTGAATATAAAGATAAAATATTGATTAAACCACGGAAAAATAGAATTATATTCCAGCAGACAGAAAGGTTGGCAAGACCTCAATGCAAATGCAGAAAAACAATTCAACCCCATACCATTCCTTTGAGCCCAGCAGTGCTCCAACAGGCGCAAAACCCCAGTGATGATTTATCACTATCTTCAAATTAAGGCTTCCTGCTTAGGCTGGCACAGTTGTAAGGAGATTTCTGAATATTCACTCGATTCTTTTCTCCCCGCTGATATCGTTCCCTGAGCTACCTAAAGCTGTACTCTAAACTCACTATTACTTCAACTACAGAGCAAACACATGAGTTCACTAAACTCAATCCCCAGCAGTCTTGAACTATTTCTTATCACAGAACCTAGACTTCACTCCCTGATATACACACTCTGAACTACTTTGCTGCCTTTCTCTGTGTCTCTGGATATGTGCAAGAATTCCTACTGTGAAGAAGGCTATTTGGCCCATCAAGTCTTCACCGACTCTTCGACAGAGACCTGGCGATGCTGGAGGAAATGGCTTCAGTGACAGTGTTAGAGTTTGTTCACCTGTCTCTCCACTTGACGAAGAAGCTTGGTGCTTAAATCCGGTTCAGAGATAGAGTAACCTCACATACGTGCTGAAGTCATGAAATCAAAATAAACCAGCGGCTGTATCATCAGGCCACTTAGCCAAGCCCTATCCCTGTAATCCCACATATTTATCCTGCTAGTTCCCCAAACCTATACATATTAGGAACTAAGGGACAATTTACTATGGTAATCCACCTAGCTTGTACATCTTTGGACTGTGGAAGGAAGCCAGTGCACTTGAAGGAAACGCAAGGAGAACGTGCAAACTCCACACAGTCGCTCAAGGTCAGAATTGAACCCAAGCCCATGGCACTGTGAGGCAGCATTGTGCCACCATGCCACCTGGGCCTCTGTTGCTAGGCAACAGCGCAGTGTTTTTCTAATTTGCAAGTTTTTTTCAAAATCCTAAAGGACTGATCCCCCTTGTAATACATCGCTTCACTTCATGGGTTGCAAGACCTCATTTAAAATGCAAACAAATTCAGAAAACCAGAACTTTTTACTAGGAGACCATCAGACTTCCCAGCACCAAGCTAACAAAAAAAATGAAACTGGAACCATATTCCACCTTTCTTAATACACTAATATAAAGTTATACATTGTTCCAAACAGGGTCCAGTGGCCAGAACAGTGAAGCTGATCTCAGATCACCATGGTAGCACTGCTGGAGGAACTGGCTTCAGTGACATTTGTTCACCTGTCTGTCCACTTGACTTAGGAGCCTGGCACTTAAATCCAGTTCAGAGATAGAATAATCACATATACATGCTAAAGTCATGAAATCAAAATAAGCCAGTGGCCTAACCGTCAGAATATTATGTTGTCCAATAGGAGATTACCCAATTCACCGTATTATTGCAAAGAATAACAATCGATCCCAACAACTTACATCTCACATCCATTGACAGAAACATCCCAACCAGATTGGCAGCTCTCCATGGCAGGATTTCCTTCTGAATGCGGGGAGGCACAAGTCCCACCTGCAACTGCTTAACCTTCATTCAAGTATGAAATGGCTGTGGTGCACTCTGAGTTGGCGAGGACTCTTCTGATGGCAGGCAGCAAGTTCCCCCTGCCCCCCCCCACAATCCAAAATATTCAGGGCGATGTGTCTTGAGGCTATTATGCAGATTGCAGGTTAGGTTGATTGACCCCTTTGTGTCAGGGAGATTAGCAGCATAAATACATGGGGGTTAAGGGGATAGGGCTTGGGTAGGGTTGTTGTTGGTGCAGGCTTGATGGGCTGAATGGTTTATTTCAGCACTGTAGGGATTCTAGGATGCTATGACCTCTGTATTTGAACTTTTAATGAGAATTTGACAGACCTTCTGGGGGTAATTTTGAGTTTGTGGGTGATGTTGCAAAAAGGGTGCTAGAGATCAACAGACTACTTCACATTTCTCATATTTCATTAGTTCGTTTTAGTTTTGGGTAGGAGCCGCAGCCTGAATATTAAAATGAGGTTTTGTTTATCTCCAGCCTCAACATGCCAGATTGACATAGACCCCTGGGTGGCACTGATCCCATTAAAACTGAGTCCATTATCTTTGATAGACTTTTTGGTCCTAACTCTTTATCTGCTGAAACCTAATCTGCTTCCCTAAATGTTTTATGTTCCACTGTTGGGCTGAATTTGTCCCATTAGCAATATCTAAATATTAATGTCCCAGAATTCCTCTGAGATGAAATGGTTGGCCGAATGCTCAAAAGGAAAAATGCGTCACCACCCCCTTCGTTAAACTCCATAATTGAGATGCAGAGAGGGATAGGAATGGAGACTGTTAATTTTGTTTCTTACTCTAACCCCTTCACTTAGATGTAGGAATCAAACTGAGAAATGCCAGGAAATGAATGGAAACTTGCCTCTCAGGGGTGGAAGCAAATTCAAAACAAACATGATTTAAACAGTTTGGAAACATTGGTAGACCTTGGTATGTTTCATTACATTAAATTATGTGCTATCTATATACATATAAATAGAAGTTGTTGATTAGATAATATATGTTACAGTACAGATAGCCATCCAGTGAAGGATAGAAGTAAAGCCAATCTTTGGAGAGGTGCCAGCCCAGTGGTATTATCATTGGACTATTAATTCCAGAAACTCAGCTCATGTTTTGGGGACTCGGGTTCTTTTGAATAGGTTAAATTCAATGTTAAAAAATCTGGAATTAAAAATGTGTTGATGACCATGAAATCATTGGCGTAAAAGCCCATCTGGTTCATTAATTGAAAGATCTGAAGCATATGCATTGTCTATAAGACAGAGATAGATATGTTCTTGATCAATAAGGGGATCAGGGATTATGGGGAAAAGGCAGGAGAATGGGGATGAGAAAAATATCAGCCATGATTGAATGAAGGAGCAGACTTGATGGGCTGAGTGATCTAATTCTGCTCCTATGTCTTATGGTCTTTACATACTTTTGACAAGCTTATATTTATAACACTACACACCACCTAGCTGCAACTCCTAATCCAACCACTAATTCCAATCTGCTGCACTTCATAGGAGCAGAACTGAGTCCTCAGTTAATGCCCAGCGCATACATATAATTACATACAATTAATATGCAATTAACAATACTGAACTTTTGAGCCGACTGATCTTCTCTCTGCGATGATACCCAATGTAATTAAATGTAATAAAGCATTATCAGAGGGGAAATCAATTTGTGTAGCACCACTTGCACTGTTTCCATCAACTCCCCAGGGATAAACAGTGCCATGGGCCAACACCTGAACTGTCCACACAACTGTCTACCCACTGAGGAGCTGACACAAATCTGCATGATTGTGCTTCCAGCAGTATTGCGCAAAGAAACTTTATTTCTGTTTGCTGTTAACCTCCCACTCCCTGTCTCTGCTGCCAAGAAGAAAACTGGGAGGTAGGCTGCGAAGGAACTTGAGAACATCTTGTAATAGCATTCATTACTTTAACCTGCCTGCCAGAAGGATCATTTAAAACAATGACAATCCCACAGCATCCTCTGCATAATCTCTAAATGAATCAAGGTAAAAAATTCAAACACTTGATTCTTTCTGAAGTTTGTGGGTGCAAATCCAATTGGAAACAACATGAATATGGCTCTTGGTTCATCACGCAACAAGTTGGAATGTTTTAAAATATGTGCCTGCGAGCAAAATGCGTTTGTTTATCATCAGACCTTTCATACACAATAAAACGTTGGAACTGAGCCCTGCTTGCATTGGCTTTTGGAAATCATAAATCTCTAATTGTAACTCCTGTGAAATATTTGGGGATTGAGTGATAACTATCTCCTGGCTAGTTGTTATTACAGAACCCCAGTCTTTTACAGAGGGCAAAGATAATTGATTCTTCTACTTCCTGAATTTCTGAGACAAGTTTAATCCTTGTGCATGAGCAACCTGTTGATTGTTCGTTGCCTCGCAGTGACTTTGCAGCATGCAGTGTGGTGTTTCACCTTGAGAATAACATTTTGGGAAGTTATTTATAGGTAGAAAAGCCATAAGCTATTGAAGCAGAATTAGGCCATTCGGTCCATTGAATCAGCTCTGCCATTCAATCATGGTTGATAAATGTCTCAACCCCATTCTCCTGCCTTTCCCAGTAACCTTTAATCCCCTCACTAACAAAGGGGGTAGCACGGTGGCAGAATGGTTAGCACCGCTGCCTCACAACTCCAGGAACCCGGGTTTGATTCCTAGCTTGGGTCACTGTCTGTGTGGAGTTTGCACATTCTCCCTATGTCTGTGCGGGTTTCCTCCAAGTGCTCCCGTTTCCTCCCACAACCTGAACCAGAAGAGGTAGTGACATGTTGGTTACTCCACAGCATTGCCTGCTAAGAACACAGTGGAAAATATCACAAGGGCATTTTCCCTGCCCCTTTGCTATTATTCTCGTGTATATTGGATGTAGGCAGCTTGCCATTAAATCGTGCAGTTCTTTATTGTTGGTTTGGGGCTGATATAGCTACTCCAGCACTGCTGTTGCCAGATAAGTGCGCTTACGTTTGAAACCAAGGTGGGAGAGAATGTGTCCTTGAGTAGCCTGCCTGACCTGGAATTCCTCTTCTTTCATTTGTAGAAACCTATTGCCCTGCTGTGCACAGAAATTGGGCGTGTCAAAACTGTTTGTACAACCACCGAGGTGAATTCAGAAATAGCTCAAAATCCTGCTGTAAATCTGAGTATCGGATGCTTTAAATGTACTTCCATTAACAGCCCATGCTGGAAAATGTTACTTATCACTATCAGGAAACTGTGTGCAAGTCTAAACGACGTCACTGGGCCTTCATTTTAATATAGTTAACATACAGAAACATCGACAGTTTGCAGCACTGAAAAGAGCCATTGGCCCATGTTGCCTGCACATAGCACACTGATGGGTGCTTGTGACACCAGTGCAAAGCCTGGACAGAATATTGAATGGGACGCTAAACAGCAGAAGATCAGGCATATTAAATCACTGTTCATTCTTTCCAATTGGTTGTGCCTTTATTATACCTATTGACCAGGTGTGTCCCATTGAAAATCCACTTCAGAGTGGGTGCCTGGAAGTCATTGATTGTTCCAAAGAGCCTTCTTGGACTATTTAATTTATAAAAGGTGAAGGAAATGAAGTCTGAATGTTTTTCTTCCAATTTGGTGTTTAAGTAACCTTTAGGTTCTTACTCTGACTAAACAAAATATCACCATGTTTATTTTGTTATATCCGCTCCTGTCAATTTATATTTCGCAGTTGGTTTTTAAGAACCAAGTCACAAATTGTTAAAATAATGAATACAAAGGCAGCCCTGGGAAGGAACATTAAAAAGCAGGAATGTTATTTCTCTGGGTTATCAGGATTGGGGTATTTTTAACCACAGCCAGTCAGCTTTATGGGATGCGAGATGCGTCACTTTTCTTTAATGTTTTCTTTCACTGATCTTACTGTCGTCATGGCAACATTGGAGTCAAGTAAATGAGAGGTCAGAGGTTTGAGTGTTTTAGTCTGCCTGGCTGGCCAGTTGGGAGCCAAGCATTACAGTATCATGTCAAATTGGGCTCCACTCAGAGTGACTAGGTTGTATGTTGTCCCTTTGTTTGCTTCCCCCACCCCCAAACATTTAACAGGGTGACATTTGAAGTGGTAAATATGGAAACCTCAGTTCAATGTTTCAGCAGCTTATAGTTGGGGATGCAAAATAACTCCCAGAACCGTTTTACTGAGAATATTGGTGGGAGGTGAATGCTGCGTGGGTGTGAGGAGGGGAAAAGTCAAGCCAGTTTATGCCACGGCAAATTTACAATTAAGTTTGTTTAGTAGCGTTGACTCTGATGTATAACACGTAATTAATTGTTTCTTGAAAGCATTGTGTAATTTCTTCAGGGAAGGCAGGATAATTTTCCAGATTGATCACTATTTGATTTCTAAGCGTTAAGTACCGAGATATGGGCCCGAATCTTACCACTGTTCACGCTGGCAGGATTTTCCCTTCCCACCGCAGTGAATGGAGATTTGGCTGGCCCGTGTGGCTAAAGGGCCTCTAAGATGGCGCCCAACATTTTGCCCTTTTCTTCCATACCCTCTTTGATGAGGAGGTGATGCACTCTGTAGGAAGATATTTACATTTACATAATTTCTCACAATCGTAGGATGTCCCACTGAGTTTTATGTCAGGGGACTGACTACCTTTGTACTCACTACAGTAATATAGGAAACATGGCAGCCAACTTGTGCGTGCAGCAAAGTCCCATAAACAGTGATGTGATAATGAGTAGATAATGGTGGGATTCTCCTAAAAAATTCTAAGTGTGGAATTCACGTAAAAACTGGAGTAAATGCTGCTGCTTTTTTTCAGCAGGATTTTCAAAATGAACCTCCTGCACTCTGTTCTGCAGAGTGCACTCATGTGAATTTCACGAAAAATTGGGGGCCTATTCCCAACCAAGCGGACTAGTGCACATGCACCGAGATTGGTGCATGCACAGTAGCCCGATCGCTGGCCAGCCCTGCAACCCTGCATTGCTGGCTGTGCAACAACCTCCCCCACCCTCAGACCATTGCCCTCCCGGATGTGTCCAGGTCAGCCTTGACCCCACGCCCCCAGCCCACCTTAATCACCTCCCCCCACCAGCTACCCTGAACCCCTCGAGTTCCAAACCTCCCCTTCCCAGCCTGGTGGGCAGTGCCAAGATCCCCCAGGCATTGCCAATTTGTCTCTTGGTAAGTGTCAGGGGGCCAGGTCAGCATTGGCAAACTGGAAATTCCCAGGAGGGCACCCCCACCCCTGATCTCCTGGGGGGGGGGGAAGGCTCCATGAACCCCCCCTTCACTCCAGTGGGGTCAGGCTGTAAGCTCCCCATAAGTGGGGAACTGTTGTAAACCCTCTGGAATGAAACACTCCTGGAGACTCTAGTGGGCACATAAATGTCAGTCCTGGGCCCACTAATTATACTTAAATGCCCATTTAAATAAAGTATACAGCTGGAAATCTGGGGGCCGGAGACTTATGGAGACCGTGGCACCCAATGGGGAGCGCGCTACACAGCCTGCAGGCTGGGAGAATCGTCCTCAATTCATTTTAAAAGTATTGATTGAGAGATAACTATTGGCCTGGACATCAGGGAGATCCGGTTTGCTCTTCTTCGAATTAGGATCTTATACAGAAGCAGACAAGTCCTCAATTTCATGTCAAAAAGACAGTACCTCTGATCATGCCCACTCCCTCAGTGCCATCCTTGTGTCTGGGGTGGGACTTAGACACACGATTATCTGACTCTGGTATGAAGAGCGGGCCTGCTGCTGGGTCACAGCTAACACCTACCTAAAGTGAATAGATATCTAAAGTGGTTTTCCCTATTTAATTTGCACAGCTCCTTTCCCACTATATTTAAGTAAGGGGAAAAATCGACTTTCTGGTGACTTGTAAAAATAACATGCATTTTCCCTATCACACATCCAACTCAAAAGGGAACTTGCAAAAATCTAACTGCTTTCTTCGAAAGATTTTATTCCTGCAAGTGGTCAAGGGTTAGGTTTATGGTTTACTTTGATCATACGAGGAGGGTGGCGTGGAGGAGGGGGGTGTCATCTCTTTGAAGTGAACTCCATTGTATGTAACGTAAAGCAATGTTGGTTGCCCTGCAGACTGTTAAGGTTCTGCAGGTGTTCACAGTAAGAGGCTACAGCAAAGGTTGGGTCTGCGTGCTTTCCTGTAGCTTCAAGATTCAGGTGTAAATTGAAGCTTTCCCCCTCTGATATACAATCGGGTATTTTTTTCAGAAAAGCCTCTCTATTCTGGTAGCAGAGAACAAATGGCCTATTGATTAGCAAGAGGAGCAAAACCTGGAACTCTGACAGAGTATACAAAAAAAATGCAATAGCCACAATCAGATTGATACCAAAAATGTGAAAAGCAAAAGGGGAAGGGTCCAGCTCAAAATCTATATGATTTGATGAGTCTGACCTAATTATTGTCCAGTATAGCTGGGAAGTAGATTGGAGTTTATATTCAATGTCAGTATGGAACTCTTTTGTATGTTTCCACCTTACCTGCAAGCCACGGTTTTATAATTTGCAACCACACAGCGATCCATTATAAAATACTACCTTAGCTATCTGCGTGTATGCGAGCACTTTCCCAGCCAGTTTTCCACTGTCTTCACTTCAGGCCAACACACTTAATGTCAATCCTGAAATAATCAAAGGAAACATTCAGAATGGGAATCCTGTATGTAAGCATTGGTCTGTAACAATGTAGTTGCAGGTTTTGGTCAGTAGGTTGTCCCACAGCACTTTACAAACAATGGAGTACATTATGAAGTGTTGTATCATAGAAAAGCTTGTTCTAAAAATCTGAGGTGGATCCAATAAAAAGTGGCAGAAGGGGTGAGATGTGCAACTGTCCTAACTTTGTATCACAGTTATAATAGTCATAGTGGTTTACAGCATGGAAACAGGCCCTTCAGCCCAACTTGTCCATTCTGCCCCCTTTTTTTAAACCCCTAAGCTAGTCCCAGTTGCCAGCATTTGGCCCATATCCTCTATACCCATCTTACCCATGTAACTGTCTAAATGTTTTTTAAAAGACAAAATTGTACATGCCTCTATTACTGCCTCTGGCAGCATATTCCAGAAACTCACCACCCTCTGTGTGAAAAAATTGCCCTTCTGCACCTTAAACGTATGCCCTCTAGTTTTAGACTCCCCTACCTTTGGGAAAAGATGTTGACTATCTAGCTGATCTATGTCCCTTAGTTTCACTAAATTTGCTCCCTTTAGACCCCACTGCTGAAGTCACGACCTTAAGTTGCTTCTGTAGATGCCGACTGCCCACTTTAAATGCTCCCCTCCCCTATCTCACCCAAATGGATATGTGAGAATTGGAGACAAGTGAGTGGCAGCAACTGTAGGGGCATTCTGATCAAGGTTAGCCATCTCTCCTCATGCAATGTTCTCACAGCCTCCAGATTATTACACTGGATTACTACCTGTCACGGAGCTTCAACCAATTAATCTGTTCCCCGGCCCTTGCACTGAGTACCAAGGTCAACTGTGGTATCCTTCCCATTCTCGCCCCACCCAAACCATTACAAACTATAATCTGCTAACTAGCCACAGACGTCCTTGTTCTCTTTAATAGCGTGAAGGCAAACTGAAAATACTAGCGATATGCAAGTCACCCAGCATCTATAAAACATTTCATAATCCCTTTATCAGAGGAGATCCAGAGCTGAGGTACTCCCCTTGGCTCCATGTATTTACTTTGCTAGACCTCCTGACACTAAGGAGCAATTTACCATGGCCAATCAACCTAACCTGCACAGCTTTGGACTGTGGGAGGAAACTGGAGCACTGGGAGGAAACCCATGCAAACACGGGGAGAATGTGCAAACTCCACATAGACCGTGACCCAAGCCGGGAATTGAACCAGGATCCCTGGCGCTGTGAGGCAGTAGTGCTAATCATTGTGCCACTGTGCTGCCCAATCAGTCAGAAATACAAACTGAACAGGCTGGAGGGCCTGTCCCAGTGCAAAGTGCCCTCTGCCATCACCTTGTATCTTCCATTCAGGATCGGTAGAAGACCTGGTTACCTAAAGTGCCGCATTAATGAGGGGAGGAGTTCCTCAAATTACGACAAGCAGCAAGAAAGGCAAAATGAGTTTAGGAAGCTTGATTTAATGTTTTGAGAGGAATCGTGAACACAATCTGAGAAATACATGTATAATCTTACTGGAAATAACAACTGCATGGAAATCCTGATCGCATTTTTGCTAAACACAGCAACAAGAGAACTGATGGACATGGATCTGACTGCCCAGGCAAAACTCATTGAAAGGAACCAACTGGCTAAAAACCAGGCTTGTTGTATCATGGACATTCTGTGCTGCCATATTACCAGCCAGGCCAGTTATCCCCCCTCCCCCTAGTCTTTATATTCATTTTATAGGAGAACCATTGAAACAACAATTATTTTTTCCATTTCTCTTTGGACACTTGCTACAATGTAAACGATATCAAAATTACCACTGTGCCAGTCACTGCCAGAGCAGGAGATGAAGGAGAGATCCTTCATCTCTCACCAAATGTTTTGGCAGGAAGATGGCACCCATTTCAATGATAGATTACCAAGGCTTTCTTTCCTCATGTAGCTGGGATTAAGAGCTCACTGTGAGCTTTTGCAGTATGATTGCTGGCAGTGTGTCTTTTATAGGGAGCATTTGTTGTTAACACAAAAACCAAGGCAAAGTTGGTACAACAGGACAGCTCTGCCCCTATTAAGGGCTGTTCAGTGGGAAAGCTGATACGCAATGTGTTCATGATTTTGGTTTTGCTCTCAATGGAAATTGAAGGCTCCAGATTTGTAAATGGAGCAGTTTTGTATTCCTTGATTATATGTTAGCCTTCATTGACAATATAATATTAGCTTTCAATTTTGTGGTCAGTGGACCTTGCTGTACACCGCCTGATGGGGTGACGCAACACGGCTCAAGTTGTAGTCTCTTTTAAATGAGGCTGAAAATTGGGAAGCTTAGGGAAGCCTACGAGTCACGAGCAAGCTGGCAAATAGAATCATAGAATCCTACAGTGCAGAAGGAGGCCATTTGGCCCATTGAGTCTGCACTGGCCACAATCCCACCCAGGCCCCATCCCCATAATCCCATACATTTATCCTAGCTAATCCCCTTGACACTAAGGGGCAATTTAGCATGGCCAATCCATCTGATCCACACACCTTTCGACTGTGGGAGGAAATCTAAGCACCCAGAGGAAACCCACACAGTGACAGTGTTCTGTGGCTGGAGTTGAACCCGAGTCCCTGGCACTGTAAGGCAGCAGTACTAACCACTGTGCCTCTGTGCTGCCCACGGTGAAGGTGATGTTCGAAAAAGAAAAAAATAATGTGAAACCTTGTTTAAATTCAAGGAGAAAGTGGCAGCGAAGTGAATGCAGACTTTGCTTTGGCCCAGCTCTTTGGCCTTTCTACCTTGCCCTGAGTCTGTGTGTGTTTTGTTCCCTCTACTTCACTTTTTTTGCTTAATTGGCCTTATTTTCTCAGTGCCTTATCATCTCACTGTCTCACTAGCTTTCATCCACTTTTACTTACAGCCTTGCTCACCAAACTTGCTGCTTTGAGATTGCATTCAGTTTACCTCTTTTGTTCTGTTTCTGTGCCTCCCTTTCTCTCATGTTTCTATCAATTGCTCTGCGCTTCAGTATCTTTCTTTCTCACTCTCTATATATGTTTGCCTTATCACAGCATATCTCTGACTCACTTTATATATCTGTGTGTCTGTCCCTATCTTTTTCCCTCTCTGTCTGCGCCTCTTGTTATGCCTCCGTCCTCTTTCTGTCACTGTCTCTTGTTTCTATGCCTCCTTCATTTGTTTGTCTGCCCACTAATTTTCTCTTGCTCTCCATTTATTTCCCCCATCCCCCTTGTCCTGTCTCTCCACCTCCTCCTTGTGCCTTGCTCTCGTGTCTGTTTCGGAGCTTGCTCTCATTCATGTTTGCTTCCCTCTCTTGTTTCTCGCTGGGCAGATGCAGTGACTAAAAGCTTGAACTCGGGAAAGGAGAAAGGAAAGAAATTAGTCCCAGTGTTGTGTCAGACATAACACTGTTGTTTTCAGTGTAATAACGTTTCGAGTTACCCAGTGTTTGGCTTTGACTATTTATTACCAGAGTTTGGATATTTCTGTAATTAATCCAACTGTCCCAGCAGCCGCAGTGAGAACTCAGAGGGAATATCGGGTTTCCCATGCCAGCAGTTGCTCATGAAGTGCAAAACAAGCCCCAGTACGTTTGCTGTTTCAGTCTGTGGTTCCTATTCTATTGCTGATACAATCATTAGCTTTGCAAAAGCAGGCCTTTTTTTTGTTGAAGCTTTAAGGCTGTCTAGCTAGATTTTTGGAACCGTCGGCTTAACTCTCGGAAGAAATCGGGAATATTCAAAATCTCATCAATTTGCACAACTCCCCCTAAAGAATTCTCACATAAAACAATGGCTTTGATTGCCACTAGTTAAAGCAGCTGGGACAGAAATTTGGCCAGAAGACCTTTTAATTGAATGAATTGCTAGAATTTCAGCTGTGGAATCAGTTTTTCCACCCCCTTCAATAAATCATCATGATATATATCCCCTGTATATATGTGTATATACACAGTAAAATAGCCCACTGCTGTATTATGTCAATTGCACAACGGGATGATTTGGATACCTCAAATCCTTCTTACAAAATGGGTGTGCTGCACACACTTGCCAAAAAGAAAATTGGTATAATCTAAAAGAAATGGAAGTAAAACAAATTTATCTTTACATGGATTGCTCATTCAGAGCTCAGGCATTCGATTATTAGAGATTTTGCTAATACTCTATTCGTGCGTAATAAAGTATTACGTGTCAATCAGCTCCATAGTAATAGTTGGTGTGGACTGGGCGATCTTTCCTTCACTTCAGATTGAGAGCCTGTTAGTGTTAACAAGTCTGGTTGGCCTTCCTCCTAAAGGGTTTAACATGGGACGTCCCGTTTTCAACTACTTAGTCCAGCCATAGAATTTTTACCCACAATCTCCACTATTGTTATAACTGACCAATGAAAGCATTCAAAGAAAATGATAAAAGCACAATTTTTAATTTCCCTTTTTTTAAGCGTGTGTTGCTGGTAGCAGCGTGTCTGGAATGGCCTCCTCTTGCACTGTAGGGATTCTATGATTAATATAGAATTTCTGGTGTAGAATTTCAAGAATGGCAAGTTATTGGTGTTCACCATCCCAGGACTCGGCGCCTAACATGCAGCCACTGACTCTCGAACTCCTACAGCCAATTAAAGGTCACATGGAAGGCAGTCCCGCCTAAGAGAGTTGTTCGCCAACTGGATTGGCCGACAGTGTTCCAACCTGGTCAGGCTCAGGGAATGAGCCAGGTTGGCGGGGGTTGGGGGGGGCAGGAGGGGGGGGTGGGGCTTCAATAATCCAGGGGGAGAGTGGCCCAACTCTGTAGAGGTCTTCAAAGTGGAGCAGCAAACTCCTCCCCGGCCGAGATGGAGCAAAGTTTTAAATATCACTTTCCAGCCCTACCTGCACCCGTCAGCCGGAACATGGAGGCTAGGTGGGATGAGGTCCATTCACCCATTAAGCATGAATGGGTGGACTTCGCCCCAACACTCTGCCTGCCCAAGTGTGAAATTGCACCTGAGCTTGGGTAGAGGGGAATCCCATCTATTCAATTTTATGTCACCCCCTCCTCCCCACCCCTGACACCTCAGGACCCACCTTGGGAGAGCATAAAATTCTGCCCCTGAAAATGCCAGGAAATTGCTGAAGAAATTGTAAACTTGTTTGTTGGTTCAGTGAGTCTGTTTATCGAGTAGCTGAGCATTCCAATCACAAAGGACTCAGACCTGATCCCCATTCTGCTTTGTCTGCTAATCAGACCCAGGGTGGCTGTAGGAGTGCTATATAGACCTCATCCTTCCAGAATCTCCCTCACTTGTCACTATCCCCTCAGGAAGTGTTTGTGTGCAGACATGGAATAAAGGCACAGTTGGATTCACTTGCGAGGCTGAAGATGGCCACAGCCCTTAATGCAGAGACTCACCCTTTACTTACCTAATAGGTGAAGAATAGACACCTAATTGAGGGGGACGCCTAGTGCCCATGAAGTTATATTCCAACGAGGAATCAGCGCCCTCCAAGTGTCGAGGGCGGGGGGAGGAAGAATATTTACCAGCAAAAAGGTGCAAAAGAATGATTCATAAGAGCCCCTCTGTCAACAGTAAGAAATGTACTTCAAAAAAACAGATAATCTTGATTGAGTCAGGGACAAAAAAAAGACAAAAAACACATAGGCATAAAAAGTAAAATTAACAAGGTGAAAGGACAAAACATTAAATTCCGAGGGTAAATAAAGTTCACTGTGATGTCTTTTCCCTCAGTCTTGCATTCTCTTCTAACATTGCTCCTGTTCTGTTCACAGGTTGAGGGAGTCCCACAGGGTCACAATCAAGGTGATTCGAAGGATGCAGTATTTTGTAGCAAAGAAGAAATTTCAGGTGAGTCCTCGATGGCAGGAAAGAAAAAGTGAAAAGAGGTTCCTCATTGTTTCTCTGAGACCATGTTAAAAAAATTGTTTTGGCGCAGGGAATTCTCTTCTGTCATGACTGCAAGCTACGCCCTCTATTCTCTGGACTCCACAATGGGGACGGCCGTCTCATTGAGGAAGGGTAGACTGGAAAGAACTGGGACTGCTGTAATTTAGCCCGGCTGAGTGCAATATATTTCTCTTTCTGCCAGCGACCTTGACTCTTCAACTTCAGCACCTATATCACTTTCCACTAACACATTCCAGTAACTTTTCACCAACTCCAGAGTCGCTTCCACCCTTTGTGTGAAGTTATTTGATTACAAGATAAGAAGGCCGACTAGGCTATTTTTCTCTTGACTTTTTAACTAATGCTTTCCCAGGTTACTACTGTGAATAGCAGGAAGAATTGCCGCATACCCTGTTGCCCTTCACAATTTAATGTTTTGCCCTTTCATCTTGTTAATTTTACTTTTTATGCCTATATGTTTTTTGTCATTTTCTTTGTCCCTTCTCTTCTCTCCTTGCTTCTCCCAGCCAACCCCCAGCTGAGAGGAGGAAAAATAAGCACCCCATTCTCAGAAGCCAGCCAGGTCAGAGGCTGGGAATTCTATGGTGATTAACTCACCTCCTGGCTCCACAAAGCCAAGCCTGTCCACCATCTAGAAGGGACAAGTCAAGAATGTGATGGATTACTTTCCACTTGCCTAGATGAGTGCAGTTCCAACAACACTCAGGAAAATCAACACACCCAGGACAAAGCAGCCTCATTGGCATCTCATCCACCACCTTAAACACTCACTTTCTCCACCACTGATGCACAGTGGCAGCAGTGTGTACTATCTATAAAATGCACTGCAGGATCTCACCTTTCAAACCCACAATCACTACCATGTAGAAGGACAAGGACAGCAGACGCATGGGAACACCAGCATCTATGTGTTCCCACTAAGCTACACACCATCCTGACTTCGAATTGTATCACTGCTCCTTCACTGTTGCCAGGTCAAAGTCCTGAAACTCTCTTCCCAACAGTACTGTGGGAATATTTACACCTCAGGGACTGCAGTGGTTCAAAAAAACAGCTCACCCTCACCTTCTTAAGGGCAATTAGAGGTGAACAAAATCCTGGCCTAGCCGGCAATGCCCACACCCATGAACAAATAAATATAAGAGCAAATTCTGCTTGTGTCGGCACAAGGGAGGTGTTTGATATCCATGATGACCTCACACCACTGCACATGCCCCAATATTGCTACCCTAACTCTTTGCTAAATGCTGAGGCATTTCATCCCCTACTGGTGTTTCCATATGGCAATATGACATGCTCTATTCCTCAGGGGTGAAAGGTGGTTCACATTATCCTTATCACTGTGACACTGCATGCTACATAAAGCCCTAATGTGACCTGGAGTACTGGGAACCGCATATGAATATATATCTCATGCACATGAGTCACATTGCAAGCCAAAAATCTTTAATTGGTTGGTGTAATTCTTAGCACACTTGGGATTGTTCAGTAAATGCTGTTCAATAATGGCATCACATCTAATATTGGACATTATGTTCTGAATTCTGCAAGCTAAAGGGAGGTGCATTTAACATGATCCAACTGTCATTGGCATGTACAACTTACATACATGTGACAGCAGATTTTCCTGGGCTTAGTGGCAGTGATCTGATAGTAGAGAATATCATACATGTTGCTACTCCATGTTCAGCAAAGGTCAAGTACAAATATTATGCCCTTTTTCAGTTAAACGGAAGTATGAGGACAACTGTTCCCTTGCACGTTCCTCATGGCAATGCCTGAATAAATCACTGTCCACTTGCCAACCAATCAGCACCCTTTTCTCATGCAATTTGTTGATCTCTATGAAATTCGCTTCCCTTGTGTCTATCCTGATGAATGCAAGATGAAAAGCTTCAATGTGTAATATTCAAAAGTAAGGAAGTTATGACAAACCTATATAATCACTGGTGCAGCCTCAACTGGAACAATGCATCCGGTTCTGGGCACCGCACCTCAGGAAGCATATTTTAAATTCATTTATGGGATGTGGGCATCGCTGGCTAGACCAGCAATTATTTCCCATCCTTGGTTGCCCTTGAAAAAGTGGTGCTGCACTGCCTTCTTGAACCACTGCGGTCCTTGAGGTATTGGTACACTGACAATGCTGTTAGGGAGCAATTTCCAGGATTTTGTCCTAGCAACAGCGAAAGAAGAGCAACATATTTCAATGTCCAGGTGATGGTGTCCTCAGGTAGCAGCTGCTCTTGTCTTCTAATTGGTGGTAGTCGTGGGTTCGGATGATGCTGCCTAAGGAACCTTGGTGAGTTCCTGCCGTACATCTTTAGATGGTTCCCACGGCTGCCACTGTTCATTGGCGGTGGAGGGATTGAATGTTTATGGAAGGGGTAGCGATTGTAACAGGCTACTTTATCTTGAATGGTGTCACACTTCTTGAGTGTTGTTGGAGCTGCACTCAACCAGGCAAGTGAAGAGTATTTCATTGCATTCCTGACTTGTGCCTTGTAGATGGTGGACAGGCTTTGGCAAGTCAGGAGATGAGTTACATGCCACAGGATTCCTAGCCTTTGACCTGCTCGAGTAGCCACAGTATGTAAATGGCTACTCCAGTTCAGTTTCGGGTCAATTGTAACCCTGTTAAGTGGGAGATTCAGCGATGGTAATGCCAAGGAACAATGGTTAGATCCTCTCTTGTTGGAGATGGTTATTGCCTGCCATTTGTGTAGCATGAATATTATTTACCACTGTCAGCCTGGGTCTGGATATTGTCCAAGTCTTGTTGCATTTGAACATGGACTGCTTCAGTATCTAAGGAGTCACAAATGATACTGAATATTGTGCAATCATCAACAAACATCCTCGCATCTAACCTTATGATGGAAGCAAGGTAATTGATGAAGCAGCTGAAGATGCTTGGGCCTCATACACTTCCCTGAGAAGCTCCTACAGTGACGTCCAGAGAGGTTGCAGGAAAGATTCACAAGAATGATTCCAGGATGAAGAACTTCAGCCAAGTGGATAAATTGGAAAAACTAGAACTCCTCTCCTGGGGCATAAAAGGTTGAGAGGAGATTTGATAGAGGTAATCTGAAGCATGAGGGGTAGATACACAGTAGCTACAGAGAAACTATTCCCGTAGATGGAGAGATCAAGAACAGAGAGCACAGATTTAAACAATGGAGGCATAAAGAAATCCTTTTTCACGCAGAGAATGATTCAGATCTGGAATGTACTGCCTGAGAGGGTGGCAGGGGCAGATTCAGTTATCGCATTCAAAGGGTCATTATCTGAAAAGCAAATATTTGCAGGACTTTTGGGAATAAGCAGGAGTGGCACTCGGCAAATTGCTCTTGCAGAGAGCCAACATGGAGATGATGGGCTGAATAGCCTCCTTCTGTGCTGTAACTAAGCTATGTTCCAGGGAAAGTTATAAAGGGATATGGAGAAAATACGTTGGTTTATGGAGTTTGGTTGCAGACTGGCCATAATGTCATTGAATAGTGAAACAGTCTTGAGGGGCTGCATGGCCTACTCTTCCTCTTATATGTTGTTTTTCAGGAGAGTATATCCCACCCTGCAGCTCATAAGATTCATGATATTGACAGTCTTATGCTTTAGTAGTTGTTTGCTACAAGTGTCAGTTTTGGTGGTCACATGTTAATTGCCACACCTCATTGAATAGTTTAAATTGACCAGAGTACTAAAGTCAGGATTGGAAAGATAGAGAACAAACAATTCCAAAGTAAAAAAAACTTGGAAATCAGTGACCCAGATAGTACAGAATGTGTTACATGGCATAACACCCCTATCATTGTAAAATAGCTATTACTCCAGTTCACCATGACTGAGGTCACAGAAGATTTGCCAATATTAAATGTTTACCATATGTACATACTTCCTGTCAAGTGAGACAAACTTTCTGCAGCACTTTTCTGCATAATATGTTCTGTCAAGTGACTTTCATCACACCTGTCTGTGACAATTAAGTTCAGCGTTTTTTAGGTGTTGCTGAGTGAATCTTTGAAGATTTTTTTAAGATTAGGTGGAGCTTGGCCATGTCAAATTGCCCCTTAGTATCAGGGGGTAAATGCATGGGGTTATGGGGTTATGGGGATAGGGCCTGGTGAGATTGTGGTCGGTGCAGACTCGATGGGCCAAATGACCTCCTGCTGCACTATAGGATTCTATGATTCTATGATTAGGTGATGCTGTTACTTACCTTCCTCTAAGGTCTCATAGCTATGTCTCTGAGATTGAGTCTGCTGTTTGCCTGTTCTCCAGAGCATTCACCTTAAGACTTCAAAACATGGATGCCATACCTGTCTGCCATTATTGTCTGTGACTCACTCTCAGTTCTCACATGCTCCCCACCCTTTTGCGGTAGCCACTTCAATAGTTATGACTTTCCCCCACTGCCAACCAATATAGGACTCCTCCAGAACTATAATGATGTGTAAAGCACAATGGAGCAGTAGTTAGCACGGCTGCCTCACAACGCCAGAGGCCCGGTTCGATTCCCAGCTTGGATCACTGTCTGTGTGGAGTTTGCACATTCTCCCCATGTCTGTATGGGTTTCCTCCAGGTGCTCTGGTTTCCTCCCAATGTGCAGGTGAGTTGGATTATGGGAAGTATGTGGGGCTACAGCAATAGGACAGGGGAGAGGGCCTGGGTAAGGTACCCTGTCAGATAGTCGTGTAGACTTGATGGGCTCAATGGCCTCTTCTGCACTGTAGGGATTCTATGATTCTTTATTATTCTCAAATGATGGAATGGGAAATGAAGCCATTTGGCAAAGAAAAATTAACCGAGCGTTCAGTATCACAGCATTGTTACAGCGCAGAAGGAGGCCATTTGGCCCCTCAAATTTTCACTGACTCTCTAGTTTAGTGCAATTCCTCTGTCTTTTCCCCATATTCCTGCATATTGTACCTATTCAAATAATCATCTAATTCTCTCCTGATTGTCTCGATTGAATTTGCCTTCACCACACCTACCTCTAGACAGTGCATTCTAGACCCAAACCACTCATTGAGTTAAAACATTTTTTCTCAATCACAGTTGCTTCTTTGGCAAATCGCTTTAAATCTGTGCCCTCCTATTTGTGGTTCTTTTAGGAGTGGGAATAGTTACTCCCGATCTACTCTGTCCAGCTCCCTCATAATTTTGAACATTTCTATCAAATCTTCCCTCCAAAGGGAACAGTCCCAACCTGTCCAGTTTCTCTTCATAACTGAAGTTTCTCATCCCTGGAATCATTCTTGTAAACCTCTTTTGCACTCCCTCCAATGCACTGACATTGTTCCAGTAATGTAATGCCCACAATTGTATACAGTACTCCAACTGAGGTCTAACTAGTGTCTTATATAAGTTCAGCATAACCTCCTTGCCCTTGTACTCTATGCCCCTATTAATAAAGCCCAGAATACAGTATGCTTTATTAACTGCTCTCTCTTCAATTGTCCTGTCCACCTTCATTGATCTGTTCACATGTACACCCAAGTCCAGGTTATTTTGTATGGTTTCAAAGTGTTCTTCCTAATGAAATGCATCACCTCACACTTCTCTGCACTGAACTTCATCTGCCACCTATCTGCCCACCCCACCAACTTGCCTTTGTCCTGTTGAAGTTCTACACTGCCCTCTTCATAGTTTACAATACTTCCAAGTTTTGAATCATCTGCAAACTTTGAAATTGTTCCCTGCACCAAGATCTAGATCATTAATATAGATATTAGGAAAGGTTCTAATACTGACCCCAGGGAACTTCACTACAAACTCATCCACCAGCTTGAAAACTATCCATTGACCATTACTTCCTGCTTCCTATTATTCCAAGTTGCTATTGTCCCTTAGCAACACAGGCAGACGTGCATGGTTGGTGACTAACTTAACCAATTCACCAGGACATGCAGCACCATCGGTCTATATCTATGTTATCTATAGCTTGCTATGGTGTTGCTCAGAGTGGGTCAGTGGCTGGAATTTTCGAGCCGTTCAGAACGGTGGGATCCTCTGGTCCCGCCATTGTCAAAAGGGCAGGAAGATCCTGTTGCCAGTCAATGGCGGCTGCCTGTGCCACTGCCAAACATTAACGGGTTGCACGGAAAATCCAGATGAATAGATGTGAAGCTTTTCCACTCCATTGCAGCCAAGAGTTCATCACTTCACTGGCAAAATGAAGGATAGCTTACATCAAGTTTTTGTCTGCACTGTGTGCTGATTTTCTTGGGCTTTCCTCATCTAATGCAAGTGGGTCTATTGTAGGCGAGGGATTAACCTTCTTTGCATTAATTGTTTAGGAGGATTATTCTCAGCTGACAGTCAGGTTTATCCCTTCATGCGTTGGGTGGACTTCCAATGTATAGAAGCTGGCACATGGGCCTTTGCAGGAACCCAGCAGTTACTGAGATAATCTAAAGGTCCCTATGTTAGGTGCGCCCCAAAAACAACATGCTTGTAAATTGGAGCCCAAGCAGTGCGGGTGGCAGGGTAGCACAGTGGTTAGCACTGTTGCCTCACAGCACCAGGGACTCAGTTTTAGTTCCTGGCTTGGGTTGTTGTGTGTGTGGAGTTTGCACATTCTCCCTGTGTCTGCGTGGATTTCCCCTGGGTGCTCTGATTTTCTCCCACAGTCCAAAGATGTGTGGGTTAGGTAGATTGGCCAGGATAAATTGTCCCTTAGTATCAGGGGCACTAGCTAGGGTAAATACACAGAGCTATGGGGATAGGACCTGAATGGGATTGTGGTCAGTGCAGATATGAAGGGCCAAATGGTCTCCTAGACTGTGGGATTCTATGATTCATTGTGGTAATACATGAGAGGCATTCCCTGGGTGCTATTCGATTGCCCTTCCAAAACGATGGAAGACTAACATGCCTTAGTGATGGTTGCTAGGCATTCTTCAACCAGTATTTACTTTGTAATTTACTGTTTTTTGTGGCCAATAAATATTAACCTCTTTAGCCTGCAAACATAACTGCAAAAATAGCACCTCCCATTGCGTCACATGCCTGAACCCTGTGCACTGATCATTCTTACAGCTCTCGTCAGTCAGATTGGCAATAGGTGCTTGAGTGTGAGCATCTTTCAGCTCTGGTTCTGTGCCACTTGTAACCTGATCCAGACTGTCTTAAGATCATGCCTGTTAGACCCTTATGACTGGGTTTTCCTGATAAGGTCACTTGTTACCCTAGGCTGGGAACGTAGCAAGCGAGACTGTTTCCTTCCATTTTCCTTAGCCCCCTGCAGAGCTGCAGAGTGGTTTAATTGGCAGTTAAAGGGTTTCAACACTCTTAAGTACAGTCAGGTTGGTTGGAGGGTCATAGGGCTGAATTGTGCTATCCCACCCGCCATGGGAATTGTAATGGGCGGGATGTGGACCACACAAAGGTTAGTTGACCTCAGGTGGGATTTTCCTGTCTTGGGACGAGCATGGCTGGAAAATCCACCCATAAAGTGCTGAAAGGCCCTATGGCCCATCACGTCTGCCACTAAAGGTGCACTAATTTTCCTGCACCTATCCCATTTCCTTAAATATTATGATATTGCGAGTGCTCATCCAAATATTTTTTAAAGGTTGTAAGGTTTCAGGCCCTGACTGCCTTCCCAGGCAGTGCATTCCAGATTCCCACCACCCTCTGCTTGATGCCTAACCCACTTGCTGTAAAATGGGATCAGCTAGGAGGGGGGGTGGGCTAGCCACCCATTTTATTTGTATGCCCCCCCACCTTCATATACACCGGAGGGCACAGAAAAATCCACCCGTGTCTCCAAGTTAATATTATCGAAGGAGACAACTGGGCATTCTTTGCTGTCTGTGTTGCCGCTATTTCCTAATTAAACATGGGCTATTAGAGACGGCCTGGGGATATTTTGTGACCTCATTCCCAATTCTCACATCACTGGAGCAGAACTTTCAAGACGTCAGGTTCAAAGAATGCTGCACAAAATGTCTGCTTGCGGCTAGTTTAATCCAAAGCTCTGAACATAAACAGGACGATCAGAAAGATAGTGCGGAGGGTATAGATCTCGACCCACAAGGATCTGTGGGGCAGGAAATGTCTAAGCTGTTGGGTGCTGTCTGTGCACACTGTAAGCTCCTCAGCGTTTGGGATTGATCACAGTGCATTGACAACTCCTGTTTGTTTTCTGCAACAGTTTTGATTTGTACAAGTCACTGGAACAGCGCAAACCTTCACTTTCCTTGTTTGTGATGCATGAAATTCCTCAGAGCTCTAATAAGTGGTCACAATTAGTTGATAATGGCTGATTTAGTAGCAATAACAAATACATCCATTATCCAGTGGAGAAAATGGGCAGTTTCAAACCAGATTTCTGAAATCTGTGCTTGCATTCAAGCCTATGATTAAAATAGGGGTGAGATTTGTCTTGGCTCATTGCACAAAGTGGGTGATAGTGATGGGGCAGCACTTTCTTTTCCACTGAGTTCAATGAAAGGTTGGTGTAAAATGAGCATGTTTAATTCACAATCATTCTTTTTTTTATTTTATCAAGGCCAATTCACCCCGCACCAAGTAAGGGTTGGCATGGATCTTGTACAGGATGCAGCAATACTTAAGCATCCTTTCCTTTTTTGTTCTGACATCCTGATACCCGTGTCCGGTCCTTTGAGTGCACTAGATGTTCTGAGAGTGGGATAACGCATTGGACTCTAACATCGATTTGCTTTCCTGTTCTAAAAAAAAAATTTGTTTTGTTTTACAGCAAGCCAGAAAGCCTTATGATGTCAGAGATGTAATCGAGCAGTATTCTCAGGGTCATCTCAACTTGATGGTGCGAATCAAAGAATTGCAGAGAAGGTATTTAACTCAAATTACAATGGGCAGGCAGAGAATTGAATGTAAAATACCAAGTAACTTGCATAATATCGAGTGCAAGGGCCAGGGGATGCAAATGGGGCCATTTGTGTTGGGTTTGCACCCCTGATCTAGGTTGACTTGCTACCTGTGCTTTCCAGCACTGACTCCACTGAGCTGTACTAGCAGGTTGATAGTATAAATCCTGCGTAAAGTGGGATCTGTGTCATGGTGGTGTGTTTGGAAAGGACTGTAGACTTTGAAATGCCAAACGGGCTCAAGATTGTGGCAACAGCCTTGGGTACAAGGGTAGGTAAATCAGAAAGGGAAAACGGAAAATGTTGGAAATGGCGAGCAGATGGGCAGCATGGGTGGATGGAAAACAATTGAGTGGTTATGGTACGGGGGAACAAGGTAGACATTTCAGATCAAAGGTCGTTCTTCATTGTCAGCATTAATGCAGAGTGTGGCAACTCCCTTTGAAATCAATGCCAGCCGCATCCCGTCACCTAAGAAGTGGCTTAGGACCAGTCAACATTTTTTCTCCATCAAATTCCACAGGCTGCAGGTATGGTCACAATCAGAAACGTACAATCCGCCTTCCATCAGACAGGTTTTCACTCCCTGGAATCTCTCGGTGGCTTTAGCTGTCTTTAGACCAACAATCCCACTGGGCAGCATGGTGGCACAGAGGTTAGCACTGCTGCCTCACAGCTCCAGAGACCCGACTGAGAATGATAAGTTTTGTTAAGGATGAAGCAAAGCTGGCTAAGTGGGGATGTACAGATCAAATCTGATTGTATTCAATGGCGGTACAGGTTCAAGGGGCTGACTGGCTTATTCTTCTTCCTCTGTCATGCAAAAGCTTCTTCAAACTGCAAAGGGCTTCTGCAGGATTTGCTGGCTTTGGGAACTGCAATGCTTCTTCTATTGTTATAAATAGATCCTGGTAAATGTAAGCACCAATGACCAAATTTGCCATTGCCATTGCTGTTGATTTTTAAAAAAATGATAATAAGCTCCCACCTGGAAAGCTTCAAATCTTAAAAACTGCAGCAAATATTGGCTGGTAACTCAACACAGTTTCCACCTATTATATTTCCGGTACTTTGATCTGATGACAAAATAACCAAGTACACATTTGGGAGCAACGTCATTAGCAAATACAAACACAAGATACATGGAACTAATCGTCGACTTGAACATGAGGTATAGGAACTAATGATTCATTTAGGTTTAGAGTAAGACTACAAGTAAAAATGCTCTGAGTCAGTATATGTGGCTACAATATACTGAGGAACTAATCCAAAGCAAATATTTGGGTCAAGTCTTAACTGTTACTCATTAACATTCACAATTTACACTTTGTGGTATATAACATCATTCTTCAGGGAAAATGTCAATGTAACCATAGTGTTTACAAATCTAGAAATATGTCTCACAGGAGTCCTTTTGTGAAATCTGTGACAAATTTTCACAAGAGCAGTGTTCATTGTTGCTGGGTTAATTGCCCCAGCAAAAGCAGTTTCTGGATAGAAAACTGAACCTTAACATAACCATTCAATGATGGTAAAGAAAGGCACAGATGAAGGATATTAGAATGGCTCGCAGATATTTGAATATATAAGCTGAATTGACGTCACCCACTCTTCAATATTGGTTCTATGTGGGTGGAATTCTCCCATCCCACTCACAGTTGGTTTGATGGCAGACGGGAGCAGAGAGTCATGTGAGAGCCAAGAACTCAGAAACCATCCAGCATAAAATGGCATTGTAATTCTCCCAATGGTGGATTAATGGTGGGCTGGTCTTTCCGCTGGTTGGTAATGCCAGTACCTTCAGCATTTACCTGCATCTCATGTATGTTCATTAAAACAGCTTCCCACCAGTGTCCTGTCAGGCCTTTCAAACTTGATTTACAACAATGGGAAATTATGTCGGTCCAAATTGCTAAAGAGTGGCAAGAGAAGTGATTACAACAATGCCTTGCTGCCAGAATGCAGCACTGCTCTTGATGTGCTGTACACTACTCTACCAGGGCAGATCTTTCTTACCCTCTGGTCGCCTCACTATAGGAAGGACGTGGAAGCTATTGGAAGGGTGCAGAGGAGATTTACAAGAATGTTGCCTGGATTGGGAGGCATGCCTTATTAAGGTTGAGGGAGCTGGGACTCTTCTCCCTGGAGAGGCATAGGTTGAGAGGCGACCTGATAGAGGTCTATAAAATGTTGAGAGGAATAGATAGGGTGGATTCTCAGAGGCTATTTCCCTGGGTTGAAATGGTCGCTACGAGAGGACACAGATTTAAGGTGCAGGGAAGCAAGTACAGAGGTGATGTTAGGGGTAAGTTTTTCACTCAGAGGGTGGTGAGTGAATGGAATCGGCTGCCGTCAGTGGTGGTGGAGGCGAACTCACTGGGGTCTTTTAAAAGACTTCTGGATGAGTATATGGGATTTAATGGGATTGGGGGTTATAGATAGATCTATGGATTGGTAGGTATTGATGTGATCGGCGCAACTTGTGGGCCGAAGGGCTTGTTTGTGCTGTAGTGTTCTATGTTCTATGTTCCATCTCTATGTGAAGCTTGTGTTCATGGACAGCACTGTGCTGCTAGACCCATGGACTCACTTGTGTGACTAAGTTGGATCAGTTCAGTACCTGTGGTTGGAGAGCACAAGGGCAGCACAGTGGCACAGTGGTTAGCACTGCTGCCTCACAGCGCCAGGGACCCGGGTTCGATTCCCGGCTTGGGTTTGTGTGGAGTTTGCACATTCTCTCCATGTCTGCGTGAGTTTCTTCCAGGTGCTCCGGTTTCCTCCCACAGTCCAAAGATGTGCTTGTTAGGTGAATTGGCTATGCTAAATTGCCCCTTAGTGTCAGGAGGACTGGTTAGGGTAAATGCATGACGTCATGGGGATAGGCCCTGGGTGGGATTGTGGTCAGTGCAGACCTGATGGGCTGAATGGCCTCCTTCTGTACTGTAGGATTCTATTCTATGGTTCCTTCTCCTTGGTGCCACACACCAGTGCCTATCTGGACAGAACTGCACTACGGCATTGATGCAGCCACTGCAACCAAGTTCCAAAGTTTGACTGGGAGTGGAGAGTGAGGTCAGGCAGGGAGGGAGGGTCTGAAGAAGACAGGGGGGAGGAAACAAAGTGAAAGGAGGCTGGCGGGGGTTTGTCTTCATCCACTGTGTTTCCCCCCGATGGGATACAGCATTGCAGGTTGCAGCCTGAAGCTTTCCATGGTATTGTGTGTTGGAGCACCTGAACACTTTATTAATTGGCCACCATGGTCTCCTATTTCTGAGTTTACTGCTAGATCTAGGATGACATGGTGGCATAGTGGTTAGCACACCTGCCTCACAGTGCTAGAGACCCAGGTTCGATTCCCGGCTTTGGTCACTGCCCTGTCTGAGTGGGTTTCCTCCGGGTGCTCCAGTTTCCTCCCACAGTCCAAAGATGTGTGAGTTAGGTGGATTGGCCGTGATAAACTGCCCATTAGCACGGTAAATATATGGGGTTACAGGGATAGGGCCTGGGTGGGATTGGTTTGGTGCAGGTTCAGTGGGCCAAATGGCCTCTTCCTGCACTGTAGGGATTCTATTGTTCAACAATTCTATCTGCTGCTGCAATCATCAATATCCTCCCATTTCTCTTTGCTGAGAAGAATGCTCCCACTTTCATTCCTTTAGATATGGACAATTGTGAAGGCTTTTAAATTGGCATTTTTCAGCTTCTGCCTTCACATACTCCAAAATAATCAAGTTCCTCTTGCCCCTCATTACAATTGCTGGCTGGGATTGTCTAATTTAAGATATACGAGGGTTTGGTTACAATCTGATTAAAGTCATATTCTCAATTTGACTGAAAGTTGTTGTCAATATAGCAGAAGAATTTGCCTGCACAAACACTGACAGGAAGTTGTTAGATCAGCTATGCACAGTCATATCTATATCACGTGAAAGTTATGTGGAATGCTTGACAGAAACCCATAATTTGTTTTATTGATATCGAGGGGCATCTAGACGTGATTTCTTGTAAAAATATTCCTCTTCCTCTGTCACAACCTTGGCAGCCTGGTTCTGGCACAGTGGTTATATTGCTTCACTAGTAGTCCAGAGGGCTAAGCTAAAAAAAAGGCAATGCAAGTTCAAACCCCACATCAACCACTGGGGGGTTAAAATTCAGTTAAAATAAAGCTGATATAAAGGATATTAGCAGTTATGGTGAGCGTGAAATTATAAGATTGTCATTAAAATAAACCCAACTGGTTCACTCATGTCCTCCAGCAAAAGGAACCTATCATCTTCACTTGCTGTGGTCAATATGTGGCTCCAAATCCACTGCAATGTGCTTGACTGCCCTCTGTGGTGGCCTTGCAAGCCATCCAAAAGCTGTTACAGTGCACTGCTGTGGTTTAAGACAGTGGCTCATAGAACCATAGACTAGAATCCCTACAGTGCCGGAGAAGTTCTTTTGGCCTATCGAGCCTGCACCAACAACAATCCTACCCAGGCCCTATCACCGTAACCCCATGTATTTACCCTGTTAATCTCCCTCACACTAAGGTGCAATTTAGCATGGCCAATCAACCTAACCTGCATATCTTTGGACTGTGGGAGGAAACCAGAGCACCCAGGGAAACCCACGCAGACCATCGCTTTTGCATGGGCAATAAATGCTGGCCCTGGCAGTCCTGTACAACCTTATGAATGAATACCAGTAAATATGAAAAAAAAGCAAGATGGAAACCCTGGATGATGTGGTATTTTTATAAGATCTTGTACCCGAGTTACAGTGAATGAGTAGCAAAAGTGCAGCACTCCCTTTTCTGTCCCCGCCCCACACCCTCACCTTGAATTTTAAAATGAGCATGAACATTTGCACAGTCATATTTATACTTTGTCTCAGTGAACAGTGTGCATTCATATTAGGAGGAAGGAAGTGTGGATGCGAGATACTAGGTATTCAGATATGGATTCAAATTGCCACCCGGCTGGCTGGAAATGGATTTTGCATTGCCCTGAATGCAAGTGTTGGCACCAATTGTTCAACTGTGACTGATGACAAGAACCCAGTGATTGCCACCATTGGTTTTAAGTAACTGTTCCAGGAACTGCAAAAATGGATGGTGGGATCTTGATTGTTGGAGCTACACTGGCTATCGATCGCTCTTCTTCCATGTGGTGGCCCAGAAAACAGAATCTGCTGTGGTTGGAGCACTTAGAGCCATACAATCATATAATACAGAAGAGGCCCTTCAGCCCATCGAGCCTGCCCCTCCGAGGAGGAATCTAACTACAGGCAGTTGGTCAGGCATTCACAAATCTGAGTGCTGCCATCAGTTCTGATGTTGCAGCTTTAATGGGAATTGGAGCCCCTACATTGACTAATCATCAGCAAGACTGAGGACTGCTCACCCATGGGTGTGTAGATGGGATGAGAAGAGGTCATCATGTGGATAAAATAAAATCTTTACTGCTACCTGACACTCGTTGAGCATCCTCAGATTGGGAATTCTCATTGGAAATTCCAATAACTGTACTAAGGGGCAAAACATAAGAACATTGGGTACAAATATTCAAGGATATCTAAATGCCACTAACAAAACTAAAATAAAGAAAAATAACTAAGCAAAGGCTGAAATCTATAAATACTCCCATGTATTCAGTATTACTTAGCAACCCTGCATTTCCATTTCACAGAGCTATGATTACAATGGGTAGTCGGCAAACATTAGGAAATGGCATACAGTTCAACCCTGCCCCCTAACTAATCTATAGACAAAGCTGCTGCCAGATTCAAATAAGTTAAAGTTTATTTATTAGTTACAAGTAAGCTTACATTATCACTGCAATGAAATTACTGTGAAATTCCCATAGTTGCCACACTCTGTACTTGTTCGGGTCTATGCACCTAACCAGTGTTTTTTGCTGTGATATTTTATGGAAAGGAAACTGCAAACAGCGCAGACTTTCCTAATGGCAGATGAAATCAGAAATTTCTACCGACTCTGCACGTACAAATCTTCGGGGGAGACAACAATCTGTTGCAACTGTCAACTTGAAGACTCCACTGGGGTTAAAAATCTGGCTAAATAAAATCTCCAATCTGCTATTTAATATCAAAGCCACCTCAGTCAAAATATGTTGTGTGTCACTGATAGGAATTGCAGTTACTTGTACAAAAGGAATGTTGTAATTGCTGTTTTGTACAGTGGTGACACATTCAAATGATTACTGATGTACTCCTGTTTCTTCTGTCACTGGGCAGATATTTCTGTTCAACAGTGAAAGCCATGTTTTCTATCGGTTCCACAAATACGGAAAGACTGCAATCTTAGCTCTTTCCTCTGCACACTTTTATTAGTGTCTCAAGTAGAGAAATGTTATTGATGGAAGCTGCCCAGTTTAGTGGAGGGAGCTTGGTTGATGAGCATTACACCTCTGCACAGCAGCAGGAAAAGGGGACAGAATGGGATGGAGACTGCCATTGAATATGATGGATAGGACTTCCACTTGTGTACTTTCACCTAGTGAGAAGAATAAAATTGGACTTCTATCCTCCCTCTACAAATCCATGGCAGTCCTAACTCTAAAGATGTGCAGCTTAGGTTGATTGTCCATGCTAAATTAACCCTTATGTCTGGGGTATTAGTGGGGTAAATGTGTGGGGTTACGGGAATGGAGTCTGGCTGCGACTGTGGTCGGTGTAGGCTCAATGGGCCGAATAGCCTCCTTCTGCACTGTCGGGATTCTATGAACTCTACCTTCATTCTATGGTAACATTCACATATCTGACTGTGAGTTCAAGCCCCATTCCAGAGACCTGACTGACACTAA
This sequence comes from Carcharhinus amblyrhynchos, assembly GCF_965287045.1. Lineage (NCBI taxonomy): Eukaryota > Metazoa > Chordata > Chondrichthyes > Carcharhiniformes > Carcharhinidae > Carcharhinus > Carcharhinus amblyrhynchos. Next base: position 53,554,820 of record NC_137329.1, read on the forward strand.
AGGAGTGCTACATTGTCAGAGGTGCTGCATTTTGAATGTGATTTTAAACTGAGATTCTCTCAAAATCAATCACAGAATTCCTACTGTGCAGAAGGAGGCCATTCGGCCCATCGAGCCTGCAGTGACAATAATCTCACCTGGTCTGTATCCCTGTAAATTTATGTATTTACCCTGCTAATCCCCCTGACATTAAGGGGAATTTAGAATGGCCAATCAACCTAATCTGCACATTTTGAACTGTGGGAGGAAACCGGAGCACCCAGAGGAAACTCACGCAGACACAGGGAGAATGCGTAAACTCTACGCAGTTACCTGAGGCTGGAATTGAATCTGGGTCCCTGGCACTGTGAGGCAGCAGTGCTAATGACTGAATGTAAAAATGATCCAATAGACCACTGAAAAAAAAGCAGCAGGGAAATCTCTTGGTGCCTTAGCCAACATTTATCCCTCAATCAACATCACTAAAACAAATGATTTGGTTATTTACCTCATTGCTGTTTGTGGGACCTTACTGTGTGCAATTGGCTGTGCATTTCCCTCAATTGCTAAAGTATCTAGACTCTAAAAAGTTTGTAATTAGCTGTGAGGCTCTCTGCAATGCTCTGAGGACCTGGACAGTGCTGTATAAAAGCAGGTTCTCTCTTTCTTTTGCTGTTCATCATGCCTTGCAGAGAGTTGTTGGATGACTATCACCAATTCTTAAACAGAGGAACAAACCTGGCCAAGTGCCATTGTGATTGAGTAATCTGACATAAACTGAATTTTTTTCGTATACTCAGGTTCATACCGCAGTTCTTGATGAAGAAATCTCCCAGAAAAGGACAGCAATGTCAAGTCCCATGGCTCTGTTATTTTAAATTTGGTCATGGTTTGGGATTTGTTCCTGATTTTCTACGTGATAACCACAAATAGCAACTCAAACAAATTGATAACATGTGTTTCTCTTGTGCTTCTCATTACAATTTACAATATCCATAGCTGTGCAAAACCCAACCAAAAGGTGTTGCGCCCAACACCTCATGATCCTCGAGTGCTTCATTCGCAGAAGGTGTCACTCCAGGCTTAACATTGCAAGAATGTCTTCAGCGGATAGTTTCATAAAGTAGACATGAGAAAACAATGGAGTAAGATTGTCAGAAAGGATAGGGGATTTTCTGTACTGAGATAAATTGAGACTAAAATGGGATTAGGAAGTTAACCCATTAAAAACATAACAGTTTAAGGGTAGCACAGTGGTTAACACTGTTACATCACAGCGCCAGGGGCCAGATTCAATTCTTGTCTTGAGTCACCGTCTGTGCGGAGTCTGCATATTCTACCTGTGTCTGCGTGGGTTTCCTCCGGGTGCTCCAGTTTCCTCCCACAATCCAAAGATATGTGGGTTAGGTTGATTGGCCATGATAAATTGACCCTAGTATCGGAGGAAAAGCAGGGTAAATATGTGGGGTTGCGGGAATAGAGCCTGGGTGGGACTGTGGTCAATGCAGACTCAATGGGCTGAATGGCCTCTTTCTGCACTGTAGAGATTCTATGATCCTAGGACTCTTTAAGGCTGATAAAATCCACCAGGTCAATGTGATGTGTCGAGGTCAATGTGATGTGTCAAATGTGTGGGTGAATAGAGTTAGTGTGCTTTTTGTGTGCTCATTTCCTTTCACTTTTAATCTACACCGCTGGCATGCAGTGGTGTGAAAAAGAGAGCCAAGTGCATTAGTCTCTCAGTACACTCTGCATTGGCAAGACCTTTGTTGTGCCTTCGTGGCCCCAGGCTAAAGCTTCTGAGGAACTTGGAGGAGGTCTGCCCCTCGCCCCAAGACGTGATGTGCAAGTCCACTAATGTGGGTCACTGATGAGCCAAGTTCTGAGTTATGGGAAAATAGGCCAACTGAGTTGTGGACACTTCGGGAGAGTTGACGGCTAAGGGATTAAACCTTGACAACAGCAATATGGAGCAGAATCCAAAGGCAGAATGATGGCTAAATATGTGATGTTGCTCTCATTTCTTTTCCTGAGGCTCCTTTTTTGTTAATGGGACATGGATATTGTTGGCTGGGCTAGTATTTGTTGTCCAGCCTTAATTGATAAGGATGACAGATTTCCTTCCCTAAAAGACATTAGTGAAGCAGATGAATTTTACACCAATCGACAATGGTTTCATGATCATCATTAGACTTTAATTCCAGATTTTTTTTAATTGAATTCAGATTTCACCATCTAGCATGGTAGCATTTGAACCAGTTTAAAAAGTTTAAACTTAAAGTTTGTTTATTACTGTCACAAGTAGGTTTATATTAATACTGCAATAAAATTACTGTGAAAATCTCCTAGTCGCCACACTCTGGGTACATTGAGGGAGAATTTAGTATGGCCAATGCACTTAACCAGCACATCTTTCGGACTGTGGGAGGAAACCCAAGCACCCGGAGGAAACCCACAGAGACACGGGGAGGACGTGCAGACTCCACACAGACAATGACCCAAGCTGGGAATGGAAGAGCATAATTTAAAAGAACCAGCATAGCCAGTACTTAATAAGAGGAAAAAGAAATGCAGCATTCTAAATTGCCACAAATTCTTGAAACCAGGGGATTTCTAGTTGTCGTGACGATTGGTCAGGAGTTGAGTGGGCAATCAGAAACCCAAGAAGTGCAATGGGGACCAATGGTTCTGCAGGAGGATGTTGCTTAAAAGCAGCATTTTAAGAGGTATGAAACTTGGATCATTGAGGGGGACTGTATGTTCCCAGCTCACCACCCTCATCCTGATATCTGGGTTGATGAGCAAGCTGCAGATAGCATTATCATGGATCACTCACTTTCCATCCCAGCCAACCCATCACAGGCACCAAACTGAAATGATGCTTTTCGAGCTCCCCAACTCCAGTAGCCTCAGGAGACGGAGACAGAACAACAACACAGGACTGATGAAGAGGCCCCATTACTTAATCGCACTGATTTCAGATACCACAAGCTATGTCGCAGTCTGCCCCATAACATGGCTAACAGTATCCTCCATTAGTCTTCCCCACACTGGTTCTGCTTTGCTTCCTCCTAATTGTGTACTTTGCTGCCTCATCTGCAAGGGAAGAATCCATTGACTGTGTAGCACAGCGATAGTGAGACATGTTTGCCAGAGCTGATATGGGGGGACCAGAGGAGTTGGGTGTGAGGCTGCCAGCATGAGTAGGTGTTTGAGGAAGCAAGTGTGATGTTATCCACTTTGGCAGAAATAATAGTAAGAGGGATTACTATTTAAAGGGCGAAAAGCTGCAGCATGCTACGGTGCAGAGGGACCTGGGAGTCCTTGTGCATGAGTCGCAAAAACCCAGTCTGCAGGTGCAGCAGGTGATCAAGAAGGCGAATGGGATGCCGGCCTTTATAGCAAGAGGGATAGAATATAAAAGCAGGGAGGTCTTGCTGCAACTGTACAGGGCACTGGTGAGGCCGCAGCTGGAGTACTGCGTGCAGTTTTGGTTGCCGCACTTGCGCAAGGATATTTTGGCCTTGGAGGGAGTGCAGAGGAGATTCACTAGGCTGATACCGGAGATGAGGGGGTTAGACTATGAAGAGAGATTAAATAGACTGAGTCTGTAGTCGTTGGAATTTAGAAGGATGAGGGGGGATCTTATAGAGATGTATAAGATAATGAAAGGGATGGATAGGGTAGAGGTAGAGAGATTCTTCCCACTTAGAAAGGACAGCAGGACTCGGGAGCACAGCCTCAAGATAAGGGAGGGGTGCAGTTTAGAACGGAGTTGAGGAGGAACTTCTTCACTCAAAGGGTGGTGAATATCTGGAATTCTTTGCCCGTTGATGTGGTGGAGGCTACCTCGCTGAATATATTTAAGTCACAGGTAGATAGGTTTTTGACAGACAAGGGAATTAAGGGTTATGGGGAGAAAGCGGGAAAGTGGAACTGAGCCATTTCAGATCAGCCATGATCTTATTGAATGGCGGGGCAGGCTCGAAGGACTAGATAGCCCACTCCTGCTCCTATTTCTTATGTTCTTATGTGAGGCTGAAATTGAATATCTGGATGTTAGGCCTGAGTACCAGGGAGTGCTGCTGGTTGAGTGCTGGGAGTGTTGTGTATTAAGCAGCATGAGAGACTGACGATGATGTGGTAAGATGAGATGACCACCATTTGAGGCCGTTAGACTTCCTGTAGCATTGTTGCCAGGCGTCCAACTCCAGATGCTGGCAATTGACCTCCATGGTCACATGCTCCCATATTCATACAATGGTAGCCCTTGAGGGCCTTTTGGCACCCCACAGAGCCATGGTGTCTTAAATCCTGTCTATTTCCATCATTGACACCTCTGAAGCATCCATAACCCTGGCTTTTCATTTTCTATTTTTAAATTGCAGCAATATTATTCAGAGTTGCCTCCTTTTAAGAGACGTGACTGCCTTTAAGAAGAGCAGCTTGACAGCAGCACAAGCTATTAGCACAATGGTGTTTGACCTTCTGCTGAGTGCAGAGGCAGCTGGCAAGAGAACAGATAGAAATTTGGCTTCCTCTCTGTCTACTCTTGCTGATTACAATGTTGGAAGAATATTTGGCACAGTGTTACATCCAGTTTTCCATGACACCTAGATCTTTTTCTCCTACCACAAGGTCCTTGTAGTGGGATTTTCTCTATCGATGGCCTGATTCTCTTCAAAATCTTAAGAAAACTAAGAATTAAATTTGCAAAGGCAAGATCTTAGACAAGGTGTTTCAAAATTTATTGAAAAACATGAAACAAAGATTTACAAGACAAACATTTAACCTCAGCCATGGAAAGCCTTTGGATGGTCAAATAGCTCAAGTTGTTGATAAGATCACTCCAAAGATCTGAGGCACTGAGCCAAAATCCATTTTGGATATCTAAAGTACTCCTTCTAAATACTTTCATTTCACATTAACACGTCAGTCCAAAACTTGACTACGTCAGCCAATTGCAATGCACTACTTGACTTGACGATCTTTCATTTACCAATCCAAAAATCTGATTTCCTACCCCGGTATGGTTCACTTCCTTGTTGCTATGCCTCTCTAAGGATGCTATCATCTGAATTCCTTTTCCACTGACACATTGCCAAAACAATTGATAGCATCAGTTCTGGACACTCGAACTGATACTTTCTATGTCTGGACAATAGGGCCTTTTACATTTTGATATTAAATATTTCAGAATCTGTCCCAAACTTGAAACTACATTGTGTTTTGACTAACTAAATGACTTTTAATTACTGAACTCTTGAACTTCCATCATCTCTAGTGCTCGCATTTTGACGGAGGTCAACGGATATTTCAATTAAACTTAATATATTAATATGTCATTATTCACTATGAGAGTATAGATGCTTGATATTAAAATAATCTCTCATTCACCTTAATAGAGCTTAACATTCACATATGAACAATCTGTTAACATTATCACATTAGGTGAAAGTCACCTTAACTGTTTTCTTCCCAGCTGTTGCTAAAACTGAGAATCTCCCTGTGCTCTGCTCATTAATTCAGAACCCCATTCCACTGTCCTCCTTTGTGATTGATTCCAAGTTGACTCGCTCAACAGCTCAGTGCTGTGTCCTTTGGCTTGAGTGAAAGTTAATGAGCTACCATCCTTGCCCAGCCCTCCATCTGGCAGGTTCAATGCATCTTTATGGTGCATGGCTGGTCAAAATCCTTTGTCTCAGTCTGTGAATTGAGCTTCCTGACTTTTTTGTTCAATTTTTACAAAGACATGTGAGTTGCCATTTATCTCAGCTAAGCACCAGTTAAAATGTTTGAGAAGTGTAAAAGCCGTATTATCATAGCTGGTTTTCCTTTGGCGCCACCACCAAATTTTAAATTAACCAACAAATCTTACTTGAGGCATATGACATGCACTGTGAGACTTGCCATAGAGAATGCTAAAAGACTTGTGGCTTTTCGCATTCTCTATGGCAAATCCCCCAGTGCATTCACATGCCCCAAGTAAGAGGTGTTGGTTAATTAAAAATTTGCTTCCCAATACTAAAGTCTCCAAAATCTACTTGGGCTTGAATTTTTGGGAACACCTCCACGCAGACTCCAGCAGCTATATTGTGTTCTAACGAGTGTTAAAGCTGGACATCTGCCCTCATTCGAAAGGGAGTGTCACTTTGAAGAGCTGCCAGCCGAACCGATTGGCTAGCAAATCTCCAGTTCCTCCAGCCATAGTGCTGCAGTGGCCAGATGAGGCACTGCAGAGAGTAGCCTGGAATTATGTTCTGGGACCTGGAGGACAGGTAAGTAGCAAGGGTCCTGCGGGGGAGAAGGCAGTGAACGTCTGGGGATTATGAGGAGGACAAAAGGTCAAGGTGCCACAAAAAGCTGGAAGTAACATTGTGCCAGATGTTCTTCCAATATTGTAAACAGCAAGAGTAATCAGAGAGAAAGCCATCGTCCTAACTGTCTCACTGCTCACTTACGAGGCTGTTACTTTCCCCGTGCAGGGCTAGTGTGCCATTGAAATCTATGTTTACATCGTGGGACCATCTTGCAGGCATAAAGGGTGGGAAAATTCCAGTCAAAGAGAGGGCAATAATAATAATGACAGCATTGGTCCAGAGTAGGTGTTATTAGCAGATTAAAGATTAGTGCTGTCTGAAAGTACTAAAGGTACATATTAACACTAGAGAAGAATACAAAATGGAGAACATAGTTCAAGGTCTGAAGTTTTATTTATTTGTTGATGGGATGTGGGCATCGCAGGCTGGCCCAGCATTTATTGCCCATCTCTGAGGACACATAAAGGTCAACCATGTTGCTGTGGATCTGGAGTCTCATGTAGGCCAGGCCAGGTCAGGATGGCAGGTTTCCTTCCCTAAAGGACATAGGTGAACCAGATGGGTTTTTATGAAAATCGACAATGGTTTCATGGTCATTATTAAGCTTTTAATTCCAGATTTTTATTGAATTCAAATTTCACCAGCTGCCATGGCAGGATTCAAACTCAGATCCCTAGAACATTACCCTGGTTTCTGGTTCTGATGACAACATCTCTACACCACTGCCTCCATTTCCCCTGAATTCAGGGTTGTGAACCTGGCCAGTGTTTGTGAGCAGCATTGCTTAATGTGTATTAAACATGATAGCTTCAGATTCATTATTCTCTGAAAAATGGTTTGCATGCTATTCAGACCCAAGCATATGAAAAGAATTTGGCACTGGAATGCAGGACCGAGCCAACAATGAGTAAGCAAGACACACGTAAAAATAAAACTTTTATGACTTGTCACCCAGTGCCCCTTTGTTTCCTCATCTGAGAAAGCTGGCTAGCGAGCTGTTGCCAGGCTGGGCACCAGTTGGCACTGGGAGATGGTGAGGAAGAGCAGTTGAAAGACAGTCCACTACAGGACTGAATCTGTAGTGTTGGTCAAATGAGGACTAATAATGTCAATGAGGAAAGTTTAACGACTTGGGAAAATTCTCAAGGATCTCCAATCTTTGCACATGTGTTCATTGTTACCAGGCAGTGGAGCTATTTCCCAGTAAGGAATCTAGTGGGCACAGCAAATCATATTCATTCTAAGATCAGTGCTGTAAAGGAATTGGGCCAATCTCCATGCCTGTCTCCTTGCACCAGGAGCCAAAGTGCTGTCTGCTTTCTCATGTACTCCTAATACACTTAGGAATTCAAAGCCTCTGAGAATCTCTAAGCAAGTCTGAGGAACTCAATGTAATGTCAAGGCCCCCTTCCAGCCTGGATTAGATTTCCAGAGAGCTTGTGTAAAATGAGAATTTGTGAAGCAATGCAAGGCCCAAATTTTAAAAGGGCAAATTCAAATTTCAGTGTATTTCTGTATTGTGCACCTGAGTAGGAGCTTCTACTCGTCGGTTGAATTCAGCCAAACAAGTACAAATGACCGCATTTGGAGTACTGCGTCCAGTTCTGGTCACCTTACTACCGGAAAGACATGGAGACCCTGGAGAGGGTGCAGAGGAGGTTTACCAGGATGTTGCCTGGTATGGAAGGACTGAGTTACGAGGAAAGATTGGAAAAACTGGGGCTCTTCTCCTTAGAAAGTCGGAGATTAAGGGGGGATCTGATAGAGGTGTATAAAATAATGAAGGGAATAGATAGAGTCAACAGTGGCAGGCTTTTCCCTAGATTGGGGACAACTATTACAAGAGGTCACGATCTAAGGGTGAGGGGGGAGAGGTATAATTTGGATACTAGAGGAAGGTTTTTCACACAGAGGGTCGTGGGGGTATGGAATGCACTACCAAGTAAGGTGGTGGAGGCAGGCACATTGGACTTGTTTAAGGTTTACTTAAATAGACACATGAGTGAAACAGGGATGGAGGGTTATAGAAGACAGTATTAAAAAGGGTCAGAGCCTCGAGACAACACTGGAAATGTAATATTACATGTTAATGTTTTGTCTCTTTTAATCCACAGGTGTCGGTCCACCTTGTTGTCAAACGAGGGGCATGCACACGGTGGGTCGTGCGTGGGCTGCTCTTGGAGGTTTCGAGAGTGGCCTAGTACTTCGTGTCGTTGTGTGTGCTTAATCCTGGACCAGCAGATGGGCACCACAACAGCTCAGTGACTATCACTGTTTGCTGTGCAGATACATGGATTTGGGCCTGTGTCTGTGGGAGTTTGCGCATTCTCCCTGTGGTTGCGTGGGTTTCCTCCGGGTGCTCCGGTTTCCTCCCACACCCCAAAGATGTGCTCTTAGGCTGATTGGTGTACCAAATTGACCCTACACTATTCTCCCCTGGATCTGGCTACATGAGGGGTACCATTCACATACACACGGGGGCAGGGTAGGTGTAGGAAAATGCTTTGTTGAAATGGTGGCGCGGGCTCATTGGGCCGAAGGGCCTGTTTCCCGTGCTGCGTTGTTCTTTGTTCTTTGATTATAAAGGATTGAAAACAGATTATGTCCAGTTGTTTCTTTTGCAATGGTTGGGAAATAAAAACGCAGGGCAAGTATGCCGCGCCCACAGCAAATTGCCACCCCATCCCTCCCATCCCATCAAACAGATCATCAGTTGGGAGTTTACAGTAGTGCCAACCATTTGAGACCTTCAGTGAAGGTCTTGAATATAAGGTGGTTTTTCTGGGTACAAGGGGCTGGATGATACGCTCCCTTGCTAGCAGATTTGAATAAGGCGGGGGAGGAACACATAAAGCGGGCATCATAGCTGCCTGATCTGCCCCCTCCATATGTACACATGGGATGGAGATGCCCTTGAACCAATTGAGCCAACTAATGATTACTGAAGGGCCTCATTCCATGGTGCAATTAAGAGGGGGTGGGGTGGGGAGGATGCGGGAGGAGCAGGGGGAGGAGAGGGGAAGAAGCATCTCTTAAACACAGAGTACATTTGGACAGAATTTATACCTGGCTGTGACCAAGCTGGGAATCCTACTCCACAGTTTCTGTTTCTTATCAATATTGTATCCCTCAATGTGAAGATCTTTAAAATGGCAAGTTTTTGACTATGTATTGTATACAGTATCAAATCGCTTGCTGAATTCATTGTTAATTCGATTTTTCTCTCATTTCCTAGACTAGACCAGTCCTTAGGAAAACCAACGTTGTTCCTATCTGTCTCAGGTAACTATATCAACTGCTTCATGCAATCTGACAGAAAAGTTCAAAGTGGTCTCCGTTTTGGGAAGGCTGGATAGGTTTTTTAATTCTCGCGCTGAACCCAATTACTACGGGTTATGGAAGTGAGCCATTAGGGTAGAAAGAACCCACATTCAATCCCAGTTGTGTTGAGTTAGTAGATCAGAGACAGGGCACCGGACAGCAATTGCAGTAACTTCCACTTAAATAATACCTTTAATGTAACCAACCTTCATGTGTGTTCTGCCCAGGGGCAGATCCCTGGTTCTTTGTCTGCTGATGCTGCATGTTTTCCTTGGTAGTTTTTGTCAGTGACGTTTGCCTCTCACTCTCAGGGCCAGGGTGAAGTGCTAGCTCTAGGTCTCCCTCAGCGGGAACAAGAATTGAACCTGCGTGTCAGTGCCAATCTGAACCCACACACTTGCCAACTGAGCTAATTGCATTTGCCTCTTCCGACATCATACAAAATGTTTGGTAGCACTGATCTTGAATGTTGCTGAAAAAAAGACATGCTATCAAAGCTTTTTGTCTTACACTCATCAGGACAACTTGGAAGAAATTCCCATCATTAAAGGGGAATAACATATTATAATCTGCTGCGTGGAAAGTGGGTGTTAATGCCTCTCCAGTCCAGATCCAGCTGGAGAGTTCGACGGGGAATACTTTCTTCCAGTAATGGAGGCTGATTGTCGGAGAGTTTGAAACAAGGAAGGGCAAGGAAGCAATAGGCAGTGACTTAGACGATGGCTGTAGGGTGCAGATGAGGAATTTAGAATGGAGGGTATGTTAGACTGATGCAATTTGTTCTCGATTAGAGAGAGGAGAAGCAGGCAGTAATCCTGCTGCTGACCCAGCGAGTGCTGGGGAGTGTTTGGATACTGGAGGAGGCCATGGTCAGGCTTAACTGCAACACTGCACAGCAGAACAGGCCATCAACGCTCTGTAATATGTAATGTTTACTTACTAGGGTGATCTCTTGGAGGTTGCCTGGCATTTGTGGGATTATACCTCAGTCAGTCATTAATGCCTTCAAGAGGGATAAAAATGGTGAGAAGTTGAAAAAAGCGAGGACTGAAGAAACCTTTTATCTTCAGTTTGAACTTGGGAATAGAATCCAACCTCGATTGACTGAGGAAAGAAATGTTTTGTTAGGTGAGCTTGGCCTGCCCCAAATTATGAGCAGTTTAAGTGTGAGTCTGGAGTACTGATCAAGACAGAATCTAGCATTTGCTGGCAACAAACTATCAGCTTCATTCAGAGAGGTTACAGGAAAGTGCTTTGAAAATATTTCACAAAAACAGTCGGCAGTAGGCTTTCTGATGTTGTGGAAGAAGCTTCTCTCTGCATCCAGCTTGCACTGTGTTTGACCCGTCAGTGCCTTGTTTCTGAGGCTGCATATGCAGAAAAAGGGAAAATGTATCCTTCCCCAGCACTGACACCTTTCCCCACTGAGTGAGTAAGTGAGTGGGCCATAGAAGAAGTTGCTGAATAAAGCATTCAGTGATGCCACTCCAACATGTTTTTGTTCCCTGTATGTCTTACTTTGCCCAAGATTGAACGGTATTTAGAACAGAATATAATAGAATCCCTACAGTGCAGAAGGAGGCCATTCGGCCCATCAAGTCTGCAACAACAACAATCCTAACCAGGCCCTATTCCCGCAACCTTTCATATTTACCCTGCTAATCCCCTGACAGTAAGGGGCAATTTAGCATAGCCAATCCACCTAGCCCGCACATCTTTGGACTGTGGGAGGAAACCAGAACACCTGGAGGAAACCCACGCAGACATGGGGAGAATGTGCAAACTCGACACAGTCACCCAAACCGGGAATCGAACCCGGGTCCCTGGCGCTGTGAAGCAGCAGTGGTGAGATTGACCTTGTGTGCCTTGGCACAGCCAGAACGCAGACTTGATTCATTTCTCACCGGTGAGAAGATGGTTCTGCATCCTATCTGCTTCATTCATTTTGAAGGGGTTAAAATTGCACGTCAGTTGTAAAGCCTTAAGGTGGTAACAACCCAGTCCAGCCTGAAAGCTAATCTGATTCACAGGGACCATTCAGTGGCAGAGGGAAGAAAAATAATTCTGAAACGTGAATTTGATACTTTAACGAGCTTTGCAGTTACGGAAGGCTTATGATGCAATTAATTCTTATCAGTTGTAAAAATATTTGTCCAAATCTATCGCAGTCACTTTCTGCCAAATCGTTTAAAATATATATACAGCAACAAGTAATGAGCTCATTCTCCCTCTTATGGTCTATTTCAGAAAAGAGCCAGGACAGGGGCAAGAACACAATTGGAGCAAGACTTAATAGAGTAGAAGAGAAGGTAAGAGAGATTTACTGCTTGCACTTTGTGAGGTTGTCAACACACACATCTGGCTTGTTTGAGTTCTTCATAGTTTGATACTGAGCAGAAATTTGCTACTTTGTGAGCCTCCACATTTCTGATGAGTGTTCTTCGCTTCAGTGGAGGATTTAGCAAGGTGCTGGATCACTGTCGTGACATTGAAAGGTACACGTTCGATTTTCCCACAGAGTTCCTAATCTCGGCCTTGGTGTTTGGCTTTGAGTAGATAGCAGGTGGCTTCTCAAAGGAAGGGAGAGCGAGAAAGGAAAAGTCACTTTTGTGCTCTTGCACTGCCTGGTGGCCAGATCGGTGGAACATGACTGCTGGCCCTTCACTCTCAGCATCACCTGGATAAGGAATTAGATCATCTCACTTTAATTACAAAAATGAGCCTCTAAAAAAGGTTTCTGGTGTACAGTCTTAAGTGTTCTGCAATCTGTAATGATAAATAATGGAATTTGTTACCAACGGGTGTTTATAATGTCTTCAGAAGCTAATTTTACATAGGAAAGTGAATTATTTGAAGCACGTTGTAGTATGCTGAACATTAGCCTGGACAATGTTTGTCGGTGCTCAGGGCTTTTCCCAACCCCCCTCTCGCCTTCTCCTGCTCAGTGCGACATGGTTCTGTATATGTCAATCATCTCGCATTCTCTGACTCACAGCTGAGCAATGCCACAAGAGGGGAGGAAGTGTACAATGATGAATAACGGATATGTAAGAGTTGTTGCAAGGCTATAATCCTAATTAGGATACAGCTGATCAGGAAATGCACCACCTGGGACTATACTGAGCCAGACAGACTAGACTAGGATTGGATTTCGTCTTTGACCTTTGATCAGTCGGTTGACCTTCAGGCAGGATTTTGATACGATGCTATAACCTCAGCCTTCCATGGTGGGGAGGAGGGAGCAAAACAAAAACAATAGCCAGGGTGCTCGCTCCAGATTATGAACCCTATAGTTGATACTGTGAATGGAATTTTCCAGAACCACAGAGCACAATCAAAGCCATGTCAGACACGGCAGACAGCTTATCAGATAATTAATGGTGTAGCCCTCATGATATAAGTACTGGAAATCAGTGGAAAGTAAATCACAGGTAATACTCACCTGATTATCTGCTTTCAAAGCCCATTGGCTGTGGAAGTCTTTAAAACTTTGCCTTGGCCTTACTCATAAAGGATGGAGACTTGAGGTGATCCAGCAGTAGCTTTGTACAGCCATACATGAGGATGGGTTAACAGTTTGAGGATGGGTTAACAGTTTGCGATCTTGTGAACTATCCATTACGATAACTAGCCTATAATCAACGCAAGGCATCAGTCATTCAATGCAGACTGCTTAGATTGTGTAACAAGACAAAAAGTCTTAATTCTCTGTTTTATTAAAGTTGTGGAGATATTCCTTGCGATACAGCGTGGAAAAGAAATCCCCTGTTGGATGTTACATCATTTGCTTTTTTCTGCCGTTCGAAAATCTTCAAGACTTCAATACATTTGTGTCAGGGTATTCTGATTGTGATCCCTGATTGTGTGTACTACCACTTTATCAGATATGATCTTCAAAGACCAGAGATTTTAAATTGGGACTTGGGGACTTCCAGCTCTGCCGAATCGCAGTTCAAAGAAAATCACAATATTGCCTTTTCTTGCCTTTTCTCAGAATGTCAAAGCTTTGAGGTCGCACCTTAGTTTGTGGGTGAATTCCAATGGTGGTGGAAATCACCCTCTCTGTGTTTATTAACCAACTTCCCCCTACTTAGTGTGCGTGAGCATGCATCCCACTGTCCCAACCAGGAGACCAGTGTTTATTTAGAGGGTGAGGCACTAAGGGACAAAATGCTAGCATTTGGCCAGAGCAGACACTATGGGCTAATCATCGCCTTTTCATAGAAAGATCATAGAAACCCTACAGTACAGGAAGAGGCCATTTGGCCCATCGAGTCTGCACCAACCACAATCCCACGCAGGCCCCGCTTCCACATCCCTACATATTTTAACTACTAATCCTTCTAACCTACACATCTCAGAAGCAATTTTAGCATGGCCAATCAACCTAACCTGCACATCTTTGGACTGTGGGAGGAAACCAGAGCACCAGGAGAAAATCCATGCAGACATGAGGAGAATGTGCAAATTCCACACAGCCAGTGACCCGAGCTGGGAATTGAACCCAGGTTCCTGGAGCTGTGAAGTAGCAGTGCTAACCACTGTGCTACCCTGCCACCCCTTTTAGTGGTAAGAGCGTAGTGTGCCAGGTGTACACGAGGTTAAAGAAGCAGGAGATTGGAGGTGGGAAGGGGGGTAAATGTAACCTCACCTGTAGTGTGGGAACTGACAGGATTGACCAGAATGCAGGGTGTACACCCCATTCCCTATTACTCTCCCTTGACTTTGTGTGGAATGTGAATCCAGAGTTACACTTGCTCCTGTCAATCCAATTCGTCCTACTTTTTTAAAAGCAAATTTATGCAGACTCTGGAATTTGAAACAAAAAAAGAAAATGCTGGAAATACCTCAGCAGGTCTGACAGCATCTGTGAAGAGAGAACAGAGCAAATGTTTTGACTCATCCAGATCCAAAACGTTGGTTCTATTCTCTCTCATGTGCTTACTTTCTTACTGTTCTTACCCCAGTCCAACATCAGCATCTCCATATCTATTCTCTCTCCAAGACACTGGCGGATCTTTTGAGATTTTCCAGCATTTTTCTGTTTTAGCCCAGCTTTCTTGCTCTATTCCCCATATGCCTGCAATTTTTATTTCCTTTTCAAGTATTTATCCAGTTTTATTTTGAAAGTTACTATTGAATGAGCTCTATTTCAGGAAGTGCTTCCAGATTATGGCAACTTGCTGCATAAAAAGGCATTCTCTTCACTTAACCCCTTTTGCTAATTATTATAAAAATGAGCAAAGACAGTTCCTATCGATGTTGCAAGCGATTTGGAGTACAGGAGCAGGGATGTGTTGTTGCAATTACACAGGGCCTTGGTGAGGCCACACCCAGAATATTGTGTGCAGTTATGGTCTCCTTTTCTGAGGAAGGAGTGCAGCGAAGGTTTACCAGGCTGATTCCGGGGATGGCAGGACTGATGTATGAGGATATTGACTAGATTAGGATTGTTTTCACTAGAGTTCAGATGAATGAGGAGGGGATCTTATAGAGACTTATAAAATTTTAACAGGACTAGACAGGGTGGATGCAGGATGGATATCCCAATGGTGGGGGAGTCTAGGACAGGGGTCACAGACTGATGATTTGGGGTAAACCATTTAGGACGAGATGAGGAGACATTGCTTCACCCAAAGAGTGGTGAGCCATGCAATTCATTGCCACAGGAAGTAGTTGATGTCAAAACATTGAATGTATTCAAGAGGAAGCTGGATATAACACTTGGGGCAAATGGGATCAAAGGTTATGGGGAGAAAGCAGGATTAGGCTATTGAGTTGGATGGTCAACCATGATCGTGATGAATGGCGGGGCAGACTCGAAGGGCCAAATGTCTGCCTCCTGCTTCTGTCTTTTATGTTTTGATCATCTCTCATTTCCCAACAAAACCAGCTGTGACAAGATTTCTGCTGTTTTCTCTTTCTATCTAATATTCTTCTCCAATATTGCTTCAAAAACAATGACTCAGTGTGTTCAGAAGCACTGATAGTCTGTGCAGTGATGACCTCATTGTATGTTTATGCACCTTTAAATGTAAAATTGAAGCTTCTCTCCTCCCACGTTGCCCCTTTTGAAAAAAAGAGACGAATGGTGTGACTCAGTGCTGCCTAGAAAGATCACAGCTGAAGTATACAATGAGGAAAGTCCCAGCAAAGATCACAGGCCACGGAGTGTGCTAGAGACTTGTAAAATACAATTCACAGATGAGAACTGGGATTTGCTGCCATGGAACTCGGCCAGGAGCCTAACAGTCCCTGTCCAATTCTGTGCAATTGTTCACTGATCAATTCTAGGAAACAGTGCACGTTTGAAGGTGCATAAACTACGTGAAGACGTTGTTGCACAGTGCGTGCCTCTGAACAAAGTGTGCCATTGTTTTTGAAGCAGTAACAGAGAAGAATACTGTTAGATAGATGTCGAAAACAGCAGGAATCTTATCACAGCTGGTTTTATTGGGAAGTGAGAGGTGATAGATCTAGATCATGCTCTTTATTAATGCCATATTTTAAAGTGTCATTCTCAATGATTGGAGTTGCAGTACCGAGAATGTAACAGATGCATTGATTTGGTTTTCTGTCTTTGGGTTCACCTTGTTTCTTTCCTATGCTCTCACTCATTTGCTTTTTCCATCTCTCTCTCTCGTCCTACTCTTCTCCCTTGCTCACTTGCGTTCCATCTCTCCATCCCTCTCTCTGTCTTTCATCCTCCCTCCTGTCTCACTTCTCTCCCTAGCTGCTCACTTGCCCATTCTGCCTCTCTAGCTTTGATAATCAGCGGGACTGCTGACATGGCGCAGGGACCATCTCTTTTCGCTTGTTGAACCTCAGCCGTCTCTGCCTTATGTGCTTATGGTTTGAAATCAGGCCAGCAGCTATGGGGACATGGCAGAGTTTCCTTTTGATAAGTTAAATGAAAAATAAATCTAAGCATGCAGAGTATGATGGAAAGGATTGTGAGAGTTGACCTTGTGTGAGCCCCAGAGCTAGTCCAAGGTTAGTGTGTCTCCTTGGTTTAAATGCTAAATCTTCCATGTAAATCATCTGACTTTAGTAATGTTTTCTACGCTATCTGCAATTACTTCCCCGTCCAGTGAAAAGATCGGAAGATAAATTTCCATTTTTTTAAACTTCCTTCTTTACGTTTTGCATGAGTAATCTACTCAGAGAGTCAGAGCATTGGAGATCATTTGTCTAGAGAATTTCCTTTTTCAATTAATAGGATTACCCTTTGTTTTGTCCTGTGAGAATGTCACTAACCCTTAGTGCACCAAAAACTAATTCATTCTTACTGCGTACAATCTCCATTTGTGTCACTGTTCAAGGATAAAAAAAAGGATGGTGTACTGGGATAAAACAATGGTCATTTGCAGTTCAGTGTAACATAGTGTGATGATGCATTTCTTCTGGATGCCCTGTAGCAGATCACCATTATAATGATGAAGGGCAACCTCAGGTTATAATTAACATTCATTTGAGAAGTGCAATTGTGTAGTTGACTCCACAGGAATGTAACAATGGACAGTTATATATATAATGGAGCAATGGACAGTTATATATAGTAGAGCAATGGACAGTTACATATAGTGGAGCAATGGGCAGTTATATATAGTGGAGCAATGGGCAGTTATATATAGTGGAGCAATGGGCAGTTATATATAGTGGAACAATGGACAGTTATATATAGTGGAGCAATGGGCAGTTATATATAGTGGAACAATGGGCAGTTATATATAGTGGGGCAATGGACAGTTATATATAGCGGGGCAATGGACAGTTATATATAGCGGGGCAATGAACAGTTACATATAGTGGGGCAATGAACAGTTATATAGGGTGGAGCAATGGACAGTTATATAGGGTGGAGCAATGGACAGTTATATAGGGTGGAGCAATGGGCAGTTATATATAGTGGGGCAATGGACAGTTGTGTATAATGGAACAATGGGCAGTTATATATAGTGGGGCAATGGACAGTTATATATAGCGGGGCAATGAACAGTTACATATAGTGGGGCAATGAACAGTTATATAGGGTGGAGCAATGGACAGTTATATAGGGTGGAGCAATGGACAGTTATATAGGGTGGAGCAATGGACAGTTAAATGTGGTGGAACATGGGTAGTTATTATAGTGGAGCAATGGATAGTTATATATAGTGGAACATAGGCAGTTATATATAGTGAGGTAACGGACATTTATATATAGTCTTTTTTTAATCCTCCTCCAATTTATTTGTAATTAAGAAGTGAATATGCAAAGCACAAATACTGGAATTGCCTTGTGATTTCTTTTCTTGCTGCATTTTCACTGCAGCATTGTGGTTGAGCAACATATCACGCCACTGTAGGCAAGGATTAACTAGCAGGCAGTACTAGCTAGTCCTTAGCTCCAGCTAATTGCCAGTCTATGATCAGCAGTTTGATACGCTACATTGGCCTTATACAGAATGTAGTGTTTGGAGTAGTTGTGAATAGGAACCTGAGGTAAATTATACAAGGCACCTGCTTATCTACTTAGCTTCCCCACCTCCCAAAAAAAGAATTGGTTAAGAAGTCTGGTGAAGAGGAACCTACCAGATAACCACCAGCTGACCATCAACCATTTAACAGCCATTGATAGGCTAGAGGCGGGTCACCCACCATCTCAGAGAACTACCGACTAATCAGAGATTGCCAACTTTCAGTACTTCCAAACAAAGTTGTGTGACAATGATCAGGACTTAGGTCAGCATTAGGGGGTCCCATCAGATGCCAGGTTGGCAGACTCCAGTGAGAGACTGCAAGAAAAGTGGAGGGGATGGGGGTGATGGGGTGTCTGAGGGCAATGGAGGAGAGCAAACTATGGAAGGGATGGATTGCATCTTGGAGGAGGCCCTTTGACAGGGTGCAGGAGGGGCCTTAAAGGAGGGCACCTGCCTGGCACCTGCCCTCACAGCCAAATCTGCTGGGCTGGTTTTTGGCATGCATCTCTCCCATGACTGGTTACATCTCAGCGGGAGCCTACCTAACATTCTAATTTACCTACCAGCAGACAAGTGCCCAAAGCCACTCCAACTGCTGGTCTAATTATAATGGGGACAGGGGCAGGTGGGTGAATGGCTGGCAGGTCACCCACTGGACTTGAACTTCCCACCATTAAACCCATCAGTGAGCACAGCCTAAAATTCAGCCCTCTAATTTTGCATTAGAAAAAGCAAAACACTGCGGGTGCAGGATTTATGAGATGAAAACCGGAAGTACTGGCAAATCTCAAGTTTAGGAGCATGTGTGGAGAGAGAAAGAAATCTAACATTTTGAATCCAATCTGACTTCTTCGGAACTGAAGAGAAGTAGAAATAGTTTAATGATGATGGAAGAAAGTTGGGAGGTTGGTGGTGGGAGGCAGGTGTCAAGTTTATTTATTAGTCACAGTGAAATTCACCTAGTCACCACACTCTGGCACCTGTTCGGGTCAATGCACCTAACCAGCACGTCTTTCATACAGTGGGAGGAAACCGGAGCACCCGGAGGAAACCCACACAGACACGGGAGAATGTGCACACTCTACACGGACAGGAAATCAAACCCAGATCCCTGGCACTGTGAGGCAGCAGTCTAACCACTGTGCCACCATGCTGCCCCACATGGTCAGGTGGTTAAAAAAGAAGATTGAGTGTAGGTTACGGTACAAGGGAGATTATATGCCAAAGATGTTGTGGAATAAGACAAAAGATGAGGTAATGCTAGTGGTAAAGAAACAGTGTTGGTCCAGAGTACTAACACCAGGTTAAAGGTCAGTGCTGTCCGGAATCATGAAGTCATTCCAGTTCAGTGCCTGAAGAAAATGAGCAGCATTTTCCAGCCCCTCCGTGGCATGTTTTGTAGTAGTGCAGGCAGCTTCAGCGGGATCTTCCAGTCTCACCGATGTCTACAGTGTTTTTGTATGGCTCACCCGTCCTACAGCCGGGGGAGCTGCTGTGGAGGTGGACCAAGAGATCCCTCTGTCTTCAAGGGCCAGAAATTCCTGCCCATCATTTTATCCCATTTTAAAAAAAAATTAGTGCAGAGCTCCCACACACAGGAACAGAATATCCTTTACCTCACCCGTCACAGGTGAGGGACACCGCCAGTTAAACTTGGATTAGGTACATGAATATTTGGGAGATATTTATTTATGGAAACAATATAATAAATATTTCTAAATCCACGCCTATACAGCATGACTCACAGCCTTGACATGTGCACAGTGCATTTCACTGTAGAACATCCATGAAGAGTTTCCTAGGGGGTAATTTTCACTGAGCTGGAGACCCAGAGATGGGGAATAACTCCAGTTTTACAGCCCATCCAATATTACTTTCCACTGACTTCAATTGAAAGTAAAATCCATCTCTTAGCAAAACAGTAGTCTGACCCACACCCACCCTATATCTACCTGCTAAGTTAGTATAAAAAATCCCCTTTGTTTACTTTCAAATAATCTTTTAAAGTTTCATTGCTCAGTTTGTACTTTCCATTTTCTGCATGGATTCTGCCTTGTTCAGTCTGATTCAAGGTCTCCCCCATCCCTCATCCACTATATTGAGTTGTTTACTTTTTTTTGTGAAGCAGATCCAATCTTTCCAATAATACCTGTACATAACAGTTTCCAAAACGGTCTTCTTTCTCATGCATGACTTCGATTTCCGTTTGATTTTATCTGTACTGATGCATTGTAGATTTTAAGTTTGTAATTATAGCACTAACTGCACTTCGAAGATTCAGACTTCGAACTTGCTGACCCTTCATTGTACAACCGAGGGAAGGTTGGGATTGTCAGTGTCGCAGTTGTCAGAGGAGATATTAAACTGCCCTGTCAGATGCACAGAAGATCCTCTGGTACTATTTGAAGATGAGAAGTGATGTTCTTTCAATATCCTAACCAACTTTCATTCCTCAACCAGCACTTAAACCAGAGAATCATAGACTCCACACAGCATAGAAGGAGGTCAATTGGCCCATCGAACCTGTAGCGACAACAATCCCACCCAGGCCCTAACTCCATATATTTACCCGACTAATCCCCCTGACACTTAGGGGCAATTTATCATGGCCAATCAACCTAACCCACACATCTTTGAAAATCAGATCATTTATCTCATGCTAATTTTGAATGTTAGAGTAAAAGATAAATTTTATAAATTGTTTTACTTTTCCAACTTTGTATAGTATCATTTGTTTGTTCAAAAACCATGGGATCTTATGGCTTTATTCTCTTAACAAATATTTGGGACCACAAACATTAAACAAGAAGTTACTACTCCCTAACCAGATCACAACATAAATTTGGGGGGGCTGGTCCAGGACGAAAACAAACAGTGTCAATGTCGGTTACCTTTCTTATTCTTTGCCAACTAAATCTGTTATGATCCTGTTAGGGACCATTAACGGTTAAATAAAAAATCCAAACCCCAGCAATTAACTGGTAGAACTAGGCCACAAGATTTCACAAGAACAAAGCTTTATGGTGTTTTTAAAGAGAAATTAAACAAAACAAGTACCACTAATTTCAACATTAAAATTTATAAAGACTCACACTATAAGCACCGTTTTACTTTTTACTTCCCAGCAAGATTTCTCCTAGCTTATAAAATCTCGATGGTTCATTCACATTTCCTGGGAACAACCCAAAAGGTATGCCACACCCTTTAGATTTCACTTCATATTCCACATTACTTGGTTATTGTTCCATTAACTTTTGGCTAAGTGATCCTTTAATTCTCTTTAAAGACCGCATGACTATGGACTAAACTGCTCATCTGTCCGCAAACACACAGATAAATTATGCAAAAGAACCTTCTAACTAAGGTTCCACCCTGATTCAGTTTCTCCATGGCAACAAGGCACATTTTGGACTAGAAATGCAAAATGAATTATTTTTACCTCCAGATCAACTTTTTGATTCCGTAGGACATATGAATAATTTATATCGTTAATGGAATTTATGACCCTTTCTCTATATTCCCTGGCTCTACCATAACCTCAGAGATAATTCCAACCTTGAAAGACAAACGCAAGCAACTTCTTATGTGTAATATGCGCCAGGCTTGTTTGAATCCCATTTACTTCAGGATTGTTTATCCGTTTCTCAATCAGATGTCCCATTTTTCTGCAGTTAACACTTTAATTCCTAAAACTAAAAACTATATTCTCAAACAAATGAATTATGAACTAAGTATTCTCAACAAATTCCTCCTTCAGTCTTTTCCAACTGCGCGCCCACCATAATATACTGCCTTTCCAAAACAGCTCTCTCTGTCAGTTTTCTCCTCCCTAACTCTTAGTCTCTGCGTGTCCTTGTTGCTGTGCTCCCAAGTTTCAGCAATATCATGTACCCTGACTGCACATCATCCTTTCCAGGCTTTTGACTGGGTTACTCATATTAACCCCCAGCCGAATCCATTTCATATTTCATCAACACTTTTCTTCCACTGCAGGTACTAGCCATCCCTTGGAGATAAAGTATGTCCTGTTTAGATGGGAGCTTCAGAAACAGTTTTCCAAGTGGTCCGAGTGCTTTCTCAAGTTAATTGTTGAATCAAAAAAGCTGCAAATTTGCAGCATAGTATCCTGCAACTGTCCAACTGTGCCAGGATAAATTACAACTGCCATATAATCAAATTCTTACGTAGAGGTTTATTTATTAGTACCACAAGTAAGCTGACAACACTGCAATGAAATTATTGTGAAATTCCCCTAGTCGCCACACTCCGGTGCCTGTTCGGGTACACTGAGGGAGGGTACACTGGAGCACCTGGAGGAAACCCAAGCAGACCTGGTGAGAACATGCAAACTCCACATAGATAGTGACCCAAGTCAGGAATCGAACCCGGGTCCCTGGTGCTGTGAGGCAGCAGTGCTAACCACTGTGCCACCCTGCTGCCATGATGTGGAGATGCCAGCGTTTGACTGGGGTAAACACAGTAAGAAGTCTCACGGGTTTATTTGGTAGCAAACGCCACGAGCTTTCGGAGCGCTGCTCCTTCGTCAGGTGAATGGGGAGTTCTGATCACAAACAGGGCAATATAAAGGCACACACTCAGTTTACAGAACACTGATTAGAATGCAAGTCTTTACAGCTATCAGGTAGACAATGTTGGCTGAGTTGTAAGAGTATGTATCGTGTACCTGGTGGATGGTGTTCTCACGTGAGATGATGACATCCGTGTCGTTGATCCGGCATGTCTTGCAGAGGTTGTTTCAAACAACTGCACAACCTCAAACAGACTACTGTCCGAAGCAACCTACCCAGCTTTCAGGAGAACAGTGATCATGACACCACACAACCCTGCCACAGCAACCTCTGCAAGACATGCTGGATCATCAACATGGATGCCATCATCTCACGTGAGAATACCATCCACCAGGTACATGGTAAATACTCTTGCAACTCGGCCAACATTGTCTACCTGATACGCTGCAGGAAAGGATGTCCTGAGGCATGGTACACTGGGGAGACCATGCAGATGCTACGACAGCGGATGAATGAACACCACTCGACAACCACCAGGCAAGATTGTTCCCTTCCTGTTGGCGAGCACTTCAGTGGTCATGGGTATTCGGCCTCTGATCTTCGGGTAAACATCCTCTAAGGCGGCCTTCACGACACACGACAGCGCAGAGTCGCTGAGCAGAGACTGATAGCCAAGTTCAGCACACATGAGGACGGTCTCAACAAGGATCTTGGGTTCATGTCGCACTATTTGTAACCCCCATGACTTGCCTGGGCTTGCAACATCTCACTTCCTGTCCTGATAATACACATCTCTTTAACCTATGCTTAATGCTATCTGCACTCACATTGTCTGCACCTTTAAGACTTGATTAGCTGTAAAGACTCGCATTCTAATCAGTATTCTGTAAACTGAGTGTGTGCCTTTATGTGCTCTGTTTGTGATCAGAACTCCCCACTCACCTGACGAAGGAGCAGCGCTCCGAAAGCTAGTGGCATTTGCTACCACCGTACTGCCCCAGTAGGAAGAAGAATCTGAAGTAAGATGGCTGTCATGGCAATATTTATCATGCTCCTGTTCTCACGTTTTATTAATTGAAGAATATTTGTTGGAGGATTGTGGGCAAGTAATGGATGATTCATTATTGTAAGACACACACAGGTCATTCTAAGTTGTGGACGATGTGTAACAGCTGTGAAATTTCCCCTAAAGCAAATAACAGTCTCTGAGAATGGCTATGGATCTACCCGCACACCCCTTACAAGCTGAAATTGCTAGAGACTTAGCTTCAAACACCGTAGGACAGATACAGCCACTGAGCAGACCGAATTTGAGATTATTAGACTAATACAAGTGAGGATTTCCTCTCTAAACCTACTCAAAACATATCCCTTTTTATTCTGAACAAAACACTGCAGCGCATTGTCAATCCACCTGCCCTCTCCTTATGTCCTGTTTTGCAAAGACGTAGACAAATAGTGGAAGTTGGAATATTCCGTTGGATTCATGCCATTGAATAGTTTATTCGTGGACAAGCAAGATGAAAGCAAATGCTGTATTTACGTCACTGACTCTGTGCCAGTAAATGAGACCCATTCCAGAACCCAGGTGGCAATGAGATGGTTCTCGATAACCCTGTCTCCAATAAGTGGCTACTTACAGATTTGAACAAATGATTTTCAAGCTGTAGAAGCGAACCACGTCAAATATTGACGCACTCTCGGGGAGAGGACCGAAAAACAGTGCGAGCTACTGAAAGGAAAACAGCATCGCCATCGCAGAAAACACTTGTTAGTCGCATTCAACAGCAACAATCAGTTTATAACTTAACAGACGGAGAAAAAATATGGAAGACTAGTGTCAGCTAAATAGAAATTTAATCACCTTGTGAACTTTCTGAGACATAGAATCCCTACAGTGCAAAAGAAGGCCATTCAGCCCATCAAGTCTGCATTGACCACAATCCCAGGTCGATCCCCATTTACCCTAGCTAGTCCCCCTGACAGTAAGGGTCAATTTAGCATGGCCAATCTACCTAATCTGCACATCTTTGGACTGAGAGGAAACCAGAGCACCCAGAGGAAACCCACGCAGACCCAGGGAGAATGTGCAAACTCCACACAGACAGTGTTCAAGCCAGGAATTGAACACAAGTCCCTGGCACTGTGAGGCAGCAGTGCTAACCACTGTGCCATAATGCTGCCCATGATTTCAGTTTGAAAAATGCTATTTGGGGCCACCATAAGATTAATAAATCTCTCAATGGGGAACTGTGCTCACAGAGAACACAATGATGGCATTGGTACGACAGCCAGATACACACAGCCAGATTCCACAATCAGCAGTAAGATCGTGAGCAGATAGTTGTGTCTTAATTTGATGTTGGCCGAGGAATAAAAATTCTAAATCAGAGAGCAGCTTTCAAGTTTTTAATAGATCAGATCGAAGGGTTTTTGAGGAAAAATTATATATATAAACATGAAAGGAAAAGGGAAAGTTTCTTGGGACAATGTGGGAACTCTCTCTGAATCAGAGGAAGTGGTAGGGTTAAGAGTTTTAATAAAATATGGTACCTTTCACAACATCATAACATACCGAAGCATTTCACAGCCCCCTCACATAAAGAGGGAGATTGCAACAGGAAAGCTTTTGGAGAAGTTTTACATCAACCCAAGCCTGCCACTAAATAAGGATTTTACCAATCCACCTGCGGCTCACCTCCCACCACACCAGGCTGTATGGTTGAGACTGCTGTGCCAAGGGATAACAGCAGAGGCTCTATGTCATCAAGAATAGAACCAACATGCCACCATTTTAATAACCTCTTCCTCAACACAGATCCCACAGACCACCCACCAGTTTCAACGTGCCGTGTCAACACTGGGCACTCTAAGCGTTTCCACGTTGGCCAAGATCTTTGCACAGCAAATTGGCACAAATGCATCTTTGCAGGAACCTGGGCTGTGGCTATGGTGCACCCCAATCAGCAACTCCTCATTGATGACTGTCCCTGACAAAATCCAAAGCAAGGGTCAGAGAGCCCCACTTAGCCACTGCGAAACGTACTATCTGGCTTGGTGATTATTGCACACACTAAAAAAAAACAGCCACTGAAGCAATTTTTAACTACAGCCACTGTTATAATGTAGGGCACACTGCAAGCTCCTGCAATGAGACCATCTGTTTTCGAAATGCTGTTTGGGGGAGAAATATTTCCCACGACACTATGTAGAACTCCCCTGCTCTTCTTCAGGTGGTTTCATGGGATTTCTTTTTACCACACGAGCTCCCAATTTTATATTCCATCCAAAAGATGAATTACCCAACAGTGCAGTGCTCTTGACCAAACTTTGTCCTGAGAGAGATCTGCACAAAATGCCTTTGTTAGCTAATCAAAAGTGGTGTAAATGCTGACTGGAGCTGTTATTGATGGCTTCAAGTGAGCTGCAGCTAGTGAATTTCAGATGCGGGCTGTTAGATTTTCACTGCCCAGCTTGGTATCTTATGCCACAGATAAAGTGCTCAGATAAACATAATTCAAGATAATGAAATGTAAAATGTGTCAAAGCTTTACAGCATTCTGCCTCAGCCACTTGGTGATGCTGTGTAATGGAGACACCCTCCTGATAATACACTGTGATAAGGGGCCTTCTCCCATTCTCCTTGTCTTCTGGAGTCAGACTGATTAACAAAGGGCCCAACCACACTCTTGCCTTTTCCTTCCTGCTTCACTGGAGGCCCAGCCTGGGTCTTCTCATGCTCTCCCATTGTCAGTCGGGGACAATCACATCACATTTTGACGTCAGTGCGAAACATGATTTGGCCTCTCGTGAGATTTTCCACTCCTGTCGCCAAAACCTGCCCTGAAGAAGGGGAGCAAAAAACCCCCAATATGATTGCTGATCCATCATTTCATAGAAATCATAGAGTCCATGCAGTGAGGAAGGAGGCCATTTGGCCCATCGAGCCTGCACTGGCAACAATCCCACCCAAACCCTATCTCAGTAACCCGTCTAATTCTCCTGACACCAAGGGGAAATTTAGCATAGCTAATTAACCTAACCTTTGCACCGTCGGAGAAAACCGTAGCACTCAGAGGAAACCCCCGCAGACACAGGGAGAATGTGCAAACTCCACATAGTCACCCAAGGCTGAACCCGGGTCCCTGGCAGCAGTGCTAACCATTGTGTCACCATGCCACAATGTATATTTGTGCATCTACACATATACAAAACAGATAGGATAAGGTTGGGGCTGGCACTGAGCCATCTGGTAAGCCAGTCTTCTTCATTGCCCTACGAATTCTTCAGTTCCATCTATGCTCATGTTAGCTGTTGTGCCATCCATGTTTTATCCTGCTGGTCTCTGGACAAAGACTTTGACAAACCACTGCAGCACATGTTGTCTCACGTAACAGCCCACCAAAACCATACCCTGTATATTCCATGTCCATGATGCCAGTGCCAAAAAAAATTCATAGCCACATGGAAGGCCAGAGGCTAAAACACCCCCAACATCCTTAGGGGTGACTCTAAATAGTACTCAGTCTTTTCAGGAACATCTGAATGAAATGGCATGGTGGCACAGTGGTTAGCATTGCTGCCTCACTGCGCCAGGGACCTGGGTTTAACGCCCGGCTTGGGTCACTGTCTGTGTGGAGTCTGCACGTTCTCCCCATGTCTGCGTGAGTTTCTTCTGGGTGCTCCGGTTTCCTCCCACAGTCCGAAAGGCGTATTGGTTCAGTGCATTGGCCATGCTAAATTCTCCCTCAGTGTTGCCCGAACAGATGCCAGAGTGTGGCAACTAGGGATTTCCACAGTAACTTCATTGCAGTGTAAATGTAAGCCTATACATGACAATAATGCATAAATTAGAATGCTGTGCCAAACCAGAGCTCAGCTATCTACTGCTGGGTTTCTTGCTGAGAGGAGTCAGAGGATTATGAGAAGTTTGATTGCTTTTCTGGAGAGCTGGCGAAAGGGGTTATTTTTCCTCCAATAGAAATGGGAAATGGTGGAAATATTCAGCATATCTGGTGGATCTGTGCAGAGAGAATCAGAGGCTGGAATCAAACCCAGGTCCCTGGCACTGTGAGACAGCAGTGCTAACCACTGTGCCACCATGCTGCTTGGTACTAAATTACTGGTAGTAAAACAGGATTCATATGCCAATAGAATATGTTTTGTGTTAGTTCAAGATATTCTCATGTGTGCATGGGATTGGTGTTTGCAGTGCTTGTGAGGATCAAGTCTTTTGGATGTTGCTGTCTGGATATCGCATAGGTCCAGATTCAAAGAAGTGGAACTGATTGTATAATAAGAATGACCATGTTGCGCG
Organism: Carcharhinus amblyrhynchos; assembly: GCF_965287045.1. Lineage (NCBI taxonomy): Eukaryota > Metazoa > Chordata > Chondrichthyes > Carcharhiniformes > Carcharhinidae > Carcharhinus > Carcharhinus amblyrhynchos. The sequence continues at coordinate 53,582,748 of NC_137329.1, forward strand.
CCGTTATCTAACAAAGCTGTGGTTGTAAAGTATATCATACAGAAACCTAGACCTTCAATGAGCTTTATCACGAGAGGCACTGAGTACAAAAGTCAAGAGGTCTTGCTCCATCTACTGTTCAACCCCACTCTGGCTATGATTCTCAATTCTGGGCACCTGTTAGATGGGAGGGGGAGGGTTAATTGAGGGAGGGGAAGAAGGCACCCCAAACAGGAGAAGCACCAGGGCTCATGATTTCTCTTCCTGGCCCTGTCCTTGGCTGGCACGGTGGCACAGTGGTTAACACAGCTGCCTCGCAGCACCAGGGACCCATGTTCGATTCCCAACTTGGGTCACTGTGCAGAGTTTGTATGTTCTCCCCGTGTCTGCATGGATTTCCTCTGGGTGCTCCAGTTTCCTCCCACAGTCTGAAAGGTGTGCTGGTTAGATGCATTGACACGAACAGGCGCCGGACTGTGGGGACTAGGAGAATTTCATAGTAACTTAATTGCAGTGTTAATGTAAGCCTTACTCGTGACTAATAAATTTATTTAAAAGAGTGTCCGGGGTGTCAAGGAGTGTCCCTTCTACAGATGAAGCGGCAGGCTAATCACCTTAAACTCAGCAAATGAGGAGGATTCAGTTTGACTTCAGGGATTTGCATACGCTCAGTAAGTATTGATTGAAATTGGTCAGTACAATGGAGTGAACTCCCCAGCTCCCTGAGTACTGCCATAGGATCTTTTTACACCTATCTGATAGAGCAGACAAGGCATCAAATTACTGACTCCTCTGAAAGGTGACTTAGACTCTTATTGTGGACAGCAGGATAATACAAAGAGGGTTCCTTTTGCTGTTTTTCTGCCACACCGTCTAGAATTGAGCTGAATTTTGAGATTTCCTAGTTAGTTACTGAAGATTGATTGGCACTCCGAATCTGTGAGGCATCAGATGCCCGCAGGAGCAGAGAGCAGATTAGAAAAACAGCGGAGGAGGAAAAAAACACATGAAAAATAATAAAAAAAATACGTGTGAGTGGCAGTGTGTGCACCAGATGTCGCAGTTCAGTGCTGATTTTGTGTGGCGCTGCTGTCATGTGGTAAGCAACCTTAAATCAATCTGAGAGGTGGAGAGTCGTTGTCAGGCTGCCCAGGTCCATTTTAAAATTATAACCTTGCACATTCTGTCTAGACCTAAAAGAGTTAATGTTCCAGGAGTAATCCTTCAGTGAACTACCGCATTGTTAAATAATTAATTGGTTGTGTTGCTGTGTTACATCTGTGCTTAATGGTCTCTCACTGCAGTTAACACATTAGACATAGTCCACAAGCACAATTTAATCACTTAAATAGTAATTTAAGAAAAACATTTAAAACAAAAACATGTGTAAAATGTCTGCTCATCTTCTAAGGAAAGCACCAATGTCTCCTACTATTATTGAGCTACTGAAGGCAGTGGAGGTGGGGTCACTGAGTATTTTTAAGGTGGAAGTGGCTAGTTTCTTGTTAGGTGATGGAATCCAGGCAACTGGGGGGAAATGTGGGACTCAGAACACAAACAGATCAGCCATAATCTTACTGAATAGCAAAGTAGGCCCGAGGGGCTGAAATGCAGAGTAGGGATGAGGGGCTTAAAGGTCTACTTCTGCTCCTATCTCATGGGTGGAATTTGCCTAAAAATAGCAAGGGGAGTGGGGGAGTACACTTAGCACCATCATTCTGGCGGGGCAGGGCCTGATGGAGCTTGCAAGACCCTGATACCAGCAAAATGGAGGAGGGGGTTGAGTCACCCTGATGCCTGAGAGGTATGGGGAGGGGCTGGGAGTGGGTTGAGGAAAGTTGTTGACCCTCTGAGTTCAAGGGTTGAAGGTAAATCTCAAAGTAATGTTAAAGACCCCCCCCCCCACCCCCACAACCCCCAGTCCCCTCCCCCCATGGACATTAGGGCCCACGACAGACAAGGGGAATACCTCAAACTCTTGATAACAGAGGCCCAATCCTCTACCACCATTCAATGGTTGGGTCACTCCCTAGCCCCAATACCTCGCAGGCATCAGAGTGACTCAACCCCCTCCCCAGTGTTTGCTGACATCAGGGGGGCATGCACTCCATCTCTGCCAGCACAGGGGGCATCCCCTTTTTTTCAGTGTCTGCCCGCCTCATCACCATGCAGGCCCAACCCCCTCCCCTTCACCATTGTACCTTTGTTCTCCCCTCGCCCCACATAATGGAAACACCCCAAGTAGAAGTCTTGTCTACTGCCCTGCCATGCCTCTCACCTCCCAGGGGCTATACCCACCTCTGTGCCCAGGCATAGTCATCACAACCATTTTCATTTTTGAAAGTTAGTAGTGATTGCCCCTGACATGACATCACACTGGTGGGAGCGCAGGGGACAGGGGGGCAGGAAGCATTGGTGTTAAGCAGTTTAGTAACATTGAAATGTGTTCAAATTGATGGAAGTCAGGTTCATGCCCCTTCTGGTTGTGAATGTGATTATGTCACTGGTGTGAAGTGGGGAGGATCTCAAACTGAGATCTCTCCGAGGCAAATCCCATTGTGGTTCTCTCACGAGAGTTTGTGGATGTAAAGGGATTTGTGCCTATGGTGAACACGCTGAGAGTCGCAACCCATTTGCTCACATGCTCCTGTGTTTGTATCAATGGTATACCGATCTGAAAGGCTCAACCTCACCCAGACATTTAAGACACTCACTCGTGGCTTCTGTGTCACCATTGTTGTTTTCCCCACCAGTCCGTTCCCATTTTCCCAACAATATTGATTGGAATTTTCCAGTCCCTCCTGCTGGATTCTTCTGGTCCTGCTGGAGTTGCCGGACATTTGAATGGCTCGCCTTATTCACTGGGGTTGGGGGGGGGGGGGGTGGTGGTGGGATCCATTGTGGCCAGGCCAGAAACTCCTGGCCTTTTACTTCTGTTGGGTGGCAATTCTGTAGACCCTGATAGATCTCCAGGTTGAGTGAACATCAGTGTAATCTTAGATGATTGCTGAAACGAATATGTTTTCCTAAAGTGGCCACTACATCATTGAGCAGGAGCAGGGGCAGTATGGTGGCACAGTGGTTAGCACTGCTACTTCACAGTGCCAGGTACCCGGGTTCAATTCCAGCCTCAGGTCACTAGTTGTGTGGAGTTTGCACATTCACCCTGTGTCTGCATGGGTTTCTTCCAGGTGCTCCAGTTTCCTCCCACACTCCAAAGATGTGCGGGTTAGGTGGATTTGCCATACTAAATTTACCCTAGTGTCTGGAGGATTAGCAGGATAAATATGTGAGGTTACGGGAATAGGGCCTGGATGGGATTGTGGCTGGTGCAGATTCGATGGGCTGAATGGTCTCCTTCTGCATTATAGGGATTCTATGATTCTTACCCCTGAAGTATGCCAGCCAGGTGTCGTCCTGATTTAAGATCAGTGATTAGGAATTGAATCTAGAACTTTCTGTTCTATGTGGTTTGGCAACACACACATATCGAAAATTCACCCCATGCTGAAATCCAAGGTGCCCTTGACATTGCAGCCCAGGCCTTGTAACCATGGAGATGCAAACAGCAAGGAGCTGTTAGCAAAGCATCACTGAGAATCAGGCTGTTGCTGCAATTGCAATGGCCCACAAGTCAATGAGGAATGGATGGCCACCTGGGCCTTGGGGTCAGGAGAAGGGAACGTTGGTGCCTGGTGGGTAAAGGGGGTGGCCCACATTTTAAAATGGGGTAATTAGGAGCGTGGCCACTGGGGTAATGATGGGAGCCTTTCTGCCTGTTTGTACAACGTTATACAGTGTGAGCTTGATGCGTGACAAGTGAAGCCCTGTGGCAATCGGAAGTTGGCAGCGGGTCCTCTGGGACACGCAAGATCCTAATTTGAATAAATTATTCCGGCCTGTAAATGTTCTTGATGAGCGTTCCTGGCGCCAATGCATCCACCTCATCTAATATGGTGGGTGGCGCATTTCTGGTCAGAGATTGATGCATTCTTCTTGCCCACCATGTAAGGAGTTTAGTCAGCTATTTAACACACTAAAAACAGACACTGTGCAATTGAAGATCAGCAGCCTTTACAGTCAGGCTTTGGAGCAGCTTACCTCTTTTTTTTGACAACTTCAGCACACTAATCTACTAATAATGTTAATGAAACCAATATGGCGTGCAATTTCATTGGTTTAATTTTACAACCTCTACAAATAATCTTGATTAAAACAGCATGTTCAGTTGTTATTCTCGCCCCCTCCTACCAGTGTATTGCGTTGTGAATCTGAAGCTTTTTTTTAAACAGAAGTGGTCCAAATACAGCAAAGTATCTGCCATGAACACGCACTGCCATGTGTTCACATACATGACATGGCAGCAATCCAGTCACTTGATCACCCCAGGGCAGGCACTAGTTCTGCAACCTGGCCTTTTAATTTTGGCAGATAGGCACAGATATCAGTTCTAGACAGGGCATTTCATTGAACCTGGATCGGACTGCCATTCACAATGTTATTTCAAATTCATTCATGGGACATGGGTGTCACAGGCTGGCCAGCATTTATTGCCCATCCCTAGTTGCCCTTGAGAAGGTGGTGCTGAGCTGCCTTCTTGAATCACTGCAGTCCATGTTCTGTGGGTTGACCTACAATGCTGTTACAGAGAGAATTCCAGAATTTGGATCCAGCGACTGCAAAGGAACAGCAATATATTTTCAAGTCAGCACGGTGGGGAAGTGAACTTGCTGGTGGTGGTGTTCCCATTTATCAGCTGCACTTGTCCTTCTAGATGGAAGTGGCTGTGGGCTTGGAAGGTGCTGTCTAAGGATCTTTGGTGAATTGCTGCATTGCATCTTGTAGATAGTACACACTGCTGCTGCTGAGTGTCGATGGTGGAGAGAGTGGATGTTTGTGGATGTGGTGCCAATCAAGCGGGCTGCTTTGTCTTGGATGGTGCCAAACTTATTGGAGCTGCACCCCTCCATGCAAGTGGGGGGTATTCCATCACACTCCTGACTTGTGCCTTGTAGATGGTGGATAGGCTTTGGGGAGTCAGGAAGTGAGTTACTCACTGCGGTATTCTGAGCCTCTGACCTGCTTTTGTAGCCATTGTATTTATGTGTTGAGTGCAGTTGAGTTTCTGGTCAATGTTAACCCCAGTGGAGGTCAACCCCACTTGACAGTGGGGGATTCAGTGATGGTTACACCATTGAATGTCAAGGGGCAGTGGTTAGAGTGTCTCTTGTTGGTGATTGTCATCATCTTGCATTTGTGTGGTGTGAATGTCACTTGCCACTTCTCAGCCCAAGCCTGGATGTTGTCCAGATCTTGTTGCATTTGAACGTGGGTTATGTCTGTATCTGAGGAGTCGCGAACGGTAGTGAACATTGTGCAATCATCAGCGGACATCCCCCACTTCTGACCTTATGGTTGAGGGAAGGTCATTGAAGAATATTAGGCCTAAGACACTATCCTGAAGCACTCCTCCAGAGATGTCCTGGAGTTGAGATGACTGACCCTCCAAAACCACAACCACCTTCCTATGTCCGAGACATAACTCCAACCAGCAGAGAGATTGCCCTCTGATACCCGTTGATTCCAGTGTGGCATTTCATTGTACAGAACTGGCAGTGGGGCTGTCTCTGGACTTTGTATTTCATTGCACTTGATTAGGGTTACCACTGACTAGGCTGGCCATTTCAGTGTACAGGTCAGGTACTGTTACTGACTAGGCTGCATATTTCAGTATACAAGTCAGGTACTGTCGCTGACTAGACTGGGTATTTCAGTGTACAGGTCTCCTACTGTCATTGAATAGATTGGATATTTCAGTGTACAGGTCTCGTACTGTCACTGACTGGACTGGGTATTTCAGTGTACTGGGGTAGGTCTCTGTAGTCCTGTTTCTGCCTTGTCAGTTGCTCATTTCTTGAGCCCGCTGATAGGCTGTATTGAATTATTGCAGGTTGAGTATCCATAATCCGTATATCTGAAAACCGAACACATCCAAATAGCACACGTTTTTTCATCTTCATGGCCCTTAACATGCCAAGTTTAGTGGTTTGTCTCTGTACTTTGTGATTTTTGCAATGAACATATCAATAAGAAACTCATTAGCGATGCCCTTTATTATTCAGTGAGATATCTGATGTTTCTAGCCATTTTATTGACTTTACACTATAGCTAGCCAAGGCTCAGGCTATTACAATGTACGTTTGTACGCAGGATCCAAAAACCAGAATAATCTGAAATCCAAAATGCAACCAGGATTTCAGCTAAAGGCTACATGATCAGCATTAATACTGTCTGTAGCTCATTCGCATGGAGCCAAGAACAGATGCTCTTGCGGAACTATGATCCCACCGAATGACTGGGTAATGCTTTTGATGTGGTTGGCAGGATGAAGTGGTGAACATTGTTCCATTAATTACTACGACTGACGGGTATGCTTTACTGTCTCTTAATTTTTACAGACAAGTCTGCAGAGTAGGGAGTCAGGCCCATCCTGTTCTCAGCCACTGTCACTGTCATTATTTCCTGTGTAACTAACATGAATAATGCGACTCTGGGATTATGAAATTCTTGCACTGCCTAAATAGCGAGCTAGAAATCCATAATTCAGTTCCCATTTCAGTTTGAAGAAGTGCTCAATCATTATCATTTTTATGGTGGAATTGTGGATCATGTAATTTCTCAGGCTGGGGGAGGCACGATGGCACAAGGGTTAGCACTGCTGCCTCACAGGGACGCAGGTTCATATCCCGGCTTGGGTGTCTATCTGTGCAGAGTCTGCATGTTGCCCCCTTGTCTGGGTTTCTTCCTGGTGCTCTGGTTTCCTCCCACAGTCTGAAAGATGTGCTGGTTAGGTGAATTGACCATGCTAAATTGACCCTCAGTATACCTGAACAGGGGCCTGCGTATTTCGACGAGGGGATTTTCACAGTAACTTCATTGCAGTGTTAATGTAAGCCTACTTGTGATACTAATAAATAAACAAAAGGGAGCATGAACAGACACATATCAGAAATGCCACCATGATAAATTTCAGCAGGATTTGCCTTGTCACATGCTTCATTTGTAAATACAGCAACAGAGTTCGTAAGCCACTTGTTTCTTGTGTTCAGTGTCCCGTCAGTATGCAGTGGCTGTTGCTGAGCAGACCTGTGCACCTGTGCCCGTGAGACACACAAAAGGGGCCCTGAGTTCCCTGAGCTGACAGCAATGTGAGTGAGTGCTACAGCCCTGGCCACACCCTATCGTTAATCTTTGAAAGAGTGCTCAGTGTGCTATCGCTGTGACCATGAATATTTGATATGAGGGGAAATGGCTGACTGAGTTTTGTAAGAATGCAAAGCTATAACTTGATACAGCGACTAATCAATAATGAAATGAAATGACCCCACCCACCCCAAACAAACCCTTGGAAATGCTTAGAATGGGAGATTGGTCACCTGAGAGTCTGAAAGGTCCAGTCAAGGTGCATGTGTGGAAATTCCTAATTGTGTAATATTCTGCTCGAGTGGATTCTCACAGAAAGTAGAGATCAACAGATTACAGATTTCTCCAACTGGTGTACATTAACAGTTCCTGTTTTCCTCATGATGCTCACCCCTAATACCACATTGAACAAATCCACTGTGCACACACACAAACATTTCTCCCTATGTAAAGCAGCTGTACTAGCCACATTGGACTGCATCTGAAAAATTGGTTCAAGCCACTCAGATAGTTCTCGAATCGAGAATATACAATCTCAGGCATGTGGAACTGAATTTGTGCCTGCCGACATTTGACTGACAAACGGAAGAAAGACTTGCTCCTCCATAGCGCTTCTCATCAGCTCAAGATGTCCCAAAGTAGTCAAAAGCCAGTCAAGCACTCCTGAAATGTAGTTACTGCTGTAATATAAGTGAAATGTAACCACTGCTGTAATATAGGCGGGGTGTAATCACTGCTGTAATTTAGATGAGGTGTAATCACTGCTGTAATGTAGGTGAAGTGTAATCACTGCTGTAATGTAGGTAGGGTGTAATCACTGCTGTAATGTGGGTGAAATGTGATAGAACATAGAACATAGAAGATAGAACAGTACAGCACAGTACAGGCCCTTTGGCCCTCAATGTTGTGCCGAGCTATGTCCGAAACCAAGATCAAGCTATCCCAACCCTTATCATTCTGGTGTGTTCCATGTGCCTATACAATAACCACTTGAAAGTTCCTAAACTCTATTCCACTATCACAGCAGGCAGTGCATTCCACACCCTAACCACTCTCTGAGTAAAGAATCTACCTCAGACGTCCATCCTATATCTCCCATCATGAACCTTATAGTTATCCCCCTAGTAACAGCTACATCCACCCGAGGAAATATTCTCTGCACATCCACTCTATTTATTCCCCTCATCATGTTCTAAACCTCTACTAAGTCGCCTCTCTTCCTCCTCCGCTCCAAAGAGAAAAGCCCCAACTCCCTCAACCTTTCCTCATAAGACCTACCCTCCAAACCAGGCAGCATCCTGGTAAATCTCCTCTGCGCTCTCTCCAATGCTTCCACTTCCTCCTTATAGTGAGGTGACCAGAACTGCATACAATATTCCAAATGTGGTCTCACCAAAGTCCTGTATTGTTGCAGCATAACCCCACAACTCTTAAACTCAAACCCCCGTTAATAAACGCTAACACACTATAAGCCTTCTTCACGGCTCTATCCACTTGAGTGGCAACCTTCAGTGATCTATGGATATGAACCCCAAGATCTCTCTGCTCCTCCACATTCCTCAGAACCCTGCCGTTGACCCTGTGATCTGCATTCAAGTTTGTCCTACCAAAATGAATCACCTTGCGCTTATCAGGGTTAAACTCCATCTGACACTTTTTGGCCCAGCTCTGCATCCTGTCAATGTCTCTTTGCAGCCTACAAGAGCCCTCCACCTCATCCATTACTCCACCAATCTTGGTGTCATCAGCAAATTTACTAACCCACCCTTCAGCCCCCTCTTCCAAGTCATTGATAAAAATCACAAATAGCAGAGGACACAGCACTGATACCTGTGGTACACCGCTGATAACTGGCCTCCAGTCTGAAAATTTTCTCTCCACCATCACCCTCTGGCTTCTATGAGACAGCCAGTTACTTATCCAATCAGCCAAATTTCCTTCTATCCCACACATCCTTTTCTTCATGAGCCTACCATGGGGAACCCTATCAATGACCTTACTAAAATCCATGTATACATCAACTGCTCTACCTTCATTTACACACTTAGTTACCTCCTCAAAGAATTCAGTCAAATTTGTGAGGCAGGACTTACCCCTCATGAAACAGTGCTGACTATCCCGGATTAAACTGCATCTTTCCAAATGGTCATAAATCCTATCTCTCAGGACCCTTTCCATTAACTTACTGACCACCGAAGTAAGACTAACTGGCCTATAATTACCAGGGTCATTCCTATTTCTTTTGAAGAGAGGAACAACATTCGCCACTCTCCAGTCCTCTGGCACAATCCCTGTGGACAGTGAGGACACAAAGATCAAAGCTAAAGGCTTCACAATCTCATCCCTTGCCTCCCAGAATGTATCCCATCAGGCCCAAGGGACTTATTCACCCTCAGGTTTTTCAAAATTGCTAATACATCTTCCCTCAGAACATCTACCTCCTCCATCCTATCAGCCTGTATCACATACTCATCCTCAAAAACATGGCCCCTCTCCATAGTGAACACTAAAGAAAAGTATTCATTCAACAACTCACCTATCTCTTCTGACTCCATGCACAAGTTCCCACTGCTATCCCTGACCGGCCCTAACCTCGCCCTGGTCATTCTTTTATTTCTCGGGTTTTCCTTCATCTGACCCACCAAGGACTTCTCATGCCCTCTCCTAGCTCTCCTAAGCCCTTTTTTTAAACTCATTTCTAGCTACCTTGTAACCCTCAAGCAACCCAACTGAACCTTGCTTTTTCATCCTTACATTTGCTTCCTTTTTCCTCTTGACAAGACATTCAACCTCCTTTGTGAACCATGGCTCCCTCACTCGGCCATTTCTTCCCTGCCTGACAGGGACATACCTATCACGGATACACAGTATTTCTTCCTTGAACAAGCTCCACTTTTCATCTGTGCCCATACTTGACAGTTTCTGTTCCCATCTTATGCTCCCTAGTTCTTGACTAATCGCATCATAATTACCCCTGCCCCAATTATAAACCTTGCCCTGTTGTGTGACCCTATCTCTCTCCATTGCAATAATGAAGGACACCAAACTGTGATCACTATCTTCAAAGTGCTCTCCCACAAACAAATCTAACACTTGGCCCGGTTCATTACCCATTACCAAGTCCAATGTGGCCCCACCTCTTGTTGGCTTATCCACATATTGTGTCAGGAAACTCTCCTGCACACACTGTACAAAAACAGCCCCATCTGAACTATTCGACCTACAAAGGTCCCAATCAATATTTGGAAAGTTAAAGTCACCCATGATAACTACCCTGTGACCTCCAAACCTAACCATAAGCATTGCTGTAATGTAGGTGAGGTGTAATCACTGCTGTAATGTAGGTGAAGTATAATCGCTGCTGTAATGTAGGTGAAGTGTAGTCACTGCTGTAATGTAGGTGAAGTATAGTCGCTGCTGTAATGTAGGTGAAGTATAATCACTGCTGTAATGTAGATGAAGTGTAGTCACTGCTATAATGTAGGTGAATTATAATCACTGCTGTAATGTGGGTGAAGTGTAATCACTGCTGTAATGTGGGTGAAGTGTAGTCACTGCTGTAATGTAGGTGAAGTGTAATCACTGCTGTAATGTGGGTGAAGTGTAATCACTGCTGTAATGTGGGTGAAGTGTAATCACTGCTGTAATGTGGGTGAAGTGTAATCACTGCTGTAATGTGGGTGAAGTGTAATCACTGCTGTAATGTGGGTGAAGTGTAACCACTGCTGTAATGTGGGTGAAGTGTAACCACTGCTGTAATGTGGGTGAAGTGTAACCACTGCTGTAATGTGGGTGAAGTGTAATCACTGCTGTAATGTGGGTGAAGTGTAATCACTGCTGTAATGTGGGTGAAGTGTAACCACTGCTGTAATGTGGGTGAAGTGTAATCACTGCTGTAATGTAGGTGAAGTGTAATCACTGCTGTAATGTAGGTGAAGTGTAATCACTGCTGTAATGTGGGTGAAGTGTAATCACTGCTGTAATGTAGGTGAAGTTTAATCACTGCTGTAATGTGGGTGACAATGACTAGATCATCTTTTACTAAATGGTGTTTGAGGGATAAATCTTGGCTAAGACACCTGAAGAACTCCTCCTGTTCGTCGAATAGTATGAAGTTGTTTACCTGGGATAGTAGATAGAGGCATGGCTTAACATTCTAGCCTCTGTCAGTGCAGCACTCTGTTATTACATGCTTAGGCTCTGGGCTTGAATCTATGATCTTGCAACTGTGGAACAAGAAGGATACACAATAGTAGTGTGATACAAGTGGGCATTTTCTGAAAGGTGCTTTTACTCTGTCATTATGGCCAAGATTTTGTGTCTCCCCTACCCCCAACTGCCTGATGGGATATTATGGTCCCGCCAAAGTAAATGGCAATTTAAATGGCTGACACATCCACCAGGGTAGGCATGCCATGGCGGAGCAATTAAATCCTGGCGCAGAGCTTCATCACAGGTATGGTATGGTTATGGTTATAGCAATGGAGCAGGAACTAACATCAGTGCAGAGAGTTAACAGGGAAGCTAGGTATTAACCTTCAAGTTGTGAGGAGGATGCAGGGGACCATCAGAAAGAAGGAAGCATCAATGTGTCAGGCCGTGGCCTTCTGTCAGCACTGTTGACTTGAAACATTGGACCTCTGCAGGTGCTACCTGGCCTGCTGAGCATTTCCAGCCTTTACCATCTTTATTTAAGACCTGTAGCATCCTCAGAATTTTGCTTTTGACTTAATTAACAGCTCCCACTTGTTTACAATGCAGGAGAGAAATCATCTTCAAATAATCACTCGATCACAGTGGGGAAGATAACAGACAGCTGGACTGGCACTTTCACCCAGCCTAAGAGGGGAAAAAAAAGAAAATTTGCTGAATACATCTTTCACAAAAGCTGCAGACAACAGAATTTAAATTTGACAACTTGAAAAAAAAGTCAGCTGCAGCCTGAGCTGGTTCAACAGGCCATATTATGCAGAGAGCACAACTCTTAACACAACGATAAGTGGGGCGCACATTGTAATAATTATTCAAGGAGCCTGGGCAATCTGACTCGCTTGGGCCCACGCGCAGGTGACAGGCAGAGAAAGGGAAAGAGAGAGTCCAGCGCCGTGCCTTCTGGAACCATCCGTCAGAGCCACTCGCCCACGTGTGTAGGAGAGTGAAAGGAAAACAATGGTATTGTATAGCTAGCTTCAAGTGACACGGCCTGCTCACGAACACACGATACATCACCAGGGGCAAGTTACTCAGGCATCCATGTTGCAGATAAAGACCTGTCTGTGACTATTCAACCCACTTTGTACTTTTGAAAAGGATTTTCTTTGCATGTACGAGGGGCTACTTTATCAGTGGCTGAAGGAGTGAGCAGAGGGTCCTCCTCCCCCCTATTCCCTACCTCCCACACCACCCCCAACACTTCAAAGTCAATCCAATCTGTTATTAGAACATCAAGAGCTAAGCTTGTAATTGCTGGTACAGAATGCTTGGAGAGTCAGAGCAGAGCTGTTGAAACCACTGTATGCTTAACATTCAGATGAGTGACTGTGTTGCTGAGTCTGATAGCAGAGTGCTGTAAATTTCATTATGGTGTTATGCTTTACACAGAGGTAACTGGAGGGAAATATCCCTCACACTATCCCTGTCTGATTGTAGGGCTTGATGGGAACTGCTTCTATGGTTGGGGGGGAGAATGCCAAGTTTTTCCTGGATCGCTTATTCAGTAATGTAGAATTACAGAATGCTGTTCAATTCTATCCCCTTAGGCCCTACCAAGCAGTTTATTTGGCAAAGGTGCGCTGTGGTAAGATTTGCAGTGCTTGATTTCATAACCTGTCTTGGCAATACTTCTGATTTTTGTCTCGTGTGTGTGCGTGTGTGTGTGCGCATATGTGTACACGTGCATGTGTGCTGGTGTGTGTGTGTGCTTGTCTGTGTGTGTGCTTGTGTGTGCGCGTGCATATGTGTACACATGCATGTGTGCGTTTGTGTGTGTGCGCTTGTCTGTGTGTGTGCTTGTCTGTGTGTGCTTGTCTGTGTGTGCGTGCGTGTGTGCATATGCATGCGTGTTTGCGAGCGTGCGTGTGTGTGCATTTGTGAGTGCTTGTGTGCATATGCATGTGTGCGTGCATGTGTGCTTGTATGTGTGTGCATGTGCGAGTGAGTGTGCTTTTGCAAACAGTAAGTGAGCGATGGGTTCATGTTTTCAGCAGTGACCTTTCATTAGATCTCTCGCTCTGCCGATGCCCCTTTGATTCTTTAATGAGTGCAATCTCTCCCGTTGATAATAATATGCTGCCTCATTTTTATTGTTAGCCAGGCTTCTCCCTCGGTCAGTTCCTATGGTGTCTCCAAAATCACCTCCTGGAGCCGCTGAGTGTAAAAGCCAATACTGTGTGTGCAGTAGAGTAATATTCCATGGCCGGCAAGACTGCTTCTTCAGTGCCTGCTTCTCAAATACTTTGTTTTTGTTCAAATCTTGGAACGAGGCCAGGGACTGAATGGCTTCAGGTTTCACCAACACTTGCAGAGGCATCCAGGAATGAAAGCAAAGAAGACGAACGGAGGGACAAAGGCAAACTGTAGAAAGCAGACATGACTGCCCTCAGTCAAGGCGTACATCCCCAAGCCAAACTCTACTTTCCTCAGAGGCCTGAACATACTATTTCTCCTCGATTCTTGGCCAGCTGAATTAGGAGAGATATTCTCGGACTCTTCCAAAGGTGTGGCTTCTCACAGTCAGGAGGCCATCTCCTGAAAGCCTGAAACTTGCACAGCGCCTCCAAAACAGTAGGCCCACTTTCTGTTTCCCTTAACCAGTTAAGGTTTTACAGGCAACTACACACTCTGATTGTCAGGACTGACTGCCTTGTAATCTCTACTCTAAGCTCCTAGTTAAGGATTGGCAGGTCGTGGGGGAGTTTGGTCATTCTTCAACTGATTCATTTTCTTTTTAAAAAATAAATGTTAACAACACCTTTCTGCTGGGAGCCCTGGGACTGTTGTCAGTCAAGCACATTGTTTCCACAAAGTGGGTTTGAATGTGTAAAGCAAGCAGGAGCTGTGCCTCCTACATAACACCCTCCAGCAGACTGCATCACGATAGGTTGAACGTCGTCCTCCTGGCCTGTAGGTTTCTGTGATCGCTCGCAGCCCGGCGAGGCACATCCTTCCGACCTCCAGCCATGCAAACATGAATAGCTGAGCTGTTCCTGACTCGGAATTTTGATTTGATTTGATTTATTATTGTCACCTGTATTAACATACAATGAAAAGTATTGTTTCTTGCGCACTATACAGAAGAAACATACCATTCATAGAGAAGGAAACAAGAGAGTGCAGAATATAGTGTTACAGTCATAACTAGGATGTAGAGAAAGAGCAACTTAATGCAAGGTAAGTCCATTCAAAAGTCTGACAGCAGCAGGGAAGAAGTTGTTCTTGAGTCGGTTGGTATGTGATCTCAAACTTTTGTATCTTCTTCCCAACAGAAGAAGGTGGAAAAGAGAATTTCCAGGGTGCATGGGGTCCTTAATAATGCTGGCTGCTTTGCCGAGGCAGTGGGAAGTGTAGACAAAGTCAATGGACGGGAGGCTGGTTTGCGTGATGGATTGGGCTACGTTCACAAACTTTTGTAGTTTCTTACGGTCTTGAGCAGAGCAGGAGCCGTACTAAGCTGTGATACAACCAGAAAGAATGCTTTCTATGGTGCATCTGTAAAAGTTGATGTGGGTCGTAACTGACATGCCAAATTTCCTTAGTCTTCTGAGAAAGTAGAGGTATTCTTATCTATGGTGTCAGCATGGAGGGACCAGGACAGGTTGTTGGTGATCTGAACACCTAAAAACTTGAAGCTCTCGACCCTTTCTGCTTCTTCCCCATTGATGCAGACAGGGGCATGTTCTCCTTTATGCCTCTTGAAGTCGATGACTATCTCCTTCATTTTATTGACATTGAGGGAGAGATTACTGTTGCCGTACAAGTTCACCAGAGTCTGTATCTCATTCCTGCACTCTGGTCTGAAAGGTCAGGACTCTGGGTTCCCATGCACAATATCCAAGCTGGCATTCCTGTGGTAAGGGAATGCCATCATCTTTCAGTTGAGAGATTAAACTGAGGCCCCACAAAGCCAGGCTACTCTTAGATGGGCATAAAAGATTCTGTGGTACTAATTCAGAGAAGAGCATTGGTGCCTTGGCCCTGGCCAATCTTTATCCTCTAGTCAATATCATAGGTTAAAGTGTCATTCTCTCACTGCTGTTTGTTGGACCTTGCTTTGCAGAAATTGATTGTGACACTAAAGTGATTAAACTTTTGAAATTATTTCATGGTATGGGTCTTGAGGCTGTGCAATTTGCTTTACAAGTGTGTGTTCTTTATCTAAATCTCCCCAGCAGTGGGGACCCATTTTATCATCAAAACCTCGTTTACCGGGTGGGATTTTGCAGTCCGACCTGCCAATGGGATATTCTGGTCTTACCAA
Source organism: Carcharhinus amblyrhynchos (assembly GCF_965287045.1). Classification (NCBI taxonomy): domain Eukaryota; kingdom Metazoa; phylum Chordata; class Chondrichthyes; order Carcharhiniformes; family Carcharhinidae; genus Carcharhinus; species Carcharhinus amblyrhynchos. The sequence continues at coordinate 53,598,406 of NC_137329.1, forward strand.
AGGTAACTTCCCCCTGGGATGGGTGAGCAACTCAAAACACTGTAAACATCAGCAGGACTGGGAAATCCCGCTGGAAAACACGCCGTTGGGTGGGGGTTGTGGGGGGGGGGGTCAGAAAATCCAACCCACATTTTCACTTGCACACACTGTCTGATGAGATGTGGCGTTGGCTGGTACAGGGTAACATCTGGGAACCTGGTCTAACCCATCTATCCAGTAGAGAATAAGTGCTACAAACAGATGGGAGAATGAGACAGAATATGAGGCAGAGAGATTAAAATGAAGGGAATGCAGTTTATTGTCCAATTAGTCTAAAAGTTTTCTAATGCTTAGAATGTAAAGTTCAGACATGGACTCTGCCCATTGCTTTGATGTGGATTCCCTCTCATTGTTACATCCTTATTGGCATAATTTCTTTTTGCTAGAGCCATGTTGATTTTGGGTCCAATCAAATTTCTCCATTCTCGGTCCTGACCTATTCATCTCTGAGTTAAAAGTTTATTTATTAGTCGCAAGTAAGGCTTACATTAACATTGCAATGAAGTTACTGTGAAAGTTTAGGAATCAGTCAGTTTTCAATAATATGTTTCATATTCCACCAGCACGTAGAATTGATTGCAGGAATGACTGACCATGTCTTCTCAGGTACTGATAACTGAGTGAGGCATATTAAAGGAGAGGGTCCCTGTTAACGATCTCCACCAACGGGACTCCCCCCTCTACCTGACTCACCGCCCAGTTACAGCCAGAGAGAGCAGAGTGCTGTGATCCAGTCATGTCTGGGAGGCTGGAGGTGATGCTGGAGCTGTGCCAATGCACTTTCTGTGCCGCTGCATATTCTTGGTAAGCTGGCCCCATTTTCTTCCAATCCTATTCACCCATGACGAGTTCTTTAATAGCTGGATCGCTGGATCAGCGCAAAGTGCCACATAGAATTAGTGGGAGTGTGCAGGGGAGCGGTGCGTTTCCAAAAGGCTGCACTAAATATTCAAGGCACTGAGTTTGATTTGCAACCTTTGACTCTGACAACCAAGGAGCTGCCATGCTTGTATGTTTGCTTTTAACACTAATTTTCTTTTTAATATACTGTTATTGTTCATGTCTGCTTTTTGCATTTACTTAGATATTTCTGCTTTCCATTTCCCCCCCATTTTTTTGTACATTTCATTTGCTTATCTTTTTATGTTTGTTCCCCATGTTTTATTTTCTTTTGATTTCCTTTAATATTTCTGATTTTGCTTCCCTTTGTGTTGTTATCTTACTCATGCAATGAGCATCCAGACCAATTAAATAAAACTGTCAGAAGGCCTCAACTTCACCTCAGGGAAGCATTAAGCACCAAGGCCAATGGCAACAAAGCTCCTTGGATAAGGAGTATTTCACTCTTTGATTCTTTTTGATGTGTGTCCATGGCAAAAACTGATGAACCAATCATTTACCTCAGTCCTATGTTTGGAACATTGCTGTGCACAAAATGGCTACCACATGGCTACAAGATGTGCAGATTAGGTGAATGGACTGTGGTAAATGCATGTGGTTATGGGGAATGGGCTGGGTGGGGAGGTTTGCAGTCCTAGGCCTGGGTAAGATTCTTTTCTGCGATTCAGTGTGATTCAATAGACCTAATGGTCACCTTCTGAAGAATAGGATGATGATCTTTACGTGGAGAGTGCTTGTTGACAGCAAGCTCAGATCACACTGGGTATATTTCCCAGGATTTAAATTCAGTGGTGAGTTCTGTTCTGGTTGAGATGAGGTGAGGAAAGTTGGAAGAAAGAGTAGACCTATCAATAGGTTGAAGGCCTTTGGGCAGGAACCCTACTTATCAAATTTGTAGCTTTTGGAAGCAGGTAGGTAGCAGATGGAGGAACGTTATTGTGAAGTTTATTTATTTAGTTAGTTATTAGTGGCACAAGCAGGCTTACATTAACACTGCAATGAAGTTACTATGAAAATCCCCTTGTCGCCATACTGCGGTGCCTGTTTGGGTATACTGAGGGAGAATTTAGCATGGCCAATACATCTAATCAGCATGTCTTAACCATGGGAAGAAACCGGAGCACCCAGAAGAAACACACGCAGACACAGGGAGAATGTGCAGACTCCACACAGTAACTCAAGCCAGAAATGAATTTGGATCCCTTGTATTGTTCCCAGCATGGATCCTGATTTGATCTGGTTTAAAGTGAACTTTCCTGCCAATATTTCAAGGATTCTAACAGAAAATGCTGGAAAATCTCGGCAGGTCTGAGAGCATCTGTGGAGAGAGAATAGAGCCAATGTTTCGAGTCTCTTGATCAAAGCGTTGTGCTCCCTCCACAGATGCTGTCAGACCTGCTGAGATATTTCCAGCATTTCCTGTTTCTGTTTCAGATTCCAGCATCAGCAGTATTTTATTTTCTATTCCCCTGATTCTGTGTGCGCACGGAATTAGGACTAAGTCAATAGCCCTAGCAGCTGTTATTAATTTGCAGGATGTGGACATCATTGGCAAGGCCAGCATATATTGCCCATCCCTCATGACCGTAGATAAAGTGGTGTTGAACCAACTTCTTGAATGCATCTAAGTGGTTTGATAGCACACTTCAGAGGGCAATTAAGATTCAAGCATGTCACAGCTGCATAACAGGCATTTCCTCCAAGTGGTTGGTGAGTTAAGAGTTGGTGTGTATATGTTAGTCCCCTTTTAAGTTATGAGTGAATCAATTCAAAAATAACCCAACAGTCAAACTTGATTCTTAAGCAAGATAAAGGATTACTGCAAAACTACTAGGTTAAGTTACTTCAGTGAAAGTTGTGAAATGAATAACCAAATACGAAGAGTAAAATGCAGATAAAAGTAAAAGATGACATTTGTTCAGGCCTTTGAGATATCTTTGCAGGTCCATTGCTTGAAGTTGAAGTGTTGGTTGTCTGGAGTGATGGGTTGTGTTCAGCTACTGCGATGGCTTTTGTAGTCAATCATTTGGTGTTTCTCCTTTCAGATGGACTCAGCAGGTAGAGCGAGTAAAAATTCCCTTTCTTTATTGATTCTGCTGGCATGATACTTGAATACAGTAAAAAGTATTTTTTTCAGCACTTCAAGGATGATTTCTAGATAACTTCCTCTGTGATCCCCAGGAGCAGAGTGAAACCTGGCTCCCACATGCTGATCACAGTTAGTTCAGCTGAAAGCTGAGGATTGGAGCTGATTTCCTGAGATCTCTTGGGTTCTCTAAACAAAATGGCTATTCCCAACCAGACTTTATACAATTCAACACTCAAAATGGCTCCTGTTCAAAACTGTCCAGTCATTCTTCCATATTAAGCTTGAGGTGAACCCAGGCTTGGTGACACAGTCCTGTCCCTTTTAGCCTCAGTAACTAACCTTTTAACAGTCTCATCCATTAATTTGAATGATTGCATTCATGACGGCAGCACGGTGAAACAGTGGTTGCACTGCTGCTTCACAGCGCCAGGGACCCGGGTTCAATTCCAACCTGTGTGCGGAGTGTGAACATTCTCCTTGTGTGTGCGTGGGTTTCCTCTGGGTGCTCTGGTTTCCTCCCACAGTCTGAAAGATGTGCAGGTTAGATGCGTTGACCCGAACAGGTGCCAGAGTGTGGCAACAAGGGGAATTTCATAGTGACTTCATTGCAGTGTTAATATAAGCCTTCCTTGTGACTAATAAATAAACTTTAAACTTAATTCTTCCAAGTTTAGTGAGATAGGAAAATGCTATTCATACCTCTAGCCAAGCCATTGTCAATGGATTTCTGTCTGCCCTTGTGGAAATACATCTTGAATTTCAAACATCTTTGCATGCCTGGTTATGAATACATGCAATCCAGCTGGGGCCTTCTGGAATCTTGACCATTTTGGCAATTGTATAAAGTCAGGTGATTTTTGGCAGCCATTTTTAAGGCTTCTTGTGTCCATTTAAAATGTAGATGAACTAGTTTTTTACAAAATCTATATTAGAATTACACGTTTGATACAATCACATTTGCTGTGGGTTTAGGCCAGATCAGGTAAGGATGGCAGATTTCCTTCCCTAAAGGAAGATATTGAAGCAGATAAGTTTTTAATGACAATCCTTAAGGTTTATGGTCACTGTTATTGCTGTGGTGTGGAGGAAGGTGTTAGACTGGGGTGGGCACAGTAAGAAGTCTCACAACACCAGGTTAAAGTCCAACAGGTTTACTTGGAACCACGAGATTTCAGAGCACTGCTCCTTCATGAGGTGAGTGGAGAGTTGGTTTTACAAGCACACACATATAGACACAAACTCAATTGCAAGATAATGGTTGGAATGTGAGTCTTTACAGGTAATCAAGTCTTTACAGGTACAGACAGTGCGAGTGGAGAGAGAGATAATCACAGGTTAAAGAGATGTGAATTGTCTCAAGCCAGGACAATTAGTAGGATTTTGCAAGCCCAGGCCAAATGGTGGAGGGTTACAGATAGTGTGACATGAACCCAAGATCCCGGTTGAGGCCATTCTCATGTGTGTGGAACTTGGCTATCAGCTTCTACTTGGCGATTCTTGCTGCTAGCCTTTTTATTCCAGACTTATTGAATTAACTAATTGAATTTAAATCCCCCACCTAGCAGAGCTGGATTATAAAGTCATGTGTCTATTATTAATCCAGGATTACCGATCCACTCATGTAACTACCATGGTGCTGACTCCCTCATTCGGGGTATCCGCTATTAGACAAATGAACCAAATAGCTGCCTCCTTTGCTGTGTAATTGACTCCAGCATGAAAGAAGGCCATTGATTCCTGTGCTTTTTACCTACCCAGAGAATAATACCACATCTGGATCTGCTAGGTTTATTGCCTTCCTCCTTCCTGACTGGGTGGCCAGTGTAGTCTGCTCTGTTGTTGACAACCACGCTGAAAGATTGATGATCTCGATGTAATCATTGTGTGTTTATTAATGACGATAGCAAGCAAACCCATCAGTAATTTTCATTAACGCTTACCTATATAACGGAGAATTAAGTGTGATACTAGTGAGACTTGCATGATGTATAAAACTGCTCATGTACCTGAATGATATGCAAAATATTCTCTCGTACGACGTGTTCAGCACAAGCAACTTTTATATTGACACTGCATTATTTCATCTGCTGGCTGGCTCTAGGGATATACGCTGCTGGCTCAGTGCCACACAGGGTCTGTGGAGGTGGTGAGCTGGTGTGATGGGGGGTGGTGGGGGGGTGGGGGGAGGGGGAGGTGACAGTGAAATTGGTCTTACCAGTTGGGTATGCTTTATCAAAAACCGTCAGGGCTGATTGCATTTTATATCATTTTGGTTTTCTTATACCGTATATTAACTTACATTACAATATCTATTAGTGTCACAAGTAGGCTTACATTAACACTGCAATGGTGTTGCTGTTAAAATCCCCCAGTCGCCACACTCTGGCATCTGTTCAGTGACGCTGAGTAAGAATTTACTATGGCCAATGCACCTCACCAGCACGTCTTTTGGACTGTGGGAGGAAACTGTAGCACCCGGAGGAAACCCATACAGACAAGGGGAGAATGTGCAAACTCCACACAGATAGTGACCCAAGCTGGGAATCGAACCTGGGTTCCTGGTGTTGTGAGGTAGCAGTGCTAAGCACTGTACCACCGTGCCACCCAATATCCTAAGCCTAGGTTCATTATCGTCTAAAGTAAATAACATGGGGAGAAAAATAAGATGTCTCACTGAATAATAACTACAGGGTATCAGTAATAAGTTTCTGTTTAACATGTTCATCATAAAAATCACAAGGCAGATGGTGCAAACAACTGGACTTCCCACGCTAAAGGACCATAAGGATCAAAAAAAGTGCAGTATTTGGAGGTAAAGGATCGGTAGTGATAACAAACTGACAGCCTATTTTACACTTGGCCTGGCTTTCTTGGCTATCACCCAAGCCAATTTATCTCCACCACCTGTGAACCTGCCACAAGTACTAAAATAAAAGTAAAAGACTGCAGATGCTAGAATCTGAAACAAAAACAGAAGATGCTGGAAGATCTCAGCAGGTCTGACAGTATCTGTGGGGAGAGAATAGGGCCAATATTTCAAGTCTGGATGACCCTTCACCAGAGCTTACGAAGACTGATCTAGACTCGAAATGTTGGCCCGAATCTCTCTCCACAGATACTGTCAGACCAGTACAGATATACCAGATGCAACAGGGTAAATGCTGGCAAACAGATTATGAATATAACTGAACAATTACAGCTCAGAAAGAGGCCATTTGGCCCATCATGTCCAAACCAGCTCTCTGGAAGAATAACTCAATTAGTTCCACTCCCTCTTGAACTCCTTGTGGCCCTGCAGGTATTTTGCTACAGATAACCATTTAATCCTCTTCTGAAGGCCCCGATTGAATCTGAATCTGGCCTCTACCACATTCTCAAGGCTGTGCATTCCAGATCCTAACCACGCAATGCTTAAAATAAAGTTTGACTTCACATCACTCTTGCTGCTTTTGCCAATCACCTTAAAATACCCTGTATTAAATCTGTTCTAAATTTATGTTATTTTTAAATGTAGAAGGCTGCTATAATTCCTCAACAAAAATACCTAGAGCGATACGTGCGAGGTTTCAACCATGGTTCAGAGTGTGCCACTCTTGCCTCTTGGTAAGAAGGCTCTGTGCATTGGTACTACTCTAGTGATGTGAGCACAAAATCTTGGTACTACAGTGCAGTCTAACAAGTTGAAGGCCACTGCCACCCAGATGAGTGTTAGTCTGGACTATTAGAGGATGATTACCTGTGAATCATTATCCCAGAATGAATTAGAATGATAGCAAAGGAGAATGATAGTACAAAAGAGTAAGTTTGGTAGAAATAAAATTAAATAATCTCTTGAGGGGCGGAGTGTATGTAACCATTTCAGAACGGAATTTTCTTTCCTTGTTGCTAAAATGGTTCCTTTTCCTCCTTTTTACCTCATTGTTTTCTGTCACTGTTCTCATCTCACTGTCTCATTCCTTGAACCTGAAGTTCTGACACTGCGAAGAAATCAGGGGAGTCTCAGGACTTACTTTACAGATTGTTCTGGGGAGCTGGGTTCAAATCTCACCATGGCAGATGGTGAAATTTGAATTCAGTAAAAGTCTAATGATAATTATGGGCGGCACAGTGGTTAGCATTGCTGCCTCATAGCGTCAGGACCCGGTATGATTCTCAGCCTGGGGTCAGTGTCTGCATGTTCTCCACATGTCAGGGATAGGGCAGACTTGATGGGCCGGATGGCCTCTTTTTGCACAGTAGGGGTTCTGTGGTTCCTTAAAAGGCTGCAATGATGATGCGTGCAAATTTGGTATGGATTCTGTGCATGAGGACATGAAGCCTATACGGTATTTGTACAGTCACATACATTAGGGGGTAGGTGTCTACATGATTATCCACATTAGAATGTGGGGTGTGTATGGATTCTGTACACTAAAATATTCAGTCTTTTTTTTGATCTGTACAGGATTACATACCTTAATATATGGTGCCTGTATGGAATCTGTAGTCAGATGTACTTTGGCAAGGGAGCTGTCAAAATTCTGTACAACATTAGGTTATTAATGTGAAGTTCAGCAAAGTTACCTGCATGAGGAGCTATAGTTTTAACAGATAATTCACCATGAGAACACGGGTTCTGTATGCAGCCTATGATTATCTAGAGTAAGACGTGCCTTTAAGAATGGCTTCTGGCCGTGTTGTCGGCTTTCATTTATTTTATCTGGAAATGCAAGTAACCTGCAGTGATTCATTCCTGCACTGTTCATTTTCTTCTGATTACATTTAGTCACGGAAGCGGGCGGAGTTTAACTGTAAAGCACTGGCAGCCTCTGCCTGACTCTTTTGGGAAACCAGATGGTGGATGCCACATGCAATTCATGTCAGGACTAGTTAAGCCAGAGCCCTTGCAGGATCTGTCCTGAAACATAGCCGTCGGTTTTGAACTTGCAGCAGTATCCAGCTGCCCCTCGAGGAGAAGAGAGAAGTGAGAAGGAAGATTTGCTGATCACGGGTGTCTGTGCTCACAAGATTTATGATTGATGCCATTTCTGAGTCTGTACATTCTGGGTAAGATCAGGTTACTGAAGAAAAGAAATTGCAGCAAACTTCATCTGTGAAATAATCCATTGGCAAACTGTGGGTTATATACACAGACTGGCACAAGGCATTCCAGTCTTATTTAATGTTGACTAAATCTTCTTATCAACAATTCTCCATGAACATGTGAAAACACAGACATGCATACATACATATATATTAACACAAAGACAAACACACACAGGCATACACACAGAACTTCACACAGACATAACATACATACTGACAGAAACAGACTTGCATGTGGGAATACATATATACCCACAAAGGCATGCAAAGATATACATGCATCCTCATATGTAGGGAAACAGACAGACATAAACACACACAGACACACAAGTAGACATATACATACACAGAAATACAGCTATACCCACACAGACATATATACGTATACATAAAAGTATAGCTATGCACGCACAGACATGTATATACATATATAGAAATACAGCTGTACACACACAGTCATGCATATACATACACAGAAATAGAGGTATACACACAGACATTCATATACATACACAGATATACAGCTATACACACACAGGCAAACATATACATACGCAGAAATAGAGATAGACATACACACACAGTCTTTCATGTACACATATGCACAGACATATGCACATTCAGATGTGTATACACATACAAACAGAGATGTATAACACACACAAACCCACATACATATGCAAACATGTATAGAGACACACATGCAGGCATACACACACACAGGCATAACAAATATAGACATTAACACAAGTGTACTTGCAGTTGCACACGCACGTAGGTATTTATTCATACACTTATTTATCCACATACATGAACATGTGTACAGCAACAGATAAAGACATACATGCTTTCACAAAGATGCATATATAAAAACACACTAATATATGCACAAATACACATGCATACAGATCCATTGCATGTTCACATACATACAGATATGCACACACACCTACATGCGGATACACACAAACACACACACACACAACCCCCGACATACACACAAATACACCTATACACACATGCACACATACAAATAAGGCCAACATTTAAGGATGTAACGATTTGCTGATACAGAATAAAATACACTGCAATAACTTCCAGCCGAGCAATACCTACCAAGGTTTCATCCCTTACCTGTGATCTGACAAAAGTGATCTCAACAAGGCAGCAGTCGGGTTGCTATGACTAGCCTCCATGTTCAGAGTTAAATAAAAGGAACAAAACAACGGATGATTGCTATCCAGTGACCCCTACTGGATGAGTGCTGATGCCGATATGTCAGCTGGGAATGGATCAAGCTCAACTGTAGTGGTATCCATTAACAAACAGCCTGCTAGCATTCTCAAAGGTTCGGTATGAAGGTTGGCTACTTGGGCAAAATGTGAAAGAACTATCAGTACCCATGGAACCGTGTCCGGCAAGTGTCGGGCATCTGCTCGGAGAGATTAGAAAAGCAAGGAGCTATTTCAGTCTGTAAGGATCTTTTAACATTTCAGATATTTACAAAAAGAAGAAGCAGGTCCAACATCAGGAATAACACATTTATCCAGCAACTCTCATGAATCTCATGATGTCCTAAAAGTATTTCACAACCAATGAAATACTTTTGAAGTGTAGGCACTCTTCTATAGGTAATACAGTGGAAACAGTTTGGTTGAGGGATATATTTCGCCAAGGAAATTGGAAGAACACCTCTGTTGTCCTAGAGCTTTCACTATTTCATATCTGCCTGAGAAAGTAGATAAGGCCTGGGTTTACCACCTCATGCAAACATGAGCACTGAAGACAGTGTAGCACTCCCTCAGTATTGCACTGAAATGTCAGCCTGGGATAATATGCTCAAGTTTCTAGAATGGGGCCTGAAGCCACAACATCCTGACTGTCCAGTGGAAATGATACCAACTGTGTCAAGGGTGACCTTCTTAATACTACAGCCTGACATCAAATGCCACCTTACAAGACAGCTTCCGGTGAAGAACTAAAACAGTCATGCAGATCTCCTTCCAAGCGGTGTAGTTGCATCAGCTCCTGTTTGCAGGTTCTTGGAGGGTTTGGGGGGTGGGGGAGAGAAGCAGCAAAATTTAAAAACCAGAGGACTGATATAAAACCTGAGATTGGTTAACATTTAGTACGAGTCCTCTGTCAAAACCCAAACCATCTCCAATTAGAATGCCAACCCATTTTTCCCTAAATCTGGATGCTGGATGACTTGTTGAGGTATTTATTTCATCATCAGTAGTCCAGATGTAGCGGCTTCTATTCGGAAATCTGGGAGTACAATGAAATTGCAATTATCCATCCCTTCCAAAATATTTCACAGTTGATCAATTACATGGTGGCATAGTGGTTAGCACTGCTTCCTCACAGGTTCAATTCCCAGCTTGGGTCACTGTCTGTGTGGAGTTTGTACGTTCTCCCTGTGTCTACGTGGGTTTCCTCTGGATCCTCTGGTTTCCTCTCACAGTCCAAAGATGTGTGGGTTAGGTGGATTGGTTGTGTTAAAATTGCCCCTTAGTGTCAGGGAGACTGGCTAGGGTGAAAGCATGGGGTTATGAGGATAGGGCCTGGGTGGGATTGTGGTTGGTGCAGACTCGATGGGGCAGGTGGCCTCCTTCTGCACTGTAGGATTCTATGATTCTACAAGGAAACCAGCAAAGACCCACAAGTGAGGTACATTTGTTCTTTGAGGGATGAACGTTGACTAAGGGACCAGGCAGTCTCCATGTTACTCTTCAAAAAAGCCCAAAGGATTTTTTGCTTCTAGTGAAACAAGTGCAGCTATAAATCTGAAAGGAATGATGTTTGTTTCCTCCAGAGAATTCCCACACCTCTGAAAATGATATAAGTAGATGTAGAGTTATTTCCTCCTGTGCAGAATTCAAAAGCGAGTGGCCATCAATACAGGAGAGCGATTAATGGATCTGTTAAGGATTTCAGGAGATCCTTCTTTACACACAGACTGGTGAAAACATGAAGCTCACTGCCGCAGAGGGTGGTTGAAGTGAACTTCACGTGAAGGGATTAAGGTGAATAGTATAAATCCATTGAATGAGAAGCTAGATGGGTAGGTGAGGAAGAAAGGAATGGAAGACTGTGATGACAGCTGAGATGGAATGAAAAAAAAGACTTGAATTGATATAATGATCATTACAAAGCCCTTGATAGCAGTGCAGTCAACGTTGTAATGTAGAAGATGCAACATCTATTTTATGCACAGCAAGCTCCCATAATCAGCAGTTGATGGTGATGAGAACATCTGTTTTAGTGAAGTTGGTTAAAGGGATAAATATTGGATAAATAAGGCTTGTCTGGATCAGAAACATGGGCACAGATCTGTTGGACTGATTTCTCTGCTGAAGTTACAATCATAGAACAATTTCAAGATAGAAGAAAACCATTCAGCTCCATGGGTCCATACTGGCTCCCTGCAAGAGCAATTTAGTTAGTATCACTCCCTGACCTTTTCAGGGTAGCCTTGTATTTTTTGTTTTCCCTTCAGATGATTATCCAATTCCCTTTTGAAAGTTGTGATTGAATCTACCTCTCTCACACGCTAAGGCAGGATGTTTCAAATACTAATTGTTCACTACATAAAATATAAATTCCCTCTTGTCGGCTTTAGCTCTTCTGTTAATAGCTGATCCTGACCCTTTCGCCAATGAGAACAATCTTTATCTAATCTGTCCAGACCTTTCATAATTTAAACATCAAGGCTGTGATTCTCCCAAAAGAGTTCTAAGTGCTGAATTCACGGGAAAACTGGTGTAAAGATTGTTATTTCAGTGGGAATTCAGACTTGAATCTCCCACACTCTGCGCACTGCAGAGGTCACAATCGTGAATATCATTAAAGGCTTGGGGGAGGCGGGGCCTATTCACAGCTCCAGATCTCCGCGCATGCACGGTAGTCGTGATCTGTCAATCAGCACTTTGCTGGCCAGCTCAATCGCTGGCCAGCCTGGGACCCTCGCATTGCTCCCACTCCTGACACCTCTGTGGCCCGATCATGGCCCCATTACCATTCTTGTAGTCAGCCCCCTCTGCCCCCACTCCCCCACACCGTGCCAGATCGCCCGATCTTCAGCACCCACCACCATGCCCCCCTCCACCGCCCCCCACCAGCTGTGACAAATTCTCCCATCTGCCGCCTTCCCCCACCACAGCCACCCATCCTCCTCTGCGGGAGGCAACCTGGCAGACAACCCCTGTCCCCTGGCAGGCTCCCCTCCTCCCCTGGGAGACAGACAGCTTTGTTCTGATATCATCCCCCCCCACCCCGCCCTCCCGCCCCCCCCCCCCCCCCCCCCCACACACACACACCCACCACCAGCTCACCCTGATCACTGGCCTCCCTCCAGCCCTGACTGATCCAGTTTATAGAGTCACAGCAGGAACACCCCCCCACCCCCATTGATCGCCCTAGGCCCCACCTCCAATAGGCCCTACCCTCTAGGCCCTGCCCCCTTGACACTGCCCGATGTCCAGTGGGCAGTGCCCCCGGCAACCATCAGATTCCACTAATGTCCAGATATGTTTAAAGATTGGCACTTTCCCCAGATACCTGTCTTTCTATATCCCTAACCCTGGTCCGATTTTATTCAGCCTTTTGGTATCGAGGCTGGAATTGTTCAATCTCGCCCTTGGCTGCAATTATCCCTTCACTCTGTTGTGAATAAAGATTTAGCTGAGAGCCAAGTTCTCCATCCTCCCTGGGGGGTGACAGAGCAGAGAATTCCGGCCTGGATCTTTTTCATCCCACTCTCAGTGTCTGGCCTGTAAGCTGGTGCAGCATGGCGATGTGCAGTTTGGGTTTGCTGAGTGCCCTAAACTGTGAAATTGTGATTGCTGCCAACCTGCTATCAAAGGTTCAGTGCCATTAACAAGAGCAAAAACCCAACTTGCGTGCAATCTGGCTGCAGGATGGCATCGGGAAAGGACAAGATTGGCTTTGCCCATGTCTGACCAGAAATGTTTCAGAGAACGGGGAGGAAAGAAGGAAAAATTGCCGACATGTGATGGTGAGGCATGAGGTTAAGTTTAAAGTTTATTTGCTAGTGTCACAAGTCGGCTTACATTAACACTGCAATGAAGGTCTTGTGAACTTCACTCTGGCACCTATTTGGATACACTGAGGGAGAATTTAGCATGGCCAATGCATCTAACCAGCACGTTTTTTGGAGTGTGGGAGGAAACCAGAGCACATGGAGGAAACACATGCAGACATGGGGAGGATGTGCAGACTCTGCACAGACAGTGACCTGAACTGGGAATCGAACCCGGGTCCCTGGCGCTGTGAAGCAGCAGAGATGAGATTTTCTAAAATGAGTGAAGGTTATTGCTTTTTCCCCTCCAAAATGTGAGAAAGAATTGAAAAGTCTTTGACTATATTGATTGTCTATTGCTTGTAAGGGTCCAGCCTAGGATTAGGTTGCTCCTTTAATCTGTAATTGTTAGCAAGTGAATGGGTAATTACATGGGACTCTGCGCGATTGTGAATTGTTTGTTGGCCTAGTGTCGCTGGGTAATTGACTTTGAGAGAGGGGTGTATTCATGTGTGAGGCACATTGCATGACTTTTGTCACACCAGTGAATGGGAATAGAGGCGAGGGCAGCATTCATGAGGCCTCTCTTTGTGACCTTACAGGAGTTTATAAAGATGGCAAACGAAAAATGGCAAGTAATTAAAATGATTCAAATATGAAGTTTATTTTTAGTGCCTGCACAAAAATATGATTGTCATTAACATTCAATGAAGTCAATCAACCCAAATTGCAAAAAAGATCCATTGGTTAATCTTACACTAGTGCTGGAAACAACTTGTGAGATCTTGATAAAAGATGGCAAGTATTCTTTAATAATTTGGTAAACAGTGAAATGAATCTCAAATGCTTTGTGAATGTTGGCTATGTTGTTAAATAAGTACAGTGTTGGCTGAGATATTAGCCACATGTAGCTAATTGGAAATCCAAATGTTACATTACTGTTCCTTTAAATAAAAAATGAGCAATATACATGTTAGGCATGTGGTCTCAATACTTACATTCATATTACATGTGCATTGTGTGCACTGTATTTTGATCATTGTGACTTACTTCCTTGATTGTCATTTATTAAGTAAATATGCAAGCATTTCCTTGGCACAGCCATTTTCAACTGCTTCATTAATGTTCTTCTCTCCTTCATAAGGTCAGAAGTGGAGATTTTTGATGATGACAATGTTCAACACCATTCTGACTCCTCAGATACTGATGCAATCCATGCCCAAGTGCAGCAAGACCTGGACAATATTTAGATTTGAGCTGACATGTGGCTAGTAACATTTCTGGCACACAAGTGCCAAGGCAATGACCATTTCCAACAAGACAGTGTCTAACCGACTCCCCTTGTTCCACAGCATTACCAGTGCAGTATCGCTCTCAACATCCTGGGGTTACCATTATCCAGAAACTGATCTAGCCATATAATTACTATGGCTACAAGAGCAGGTCCAAGGCTGGAAATTCTTCAGGGAGTAACTCACCTCCTGACTCCCCAAAGCTTGTCCATCATTTACAAGGTACAAATCAGGAGTGTGGTGGAATAATCCCCACTTGGCCGAATGAGTGCAGCTCCAACAACATTAAAGAAGCTGAATAATATCAGACCAAAGCTGTCTGTTCAACTAGCACTCCGTCTACAAACTTAAACGTTAATTTGCTCCAACACTGGCATACAGTGGAAGCAGATTATGCCATCTACAAGATACACTGCAGCAACTTATGGGCAGCACGATAGCACAGTGGTTAGCACTGCTGCTTCACAGCTCCAGGGACCTGGGTTCGATTTCCAGCTTGGGTCACTGTGTGGAGTTTGCACATTCTCCTCGTGTCTGCGTGTGTTTCCTCCGGATGCTCCGGTTACCTCCCACCTTCCAAAGATGTGCAGGTTAGGTCGATTGGCCATGCTAAATTGCCCCTTAGTGTCCTGAGATGTGTAGGCTAGAGGGATTAGTGGGCAAATATGTAGGGATATGGGGGTAGGGCCTGAGTAGGATTGTGGTCAGTGCAGACTCGATGGGCCAAATGGCCTCCTTCTGCACTGTAGGGTTTCTATGATTTCTATGAAATCACCAAGGCTCTTTCAACAGCACCTTCCAAACCCGCAACCTCTGCCAATAAGGATAAGGGTAGCAGATGCATGCAAACATCATCTCCTGCAGGTTCCCCCCCAGGTCACGCACGACCCTGACTTGAAAACGTATCGCCATTCTTTCATTGTTGCTAGGTCACAATCCTGGAACTTCCTTACCAACATGCCTACATCATGTGAACTGTAGCAGTTCAAGATGGCGTCTCACCACCATCTTAATTAAGAAGGCAATTATGAGGGCAACGAACGCTGGCCTTTTTAAATGTGCATTTACCTGTATTGTGTAAAGTGTTTTCTACTGCACCTGCTACACCTGTGCCTTGTCAGCAATTTCTATTAGCCACTCTGTTAGTAATACTTGTGTAACAATTTATCAAGTTATTAATAAGTGCTCCTTTGTGTATCTTGGATTATTAGTATGAAATGCTCATACTGTTATACACTCGGTTATCACTACGAAGGACACTTATGCTATACAGCTGGGCTTTTTTGAGAGGAGATATCAGTATGCGTGAGGCACAAAGAAACCCATAACGATGTTTAATTCTCTGAGTAAAGAGACTGTAAAACCTGCACAGGCACAGTATAAAGTACACTCTCTTTGCTGAATTTAGTGACTGCAATGGTTGCCCTGTCCACCAAACAGAAACCACATAACTCACATTTAGTAACTAGCATTTACTACCAATAAGTGGAATGTAGGAGTCAGTTTTCCACAGCACATCTCAGGAGTGGATTTGGAAAATATAGATCAGAAGATATACATGGCTTGTCGAGATCCTGGTAGAAGCCCATTCTCCTTTGGGACTATGCCTGAAAGATCCAAAGGGTGCTTTGGATTCTCACATCTCTCTTCAGTGATGGTGAAACCCTGGTGCAAGTTAAGTTTGTAGCATCTAAGACTTGTATCCACATAGTTCTCCATCTCAATTCAGAACTCTGATGTGTGCAACAACAAAATCACCTCCAGATCTTGAGCAAGATCCAAGTGAAATTAATTGATGACGGAAGGAAAGACATTGCAAGGAGGGAGAGAGGTCCAAAGATGTGCAGGTTAGGTGCATTAGCCACGCTAAATTGGCCCTTAATATTCTAGGATGTGTAGGTTAAAGGGATTAACAGCCTAAATATGTGGGGATAGGGTCTGGGTGGGATTGTTGTTGGTGCAGACTCGATGGGCGGAGTAGCCTCCTTCAGCACTGTCGAGATTCTATGATACTATAGTTTACAATAAGCTGTCAGGAAATACCCTGGGACAGGAGGCAGTCTCACAATGGCATCTTTACCAAAGGCTCATCGTATGGTCAGAATGAAGCTATGACTGAGAAAGCTGCAAAAGGAAATTACAGTTCATATTCATCCCTATTTTTGTAAATTAATCATTTTGCTTTCCAAGAACTTAAGTGTATTTTTATTATTCTTTTCTCCCTTCCTCTCCTTTTATTCCCAGTTATTTTTATGCCTCCCCAGGAGGTTACAAGGCTGCAGGTTTGAGGAGATGGGGTGCACAGGAGATTGGGGAAAGGAGGCAATGGGAGTATAAAGTGTCCAGTTATAATCCTGAGTGTGGAGCAAGCTTGGTGGACCAACAGGTCTTTCCCTGTCCTTTCCTTGTGTATGTTCAGATTGCAGCTTTAGGAGGTGATTCCCATAATCTTTAATTCCTTGGGATACCAGGGCAATCCTATTATGGCATATCATACTCTCTGCAGTTTGGACCAGGTGCCCCTCTCCACATTCCATAGTATGGTGACAGTAGCCAGTGTGCATTATCACTGGAGTGTTTGGTGAGCGGTGCGCCTCCGCTGAGAGTGTGTTTGAAACTGGTCAAACCTGGAATGAGATTGACAAGGGGCTGTTGGTTTATTAATCCAGGTTCATGTTTTTCATTAAAAGTTTAGTGTAACACTGGAGAGAATTCATCAGGACAATGTTATGATAACGGAACAGCGTATCAGTCTTTGTTTGAATAGTCTACAGCACAGCATTGGCCAGGAGGATTGGTGGGGGAAGGGAGGGAAAAGACTATGAACAATCTCCTCTTAATTGCACGTTGTGGTAATTTATTAAAGCAAAGGGAGACAGAAATGTCAGCTGTAGTATCAAACACAAATCATTTCTGGAGAGCTTCAATCAGTCCACTGACTTATATCATTGTGGACTCTGATCCATTGCTACTTTGATCTTTCATTGATTTAGAATCTTATTGACTTGAAAGTATAGGCCTCTTTTTGTTATAACAGACAAGATTAAAGGGTTCATTCGATAGAAGTGTTTACAATTGTGAAGGAACAGGACAGGATAGC
Organism: Carcharhinus amblyrhynchos; assembly: GCF_965287045.1. Taxonomy (NCBI): domain Eukaryota; kingdom Metazoa; phylum Chordata; class Chondrichthyes; order Carcharhiniformes; family Carcharhinidae; genus Carcharhinus; species Carcharhinus amblyrhynchos. The sequence continues at coordinate 53,615,952 of NC_137329.1, forward strand.
TGCAAACATTGTAGTTACTATGGTACATGCCGTTAAATCCTTATTGCATGAGTAATCGTATAGCTCCTGGTCACTGCTGAGGAACACAAAATGGATTTAATAGGACACTTTCTGTACGAGGCAACATAGTGGTTAGTACTGCTGCCTCACAGCACCAGGGACCTGGGTTTGATTCCAGCTTGGGTCACTGTCTGTGCGGAGTTTGCATGTTCTCCCCATGTCTGCATGGGTTTCCTCTAGGTGCTCTGTTTTTCTCCCACAGCCCAAAAGTGCTGGTTAGGTGGACTGGCAAGCTAAATTATCCCTTAGTGTCCAAAGATGCGTAGGTTAGGTGCATTGGTTATGCTAAATTCTCCCTCAGGGCATGACACAGTGTTAGCACTGCTACCTCATAGCACCAGGAACCTGGGTTCAACTCCTGGCTTGGATCACTGTCTGCATGGAGTTTGCACATTCCCCCTTTGTCTGCATGGGTTTCCTCCAGGTGCTCCAGTTTCCTCCCAGTCCAAAGATGTGCGGGTTAGGTGGATTGGTCAAACTAAAATGCCCCTTAGTGTCAAGGGGACAAGCTAGGGTAAATGCATGGGCTATTGGGATAGGGCCTGGGTGAGATTGTGGTTGGTGCAGACTCGATGGGCCAAATGGCCTCCTTCTGCACTGTTACATTCTATGATTTACTGTTTCCAGTTATTGAACAGGCTTAGAACTATTGGGCGGAGGTACAAGATTTAAATGTACAGTGCAAGATTTCAGTAAGCAAGCAGGAAAACATGGTCTTAGATAAGGAGGCTGGAGGAAATGGGAATTAAATGGATATGGGAACAGGGTGGGCACAGAGATTTGGGCTTGTGTGAGGATAAGTAGCACCATGAACTGTTTCTGTGTTATAATCTCCATTTCATTTCAACAACAGGTGGGTTGAAAGATCAGACAGCATAGAGCCTGCACTCTCCCATTCCCCAAAGCCTGCACCCCTCCATTCAGCTGTCCACTGGCTCTCCCACCATACCGCATCCTCCATCTCCACTTTCCCTGCTGCCTCCTTTCATTCTCTGATTAACAAGTCTCGTTGTAAGTAAGAGTTTATGCACAGAGCATGAAATATGAGAAAAGGGCTCCAAGGGCAGCAGGGGCAGACTTGCAGCTCTGTGCTTCAGGCTTTGGGTGAAGCGACGCCCAGCAAAACAGACATTTTGTCAACACCGAAACGTACATGTGTCAGGTCGTGACCTCAAATTGACCGGGTGCGTGACCTGTTCCGGAGTTTGCACCACTTTCCTTGGAGCCTATGTTTGAAGCGACTTGCAGTAAATCTTCCAGGAGTTTTCACATCTGGGAATAATTTACTGCCCTCGTTACACAAGACTTCAGTAAAATGCCCTAATTGCCTATCTCAGCACAACACGTACTAAAATGTAGACAATAATTCCATTGTAAATAATGGAATTCAATATAAAATTAATATCCTTTACATTTTTTACTGGAGCTTCATAACCTTTGAAAGTTGTCATTTTGTCTCTCCCTTTATGTTTCTCTTGCAATCTCCATCCTTGTAGCTGAAGGTAACAAACAGCTTGATCTCTGAACTTCTATCTATGATTGGCCATGCTAAATTGCTCATTAGTATTAGGGGAAAGTTGGGGGATCAGCAGGGTAAATATGTGGGATTACAGGACTAGGGCCTGGGTGGAATTGTGGTCGGTGCAGGCTCATGGGCCAAATGGCCTCCATCTGCACTGTAGGGATTCTATGAAAAGCACCTTGCTAGGCTGGGACCAATCCCAGGATGGATTTCCTTATTGATTTGTCACTCCTTCCACTTTGTCTGGTCTTCATTTGGTGTGCACTCGTGAAGACAGTGCAGTTGAGAATGGGAGCTCACCCTGACCTGATTCAGAGATTCAACCCTCCACTCCAGAATGAGATGGCAAATCCTGGCTCAGTCACTTCCGAGTTGGAATGGTTGCGGGGTTCATGTCCTGCTGAAAAGTCCCGAGCATGTCTTTCAGCCTGACACACCTGTGCAGCCCTGAAGGTATACTCGCCATCTTTGGTATTGGACATAAAACGGAGGCCTTGTCTGTCCTGTCAGATGGGCTGTGAACAGTAACATAGTTCTATTTTGAAGAAACCAGTGTATTTCAACCAAAGTGGATTAAGTCAGTACATAGCTATTTATCACATTGCTGTTTGTGAGCCTTTGCTGTGTTCAAATTGCCATATTTCCTACATTGTAGCAGTGATGACCCTTTAGTGGTACCTTATTAATTGTCGAGCACTTTGAGATGTCCTAAGACAGTCGTATAAAGGCAAAGCTCTCTTTTCTTTCTTCCATCTTATTGATCACTTAAAATACAATTGTGCAAATTGGTTTAAGTAGAAAATTTTGCAGGTTACTTCTTTAGTACGTGTGAGACTTCCATATCCACACATCTCACTGCCCACCCTATCCCCTTGCAAACACCTCCATCCAACCAATCCCTTTCCCATGATTTCCTCAGCTGGACAAAGGGACACTTCTCGCCATGTCCCAGCAACACGAGATTGGGGTAGTGGCCACTGTGTGGACTACAAGCAGCCCCAAAGAAGCAATTAACATGGACAGTGGATTCCAGGCAAGTCCCAGCAATAGGGATGGAGATGTGGGGAGATCTCATTAAAGAGGGTCAGGTTACAGAGGCGGTGGTAGGGGGAGGGCAGTCAGGGAATGTGCCCATGATGGATAAGAGGGATGTCCTCCCCCACCCAAAGGAGGATCCCCCCATTTTCTGCAGCTCTAACAGTGAAAGCTGTCAGTTATTTGACATGCCCAAACACCTTCCCTTGCGGGCTTAGAAGCGGCAGTAGAGGCAGAATGAGGCCCTTTGGATAGCAAATAATTGCCAATTTAAGGGTCTCAATAGACCGAAGCGTGGGCTGGCTGCCCGGTGCCTTACCCACACCATACCATGTAATATGGGAGGGCAGACTGGAGGTGGGTAGCAACATGGAGGGGTGGCAACCTGCTTATGTGTGTGTCTCCCAACCTCCCCTCCTCACCGCCATCACCCCCCTCCCACATTCAAATATGCTGGCTGGGAGGGGCCAGAAAATTCACTCCTTCAATTCAACACTTTCCCTGGGAAAAGAGATGAGGTTTTCTCCTGTGATGATCATATAGGCCCAGGTACTATCCTTTATTCTTTCAGAGTCTGGGTAATACACACATTCAACTCCTAGCCAAACTGGTTGTAAATCTTTAGGCTAATATTCTTCTGCAGCTGTCTTCACAACATTGAATATGTTTGCTCAGAAACAAAGAAAACATTTTTATTTGTACAATTATTAGGGAAATATTACAACAATATAAAATTGGGTATGTTTTTTATTCAAGTTTACTCGATCCCCAAATGTTTTTGTTGAAGCTTCCCATTCGATGGCATGGGCGGCACTGTGTCACAATGGTTAGCACTGCTGCCTGACTGTGCCAGGGACCCAGGTTCAATTCTGGCCTCAGGTCACTGCCTGCATGGGTTTCCTCCGGGTGCTCTGGTTTCCTACCACACTCGGGTTAGGTTGATTAGCCATGCTAAATTGACTCTAGTGTCAGGGTAAATATGTAGAGTTATGGGAATGGGTGCGTCGGTGCAGTCTGAATGGCTGACTGGCCTCCTGAACTGTGGGGATTCTATGGGTCTTTCCTTAGTTCTTTATTTGCCCACTTTCCAAAAATCTTCCTAAAAATATAAGGCTAAATACAGTTCTGAAAATACTCAACATAAACCATCCCTCTTATGGTGCGTGTATCTCACAATCAATCTAATCCAATCCATGAGCTTACTTTAAATACAAGATACAGTAATGTTATTGTCACATGTTTGTGCTTTTTGCTGAAGACAGTGTGGTTTTAATAACTTGCAGCTATTTTGCTTTTTGTGCTGTATCATCTACTATCCACTCTTAGTCACAATACAAGGCATTCTGATTCACTGCTGTCAGGAATTAAGAGTGCTGCAACTCCCTGTAGTTGATATTTTTCACATTGAGCAGATTAGACTGTAACAAAACTATCCAGAATTACTAACCAGGCTGCTCAAACTGATTATGCATCTGAAAGGAATGATTAGATGTGGAAACTTTACCACCATATGTGTAACAAGCGGATGTTCCACTTTGTGGGGGGAATCAGTTGGTAATGCTCCCTACTCTGAGTGGGAAGATTACAGGTCCAAGTCCCACTCCAGGCCTCAAAAAGACCTCAGCGAGGTCTGCTGTCTGCTCCGTCCAGGCAAAAAGCAATGGGAAATTGTGTTTGCGCCAGCATTATCTCTATAATGTCCAGTCAGGGAGGTCAGCAAAAATATCTTCCAGGTGCCCTAAGGTTAAGCCAGGGGAAGCAATGGCCTAGTGATATTATCATGAAGCTATTAATCCAGAAACTCAACTAATGTTCTGGGGACCTGGGTTCAAATCCCACCACAGCAAATGGTGGAATTTGAATTCAATTTTAAAAATCTGAAATTAAGAATCTACTGGTAACCATGAAACCATTGTCAAAAAAACCCATCTGGTTCACTAATGCTCTTTAGGGAAGGAAATCAGCCACCCTTACTGGTCTGGTCTTCATGTGACTCCAGAGTCACAGCAATGTGGTTGATTCTCGACTGCCCTCTGAACAAGAGGCGACTTGGGGATGGATGATAAATGCTGGCCAACTGGCACCACCCATATCCCATGAATGAATAAAAAGAAGTGCAGTACTCGAAGATAGAAAATGTAAGAGATCCACAGAAAATCAAGAAGTATCTGAAAGAGAAAGTAACCTTTCTACAGAGTTCACACTGAGAATAGGTACAATTAGACTCAGATAGAACTGCCAAAGGCAAGTCAGAACATGTTTCTCAGTCTTAGCTTCCCACTCCACCATCCATGCATTTTACTCGACAGCAATGAGGAATGGAAGGCATCTTAGCTCCCTAATCAATGGGCGTTGAATCTAATTGCTGTACCTTCTGCTACTCTGCTTTCAAAGATTGGCTATGTCAGTGCAAGTCACAGGATTGGCTTTAGCCACTCACTGCTTGACGATATAAGACCCAACTGAATTGTGAGGGCAGTTGGTTTAAGTTGGCTTCACTCTATAGCATACCTGATCTGCTTATTGTATAACCGTTGGGATGTTTGAACAATATCAGTACAATACCATTTTCGGTCTCTGTTAGTAAGTTCTTTATATTCCACTCAATCAAATAAAATAATTATGTCACAGCGTTTAAGTAATTTTAAAAATGGTTAATGGTGCCCCAATTAAAATAAGGAGAAGTGAAACTCTGAACCTGAGGTCAATATTTATTGGTGAAGTTCAGAATTTTCCACCGTCATAGTCATGCAAGGAGTCAAGTTGCTGTTATAGCACAGTGTGTGAATTATTAAACTCAACTAAATCCCAGCCCCCTTGGGAAGCAGCAGAAAGGGGGCTTGGATTTAGAGGTAAGTGCATTAAAAAAACTTGCTTGTATTGCTGGAAGGAATGACATATTCGGTGGAGTAATCACACTCAAGAGTGTTGGAGCAAGATTTCAGTGTCTCGGGGAGTGTAAGCATGCTGCAGCCACAAGACCTTCTGGCAAACTCAAATCTGCGTCTCTGCTCTGCAAACCTAATCAACAAGTGGTCATCCTCTCTGGTTGGAGGGCACAGGCTGTCGGGGATTCCTACTCACCTCAGTTTGACATGCCCAGTGCCATGTATCCAACTTGACAAAAGTTCATTAACCCATTGCGTTCCTTAGCAGCCATGCAGTAAATGCTCCAGCTTCCAATTGTGGAAAGTCATTTCAGATTTCCTTAAGCTCTGGGGGTCTGGCTGTTGCATTGCTTGATCAGGGTGACTCCAAGAGGCTATGCTAGATCCATGAAGGAGCAGCCTGTCTCACACTGATCAGCAAGGTTTGGTGATCATAGGCAAGACTAATACAGTAGACTCACTCAGGATAGATTGACTGTATCCGACTGACCCCCAGATAGATTGATTGTATCCAACTAACCCCAGGATAAATTTACTGTATCCAACTGACCCCAGGATAAGTTGACTGTATATGACTGACCCCAGGATAGGTTGACTGTATCTGACTGACCCCAGTATAGATTGATTGTATCCAACTAACCCCAGGATAAATTGACTGTATCTGACTGACCCCAGCAGGGATTTCCTGTATCCAACCGATCCTCAGTAGAGACCTATTGTATCTGACTGACCTACAGTGTAGATTGACTGTATTTGACTGACCTCAGTGTGGACTGACCGTATTTCACTGATCCCAGGATAGACTGACTGTATCCAACTGACCCCAGGATAGATTGATTGCATTCCACTGATCCGCAGTATAGGCTGACTATACTTTTATTTATAAAGGCCATTGTTCCAAAAGCACTCTTTACAACCCTATCTACATGTGACGCCACTTTTAGGGAATTATGTATCTGTTTTCCCAGATCCCTCTGTTCTACTGCACTCTTCAGTGTCCTACCATTTACCTTGTATGTTCCACCTTGGTTTGTGCTTCCAAAGTGCAATACCTCACACTTATCTGCATTAAACTTCTTCTACCATTTTTCAGCCCTTTTTTCTAGCTGTCCAAATTCCTCTGCAAGCTTTGAAAACCTTCCTCACTGGCCACTACACCTCCAATCTTTGTATCATCAGCAAATTTGCTGAGCCAATTTACCACATTATCATCTAGATCATTGATATAGATGGCAAACTACAATGCACCCAGCACTGATCCCTGTGTCACACCACTGGTAAGAAGTCTGACAACACCAGATTTAAGTCCAACCGATTTATCTGATAGTAAACTCACAAGCTTTTGAGGTTTCCCTCTTCGTCAGGTGAATGGAGAATACTGGCCTCAGGCAGAGCATATAACAGCACAGACAGTTTATAGATTACTGATTAGAATGCGAATCTTTATACCTAACCTGCTATTCAAGTCTCAAAGTAGCCAACATGTGAGTGGAAGGAGCATTGAGCACAGGTTAAAGAGATGTGTATTGTCTCCAGACAGTACAGTAAGTGAGGTTTTGCAAACCCAGGCAAGTCATGACAGTAACTGAGGTTTTGCAAACCCAGGCAAGTCATGACTTGCCTGGGTTTGCAAAACCTCACTTACTGTACTGTCTGGAGACAATACACATCTCTTTAACCTGTGCTCAATGCTCCTTTCACTCACATTGTTGGCCACTTTAAGACTTGAATAGCAGGTTAGGTATAAAGATTTGCATTCTAAACAGTATTCTGTAAACTGTCTGTGCTATATATGCTCTGTCTGAGGCCAGTACTCTCTAGTCACCTGACGAAGAGGGAAACCTCGAAAGCTTGTGAGTTTATTATCAAATAAATCAGTTGGACTTAAATCTGGTGTTGTCAGACTTCTTTCTGTGTTTACCCCAGTCCAATGCTGGCATCTCCACATCATGCACACCACTAGTCACAGCCTCCACTCAGAGAAGCAATCCTCCATTACCACTCTCTGGCTTCTTCCATTGATGTGGGTATGCCGGCATTGGACTGGTGTAAACACAGTAAAAAGTCTGACAACACCAGGTTTTAGTCCAACCTATTTATTTGATAAATAGGTTGGACTAAAACCTGGTGTTGTCAGACTTTTTACTGTTCTTCCATTGAGCCAATGTCTAATCCAATTTACTACCTCTCCATGTATACCTAGTGACTGAACCTTCCTAACTAACCTCCCACGCAGGACCTTGTCCATGTAGACAACATCCACTGCCTTCCCTTCATCCACTTTCCTGGAGCAGGGAATCCAGGCCATCCCTCTATTTATTAGAGTAACTAAACTCAATACAAATGAAGGCTTGTATAAAGATATCACCAGTCAGCATCTTGAGCTGACTCTGGGCTTTTTTTTTCCCGCTTACTTCAGATATTCCTTCTCTGCTCACAGACCCTGAACTCCTTCAGCTATGCGTTCCTTACCTCTGGCTCTCCAAACATCTATTCACCTACCTGCTGTTCTGATATGTCATTCCTTTTTTTTTGTTGTTTTATAACTGCAGTGTTGCCTCTCTGTCTCCTGTTGACTCCTGCCTCTACTTTGACCTGTTGGTCACTGTTGTCCATCAGGTTTGCTTCCTGACTCTCCCTGACTCCCTCACTGCCCCTTTGACCTGTTGGTTATTGGCACCATTTGCCCTCAGGTGTGGTCTATCTCTCTCTCTCTCTCCCTCAGTGGACAGAATTCTCCAGCCTGGGACTGATAGCCATGGTGGGGGCAGGAACAGGGAGTGTTTACCGCAGTAGAGGCTGGTGGAAAACAATGCCATGCCTTTCAGCTCCAACCTCATGAATTAAGCAGCCGGGGGTTTTACACCATATTCTGTGGCGGCATGGGCAAGCTAGTGTGAGTCCTGCCACTATTTCAATATATCATATTGAAAAGGCACCCATTATCACTGACCCATCACTGAAGAAAGAAGATGGGCCTCCCGAGATAGAAGATGGATCTCCAGGAACACTGTGAGGCTGGAGCATGGATCTCCTCGATGATGCTTAATCTGAAAGATCCACCTGTAGATACCCCCTACCTGCCACCCACTGTTGTGGCATTCTGGGTTCCAGGGCTGCTGATGGCCTCCATTCCAAATGCCAGAGGTAGACCCAGGCATTGTTCAGGTGACTTCATTAAGCCATATTCAGATGTGTTCTAGACCGATGTGATTTCCCACTGGCACGCAGGGAATCAGGAATGAGGGAAAATTTCTGGTCAGGCCTTCATCTGCATTCCATTAGCAGGATGCAAGTGAATTAGCCTCCCAATTTTTGGGCTCCAGCCAAATTCGGACCTCCCCCCATTCATCTGCCATTGAACATGCTTTGGGAGAATTCCGCCCACCGACTCTGTGCTTTCACTACTTGATCTGAGACACTGTTTCCTCCGAGTCTCTTGGTCTATGTTATGATAATAAAATTGAAATGCATCAAATGTCAATTGACTTCAAAGTTACTTTCCCTGCTGCCTCTGTGGAGCAAAGACTTTTTCAAAGTAACATGTTGTGGGTTACTTGCCTTCTTAGAAAGGGGTGGAAATACCCCTTTAAAAATCTATATGGTCTCTCTCTGCAGAAGTTCCAGTAAATTAGTTGCATAGAACATGCCAGAATGTGGTCAGGAAAACAAGCTGGGAGACATCGGGAGACAAGCCCAGGCTTGCCCTGGTGTGAAGTGTGAGTCACTCATTAGACTCGTGATTTCTGTTGTTGCTTACCCACTGCACACAGAGAACAAGGAAGTCAAAGATCTGTGCCTGCACTTGGAGTTGAAGCAAGTTTCAGTCAAGAATTAATTTGTTTTATAGCATTAATTGAACAAAAGCAGGTTAAGTCAAGCTGATTGAATTGCAGCACACCATTTCATGTTAATTCTGGCTTCAAATTCCAGTCACAAAATGTATAAAACTCATTCTACCTCTCAACAACTACTCCTTTAACTCACTTTCGTCAAATCAAAGGTGTAGCACTAGGGTATCTGCATGGGTCTGAGCTACACTTGTCTTTTTATAGGGATGTGGAACACCCCTTGTTCCAGGCCTACCGGGATCCCCTTCCACAACTCCTTTACCAATACATCCATGAGTTTTTTAATGCCCTATCCCACCATGTATATCCAAGTTGGCAGAAACAACAACAACCACCTCTTCTGTTCCCTTACCAGCAGAGTAGGCCCTGGTATTCCACTTCTATGGAACAGAAAAAAACTTGCATTTGTATAGGAACTTTAATTATATGTCAGCCATCACTATAGATGGAAAGGTGGGGGAGCCTATAACAGCTGAGAGTAGGTTCTAACATGATCATCTTCCAAACCAATGCAAACTTTCAAAGGATAAGAACAGCCAATACATGGGAACACCACAAAGTGCAAGTTCACCTTCAAGCCACTTACCATCCTGACTTGGAAATTTATCATCATTTCTTCACTGTCGCTGGGTCAAAATCCTGGAACTCCCACCCTGACAGCACTCTGGGCATTGTTTCTTGTGCGATATACAGACAAAACATACCGTACACGGAGAAGGAAAAAAGAGAGTGCAGAATGTAGTGTTACAGTCATAGCTAGGGTGTAGGGAAAAATCAACTTTGTGAGAGGTAGGTCCATTCAAAAGTCTGAAGGCAGCAGGGAAGAAGCTGTTCTTGAGTGACCTCAGACTTTTGTATCATTTTCCCAACAGAAGAAGGTGGAAGAGAGTATGTCGTGGGGGGTCCTTAATTATGCTGGCTGCTTTGCTAAGGCAGTGGGAAGTGTAGATAGAGTCAGTGGATGGGAGGCTGGTTTGCGTATTGGGAGAGAGCTGCATTAATATAAGACATTAAACCAAAGATACACATTCTTGTTCAAGCAGTAATTAGAGCTCCCTTATAAATGTGTAGACTGAGTCAATAGATGAGAGGCTGCTTTGTGTGATGGATTGGCCTTTGTTCATGAGCTTTTGTAGTTTCTTCTGGTGTTGGACAGAGCTCCTGCTCTGTCCAACACCAGATATGACCAGTAAGAATGCTTTCTATGATGCAGCAACTCATGGACCGCAGCGGTTTGAGAAGGCAGCTCACCCCTCCCACCTTCTCAAGGTCAGTTAGGAATGAGCAATAAATGCTGGCCTAGACAGTGATACCCACATCCCATGAATAGAAAAGTTAAAAAGCAATCAGACATTGCATGATGTTATGAAGTGGAATTGCATCAACGTGCGCAGCATTTGTACATATGCCCAAACGTGTGATTGGAAACAGACTTAATAAGGATTCAATGGCTGGAAAACATGGAGTGCTTCCATTTTTCTGGCACTGGAATTGTACTGGGAACAACCTTCTATCCCACTTTCCCTGTGCAATGAGAATTTTAATCGCACATTAGCAAAATGATGCGGGCAAACTGCAGAGGAGTTTCCTAGTCAGTTAGTACAGAGCTAGGAGACAGTGAGGTTAGATTTCCAGTGTGCTTTCCCAGTACGATCCTGGCATTCTGTCTCAGCCACACATTACAGAAACTGGATCCATTTCAATTGTGTAAATGATAAAACTCGGGCACGTCCTGGAACAGGCAGCTGAACTGGGATGCCAGTCTGCTGCTTCACCGGTAAATCCGTGTGAAGCTCCGTTTCTCTGTTGGGCTGTGGGTGTTGATCTGAAAGTTACCTCGCTCCACCAGGGTCCTCAATGAGACCAGAATCAACATAATACTCACAGTATTATGCAGACAGGCCACAATGATAGGACTGGAAAAATCACGTTGATAATTTGGGGGTCCATGAATGATTAGAGGGGCATCATTCTGTTTCTAACGCACAGCTGCCCTGGGAGTGCCTGATGCTCACGTTTTGGGAGGGGCCACAGGTATTGTGGTATCTTACACCTCACAGCTTGGAGATCATTGCCTGACTTCCTGATGTCAGATGTATGCACAACTGTAGAATTGGCAAGTGGATGGCGCTGTGTTTATTTGTCATTGATTGCCCTTTACACTGTAATCACCTGAGGTGGTAAAGATTAACCAGGACTGTGAATCAGCCGTAATGACAAATCGTTGCTTCATTTTGCTCTGGCTGCTGTCATTTACATTGACTGAAATCCAATTTGCCTTTGAAAAAGGTTCAATCCAATATTCTGGGGCTTCAATAGTCGCTTATTTTATTCAAAATATCTCCATTTCCCAAACAATGCTTCTTAAATGCCACTGCTGTGATCAATCCGGGTGGCACGGTGGCACAGTGGTTAATACTGCTGCCTCACAGCTCCAAGGACCCGGGTTCGATTCCTGGCTTGGGTCACTGTCTGTGTGGAGTTTGCACATTCTGCCCATGTCTGGACAGGTTTCCTCCTGGTGCTCTGGTTTCCTCCCACAGTCCAAAGGTTAGGTTGATTGGCCATGCCAACTTGCTCCTTAGTGTTCCAAGATGAGTAGGTTAGATGGTTTAGCCATGGTAAATGTGTGGGGTTATGGGAAAAGGGTGGATGAGAGGGTTTGGGTAGAGTACTCTGTCAGAGAGGGTCGATGCAGCCCCTGTGGTGCCCAACAGTTGCATAAGGTTCCCGTGTATGCTGCCTCTCCACAGCCACCAGGTGAGGGAATGTAGCCACGGTAGAAGGATAGACTGTTAGAGTGGATGACCTCCCTCAACTGCTCACTGCCTGGACCTGTTAATGACAACTTGACCAGGCCCAAGTATCTCTTTACATGTGCCCATAGCCTCCACCCGCATATAGTTAATCTCAGTTAATACGATTGACTAATGTCCTTTTGAGGTAACATGGCATATCCATGGAAAACTATTCTTGTAGCTGTGCAGATTAGAAATTTAGCTGTGACACTGACTGTGATTTTCCAAATTATTTTTTCTTGTTTTCCTACACACATTTCCTGCTGGGAAAATGTTGCATGGGCACAGTCACCTTCCATTTACCCAGGTGACCATCTTTTGTGTCTCAGATGGAACCCTTGAAGCTGGCTGACGATGGAGCCTGGTGCTCTCACCTGACCACAGAGTGTTGAGGCCAACAGCACTCTATTACAATCCTGACAGAGATCTCAGTTAACTCAGCACAGACCCGGCATTAAACCTGAGCCTCTTAGCCCTTATTGCTCAGATTTTCAAATAGGGTGGCACGGTGGCACAGTGGTTAGCACTGCTGCCTCTCAGCGCCATGGATCCAGGTTCAATTCCAGCCTCGGGTCACTGCATGGAGTTTGCATGTTCTTCCCATGCCTGCGTGGGTTTCCTCCAGGTGCTCCAATTTCCTCCCACAGTTCAAAGATGTGCAGGTTAGGTGGATTGACCATGCGAAATTGTCCCTTAGTGTCAGGAGCACTAGCAGGGTAAATATGTGGGATTACGGGGATTAGGCCTGGGTGGAATTGTTGTTGGTGCAGGATCGATGGACCGAATGGCCTCCTTCTGCACTGTAGAGATTCTATGATCTATTCTATGATTTTCAAATTCTTGGGTGAAGCTGATGTATTTTGTTTCAATTCCAATTAGCATTTCTTTCCTGTTTGTCCAAGAATGGGCTAACTCCTCCAGGCAGCTCCCTCTACCCTACCTTCATATATTTTGGAAATGGATTGACTTCACCTGAGGAAAGTGCTGGAAAAAGCTAAGGAAATGAGCTCTGGTCTCGTGCCAAGTCTCACACCAAGAATCGTGTTCCTCTTTCCACAAACACAGTCAGAGGATTTAGGAAAGATGAGATATTTATCTGTGCAAAAACAGAAAATACTAGAAAATCTCAGCAGATCTGACAGCATCTGTGAGAAAGTATAGAGCCAAGGTTTCTGATGCACTCTGCAATAACATTCTGGTTTTAGCCACTCTGTATAGCAGATGGGCCAGTGATTGGTCAAACTTGCTGAAAAGTAGAATGGGGGGTGATTTAAATGAAATTGAGGTAAATGCTAAACATTTTGAATTGCGAGCCTAGCAAGCCACCACCAATGGCTTTTGGATTGCTGCAATAAATCAGTACTCCTGGTTATATTCACAATTTGCACTGTTGCTGATGGAAGATGAGTTGGATTTTGTGTTTGTCTGTGTTGTTTTCTTTTCTTTCTTGGAGACCAGCATTTGTTGCCCATCCCTGATCGCCCTTGTACTGAGTGACAGTTAAGAGTCAACCATGTTGCTGTGGCTCTGAAGTCACATGTAGGCCAATCAGGTAAGGACTGCAGATTTCCTTCCCTAAAGGACATGAGTGAACTGGATGAATTTTTACAACAATCGATAATGATTTCATGGTCATCTTTAGACTTTAAATTCAAGATTTTTATTGAATTCAAATTTCATCATCTGGTGCTGTGGGATTTGAATCCAGGTCCCTGTGACATTATCTCTACCCCACGGTCCCCTTCAGCTTCTGAAGCCCTCAGCTCCCAAAGTTCACCAGCTGCCACCTCTCCTTTAAGATGATCCTTAAAGCTTTTTGACCAAGCTTTTGGCATCAGCTCTTATATCTGCTTGTGTGACTTGGCATCAGATTCTTTGACAACACTCCTATGAAGGATCTCCAGTCAATTTACTAGGTTAAGGGTACTAGATAAGTGCAAGTTGATGTTGTGGCAATTGAATAAAATAAATTAGTCATTACTAGTTCCGTAAGTGTGAATTATTTGAAAAAATCATCCGATTGTTTGGTGTATTAGGCTGCTTGGTGTGGGTGTGAAGCTTTGGTGTAGCACTGTACAGACAAACTATATTAGGAAAAGCCAAGGGCTCCAAAGAACCATTGTACATAGCCAGGCGTGCAGAAAACATTGCTGATATCCTGCAGCAAGAGCTGAGGCGGGTCAAACTTATCTCTCGCTTACTGCACTTACACTGTGGGTAAATAAATTATCCGTGACCCTGAACTTCGGTGGAACTGGCTGTCCTCCAGTTAAACTCTTGTCTGCCAGTAACCTGGCTCAGGACTTTGTTTTCTTAACCTCTTGTTATTTCATTTCATCCAGCGGGATTTGTATGATATAACAGATCATTAAGTGCAGGGAGTGAGTTATTGTGATAATTCTGTGGAAAGCTCAGGTCCGTCCCGATGATTTTCTTCAGTTCTCCTGCAAATTAGAAAGGATTCGCCTTGCGAGCTGAATGATACACATGACTCCCATGTCACTGGGTCAGATGCAAGCAGCAGTACAACACAGATTCCTGAGGCTGCAGCAATGGAGAGGAGTCCTGGGAAAAGCTGCCCCCCTTGCTCTCTCTCTCTCATAGCCTAGGTTCTGAGTTGAGGTGGAGGAAGAGGCCAACCTCTCAAACCAAGCGAGTGTGGGTGGAAGTGCCCGCGGTGGCTAGCAGCTGGAATCGGACCCTCCAACCTGGGAACAGGGCACCAAAGTTTAGGGGCCTCAGTGAGGACAAATGAGTGACAGAATACCTCCAGGTGCCAAGCCCAAGACTCTGACACAGCACTCCTCAGGACAAACCGTATACAAATATTCAAATTAGGAGAAAGGAGTAGGCCATGCAGCCCCTCAAAGCTGCTCTGCCATTCAATAAAATAGGGCAGCACAGTGATTAGCACTACAGCCTCACAGCACCAGGAGTCTGGGTTTGATTCCCAGCTTGGGTCACTGTCTGTGTGCAGTCTGCATGTTCTCCCCATGTCGCGTGGGTTTCATCCAGGTGCTCCAGTTTCCTCCCACAGTCCAAAGATGTGCAGGTTAGGTGGATTGGCCATGCTAAATTGCCCTTAGTGTCAGGTTGACTAGCTAGGGTAAATGCATGGAGTTATGGGGATAGGGACTGGTTGGGGTTGTGGTCAGTGCCAACCAATGGGTTGAATGGTCTCCTTCTGCGCTGTAGGATTCTATCATTCCATAAGATCATGACTGATCTAATTGTAACATTCCTGCCTACCCCGATAACCTTTCCCCCTCTTGCTTACCAAGAATCTACAATAAAAGCAAAATACTTACAATGCTGGAATCTGAAACAAAAACAGAAAATGCTGGAAAATCTCAGCAGATCTGACATCATCTGTGGAGAGAGAATAGTGCCAACATTTCGAGTTGGGATAATGAAGGGTGATCCTGACTTGCAAAAAAATCTATCTACCTTTGCCTTAAAGGTATTCAAAGCCTCTGCTTTCACCAACTTTGGAAGAAGAGAGTTCTAAAGTCTCACAACCCTCTGAGAGAGAGAAAAAAAATCCTCACCTATGTCTTAAATGGGCAACTTTTATTTTTGAACAATGCCTCTTAATTCTAGACTTTCCCACAAGAGGAAACATCCCCTCCACATCCATTCTGTCAAGCCCCCTAAGGATCTAATATGTTGAAATCAAGTCACTTGTAGCTGCATTCATTCTGCCCTCTCCAGGAGCCACTTCATGTACCCCATCTGGATAGCCAACACTCACCTCTTCCTGTTACCCTCTCACACCCATGCCTGACAGTCATCTTCCACAAGTGTTGTCCCTTCCTCCTCTCCACATATGCAATTGCTAACACTCTTAACTGTTTGCTTTCTCTCCTTGTAAGAGAAGACAGTACACAACTTCATGGAGAGGTAGCAACCCAGGTTGAAACAGGTGATGGGGTGGTGGCCCTCCAGTGACCAGCACCTCGATGGTCACTGACAATGGATGATCACCTGATCATTTACTGGGAAGGGTGTTTTGATCCAGGAGGCTGTAGATGTCAACACCAACCTGAACTTCCTAAGGCACTGGTGCTCAGCCATGTCTCTGCCTGTAGACCCTATGCTTGGCGTGGTCTTGCATCCTTCCAGCTGCATCCTGGTGTTCATTTTTCCTGCTGTGTGGAGGCACACATCAGCTGATTTCACTGTGCTGTGCTCCAACCACAACTCTTCCAAAAACAAAACAGTCCATCCCAGCTCACAGCAGGGCATGGAGTGCACACAGGCTGGAGCCCATGGCTAACATTTCCAACATTGTAGCCAGTTAATATTAATATTCAGTAAGAAAAATACCTCTTTTTCCATATGCAACACCCCACTCCCCACATATCCACGTAGCACAACAATATTCAGTGGTGCCATCACAATGAAATCTCTCCATGAATATCATGGAGATTATCATTGACTGGGTCAGCAATATTGACAGCAGGGGTACAAGAGAAGATCAGAGGTTGGTTACACTAGCATGAGTGGCTGGTATGACCCCTCCCAAATCTTTCCAGTATTTACGTGGGAGATGTTGAAATACTCACCACACCAGATCCAAAGACTTTTTATGCCCATATTTGGGAAAATGGTTCAGGGATGGAATAGTTGTAGTGAATGCCGGGAACACGCTGCCTGGGGAGGTGGTGGAAGCAGGTATGATAGCGGCATTTAAGGGGCATCCAGACGAATACATGAATAGGATAGGAATGGGAGAATATGGACTCTGCAAGTGCGTACGGTTTTATTTTAAGCAGGCATCATGATTGGCACAGGCTTGGAGGGCCGAAGAGCCTGTTCCTGAGCTGTATTGTTTTTTGTTCCACTGGATACAGCAACATTCAAGAGCGACATCCAGGACAGAGTAGGTCAGTTGATCTATAGTTCAGGTCTAGGCTCAATTTTCAGCCTCTTTATCACAGTAGTTTTGAATCCAATAAAAATCTGACTTCAAAAGCTGACACACCACAGGGAAGGTGGAGGTCAGAGATGGTGGGGTGTGGGGTAGGGGTCACTGGTCTAATTATCTAGGGACCCAGGTTTGAATCCCACTAGGGCAGAGATGACATTTGAATTCAATAAAAATCTGAATGAAGTCTAGTGATGATCATGGAACCATTGTCAATCGTCATAAAAACCCATCTGTTTCACTGAAATCCTTTAGGGAAGGAAATTTGCCATCCTTTTGAAGGTTAGAATCATAGATTTTTGAGATTCGGAAAGATACTGGAGTTACTAAAAATGGCAGTGGAACCTGATTCCAGGAGTAACAACACCATTCCCAGAACCCCAATTTTGATTAGTGCAGGATAAGGGTGCAGAACAAGAGTCTGCACCTTGCACTCTGTTTTGGCTGGCTCCATTACAAGGACAGGCTTCTCCTACCCTCCACAATTCCTGTGGAGTCAGGCCAACTTCTCCATGACTCAGAATTTACAGTCTTTCAGAGGGGGTTGGGAACTGTTCTCTGAAACTGGAACCTTTTGAAAGCTAAGTTCAAAATAATCAGATCCGTGGCCTCCACCCTTCCCTGCCACCCATTCCCGATTCATTCTAACTCAATGCCAACTTCTGCCCCCAAGCTACACCTCTTAATTCCTCCTTACTATCCATTCCAATTCTGTGCTTCATCGTGTATGCCTGGTTGCAAATCCAGACCTATCTAGTTTAGCAAATGAATTGTTGATGTTGCTCAATTGACACCTATAAACTGATACAAGTTGTTCTTTCTATAATCCCTTTTGTCAATGTCTCAAACTATTGCGACAAGTCTAAAAGACGTGAAGTGTGAAAATTCTGTCATTGATATGTTAATGGCCTGTGTGATTGACATTTTTATAGGGTTGTAAGAAGAGAGAGTTCTTTTTTAAAAGAAGATTTGTGAATAGATGCTATTTTTCTGTAAGTTGTTCCATGCATGCCAATGTTTTTATATGGCTAGTTGGTCATGTACATAGTGCATACTGGGAGAATGGACATGGAATGGGCATGAGTTGGCATTGACATGGACAGTATGAGGGACCATAAGGATTGGCTGGAGGACATGAATTGGCATGGACAGTGTAAGGAGTCATGGGGAGACAGTGGTGGCTGGGGGCATGAGTAGGCAGGAGCTTGCATGATTGACATGGGTGATGTAAGGAACTTTGAGGGCTGGTGGGACTGAGGGAGTGTAAACAACAAGAGCTAGAGGGTCTAAAATTAGAATAAAGCCCCAGAGAACTAAGGTAAGCCTGTCTGGGCACTTGCTTGCCCGTGTGGCTGCTGACACTCAGCTTCTAGGATCAACAGGCCAGACTCTATTCCACTCCACTCCCAGAATGAAGATGTTGTGTATCAGAGCATTTTTTAACTAAGGCAGGTCTAGCAAGATTGGAAATTTCCCTACTCCAGCCACCTGCATTGGTCACCAAGATTCAGCTCACAAAAAGATATATTTTGCCCATTGTGCTTATGTCGGTTCTTATGTAGAGCAATCCAATTCATCCCATTGCTCTTATCTAGAGTCTTGTTAAACAAAACTATTTATCCAAACTCCGTTCTAAATGTCATTTTGTTATCTGCTTCCACCATCCTTTAAGGCAATGCAGTCCCGAACACAAGGACACCAAACCCAAAGGCTTTTCATCCCACATTTGGGAAAATGGTTCAAGGATGGAATAGTACTGGCATATTAACCAGAGGTGTGAATTTTTCTGTCTGCCCTGCCTGTAAGACCAGGAGAAGTCCATTCAACCCCTCAAGCACGTTCTGCCATTCAGTTAAATCATGGCTGATGTGTACCTCAAATGTACCTACCCACCTTTGATATAAATCCCTTGATACCCTAATTCATGTAAAAAAACAAATTCTCATCTTCCCCCACTTCCTTTGCTAACCAATTTAAATCTGCATCCTCTGTTTCCCAATTCTTCTGCAACAGGAAACAATGCCTTCTTTCTTACTCTACCAATATCTTTCACTCCTCCATGAAATCTGCTCTGACATTTTGTGCTTAGTGATAATAGCCACAACTTCTCCAGTCTCTCCGCAAAGCTCAAGGCCTTCAACCATTGTACCATTCCAGGAAATCTCTTAAAAGTCTTTTCTCAGGCCTTGGCATCCTTCCTAACGTCTGATGCCCAGAATTGCACAAAATTCCCCAGCTGAGGCCTAACCAGTATTGTGTAAAGGCTCCAACTCAGAAGAAGTTGCAGGCCAGTGGTGCAGGGTGAAAGAGAAGATGGTTCCATTTTTTGGCACCCTCTCTCCAGGTTTTTAAACGTTCAGATTTAACAATGCCTTCAGCAGCTGGGCCACCATTGTGGAGGGAAAACCCTTTCACAAGGCGGCAGTCGTAGCTGTCGCCTGACAGATGCGTTGGGCCTCAAAGCTGGCCTGGAGGGCTGGCTCTCCTGTATGCCTCCTGTACTTAGGAGGCAGCCTCCAGACAACTGGCCTGGTCTCCAACACCTCAGGGATGCCATTTGGAACATATGAACATTAGGTGCAAGAGTAGGCCATTTGGCCCCTTGAGCTCGCTCCACCATTCAATAAGATCGTGGCTGGTCTTTTCGCGGAGTCAGTTCCGCTTACCCGCCTGCTCACCATGAACATGCTAACAATAGGCCTATAACTCTCCTTAATTGGCCACCCATCATTTGCAGATGGGTTGTCCTGCCAACTCTGATCCCGACCTTTGAATAGATGGTTCAGGGACAAGTTGGTGCGGGCAAACTGGCAGACCAGCCAGTCTGCATACAGGACCCAGAGTGGTCCATTTGACCCCTCAGTCCTGGTCTGCCAGTTAGATCAGGTCTGTTCTGTCCTTCAAATCTATTTATTCGCCTTTGATCCCAAATCCCTCAATACACCAAGCTAATAAAAAAAAACTGTTGACTCAGCATTGAAAACTTTAATTGTCTCAGCAGCCACTGGGGTTTGGTTTACTCTTTGTGCACCTGGGCTTTTTATAAATGTGTTTATGATTTCACTCCACACAGTCCACAGAGGAAATCTTTCCAGCTGGAGTCATCTTCAGCGCTTGCCTTTGGACCTTTGAAGGGAATACTATCCTTCCTATGATTAAGTGGCCAAAACTGTGTACAATGTTCCATCTGGGGTCTGACCAGTGCCAGTAGCAACAGTATAACCTCTTTTGATCTGCACTCCAATGCCTTTGCACTTGCATGTTGTGATGGGTCCTGGGACCCATCCAGTTTCAATTCATAGGAAATTCGATATTTTATCTTTTTTTTAATGTGGATTTATAGCTTGGCCGAGGGATTGGAATGTTTAACAGAGAAGCCACGGTTCTTGTGTGCTTAAGATTTACTTTGCCTTAGCTTGGGATCCAGTAGGTAGAGCAAAAAGCACGCCTCTGGGAGTGTTTCACATTAATAAGTTTAACCGTTAGCATGTCATTGGATGCCGACTCAGAGGGAAAACTGCTTCAAAAACCTGGGCTTTCAGTAGAAATAATATCGAGGGAAATACAAAACAAAAAGCCAACTTGCCATCGCACATCAATGCAGAAAAATAACATCTTTCCTGGGGTGTTGGTTTCAGTTAACCCCCTGAAGGCTGGACTGCTGAGTGCGAACCATTTTCCACACCCGCTATGTGTATGGTATGTTTTGAGCCAAGCTTCTCAGTCACTCTGATTGGGACTGGAATTACAGATAACTTTGCACTAGGAAGTTGTATCAGAGAGAAATCTTCCCAAACTAATTAACTCACTCACTCACTTACTCACTCACCTTATTCAATCACTCACTTACCTCACTCACTCACCCTGTTCACTCACTCACTCACCTCACACACTCACTCACCTCATTTATTCACTCACCGCATGCACTTACCTTATTCACTCACCTCACTCAACTCACTCGCTCACTCACTTACTCACCTTATTCACTCACTCACCTCACTCCCTCACTCATCTCACTCACCTCACTCACTCACCTCATGCACTCACCTTATTCATTCACTCACCTCACTCATTCACCTTATTCACTCACTCACTCACCTCACTCATTCACCTCACTCACTCACATACTTGATTCACCTTACGCACTCATTCTATTCACTCACCTCACTCACTCACCTCATTCACTCACCTCACTTGCTCATCTCATTCACTCACTTACGCATGCATTCATTCATGCATGCACTCACTCACCTCACTCACGCATGCACACAATCCCTCACTCACCTCACTTACTCAGTCACGCATGCACACACACTCACTCACCTCACTCACTCACTCACACATACACTCACACCTCATTCACTTCACTCACTCATGTATGCACACACACATGCACACACTCACTCACTCACCTCACTCACACATGCATACACACACTCCCTCACTCACCTCACTACCTCATGCACTCACCTCATTCACTCACCTCACTCACTCAGTCATGCATGCACACACTCACTCACCTCACTCACTCACACATGCACTCACTCACTTCACTCATGCATGCACTCACACATGTACATAAGTTCTATGAGGATGTGTCTAGGGCGGTGGATAGAGGAGAGCCGGTGGATGTGGTCTTTCTTGATTTTCAGAAGGCGTTTGACAAAGTACCTCACAAGAGGTTATTGCAGAAGGTCAGGGGACATGGAGTTGGGGATAGGGTGTTAGCGTGGATAGAGGACTGGTTGTCAAATAGGAGGCAGAGAGTGGGGGTCAATGGGTGCTATTCGGATTGGCGGTTGGTGACTAGTGGAGTGCCTCAGGGGTCGGTGCTGGGGCCTCAGCTATTTACCATTTATATAGATGATCTGGAGGAGGGAACTGAGTGTATGGTGTCAAAATTTGCTGATGACACCAAGATTGGTGGAAAGGCAAATTGTGCGGAGGGTGTGGAGAGTCTGCAGAAGGATCTAGATAGGCTGGGCGAATGGGCCAGGAAATGGCAAATGGAATTTAATGTTGGCAAGTGTGAGGTGGTCCACTTTGGTAGGAATAATGGTAGGAAGGATTATTACTTACGTGGAGAAAAACTGCAGCAGGCGACGGTGCAGAGGGACCTCGGGGTCCTTGTGCATGAGTTGCAAAAACCCAGCTTGCAGGTGCAGCAGGTGGTCAGGAAGGCGAATGGGATGCTGGCCTTCATAGCGAGGGGGATTGAATATAAAAGTAGGGAGGTCTTGCTGCGGCTGTATAGGGCATTGGTAAGGCCGCAGCTGGAGTACTGTGTGCAGTTTTGGGCGCCGTACTTACGCAAGGATATTTTGGCCTTGGAGAGAGTGCAGAGGAGGTTTACTAGGCTGATGCCGGAGTTGAGGGGGCTGAGCTATGAGGAGAGGCTGAATAAACTAGGCTTGTACTCGTTAGAGTTTAGAAGAATGAGGGGAGATCTCATTGAGACGTATAAGATGATGAATGGGATGGATAGGATAGAGGTGGAGAGACTCTTCCCGCTCAAAAAAGACAGTAGGACTAGGGGGCACAGCCTCAAGATAAAGGGGGGGCGGTTTAGAACGGAGTTGAGGAGGAACTTCTTCACTCAAAGGGTGGTGAATCTCTGGAATTCTCTGCCCGTTGAAGTGGTGGAGGCTACCTCGCTAAATGTTTTTAAGATGCGGGTTGATGGGTTTTTGATAAGAGAGGGGATTAAGGGTTATAGGGAGAGGGCGGGAATGTGGAACTGAGCCACAACAGATCAGCCATGATCTTATTGAATGGCGGGGCAGGCTCGAGGGGCCAGATGGCCTACTCCTGCTCCTATTTCTTATGTTCTTATGTTATGTTCACTCACTCACACATGCATACACACACTCCCTCACTTACCTCACTACCTCATGCACTCACCTCATTCACTCACCTCACTCACTCACACATGCACTCTCACGCATGCACACACTCCCTCAAGCATCTCACTCACTCACTCACTCTCTACCAAAAGAGATTCACACCCTGGCGCAGTGACACAGTGGTTAGCACTGCTGCCTCACAGCTCCAGGGACCAGGGTTCAATTCCCAGCTTAGGTCACCATCTGTGTGGAGTTTGCACATTCTTCCCATGTCTGCATGGGTTTCCTCCAGGTGCTCTCATTTCCTCCACTGTCCAAAGGTGTGTGGGTTACGTGGATTGGCCATGTTAAATTGCCACTTAGTTTCCTGGGATGTGTAGATTAGAGGGATTAGTGGGATAAATATTGGGGTTTCGGGAATAGGGCCTGGGTGGGATTGTTGTTGGTGCAGACACGATGAGCCAAATGGCCTCCTTCTGCACTGTAGAGTTTCTATGATTCTACTCCAATCCCAAATGGCGAAAGGACCACATTCCATTCTGAAAACCATTCTTAAAGCCCTTCATTGCGTATAAGGAATTGGAGGAAAACTGTTGCAAGTACTTAGGCTCCTCTGTAAAAGCTTGATGTTCACAGTAATGTGAGGATTGTGCAGCACACCAGAAGGCTCTTATTTTGTGATTTTTACAAATTCCTCGCCCATTAGACGTAACAAAAATAAACCTGCAATAGCCAGTGCTCCGACAAGAGACTGCAGCGTGCGAGCTAATGATTGTTTTCTTTAGAAGCATTTATAGCTATTAGCTGAACTCTAGTACATGAAGCGACAGAGTGCTACATAAATATCAATGAGTGAGTAGCCAGAGCGATGTAGCAAAAACTACAAAACTCAACAAGGCTTGACATTCCCTGTGGAGGTTAAAAATAAAATGAAGTCGAATTGCCACCTTACACATATCCCTCAGAGTCTGCTCCTTATTGCTGCAGAGAAGAATGTCTGTTCAAAGGCAATTGGTTCTAGTGGGTAGTAACATTGCCTCATGGAATACTTAATGCAAGCAGACAGGACATTCCGGTTACAATTTGTGACCTGAATGAACTGAACTTTAGCAGAGCCTGTGATTTATCTTCATGCGCTGTTTACAGGTGTGAAAAATAAGCTGGGTCCTCTGTCTCTTATTCCAGCCTCATCACTTGTGCTACAAAACGTGAGTGTGTGTGATTGCAAATGTGATATCCTCCATCATCAAAGAACAATACAGCCCTTCGACCCACCAAGCCTGCGCTGATACGCAGTTTCACTCCCTCTGTTCACTTCTCATTCAGGTGTCTATCAAGATATGCCTAGAACGTTGCTAATGTGCCTGCTTCTACCACCTCCCATGGCAGTGTGATCCAGGCACCCACCACCCTCGGCGTGGAAAGCTTCCCCTACACGTCTCCCCTAAGCCCACCACCTTTCACCTTAAACCTGTGCCCTCTTCTAGTTGACCCTTCAACCTTGGGAAAAAGCCTCTGATTTCCACCCTACCTGTGCCTACATTTATCCAAACAGAATGGCCACTTGCTGAATCATACTTCACAGAGGAGACCATTTGATCTGTCATGCTCATGCCAGGTCTGTGAAAGGTTCAATTCGCATGACCACCCATAGTCCTGTGCATGGCAACCTGGTGGCATAATGGTTAGCACTGCTGCCTTACAATACCAGGCTTCTGAGTTCAATTCCTGGACTGGGTCACTGTCTGTGCAGAGTCTGTATGTTCTCCCCCTGTCTGCGTGGATTTCTTCTCACTGCCCCAAAGGTGGTTAGGTGCGTTGATCAAATTAAATTCTCCTTCAGTATACATGAATAGGTGCCGGAGTGTGGGACTAGGGGATTTTCACAGTAACTCCACTGCAGTGTTAATATAAGCCTACTTGTGACACTAATAAATGAAAAAAACTTTCTCCGTTACAAGTATATGTCCAGTTGTCTATTAGAAGTTACTATTGCATCTACTTCCACTATCCTTGTGATAGCGTAAGAGACACTGTTTGTGGCAGTATTTCTAACAACAGTCAGCGCCTTTAGGAGAGGATTAAATGATCCTCTCATCGTTTAAGTTTTTTTACAAAAAAATGACTATCAAGATTCCTGAAAAGGGGCTGGTTGCCTGACTAAAAATACACAGCCTGCCTTGAAGATGGTGATGACTCCTGGTGTCTGACTCCATGGCACCCAGTTCCCTCTGCTCACTCAGTCACTTTGGCCCCGCCCTTTTTTCTAACTAACTTCCCATTTCACTACTGTAGACCGAGTAGTCACTGACATCACGTCTAGAAAATGTGACACGTGTTGGCAGTGCGAGAGTTCTCCCCGGAGGCGAGGGCAGCATACAAACATGGAATAGCTGCTCAGCTTGTGAATAAAGTATTGTATGTTACAAGTGCATGTTGTCAGTGTTTGGGATCCCAGCACTTCTACAACTACTTCAAAAACTACCCTAAAAAAAACCCAAATTATTTGACTGCATTTTTAGTTTTCTCAATTCATCCCCCAAATCTTTTCATTTTCTGTATTAGTATCTACACATCTCTTCACATCCACAGTTATTTTTGCATGATAAGTTATTAGACGGTAAGATTTATTTGCTGATGACCATGAGATTTAGCATGGCTACCTTGTGCTTTGTTGGACAAATCAAGCTAAACAGGCTATGGTATTCCTAAAATACAACAGAGATTGTGGATTGAAAAATCTGGCATGACCTATCATTCATTAATGATGGTAGGATGCTCAAGTCAACATTAAAACAAACCCACTTCAAGGGTTTAATTTGGACACTGATCAATAGGGTACTGAGCACATCCATTATGATGGGGCTTGAGTTAAGAGGGGCACAAATCCATCCTCACAAAATGCATACACCTTGAGTCCGGGGCAGTTGTGTTAACTACACAACACTACATTTGCTCCAATTGCAGCCCGCACTTTTCTGAGGCCTGGAGGACCAAGGACACAAACATGTAATCCAGGCACCCTGGAGTCTTGCCCACCAGTTGGGGAGTCGACGAGACCTCTGCAATGCCTCCTTCAGGAAAGGCACACTGTTAATTGCCAGTCAGGCACTTAGGTGGCCAACAACAGGACTTCTCCAGGGTTGAAGACATCAGGGCGGAAATCACGCTACCTGAGAGCTGCTAGCCAATCAGCTGTCACTGCCATTGGCAACGTAGTAGTAGTACATCCACCAGAGGCCTATGATCAATGAGGTACACAGGCCACAAGCGAGTGAGAGCAGGATTGGGGTCATGGAGAGAGGATTACTGGCTGAGGTGGAGTGGGTGGAAGAGAAGGTGTCAGGAATCAGTGGGTCAGAATGAATCTATAAGCAATTTTTTGAATTCTATTGCACCTTGAATAAAATTTAGCCCTCACTATTTTTTCAGTGAATAGTACTGGTCTGGGCTGCAGCCTCAGTATGACGGAGGTATAAATCACAGTCAGGAGCTTTGATGATTCTGGTTAGAATGCCACTTCGGCCTCCCCCCCACAACATCTGGATTTTGTCTGACTGGTCAGTTCAGAAAGGGACTGAGAAATCTTTGCGTTTCTGCTAGTCAAAATAAGCCTTGTGATTCTTTATGCAACCCCAAGTGCTCCTGCGGGGAGATTGGATGGTGAGTGGAACTCAGATAACTGATCCTTATTATGTTTGGCATCTTCAAGCTAGTTTTCAGCCAATTACAGTTTAGAATTTCAATGCAGGGCAGGATCCAAAATGTCCATCATCTTTCATATTTGATAGATATTACATCTTCGAGGACAGCCTTTAACTCTTTCCTGTTCTAAATTCTGATGTCCCTGTTTATAATGAACATGAAGTAACCTTAACAGGCTGTAGTTACCCCCTCCTGCCAGTGGTGGCCTGCAGTGCCTTGGTTATTCTCCCAGCTCGTCCTCCTGTTCTAATGCTCCAACCTGCAGATCACATAGTTGCCTACAGCTCTTAGCATATCCCACCTCAAAGTCAGGATTCCAACCTCATTTGTGACTGTCCCAATGAGTAGAGTCACCAGATCTGGGAACAGGGATCAAAGATCACAGGGAAAAGGCAGGAGAATGGAGATGAGAAACTTATCAGCCATGATTGAATGGCAGAGCAGACTCAATGGGCCAAATGGCCTAATTCTGCTCCTCAATCTTATGGTCTTTTCTGAATTTTGGGATGATATGCTTTGTGGATACTTTTTGGATATTATGCATCCACTTACTAAACTCATTTAAATGAGATCAGATAAAGGCCCTCCTATCATATAGGACTAACCACAATATAATGACTGTGACCTTGGAGCAAGTGTTCACATGACAGTATATCAGACTGTTAATGAATCCTTCCACTACTCACCAAAATAATATACACATATATACAACTATACATCTATATGTCAATATATGTTTTTCAGCTTTCCAAATTGCTGGATGATTTGTGATTTGATTATAAATACAGCGTATTCCCTTCCACTGCACTAGAAAAGGGAATTGTTATCACTGATGGCATTGTTGTAAGCCTCGAACAGGAAGTCCACACCCACTCCGCCCATAGACACATATGCAGTGCTGCTGACTTTAACATTGTGCACCCATTTACGCACACCCCTCACATGCTCACTGCCCCACATGCTGCTTCACTCACCACCTCACTTGCAGTCCCCCTCACCACCCCACTCGCTGTCCCGCTCACTACCCCATTCACCACCCTACTCTGTCCTTCGCTTGCTGTTCCACTTGTTGCCTGGAGACAGCGAAGGAACAGAGCAATGAGGAATCAGAACTGGGAGGCCAGTGAGGCAGGGAGCCAGGCAGCGAGTGAGAGGGAGGCAGTGAAAGGTCAGGAACAAGGAGGCCAGTGAGGCAGGGAGCCGGGCAGCGAGTGAGAGGGAGACAGTGACGGATCAGGAATGGGAAGGACAGTGAGTGAGAGGAGGGCAGTGATGGGTCAGAGCACTGAGGGAGGCAGTGAGGTGTTAGAATGGAAGGACAGAGAGATAGTGAGCAGGGCACAGAGTAAGAGGGAGGCAGTGAGGAGTCAGAACAAGGAGGCCTGTAAGGCAGTGAACAGGACAATGAGTGAGAGGGAGGCAGTGAACAGGGCAGGAACGAGGTAGCCAGTGAGACTGGTAACGAGCTAATCATAATCTTGATCCCAGGGTTTCTAACTGGTGTTTGGAGTTGAATATTCTGTGAACACTGCAATTCGTAACATGGTGGAAAAAAAACACAATTCAATAATGCTGCACTTGTTAAAATCTCCTTTAATTGCTCAGCTTTACACTTGGTCCTATTCTTTGACGCAGGCAGTGAGCGGCGGTGTTGGTAAATGTGCTTTTTGCAGTGACAGCAAATACAACTTTATTAATAATATCTAGTCAAAATATTTTGTA
Organism: Carcharhinus amblyrhynchos; assembly: GCF_965287045.1. NCBI lineage: Eukaryota > Metazoa > Chordata > Chondrichthyes > Carcharhiniformes > Carcharhinidae > Carcharhinus > Carcharhinus amblyrhynchos. The sequence goes on from NC_137329.1 coordinate 53,644,303, forward strand.
AAATTAAAGACAAGTAATTATCTTTTTTAAATGGAGAGTGAATGATGCCTGTTTTTTTTATCTCCTGTCCCCTAATCCTACATCACCTACACACCACCCTTAGTCTAAACTTCTTGTCTGCAACTAGTCATTTGAGATGGCTCAGATGAATCATCTCCCTTTTTTGCCTTCCCACAAGAAAAATGATGGCTTGCGTGCTACATTTCCCTTCCCATGAAAATTGCAGCCTTTAGCATAGTTTTATAAACCAGTCAGAACTTCAGAAGCTGCATTTCCAAGGAGATAATTTTACTTTTAAAAACAAATAGCGATGCCTTGTAAAGATTCTCAGCGTCTGGACATTCACACCTGTGTTGCCTGCCGCCTTGACAATTCCAGTGCTGTCTGGCCAGCCTCCCGTCATCCCTCAAAACTCTCCGGGCCCTTTTCACATTCTACTTTCTAGACATGGGCAACCTCTGCATCCTCTTGTATTTTTTAAAGTTTATTTATTAGCGTTACAAGTAGGCTTACATTAACACTGCAGTGAAGTCACTGTTAAAATCATTTACTTGCCACACTCCAGCCCCTGTACAGTGGTTAAGCACTGCTGCCTCACAGTGCCAGGGACTCAGGTTCAATTCCTGGCTTGGGTCACTGTGTGCATTTTGCACATTCTCCCCATGCCTGCACTATAGGATTCTATAATTCAGCCACGCTGAGGGAGAATTTAGCATGGTGAACGTACCTAACTAGCACATCTTTCAGACTATTGGAAGAAACGCTCGCCGACATGGGGAGAATGTGCAAACTCCACACAGTGACCCAAGCCAGGAATCAAACCTGGATCCCTGGTGCTGTGAGGCTGCAGTGCTAACTATTGTGCCACCGTGCCACCCATGATAGTATGTTCAGCTCCCCTCATCCTAACTCCGGTAAGAATGCCTTCAGCAGGTGTGTCTGGTCAGCATATTCCAAAAGGTTCTCTAAAACGCAACTCTTCACCCCCTTGTCATAGTTTCTACTTTGGCTCAACATCCATTCAGTGGCCAGATGTCTTTTGTGTTAATGGTGCTATACACAGGCAGGATGTTGTTGGCAATCATAGACTCCTAAGCAGCACTGAAAGAGCCATTTGGCCTGTCTTGTGCCTATGTTGGCTCTTTGAAAACGCTATCCCATTTAATCCCACCCATCAGCTTTCTCCCCCGCCCACCCCACCCCCCCAACTTCCATAACTCTGCATAATCTTTTAAGTATGTATCCAATTGCCTTTCACAATTTCCTACAGAATCTGATTACACCTCCTTTTCAGGTAATGCCTTCCAGATCTTACCAATTCCCTACCTGAAGCAATCTGTCCTCATTTCCCATCTCATACTTTGGCTAATTATTTTAAAACTATGATCTCTCCGGCTGCCAATTCAGTTGTCTGGAGACAGAGTTGCTCCTCGCGTTGAGTGAAGGCCCTCACAATATTGAAAAGCTCCATTTGGAATTGCCTGAATGAAAAGCTAGAAAGGTCGTCAAAATGTCACGAACAAGTACAGAAAATAATCAAAAGGGCCAATGGAATGTTGGCCACTGCACTGAGAGAATGCATATCCAAGAAGGTGGAAGTCATGCTTTAGCTATACAAAGCACTGGTTAGAACACAGCTGGCTTATGTGTGAGTAGTTCTGGGCACTCTTCCTTTGGAAGGATACATTGACTGTGGTGGTGGGGAGGGGGGTGGTTGGAGTGCAGCGTTAGTTAGGTGGAATGATACATAAACTCCAAGGGCTAATTGGTGAGGAGAGATTAATTACACAAACTTTCATTCTTTCCCTGGAATTTAAAAGGTTGTGGAACGATTTGATCAAAGTTTTCAAGATGTCAAAGGGAACTAATAGGGCAGATTGAGAGAAACTTTTTCTGCTGGTTGGGTGGGGGGATACTAAAAGTTAGAGCCAGATCTTTCAGGAGAGAAATGGTGAAACAGCTCTATGTGCAAAGGGTGGTAGAAGTTTGGAACTGTTGTCAGCAAATGGCAGTTAGTTTTGAATCATAGAATTCCGACAGGCTATTCATGCTCATTGAGTTTGCACCAACAAAAATCCCACCCAGCCCCTATCCCCGTAGCCCATTACCCTGCTAGTCCCCCTGACACTGAGGAGCAATTTAGCATGAACAATGCACCTAACCCACACATCTTTGAACTGTGGGAGGAAACTGGAACACTCAGAGGAAACCCATGCAGACATGAGTAGAATGTACAAACACCATGCAGACAATCACCCAAACGGGGAGTCAAACCTGGGTCCCTGGTGCTGTGAGGCAGTAGTGCTAACCACTGTGCCGCCATTGGCCTTTGTGCTGGGGAAAAAGAGGAAAGATTTTACGTGAGTGTTTAAAGAAGTGATGTTAAAACAGCTGCATAGCCTCAGACCTGTCCCCAGCAAAACCATCAAATGCAATTCTTTCCTTGCCTCATCTTCTCGGATAAAATTTTAAAATCCTTCACCCAGAATGCAACATGTTTTTCGTGCACTGAGAACATATTGAAATGTGGTACGGTGGCACAGTACTTAGTGCCTCACAGCACCAGGGATCCGGGTTCAATTCCAGCCTTAGATGACTATACGGAGTCCCTGTGTCTGCCTGGGTCCTATACCAACCCTGGAGGACCCACCTGCCTATTTCTCTCCAATCAGAAAAACATTAATCTCTGCCTTGTGTCTCTCAGACAGTGCTTTGTTTTTCCAAATAAGCCTGTTTTGAGGTGCAAACTTGATTTTTCCTCTTGATATTTTCAGTTACAGGAAATGCAAATACATCTCTGAGGAATATTGTGCATGCTCCACGAAGTAGAGCTTTTTTAACTGCTTAGTAGCATTGTCTATGCACATGGCAGTTGCAAGGGGTATTAAAAGACCTAATATTTGCAAACTGACTGAAGTGCTTTGAAGGCCCCAGTGCCCCACTGTGGGATTGTTGTAACAGAGCCAAGTCTGGTTAGAGATTGTACTGATCACATCAATCATAACAACTGATAAGCCTTAATAAATAGTGATTGTTGGTCTAGAGCAAGCATACATACTAACTCCAGAGAAAGTCAAACAAGCCCTCTGCTGGAAAACCTCCAAATAATTGTGGTTTGGGATAGTGCAGGGAAAATGTAGGGGGGGGGGGGGTGAGACAGAATCTGAGAAATGCAGTTTCTTTGAATTTTAATTGGGCTAGGGGATGCTCAAGAAGACTTTGTTTTGCTTCTGCATTATAAGCAGCAATAAATTATGGAATTTAATCTGTGTCACCGCAGCATAGTGGTTAGCACTGCTGCCTCATGGCGCCAGGGACCCGAGTTCGATTCCCGGCTTGGGTCACTGTCTGTGCTGAGTCTGCATGTTCTCCCCACGTCTCCGTGGCTTTCCTCCGGGTGCTCCATTCTCCTTCCACAGTTCAAAAAACGTTCTGGTTAGGTGCACTGGCCATGTTAAATTCTCCCTCAGTGTACCTGAAAAGGTGCCAAAGTGTGATGACTAGGAGATTTTCACACTAATTACATTGCAGTGTTAATATTAAAGTGTTAAATGTTAGTTATAAAGTCGTTTCCTCCCACAGTCCAACGATGTGCGGGGTTAGGTGGATTGACCATGCTAAATTAACACTCACTGTAAGGGTGATTAGCAGGGTAAATGAGGGTTACAGGAATAGGACCTGGGTGGGATTGTGGTCGGTACAGATTCGATGGGCCAAATGGCCTCCTTTTGTATGGATTCTATTTGTGACACTAACAGGTAAACTTTAGGACTTAAAACTTTTCTCCAGCCTCCGTTAACCTCAGGCAGGTTTTTATTTCAATCACTGTGTCGCTCGTTCAGGATGAGTCCTTGCCGTTTAAAAGCTCCTGTCTCACTCAGTCAGGGGAGCCGTCCAATTACATGACAGCTCTCGAGGTAATAAGTCCTCGGGATTTCCCTGTCGTTCACAATGTCTCAGTGAGAAGGAGGGAGCTGTAGTGTTATTGGGATCCTGCAGTCCGCAGTTAGCTCAGAACCTCGAGGATTTCCCGCCCAGTCAGTCCCAGTTATTGCCATGTCCCTCAGTCTCCTGTCCTAGTGACTGCCTGATCACTTAAACTCTTAATCAATTCTCTGAACAAAAGAGACGGTAAACTCGGGCAGGAGATAAATCAGTCTTTAAAAGGGCAGGATGAAACATAAAGATCATTTTCAAATTGCTCTGCACGCGATCTAATCTTCTGTTACTGGAGATGACTGAAAATATACAGGTGCTGGAATAATGTCTGCTTTAAACAGTTTGACTTAAGTTGCTGTCCCCCATTGCTGGACTGACTGCGCATATAACGGAATAAACCTGTTGAGCACCCCCCCCCCCCCACCCCGATTTGGCAAATAGCAATGGAAAAAGAGAGAAAAAAAAACACAAGAGAGAAAGAAATTATCTGCAGACTGGTGTTGTAATGGAAAAAATGTTGTGGACAGCCTATTTTTTTTTCTCTTGAACACTGCAATCCAGAGCCTGCGTGCAAGTTGCTCTTTCCCGTCTCAGCTCTCAGCAACAAAAAAAACAGTCAACCCTCGCACCACAAGCGAAACCGCAGAGCTGAGGTTACAGTCTCTCGTCAGCTTCAGTTCAGCTGACCAAAACAACATGTGGCGACTGTTAAGAGAGAGGAGGGAGCGGGGGAGGGCAGTGGGAGAAACTTTCATTGGTTTCTTTCCCCTGCCCCCCCCTTTTCTCTCTTATACATGGTGGGGGGCACGGTTACGAAGGCATGAATAACCTTCAGCTAGTACGGGAATTGAACCCGTGCTGTTGGCATCGCTCTGCATAAGAAAGCAGCTGTCCAATCAACTGAGCTATATGGCAGTGGCCTCCAGGTTGCATTCGCAGTTGTCTTTCAAAGTCTTCACCCTTTTCTTTGGTCAAATTTAAGGATTTGAATTGATGAATCATAGGCTTTAAACCTCGGTCTCGGGACAGGCATGGCCCAGGTCAGGGCCAGGTTCAAACTGGTTAGCAGTAAGCTCACACTTAAAAAAAAGAACATTTGAAGACTCGCCCCCTTCTTGGCCTCGGATATCTCAAAGTGCCCGACAGGCGAAGCGCGTTTACTGTTGTGATGTAGGAAACATAGCATCAAGATCCCACAAACAGCAACACAATAGATAAGCCGATTATCAAATAGCTCTTGGTTGAGGGATGAATATTGGACAAGGTCCCAGAGAGAACTCTCCTGCCCATGTCCAAAATAATGCTGCATGGTCTCTTCCATCCAATTCAGAAGGGTTGGGCTGAAGGTGTCATGGGAATGATGGCACCTCTGACAGTAAAGTTTATTTATTAGTCACAAGTAGGCTTACATAAACACCATAATGAAATTACTATGAAAATCCCCCAGTTGCCACATTCCGGCGCCTGTTTGGGTACACTGAGGGAGAATTTAGCATTGAAAGTGCACCTAAGCAGCGCGTCTTTTGGACTGTGGGAGGAAATCGGAACACCCGGAGGGAGAACGTGCAAACTCCACACAGACAATGACCGAATCCAGGAATCGAACCCAGATCCCTGATGCTGTGGGGCAGAAGTGCTGACCATGTGGAACTGTGCCTATACAACATTCCCACAACATCAACCTACCCTTGGTTCTCCAGTCCCTGGAGTGGGGCCTGAACCCACAAATCAGTGAGTCAGAGGTGAGAATTCTCCCAGTTCTGCCATCCCAAGCACGGACACAAAGCTGACAAGAGGGACATTTCGCTGTCTGCCTGTTGCCTCTGCTTCACGTGGGTGTTAAAGATCCTGCGGGTGGCTCTTTCAGACAACAGCAGGGACTTCCCCCAGTTAGCTACACTAACATCTCCCGCTCTATCTACACCACGAAAAACAGATGAAATCTTTGTTACTATTTGTATCCATGGGCGATTGCTTGCCATGTTCGAAATGACTGCTTCACCCACATATAAAAACAATAGCCACCCTTCAAAGGAATTTATCGCATGTGCGACATTCCTGAGGGATACTGCACCAATCAATGTCAGAACAACCATTTGTATGTGTTTGTGTGTGGGCGCGCATGTTTGCATTGGTGCACATGTGTGGGTTTGTGCGGTTATGTCTGCGTGCATGTGCATGTGTGGCCACATGTGTACAGGGCGCCACATAACACCATCATTCTGCATATATTGGCTGTAACTTTTACATTTGAAAGGTGGCTTGGTTCCACTGCATCATGAGCCTGTGTGCTGGAGCAAAGCTCCACCCATTGGCTTTTGTTAGAGGATGTGAAAGTTGAGTGACATCCCAGCGCTACCTGTCATCAGCTATTGATTGAACAATAAAGCTCCCGTTTCCACTCCTAGACTTGACAGGAAATTAGCTCCAAGGGTTGTCTATCACTGACTTGGTTTGGTGAGGGGGGCGGCGATCATTTCTTGAAAGCTGCAAACAGCCTCAGGGCTCGTTCCATTTCTGCTTTCAGTGTTCCTTGTCCCACTCAGTTTTCAGACTCAAACACATTCTGCTATCTCTCTGGGTCTGTGCATGTGTAAATATGAAAACTCAAGCTCAATATAGCTTGCCAATTATTCAAATGCTTTTCATTTACTGCATCAGTCAAGCTCTGTGGTAAGACTTTTGCTCTGAGTCAGCAACTTGTGAGGTTAATCCTCATGCGAATTGAAAAAAAAAGCCAGGATGGATTGAGAAGAACTCTTTTTGTTTAATTAATTGATATTGAATATTTAAGGTCATCCAAAATTCTCTTGCTCACTATCTAACTGCCACCGTGACCGATTCACCCCTTGCCTGCTGACCTACCCTGGCTTCCAAGTCAAGAACATCACGATTTTAAAACTCTTACCCTTATTTTCAAATCCCTCCATGGTGTTGCCTCTTGATCCCTGTCTCTGTCATCTCCTCCAGCCCTACAACCTGCAGGAGAACTCCATTCCTCCAACTCTGCCCTTTTGCACAAGGCCAGTTTTTGTTATTCCACCATTGGCAGCTGTTCCTTCAGCTGCTTAAGCCACAGGCTCTGAAATACATTTCCTAAACCTTTCTGTCTCCCTGCCTCTCTTTCCTCCCTTAAGACTCCTTCAAAGATACCACTTTGATCAAGCGTGTGATCTCCTGGCTTGATGTTAAATTTTGTTTGAGAATGCTCCTGGATGCACCTTGACCAGTTTTGCCACGTCAAAGGTGCTATACAAATATCAATTTCAAGTTGTTGCTATAATCTGGAATGTGCTGCCTTGAAGGGTGGCGGAAGCAGATTCAATCATGTTCAAAAGGGAATTGGATATATATGGAGGCACAGTGGTTAGCACTGCAGCCTCACAGTGCCAGGGACCTGGGTTCGATTCACGGCTTGGATCACTGTCTTTGTGGAGCCTGCACTTTCTCCCCGTATCTGCATAGGTTTCCTCCAACAGTCTGAAAGACGTACTGGTTAGGTGCATTGACCATGCTAAATTCTCTCTCACTGTACCGAACAGGCATTGGAGTGTGGCGACTAGGGGATTTTCACAGTAACTTCATTGCAGTGTTAATGTAAGTCTACTTGTGACACTAATGAAATATACTTTAAAATATACTTGAAAAGGGAAAGAGTAAAACCAATGGAACCGATTTCATAGCTGCTTCAAAGGGCTGGTCCAGGCATGATGGGCCAAATGGCCTCCTTCTGTGATGTATGGTTGTACAATCCCCACTCCAAGATCTATAGTGTAGATTGGAAAAGCCCATGGCCAGAATTTTAGAGGACCCCAGGGTGCAGGCTGAGAGGAAGGGGTGGAGGTTGTCCAAAGAAATCAGGCTGGTGTTCTGCCCATCATTTTCCTGTCACCACCATTCTTCCAGCGGTGTGAAAGGTAGTGGATGGCTCTCCCACTCAAAGACCATTTGAGGCTCTTAAGTTCTTCTTCCCCCTGCTTCTGGTATTTTGTCAGTGTCAAATGGACCCTCCTCCACATGGAGAGAGCACTCAGTATACTTTGGCTATCTTCTTCACGCTTGGGAAGGGGTACAACTGATCAGCATCCTTTGTCTAGAGAGGCTCTCCAAGGTACCGCCAGAAACCCCCATGACCCTTTGCTGTCACCAACTGCCCCTTCCCCTTCCTGGGACCTACATGACTGGCCTCAGTTGCCCCCCATCCCCTTTACCTTTGTTGGAGGGGAGGGGATGCTTTCCAGGCGAGGTACAGTCCCAGCAGCCACCACTGTTCCTAATTCCCGATCGGCCTGCAACACTGTCTTGTGGGAGCCCTAACAGCAGAGAGCTAATTGTTTGATGCATTTAAAATCTGGTCAGGCCTTCCAGAAATACTGATGCGGGTTTGCCCCAGACTTTTCAACTCATGGAAAGAGTTCCCCACTCCCCCAGCCCACTTGCTCAACTGTGAGACACTGTACAATATCCTAAGGGCTGGATAGGTGTGCTATTAATACAAGTTCTTTCTTTAACCAAACTTCCTAAGCGGCTTCCTCTCACATGACCTTTCACTGGTGAGCTGTGTTGATCTCCACGTGTACATTTGAAATGACTGAAGTGGAGAGTGGTGCTTTTTTTTTAAACTGCTTTCCAGCCTCTTCTACCTTTCTGAAACTACTACAGTTTCTAACATGCATTTGTCCAAAAGTTAGACGAACCCGATTAGACAAACTCTGTGGCAGATTCCTTAGGTAAAGAGGTCAAAACTGTTCACAATACAATTACCCACCTGAAGCAGTTACTACATTAATTACAATTTGTAGAGTATCTATTTCTTATCACTCGTACATACAGGGCATTCCATGAATGCACCTAAGAGAAATGGCTATCCAGGGTTGCTAGGAAAGTCATATTGTAAAACTTCGTTTATATGATCAGAAAATTCGCTCAATGATTTTAAGACTATTTTGGCCCACATTACCTTCATTTTTATCATGTTCTTTTTCTCCACTGTCTTTTATTCCTCTGGTAAGCTCATTGCTGTCCCAAAGGGAATCTCTATATCTGAAAGTTTTGCTGAAGAAACGACCTGAAGTATTGTGTACAGTTTCAGCCTGCTTACCTAAGGAAGGATACATCTGCCATTCAGGCTGTGCAGCGAAGGTTCACCAGACTGATTCCTGGGATGGCAGGACTGTGGGGAAATTGAGGTCTTCCAGCCCATTGAGTCTGTAGCAAATCTCCAAACAAGCTGCCAGAAGAGGTAGTGGAAGCAGATACAATAGTGCGTTTTAAGGGGCATCTGGACAAATACATGAATAGGATGGGAATAGAGGGATATGGTCCCCAGAAGGGTAGAGGGTTTTAGTTTAGTTGGGCAGCATGGTTGGTGCAGGCTTGGAGGGACAAAGGGCCTGTTCCTGTGTTGTAATTGTTTTTGTTCTTTGTTCTTTGAGCATCCCGCCCAGACAGTCACCCAAGGCCAGAATCAAACCTGAGTCTTTGGCTCTGTAAGGCAGCAGTGCTAAACACCGTGCCACCCCTTGGCAGTATCCTCACATCCTTATCCACAGACAGAGGTGCAAATACCTTGCTTTGGAAAAGAATTAGTCCAGTTCCCAAGAGAGACTCTGATAGCAGACTGGTTGAATGGTCACAATGCTGGATTGTTCAATTCTACTTGCCCTGCAATCAACCAACTGTTAGCATGGTTTGAGTGGCCCCACACCACCCAATGTGCCACTGGAAGAAACTGTAGCACTTACATACCCACCTGATGCCACGGTTGGGTACCTAGCTATGCCAACTACTGCCACACACTTGCAGTTAGCTTGCAGCTTAGGACTGGTACAGCCAGTGAGAGTGCCAGTTGACCAACATTAACAGCTTGCATTTGCAGTGCACCTGCTGTGTTAAAAGGCACTTCACATAAGCTGAACTAAAAAAAAATCAACAGCAAAGTGGAAATATTCAGCTCTCGACTAAAAGTTTGGTCAAAGAGGTGTATTTTAAAAAGAGATGGAAAGGCATAGAAAGGGGAGGCAGGAATCCTAGAGCCTGGGGTTGAGATGATTGAAGACATGGATGCCAATGTACAAAAGGCCAGAGTTGGAAGAATGCAGAGGTCACAGAAGGTTGTAGGGCTGAAGGAGATTCAAAGAAAGCGGTGCAATTGGAGAAAATTGAACATGAGGATGAAAACCCTTCAGTGCTTGGTGTTGTGGGCAGAGTGCCAGTAATAGCTTAGCAAGCACCCAGGGCAATGGGCGGAAACAGGATTTGGTGCAAGTGAGATTGTGACAGAGAGTTTTGAACAAAAGGGAGTTTCTGGAAGATCATGAGGGTCTGACCATGAGGGTATTAGAATAGTGAAGCATAGCGGTGAAACTGAGCAGAGGTTTTCAGGTAATCTATGTGAGATCCTAAATGAATATTTCTCATCAGTATTTACTGTTGAGAAAAGCATGGATGTTAGGGAACTTGGAGAATTAAATATTGATGTCTTGAGGATGTACATATTACAGAGAAGGAGGTGCTGGACGTCTTAAAGTGCATCAAGGTAGATAAATCTGCTGGACCTCATAAGATATATCTCAGGACATTGAGGGAGGCGAGGGAGGAAATTGCAGGTCCCCTAGCCGAGATATTTGAATCACTGATAGTCATGGGTGAGGTGCCTGAAGATTGGAGAGTGGCAAATGTTGTGCTTTTGTTTAAAAAGGACTGCAGGGAAAAGCCTGGGAACTACAGGCCAGTTAGCTTCAGATCTGTGGTGGGTAAATTGTTGGAAGGTATTCTGCAAGACAGGATCTACAGGCATTTAGAGAAGCAAGGACTGATCAGGAACAGTCAGCATGGCTTTGTGAGTAGAAAATCATACCTCACAAATTTAACTGAGTTTTTTGAAGGGGTAACCATGAAGGTAGATGAGGGCAGTGCAGTTGATGTTGTCTACTTGGAGTTTAGCAAGGCCTTTGACAAAGTAATATGTGGTAGGTTGTTGCATAAAGTTAAATTTCATGGGATCCAGGGTGAGGTATCTAAATAGATACAAAATTGGCTTCTTGACAGAAGCCAGAGGATGGTTGTAGAGAGTTGTTTTTCAAACTGGAGGCCTGTGACCAGCGGTATGCCTCAGGATCAGTGCTGGCCCCACTGTTATTTGTCATTTATATTAATAATTTGGATAAGAATATAAGGAGCACAGTTGGTAAGTTTGCAGATGACACAAAGATTGGTGGCATGGTGGACAGTGAGGAAGCTTATCTCCAATTGCAGTGGGATCTTGATTAATTGGGCCAGTGGGCTGATAAATGGCAGATGGAGTTTAATTTAGACAAATACGATGTGACGCATTTTGGTAGACTGAACCAGGGAAGGACTTCCTCAGTTAACGATAGGGCGCTGGTGAGAGTTACAGAACAAAGAGATCTAGGGGTATATGTTCATAGTTCCTTGAAAGTGGAGTCACAGGTGGACAGAGTGGTGAAGAAGGCATTCGGCATGCTTGGTTTCATCGGTTAGAACAATGAATACAGGAGTTGGGACATCTTGTTGAAGTTGGACAAGACATTGGTAAAGCCACACTTTGAATACTGTGTGCAATTCTGGTCACCCTATTATAGAAAGGATATTATTAAACTAGAAAGAGTGCAGAAAATATTTAGTAGGACGCTACCGGGACTTGATGGATTGAGTTATAAGGAGAGATTGAATAGATTGGGACTTCTTTCTCTAGAACGTAGGAGGCTGAGGGGTGATCTTATAGAGGTCTATAAAATAATGAGGGGCAAAGACAAGGTAGATAGTCAATATCTTTTCCCAAAGGTAGGGGAATCTAAAACTAGAGGGCGTAGGTTTAAGGTGAGTGGGGAGAGATACAAAAGTGTCCAGAGGGGCAATTTTTTCACACAGAGGGTGGTCAGTGTGTGGAACAAACTGCCAGAGATAGTAGTAGAGGCGGGTATAATTTTGTCTTTTAAAAAGTGTTTAGATAGTTACATGGGTACAATCGGTATAGAGGGATATGGGCCAAATGCGGGCAATTGGGATTAGTTTAGGGGTTTTAAAAAAGGGGCAGCATGGACAAGTTGGGCTGAAGGGCCTATTTCCATGCTGTAAACCTCTATGACTCTATGACTAGGAACAAGGGAGCCAAGTCAGAGGTGAAAGCCCTGGAGATGAAGATCTGAAATTGCTTACTCAATTTGGGACCAAATAAGACTTCACACTGTTCTCATTCCACCAAGCAGGAGACAAGGTGCACCTCATGCAGCACTCTCTCCACATTGGTAGTCATCAAGTAGGGACATGAGTGGTGAACTGGTCAGCTAACTGTCTACACTTTACTGCCTTCACAGTGGGTTTCCTCTGCTGTCGTTTTTGACTCCTCTTCTAGTTTTATCTGTTTAGGCTAACATTTCCCTTTATTTGCTTCCCTGCACACGTCCAAATCCAGACTTGTTGCTGCCCATTAGGATGATAATGAGCTGACCACAGAAGGTTGGGTGCAAACAGCTTCTTTAATTTGGAGCTTTAGCCATTTTGAGTAAACCGTGTCTACCGGAGGAGTTTATTTTGTGCTATCAGTCCGTTGCTACTTCTCCAAAATGATTGTGCTTCATGCGTGCCTGTTGGCAGACTATTTGCCCACAGGAGGTATCACAGCCAATCCTGATTCTTTGGAATCATGGAATCTACAGTGTAGAAGGAGACCATTTGGCCCATTGATCCTGCACCGATAACAATCCCATCCAGGCCCTGTCCACTTAACCTCATATATTTACCCTCCTAATCCCCCTGACATTAAGAGGCAATTGAACGTGGCCAAGCAACCTAACCTACACATCTTTGGACTGTGGAAGGAAACCAGAGCACTCAGAGGCAGATACATGGAGAGTGTGTAAACTGCACACAGGCAGTGACCTGAGGCCGGAACCGAACCCAGGTCCCTGGTGCTGTGAGGCAGCAGTGCTAACCACTATACTACCGTGCTGCCTTGAATCCGAAGATGTTGCTGGATAATGATCGAAAGCAGGACAGTGCCTTGTCAATTCTCCCTCCTTCTGGCCCCAAGCTGTGAGGAAAGGTAGACAAAAACTAAGCTTCTTTCTTCCAAGGCAATGGCCTCCATTGAGGTTGGGACGTGTTGACAACACTTTCTTGATGGTTAATAAGATCATTTCTGAAACAGACTATGGCTGAAATCAGCACAGGGCCTCTTGCTTCTATTGTCATTCACTCTGGGTGACGTATGAATCTAAATTAACAGCTTGCTGTTACACAGGGAGCCTTTTGGTTTGTACATTTGACAGTGTTTTCCAGTGCTAATCCCTCTCAGTGTCAGAGTATCTCGGGCACGTGAATGTTTTTCAGTGTTTGGAACAACTGGAGCTTTCAATTTTCTCATTTTCCATGAAAGACATGTCCAAGCATCTCATCAATCATTTCAACCTGTGCTGTCGTATGTGCTTGCTGTGTGTATAAGACACAAGTGTGCATCAGAAGGGAAGTGACATCTTGGGAGGTTTCATACCACAAACAGTAGGAGGACAACCCAGCTTTGGCTGGCACCACAACTTGGGCTGTATTTAACTGGCAACAGCCAACTAAGTGGCTGCTGCTGAGGCTGCTGTCCCGATTAGGAACAGCGATCCACACCCACAAGAGCTGTTGGCTGAGTCAGAGGGCCAGCAGCTCAACAGTGCCACTGCAGTGGTCATTTCTGGGGATGCACCCAATGGATGAGACCACATTAGTGGCTATGTGCCCTCAAAGTCAGTTCTGAGGGACTTTGGGGCATTGGAGCTAGGAAGGCAAGCAGGTATTGATAAGGGATGTGGTGCTCATGAATGCTGGTGTCTCTATGGCTGCAGGGGTGATCATTGCCGTGAAGAGACCTCCTGCATGAGCCAAAATGTCTGGAAAGGTATACTGCCACGCCCCACCTCTCCATCCATGAGCCTGCTGGTTTACCTGTCAGTCACCATGCTGTGGCAGACCCACGAGCCCCTGGTCAAATGCCAGTGGGGTAGGAAGTTGCCCTTAATGAGCCACTTCTGTAATCAGTCCCTGTGATCGAGGTACCCAATACCCCACCCCCACCCCTTCCCCCGAAGCTGACAAACTCCCCACACTCCACACAGCGACAGTTCCCCCTGCAGCCAGGTTAATACCAGCAGGGGCAGGATTAGGCTTTTAAAGAGTCACTAATTGACAAGATTCAGATATGCCACCATCCAGCCTAATTAAATGTTCTTCTCACCATCAAGCTAGCCAACAGAGAGGGCATGAGATTCTAGGGTATACCACATGGTGAAAAAAAAACTGACACCTATAACAACATTTTGCATTGTGAGCAACAGTGTGCAAAATCTGACTTCAACCCAGTGATGGAAAGTAAATGCATTAGTCTTTGCAAGGTTATGGTGCACACTGGAGACCAATGGAACACACGCACACACATTGTGCCCGTAACATCACGGCAAGGCCTGGGCTCAGGGATTCTGCAGGTGCTGGGTTAGGGACCTGGTGGACTCCACACTCATGTCAGTGACTCATTCCCACCCTGCACTCAAGGTTACAGATGCCACACAGTATTGGCTGTAGCCCGAAGCATTTATAGTGGAAGAGAGGAGGGGAGGAAAGAAACTGCAGTGAGGCACCTTAATGAAGATTGGCAATCAGCGTCAGGCAAAAGGAAAGAAAGGATCCCATGGACCCACTCAAAGATGAGGCAACGCCTTCCCCTTGGTGTCCTTGCCAACATTAATACCCCCGTGAAAGTCACCAAAAGATACGACATCCAGTCATTTATATCTCTTGCTGTTTATGGGATCTTGCTCTGTGAAAATTGCCTATCATGTTTCTTATATTGCAACGGTGACTACTCTTTTAAAAAGTGTGCCATTTTCCATGAAAGAGTGTTGTCCATCCCATGGAGGTGAAAACCCCTGCATAAATGAGGTTTCTCTCTCAAAAAAGTCAAAATGTTGTTGGGCTGCTCTGGATCTTGGTTTCTCCATTGTTACCTGATTAATTGCTGCAGGGAGGTCAGCCATTAAACATTTAATCCAACAATCCAGCTCTTGGCCTTTGCACCCAGTATTGCCAGGATCCAATGCCAGGAAAATGAGGTACTTCTCTAATTTGCCTGGCATACAAGGAGTATGAGACGCCACAAGTTATGTACACCACATATCATCGTGAAGTGTTGCAATAATTGAAAATGATCAGCAGGCTTGATATCAGTGGCTGTAGAGTATCTAGTGACACATTTTTATATTTTTTATTAGTGTAACAATTAGACTTACATTAACACTGCAGTGAAATTACTGTGAAAATCCTCTAGTCACCATACTCCGGTGCCTGTTCGGGTACAGTGAGGGAGAATTTAGCATGGCCAATGCACTTAACCAGCGCGTCTGTAGAAGGAAACCCAAACACACCCAGGGAGAACATGCAGACTCCACACAGACAGTGACCCAAGCCGGGAATCGAACCTGGGTCCCTGGCACTGTGATGCAGCACTGCTAACCAGTGGTGCCGCCATGCTGCCTATGTGCAGTCATTGGGATGGAGATGGGGTGGGTCTTGAAGGGGAGCTCATACAGTCTATGTTGCTGCAAACAAAGTCTATTTAGTCTGCCAACTGTCTATTCAAACAGCGCAGCACAGCAGTCTACAAGGCCAAATTTAAAAAAAGTCTTGGCAAACTGGAGCAAGTCACACATGATTGAAACTAGAGCACATTAATGCAGAAAGAATTCAGCGGGAAATCGCAGTGAATGGAGGACAGTTACAAGACAAATTATGCACAGAAAATCAATCTCAGTCACTTAGAGCAGTCTCCCTGTGTGATTGCCAGGGAAATTTCCAATGAGCAGCTTCCTAGTCAGAGTTAGTGGTGTCACTATTTAGATCCAAATCAGTATGAGGATAAGAGAAGATTAAACCATAGTAGAATGGTTTCTTTATAATTTCACATGCCAGTGTCAGCTAGTGCTTATGTTGGAAGATGGGAAGGGTTGTGGTGGGGTTAGTATTGGGGTCTGGATGTATTCACACAAAGTGGGCTGAATTTTACAAGGGGTTGAGTTAGCCACGCCCATCAGCTAAAAGGTCAGAGCTGAACCTGCTTCTGCTGCCCCAGGAAGCTGCCACCAGATTTCATGACAGTCGAGCAGTTAATTGCCCGAGTCATTGTTGCCACTCCCATGAGGGAAAATGTCCTGCCTCCCAAACACTGGCAGCCAATCAAATGGCTGGCAGCTGTCCAGTCCCAGCATCGCCACCGAGCACAGTGGCCACTGCTGGGACAGCAGTCAGTCCCTGGACAGGCAGGGAGGGTGAACTATCGGGGAGGTGAGGCAGCCTTGCCTACGCCAGTGAGCCCTGCCCTGGCAAGGGCAGTGGGCGAGTGGCGATAGGGGATCGGGGGAGGAGCTTCATGCAGAGTGGCCTTTTCCATTGAAGGTGTGGTGGGGGGTTCCTCCATTAGGCACAGGGTTTCCAAACAAGAGGGACCCCCTGGAACCCCTCCTCAAGAACACAGTCAGGGCTGATCTCACAGTTTCATTAGGTGGAACGGAATTCTCCCAAATGGGACTAAGTCCCATGATGGGGGCAGGGAGGCGACAACATTTTCTGCTGCAAAGGCTGACAGGAAACCACGCCATATCATCTGACCCTGGCCTCATTTATTCTTCATCAAGGGCTTTAGTGCCATATTCCTTGACAGGAAGGGCTTGATAGTACGCAGGCCACCAGCATATCTGGGCATCATATGTAAAAGGCACCCAATGTGACTGACCACCAATGAAGAAAGAAGATGGACCTCCAGGAACACTCTGAGGCTGGAAGATGGGCCTCCAGGGACATTTAAGCCTGGAAGGTCCACCAGATAGATGCTTCCCCCCCTCCCACTACTGTGTTTTTCCAGGCTTCTGGATCTCTGGCAGCCTCAATTCCAAATTCCTGAGGCAGCCCCCGGCATTACTCAGGTCAATTCTGATTTCTACACGCCATGTTCCAGAGGTGTTCTGGGCTGTTTACCCACTGGCATTGCAGAGAATCAGGTGTGGGGGCAGGGGACATTCAGGTTGGGCCTTTATCCACATCCCATTAGTGAGATGAAAATCAGTTTCCTGCCGGCCGCCAGTGGGTTTTCTGATCCACCCCCGTGGTGGGAACCAGCAGAAGATCAGGAGGAAAATTCACTCCAGTGTAAAACCATTTTTCTGGGCCTCCCACTGAATTCTCTCCCATGGCTCCAATTCCAACCTTGGGTCACTATCAGTGTGGAATCTGCACTTTCTCCCCATGTCTGCGTGGGTTTCCTCTGGGTGCTCTGGTTTCCTCCCACAGTCCAAAAGTATGTGGGTTAGGTTGATTGACCATGCTAAAATTGACTCTAGTGCTATGGGGATTAGCAGGGTAAATGAGGGTTCCGGCAATAGGGCCTGGGTGAGATTGTGGTTGGTACAGACTCCCTGGTCTCCTTCTGGACTACAAAGATTCAATGGATACTATGATATTATGCCCAATTCTCCCCACTCCTCTATCAGACCCTGAACTGCCAGGGTGGGGTGACAGGGATAGAATAAAATTCTAGTCAGGATTTCTCAGAACTTCTCCTGATCTAATCTTTCAAAGTCAATACACAGCCCATTCCACTGAGATTACTATACACAAACTCTGACAACCAGCAAGAAATTTGACCCTCAGCTTTAACCAGTACCACATCATCCTCATTCCATGAATAAACCTCGAGATTAAGAGGGTATGTGCAACAGGACCCTGATTAAGGTGGTTAACGGTATGTCAGTTAACAGTTCCAAGAAATAAAGGGGACTAGTTGAATGTCTGGTTCAAGAGAGTTGAATAGGAGGAAGTGAAAACGGAGAGAACCAAATGTCATGTCAAGCGCAGTAAAGCTCCTGAGCTGCTAAAACCTGTCATAATTACTTCGCAACACTGAATACACTTTCAGCACACGTCATTGGCTCTGAAAGAAAGCACTTCTGTCCTTTATTTATGAAAAGCACACCTTTCTGGATTGTGCAATAGGGTGTGTAATATTCACTGTAAACTCAGTTAGGTAACGGTCACTGTAAACCCAGTAAGGGTAACGGTCACTGTAAACTCAGTTAGGGTAACGGTCACTGTAAACCCAGTTAGGGTAACGGTCACTGTAAACTCAGTTAGGGAACGGTCACTGTAAACCCAGTTAGGGTAACGGTCACTGTAAACTCAGTTAGGGTAACGGTCACTGTAAACCCAGTTAGGGTAACGGTCACTGTAAACTCAGTTAGGGAACGGTCACTGTAAACTCAGTTAGGGTAACGGTCACTGTAAACTCAGTTAGGGTAACGGTCACTGTAAACTCAGTTAGGGTAACGGTCACTGTAAACTCAGTTAGGGTAACGGTCACTGTAAACCCAGTTAGGGTAACGGTCACTGTAAACTCAGTTAGGGTAATGGTCACTGTAAACTCAGTTAGGGTAACGGTCACTGTAAACTCAGTAAGGGATGGTCACTGTAAACCCAGTTAGGGTAACGGTCACTGTAAACTCAGTAAGGGTAACGGTCACTGTAAACTCAGTTAGGGAACGGTCACTGTAAACCCAGTAAGGGTAACGGTCACTGTAAACTCAGTTAGGGTAACGGTCACTGTAAACCCAGTTAGGGTAACGGTCACTGTAAACTCAGTTAGGGAACAGTCACTGTAAACTCAGTAAGGGAACGGTCACTGTAAACTCAGTTAGGGTAATGGTCATTGTAAACCCAGTTAGGGTAACGGTCACTGTAAACTCAGTTAGGGAACGGTCACTGTAAACTCAGTTAGGGTAACGGTCACTGTAAACTCAGTTAGGGTAACGGTCACTGTAAGCTCAGTTAGGGTAACGGTCACTGTAAACTCAGTTAGGGTAACGGTCACTGTAAACCCAGTTAGGGTAATGGTCACTGTAAACTCAGTTAGGGAACGGTCACTGTAAACTCAGTTAGGGTAACGGTCACTGTAAACCCAGTTAGGGTAATGGTCACTGTAAACTCAGTTAGGGAACGGTCACTGTAAACTCAGTTAGGGTAACGGTCACTGTAAACTCAGTTAGGGTAATGGTCACTGTAAACTCAGTTAGGGTAACGGTCACTGTAAACTCAGTTAGGGTAACGGTCACTGTAAACCCAGTTAGGGTAATGGTCACTGTAAACTCAGTTAGGGAACGGTCACTGTAAACTCAGTTAGGGTAAAACTCAGTCAGGGTAACGGTCACTGTAAACTCAGTTAGGGTAACGGTCACTGTAAACTCAGTAAGGGTAACGGTCACTGTAAACTCAGTTAGGGTAACGGTCACTGTAAACTCAGTTAGGGAACGGTCACTGTAAACCCAGTTAGGGTAACGGTCACTGTAAACCCAGTAAGGGTAACGGTCACTGTAAACTCAGTAAGGGTAACGGTCACTGTAAACTCAGTTAGGGTAACGGTCACTGTAAACTCAGTTAGGGAACGGTCACTGTAAACTCAGTTAGGGTAACGGTCACTGTAAACCCAGTAAGGGTAACGGTCACTGTAAACCCAGTTAGGGTAACGGTCACTGTAAACCCAGTTAGGGTAACGGTCACTGTAAACCCAGTTAGGGTAACGGTCACTGTAAACCCAGTTAGGGAACAGTCACTGTAAACCCAGTTAGGGTAACGGTCACTGTAAACCCAGTTAGGGTAACGGTCACTGTAAACCCAGTTAGGGTAACGGTCACTGTAAACCCAGTTAGGGAACAGTCACTGTAAACTCAGTTAGGGTAACGGTCACTGTAAACCCAGTTAGGGTAACGGTCACTGTAAACTCAGTTAGGGAACGGCCACTGTAAACTCAGTTAGGGTAAAACTCAGTTAGGGTAACGGTCACTGTAAACTCAGTTAGGGAACAGTCACTGTAAACCCAGTTAGGGTAACGGTCACTGTAAACTCAGTTAGGGTAACGGTCACTGTAAACTCAGTAAGGGTAACGGTCACTGTAAACTCAGTCAGGGTAACGGTCACTGTAAACCCAGTTAGGGTAACGGTCACTGTAAACTCAGTTAGGGTAACGGTCACTGTAAACTCAGTTAGGGTAACGGTCACTGTAAACTCAGTAAGGGTAACGGTCACTGTAAACTCAGTCAGGGTAACGGTCACTGTAAACTCAGTTAGGGTAACGGTCACTGTAAACTCAGTAAGGGTAACGGTCACTGTAAACTCAGTCAGGGTAACGGTCACTGTAAACCCAGTTAGGGTAACGGTCACTGTAAACTCAGTTAGGGAATGGTCACTGTAAACTCAGTTAGGGTAACGGTCACTGTAAACTCAGTTAGGGTAACGGTCACTGTAAACTCAGTTAGGGTAACGGTCACTGTAAACCCAGTAAGGGTAACGGTCACTGTAAACTCAGTCAGGGTAACGGTCACTGTAAACTCAGTTAGGGTAACGGTCACTGTAAACCCAGTAAGGGTAACGGTCACTGTAAACTCAGTCAGGGTAACGGTCACTGTAAACTCAGTCAGGGTAACGGTCACTGTAAACCCAGTTAGGGTAACGGTCACTGTAAACTCAGTTAGGGAATGGTCACTGTAAACTCAGTTAGGGTAGCGGTCACTGTAAACTGAGTTAATGTTGAGTTGTTTATTCATCTCATGCTGTTGGGGAAAATCTTCCATGAGGCGATGAACATCCATGAGGAAAAGAGACGTGATCTTTGGAAAGAAAAGCTGAACGGGCTGAGTGACCTTTCCTAATCTACGCTTGTGGTTTCATATCCAACCTTGTTCAGTTGAGGGTTTGTCTGTGAGATTCCTTGACTAAACCGGAATCTGTACTCTGCCTTCTCATCAGCAAATAATAGCTCCAGCCTTGCTGCAAGAATTGGCAAGATCCATCCCAATTTTTCTTTCCCATCCTGCCCCCACCTTGATCTCCCTGGCCTGGGCACCAACCTGGAACATGCAACTGTTTCCTCCACTGTTGATGTCAAGGTGAACTGGATCCGACATTTCAGGTTTTTCAATTTTCCTTTCTGTTTAAGAAAAGACAAGAATTCCTGTGGCCTTATCAGTGCAGTTGGTGTATTAAATCCATGAATCTGGATTTCCTGCACTCGGGAATCAAGAATACAGAAGGAAGAGTTAGAAACTGAGGTGAAAGTTTAGTATGGGCAAGGTGTCAGGGACATCAAGTACATTAACAGTTGGTCCTACGTTGGAATGATTCTGTAAGATGTTAAAGTGACAGATCCCCCTGCTCTCACAGGGGGTCACAAAATATCTCACCTGAAATGATTGGACTTCCTCATGAATGGTGTAAAAGCTAAAGCAAATAAAATCATAACAAAATGACGGAGGCCTAACTCTCTCAGGTAGGTTAAGATGAACTGGGTCCAACTGGATTCTGAAACGTTGGCTCTTCAAGAGGAGCAGGGATATGTTCCAGTGCCCTCAATCAATATTACTAAAATCGATTGGGTTCAATTTGTTTTTCGTAGCTCTGGGGGTGCAGGCCTCCTGCACGGGTTTCCTCCAGGTGCTCCAGTTCACTCCTACAATTCAAAGATGTGCAGGGCAGGTGGATTGGCCATGCTAAATTGTCTCTGAGCTGTGTCAGGGACTCAGAAATTAATCCTGCAGGCATGTTTGTAAAGTGCCTAAAGAAACAATGCAACCCAGGCCAAGCTTTTGAGAAACGGCAATAAGCTGACATGGGAGGAGACGTGTAATGAGGCCACGGCCTTGGAAGAGATAGGGTAAGATTTTCCAGCCTTTCCTGTCAGCAAGATCTTCCAGTGCCGCCGAAAATCAACCTTCTGTGTTGGGCTCCCCGGCGGTGGGGCAGGTGAGTCGCGCAAAAACATAAAAGGCAGAATTTTCCTGTCCTGTCAGCCACAGGAATTGTGGTGGGCAGGGGCAGCCCATGCAAAGGTCTGTTGACCTTGGGTGGGAATTTCAGATTTTGGGGCAAGCTGGGTCAGAAAATCCCCTGTATGCTTTGGTGGGATCAGAAGATCTTGTTGGCGGCCAATGGCTTTGCACATCTGTTAAGGGGAAAATCTTCCGTGATGTGGAGGGAGGGAGGAGGTTTGTGGAAAATCCCTGCCATAGTGGCAAATTGTAAAGGGAGCTCCTTTAGTTTTAAAGCTTATTTATTAGTGTCACAAATAGGCTTACATTAACATTGCAATGAGGTTATTGTGAAAATCCCTGAGTCGCCACACTCCGGCAGCTGTTCAGGTACACTGAGGGAGAATTTAGTGTGGTCAATTCACCTAACCATCATGTCTTTCAAAATGTGGGAGGAAACCCACGCAGACATGGGGAGAACATGCAGACTTAGCACAGACAGTGACCCAAGCAGGGAATCGAACTGGGTCCCTGGCAGTGTGAGGCAGCAGTGCTAACCACAATGCCACCATGCTGACCTTCTCTGAGCCAGCATGGGACATCCAATGGATTTCAATGACATTCAGGCCACAGCAGCCAATTTCACTGTCATGGAGTCAACAATTTAGATGCTATCATTGTCATGGTAGCCACCAACCATTTACCTGCCCGCATTTCCAATCAAAGTGTTATTATGCCTGTGGGAAAGTCAATCGTATCCAGGCAGAATGCAGGAATAGAGGAACCAGTAAAGCTCCAAGCCACAGCATGCACATGGAAAAGATGCTGGGAACGCTTAAGCTGGTTCTGATGTCTGGAAGTCTTCGAATGTGTGTGTGACTGAAAAGGAAAGAGAAGTTGATGTTACTGAGAAGGAAAATCAAGAGTTGTACCCTGCTGGGGAGCAAGTGAAACAGCACATAGAAAGTGAGTGTATTAGACTGACGATAAAATTCCATAGCCCACAAAAGAAATGAAAGTTTTTTTTTGAAAGTTTTTTTTGCAAGACTCACAACTTATTTTCATCGCTGATGCACTGCTGTTAGCTCGGAAGGAGCATACAAGCCCTTAAGCCACAGTCTCTTATGCAAAACGGATTTGAAAGTGACTAGTCAGTCCAACAAGAGTATTCCAGAGTAAGGGGAAGTTAGTGTTTGAGTGGAATACAAAGATGCATCCTATTGCTGGCCATGGATGGTAGTTGGAGGAAAAAAAGTCTCCTTGGCAAGAAGGAATTAGCTTGAGAAAATACAGTTAAACTGGGCAGAGTTATTTGCAGTCAAGATCAATAAGTGTACGTTCATCATTGAGAAAGTGCTAAGAGACCACAAAGTGGTCTTTGAGTAAGGAGTACCAAATGATAAAATTAAGCATCACAAGCATGAAGTCAAGATAAATTAAAATGTACACACATTTTATGGGGCTACACCAGTGCCTTATACACAGGCGAGCAAAGAATTGGATAAATTGGAAAGAACAAGCAATTAACAAAGAAGAGTTGATGAAAAGTTGTGAAGCGTATCTCAGAGTGAGAAATGATCCAACCAAGATTCCTTTCATTTCATGGTTAAACACAAGAAAACCGTGGGAATGAGTACATGTCCATTTCTAGAAAGTGGCGGGGAAAGAGTACATTGTTTCAGGCAGATACACATTGAATCCATGCCCAATACCACAAGTGCCAAAACTGTTGAAGTTTTGAGAAGTTGGTTTGCAATTTATGGGTTGCCAGAGTATTGAGGTCCACAGTTGACGCCAAAAGAGTTTGAATTCTTTCAAAGTGAGAAAGGAGTCAAACATTCTAATACCACCAAATGACCAAGAATCCAATGCCTATATTGACAACAACTTCCTGCAATTTTATTCACTCACCTAACTTGTCAAAAGCCCTGTGAATTTACAATGTTATCTATTATGGTGCCATTAGTGAATAGGTAAGCCCCAACACAGAGTCTAGCAGGACAGCACTGATCATGTATAGAGTACCAAGCCACTGCCTCTACTCTGTCTCCTGCTGCTCAGTTTATCAACCAGATTAATAACTTGCCTGCAATTCCAAAAGCTTTGGCTTTAACTAATGGCACCTTATAAGATACTTTAACAAATGGTTTATAAAAGTCCACAAGTAGCATCCCACGGACATTCCCATATCCACTACTTTAGTCACCCCTTTCAAAATCTCAATCAGATTCTTCTAGTATGGCCTACCCCTTGGAAATCCATGCGGTCTCTCTAATCAGCTGAGAACATGAAAGGTTTTCAGTTCCTGGAACCTTACCTATAGGTTCTAGCAATTTCTCAGCAACAGATGATATGCTAACTGGCCAAGAGTTCCCTGTTTTCCCTCTTTCACTGTTCTCCAATAGAAAAATAGTACAATTTTCCAGTCGACAGGAGTGTTCCTGAATTGCGAGAATTTTGGAAGGCTATAGTTCAGAGTATCATTAAACTGTTTGGCTATTTCCTTTAAACCCTTGGGATGAGACCCATCTAGTCTTGGGGATTTGTGTTTGCGCCTCTTAGTTGCTGTGGAGCAAAGGAGACAGACATTCTGCTTTTTCATAAAAAAACTTTATTTCTCTGACCCAAATTCACCCACAAGCAATGCCACTTGGAGCCCCTTTATACGTCGGTGACTTGTATTGAATAATTGACATCAAATTAGGAATTAATTGGAAGGTCTATTAACCCACTCCTAACAATTTGTCACTTTTTGGTCCAGAGCTTTCCAAACTATGGGTCACAACCCCACATCAGATTTTGGGGTCACAAGCTCTGAGGCAACAATGGCTGCCTTGGAGCTTGGACTGAATATGAGCAGCTATGAAGTCCCTTTAAATACTTGCATTCTTCTCTATTGGAGGTTAACGGACAGAGCTTTTGTGGTTGTATTTTTTTTAAAAAAGGAAAACCTGAAGTTTATACAATTCCCACCACACTGAATTTCTTCCCTCTACTCGGGGGGACCTCCCCGCCTCTTCTCAAGAGTTAAAACAGCCCCCAAGCCCGGGGATTACACAAGGTCTGCTGCATTTAAATGCACTCACATCAGGAAAACATTTGGGAAGCACTGCTTTCCTTCATTTCTTGATTCACACATTGTTACTTTCGTTATGTTTCTGTCCCTGTTTCAATAGTAACTTCCTTCCGATCTCCAGGGTGTTGACCTCCTTCTCTACTGTAAATCGTGACCTTTTTTTAATTAACATTATCAACATCAGCAGTTTTCAAGGACCCACTGTATTGTATCTGGCCTCTCTCATGTTCTTATTATGATAGCGATATTATGTGTAGATTTTGCTCTCTTCATAATGCCTTTTTATTACTCCTATTACTTATTTTGTCACCTTTTGCTGTTAAGAACATAAGAACATAAGAAATAGGAGCAGGAGTAGGCCATCTAGCCCTTCGAGCCTGCCCCGCCATTCAATAAGATCATGGCTGATCTGTCGTGGCTCAGTTCCACATTCCCACCCTCTCCCCATAACCCTTAATCCCCTCGCTTATCAAAAACCCATCAACCCGCGTCTTAATAATATTTAGCGAGGCAGCCTCCACCACTTCAACGGGCAGAGAATTCCAGAGATTCACCACCCTTTGAGTGAAGAAGCTCCTCCTCAACTCTGTTCTAAACCGCCCCCCCCTTTATCTTGAGGCTGTGCCCCCTAGTCCTACTGTCCTTTCTGAGCGGGAAGAGTCTCTCCACCTCTGTCCTATCCATCCCATTCATCATCTTATACGTCTCAATGAGATCTCCCCTCATTCTTCTAAACTCTAACGAGTACAAGCCTAGATTATTCAGCCTCTCCTCATAGCTCAACCCCTTCAACTCCGGCATCAGCCTAGTAAACCTCCTCTGCACTCCCTCCAAGGCCAAAATATCCTTGCATAAGTGCGGCGACCAAAACTGCACACAGTACTCCAGCTGCGGCCTCACCAATGCCCTATACAGCTGCAGCAAGACCTCCCTACTTTTATATTCAATCCCCCTCGCTATGAAGGCCAGCATCCCATTCGCCTTCCTGACCACCTGCTGCACCTGCAAGCTGGGTTTTTGCGACTCATGCACAAGGACCCCGAGGTCCCTCTGCACCGTCGCCTGCTGCAGTTTTTTGCCACGTAAGTAATAGTCCTCCCTACCATTATTCCTACCAAAGCGGACCACCTCGCACTTGCCAACATTAAATTCCATTTGCCAGCTCCTGGCCCATTCGCCCAGCCTATCTAGATCCTTCTGCCGACTCTCCACACCCTCCACGCAATTTGCCATTCCACCAATCTTGGTGTCATCAGCAAATTTCGACACCATACACTCGGTTCCCTCCTCCAGATCATCTATATAAATGGTAAATAGCTGAGGCCCCAGCACCGACCCCTGGGGCACTCCACTAGTCACCAACCGCCAATCCGAATAGCACCCATTGACCCCCACTCTCTGCGTCCTATTTGACAGCCAATCCTCTATCCACACTAACACCCTACCCCCAACTCCATGTCCCCTTACTTTCTGCAATAACCTCTTGTGAGGTACCTTGTCAAACGCCTTCTGAAAATCAAGAGAAACCACATCCACCGGCTCTCCTCTGTCCACCGCCCTAGACACATCCTCATAGAACTCCAATAAATTTGTCAGACACGACTTCCCCTTAACGAAACCGTGCTGCGTCTGCTCTATCAAGCAATTCCCCTCAAGATGCCTCGCTATTTCCTCCTTGATGACGGATTCTAACATTTTACCTACAACAGACGTTAAACTAACCGGCCTATAATTCCCTGCCTTTTGCCTGGCACCCTTTTTAAACAACGGTGTAACATTAGCCGTTTTCCAATCTTCCGGCACTTCCCCGGAATCCAGCGACGTTTGGAAAATAACCAGCAAGGCATCCACTATCACCTCCGCCATTTCTTTCAGAACCCTTGGATGCATTCCATCCGGTCCTGGGGACTTGTCCACAATCAGTCCCTCCAGTCTGTCGAGCACCGCTTAACTGTGTTGGTGCTTGGGAAATATGCCTGCTATAGTTGAATAGGTAGAGGCAGTGACTGAGCGTGAAACAGGAGCCTCAGTAAGATGTGAGGGCAAGGTAAAATATCAGGGTGCTAGGCATGTATCCTGGACATCAGGAGTGCTGTTGGGTGAGTATTGGGAGTGTGGTGCATTGAGCAATGTGAGAGGTTGGTGGAATGGAGGGTAAAAGATGTAATGTGAAGATAAACCTTGATCACCCACATGCAGTCATTAGACTTCTTGTGGCACTGCTATCAGTTTCTTGAGGCCAGTCTCCAGGAAGTGACCTCCCTGGCCACCTGCTCCTCTGCCCATCTGAGGGTGGTCCTGGATGACGTCCTTGCCCAACAGAACCATGGCATTTTTTTTCCTCACTAACTGCACCACTAATGTCTCCATTGCAACACCTGTCACCTTGGAATTCTTGCTTTGTCCTGATGTCCCATTTCCATGTATTAAATTGCGGCAATGTTATTGAGCTAAGTTTTCCTTTAGGAAGGACAGAGCACCTTGTTGCAAAGATCTTTGGGAAATCAATCCTAAAGCTGTGAAGGGTGCGATAGAAATAATTTCTTTGCTAACCTTCAGACAAACAGCTAAAATATATTGAACAAATATTTCAAGACTTTCTTGGTATAAATGATGTATAAATGTGTAAACAAAAATATCTTCCAAACAAAGGAAAGCAGCCACTCGCTCTTATAACAGTTGGGGCTTCCCCTGGCTCTGTGGTTGTAGTTTAAAATGAGTTGGAGGGATTGCACGGGTGGTGCCTGCAGAAGCAGCTTTAGAAGGGCCTTGGGGGTTTGTTCCTATTTACACATGTGTTCCGAGCCTACTCTAAAGCGTATTGGGGGAGGGGAGGAGATATGTCGGCTTTTTAGGGGACTATTGAAGGAGAGATTTGAGCCTTAAGCTGTCACTCCTCCTTGCCCTGCTTGTGTTCAATGCAGTGTGCATAAACTCTGTTTTTTATCTATTCTGTGAAAGTTCCGCAAAATAGGCTTAGCACCTCATAAAAACTTCAACAAAACTATAAAGTTCATTGACAGGACCATTTTTAAAATTTTATTTATTCTCTCATGGGATGTGGGCGTCACTGGCAAGGACTGCATTTATTGCCCATCCCTAATGGCCGTTGAACTTAGTGGTTTGTTGGGCTATTTTGGAGGGCAGGTAATTGTTAACCACATTGCTGTGGCTCTGGGGTCACATGAAAGCCAGACCGGGAAGGACAGCAGATTTCCTTCCTAAAGGACATGAGTGACCCAAATGGGTTTTCACAACAATCGGCAATGGTTTCATGGTCACCATTCTGAGGCAAACTTTTAAAATTCCATATTGTAGTATATTTAGCATAATCATTTAAATTAATTTGATGACAGAATATTGAGTATAACTACTTGCCATAGCAGTCAGGCAGAAGGATAAAGACGTGGTCAGATTGAACAACATTTTTAAGTATGATATTTTAACAAAATGGAGTGTCTTGGACTCAGCAGACTGGTTTACTTAAAGCCAAAAGCCTTGAAACTCCAAGATGTTCTCCCGATCTTTAATGGGAAATCTGCAGATACCTCAATGAAACAGCTAAAGCACACTAAACAGCAAGTATCATTTGAGGTCCTCCTGTAGGATGGCACCGTGGCACAGTGGTTAGCACTACTGCCCCACTGCGCCAGGGATTTGGGTTCGATTCCCAGCTTGGGTTACTGTTTGTGTAGAGTCTGCACGTTCTCCCCATGTCTGCATAGATTTCCTCCCATAGTCCAAAGATGTGCAGGTTATGTTGATTGGCCATGCTGAATTGACCAAAGTTTCAGGGGAATTAGCAGGGTAAACATGTGGGACTATGAGGATAGGGTGGGATTGTTGTCTGTGCAGGCTTGATGGGCCAAATGGCCTCCTTTTGTACTGTAGGGATTCTAGGAGATATTTTTACCACAAGGAAAAGAAGAGCATGATCAGGTTGGATCAAGATATCAGATCAGTAGGGAACACTGTCACTGATTCAGAAATTTATGGGTCGGATTTTTTAGCCCTTCCCACTTGTGGGATCTTCCAGTTCCGCTGAAGGTGACCCTCCCCCCACAGCAGGTTTCACGGTGGCATTCGGAAATCCTGGCCAGAGACTTGAACTCGTAACACAAGACAGCAGGAATGCTGAATTGCTGCCGGCGCTGTGTTTTGCAGATGAGACATTAAAACTGAGGCCCTGTCAGCTGCTCCGGTGGCTGTCCGGCACAATGTTATTCAACGGAATACAAGGAGTGCGGTGGGAAGAAAAAGCAGAAAATGCTGGATAAACTCAGCAGGTCTGGCAGCATCTGTGGAGAGAGAAAATAGAATTAAGTCGGGCTGGGAACAGAGTGGGCATGGGAACAGAGTGTAGAGAGAACTTT
Organism: Carcharhinus amblyrhynchos; assembly: GCF_965287045.1. Lineage (NCBI taxonomy): Eukaryota > Metazoa > Chordata > Chondrichthyes > Carcharhiniformes > Carcharhinidae > Carcharhinus > Carcharhinus amblyrhynchos. Next base: position 53,673,537 of record NC_137329.1, read on the forward strand.
GCTACACATTACTTGGGTGCCTTTATTGTGTGCAGTAGATGGCAACAAGTCTACAGCTGATCCCATTCTTTGCGATGTCATCTCACACCCTCTTCAACACAAAATTCACCCTCACACAAAAGAATTAAGCAGAAAAGGTGTTCTGATTCAGTTCCCCTCCCCCTCATAGCATTTCTCCTGATCTGTACATGAATCTTGCTTAGATCATCTGTTTTGCCGGGTGGGTGCTGCTTTTGCAGGATTCTGTGGCAGGAGGCCAGCCCTTATGAGCTTGGCAGCTGACACCTCAGACGCCAGACTGTGAAGTCAGATAGGGGTGAGGTCACTCAGCCTAGTACTGGGGCTTATCGTTGAATGGCCTCTGCACTTTCCTGATATAATGGGCTGCTGCAGCAAACTTGGTAGACTTTAAAAAAGAAATGAACAACTGTTGCCAGTTGTGTTTGTGTGAGGAAGGGATGTATGTATGTATGTGTGTGACTGTGGGGTGAAAGGAAGAAGGTGAGAGAGAACCAGGAATGTGTAATGAAACAGTGACAGGGGCAAACGAGCAGAGCAGACGTTATGTTACGAGCATGTTGGAACTTGTGTCCCATGTTTCAGCTCAATACCGTGAGGAGCTTATTAAAAAAAAAGACTGACAATTGAGTGAGTTCAGTGAACTCTACACTGACTCCAACGTTGTTGACTCTGCCCATGAAAGAGTGCACTTAAAAATCCAAGGCCACTTCAGTAGCTTGACTAATTGAAGAGCGCCCCAGCTTTACATTCCGCCAGACATTTGTGTGTTTTGTTTTTAGTCAATATTCCTGAGAAAGGCACTCTTATTTTTTGGCAGGGAAAGATTCCCCCGGCTGGAAATCAGGCAGCGGGCGTTATTTGTGGAGATATTTGTTTTGTGTGTAGTGTTTTGACGGAGAGAGTTTTGGCTTGAGGCTGGACTCTATGGGACCTGCAGCAGCTGTGCTGTTCCGAGCCAGACATGCAGGCTGCTTGTGTGCACGGCTCTGGGGCAGCGGCTTGCCAAGGCATTTCACACTGAGCAAAGTCAAAGAATTTTCAGCAGGCTTTCGCTGGACCAGAGATTTGGCTGTCCTCGATCTCTCCCTCCTCTGACACAGCCTTAGAAGTCTTCTTCTCCAAGGCACAGTTTGATCAGCTGAGTTACAGCCGCTTCCCTGAGTTAAGCTGAGCAATCTCCAACACTGATGGAGTTAGAACATGACACAGCTGGCAAATTGGATATACAATTGGCTTGATAGTAGCAGAGGTTAATAGTGGAAGGGTGCTTATCAGACTATTGGTGTGCCTCAGGGGTCAGTGGATCATAGAAACCCGACAGTGCAGAAGGAGGCCACTCAGCCCATCGAGTCTGCACTGACAACAATCCCACCCAGGCCCTATCCCAGTAACCCGAGATATTCACCCCACTAGTCTCTAACCTATGCATCCTGGGACACTAAGGGCAATTGAACAAGGCCAATGCACCTATCCCACACATCTTTGGACTGTGAGAGGAAACTACAGTACCTGGAGAAACCCACGCACACACGGGGAGAACATGCAAACTCCACACAGTGACCCAAACCGGGAATCGAATACAGGTCCCTGGAGCTGTGAAGCAGCAGTGCTAACCACCATGCCACCTACTTGGCTGGTTCCATTGCTGCTTATTATCTGTATCCATGATTTGGATGAGAAAGGCATGATCAATAAGTTTGCAGAAGGCACTAAAATAGGTGGTGTTGAAGCAGTGGGGAAGGTTATCAAAAATGGTAGCAGGAACTTGATCAGCTGAGGCAGTGGGCCAAGAAATGGCAACTGGAGTTCAATACTGATAAGTGTTGATAATACTGATCAGCAATGAAATGCTACAAAATTACATTAAGCTCTGTCGCAATATACTTTTCACTGGGTCATAACGTAAAACTGGCTTATTGTATTCTATTGTTGAGGTCTTTGTCAGATGTGCACCATAACTGAATTTACAGTAATTAAAGCTTTTGTTTGTATTAATCCAAGTAGTTCATCATTTTTTAAATTTGATTTATTATGTCCACGTACTATATATAGTGAAAAGTATTGTTTCTTGTGCGCTATACAAAGCATACCATACATAAAGAAGGAAATGAGAGAGTGAAGAATGTACTGTTACAGTCATAGCTAGGGTGTAGAGAAAGATCATCTTAATACGAAGTAGGTCCATTCAAAAGTCTGATGGCAGTAAGGAAGAAGCTGTTCTTGAGTCGGTTGGTACATGATCTCAGACTTTTGTATCTTTATCCCAATGGAAAAAGGTGAAAGAGAGAATGTTCAGAGCGCATAAGGTCCTTGATTATGCTAACTGCTTTTCTGAGGCAGTGGGAAGTGCAGACAGAATCAGTAGATGGGAGGCTGGTTTGAGTGACGGACTGGGCTACATTCACAATCTTTTGTAGTTTCTTGTGGTCTTGGTCGGAGCAGGAGCCATATTCTGGCTGTGCATTGTACTGAGTATCAGTCCACAATATGAACTGTTGCTACACACCAACATTCTTATTCTTTCTGATTTGTACTGATAAGATCTGTCCACATCTTTGCACTGTACCCTGGGCATAAAGGTAAGTAGCAGGTGTCCCTTTATGACAAGTCACCAGCTTGTGCATAAGAACAATCAGTTTGGCCACGAATGGCAGAATAGAATCGATGGGCCAAGTGGTCAACTCCTGCTCCTATTTATTATGATTTTCATAAGAACTGAACAACTTCAAAGTGACTCAGCCTTGGATTCCCCTTAACTTATCGATCCTCTTTTGTCAGGGGCCTCCCTCGCCTCCGCCTGACATTTTTTCCTAAGTTGAGTCAGTGGGCAAGAAACTCAGCCTGCACTGCAGCAAGACACAGAGTTGATTTTAAATGCCAGTGCCCAGAGAAAGAGGATGGGTGTTAAAATACTGGCAGTGCCGTAATCACTAGTTCCGTCATAGGTGGCACGGTGGAACAGTGGTTAGCACTGCTGCCTCACAATGCTAGGGACCTGGGTTCAATTCCTGGCTTGGGTCACTGTCTGTATGGAGTTTACACATTCTTCCCATGTCTGCATGGGTTTCCTCCGGGTGCTCTGGTTTTCTCCCACAGTCCAAAGATGTACAGGTTAGGTTGATTGGCTATGCTAAGTTGACCCTTACTGTCAGGGGAATTAGCAGTGTAAATACGTAAATTGTGATCGGTGCAGACTTGGTTAGCTGAATGGCCTCCTTCTGCACTGTAGAATTCTATGATTCTATTTCCTCTGTGCCATGTGCCATTTTTGTATGCATGTCTCAGTCAGCGTGAGGCCTGTACCCCAGGCAAGCTAGCAACTCACCGAAATGTAAAAATCTTATCCAATATGGTAAAGATCATGATTGAAATCTAGCCCACGGTCCTGAGGTCGTGCACAGCACCAGTCTCACACAGGGAAGCTGCTGCGATGTCAGAAGATGCCCAAGTAAATTCATAGAATCATACATACAGGGCCAGAGGCCTGCCGTACTTATGCCAACACCTTTGTAAGGTACTTCCTATTACTCCCACTCATCTGTTCTTTCCCATTGCCCTGCAATTTGTTTCCCTTGAAGTGAGGTGTAAAAGTGGTTTGGAGCCTCTACTGATCCAGGATTTCCTCCTCCTACTCCACATTGTAGTTGTGTCCAAAACCAAGCCCAGCAATACCCCTCCCCTAAACACACATGCATGCACATACACATACATGCACACACACATACACGCACACACCAGTGCAGACTAGTATTCTTATTTCCCTGTTTTACTGTCTTTTCCTTCCAGGGTGCACACGCACACATGGACATGCACACACACACACATATACACATCAGTGCAGACCAGTATTATTTCCCTATTTTATTGTCTTTTCCTTCCAGGGTACACACACACACACATATACCCCTTACAGTTATTAAATTTCCAGGAGCTGTTGTCTGCCTCAATCATTTCTGTTAGGCTCTGGCAGGGTCTAGGCCTGGAGTGTGGCAGTGAAGCCTGGGTAAAATGGCCCAAGCCTCATACTTGCCTGTCAGCCCCCAGGCTTATCACACTCCCAGTTTAGATTGAGGACTTAGTTGCTGTCTGGCACTGATTGAGAATTTATGCTTTCAGTTTACCAGTAATGCACCTTTACTTGAGCAGATGCTTCCTTTAACCCAAGTAGTTCCCCACTATCTAGTGTGATCTGTGTCGCTTTCACTTACAGCCTTGTTTCGTACACATTCCCAGTCTGCATTGTCTTATTATCCAATCCAATACTCACCAAGGTGAGTGGGGCCTGAAAGTATCTTGCTCTCTTCTTCAAATGGTTGTTTAAAGCTTTTCTCCCTCGCTCATCCTGGTAGGGGTGGCCATTAAACTGTCTTCATGTACGCTCAAGCATTTGTGATCCAATGGCTTGATCCAGTTTGTGATGAGGCTTGAGGAGGCCTTTTGTGATTGAAGAATTCATTGTGACAACATGAGGACTTTGAGTGCTGAGAAAGATGTTTCAGAATGTTCTGGAAGATGTTGGTTTGTTTAGGTCATTCTCTCCTGACCTTGTCCCTTCCTTGGTGTCTGTGTGCACGAATCCACTGGTCACTTCCTAACACCTGTTACTTGGAATAGCAGAGCTGTCTGACAGCTGATATTCTACATACACACACACACACACACACACACATGGCATTACTTACGTGTTTGACTTCAGAATGTTCTAATCATTTTTACTGCTTGCAAAATCAGTTTAGATAGCAGAAAAGTGCCTTCGCAGGCAGCCTATTACCACACAGACTGACCCATCCATTGCCTTTCAGATCCACTGAGGTCCCCTTGCATTGCGTTTCCAGATTCTCCTTCATCTCAACCTGTCTAAGGATTTTATTTAAGTTTCCACAGTCAAGTGCTTGCTCTCTAATTAGTGCCATAATGTTGTGCCTGCCCCTCATTCATTAAATCTTTCAGGGCAACCCACAAACCCAAATGGCTGCACTTCAGAAATGTTGGTGATTGAAGGTGAGGATTAACTGTGCATTCTTCCTGCCTTCAGTCATATGGTGACTTTCCTTCCTCTTTTCACAATCCTGTGACATCTTCTCAAGCTTGTGCCATCATCACTACCCCCTTCCTTTTCTTCCCAGTGTGGCACAGCGCGTGTGTCAGCTCTTCCCTCCTCTTCACCTGTCATTATGCTTCTCTTGGTTTCTCTGTCTCTTTGGTACCAAGCTTCTCTCATTCACATTCATCCTCGTTTTCATTCTTTGCCCTTTACTCAGCCCTTAGCCTTCTGCCATTTTGTTTCTCCCCCTCCTCATTTGCCCCACAATCTTTCCCTCCTAAATCTCTGCCTCCCCACTCATCAACTGTACAGCACAGCGACAGACCATTGTATGATGGTTACGCTTCACACTGAGCCATTTCACACTCTATCTCATCTCACTCCGTCAGCCCATCCTTCTATTCCTCTCTCCCTCATGTGTTTATATGTCCCTTATATGCATCGAGGCTATTGACCTTTCTTTTATCTGATTCATTATTGCCACATGCATTGGGATTCAGTGAAAAGTATTGTTTCTTGCATGCTATACAGACAAAACATACCGTTGATAGCGTACATAGGGGAGATAGAAAGGAGAGGGTGCAGAATGTTGTGTTACAATCATCGCTAGGGTGCAGAGAAAGATCAGCTTAATATATGGTAGGTCCATTCTAAAGTCTGATGGAGCAGGGAAGAAGTTCTTGAGTCATGTATATGTTTCAATGATTTCTGGTGGTAGTGAGTTCCACATTCTTACCACTCTGAGTAAAAATTCTCCTGAAGTCTCCATTGGCTTGATTGGCCTTATCTGATATTAATGACCTTTAGTCACTCCACACAAAGAACAAAGAAAATTACAGCACAGGAACAGGCCCTTCGGCCCTCCAAGCCTGCACTAACCATGCAGCCCAACTGAACTAAAACCCCCTATCCTTCCAGGGACCATATCCCTCTATTCCGTTCCTTTTCCTGTATCTGTCCAGATGCCCTTTAAAAGTCATTATCGTATCTGCTTTCACTATCTCCCCCGGCAGTGAGTTCCAGGCATCCACCACCCTCTGTGTAAAAAAAATTTGCCTCGTACATCTCCTTTAAACCTTGCCCCCCGTACCTTAAACTGATGCCTTCTGGTAATTGACTCTTCCACCCTAGGAAAAAGCTTCTGACTATAAGTTGACACATCTTCTTGGCATCCATCCTTCAAATCCTTATGTTATCTGAAAGACTCATATCAAATCACCTCTTAACTTCCTCTTTTCTAGGGAAGAGTACCCAGTTTTTCCCTGATAGGCTTGTCCCCTCAATTTCAGTATCATCCTCATGAATCTTTTTTACACCTTCACCAATGCCTCTATATCCATTTGAAAAATGGAGACCAGAACTCTGCACAGTGCTCCCAGGTGTGGTCTAACTAACATTCGATACACAATTTCTCTATTTGTCAGTTCTATACCTTTAGATCTTCAGGAATTGTTTTTTTTTATTGGCCTTATAAATTTTGTCCCTGTACCTTTTGAACTCTTTACACAAATCTTTCAGCAATGTTACAAGCTAATTAGAACATAAGAAATAGGAGCAGGAGTAGGCCATCTAGCCCCTCGAGCCTGCCCCACCACCCAATAAGATCATGGCTGATCTGTTGTGGCTCAGTTCCACATTCCCGCCCTCTCCCTATAACCCTTAATCCCCTCGCTTATCAAAAACCCATCAACCCGCGTCTTAAAAATATTTAGCGAGGTAGCCTCCACCACTTCAACGGGCAGAGAATTCCAGAGATTCACCACCCTTTGAGTGAAGAAGCTCCTCCTCAACTCTGTTCTAAACCGCCCCCCCCCTTTATCTTGAGGCTGTGCCCCCTAGTCCTACTATCCTTTCTGAGCAGGAAGAGTCTCTCCACCTCTATCCTATCCATCCCATTCATCATCTTATACGTCTCAATGAGATCTCCCCTCATTCTTCTAAACTCTAACGAGTACAAGCCTAGTTTATTCAGCCTCTCCTCATAGCTCAACCCCCTCAACTCCGGCATCAGCCTAGTAAACCTCCTCTGCACTCCCTCCTAGGCCAAAATATCCTTGCGTAAGTACGGCGCCCAAAACTGCACACAGTACTCCAGCTGCGGCCTCACCAATGCCCTATACAGCCTCAGCAAGATCTCCCTACTTTTATATTCAATCCCCCTCGCTATGAAGGCCAGCATCCCATTAGCCTTCCTGACCACCTGCTGCACCTGCAAGCTGGGTTTTTGCGACTCATGCACAAGGACCCCGAGGTCCCTCTGCACCGTCGCCTGCTGCAGTTTTTCGCCAAGTAAGTAACAATCCTTCCTACCATTATTCCTACCAAAGTGGACCACCTCACACTTGCCAACATTAAATTCCATTTGCCAGTTCCTGGCCCATTCGCCCAGCCTATCTAGATCCTTCTGCAGACTCTCCACACCCTCCGCACAATTTGCCGTTCCACCAATCTTGGTGTCATCAGCAAATTTCGACACCATACACTCGGTTCCCTCCTCCAGATCATCTATATAAATGGTAAATAGCTGAGGCCCTAGCACCGACCCCTGGGGCACTCCACTAGTCACCATCCGCCAATCCGAATAGCACCCATTGACCCCCACTCTCTGCCTCCTATTTGACAACCAATCCTCTATCCACGCTAACACCCTACCCCCAACTCCATGTCCCCTGACCTTCTGCAATAACCTCTTGTGAGGTACCTTGTCAAACGCCTTCTGAAAATCTAGAAAGACCACATCCACCGGCTCTCCTCTATCCACCGCCCTAGACACATCCTCATAGGACTCCAATAAATTTGTCAGACACGACTTCCCCTTAACGAAACCGTGCTGTGTCTGCTCTATCAAGCAATTCCCCTCAAGATGCCTCGCTATTTCCTCCTTGATGACGGATTCTAACATTTTACCTACAACAGACATTAAACTAACCGGCCTATAATTCCCTGCCTTTTGCCTGGCACCCTTCTTAAACAACGGCGTAACATTAGCCGTTTTCCAATCTTCCGGCACTTCCCCGGAATCCAGCGACGTCTGGAAAATAACCACCAAGGCATCCACTATCACCTCCGCCATGCTTAATGTGCTATAGCTACACTAACAATCAACTTAAGATTATTTATTTCCAACTTGGTAAAATAATAAAATACTACATTACACAGTTCTCAACATAAATATCAAATAATATACAGCACATTCAGGATCAAAAAGGCAGAAGAAATTTAGTCGAGTTTATAACGTGGCTCATTTATACTGGCTAGAAGCAAAGTACATTCATACTCCGGACCTGTTACCAGCATGAAGAAGACATATGTTCAAGCCTTGTGTTTTTTTTGAATTACCCAGAAGGTTGGAGAGCCTATGATTCTCTGTTTTATTTGCATAGCAACATCTCAACCAATGAGAGTTGATTTGTTAACCAATCAGCACCCCTTTTTCCTGAAGTAGAAATTATTCTGATTGTTTGAAATTTGGCATTCTTGAGTTTGTCCTAAAAGACAAAAAGCTTCAAAAACATGGCTCCCTTTACAGCAATGTTCAAATGTGAAAGTGTTCATGGTAAATGAACTGCAAAATATCTTGTGGGGCTAGTGTAGCATAGATTCTGCATATACTGAGTAAATATTCCTGTATTTTGTTTAGAATCCCTACAGCACAGAAGGAGGCTATTTGGCCCATCAAGTGTGCACCGATTCTCTGATAGAGTGTCTTACCCAGGTCCTATTCCTCATAACAGCACACGTTTACCATGGCTAATTCACCTAACCTACAAATCCCTGGGCAATTTAGCATGGCCAATCCAATTAACCCGCACATTTTTTGGATTGTCAGAGGAAACTGGACCACCTGGACAAAACTCATGCAGACACAGGGGAAACATGCAAACTGCACACACATAATCACCTAAGCCGGAATTGAACCTGTGTCCCTGGTGCTGTGTGGCAGCAGTGCTAGCTACTGTGCCACCTCCATGTAATGGACTAATTAATTGCTGTAATTGTTACCCAGAATTCAAAGAGGGACAGACTCACTTTCAAAATGTGTTTGTCCACCATATTTAGCCCTGCTTTGAGTTCAAGAGGTCATTGAAATATTTCAGCGAAATTTCAAAGAACACTGTGCTCTTGAGATTAAAACTTAAACAATAGAACTGGCATAGAGCATGAAGCCCTCTGATTTCATTGTTTTAGAGGCAGCAACATGAGGAGCCATGGAAACTGCCAGCGCTATTAGAAGATGCTTCATCATGATGGACATCATGCTGTGTACAAGGAGTTTATCACTTGGTCTCCCTGTTGAACAAAATTCATGCTCTGCATGGAGGCAACAGACAAGTTAGAGGTGGCAGGCAGGCCAGTGCACCTAGCATTTCCTAGTGTACGTTTCCCCCAACCACCTTCAGTAGCCTAGGCCCTGAAAGTGAGCATCCAGGTCTGTGTCGGTGATCCAATTAGGCAACCCAGCAATATATCACCTCTCCATTACACTAGTTTCTGCACACATTTGCCTATTGCTTGACCATGTGGTAGATCTTTCCAAAGTATGTTTGGTGCCAATCTCTGAACTGGCACTTGCAGGGGTCAAATTGAATAATGGTGCCTCTTCAGTGGCTGAGATATTTTTACATGTTTGCATGTGTGAGAGAGAGAGAGAGAGACAGACATTGCAGCTATTTGCTGGAATTCAAGTTTCTTGCATTGACCTCCTCAGCAACCTCTTTCCAATGGCAATGGAGGTATTGAGTGGATGCTTTGTGTCCTTGGGTGGAAATGGAGCTCCCTTTTCCCTGCTCACCACTGGACCACAGCCTCTAATGCACAATCAGCGTGGCCTAGATTTCACAGCCATTGTCCAAGATAGCCTCTTGCCTGTCGCCATTTAACATGTGCTGGCTATCTTTTATGTAACACCAGAGACACCCAAATTTGAGACCTGCTCTCACCCCAAACAGAGATGCAACCAATAATAAGTACACCTGAATCATTTTATACAGGGACTGGCTTGGTCTCCTGGATTGGTGCAGCAACATGCTTGTCTTTTGGTGTACTTGAAATAAAGCGCGCTACGAAACTTCTTCTTTGTGATGTTCTCATTGGGGTGCACAGATGAACACGCAACAGTGAAAGCTGCAGCAGTGTGTCATTTTATTTTAGTACCTTGCCCGTTTTCTCCAATACATACTGATCACCTTTTGGTACCTCACGCAGGCAGGAATCACTAGCTAGACAGTAAAGGGGGGGAAGATCAGTTTGTCTCATGCTGCTTTGAGCTACGATACACAAACCACATCAGCTTTCCAAAGCCACATAACAGGGCTTCTTCACTTATACCATTAAGAAAGCCCACATGAGCTGTGCAGTGGCATTGTCTGGCCCCAGAGAATTGATACAAGTCTGCAGAGTGCCGATTAAAACACTGTGAACAAATATTTCCTCCTAAGTGTTGTCTGCCTAATCAATCACAAAAAGCCTAATGCAAATCCTGTTCTGGAGTGACATCCACATTTGCATACTATCCAGCAAAGGCCATTGCTGCTCTTTTCTGGAACTCCACTCGCTGGGTTGCCCAACTGGATCTCTGTAGCAGACCTGGATGCTCAAACAGTGCGGTGGGCAGAGAAACACCTGAGACTCTCCTGGTGTGTCTGGATAAATTTAACATTGATAGAGAAACTTCCCAGCACAGCAACAATAGTCTGCATCTTTGTGGAACCTTTAAACATAGGCTAGGATTTTAAAGATAGTGAGTTGTTGGTGCTCGCCATCCCAGGAGTTGTCGCCAAATGTGCAGCCACCAATTCTCGAACTTTCACTGCCATTTCATGCTCACTTGTGTTAATTGACAAAGGGTGGGAATTCTGTCCATCCTTGAAAGGAAATCGTGCCCATGAGAGCTTTGACCAATGAGCTCTCCGACCCAACCAGTCCAGCGCTGCAGTGGCTAGAAGCAATACTACAGCGCTTTGCCTGGGATAAGTCCAGGGATCTTTGAAAAGCTAGGTCCCAAGATCCCAGGGGCACCCTGGAAGGAGGTTGGTCGAGAGAAGGGTGATTGTGGCCTCCGGAGTAAGCGAATGAGGGAAGGGGTCTCGAGCTCCAACATCCTGGGGGGGAGGGTGTCCCAAATCTGAGGGGGTCTTCAGAATGTGGTGTTCACCAATGCTCCCCACTCAAGATGGAGAAAAGTTTAAATGTCACTTTCTTTCCCTACCTACACCCACCAGCCTAAAAATTGAGGCTGGATGGGAAAAGGTCCATAAGTGGCCATTAAGGATCTTAAAGGTAAAAGGGTGGGTTTCCCACTCAAGGCTCTGTCCATCCAACCATGAAATTGCATTTGGGTTTGGGCCAGTGGCTTCCAGGGGGCGAAGTCCCACCCATTCCATTTCAGCTACCCTGCATCTCAGAACCCAATTTAGGAGGGGGGCGGAAATTCTGCCCAGAGTAAAGGATGCTTCACAGGAGAGTTATCGGACAATATTTGTCATTGCATCTCATGTGGTGGCTGGAAACCAGAAGTGAAATATCATAAAGGAAGAGAAAAGAGCAAGAGTTCAAGAGGCAGATAGATTTAGAGAGGTTATTTCAGAGATTTGGGTCTTGGCATCTGAAAGCACAACTACCTGTGCAAGAAGCTAGAATTAGAGGAGCTCAGGTATCTTGGATGATTGTAGGACTAGAGGAGGTTACAGAGATAGAGAGGGATGTGGCCATGGAGGAATATGACTTTATAATTGAGATATTGTTGGACCCAGAGCCAATATAGGTCAACAAGGACAAGGGTGGTGGATGCTAAACAATGTGACAAGCCATTGGGTGAGCACACTGGTTGTTTCTTTAAACTGTGCAAGTACACTGCTTGACAGATCACTTCAAGACATCTAAGTCTAATTTTACCTTTCAACAACACCCCATGTCTGGGTCACTAGTTCCTTCTATTACAACAATGAACAGACCATAGATAGACTTTCCTTCAGCCAAACCTGAAATGACTTTTAACCTGTCTAATCTTGCTTTCTGCTCACACCTCCCCAGTCTCACCACTCAAAATGCCCTCCCTCCCTAGGATTGACGACTCGGGTTAAATGTCGACCTGGTCTCCTGCCACAAATCACCCCTGGGCTACACTAAGGCTGTTGGTCATTGACATGTTCAACCTTGCAGCACACCCTCTTCCCATCCAATCGAAAAGAGAAAAAAGCCCTTAATTGTCTAATTGGGTGATTCTTGATTGTTCATTCAACAGGCTTTTTATCCCAGATCCAATATCAAAAACAACTTATAGCGCCTTTAACATAGTGAGAGGTCCCAAAATGCTTCACAGGGGCACAATGCAAAGCATGACACTGAGTCATGTTAGGGGATGCTCAAAGCTTGGTCACTGAGGTAAGTTTTAAGGAGTATCTTAAAGAAGAAAATGAGGCAAAGAGGTGGAGAGTTGTAGGGAGAGAACACCGGAGTTTGGGGCCAAAGCCACTGAAAACCCAGCGAGGTAGAGTGAATAAGATCGGGAATGTTCAAGAGAGCAGAAAAATGATGGAATGCAGATATAGTGGAGGGTTGTGGGGCTGCAGGAGGTGATAGAGATGGGGAGGGCATGAGGCCTGGGGAAATTTGTGAATTTTAAAGTCAAGGCATTGCCTGACTGGAAGCCAATGCAGGTTAGTGAGCACATTTTTCTTTATTCTTTCATGGGATGTGGGTGTCATTGGCTGGGCCTGCATTTATTGCCCATTCCCAATGGACCTTGAACTGAGTGATTCACTCGGCCATTTCAGAGGGCCATCAAGAGGTGACCACATTGCTGAGGCTCTGGAGTTACGAATGGGCCAGGCTGGCAATGGGTGGCAGATTTCCTTCTTTGAAGGACATCAGTGAATCAGATGGGTTATTACAACAATTGATAATGGTTTCATGGTTCACCATTGAAAGGAGACTAACTGTTAATTCTACATTTTAAAAAATTAGCTATATGTAAATATCACCAGCTGCCATGTTATGGTTTGAATTTGTGCTCCCAGAGCATTAGACTAGGCCTCTGGTTTATTAGTCCAATGATATTACCACAATGCAACCATTTCCCCCAAGTAGAGCGTACAAATAGGCAACACGGTGGCACAGTGATTAGCACTGCTGCCTCACAGCTCCAGGGATTTGGGTTTGATTCCCAGCTCAGGTCACTGTCTGTGTGGGGTCTGCATGTTCTCCCCGTGTCTGCGTGCGTTTCCTCCCAGAGTCAAAAGATGTGTGGTTTAGGTTGATTGGCCATGCTAAATTTCCCCTTAGTGTCGGGGGACTAGCAGGGCAAATGGGATTACAGGTATAGGGCCTGGGGGGAGATTGTGGTTGGTGCTGATTCAAAGGGCCAAATGACTTCTTTCTGCACTGTAGGGATTCTGTGGAAATGGAAATGTAAGAAAACAAATGAAATGCACAATTTATTCCAATACTCGTATGATTTCTCTCCCAGTCACTCACAACACTGACCTGGTGGCAACCCTCTTTCTCTCCCCTTCCCCCACTGCTTCACTTTACATCTCTGAACTGACCATAGAAATTATTTATCTTCAGCCAAACCTGGAGCTGCTTTTAATCTCCTGCGCGGTACGAGAATGCTGAGTGCTGAGTAAGCAACTTTCCTAATTGTGAGCCTGCTGTTAAGAGGTGGATCTGACATATATTTGGAAATCTCGCAAAAAAGTAAAAGCTATCAGTCATCACTGAGCCAACAAGTCTGCTCGTGCCCTCTCAACACTTCCTGATATTGGCTTCTTGAGTTTGTGATTCTAAACACAGACACAACTCCCTGTTACTGCACTGCTTGCTTCCAGCTGTCACACAGACAGTGACTGTTGCCATTAAGTATTGGAATCTGCTGTTTGACTGCTTGCTGGAGAGAGTAGGCTGAACAAAAATATGTTTTCTTTTGCCCTTCTTATTCTTCTCGGTCATGGGTCCTGAATTTATTTCACAGGCTTGTGGTTCTCACCTTTGCTAACTTTTACAGGGCATTGTCTTTAGATGAGAAGCTCCAAGCTCTGCAATTTTAAAGTTTAAAGTTTATTTATTAGTGTCACAAGTAGGCTTACATTAACACTGCAATGAAGTTACTGTGAAAATCCCCAAGTCACCACACTCCGACACCTGTTTGGGTACACCGAGGGAGAAATTAACATGGTCAATCCACCTAACCAGCAGTTCTTTTGGACTGTGGAAGCACCCAGAGGAAACCCATGCAGACAAGAGGAGAACGTGCAAACTCCATACAGTTACCCAAGCTGGGAATTGAACCCAGGTCTCTGGCACAGTGAGGCAGCAGTGTTAACCACTGTGCCGCCATGCCGATCCATCCCTAAGCTCTCTACCTCTCATTTCTCTGAGACACTTCTTAAAACCGACCTCTTTGGACAGCTTTCGGCCATCTTATGTATGCCTGTGTCAAATTGTGTTTTGTTATGTTCCTGCAAAACATCTTGGGATGTGTTAGAGGTGCTATATAAATCCAAGAATGTCAACGAGGTTGTGTTACAAATGATACATAGCTTTTCTCCCTCTCCAAAGAAAAGCTTTGCCTAACACTTTTGGGTGGTAAGATGTCAACTATAAAATTGGGATGCAACTTAGTATAGTGAGTAAGCACGCCATTATCCTGACAGAGGTTTGATTCCTCCCCACTGGCTTAAACATCCACTCCTGTCACTACCAGTGTACCATGGCTGTAGTGTGTATCGCGTCGCATTCAGAAAGACATTGAGGCTTCTTTGGCAGTACTTCCTGAACTTGTGGCCTCCATCATCTAGAAGGAAAAGATCAGCATTTGCCTGGGAGTATCAACATCTCCAAATCATTCACCATCTTGGTTTGAACATACATTGTCCATCCCTGTTCCACTTCCTACCTGATAGCGTTTGTGGTAGTGTCTTCACAATTACTCAAGGTCAACTTAGGGATGGGCACCTTTTAAAATGGAATGGACAATATGATGACATAATTCTAACACTGATAGTCTGATTACATCTTTTTCCATGGATCACCTACATTTTCAGGCCAACTATTATTGTCTGCCCTCTTAACCCAGCTACAATTGGCTAAGTCCTATTGCCCCCGCTACAATTGGCTGAATCTTCTTGGCCCTGCTGATATTGGCTCAGTTCTCAAAGCCAAGCCCTGATTGGCAGAGTCCTCTTTGTCCAGGTACAATTGGTTGAGTCCTCTTGACCCAACTATGATTGACTGAGTCCTCTTTACCTAACTATGATTGGATAACTCCACTAAGCCCAGCTGCTGATGGCTGTCCTTTTAGTCCTATTGCAATTGGCTAACTCCTCGTTGCCCAGCTGCTATTGGCTGTCCTCTTGACCCTGCTACCATTGGCTGAGTCCTCTTGGCCTAGTAGCTAAGGGCTAAATTATCCTTGTCCAGCAACCGCCAGCTGCACCTTCCAGTGAAGTTACAGTGACTGAGGTCTCCTGATTCAAGCAGCTGGTAGTTGCTCCTCCCCATACAGCTCCTGTCAGCACTATCTCCTGGACCAGCTACTATTGTGTGAGGCCTCCCAGCCCAGCCACTGTCAGCTCTGCCTCCCTGCCCATCTGTTGTTTGGTCTTGTTTCCCAGGCCTCGCTGACACATCTGGCACTCTACCTGGCCCTGGGAAATGAAGTGATCAAAGCAGTCTGCAATGGCGGGGTATTAGCAGTTTGCTTCACTGACTTTAAACAATATAGATCTTAATAAAAAAAATAAGCGCTGGAAATACACAGCAGGTGTAAAAGGACATGGCAGGTTAACCAGTCTCGTACAGATTCTTTGTCATTCTAACAAAGGGTCAACTCCTGAAACAAGTACATAGATTTATTCTGATAATAGGTGATGTCCAAAATGCGACCCCTGCATTTTCTCTTTCAAGCGCCCATTGGCCATGTTATGTATTTTGTGCTTTTTTTGTTTCCCTCAGAAGGAAAAAACAGTTCAGAGTAATATTCTTATTTCCTCATTTTACTGGCGTTCCAATTTAAAGTATACAAGACCAGTGCAGCCCAGTATTCTTATTTCCCCGTTTTACTGTTTCTTTTTTCCTTCTTATTGTAGAGTTGATATGTTTGATAGGAAGCTGGAAACTACAGTAAGATAGAAAGGAAGAAAAGATGGTATTTGTGGGTGATGCTGAATTAGAGTGAAAGGAATCACAGTGTGGAGCTTGCACACTAGGACATATTTGTTGGGGTGAATGGTCTATTACAATGTTCTAAATTCTGCATCATTTTGGCTCTGCAAAAGACTAGATTGATGGCTGGAATCAAAAGTGGGTGCAGTGGGAACAGGGAGTGGCCAGATCAGTGATTTTTGCAGTGTCCCCTCTCCTTGTGATTGGACTATTGGAGATGAGTGTTGCCCTAGAGGACATAAGCACTGTAAGAAGTCTCACAACACCAGGTTAATGTCCAATAGGTTTATTTGGTAGCACAAGCCACAAGCTTTCGGAGCGCTGCCCCTTCATCAGGTGAGTGGGAGTTGTGTTGACAAACAGGGCGTGACACAAACTCAATTTAAAAGATAATAGTTGGGATTTGAGTCTTTACAGGTAATTAAGTCTTAAAGGTACATACAATGTGAGTGGAGAGGGGGTTAAGCACAGATTAAAGAGATGTGTATTGTCTCCAGCCAGGACAGTTAGTGAGATTTTGCAAACAGGCAAGTCGTGGGGGTTACAGACAGTGCGACATGAATCCAAAATTTTAGTTGAGGCCGTCCTCATGTGTGTGGAACTTGGCTATCAGTCTCTGCTCAGCGATTCTGCGTTGTCGTGTGCCATGAAGGCAACCTTGGAGAATGCTTATCCGAAGATCAGAGGCTGAATAATCATTATTTTTTAAATTGAGTTTGTGTCTATATATGCTCTATTTGTGAATACAACTCCTATTCACCTGATGAAGGGGCAGTGCTCCGAAAGCTTGTGGCTTGTGCTACCAAATTAACCTGTTGAACTTTAACCTGGTGTTGTAAGACTTCTTACTGTGTTTACCCCAGTCCAACACTGGCATCTCCACATAGTAGAGGACATAGACAGGCAAGTGAGGAGAGCCAGAGCAGTCAGCAGCGTAGATTTACAAACAGACGTGTGGACATATGAATTAGGAGCAGTAGGCCACACTTCTCCTCATGTCTGCTTCACTATTTGATAAGATCAGAAATGATCAAATTGTGACCTCGACTTTCCTGTCTACTCCTACACCCTTTGACTCCGTCAACCAAGAATTTATCCAAATCAGCCTTAAAAGTACTCAATGACACCACTGCAGCTCAGTAGAAATCATTCCACAGATTAATGATCCATTGAGGGAGGAAAATATCTCCTCGTCTGTGTCTTAAATTCTGTGTCCCCTAGTATCTCCCATAAAGGGAAATACCCTTTCAGCATTCACCCTGTCGAGCCCCCTCAGGATGTTATATGTCTCAATGGATCACTTCTCATTCTTCTGAGCTCCAATGGATACAGACCCAACTTATGCAACTTTTCCTTATATGATGACTGACTTCATCCCAGGAATTAGTCGAGTGAACCTTCTCTGAACTGTTTTCTCTGCAATTATGGCCTTATTGTCCTTTCTCCTGTACAGCTAGAGCAAAACTCTCTACTTCTAGAATCCGTTCCCCTCGCAATAAATGACTACAGTCCATTTGTCTTCCTAATCACTTCATAAAATCGCTATGGTGCAGAAGGAGGCCATTCAGCCCATTAAGTCTGCACTGACCACAATCTCACCCAGTCCCTATTCTTGTAAGCCCATACATTCACCCTGCTAGTCCCCCTGACACTAAGTGGCAGTTTAACATGGCCAATCAATCTAACCTGCACATCTTTGGACTGTGGGAGGAAACCGGAAGAAACCCATGCAGACACGAGGAGTCACTCCCCCGAATAAGGAGCAGTGCTCCAAAAGCTCGAGATTCCAAATAAAACTGTTGGATTTTAACCTGGTGTTGTGGGACTTTTTACTATGATTTGAAGGGGCAAGACTAGTTTTTCTTGTGCTATGTAGTGGTGACCTGCCACTAACACTCTGCCCACCTTCCTTCCCACCTCACGTAAATGTGGCTGTCAGCTTCTGTGATGGTTTCTGTGTAAGGCATTTTGCCAGGATTGACTGAGCAGCTGGTGTGAATGGCATTGGCATGCGCAGGACATGTGCAGAGTAGGATGTGGTTTTAGCAGAACAAGAACACGCAGTTCTCTTCAAACAGGAAGCTGCACAATGTTCTTTCACTGTGAGTACAGTTAAAAAAGTGAGCTGCCGTCAGAAGTTTGTTCGTACTGAGAACTGAATAGACTCCCCAGATACTTGAGAGAATGAGAAATAGATAGAAATAAAACCCCTCACAACATATTATCCAGCCAGCGTGAATCTCTAGCAGTCACATATATGAATAAGTACGGAGTTCCTGAGGGGGCAAGTGAAGGAACATCTTAGAAGCATTTTTTTTTCCGCTGAATGAAAGGTGTGTTACAGAAATAGCAGTGTTGGCGGCCTTGTTAACCATTTCTTTTTTTGGTTGAGTTGCTGCATAACTGTTCTGTGTTCGGCGACATCCCCTTTAATTTTTTTGTGTGTGGGCTATTTGTTTAAGTATGGGCCCTTCAAAGTTTTCACAGAGCCATGCTCCGTAGTAACTTAAAGGGGCAGACCTGTGCTCAGTGGGCGTGGGAACTGTCGGGTTCCACACAGCTTGGCGGGAACGTGGGTGCCGGGCTGACCTTTCTTATGCTATGCCAGATGCATTTAACCCTCCCACTGCCTTGGACGTGCGCAGAAAGATAAATTATCAGTGCCGTTCAAATGATAAGGGCAGATTTGCATTTATATAGCACCTTTCATGACTCCAGGATACACCAAAATGCTTTACAAATAGACAGGATTTTCCGGCCCTTCCCACCAAAGGTGACACAAGCCCTGCTCCCCTCACACCCTGGCCACCCAGTCAGTTCCCCAGCAGTGCGATGGGCAAAACATGGCAAACTTGAGTGGGAGCTGCCTCCCACTGGGAAAACACACTGTGAGAGGTACAGAAAATCTCACCCAACGAGACAATTTTTTTAAGTGTAGTCGTCTTTAAGTGGGATATAGAAAGTGCAGGAATCAAGCTCCCACAGATACCATTGAGTTAATGACCAGCAGATCTGTTTTTTTTAACTGATGTTTCTACACCTGCCTAGCCCATGTCCTGCAATTGCTACAAGTGATTCCAACCATGCTATACTGTGGACAGATAGGGTGGACAGAGAGAAACAACTTACTCCCTCAGTATACTCAAACAGGTGCTGCAGTGTGGCGACTAGGGGATTTTCACAGTAACTTTATTATAGTGTTAATGCAAGCCTACCTGTGACAGTAATAAAATACAAAACAAGAAAATAAGACTAAGGGACATAACTGAAAAATTACAGCGAGGTCTTTAATGGGTGAAATTAGGGAATCCCTCTATATATAAAGTGTAGTAGTGTTTGGAATTCTCCTTTCCAAACAGTAGTGAATGTTATTCAGTTGTTAATTTTAAATGTAAATTTGGAGATTATTGTTGACCAAAGGGATTAAACTATAGGGTGAAAGGTAAATAGGTGGCGACATCAGCAATGGGCATGAAAACCAGAGGTAGCTGTACCTCAACACTCCCCAACTCCCACCCCTTCAATATTTTGTGCTTGTTTTATATCTAATGGCTGCTTTTGAGGCTTCTGTTCCTTAAAGAAGTGAAATTCTGCATCCAAGAGCTGCCAGCCAATTGGAGGGACAGCAGCTCTTCAGACCCTGCAGTGCCACCTGGAGTGGTGGCCACTCCTGGAACTGCATCTTGCCAAGATGGATACTTCCTAACAAGGTATGTGAGGTTGCAGGCTGGGGCCAGGGTCGCTGGGGCCAGTCAGTCAGGCAGGCCCCAATGAGGGGGACAGATGCGGCTGCTGAGGGTTTGGGGAGTGTTGCTGCAGGAGTGGCTATTGTCACCAGGGGATCTTTAGTGCCCAATCAGTAAGTCTTCTTGAGGGGGCTCAGGATCCAGACTGATGTTCCAAGCAGTATGATTAGCAATGGGACACCAAGCCAAGGTCCTTTCAAGTAGATGTAAAAAATCCCATGACACAATTTCGGGGAAATAAAGAGCAGATCAGTTACTTATCCAGCCAACAGCACCAGTAACTTATTAACTGATCATTGGCTCAAACCTAGTGGGTTTGGCTGGATGGCTCATACCCACCATCGTATCTGGGCACTATTTTTTAAAGGTGTGCGGACATAACTAACTGACCATTGAATACAGAAGGTGGATCTCCAAGAAGATGAACCTCTTAAAGAAAGAAGTTGGAAGGTAGGTTCGGAGGGCACTGAAGCCAGAAGATACCCCCCCACCCGCTGCTGTGTGTTCCATGCTCCACAGTCGGTAGAGGCCTCTATCCCAAATGCCAGAGGCAGCCCCAGGCCTTCCTGAATTAATTCCCAATATGTACACATCACATTAGCCCAGACATAGACCAGCGTGTTTGCTGGGAGTGGGGAGGAATCATGATTCACCAGGATGGATGGGAGCAGAAGAACTGTCATTTTTTTGCCAGCAGCATAAACCGACTTTTCAGCTCTGATTGCATTGTTGTTCCCCCCGCCCCTCCCATTTCCCACCACCATCACAGCGGGGGAGGGGACTGGAAGATTCCACCTAACGTTTCGAATCCGTGTGACTCTTCAAAGCACTTGCTCGAAGAAATTCAGTCAGGATCAACTGCACAAAGTGGTCGCCTGTTCCTGAGGTTCACTGCTCTGAGGGGTAGGAGAAGGGGAGTGCCTGCAGGATTGGGAATGATGGAGGAAGAGACAGAAGTGAGCGCGTTTACTTGCCCTCCATCATGAACCAATGAATGGATACATCCTCAGCTTATATTACAAGAACATGGCCATTACATTCTCAGTCACATTATTTGCTTATGTGTGTCACTGGCCTCCATGCAGAGTTGCTTTTGAATTGTCAACTTTTTTATGGGGCCGTGTCTTTTTTAGAAGAATGTTGGTCAGCTTCTGCCTGTTGGTGTTTATGGGAAACCACAATAATCAACAAGACCTTGCTTTTATATAGGTTCCTTTCACGTTGAAAAATGTCCCAAGGCACTTCACAGAGGTGTTTAAAAAAAACTTGCACTTTTAATCAACTTGTATCTTTAATTAAAGGGGCATGGTTTATTGTAGAAAATCTTTAGCAGGTCTTTTTTCTCTGAATTTGCAAACATTCGGGTGTAATTTGCATAATTTCAATGGCTGAGAGCACAGGGTGTAACGTGATGCCATAATGACACTGTAATTATGCAAATTAATTCATTAGCTGGTTTTGTTTGCAAACGTCGAATGAGGTTTGCCAAGCCTTTCCCATGAAGACAATGGCCCTTTAAAAGATTTCTCCCACCAGAGGCTGGGGAAGCGGCTTCACCTGAACAAGCAAACTGCACTTTGAATAGCTTGGACGGTGGGAGGCGGAAGGGTGGGGGGTGGGGGGTTGGGGGTTGGGGGGGGGGCGGGTGTTGGGAGGGGGAGGTGGGGAGGTGGGGGGTGGGCAGGCACAGGGGCTTTGCTGCTGTTTTTGTGTTAGAATGTCAATAATTCCAGCTGTATGAAAAACTCAGGCAAGCCAAACTGGGCAGTTTGAAAATGTATTTTACTGACACGTAATTAAACCATGAGAAGCCTCCACCCCACCACAATCAAATTATATAGATGGCAGATGAAAGCTTACATCAAATTTATTCTGCCCTTTCTCAGTTTGTTTGGTTGTGAGTGTACATGTTGGGTGTTATACGTAGTGTTTGCAGGAGCAGTTTTCCCTGCTGGCTGGCTGACAGTGCAAGAAGCCCTGATAGGGTTTGTGTGCCGTCACTATCACGGCTGCACAGAGAACATAATGTTCCATCTCCACGGCATCTCTTGTCTGCTTCCTGTGTTTACAAGGCTCAGAGCGCACGAGGGAACAGACTGAACAGAATCAGATTCAGGTGGGGCATTTTAAACTGAGTGGCCAAGAGCAAAAAACAGTCTCTGGTCTCAGAATAATTGCAGCTAAACACACACACAGACACACACACACACACACACATACAGATACACACACACACACACAGACATACACACACACACACACACGCAGATACACACACACACACACACACACACAGACATACATAGACACATACACAAACACACAGAGGCACACACAGATACACACACAGACACACACACAAACACAGAGACACACACAGATACACACACAGACACAGAGAGACACACACACAGATATGCACACACACAAACAGACACATATTCACAGATGCACACAGACATGCACACACACACACACATGCACAGATACATTCACACACACACACCGACATACACAGAGACACATGCAGAGATACATACACACAGACACAAACACACACCGACACACAGATACACACACGCACACAGACATATACAGACAGACACACACCACACAGACACAAAGACATACACAGAGACATACACAAAGACACACACAGAAGAGACACACATACAGACATACATGCACACAGACACACATACGCAGGCATACACATGGACACAGACACAATCAAACACACACACACATTGGCATACGCATGGACACACACACACACGTGGGCACACATACATAGGTGGTCTCTAGTCTTAGAATAACTGTGGATAGATATACACATACGCACATAGACATGGGCAAACACAGGCAGATATGCACAAACACACAGACATAGACATACAGACACCCCAGACACAGACAAACAAAAACTGTACATAGACACAGGCAAATATGCACAAACACACATGCCCATAGTTAGACACAGATAGACACACATACACACCGAGACACACATGTAGACACATAGATATACACACTCAAAAACACACATGCATGGACACACACGCACAAACACATACACGGACACAGATAACACACACTCATGCACCTGGCTAAACTGTGTTTTTCTCGGACACATTTGGGTGGGATTTTGTGGCTGCACTCACTCCAAGGCCAGAAAATCCAACATGAGGCCAATGGACATCTGCATGGCCCGTGTCGCATCCAATACGATTTCCATAGCGGGGAGGATGGGCAAGATCTGCCCATTGTCAATTTTTATGTTTATACTGCTCCCTTAGCAAATGGCAGAGTTTTGAAGGGAAAAATAATGTTTGGCAAGCTCATTCCCTTTTGCTTGTGGATGGCAAGGAACTCCGTGTCATCTGTGTGGAAACACTGAACATTCTGGGAAAGTGATATAAATGTGAGCTGTTCTAATGTTGTGCAGCAAGGGAGGCAGTGTAACATACAATGCCGCTTCAGATAATCTTATCCTAAACCAGATACCAACCTTACCAGCTTCCATTACAGTCTTTAACCGGCTCACAAAACCTCCTCCAACAACAATGCGTTCCATCAGCGCTGAGTGGGAATGCCAGCTATGGGTGAAATGTAGTGTCCTTTGCTGAGGGAAGTTTGATGGTGCTGATGGTATTTCATTGGGTGGAAGAGCAACCCTAATGCTTCTCTACCTCTACCCTCATTAACTCTGTGGTGGGAAAGTTCGAGATGATCTTCATGGCCTGTCATTGGTTAATGCTCACTTAATGCCTCCACTGTCAATATTAAACCAGTGGCAGGTGGGGAAGCCCCCACATGGAAAATCCTCTCATGGGCTCGTGGATGGTGGGTCAGAAACAGGGGCAAGGGCCAGGGACGATGTCTCTCAATCAAAGGAACTCAGTGATCAAGGGACCCAGTGCTGGGAAGAGGTGGGTAGAGGCAAAATCTGGAAATAGCTGCTATGCCCTTGTTACCTACACCCTCCCATGGGAACTGCCTGCCCTGTCCTACCATCATCATTCACCTGTGGCCTGGGCCCCTCAGCGATCCTGCGCACAGGATGGGTGCATTGCCAGCAGTATTCACTGCTCCCCTGGTGGCACTGCCAGCAATGACAGCTGGCGACTTCCGCCCCAGGGCCCTTGATTGCAGGGATGGCTTGCTAACACCCAGTTAACTATCTGATTGGCAGCTGGTGAGACCAGGGTGTAGGAAAGGTTGGGTCAAAGGGATAGACTTGAAGGAATCTGCAAAAGGAGAGAAAGGGAATTCCAGTTCTTAAGGCCTATTTGGCTGATGATACAGCTACCTTTGATAAGAAGGAACTGAAAGATGTTCAAGTTGCCAAAGTAAGGAGAATGCAGAGTATAGTGATGGATTTAGGGTTGTAAGAGATTACAGTAGTTGACAGGGACAGAAAAAGGCCATTCGGCCCAACAACTTTGCACCAACTGCAATTCCACCCAGGCCCTATCCCCATAACCATATGTGTTTACCCCAGCTCATACCCCTTAACATGAAGGGGCAATTTGGCATGTCCAATCCACCTATCCAGCACATCTTTGGATTGTGGGAGGAAACTGGAGCAACCAGACGAAGCCCATGCAGACATGGGGAGAATGTGCAAACTCCACACAGACAATAACCCAAGCCAGGAATTGAACACAGGTCCCTGGCACTGTGAGGCAGCAGTGCTAACCACCCCATTTCCATTCCTGTTACTACAGTTCCAGTTAAAAGTTCCAAATCCAATAAATTGTAGTACGAGATTTTGTTTTCTCATTCTTTTTATTTTATTCCCGCATGTGATTGATTTAAATTATATTACTCCAATTCTCTGTTCCAGTGACTCCCTAGTAAGCCACAATAACTGAGACATCGTCCCGATATTCTTACTTTACACTGATGACAAATCATCAGTACTCCAGAAACTATTCAATCATCTCTGTGCTAAAATCTATTCTTACAAATTTCAATCCCAGCTCATTGTTCAACTTTTTAGAAGGGTTTATTTAATTAGCAATAAACACCTCTGATCCATTCACCTCCAGTAAGTTTGTGAGACACGAGCAATTGCTTCTAAAACCATGCTAGTCTAGCTGCAGAGAGCAGAGGCACATCTGACAGGAGGAGGAGGATTTACCCACATGCTGTCACAGAGCAGCCAAGGCAGACGAGGTCAGCACAGGCAATATTCAAGAGTGAAGTGCTTGGGGCTAGAGAGCAAATGCAAAGAAGAAGATTAAGAGAATTGCAGCAAGGGAGGTTGATAGCTTTTTATCCATTTTCAGGGTCTGGACAATCCCCTTCCTTAAGGTGGTGATGCGCCTTGGAAATTATAGCACAGAAACAAGCCACTCGGCCCATCTGCTTTGTACTGATCTGTATGCTCCACTCCTCCAACATTACAACATTCTCACCCTATGAGCGTAACCTTCGGATCCTTTCTCACGTTTTTATCTAACCTTGCTTTGAATGTATCTATGCCCGCCATCTCAAATGCTCCGTGTAGGAGGAGTAGAGATCAAGATTAAGAAGCAAGAATCTACACAGTACTCGATGGAAATCCTGTACTACTCTGAGGAAAGTTTGTTTCAAAGGTTACAGTAAAGCTAGCATATTTTCAGGTCAGGTTTTAATGCCTAACAAATCAGTTTTACATGATTTCTAACAAACTACAAACCCCCAGCTCCTAAAGAAATCACTCGGTTCTTCCATATAAAGGTTCAGGATGCCACAGCAATCTACTGTTTCCAACAGTATCGTGTCAGCACTTAATCTTTCACCCAGCCTCATTCTTCTGTAGATGTTTGACATGATTGGCTTGCTTCAGAGAACAGTTAAGAGTCAACCTCATTGTTCTGAAGTGAAGTCACAAGGAGAGGTTAATTTTACAAAGGTACATATTCTTCCCATGCCCCCATTGAAAAGTCAGTCAGCACCGTGTACTTGAGTGGCACTTTAACAAGGTGAGACTGGGACTCTTGGACAAGATGTCCACCAACCTGATTGACCATCAGCTGACTCATCTCAGCAGCGCCAGAAACAAGTAGTGGCCTCTGTTGGGACTACACGTTGTCCCAGTAAGAAAGAACATGGGATACCTAATTGAAGGTGCACTCTCATTGGGCAAGGTATGGAGACCCCAGCGAGGAAACTGGAGGGGTTCAGTTTTAGATGCTGGATGAAGACACAAAGGGAGGGTACGTTCTTGGGGGTGGGGTGGAGATTGCCCCTGATTGACACAGGAGAATTCAAAAGGTAGGCCCTTACGGACCTCAAAAGGCACAAGGGCAGACCTGCTGGCAATAATATGGGAGCCAGGTCAGAGATGGGGAGGAAAGCAGCCTGTTGGTCAACTGCTTTATTTTACCTCCCACCCCACCCCCCCTCAACCCCCAACTCTGCCACTGGCACCCATAGGTTAAACATAGTAAGGAAAGCAGATCAGATTTCCCTCTCTCAAAGTCATTAGTGAACCAGTTGTGATTTTATGAAAATCTGACAGCTTTGTGATCTTTTTTTTACCTGATACCAGATTTATATTTGCAGCCTTTTTTCCCAAAACTTAATTCAAACTCTCAAACTGTAATAAAGAGGGGGAAAAAAAACAAATGAAGGACACAGCGGGAAGACGGATATGCCTGTATAGGGTGGGAGACTGATGACGGATGGCATAGAGAGGAATGATGGGAAAGTTATCGTGAGGCAGAGTTAGGACAAAAGAGGACAGTGTGGTTGCCATAGGAAGGAAGAGAGGTTGGTGCAATAAATGGAAGCTCATCAAATATGTAACCTAGAAAAGGTTGTGTGTAGGAGATGATGAATCTTTAATGAGGAAACAATATTATTTTTAATACTCGTTTTACATAGCATGACACAGTCCTTGTCTGCTGTGTAAAAACTTGGAAATCATCTATAATAAAAAGAAGTCATTAAACTTCTGTAGTATCTTGGAAAAAGTAGTGACCACTCTAAAGAACTATTTATTAACAGGAATAAGAGTGAGAAAGATGTTGTCCATTACTTTGACTCCAGTTTCTAGACTGTGAGGAAGAGTCATGCTCAGCCCCAGTATTTGCTCACTGTGGCCATGTCACGTGACTCTTCAAAACCCTGCTCCTTAAAAGGGCTTGCTACCATGACTAATGATTCAATTTATTGTTTTCTGACAGTTGCAGTTATTCTGATTTTGCTCAGTGTCTGCTCAACTCTTAGTGTTTAAAAAAAAAACCTATCCCCTTGCTTAACAGTCGAAGAAAGCACTTCAAGAACAAAGAACAGTACAGCACAGGAAACAGTTCTTTTCGAGCCTATTCTCCTCTTGTCAGTAATATTGGCTGAGTGATTGCTATCCAGCATCTGAACATTGGTCCATTAAGTTTTATAATGAGGAGCAAGTCAGAGAATGAACTGTTAATTCTTCTAAACTCTTTTGGCAAGCGTACCTCAGGGTATTGCGAGGTGCTTTCCAGCCAATGAAGTGTAGTCACTGTTGTAATGTAGGAACCAGTTAGCCAATGTATGTACAGCATGCTCCCATAAATAGCGATGAGATGCTCACTGTATTCCAATGACCTTGGACGAGGAATAAATGTTGGCCAGGACATTAGAGAAAACTCCTTCCCCTCCATATATGTACAGCTGTGGAGTCCTTAGAGCCATAGAGGTCAGCAGCACTGAAAAAAACCCTTCAGCCCATTGCCTCTGCACTGGTTAAACACAAACCATCCAACTATTGTAATCCATTTCTCAGCACATGGCCCATGGCTCTGTATGCTTTGGCATCACAAGTACACATCTAAATATTTCTAAAATGTTATGAGGATCTCTGCCTCCACCACCTTTTCAGATAGTGAGTTCCAGACTCCCGTCACCCTTTCAGTGAAAAGGTTTTTCCTCACATCCCCTCTAAACCTCCTGCCCCTAACCTTAAATCTATGCTGCCTCGTCATTGATTCCTCCACCAAGGGGAACAGTTTCCCTCCTATAAATGGTCATCTAGACTCGAAACCGAAAGAGGAAATGCTGGAAAATCTCAGCAGGTCTGGCAGCATCCGTAAAGAGAGAAAGGAGCTGACGTTTCAAGTTCAGATGACCCTTTGGCCCAGCCAAAGCTTCACACAAGAGTCATGTCTGAGATTCTGAGGGAGTGCAGCAGTGTTGGAGGTGCTGTCTTTTGGATGTGATGTTAAGCCAAGGTGCCGTCTGCCTGCTCGGGGGGTGGGGGTGGGGGGGAGGGGGGATGCAATAGATCCTGCGACACTAATTCGAAGAAAAGCAGAGGGATTGATCCCTCATCTCTTAGCCAACATTTATCCCTCAATCACCATCATTAAAACAGATTATCATTACCTCATTGCTTTGTTTTGCACAAGTTAGCTGCTGTGTTTCCGACAACAGTGATGACACTTCAAAAGTACATAATTGGCTATAAAGCACTTTGAGACATCTAGAAAAGCCCTATATGAATGCAGCTTTTTAAAACAAGGTTCAGAACTACTGCGCCATGGCTACTATCTGGGCCCCACATGAGGATTCCACAAAGTTAGATGAGATTTATCAAACTGGCATGCAGAATCTGCTTTTCCGTCTCACAGTCAGAGCTGACATTTGATGTTTAGATTGCGACCAGGCCTTTGTGACTCGGTCTTCGTTTTTGGCAGTTTTTTTTTCACAGAATGATTGTACCATCATCTAATGGAACTCTTCGAACATATCACAGGGAACAATAATAAATCATGCCACACAAAAGTCAAGCATTAATTTCCACTCTAAGTCAATCATTATCTGCAAGGGTGGCACAATGGTTAACCCTGTTGCCTCACTGTGCCAGGGACCCGGGTTCAATTCCGGCCTCGGGTCACTGGCTGTGTGGTGTCTGCATTTTCTCCCTGTGTCTGCGTGTGTTTTCTCCAGATGCTCCAGTTTCCTCCTACTGTCTGAAAGATGTGCTGGTTAGATGCATTGGCCATGCTAAATTCTCCCTCATTGTACCCAGACAGAAGCCAGAGTGTGGCGACTAGGGGAATGTTACAGTAATGTCATTGCAGTGTTAATGTAAGCCTATAAATAAATAAGTAAACTTTAACATTGAGGATTTTTTTTAATGGAGTGTGTACACTGAGGGGCAATTTTAAAGTAATTGTCAACACTTCCTCATATTCGACTCCTGATTACCATCACAAGATAATTTCACACAAAGCCGCCAGCTCATTTAATCACGTCTTCCCAGAATGTAGAACTTGCCACCTTCTTATTCCAAGAGCGAACTATTTCTTAAGTAAGTTTGGTCTCCTGGTCTCAATTATCTTACCTGACAACTCATTCCAGCTGTCTGCATAATGAAATGTTTCCTGACATCTGTTCTAAACTTGCCTTTTATGCTCCTTAACCTGAAACCTTTTATTCTGTGACCTTCACCTGCCAGAAAGTTTTCTTCTGGCTCACTTTCTCTGTCCAGTTCTGTATCTGCCTTACCATCTGAGGCACCTCTTTCAAATATTACCCAAGCTACCTCCCAACCTAGGGGCTCCTTGCCTGCCATCTTGAATGTTCCTCTAGAAAAGATCAGGCTAATTCATAGAATCATAGAAACCCTACATTGTAGGAAGAAGCCATTTGACCCATTGAGTCAGCACCGACCACGATCCCACCCAGGCCCTACCCCCGTATCCCTACGTATTTATTCACTAAACCCTCTAACCTACTCATCTCAAGACACCAAGGGGCAATTTTAGCATGGCCAATCAACCTAACCCACACATCTTTGGACTGTGGGGGGAAACCGGAGCTCCCGGAGGAAACCCACACAGACACGAGGAGAATGTGCAAACTCCACACAGACAGTGACCCAAGCCGAGAATTGAACCCAGGTCCCTGGAGCTGTGAAGCAACAGTACTAACCACTGCTCTACCATGCCGTCTTGGATGGTGTTTCATCCTAGGGTATCTTAACCCAATCAGGAGGCAGAGATTAAAGGCACCAAGCCAATACAATGAAGCCATAAATTCTTTCCTAATATTGTACAATTGGACCTGCATTGTTTTGGGGAATTTAAATACTGTTGGGTCCTGATTAACTGTCTTATCTGAGCCAAAAGTTACAGAGACAGCAGTAGTAGCCTTTTCCTACATTGAATTACCAAATGGCTGATCTGTATTTCATCCCCATTTCACCTTGCTTCCATATCATCTGATAATTTTACCTAATGACAATTTATCAATCACAGTCTTGGAAGTTTTCACCTGATTCCACCTCAAAAGCTTTTTCGGAGACTATTCCAGGTTTCCGCTGTCCTTCGTGTGAAGAATGGATCCCTGGCATCACCTCTAAATATCCTAGTCCATTTTTAAGGTTATGCACCCATTAATGTCCACCAAGACTAACACGGGCAGTCATGGGCAGAAAGTGAACTTTCTGGAAAATCTGTACCCTGTGTGCCACAACTGGGAGAGTGGTGAGAACTAGGGGTCCAGCTTCCAATACCTACATCTGCCAGAGAACTTACTTAGAGTCATAGAAATTCTACAGTGCAGAAATAGGCCATTCAGCCCATCAAGTCCACAGCAACTCTCTGAAAGAGTATCCCACCCAAGCCCTCCCCTCTGTCCTATTCCCGTAATCCTGCACATTACCATGGATAATCTATCTAACGTACACATCTTTAGGCACTGAGGGGCAATTTATTCTTGCCAACCAACCTAACCTGCACATCTTTAGGCTGTGGGAGGAAACCCATGCAGACACAGGGTGAATGTGCAAACTCCATTGCATGCACTGACTCCTCTCACATGATAGTATTGCTAGGTTTGTGAATATCTGATTAAGTAGAATGTCGAATGCTTCTTCAGAAGTGTTCTAATCACAGGTATGCCATGTTTTGAGAGGCATATCTAAGAAGGCGCTTCAGCAAGGTAAACGTTGGCCAACTGTGACCAGCCAAGAGATCAACAACCATATCTCTCAGTCCTGACACGTGGCACAGAATATGGGAAACTGACTTCACAATGTGCTGTGCCATCTGCCACAGCAGCCATACTGCATAGGGTTGGCCTTGTTTAGTCACAGTGCTGAGTATCTTTTACCCAGTGCTTGTAATCATTCTAGAATAAGGGCCTATGTGCTATAGAGAGGACAGAAAGACATCTCAGGCAGCACTAACCTCATTCAGCAACCACTGAACAGGGTGCAATGGAATATAGATATGCATTGAGTAAAGGAGTTGGGACATTATTTTGTATAAGTTGTTGGTGAGGCCTCACTTGGAGCATTGTGTGCAGTTTTGGTCCCCCTGTTATAGGATAGACATTGATAAACTGAAAAGAGTGCAAAGAAGATTATTGAGAATGTTGCCAGGACCAGTGAGCCTGAGTTATAGGGAGAGGTTGGCCAGGTTAGGACTTTATTCCTTGGAATGTAGGAGAATGAGGGGTGACCTTATTGTGGTGTATGAAATCATGAGGAGCATAGTTAGGATGAACATACATAGTCTTTTCCCATGATAGGGGAATTGAAAACTAGAGGATATAGGTTTAAGGTGAGAGGGGAAAGATTTATAAGGGACCTGAGGGGCAACTTCTTCATGCAGAGGGTGTTGTGTATATGGAATGAGCTGCCAGAGAAAGTGATTGAGGCAGGTTCAATAGCAACGTTGAAAAAGCATTTAGATAAGTATATGGATGGGAAAGGATTAGAGGGATATGGGCCAAATGCAGACAATAGGGACTAGTGGAGACGGCACCATGATCAGCATGAACCAGATAGGTCGAAGGGCTTGTTTCCCTGCTGTACTGCTCTATGATTCCATGACTCTACGTAGAGAATTACCGCAGAATATTGACCCATGGATTGAACTTCCCACTGCAATTTCCTGAAGGTCTTTTTACTTTCTTGTACCACCGACACCCACTTCCCCCGCCATTTTGATGCTCTCATTTAATTGTTCCTCCTCCATTAAATTTTACTTGAGTGCAGTTTTACGTTCCTACCAATAGTGTGCGCCCTGCACTTATTAAAATGTGCCTCTGAAGTTGGTGTAATGCACTAATCTGGGAAAACTGTGGACAACAGCACGCAGCTTTTAGCCGTTCAGCTATAAATTCCATTAGCAGCAGAAAACCTAGGCTCATGTCTCATAATTTCTCATGAAGGAAGTTGAGCGTGCTTTCTGATTCTGCCAATACCCAAATTTACTAATTGAATGGTGCTTTTTTTTCTAGAATGTATCCTCTACACTGATACATTTTAAGCGGCCAAGTAAATTGCAAAAATTCCTTGAAAACAAAACAGGTCGAAGCAACAGGGATTCTGAAGTGTCTCTTTATCCACCCTTTTTGTCAACAGTAAATTAAATCATGTAATGTCCTTAAAAAAAAACTTTGAATTTCATCATTTCCACAGCCCAGTTGTTCTGATTGCTGAAACATGCAAAAAAAGAACTAGAATATGGTGCCTGTTACGAATTATGCTGAATTAACAGCAAGAGTTTGTGTTACTAATATTCAAGAAATAATGTAGCCTCACAGGACATGCCAGAGATGGAGTCTTCCTCAACTTTGCATCCTTCCATTCTGAAAATCTGTTCACGTTGCTTTACCATAAAGTTCATATTCTAACCTGCCTTCTCTGTTTCCCCGCACCACCCCATACCCCAAAATGAACTTCCTCCTGTTGACTCACTGCCACCTATACTCTGATCTGACTTCCAGCATTTTCTATATGATGCTGGCACAGTTTCATACAATTGTGGCGAGAACCTTTTGCGGTGCAGGACCTGGCCACGAGACCAATCTACTGGCCTCTTTCTGATATTCAACATCCAGTCCCGAGAGACTGTGAGAATACAGTTGATCTGAAACGAAGCTAGCGCATCTTTCCCTGGAACAGTGCTGCTATTTATAATCTGTTTAGATGGACAAGTGAAGCGGAAGGTACTTTGTTATGAGTTGGATGCTGAGTATGGTCCAGGCTGAGGCAAACAAACTGCGGAAAGATGTCAGACCTCATTTTCACAGTAACCATTGGTGCCAAGAGAATGTGGGTGTGCGTGAATGTGTGAGTATTATCTGCAGTTAACAGCAAGTGAAAGAAGCCTTAGAGATGCAGTGACACGAGAAGCAGATCAAGGCACACAATCTCATGATTAGTTATTGGGTGCAGTGGATTGTCAAGTTGTTGAAGTTTTGTAATTCTTTTAGATTGACTCTGCTTGCAACATGATTGTCCAAGAGTATATGACCTACTTCACATCGTCAGCCCATGTTGCACTGTAAGTGGCACTTGGCAGTGTGATTAAGAGAAAATCAGAGCCAGTCCTTCAGCTCATTCCAACAGGTTTCTGTCCTCTCATTATGAGTTACGTATTATAGTTGTTACCCAAGTGTCCATTCTTTGTGTGTGTAAGTCTAACTGGTGACCTTTGTCAAGCTGTGTTAACATCACAGTTGTGGTGATTGTCCCTTTAAGGGTCACATGACCCAGGAAACCAATCAAGGTTGGGGGTTCACCCCAGCAAGCAGGAGTTTTTGTTCCAGAACCTTCTCATGGGCTGGCTGCAGCCGCAAAGCTGCTGGCCTCTGAATATTCTTTTCCTTTCAAATAAACGTGGCTGGAATGTCAGCACTGTTCACACTGACATGTTTTTCCCATTCCGCTGCAATGGACAGAGATTTGGATGGAAGCCAAATTCTCCGACCTCGCTGCAGCACGAGCGTGGAGTGAATGGCCAATAAGGTTGCACCATTTCCTCTGTAGGGCAGCACAGTGGTTAGTACCGCTGCCTCGCAGAGCCAGAGATCAGATTTGATTCCCGGCTTGGGTCACTGTCTGTGTGGAGTTTGCACATTCACCCCCTATCTGCATGAGTTTCCTCTGGGTGCTCCGGTCTCCTCCCGCATTCTGAAAGACATGCTGATTAGATGCATTGACACAAACAGGCACCGTGACAGTGGTGACTAGGGGAATTCCATAGTAACTTCTTTGCAGTGTTAATGTAATCCTTGTGACTAATAAATAAACTTCTTTCTCTTAACTGGTGAATAAGAATTATTACAACAATCCTCCTCTTGCCTGATATTCAAATACATATACATAGAAATAGAAACCTGACAGTACAGAAAGAGGCCATTTGGCCCATCGAGTCCACACCGACCACAATCCCACCCAGGCCCTACCCCCGTATCCCTACATATTTACCCACTAGTTCCTCTAACCTACACACGAAGGAAAATTTTCTTTTAGCATGGCCAATCAGCCTAACCCACACATCTTTGGACTGTGGGAGGAAACCGGAGCATCCGGAGGAAACCCACGCAGACACGAGCAGAATGTGCAAACTCCACACAGGCAGTGACCCAAGCTGGGAATTGAACCCAGGTCCTTGGAGCTGTGAAGCAGCAGTGCTAACCACTGTGCTACTGCGTCACCCTATATGAACAAGTGCCATGGAATAGCCATTAAGCCCATTAATCCAGACTGGTTTTGTTTGTAATTTTGTCTCTATAGCCCAGGCTCTATGACTGCCATTCATGGCCCCCTTGTTGACCTGAGGCTAGCTTACTCAGGAGAGGAGCAAATATTTAAGGCCCTGTCTAACCTATAAGACTCAATCCATCAGTGGGTACACTTGGAAAATTGTATTCATCTTTAGACTGCACGTTTGGTCACTCCCTCTAATATTGACCATTGTGCTTTTTTAAGAACAGGCTTGTGAGCATAACTCATTCGTGCTCACCACAACTCGATGACTAATCGGCATTCCCGTCACAGCTTTAGACAGCAAGCTGGAAAACATGAATGTGTCCTATTGATTTGTGTTTCCAAAGGTTTTCACATGGCTTGGTGGTGCATGTTGTGTGGGACCGTTTGCATCACAAAGTGCTTTCCAGGTGTAGCCCCTGTTGTAATGCGGGAGATGTGTAGTTTGTGCACAGCATGCTGCCACAAACAACAAGGAGATAATGGCCAGTTCATCTATTTTGTTTTGTGAAATGGACTCAAAACGGTAACTGTGTTCCTCCCACCACAGATACTTCCACCGACCTGCTGTGTTTATCCAACATTTTCTGTTTTTGTTGAATCTTGTTTTGGGTGTTGCTTGAGACGCAAATATTGGCCAAGACACCAGGAGAATTCCCTTGCTCTTCCTTGAATAGTCCCATGGGATATTTTATATCCAAAGGGCAGAAGGAGCCTCATTTCACATTACTTCCAAAAATTAGCATTCCTTGACAACGCAACCTAAACACTGCATCACGTTTTGTGCTTGCATCTCTGAAGTGGGCTTGAAACCTTAATCTTCTTCGTCAAAGACACTGGCTTTACCACCAAATTCAAGCTTTAATAATCATCAGTTAGCTGAACTGCGTGGAAGCAAATATCAAAGGAAGAGTCACCCCTCCCCCAACAGCTCCCCCCCCCCCCAACAACTCCCAAGCCACTATCACCTCCCTCTGGTCAAACAGAGGCCGTCATGTTCCAGTCCCATTGTGGCGAGATTTTCCCCAGGAGATTCAGCAGCCCAGCCAAATGTCCACCGGCTTTCGATGGGATTGGACAATCCCGTTGGTGAACAGGACTGGAAAATCCCTCCCAGAAGTGTGAGCAGATAATTGGAACCTTATCATCTCTCCTTTCCGCAGAGTCTGACAGATGGGTGAGAGAGGCCCAGAGAGAGGAAAAAAGTGTGAGAAAATCCTTAATTTAAAATGACTGCTTGCCCAGAAAGCTCCTCGGCTCAATCCCAGATAGGGACTGAGTTCACTGCTCTCATGGGCGAGGGCTCTCAGGACCTCTAGCCCTGACTTTGGTTCCTCATCTAGACGAGGGAGAAATCAACCATGTTCCCTTTCCAGAGCACCATCCAACGACCACTGTTGCTATCAATTTCCCTGTGATCTCCACCTGAATGAAAATCCTGCCTGCACTCAGCACTCACAATTACATAGGGAATGGAGTCATCTGGAAAAGAAAGCAGTGAGGTACCAGAACCCATACCGCGGTATGAAAGTAATAAGGGTGGAGATGAGGGATGCTTTAGTATGGAAAATATAATTTCAAAGCTAAAATGGTAGTAGATGTTTTTACAGAAATCTGGAGGATATGGGATTGGGGCTAGTTTAATTCCATTCTGTAACCAGCGTTCCTTAGCAATTGCTTCAGTCTTAGCTCCTGTGGTGAAAGCCGGTACAGATTTCTTCAAAAAAAGCTAACCATGTTTTAGTAATATGACTGAGGCTTTTTGATGACACAATAAAAAGTCTGACAACACCAGGTTTAAGCTTTTTGATGAGTCAGAGGGTTGATGAGGGTAATGCCATTGTTGTGGTGTACAGGGACTTTCAAAAGGCATTTGATACTGTGCCGCACAACACAGTTGGCAGCAAAATTTAAATCCATGGAATAAAAGGGAATGCCAGCGTGGATAAGTGGATAGCTGAGTGATAGGAAACAGAGTATTGGTGGACTGTTGTTTCCCAGACATTTACAGTGGGCTTCCCTATGGGGTTTGCATTAGTACCACTGTTTTTTTTTACCATATATATTAATGACTGTGACTTGGGTGTAGAGGGTGCACAATTTCAAAATGTGTGGATGACATGAAACTTGGAGTATGGTGAACTGTGAGGTGGATAATGATAAACTTCAAGAGAATATAAGTAGGCTGGTGGGATTGGAAATGCAGCTGAAATAAATTAACACCGAGAAGTGCTGCTCCCATTGGTGGCACAGTGGTTAGCACTGCTGCGTCACAGCGCTGAGGTCCCGGGTTCAATTCCAGCCTCAGGTCACTGTCTGTGTGGAGTTTGCACAGTCTCGCCATGTCTGCGTAGGTTTCCTCCATGTGCTCTGGTTCCCTCCCACATTCCAAAGATATGCTTTTAGGTTGATTGGCCATGCTAAATTGACTCTTCATGTCAGGGGATTAGTAGGATAAATATGTGGGGTTATGAGAATAGGACCTGGGTGGAATTGTGGTTGATGCAGACTCGATGGGCTGCATGGCCTCCTTCTGCATGTAGGGATTCTATGAAGTGGGAAGTGACCCATTTTGCTTAGAGGGTTGAAGAGAGGCAATACCAAATGAAGGATGCAATTCCAAAGGGGTTGCAGGAGCAGAGGGGTCCTGGAACTATATGTACACAAATGTTTGAAGGTGGCAGAGCAGGTTGAGGAAGCTAAGAATAAGGCAAATGGAATGCTAGGCTTTATAAATGGAGGCAGCAAACACAAAAGCCTGCAAGTTATGATGGACTTCTTAAAAAATTTAGTTCAGCCTCAACTGAAGTATTCTGCCCCCATTTTGAGTAGCAGACTTCCAACAGGACATGAAGGCTTTTGCAAGGGTGCAGAGAAGATTTCCAAGAAAATTCCAAGAGTGAGACACTTTAAATTTTTTGAGTATAATTGGAAATTCTGAGGCTGGCCTCATTATGAGAGGAGACTTGCTCGAGGTGTTCAACATCATGAGGGGCCTGGGCAGAGTGGTGGAAGTGGTGGAGGCTGCCTCGCTAAATATTTTTAAGACGCGGGTTGATGGGTTTTTGATAGGAGAGGGGATTAAGGGTTATGGGGAGAGGGCGGGAAAGTGGAACTGAGCAGCGACAGATCAGCCATGATCTTATTGAATGGCAGGGCAGGCTCAAAGGGCTGGATGGCCTACTCCTGCTCCTATTTCTTATGTTCTTATGTTCTTATGAGTCGCTCAGGAGAAGCTGCTCCCATTGGCAGAAGAGTGAGAATTGAAGGACACCGATTTAAGGTGATTGACTAAAGGCGACACAAAGGGAAGCTTTTTTTCACACAGCAAGTGGTTAGGATCTGGAATGCGCTGCCTGAGGGTGTGAGTGGTGGAGGCAGATTCAGCCGTGACTTCTTCTAATGCTGAAGTTAGATTTCTTAACTTCAGAATCCCTTGTATACCTCAGACATCTCTCTTTCTCTCTCTCTCTTGTTTTTCTGTTCACTCTTCCCCCCACCCCCGTTTCCCTATTGATGATATTCTAACCAAATTCCAGCAAAATGAAACTATTCTGTTAACCATTTCCTTGCGAGTTCTGGTTACAATAATGCAGTCAGTTATCATCAGATATTGTCCTGACCAACAAATGTTCCTGACTGTTCTTGTCAGTTGGTTAGACAGTAAAGCGATATTGTGACACAGCACTGAAGCGTACAGCTTTTACCTCTGGGTTATGCTCAGCTAGCTGACCTCAGCTGATGCAGTAGTGGAGGCGATACTCTTAGCCCGCGACTAACATGGAACAGCGTCTGCCAGGGTTCCTGCTCCAGCATACAAAGTGATAACTCACTGAAGTGAGTGTGTGTGCAGCTGACTTTTGCCTTTTGAGAACTGTGCTGTTACAATGCCCTCCAAGACCCTGCTAATTCGCGTGTATGGCATTCACACACGAACAATGGCCGCTTCATTAAAGAGGAGTGCCCACACCTGTGTCCCTTCCAGTGAATCAATGCCAGCTGTGCAGGAGGAAGGATGGGAAAGTAATTCTTTCAAAAAACAAGATTGAAGACAGTTTCAGGCTCATTTTGAGTGCACTTCGTGTGGTAGTGAAGAACTAACACTGTTAATAATTCAAGATGGAAGACGGGACGCCGTCAACTGGTTTTGCTTGGTGCTCGGTTGTAGTTGTAGAAGAGAGATGGTGGAACATCGAAATCTGTTTTGAAGACGGATAATATTGATTCTCTGATTTCCAGAACTGTGGAATTTTAAACAAGAGCAAAGATCTCACGGTATTTATCAGTGCCCCATAAATGTGTCTCAGAGTGGAAGCCTGCTCCCTTCCTGTTCTTGATTGCTCTGATATCATTAGGCTGGATGGCTTGCTAATAGTCAGTGACTGGACTCGCGCATAAATAAAGTCCCACTTTGGCGAGCACAACAATAGCTTGCATATATATAGGAGAGCTCCTTTGAAGTGTCCCGAGGTGTCTTACATGAGCATCATCAGACAAAATTCAACACCGAGCCACTTAAGAGGACACATTAATTCAGGTGACCAAGAACTTAAAGAAGAAGTGTTGAGGGTGATGGCAGGAAGGTGACCAAGGGAAGGTAGAGGGTGATGGAGGTCACATCAAGGATGATGGTGAGAAGGTGACTGAGAGAAGGTGATGGAAATATTGTTGGAGTACATTATTGTTGTAAAGGAGGAGACCAGAGTGTGTACTCAAAGGAGAGCAGAGGGATTGCCGTTGGTGCAAAAGCACAAAGTTTGGAACAAGGGACATGTAAGCTGTGGTGGGCATACCTCTGCCTGGCTTCTGTCCACAGTAGCATCCTGGATGTTGTCCTTGTTCACCCAGTACTCCTGGAATCTCGGGTCAGAGAGGAAAGGAACCAGAACAATATGGCCATCAGTCCTAAACAATGAATGCTAATGAGCGGTAATCCTACTCAGGCTGGAAACAATTAGGGCGCAGTGTGACACTGAAAACTAGCAAGTCAGAAGAGGTTTCTGCATGTACATGAACTACTTGCAGATGGCCGAAACTCTCTAGAGAGGCAGTCACTGACTGTGTACTTCCTACAGGCTCCCCATGGACCAGATGGAAATCCAGTGTCATTGGCATTGAATATTTTTGCCAGTGGATCCTACCAGGGCTCAAATGGGGACATTTGGGGAACATCTCAGGCATCAGGGAAACTGAAAAGGACTGGAGAGTATGGCCTAGATTTTCACTGTCAGGGACACTGTGTGAACCTTTAAAAATGGTGGCCAGAGTCTCATTCCAGAGTTCCTGGTCCCTCAGTTTTCACCAACACAGGAAAAAGGTCACTACCCTGGGCCCTGCACTCCTGGCCAGGCTTGGCTGGCTGCATTGTCAGGATAGGCATCTCCTTATTCCCCGGAATATTTATGGAATTGGGCTTGCTTTTCAGGGAGTTGTAGTTCACGGCCCCTCAGAGGTGTCATGAACTATAGTCTGGATGATGTAGACATTTGAAAAATAACTGCAAATGGTCTTATCCATGTTTCCTTGCCAACTTCTGTCCCTCCACCACCCACCAAGGCCCTTCATACTTTGCATGCCAGCCTGTGACATTTTATGACAACCTATGACCAATTTCCTGCTCGTTCACCCAGTATAACACTCATATCAATGAATCCTGTATTAGCAATAACATTTGTGGAAAAGCTTTAAAAAAAGTCATTTTTTCATAACATTCTACATTCTTTTAAAAAGTGCTTTCACTACAGTCAAATAGAAATGTCAATCATCCAGACTTTAATGTATCATTGTGAAGAACTCTGAGCATTTGACACCTTCATATCTTGTGTAAATAAACATTGTGCAATTGACAGATCACGGAGGAAAAAATGTCAAAAAAGCACTTGGGTGCAGCTGTTTCAAAAGACTAATGGATGTATGGACCCTCAGTCAAGCTTCTTTATACATTTAAAAATTCATCAATTTGAATTGATCTGTGGCACCAGATATGAATCCTCCAGATACGTGCTTGTTTCCCATTGGATTCTCACGATTGCTACACTCTCACAGGTACCTCAGATGAGTGACTGCAAGGATGAATCCTGGGTGGTAGGGACTTCCAATAACAGTCCAGCCCCTACTAATCCAAGCCAAGAAGTGCAATGTTTCCTGTCATTCCACAAATGCAACAATTGAACAGATCATCAGCCTGTTGAAGATGACAATATGATTTGTGGACCATTTTGGCAGTGTACCACTTCATGTCCTTCAGACAGTATTGAAGATCAGTATGGTCCAGTGAGCACTGCACACCCTTGCACAACAGAAGGTTGAGGACTTGCCAGCCACTGGACGGAGAAGCAGAATCCTCTTTGGAAGAGGATGATGGAAATGACACAGATGTGCAGGAAAGCAATGCATGTTGGGACTTCAGTCTCATGTGTCAGGGTCATGGGGATGTGTGCAAGAAAGTCCCATGAGTCTTGCGTTCTGAATAGGTTCCAGCAAGAATAATGCTGCTGAAAACCATAATTGTTTGGAGATAGCAAACCATGTGAGCTCAAATCTCTACCTAACTCATTGAGCCTCCTTTGAGAACGTCTTCCATTCCCATGACCTCTGCAACCCTGAAAGACAAGGGCAGCAGGTCTATGGGAACACTAGCATCGTCTGCAAGGTTCCCTCCAAGCGGCACACCATCTTGACATAGAATGAGGTCGCTGATGCTACACTGTCACAAGATTATGACCCTGGAAATTCCTTCCTGATAGCAGTTGGGTGCACTGGTACCAGGTGGAAGGTTCAAGGGGGTAGTGATGCACCACCCATGCCAGCATAATTACGTTCTGCCCCTGGAGCCGGTGAAGGCTTTGAATGCGAGAATGGGAATTGTTAAATGGAGGCATTCCCAGCCTGGGAGGCAATGTAGGTCAGTGAGCACAGGGATGTGACTTAGCATACAGCAACAGAGTTTAGGATGAATTTTACCCGTCAGGAACAGGACTGGGGTGGGGGATAAAAACAACAGTGTAAAATCCCAGAAGGGAATGAAATGGGCAGTGAATTTAACTCCTTATAAATGTGGTAGGACTTTGGCCGTTCAATAATAATGGCTTATTGTGATGGTTGTGAGTTAAAAGATAATTGTGAAACTTGGGCAGAAAGAGTTGTGGTTGCACGCCAATTCCGTAGAGGAGTATTATCACACGCCTCAATGGGCAGTAAACACAGAATCTACTATTATTTTGCTGACCCACATTTCACTTTCCTTTCTGTCCAACTTTCAAGACAGAACACGTTGTGTTTTGTTAGGCTCGCACCCTGTTTAGCTCTGGGAAGAGAACAGGCCTTCTTCCCAGGCTCACAACGTTTGGATGGTGTCCAAATACCATGTGATGTCTGAACTTGTTGATTGACATGCCCTGTTTATGGAAATCAATTATCTAATTACTTCAGTGTTGACTGTTGTTGAGCGCACTAATGTCCATCGCTGCTTTAATTGTTTGTTTGTTGCACAAATTCTCATGAGAAAGTCTGCGTCCTGAGTTTAGGCGTCATGCTGGCGGACACTAGCGTGGACCTTGTGGTTTATAAAAAATATCATCAACGGTCAAATCTGAGCACAAGCTGCAGGTGGAACCTCCTTTTACCAACTTGGGCTGCACTCCAAAGCAATCAAAAGAGAAAATGGTGCACCACCCTCATTACTGTCCAACACTGTGTTCCCTAGACTCGACTGGAGAGAGCAAGAGGGTGTGTAGTGGGACACAGCGCTGACCTTTCCTCTTCAGGTCACCATTCTGCTTCCAGCTCAAACAAAGGAAATGAAGCCTTTCCCTCTTCTGGGGGAGCTGGTTGGTGCAAACTGTTTTACAAAGCGGACCTTTCACCTCTGGAGCCTGACTTTGAAATGCTGGAAAGACTTCATTTTCTGTCAGCTTGTTATGGTCACTCAGAATGGAAATCACGTGGGCAGGCCAGTTGCCAGTGGTCACGGGTGGAACCAGCAG
Source organism: Carcharhinus amblyrhynchos (assembly GCF_965287045.1). Taxonomy (NCBI): domain Eukaryota; kingdom Metazoa; phylum Chordata; class Chondrichthyes; order Carcharhiniformes; family Carcharhinidae; genus Carcharhinus; species Carcharhinus amblyrhynchos. Next base: position 53,715,975 of record NC_137329.1, read on the forward strand.
TGTAAAACCAGCTGATAGGTGGCGCAATTGGCACTGAATGGACGCCCTCCGTAGAGGAAAAAAATCCATAAGGACCGATACTATCGACTGGGGGCAATAAAGGGTTTTTTCAAGGATGGGGTTAGAATAAGAGCAGATAAGGAAGCTTGATGAATGTAAAGCTAGAGGTGGTTTTGTATTGAAATGCACTTGTTCCAAACAGAAATAATGTTTTTGAGTGGGTGTAAGTGAGAGAAATGTTCCACTGCTAGTACTGATAACCTTTGCTTTGATAAATGCAAAAACGCACGGAAGAAAAAGTAAAAATAGACACTATGTATTTTGTTCAGCTCACCAGAGAAGGTGGTGGTTGGGTGGGTGGGTGGATGGGTGATAAAGTCATCGCTGAAAGACCACAGCCCGTTATCCAGGCCGAGTGGCTGAGAAATAAACTTTGAGAATCAGTCCTAAGGAAAAAGGCAGGTTTAAGCGTAACTCACAGCAACAGACTCCTCCCCACGACCCCTGGTCCTCAACATGAATAGATTCTGGTTTGAGTAACCCGAATGAAACAACCTGTTTCCCAGGAAGAATAATCCAGCAACACCTGCCATTCTTGGCCATTTGACAACCCACCCCTGATTGGTCAAAGTCGTGCTCATGGCTCAGTGGGTAAAATCCTTGGCTATCCCACTCCAAACCATTGAGCATGAGAAGCAGGTTGACAGCTCAATGCGGTGCTGAGGGAGTGCTACACTGTCAGAGATGACATCCTTCAAATGGAAATCTAAACCAAGCCTCCGTCTGGTGGATATACCCCATGGGTACAATGCACAGCAAAGGCCTGATCCACATTTATCCTTCAACCGTTGCACGAAAACGGATTATCTCTCCATTATCTGTATTTGGGATCTTCCTGTGCACAGATTTGCTCAGATTCCACATTACAACAGTGACTAGACTTCAGAAGTATTTTAACTGGAAAAGGGGCATATCTTGGGACTGTGGCAAGCATCGTGTAAATGCAAGCCTAGTGTTTCATTACAAGAGAAAGAGGCCACTGCTCGGTGGGGGAGGGGGACAGTAAGTACTATACAGAGCGCAAAAAAATGAACGTGTCAAAATAAAAGATTAGTGTTTTTAGTTGTGACACCTTAAAATGCAGGCTTTGCCTCACAGCAGTGAGGGTTTGGCTTTAAATGTGGAGCAGGGAGTTTTATTGCTTGTTGATGAATAGCAGCCAAGAAAGCGGAGAAGAATATATATTCTGATATTCCGAGCCTGCTGGAATGCTGAGTTGTTTTTAAAATTCTGTTTTGAAAGGAGAAAAGCCAAGAAACTTTCCTGCAGGAAATGATAAATGGAGGCTCTGGGCTGCAGTGCTGAGCGGTTTGCTGCACTGGGAACTGCTGACTCAGTCGAGTGCTCTCAGTGGCCTGTCACACACAAAGAGGCAGGGGTGGGGGAGCAGGGAAGGGGCTGGGTTGGTCAGGGGGAGTGGGGGTTAGTGGAATACACAGTCCCGTTTTCACCAGACTGGAGTGTGTTCTTTTTCTGCCCAAGCTCCTTTGTACCATCCCCGCACAATTGTAAACAAGTCGAGGAACGTTCAAACTCCTGCAAAATCATGCAAGTACATGCGGCTTTGGGGATCAGAGGCTGCCTGTCCAAGAGGGATTCAAAACACTTCGGGCCAGGACATTTACAAACAATAACAAAAGAGGATTGAACTTCATAGAGAAGTGTTCTTTTGCCACTTCATTCAAACCCATTTGCTGGAGTTTTACCGGCATGCCCATCCGAGGCTCGTAAGATCGCGTCCGAGGCCAATGAAGAATGCCGTTCTGTGAGCCTCGCCCGCCCCGATTTCGAGGCTGGTAAAATCAGGGCCATTGACTCCCAGGATGAGGGGAGAGGCAGAGAACATTTTTGAAACAATAGCCCGAGTTATTTTGCTGGACACCGTGAAGACTGGCCCTTGTGTAGCTATTTCATTGGACAAAACAAGAGTCAGTTCCATAAGCGAAGCTTCCAGAGCCTCACTTGTCAGAAGTGTGGATCATGGAATTGATTGCTGTTCCCAAAATTGCAGCCCCGGGATGGAAAAGACGGGAGGTACTGCGAATCAAAAGACATTGATCTCAGTTCACCCAGCTATACTCCTGGGCAGCAAGACTTTGGGCCAGACTTTCCAGTCCCAAGACTGGAAAATCCCGCCCAAGGTCAATGGACCTTTGCATGGTCTACCTGAGTGTCAGGAACCTCTCCGGGAAAAGATGTACCCTGTGATCCTTACAATGATGTTACAACGTCTCCTGCTAACTAACATTCATTAGAATGAAAAGTTGTCCTTCTTTCAGTGCCTTTCCAGCACTGTGCTTTCATCAAGTTTCTTACACCAACTCAAAATGATTTGGAACCAGAAAGGATGCCAGGCGTGTTTGATTTTGTGAGGCTGCCTGTTCATGTGTTCCTCTCCCAGGAGATGACATGGCTGTGTGAGGGGGTGGGAGTTATGTGTTGTCATCTAGAAAACCAGTGGTGAAGGGCAGAACTGGATCCCATCATTACACACTTTTACTTAGAGTTGTAGATTACAAGCTCACTCCAACAACCCACCGTCTCAGTCTGTGTCATTTTATTTGCATTAAAATGAGTCACCAGTTCATGCCCACACAATTAAATACAATGAATATACAGTTAACAGTGCAGGAAGTGTGAGACAGGAAGGAGGAAGAGTTTGGTCCTAATGCCCCAGCCACCAGGGTGAGTGAAATCCTGCTGGGCAGCCACCTGCTCTATTCCTGCCCATTACGTTGTGTATGTTTGTATACTTGCAGTGTGGTGTTGGACGAAGGCTGAACCTGTGGCTTGGCCCTTCCACTAATCGTTACCAACTAGTGTCTAGGGCTTGAGACTGTGAGGGTTCACATTCTATCCCAGCTTCTACATTATCTGTAGTCCTCACCAGAGGCTGCAACAGTGCAAACTTCCTACCATTCCTCCTCCTCTACCAGGATGGAGGTACTCCTTCAAGGAGCAAGACTTCTAAAGCTTGTGCTACCAAATAAACCTGTTGGACTTTAACCTGGTGTTATGAGACTTCTTACTGTCCTAATCTGCTATCAGGAGGCCACCTCCAGGCACCTAAACTGTCCACATCTACCTCAGGAAACCTGGACCAGTGAAACAGCACGTGGTCTGGTGGGGTTATTTTTAATATCCGCCCATCCACCTCCGTTCCTGGCCTCGGCAAGGCCTAAAAATCCAGCCCAAGGTTTCTGAGCTGCAGGCAAAGGCTGACGTATGATATATGATATGGTATCATTATGATATAGTGGCTATTAAGGAGACTTGGCTTAAACAAGGACAGGAATAGGAACTAAACATTCCTGGCTACAATGTATTCAGGAGGGATAAGGGAGAAAAAAAAGGCAAGGCATTGATCAAGGCTAATATTACAGCTCTACAGAGAGAGAGAGACGAAAGACTCGAGGGTTCAAAGGCTGAATCTGTTTGATTTGAGTTAAAACACAGAGAAGGAGCTGTTACATTGCTGGCAGTTTACTGGAGGCGTCCAAATATTGAGAATGAGGTAGAGGAGCAAATCTGTAATCAATTTTCTGAGAAATGTAACAATAATAAAGCTAAGTAGTGGAAATTAACCAAGTATAGATTGGGGAACAAAGCAGAGTCAATGCAAGGATGACAAAGAATTCCTGGAAAGTGTGAATCAGTATAGGCAGAACTTTACCACACACCAACTACCCCCGTCTCTACCAGCCAGGGGGTTCGTATATGGCTGAGGTGTGTGGGGGAATGTAACACACCCTGGCCGGACTCCCTGCTAGGCTCTTCCCCACCGCCCGCCCCGCCTCCCTAGTTGATGGGTTGGTATGTGGCTGAGGTGTGTGAGGGAGCGTAACACTTCTCGGGCGGGCCTCCTGCAGGGTCCCTACCTGCCCTGACCTCACTGCAATTTTACATGGGGCAGACTAGGTTTCAGCCAACATGTCCGCCCTTGCTTCAGTCGAGGCCTTGAAATGGCCAATTATTAACCAATTGAGCACCATTACTCACTGAGGCTCACTTTTTAGGTTGGTAGGAGAAGTTTCAGCTATTGGAGAAGCCCGAAAATAATCAGTCCAGGCCTTGGGTGGGAAGGGTAGAAGTTAACTCATTGAATCATAGAATCCCTACAATGCAGAAGGAGGCCATTTAGCCCATCATGTCTGCACCGACCACAATCCCACCAGGCCCTATTCCCACAACCCCATACATTTACCCTACTAACCTGCTGACACTAAGAGATAACTTAGCATAGCCAACCAACCTAATCATCGCATCTTTGGAGTGTGGGAGAAAACTGGAGCACCCAGAGGAAGCCCACATAGATACAGGGAGATCTTACAAACAGACAGGGATCCAAGCCGGGAATCGAACCCAGGTCCCTGGCGCTGTGAGACAGCACAATGCCAACGTGCCGCTCCACCAGCAATCCTTATTTAACATTGGATACCCTCCCACCAGGATCTGGTAACTGCAGGATCTCCCTACATCCTCCCTCCTCCCCAGACCCCTTCAACTAATACCCCAATCCCCAATCCGCCCTTCCTCCCCCCAGGCCTCCCTGACCTTCACCCTGAGATCCCCCAGACCTCCTGGAATGCTGGGATTTTGGGTCTGAAGACTGCACACAGTCCCAGTCCTGCCCACTGCAGGAACTAGAGAACTATCAGAAAATCTAATTGGCGGGCCGCTCTCTGCGGTGTGATCTCCTCCCGAGCAAAGGGCAGATGTCTCGCTTCCAGCCCATTGACGCTTCAGATAGTGGGATAGGAAACCCTGTCGTCCTATAAACCCTGGCCAACATTTCCAACTTAATAAGGAAGATCAGTGCTGGATTTAGTCCCAGGGAATGAGGTGAGGCAAGTGTGTGGGGGAATGCCCCGGGAGAATAGACATGTGGTCATGATATAATTGCATTTAAAGTAGTTACAGAATAAGATGAAGAAAAATCAAACACAAAAGACTCAATTACAAGGCATCCAATTTCATTGATTTTGAACGGGATTGTGCACTGGGGAGAATGATAAATCTGGAGAACAGTAAATGAGCAATGGAAGCCTCTCAACGTAGAGATGACTCAGGTACAAACCAGTTCTGAGCCTTTTCTGAATTTTGAATTGCCACTGGTCCACAGTTGGTCATCAGGCCTTCAGCTGTGGACGTTTCTCCCTCATCCTCTCTACCCTTAATCTCTCCTCTTTTCAGACCATCCTTAAAACCTCTCTCTTTGAACAATCACCTCATTAAAAGTCCTGTTATCTCCTCGTGTGACTTTAAGTAAAGTTTTGTTTAATAACAACGGGTGCCATGAAGCAGCTTGGAATATTTTACTGTGTCAAAGACACAATGATGAATGGAATTTGTTGTTGTTATCTCGGCTTGATTTGAGTATTTGAAGAGGACAGGCACTCTCCTTGGCAATCAGTAAATATCTAAATGTTAACAGCTGTGAGGCAGAATCTGTGCGTATATTCTGAACATAGACGGAAATCTCTGTTGGGTGAGAAAATCCTTCCTGGAGGCTGGCATCATGATGAATTATTCCCTGGGAAGATCCATGCTGCCGATACCAGTCTCCCATCACAAGCTGGAGTGCTGGTGACTTATAAGAAACTCTGGCTTGAATTTTACACCCAGCTGCGGGTGGGAAAGCGGGTAGGTAGACCTGTAAATTAGGGTGTCATGCCTCTTTTGAAATTCAGACAGGCCCTCCAGGTCCAGGCCCTCCAGAGGATGCCCACCAAAGGTGTTGCAGGGCAGAGGGCACGAATATCAGCATGCTATTTCCACCTCTGATGTGCAAACTAGGGTCACACTTAGGATGAACATGGGGGAACGAAAGGAGAGGAAGATAGAAGACCACTAGGTAGGCATAGGGAAGATAGTTTCATAATTGTAGTGAAGGGGTAGGGGACACAGTGACGCAGTGGTTAGCACCGCTATCTCACAGCGCCAGGAATACGGGTTCGATTCCTGGCTTGGGTCACTGTCTGTGTGGAGTTTGCACACTCTACCCGTCACTACGTAGGTTTCCACCAGATGCTCTAGTTTCATCCCACAGTCCAAAGATGTGCAGGTTAGGTGGATTGATCAAGCTAAATTGCCCCTTAGTGTCAGGGGAACTGACTAGGGTAAATGGAATGGGATTGTGGGTATAGGCCCTGGGTGTGATTGTGGTCGGTGCCGATTCGATGGACCGACTGGCTTCCTTCTGTACTGAAAGATTCTAGGACACCATGTCACCTCCATGCCAACTAGCCTATCAATGTTATGTCACTCTGTTAAGAGGAGGGGAGTTGGGGAGGGGGACTATGTCGACTGCTTGGACCTCTGAACTTCCCACAGGGCCTCCATTCTCATTCGTAATTGAGGGTCTTTGAGAGCAACAGTATTAGATACCCTCGCTGAGGGTGACCCTCGAAAATGTTGAGTATCTACAACTGTTCCAGGATGTAGGAGTCGAGCTTGTTCCAGGATAACATCCACAGACAGGCATAATGTTCAGGAGGTGGTCACACACCAGCTGGGTGTTCGTGGAGTGGTTCATGGAGAGCTCAAAGGGCAAAATGGATGCCATCTATTGTCCCCTGGACCTGGGGCATTCCAGCGATGGCTGAGAATCCTTTAGCCCGAGCATCCTATTGGGGCGCAGTCCAGGTGGAAAATGATGCAATCAGATGCCCAGGTATACAGATGCAACTGTTGAACCTTGCAACAATCCAGATGTATAACAGTTCAAGGCAGCCATGAGCTTCACGGCCATTGGGAGCAGGTGGTGTCCTCCTCCTCCTCCAGGTGCCAGCTGAGCTAAAACCTGGCACCAAAGCTGCACCATCTCCCCTATGAAGGCACAGTCTTTGGGACACATGTTGAATGACCAGCGCCTACTCTACAGCTGTGGCCTATACAATAGCTGTCTTCATTCCCCCTCTCCTCAGTCTGATGGGTAGCTGGCACCGGAGCCTCAGCAACAACGCCCTGGTGTTCAGGGCCTGGATCCTGTGGTGCTGGATCAGGCATTGGATGGGTCTGGCACTGTCACCCAAAGCCTGTCTGCCTTGGCAGTAGACAATATCACAAAGGCATGGTGGTTTGGCTACTAGCCTAAATTCATCTCATCTCTGTGGGGAGGGTGGAGGAACAGAGAGAGAGACACTCAGCATGGTTAAACATCCTGTTGCTCTCAAGCCATCCCTTATCCCTGAGTCATGTTGTGTTTGAAGACAGATGAAGCCTCTCCATTGCAGTTAATCAATGCAGCTTGTAGGGGCTGCTTCCTCCCACAGAGACACCCCCGCTCCCTCAGACCTGACCATGGCCTCTTGATGGGGTGATCCCTCACCTCATTGGAGATTAATCATCAGACTCCAAACTGCAGTGTGGCCACACAAGGAACAGGCAACTCTTACAGTCCTGCCTGGCTGATATATACTCCACCCTCCCCCTCCAACATACTCAGGCCATTCCAGAGCCTCCACCTCACATGACAGCTCTCTCCCCCAGGTGACCTGGCAGATGTTCCTTGGTGCTTGAACCCTCAGACATTACTAACGCTGCCATCCATGTGGAGAACCCATGTCCGGAACAGCAAGATGCCCAGGATGAGCTCTGCGGAGCTCCTCCTATGTTTCCCTGGGAGCTCAATGGAGAGTGGCTCATGGAGGGACCCTGGCACCTTCCTTTCAGGAACTTGTGTGCAGGGGAAGTGAAGCCTGTGCTGAGGAGTAATGGGCTGTCATTTAGTGTCTCAGATCTCGGGGGGGCAGGGGGGGCGGGGGGTGCGGGGGGTGTCTGCGGGTTTAGAAATCCTATTCACTTCCCTGAGAGGGACATCTTAGTGATGATTCTGAACTCTCCACCCACAGCACGAGAACATTGAGCCAGGCCACGCCACAGCCTGTTAACCATCAGCCAGGTCACTCCCATGTCCCAGAGGAGTCAGGCAGGGAAGGAACCCCCTTGCCGTCAGCATGGACACCCCTACCTCCCAGTACTTTGCAAAACAACTTGGTATCGCTTTCAAGTGGCACCTTCCCTCCTTGTTCCCCCCAGGTACTCACTCCGCCAGGTCCCCACTTTTCAGGACCTGTACCGATTCCCGACCACGTGACTTCTGGCTGGAGAGGCAGGGGCATCCCGGGCAGCCACTGAATCGCCTCGTAGCCCACTAGTGAGATGCTAAGGAGGCCATTTAAATATTTATTGGGTTCCCACTTGCTCTGGCCAGGGACCTGATTGGGTGCCACCAGCGCAGAACCCAATTTTCAGTCAACGCTTGATTCTCTGTGCCAGCAATACTCGCGAGGAGCAAGCGGTCCTGGAGAATCCCTCCACCTCCTTTAAATCTGATTGACAAACCATTCCTGTGGCCTCGTCCTTAATCCATTTAAAGCAGATGGGAGAGGAAAGGGGAAATGAAACTGCATATAGGCTCACAGAGACATCAAGTTAAGGCAGTATGTTTTCTTTGACAGAGTGTAAATTTTTTTTTATTTATTCATGGGACGTGGGCATTGCTGGCTGGCCAGCATTTATTGCCCATCCCTAATTGCCCTTAGAGGACAGTTGAGAGTCAACCACATTGCTGTGGCTCTGGGGTCACATTTAGGTCAGACCAGGTAAGATTTCTTTCTCTATAGGACATTAATGAACCAGGTAGGTTTTTCCAACAATCGACAATGGTTTCAGGATCATCAGTAGATTCTTAATTCCAGGTATTTTTTTAAATTGAATTCAAATTCCACCATCTGCCATGGTGGGACTCGAACCCGGGTTCCCAGAACATTAGCTGAGTTTCTGTATTAATAATCTAATGAGAATGCCACTGGACCATCACCTCCTCTGTAAATGAGATGGAACACTGACCTTTGCATGGTCTGCTCCCCCTCCCCCTCCCGCCCTGCCCGCTACGATTCCTGTGGCAAGTGGGATGGGAAAATTCTCCCGCGTTTACTAGGAAAATACAAACTGAGAACTGGCCCCACATTCTCCACGCCCCTGACCACCCACTCATCTCCCACAATGCCATGGGTCCACACATCACCTGATAGAGTCAATTGGTGGATATCAGTATATCTACTGTTGAGTAGCTTTGGTTTTAAGCGCACATCCATCTGGTTTAGAATGAGCTGCAGGCTTGAATCTGGCCCCAAGTTGGATTCATTTGGCTTATGTTATGAATAAGGCTGACTTGGCCTACACTTACACATTGAAGATGTCCTCTGTCTCAGAGAGCCACAACACCCCGATGTAAAATGAGCCATGTTCTGAGTAGTCACAAGCTCACAGCACTAGGCCTGGAATAATTCAATGCAAATTGATGTTCCCAATCGGAGAGGCCCAAACAATGGCTGGAATGGGAAATGGAAACACACGTCGCAATAATTCAGTTGGATACATTCTTCTCAAATTGCGTTTAAGGTGCAAATCGAAGCAGAATTCAATACATGCAGCCGTGCAGGGGAGTGCCTGGTGTTAAGAAGCAATATTCAGAATGAAAGAGGATTTCACTTCGGCTGCTGAGAATCCTCAACCTAATGAGGTCAAAATTTTAATCAAAAAATCTAAATTAAAAAGGGCAGAAAAAAACCAATATTTCTTTGAAGTGTTTGACCAACCACCTGTAATCAAACACACCTTGCCTTCTAATTATAAACCTTTCCAGCACATGGTACTCCAATCTGTGTTGGTACAGCTGGCTTAGCATCTAACCCATAATTAGCATTGATCTGGATACTTGCTCCCCCCTCCACCCCTCCTCCCGCCACCCTCAGCATATGAAAAAAGACACAGGTTTATCCTTGCAGCGTTCAGCTGTGTTAGTCAGGTTATTGTTCTTTTGTACAGCAGCATTTCGCAAAGTGCAGAATTCTGTGAATAAAACACACCAAGGAACAGAAGCATCTTTGCAATTTTAGGAAAAAGGGTTATTGGTAATTGCCAGATAGATTTGGACACTGATAGATTTGACACTGGAAGACAAGTTGACAGGAATGGACAGGCTCTGCCATATGGCCCAGTGCCGAGCACTGATCCTGCTATCTGGAATTTGCTTTGACTTGGCGAAAATACAATTCAGATGTTCAAAAATGTTCCCTCTGCTGCCCCTATTGGGACTTGTTATTTGTCCCTTTAAAGGAAGTGAGTGGGGGGGAGCTGGGGATTGAGGTTGGAGAACCATCGCTTAGGACATTTGATAACGTGGGATTATTATTACTAAGAAGGCTTACGGCCCACCAAATCTGAACAGTCTGTAGAACCTGGCTAAAGTAATTGTATTGATTAGATTGCGCCAAGCTTGAGATTTAAAATTCAATCCTCTACAAAGGAAAAGAAAACCTGCAGTAGAGGCCCTGTCAAAGAAATTAATATACATCACATCTCTGTTACTACATCCTATTTTTAATAAATAATCTAGTTCAGTACCAGGCCATATTGACATTCATCTCTTAGTCCAATTCATCTGTCAAAGAGTTGACTTCATGCCAATCTATCAGTGTCCAAATCTGAGGCCTGTCTCTCTGCAGGTCTCGTTTACTCTCTCACCAATCAGCAAATTGGCCTCGAGCCAGTTTTTATTGAAGCCCAATTGCAGTCTCTCTCTCTCCCTCTCATGTCTCTTTTCCTAAAACAATCTGACATGGTGCCAATCTGCAATCTCTCTGGGTTCCATGTACCGCTTTCTCCCCTTTCTGATGAAGTTAGCTTCATATCAGATTATAACGAGACCTTGCCAGTGTGGTAATTTTATATTCATTGACTGGAATTTTACCTGGAATCGGGGTGAGCGAGGCTCGCAGAATGAAAATCTATTGAAAAATATATCCTGGACTTTAACATATTCCATTAGATATTGACAAAATTCAGTTTGGATGGGCTCTAGTCTTTTGATGACTGGATTATGCTAAGGTTGTATGTGGGTGGACAACTGGTGTTCAGTCCTCAGAGAAGGAGATCTTGTTGGATCAGATTCTGCTGCCTTAAAAGCTTTCTGGGGAAGTAGTGATTTCATTCCGCCTTCAACAACAACGTGTAGCAATTTAAAAATACTGTTCTTCCTTGTCTGTGTGGGTTTCCTCCCACAGGCCAAAAGGTGTGCTGGTTAGGTGCATTGACCATGCAAAATTCTGCCTCAATGTATCTGAACAGGTGCCAGAATGCAGCGACTAGGGGATTTTCACAGTAATGTCATTGCAGTGTTAATGTAAGCCTACTTGTGACACTAATAAATAAACTTTAAAACATCCCAGGGCACTTCACAGGCATGATAGGGCTAAGTGTGACACTGAGCCATGTAAGGAGACATCTGCCAGAGTTTCCCATCCATTTATGCTGGCAGGGTCTTCTGGTCCCACCGGCATTGCACCTCTGCTATTGGTTTCCTGGTGGTGTGGGATGCATTCAACAAGAAACTTTATTGACAATGGTGCGACCAGAAGTTCGTGCCACCAGCCAATGGTGGCGGACTGCCTCTGCTGCTGCGATTCACACGGCGGATTGCACAGAAAATCTTGCCCATTAGATCAAATGACCAAAAGCTTGGTCTTAAAGGAGGGAAGCAATGTGGGGAGGTGCAGGGGAGAAGGTTCCAGAGCTTGGCGCCTAGTCAGCTGGAACTGCAGCAACCAATGGGGGAGCAATTAGAATTGGGAATTAGAGGAGGGCAGTTATCTTGGGAGAGTTGTGGAGTTGGAGAAGCTTATAGAGGTAGAGAGGGGCAAGGCCTTGCACATCTGGAAACAAGGATGAGAATGTTAAAGTCAAAATGTTGCTTGACTGGGAGTCATGTGAGCACGAGTATAGTGGCAGAATGGGTACTTGCTGCATAAAACAGAATTCCATGGACCTAGTGAGACATTCCGCAGTAACACAAGGAATGGAAGACTCAGTGCTTGCTCGATTTTGAAAAGGTTTAGATACCAGATGCAGTTGTCAATGCACCATTTACCCATAGGGAAACTTATTGAAGGGAGAAATCAATACTCATACAGCTACAACGTTGCTGTTACATTGCAAATACTTTTTTGTGCAATGGAACACTGGTTTCTTTCTATTTGTAATGTGTTTTTTTTAGAAGTAATAAGGTTCATTGTGGTACCACTTAAGGCAACAGAAAAGAGCTTTCTGACAGTGGATCATGAAGTAGAATGGGATGAATGATGCCATTTGGAACATCAAATAGTTGCTGGTTTGATGCAGAGATCCCAAGTATGTTGTGCAGAAAGCGCAGGGCAATTCTGTAGGATTTATAATGACAAGTAGTTAAATGCTATGATTAATATGATGCTTCCTGAAATCTCATAGCAAGGAATCTAACAGAAAGTGCCTAATTATCTGTACATTGCTTTGGAATGTCACGCCACCATCTCAATGCCAATCTTTCTCATTTCTTTCCACTGTGCAAGCTTGCAGTTCCAGCCAAAATCAGAAGTAAAGTCCTTCCCCAAAATTGATTGATATCCAGCTGGCCTGGGATATGGCAGGTGATAGCCTCGGGTGACTGTCTGTATGGAGTCTGCATGTTCTCCCCATGTTTGCATCGGTTTCCTCCAGGCCTCCAGTTTCCTCCCAGAGGAGTGGGGGTTAGGTTGATTGGCCATGCTAAATTGACCCCAGTGTCAGGGGGATTAGCAGGATAAATATGTGAGGTTATGTGATTAGGACCTGGGTGGGATTGTGATCAGTGTGGACATGATGGACTGAATGGCCTCCTTCTGTAGGAATTTATGAAGTGGCATTCACATAGCCTTTAGCATAGTAAAACATCCCAGGGAACTTTGCAGGAGCACCATCAAACATTGAAACCAAGGCAAAGGTAGTTTTTGTCATGAAGCTCCCAGAGTGAGAGAATGGGTAAACAGCCCTGTTGCAGATATCTGCTGCTGCTCACTGTCTGCTTCAGTTCGGAATCAAGCTGAAAGTGAAGGTGATTCTTCGTGTTTGTTTTCCGCATACATTCTGCTTGAGCCACGACAGATCAGCCATGATCTTATTGAATGGCGGGGCAGGCTCGAAGGGCTAGATGGCCTACTCCTGCTCCTATTTCTTATGTTCTTATGTTCCTCCCCACAGCATTGTTCCTAGAATGAGGAATATTGGGAATTGTGTATATTCAGTGTCTTGCCCTATCATTTAGTGCGACAACATGGAAATCTCAGACCTTTCCCATTTCCCTTACTGTGTCCCAATTGATCGATGAATCAGCCATGGCTCCTCTGGTAACAGACCTGCTTCTTCCACACATTGGTTGCTCAAGTCCTACCACAGGGCACGGAGCACGTCATCCAGGCTGATACTCCACTTCATTAGTGAGGGGTGCTATACTGCCAGAGGTGCCATCTTTCAGATGGAGACATTAAATTGGAGCCCCTCCAGCCTTCTTAGCTGGACATAAAATATCCTATGGCACTGTTTGGAAGAAGAACTGGGGCGGTAATCCTGTCATCCTGGCCAATGTTTAACCAACATCACAAAAGCAGAATATTGGGCCATTATCTCATTGCTGTTTGCAGAAGCTCATTATATACAAATTAGCTGCTGCCTTTCATTGAATCCCTACACGGCAGAAGGAGGCTATTCAGTCTATTGAGTCCACAATCAACCACAATCCCACCCACAATTCCCGTAATCCCTCATATTTATCTGACTAATCTCCCTTACACTAGGGGTAATTTAGCACAACCAATCAACTAACCTGCATATCTTTGGACGGCGGGACGAAACCGGAGCACTTGGAGGAAACCCACGCAGATATGGGGAGAACGTGCAAACTCCACACAAAGAGTGACCCGAGGCCAGAATTGAACCCAGATCCCTTGCGCTGTGAGGCAGCAGTGCTAACCACTGTGCCACCGTGCAGCCCTGTAGTATAACAGTAACTACATCTCAAAAGTACTATGAAGTGCTTTGAGACTTTGCAGTACAGAAATGTAAACTCCTTGAGAAGACATGATGATCAATTATTAAGGAAATACATTGTGCAACAGTGTAAGGAACTGTTCACAGTGAAATGTATTTATTGGAGCCATTATCCTTCACCATAAGCAGATAAACATTGATGCCAGCTCTCATCAAATTTCAGCAAAAGTAACATAAAGGCTGATGTAAATATTGGTAAATGGGATCCCACTCAAATCCCATTTGCATGTCAGATGTAACCTCAGACAGTATGGAGGAAGCAATTTACAGCACCGTGTCTGTGAACTCAACAACTACTTATGTAAGTAGCTTTTGAGAGTTAGGTGACACAGCCACCTAACTCTCAATGATGGATCGATTAAAATTGGGAATTCTCAAGATACCAGAATTAGATGCACACAGGTAACTGTGGGAGTAGAGGGTGGCTATGATTTGTGGATTTGGAGTTTATTACAGTACTGGGAAGGCAAAGCCATCGAGCAAAGTGGTAACAAGGGCGAGAATTCTAAAATTAAGATGTTACTTGACCGAGGGGCATAGTTAACGTGAACAGTTGAAATCTTTTTCCCAGGGCAGAAGTTCAAAGTAAGAGGTGAAAGGTTCAGTAGAGATGTGCGAGGCGGGGAGTTTTTTACACAGAGGGTGGTGAGGGCCTGGATTGCACTGCCAAGTGAGGTGATTGAGGCAGGTACGTTTGCGACCTTTAAGAATTATCTGGATGGACACATGAAAAGGCAGGGAATGTTGGACCCTTAGAGGATGGGAGGGGGGATTTAGTAGTAGGGGATGGGGAAATGGCTGGTGCCTTGAATAACTTTTTTGCTTCGGTCTTCACGGAGGAGGACATGAATAGTTTGCCGGGTGTTAATGGTGGAAAGATGGTAGGAGTGGAGGGCCTGAATGACATTATTGTTACTAGAGAGACGGTGCTCGACAGACTGGAGGGACTGATGGTGGACAAGTCCCCAGGACCGGATGGAATGCATCCAAGGGTTCTGAAGGAAATGGCGGAGGTGATCGTGGATGCCTTGATGATTATTTTCCAAACCTCGCTGGATTCCGGGGAAGTACCGGAAGATTGGAAAACGGCTAATATTACGCCGTTGTTTAAAAAGGGTAGCAGGCAAAAGGCAGGGAATTATAGTCCAGTTAGTTTAACGTCTGTTGTAGGAAAAATGCTTGAATCCGTAATTAAGGAGAAAATAGCGAGGCATCTTGAGGAGAATTGTTTGATAGAGCAGACGCAGCACGGTTTCGTTAAGGGGAAGTCGTGTCTGACAAACTTATTGGAATTCTATGAGGATGTGTCTAGTGCGGTGGATAAAGGGGAACCGGTGGATGTGGTGTTTCTCGATTTTCAGAAGGCGTTTGATAAGGTGCCACACAAGAGGTTGTTACAGAAGGTTAGGGGGCATGGAGTTGGGGGTAGGGTGTTAGCGTGGATAGGGGATTGGCTGTCAAATAGGAGGCAGAGAGTGGGGGTTAATGGGTGCTATTCGGATTGGCGGTTGGTGACTTGTGGAGTGCCCCAGGGGTCGGTGCTGGGGCCTCAGCTATTTACCATTTATATAGATGATCTGGAGGAGGGAACCGAGTGTATGGTGTCGAAATTTGCTGATGACACCAAGATTGGTGGAACGGCAAATTGTGCGGAGGGTGTGGAGAGTCTGCAGAGGGATCTAGATAAGCTGAGCGAATGGGCGAGGAACTGGCAGATGGAATATAATGTTGGCAAGTGTGAGGTTGTCCACTTTGGTAGGAATAATGGTAGGAAGGACTATTACTTACATGGCGAAAAACTGCAGCAGGCTACGGTGCAGAGGGACCTGGGGGTCCTTGTGCATGAGTCACAAAAACCCAGCCTGCAGGTGCAGCAGGTGGTCAGGAAGGCGAATGGGATGCTAGCCTTCATAGCGAGGGGGATTGAATATAAAAGTAGGGAGGTCTTGCTGCAACTGTACAGGGCACTGGTGAGGCCGCAGCTGGAGTACTGTGTGCAGTTTTGGTCGCCGCACTCGCGCAAGGATATTTTGGCCTTGGAGGGAGTGCAGAGGAGGTTCACTAGGCTGATACCGGAGTTGAGGGGGTTGAACTATGAGGAGAGGCTGAATAAACTAGGCTTGTACTCGTTAGAGTTTAGAAGGATGAGGGGAGATCTCATTGAACGTACAAGATGATGAAAGGGATGGATAGGGTAGAGGTAGAGAGGTTCTTCCCGCTCAGAAAGGACAGCAGGACTAGAGGGCACAGCCTCAAGATAAGGGGGGGCAGTTTCGAACGGAGTTGAGGAGGAACTTCTTCACTCAAAGGGTGGTGAATCTCTGGAATTGTCTGCCGGTTGAAGTGGTGGAGGCTGCCTCGCTAAATATATTTAAGACGCAGGTAGATAGGTTTTTGGTAGGCAAGGGGATTAAGGGTTATGGGGAGAAAGCGGGAAAGTGGGACTGAGCCACTTCAGATCAGCCATGATCTTATTGAATGGCGGGGCAGGCTCGAAGGGCTAGATGGCCTACTCCTGCTCCTATTTCTTATGTTCTTAATAGAAGGGTACAGGCGGTTGGTTTAGGTAGGACAACGTGATCAGTGCAGGCTTGGTGGGCAAAAGGCCTGTTCCTGTGCTGTACTGTTCTTTGTTCTTTGAAAGGCAGTGTGGATTTGCGAGCACAAGCTCTAACTGAATTGTAATCCGGCCCTATTGACGTATTAGGACCCCGAGCGCATAAATTCACAAGGCATCTGCCTGTATGGGCAGCACGGTGACACAGTGGTTAGCACAGCTGTATCTCTGTGCCAGGGGCCCGGTTCAAATCCAGCTTTGGGTAACTGTAAATGTGAAGTTTGTATATTCTCCCCATGTGGGTTTCCTCCAGCTGCTCCGGTTTCCTCCCACAGGCCAAAGATGTGCGGGTTAGGTCGATTGGCCATGTTAAATTGACCCTAAATGTCAGGGGAACTAGCTAGGATAAATGTGTGGGGTTATTGGGATTGTTGTCAGTGCAGGCTCGATGGGCCAAATGGCCTACTGCACTGTGGGGAATCTATGATTATGCAGACATATCATCTGTCTCAGAATCCTTCAGGTTAAAAGCAATAGTGCCAGGAAAGCATTGGATCTAAGGACCTATTGGTTTAAAGCACTTTCATTTACCCTGAATCTCATTACTCGACTGAACTGATTGTGCTTCTCAGTGAGAGAGGATTTGTGCTTTGGGATGCTTTTGCTACCTTTGAGTTTCTATTTAAATGTGAATTTGTGTTGAGAATGTCTTTTATTGTGTACGTCGCAGTCTGTTGTGTTTGAGGTGCCAGGAACTGGTTTGCAAGCCATGTTTAAAGGTGGCTCTCGGGAATCCTCAACACTGTTCGAAATCCATTCCTTGACTCTCAGCAGTGGGCTCCGTGGCTGGCTGTTGCACGCTGAGTTTGGGGATCGCTGATTTATAACGGCATGGCAGCAGCGCCTCATCAGCGTGGGATGAAAAACAACACATTTGGGATTTTCCTCCTGAAGGAAATCCTGAAGACTGATCTGGCCATTAAAGTGTACAAGCTTAGTGCGATGAGAGGAGTGGGAGCTTTAGTGTGGGGCGGGAGAAGGGTTTAACACCAGCAGCTTATATTTCACTGAATGCACAGTTAAACTGTTCCACTCAATGTCAAGCAATGAGAACACCAGCAAAGTCAGGATAAACTTTGGAAATCTGCTCACCTCCCTAATAAAATGCTCAATTATTCTCACCACTATTAAAAGGCATGCATGTTGGAATGCTCCAAACAGACCATTTCTCCATAATCCTTAGCTGTTGCTTACTATTGCAGAGACCAGATTGTGCAGCAGACACAGGAGCAGGCCACTTGTTCATCCTATTTGATCAAAGAATGGTGGCAGTTAGTTTTAGAGAGGGATGAGGAATGGGAATAAAAAAAATTAAGAATTGAACTTGGACTATGTTTGTCTCTGTAAATTTAAAGTAAAGTGATTTTACTGAACTAATTCTTCTTCGGCTTGGGGATGAATGGCATAAGGCACCGCTCTTGTTTTTAAAACTTATGATTGACTACTAGGTTTTATCTTGAGTTTCACTTGAACTCTCTTCCTTGAGCCAAACGTCTCCTCAAATCCTCTGTTATATTTATTCAGGAGGTACTGAAGGCTTATTTTGTCTTGACCTGTTGACAGCACTCCAGTTAAGGTTTATCTTCTCCAACTATATTCTCCCAAATAGAGATGGAAAATTACCACAGACCACATGGAGACGCAACTCAACTCTGTGTTGGCCATGATGTAACCTTTTAACAGCACAATCGCTTCTGTGTATTTCCTTAAAATCACATCGGCTAATTTTAAAAGGAGCTGCTTCAGGATGTAGTCTCAGGAATTGAAGATACACCGGTATCAATCTCCATCCTAATAGGTTCACCACTTTGGAATCACCCAGAATTCATATGATTCACCCTGTATGGATAAGACATTCAGCTGGAACGCTTCATTATAATCCTTGACACTACCCGCTTCACATTCCTAATTCTTTTCTTCTATATTGGAAATTAGTTATTTTTATAAAGTACAACTTGTTCTTCTTCTTGAAGATACCCAAATTCTTCTCCTGAGTATTCTCCTCAGGGGACGCTGGTCTAGTTCAACAAGTTTTTGCAGTATGACCCATTTTGTTACAATTCTTGGATTGACTATCCTTGCTCCAGCATTCACTTGCTGATTGGCCCATTTTGGCACATCTATGACATGTTTGTTGCTGTTTTGACTTCTTATGAGCAGTTCCCAACTTGTGGATTTCCATTTCTGCACCAAATTGTGAAACCTCTGTAGCAGCCAATTCCATCGACACTGCGATTTCTACTACTGTCTTTAGAGCTAGAGCAGTCTTCTTTGAATAACTCATTTTGGTGACCACAAATGAGATGATTTCGAAAAGTATCTTCTGATTACTCACCAAAATCACAATGTTGTGACAACCATTTTAAAGGTTGCCACAAACTGAGCAATGCTTTTACCTTTCACTTGATTCCTTGAAACCTGAACCATTCTGCCATGATCAGTGACTTTGCAGAGTAATGTTCTTCAAGGATCTTTGTCAAGTCATCATAAGTTTTGGTTCTTGGCTTTGTTGAATGAATCAAGCACTGGAGCAAATTGAAGGTATTACTTCCTATTGCACTGAGAAAAGCTGGCACAAGTGACTTGTTTGCAATTTTATTTGCTTGTACAAAGTACTGAAAACGCTGTACAAAGGAATCTCATGATTCATTCATTTCATTGAAAAGACTCGGGGCTCCTAATTGACCTGTCATTTCTCTTGCAGGCATGAGAAACTTGAGACTGCTCGGTATATATTTTTTACTGTCTCCCCAGTACACTCCTTCTTACCTTGGGAGCTGTTGATTTGATTTTTTTTTCAATCAGCCCCAGCTGTAGAGCAGAGCATCCTTTCTTTTCAAATATGCCAGATACTGCCTGAAATATCATCTTTCTCTGATCAGAAAAACCTCTTCTTTTAAAACCATACTGAGCTTCCACCCTTTTTCAACTATATGGTTAGCCTCCACTCTGCTACTACACACGACAACATATGCATGGATCCTGCAGCTTAGAACAGTCTACATGTTTTTTTTCTGGTAAGAAAAGTAATCTCTTTTTTTTCCTTTTTCTCTTATTTTGTTTTCCTTCATTGGCACTTCGATCTTTAATCCTGTTGTTGACCTTCTCCAGTCATCTAACATTTGAAGGACAATGTTTTTCTTTCCATTTAGGATTTTTTCTTTGATATTTTTGATGAAACAAAACACTCATCATCTTTTCTTGTAATGTCCTAACTATGTTCTGGGTTACACAAGAAAGAAAAGATGTTGTTTGCATGCGTAGATTCAAAGTAGCACACAACAGGTTTATTGAAAGAGATGTTGGCTACATGGAACAGCAAGAAAGACTAAGACAGAAGTCTGTGAAACATCTCAATGGCCTCATGATCAAGTCATGTGACCTGAGTGACACAGTGGCACAGGGGTTAACACTGTGCCAGGGACCTGGGTTTGATTCCCAGCCTGGGTCACTGTTTGTGTGGTGTTTACACATTCTCCCTGTGTCTGCATCGGTTTCTTCCAGGTGTTCTGGTTTTCTCCCAGTCTGAAGCATGTGATGGTTAGGTGACCTGAACAGGCGCCACAACATGGTGACCAGGGGAATTTCACAGTAACTTCATTGCAGTATTAATGTAAGCCTTACTTGTGACTAATAAATAAACTTTACTATACTTTGCTCTTAAAGGAATCATGCAACTACTTAAATATGTAACACATAGACAAAAATTTATATTTAAACATTTATAGTGATTACTGTCAAAGATATTAGTGCCCAAACATTAATTGTCTTTGTTTCTGGAAAGTTCCATTATTTACAGTAAAGGCTTTTCTCCTCTTTTTTTCAAAGGGAAAAGTACTCTGATACATCTTAAACATTTGCACAATGCTGGTCAATGTAATGATCATTTTTTTGGGACATAGCTCTGTGATGAATCACTGCTGTTAAAAGGCAGCTATATTCAACTAAAGCAAAACTAGTGACATTTGAAGCTGCTGTCAGATCATTAACACTTACCTATCCGAATGTTTCCAAGTCCTCAGCTGTCTTTCCCTAATGGTGACAAACTCTCTAAGGAGGCAGGATGTCTTTTTCAGGGCTTTCAAAGCCTGCACCAACACATGGAAATAACTGGGGGGAGGGGGGCAATATGTTTAGGGTTAGTTTTGTACATTCCCAAACCCATTGCCATATCCACAGGGCATAGAAATCTAATCCATTCCATAAAAAGTTGTGAGCTTGTTTGTTCTTTCCCGAAGACCAATGAATATTTAATTGATTGCAGGAAGGCAAAACAATTATTCTTTATAGTATTACAGTAATACCACATTAATTATAGTTGCATTGTACAGCAGGAGATCAATACAATGGAAAACAAGTGAAAAACGGCATTACATTGTATTTGTCACCAGAACCTGGATATATAGTAAGCTGTTTTGTTCTTTGAATTGAGGGAGATGGCACTGGAAGAAAACCAGTATAGGGGATGATGGGATGTGTGGCATTTAAACAGCATAGGCATCAAAGATGCTGCCAGCATTATTGATGAGGGTGGAGATGCCAGCACTGGACTGGGGTGGGCACAGTAAGAAGTCTCACAACACCAGGCTAACATCTAACAGGTTTATTTGGAATCACGAGGTGAGTCCTGATGAAGGAACAGTGCTCCAAAAGCTCGTGTTTCCAAATAAACCTATTAGACTTTAACCTGATGTTGTGAGACTTCTTACTGAGCATTATTGCTCACCAATTCAGAACTTTGAGGTGCATAGCAGGAGATTAAGGCCAAATATGAGGGTAAGTTTTAACTTTTGCCACTGCATTTATCTGAAAGTAGCTCATTTTGGTTCTTTGCCCTCGTAAACAGCATATGATTGCCATTTTTTTTGCTGATAGTATAATGCAGTTTTTGATATTATTTGGAAGATGCTTTTCTGCTGGAAGGAATCTTCAAAAATCAACAAAGACTGTCTGTAAAAGGATAACATTCTACAAGGTTCAGACTGTCCTCTGCATGCTTACGTATATATTTATCACAACTGGTCTGTTTACAAAACTGCAGTAACATACAATGTACGACAAATGAAAGAGTGCTCTATTCAGTGAAGGTGAAGACTACTCTGTTTATTAGTCCATGAATTTGGCTAAATCTTTAAGGCTTGCTAAATTTGACTATAAAATTGAATTCAGCATAAACTTTCACTCATTTTAATAAAGCTATCATCTTAATGAAGACAAATAAAGCTATATCATGTTGTTAATATTATATTCATCTTGAAGTCACAGATATACTTTACAATAGTGACTATGCATTAGTAGCTTTAAAACATTTTTGGACAATTTGAGGTCATAGAATCATAGAATCCCTACAATACAGAAGGTGACTATTCAGCCTTTCGAGTCTGCACCAACAGCATTCCCATCCTATCCCCATAACCCCACATATTTACCCTGCTAATCCCCCTGAAACTGGTGTCAATTTAGCATGGCCCACCAACCTAACCCG
Source organism: Carcharhinus amblyrhynchos (assembly GCF_965287045.1). Lineage (NCBI taxonomy): Eukaryota > Metazoa > Chordata > Chondrichthyes > Carcharhiniformes > Carcharhinidae > Carcharhinus > Carcharhinus amblyrhynchos. The sequence goes on from NC_137329.1 coordinate 53,738,042, forward strand.
CCCACCTTTGGAGTGTGGGAGGAAACCGGAGCACCCAGAGGAAACCCATGCAGCCACAGACAGAATGTGAAAATTCCACACAGACAGTGACCCAAGCCGGGAATTGAATCCGGGTCCCTGGCAGTGTGAGGCAGCAGTGCTAACCACTGTGCCACCGTACCACCCATAAAAGGTCATAAAAGGTAGTGTATAAATACATTTTGTTTTCTAGCATTCCACCTGATAACCATGCCTGCTTAAAAGTACACTACAGATTTGATAGCCATGGCACATTTTTCATATATTAGAAGTTGAAATGTGGTGACTTTCACTTTCATGGTATTCAGAGGCATGAGGGACCTGGACAGAATAGATAGGGAGAAACTGTTCCCACTAATGAAAATGTGAAGATGCTGACTTAATTAGATAAAGGAAATGAATGCACTATTCACAAGTTTGCAGAATACACAACAACAGGTGGGAAGGCAAGTGGTAAGGATGGCACAAAGTGTCTCCAGAGAATATAGACAGATCAAGAGAGTGGGCAAAACCTTGGCAAATGGATTATAATGCAGCAAAATATGAAGTTATGCACATGGTATGAAGAATATAGGAGCTGAATATTATTTAAATAGTAAAAGACTGCAAAAAGCAGAAGGATTTGGGCATTCTTGTGCATAAATCACAAAAAGATGGCCTTCAAGTTCATCAAATAATAGGGAAGACAAATGGAATATTGGCCTTTATTTCAAAGGGAATGGAGTATAAAAATAGGGATGTTTTGATAAAACTGCACAAGGCACTAGTTAAACCACATCTGGAATACTGTGAACCATTTTGGTCCCCTTATCTAAGGAGAGATATACTGGCATTGGAGGCAGCCCAGACAAAGTTCAATAGGTTGATCCCGGATATGGAGGGATTTTACTTTGAGGAGAGGCTGAGTAGGTTGGACCTGTGCTCAGTGGAGTTCAGAAGAATGAGAGGCAACCTTATCGAGACATATAGGATTCTCAGGGGGTTTGATAGGGCGGATGCTGAGAGGTTGCTTCCCCTTGTAGGAGAGTCTAGGACCAGAGGGCATTACCTCAGAGTAAGGAGCCACTCATTTAAGACAGCGATGAAGAGGAATTTCTTCTCTCAGAGGGTAGAAAATCTGTGGAATTCTTTACTGCAGAGGGCTGCCGTGGCTGAGTCGTTAAGTATGTTCAAGGCTGAGGTAGACAGGTTTTTAATCAGTAAGGGAATCAAGGATTCAGGGGATAAGGCGGGAAAGTGGAGTTAAGGACTATCATAGCAGATCAATTATGATCACATACTGTTTAGATATCCCTGTTGACACATCGTTACACCAAAGGTACTTTGTCAGATATCAAGACCAAGATATCAAAAAGCACCAGTTGCTTGACTCTCTACTTTGAATTCTGTCTTCAGCTTCTCAATTATCCTTTTTTCAAATTCTTCTGCGCCACCCCATAGAGCAAAGCAGATTCAATGGACTGAAGAGAGAAAGAGATGAATCGGGAGAGCAAAAAGGGGACAAGGGATTGCTTTGGCAAATAAAGCAAAGGAGAATCCAATGAGCTTCTACAAATACATAAAGGGCAAAAGAGTAACTAGGGAGAGAATAGGGCCTCTTAAGGATCAATAGGGTCATATAGGTGCAGAGCCATAAGAGATGGGCGAGATCCTAAATGAATATTTCTCATCAATACTTGCTTTTGAAAAAGGTATGGATGTGAGGGAACTTGGGAAATAAATGGTGATGTCTTGAGGCATATACATACACAGAGAAGGAGGTGCTGGAAATCTTAGTGTCCATCATGTTAGATAACTCCTGTGACTGATGAAATGCATCCCAGGATGTTGTGGGAGGCTAGGGAGGGAATTGCGGGTCCCCTTGCAGAGATAATTGAATCGTCAACAGCCACAGGTGAGGTACCTGAAGCTTGAAGAGTGGCAATTGTTGTGCCTTTGTTTAAGAAGGGCTGCAAGAAAAAGGCTGGGAACCACAGACTGGGATACCTAACGTCTGAAGTGGGTAAGTTGTTAGAAGGTATTCTGAGACATAGGATCTACAGGCATTTAGAGAGGTAAGGACTGATTAGGGGCAGTCAGCATGGCTTTGTGAGTGGAAAATCATGTTTGACTGAGTTTTTTGAAGGGGTAACCAAGAAGGTGGAACAACTGATACATGATGAAAAAGATGAGAGTAGTGCAGGGATGCTGTCTACATGGACTTTAGCAAGGCCTTTGACAGGGTACTACATGGTAGGTTGTTGCATAAGGTTAAATTTCATGGGATGCAGGATGAAATAGCCAATTGGATACAAAATTGGCTTCATGACAGAAGACAGAGATTGGTTGTAGACGATTGTTTTTCAAACTGGAGGCCTGTGACCCAGGGATCGATGTTGAATCTACCGTTATTTGTCATTTATATTAATGATGTGGATGAGAATTTAGAAGGCATGGTTACTAAGTTTGCAGATGACACCAAGATTGATGGCATTATGGACAGTGAAGAAGGTTATCCAGGATTGAAATGGGATTAGGTCAGTGAGCTGATGAATGGCAGATAGAGCTTAATTTAAATAAGTGCAAGGTGTTGCATTTTGGTAGAGTGAAACTCATTTAATGGTAGGGCATTGAGAAGAGTTATGGAACAAAGAGATCTAGGGTTACAGGTTCATAGCTCCTTGAAAGTGAAGTCACAGGTGGATACGATGGTGACGAAGGCATTCAGTATTCTTGCTTTCATTGGTCAGAGCATTGAATATAGTTAGGACATCTTGTTGAAGTCGTACAAGACATTGGTAAGACCACACTTGGAATAATGTTTCAGTTCCGATCACTCTATTATAGCAAGGATATTATTAAACTAGGGAGAGTGCAGAAAACATTTGGTAGGATGTTATCAGGACTTGAAGGTTTGGGTTATAACGACAGGCTGGATAGACTGGAACTTTTTTCCCCAGAGCGTAAGAGGCTGAGGGATGATCTCACAGAGGTTTATAAAATATTGAGGGCATAGATAAGGTAGATAGTCAACATCTTTTCCCAACGGTAGGGGAGTCTAAAATTAGACAGCATAGGTTTAAGATGAGAGGGTAAGATACAAGAGTCCAGAGGGGTGATTTTTACACACTGAGGGTGGTGAGTGCCTGGAACAAGCTGCCAGAGGTAGAAGTAGAGGCGGGTATAATTTTGTCTTTTAAAAAGCATTTAGACAGTGACATGGGTAAGATTGGTAAAGAGGGATATGGGCCAAATGCAGGCAATTGGGACTGGCTAAAAACTGGGCAGCGTGGACAAATTGGGCCGAAGGCCCGTTTCCATGTTATAAACCTCTATGACTCTATAGCCTAGTTCCTCCCCACAAGCCTGTTCAAAAACCTAACCTGAACTAACCTTATAATGTATGTATCAAAACAACTACAGAACTGAAATCTAAGCTGCGATTTTCTTTTCCTTTTTAAAAACAATTTGTGTTCATTAACTGAATTCAAATGAATAACCAGTAACTAAAAAGATAGGATCTTCTGTCCTTTCCTGGTGGTGGGATCTTCCAGACCTGCTGAAGGCGACCCCACACGGCAGGATGGGCGAGCCATGCAAACCAGCATAAGAGATCAGCAGGACTGGAACAGCTGACCAGCAGCCAATGGCGAACCACCTCCACTGCTGGAAAACACATCCGTAGCTTTTGTCACACAAAGTCAGCTGTTTATCCCAGTGAAAAGGCCGAGAACCAAAAAAATAGAAGTAAGGCTGGTATGGATTAATAAGGAAGGCAAAAGATGCATAAAATTATGATTGTCAAAGAAAGGAATAGCAAGGAGAGAACTTTAAAATAAGGTGGAGCAACTGATACACGATGAAAAAGAAGGAAAATGAGAGCAACATGCAGCACAGAAACTGAAGAAGAAAGCTTTCTTTCAGTGATTCAAAGACATTGAGAGGCTACTGAGAGACATCAGACTATTTTCAAATGGCAGTGGTACCCCAGGACAGGAAGCTGGTGGATTTAATTTTTAATAATTTTTATCACCAAGAGGCAAAAAGATAGTAGAGTTGAGAGAATGGTCAGAAAATCTTGAATGTTGGGATTGAAGCCACAATCGTTTCTATGGCACTTTTTAGTAAAGGAAGTGATATGTGGAAGGTGTCCCACCCTTCAGCGGAGCCACTCATACTGTATTGTTCTTAGTTTGGTCACTATACATCAAGAAAGATGAGACTGTTGTATGTTTTATTTCTGAGATCTATGCCGAAATGGCACTAGTTTCTATGGGTTTAATTCACTGTGCTACCCCATAGGTGGGATTTTCCAGCTGTGCTAATCCCAAAACCTGAAAATCCTGCCCCGAGGTTAACAGACCTTTACATGGTCCGCCTCTCTTCCACTATAATTCCTGTGACAGACGGATAGGAAACGTTCCCTTCCTCATCCCCACCGAGGTTGTGGCTCCAGTTTCCAACTCTTCCTTCAGCTTTGCTTCATTTTTCTGAGTCCACACCCAGACTTAACCAATCAAGCACAACAGGCATCAATAGGAAACAGACTCACGTAACTGAGGAGGAGGGTGAAGGCTTGGAGGGTTTAATAGAGATCGCTAACATGTTCATGGATATGGAGATTTAGGTGCCATCTTTTAGTGAGAGGGTCATGAGAATAGCGAAACAGTAAGGGCTAGAGCTGAAAATAATCATTTGTCAAAGAAACCTTTCTAATGGCTAGGAGAAGATCAAGCACAGGATTATGAATTCTGGAAGTATTTAAAGATTTAAAAGAGTAGGTTAGATGGATTGATTGTGGTCTGCCCAAAGCATCTGCAAGTAAGCAAACAACATTTCTTTATTTATGAGGAATATTCTTGCATTTTATTCTTTTGATGTACCTTTCCCATGACTACGCATCTTCAAGAGCAACAGGGCAGATCGGTGACATGTTCTCATTTCCCCCCACCCTCCTCAAAATGGTGTTCAGTAGCAGCATCCCATTTGTTGCCATAAGGTTTTGGTATATTCAGGGCACCTCTTACAAGTCGGCCGCTGCCTCTCCTATTAGTAGTCAGTCGCGGGGGTCTCTGGACTCTAAGCAGGACTCAAAGTGAAAGTGTGTCAGAGCAGATGGTCATGGACAATGAATCCTGCAGTTTCTCAGAACTGAGTTCGCCATTAGTAAGAAGGACCTTGCCTTTATTACTGCTTTATAGCATGAAAGAATCTGATCAAAAGGCAAGTAAAGTTTTTGCCTTTTGTTTCCAATGTTATCCCCTCCATGAGGCACTGGGTCTTGACAAGCATTGACTTCTGTCTCACACCTCATCCAGGTAGTAATACTGAATGTTTGAGCCCTTCCCAGCCAACACTGCACGATGCCTTTAACCAACAGAGCATTTGGAGGAACACATTTTGTCATGTCAAATCTATAATATATAAGGCATAGTTTTATCATTAAAAAGCAGAGGGCAGGCCTTTTCTGTCAACTGTATCTTCTAGTCCAACCAAAGGTGACCCTCCTGCAGTGAATTCCCCTCTGGCAGAATGGGCGAGCTGCAGACAATGCCATGGACTTCAGCGGGACTGGATGATCCTGCTGGCAGCCAATGGCGAGGCACGTTCACCATCGGAAAACATGTTGTGGGGTGGGCTGGAAAATGCCACCCCCATAAAGTGGATGCCAGAAGCTTCCTGATGTGCACTGCCATTGGACAAAGATCCATGCCAGTGGTGTGCGTTTATATAAACAGACATTGATGTGTGATTGGCTATATCTAGCATATTTTAAATGATGAATGGAGTGTGGCAAATTGGAAATTGATTCTCCTACCTGCACAATGTCAGTTATTAAATGGAACATTTTGGCTCCAAATGCTGACGCATTATACATGACAAGAACAGATTTGATTAGCAAAATAAATGGATCACATTAGTTTCCTTTTCCTGCTGTTTTAATCAAGAAAAGTGAACCCAGACTTCTGAATACCTCTCTCAGCTCAAGCAGAACTTTTCAATCCACATTTTAACCAACGTCCCATTCACCTATTACCCCCATGTTAGTGTCCCAAATTACTTCTCCTTTGAGCAACATCTGAGCTCCCAAAAAAATCTTAAGTATTGAATTTGCCTGGAGTAAATCCTGCTGCTTTTTTCAGCAGGATTTTCAAAATGAATCTTCCACGCTCTGTGCACTGCAGAGCGCACTAGCGTGAATCTTGATAAAAATCCCAGGGCAGGACATATTCCCACCCAAGAAGCTGTCATCATAGCGCCGAGCGGGCCTCTGCGCATGCGCCAATTTGTAAGCGTTGAGATTGGAGTCCCAGTCACTGGCCAACTGAATCGCTGACCAGCCCCACGACCCCCCCACATTGCTGGCTGTGCGACCCTGCCCCATCCCCCGATCACATGCCTCAATCTCTTCTCCCCTCCTTCCCCCCAGCTGGACAGTCTTGATCTCCCCAACACCACCTACACTCCCCCCTACACCCCCCATCCCTGTAGTCCTGAACCACCTGGCTGGCGGACCCTCCCGCCCTGCACCCACTCCTCCCCCCCACCCCTCCCCCATTGGCTAGCCCCAATTGCTGCCTACCGTCCCTCTGTCACAATCCCCACTGCAGAGTGGCAGCGGGACCCCCATACCCAGCGATCGCCCTCCTTAGGGCCCACCTCTTAGCACTGCCCAATGCCTGCTTGCATACCAACGTACCCCTGGACATTGCCACTTTGCCCCTTGGGCAGTGCCAGGGGACCAGGCTGGGTCTTTAGCTATGTTCAAAGCTGAGAGGAACCAATTAAGGGGATCAAGAGTTATGGGTATAAGGCAGGTAAATGGAGTTGAGGATTATCATATCAAAACTGTCATGATCTTATTAAATGGCGGAGCAAACGCGATGGACTAAATAGCCCACTTTTGCTCCTACACATCTTATTGGAGTCTTATGGTCCAGTGGATGTAAAAGGTATGTAGAGACAGTTAGCAAGGCTCCCTCTCACAAAGTCATTTATTCAGGGAATCTACTATGTGAGGGGATGTTTTTCTCCAGTGTCCTGGTCTATGTTTATCTCTTAATCAAAATCACTGAAAGTCAGATTACCTGATCACCATTATGTTACTGTGTGCAGAACCTGGCTGCACACAAGAAACTGGACACCTATTCCAACATGATAACACTGGCTACAATTCAAATGTACTTTATTGGTGATAACGCACTTTGCAACTTCCTGAGATGCATTTGTCAATATGGTGGAGAAGAATTTTAATAGTTCATTTTCTGACTCATTCTTCCAGTCTAAAGTCTCAATCAAAAATCCTGCACTTTGGACTATACTCACAAGCTGTGTAGTAATCTTTCACGCAAAAATGAAAGTTTCCTTGGCACAATATTATCATAGAATCCCCACAGTGCAGATGCCATTATAGTTTTATCTTTCCTCAGTTATCTCAAAGAAAATTACAACACAGGGACAGGCCCTTCAGCCCTCTAAGCCTGCACTGGCCATGCTGCCTGACTGAACTACATCCCCCTACCCTTCTGGGGACCATGTCCCTCAATTTCCATGCTATTCATGTATGTGTCAAGACGCCCCTTAAAAGTCACTATCATGTCTCCTTTGCCTTTGTCTGCTGTCAGTGATGCTAGATTTGATTTGATGAAGGGATACATAATACAGGGTTGGGGGGAGGGGGCACAAGTCACCCTCAGGCCTTTTGCCCAGCTAGCTATTCTTCATCATTCACTTTGACAGAGCATTAACCAGCAATTCAACAACACAGACATAACACTTTGTTCAGCCTTGCCCTCACCTAACGCCCACATGGGCACACTACAAGCAGGATATATTGGAGTGCAATAAGGAGTGAGAGGCTCTACACCACTTTCCCTTTCTGATTCAAGAGTCTTAAAGCTAATTGTAGTATTCCATATGTGACAACTGGAACCAGGACTGTCACTAGAGAGAGAATATTAGTGTTTAGGGAGCTTGGTCGACTCTGAGTTGAATTTTGCAAGACTGCAGTGGAAAGTCACACCCATTGATATTCCAGATTGGGAATTGTAGACTTACTCCCCATTGATTTCAATAGCTCGAAACTACAAGTAGCCCTTCCTTTCCCCATTCAATTGCACCATTAGCGAGATTCCTGATTAGAAAGTCACTTACTGAAGCAACAATCCCTAGTGTGACCAGTAAAGTTAGGGATCCCGTTTTCACACAATTCCCATTACAGCATCGACATAAAATATCAACGTTAAACTGTTGACAGTTCGTACATGACAGCCTGTTATTCAAAAGAAAGCAGCAGGATAAGGATTTGCACCTGGTCCCAGGCCCCAGTTTAGCTGGTAATTAAAGTAGTTTGCAAGCATTGGCCTGCAACAGAGGCAGAATGCTAATCCCTCTGGTACACCTGGCCAAACAATGCTGACTCCCCCACCTCCAGTACTGCAAAATTGCCTGCCTATTCACACTCTTGTTTGCATAAAACCTATTTTCTGTAAGCAAAATAAATTACCTGGACAGGTTACAGGGGGTAAAAATCTGGGCTGGGGGGAGGGGGAATATGTTGCTATCTTTAGTTTTTAGATATGCTGGGAAGATCAGCAGAAAAGGGTTTGACCCTATTGAGAATAAAAAAACTCTTAAATCATTCCATTGTAGCTTTATTTTGCTGTTTAATGTACAGCAGCAGCTTGCCTTTATGTAGTGCTTTAACAGAGTGAAACATAGCAAGGTGCTTCACAAGAGTGTTCGCAAACAGAATTTGACACTGAAGAGATATTCAGATAGTTGACCAAAAGCTTGGCAATGCAGTCAGTTTTAAAGAGAGTCTTAATGGTGATAGGGAGATAGAGAGCTTTAGCAAGGGAAGTGCAGAACCTAAGGCCTAGGCAGCTGATGGCAATGTGCACACTACATTGTTTGAGCTAAACCTACTCATATCCCACTCCGGTGCTCCTCTGTATTAATTGTAATGTGTTGCTCACAATTCATTGCCACATTGTCTCAGTCTAATGTCGTCAAATGCTTGTCGTCCTGTAGTGTCTGCATCTGAGTAAACACATGGCAGCTGCCTTTTTAGATGGATTTCCTTTTCTCAGAGGCTGGGTGCCTCGTCCTGTACCTGAACAGTATAATCTGAAGATCTGTCTCTGGCTATATTTAACTCTCCACGCATAAAGCCGAGGCAGCTGCTGAGAAACTTCCTTTCATGGGGGCATTCTTATCTGAGTTTCGCACTCCTGCAGATTGGTATCGCTCTGGAACATTGCTTACCTCTTCCACCAGTACCATGGCAATCGCACTGCCTCGCCACATGACCCCCCCCACTTAAGAAGCCACTAAAGAAAGGATTTACATTTATTTGGTACCTTTCCACATCCATAGGAACATTAAAAAAAGTGCTTCACAGTCATTTATGTTTTTTAAAGTGTATTATTGTCACAAGATAGGTAAACACAACAGCCATGTCCCAGAATTGACAATAGGTTAATGATCCAGATAATTGTTTGAGTAGTGTTGCTTGAAAGCTAAGTGTTACCTGGCAGGAATGAAGCATTGATCAGGCAGGGGACTAGGCTAGCCCATTGCACTTGGGGTCTGCTGATGCCCGTGATGGTGGTTTCATGGTGGCGCAGTGGTTCGATTCTCGGCTTGGGTCACTGTCTGTGCAGAGTCTGCATGTTCTCCCCATGTCTCCGTGGATTTCCTCCAAGTGCTCTGGTTTCTTCCCACAATCCGAAAGACGTGCTGGTTGGGTGCATTGGCCATGCTAAATTTTCCCTCAGTGTACCTGCACAGGCATCAGAGTGTGGCAACTAGGGGATTTTCACAGTCCCTTCATTGCAGTGTCAATGTAAGCCTACTTGTGACACTAATAATCTTTAAAAAAAAGAGTAAAGGATCAGGGTAGCCAATGAGGTAAAATGAAGCAGTTTTTCAAAACCATCTTGGCCTTTTGGCTAAGAAGAAGCGTCAGATCTAGTCTGGGAGGGCGTACGAGACAGCGTCATCTTCAGTGGGACTGAAGGATCCCACCGGTGGGAAGAACAGGAAATCCAGCCCTTTGTCTCCCTCTTCTCAAAATAAATATGCAAGCAGTGGAGTGATAATGCCAGCTAATTCCAAACATGTTCTTTCTGTTTCTGCAACTCTTCATTTGTACTGAATGATTGTGTTTCCTTTCTTGACCAGGTTGTGGACATGGATCAGAAGTTGAACACCATCACAGATATGCTACAGCGTCTGGTCGCCAACCAGCAGGGACACTCGCACCCACAGCTAGAGGCTCAGGCAGAGGGAACCATTATACAAGCTATTGCGTCAACACACAGCTCCTTACCCAGCTACGAGCAGCTGACCGTGCACAGCAAAGACCAAGACAACGTGGCCTGATCTCCCACCCTCTACTTTTTTTTATAACATTTAGTAGCATTCAAGAGATTACAAGAGACCTGTTGGATATTGTAAGATAAGCCTCAAAGTTGGCACAAACTTCAGGGGTTGGGGAGGGGGCTGACAATTTACTGAAACTTGAAAGCAGTCACCATTCGCCTGTTCATGTTTTCTTGGCCTAAGCATCCCTTCCAATTCCTGTTTGCGGAGATTATCAATTTCGCAGAGAGAGAGAGAGAATTCTTCGTACCACTCTGCCGAGGCTCGGAGATCACCTGACCACATTTCAAAACTCTTCTCTGATCATTCGTTTAGGCAAAAGTGAAGACAATGCTTAGGCAGCCTGTAAGATAAGAGGAAAAGATGAATAGCTCACAACATTAAAGCAAATTGTAATCCTTTGTAGAATAGACATGAGATTTAAATTGCAAAAAAAAAATCAATGTGTTGTATGTTCGAGGAAAGAAGCATGAGTCTCGGTGTCGGTGTAATGCGTCCACTCTTCTCCCACTCTCTCAGTGGCAGCCTAAGATGTATTTAATTGTGAAAATGTCTTTTTCATGCCCGTCCTATACACAGGTTTATCAACTAGACAGAGTGACGTGTAGGCCAGATCAATGAGGGCTAAATTACCCAGGTACGATGGGTAGGTGTCTGCTGATGTCCTTCTTAAAATCTTTTATCCCAGTTCATTCCAAGCAGGCAAGATTGGTGTTCCCTTCAAGACCGGGATGTGTGCATTTTCTCAGAAGCTGAAGTCCTACATACTTGGGTTCACTCAGATTGTTATACTTAGTTTCCCTTCCCCATTCTATTTTTGAATGTCTTCAGGCAAGTGGACTGATACAGACTAAGCCACACTTCTCCTTTTAGCTGGGACAGTGGCAGTGTTCATGACGCCTCTGTAGTCACTTGGCAACTGACAAGTAGGTTATGAGCATGTGGCAACCAGGGCCTGTTTGGGTTCCCTTTCAAATGCTTCTCAGGGTTGGCAGTTCAACATTGCACAGCAAACAATATTTGTCTTCCCTCCATGAATGAAGTGCAACTTTGTTGTGTGTTCGGATTAGAACTTCTTGCATGATTTAAAGGAAAATCACTGAGGAAATTTTGACTTTGTACACTGGTGTGTAACATTTTGCATCCCTCTTAACTCTAACAGCCTCCATGGAGTGATGTAAGCCAAGTCTGTTGACTATTGCTTGTTTTACATTATTGTATGGAATTAAAGCTCCCCTCCCACCTCTCCAAGTACCATCACCCCAACCCCATCTACCTTTCCTCTGGCTAATCCTTACAGTCTCATCTGGCCGCAGTGTAGTTGTTGTTAGGTACTGTGATGGAATGGGGGACAAAGACATGAAGAAACGTTCAAAAGCTTCAAACCTCAGGGATCGTTTTCATGTTTATGACTCAGTTAGCAAATAGGCAGATCAGTTGCCCATCCTCTCCGCCGGTAGGGGAGGTGAGAAATGCCTATGGTAGAATCTATTAGCCATTCCCGATGTACTCGGGCGCTGGTTATCCAAACCTGAGGTTTGTGACCCCAACCAGCCAAATGGATCCGATAAGATTTAAAAGGCCCATGAGCTGATTTACCAGCACCAATCTGGTGTGTGACGCCAGGCTATAGGACTCATATTTGTGACTTGATAGCAACTAATCAGACGATGAGCACAGTCGAGGATCTCAGAAAGCAGGTAAAATTCAACTGGTGGGTGAGATGTAATGTAGATGGTAAAAGAGCCTACTTGTCATAAACACTTCCCCTTAAATAAAAAAAGAAAATTCTGCAAGTACTCAGTATATCTGACATCATCTGTGGAGAGATAAGCAGAATCTCCCTTTCAGCAGAAGTCAAAAACCTTGTCCTGTTGAGTCAACGGAAAGGAAGAACGAACAGAAAGGCGAATGGGCGACACTCGGCTCCTGCCCATCTGGTGCCCTCTCCCTCACTTCGTCCTCATGGCATACAGGTGGTATTGTACTGAGTCAGACTGTGCAGGGAGATCGCGTTGGCCTTAACCAGGACAGCAGTTAGGGGTATGAGAGTTTTCTTCAGAGCCTCTGAGTGAGGAATAGCGGTGGTGGAAAATCCATCATGATTGCTGATCGTTTGCTTTTGACCTCTGCTGGGGAAATCACACAGGCATGAAAGAGGCTCAGTAAAACCAGGAGCAAGCTCCATTGTTATGCACTTCCAAGGTCAAATTGCTTGTTGAGACTCGTAGCAAAACTTACAACTGGGTTCCACAGAGTAACGCTTGAAGAATGCATTGGAATTTGTGTCGGTAGCCACCTTGCCAGTGTCTTTTTATCCTGCCCTTCTGTAAGGTCGCCAACCCCCAACAATGGGTCGCCAATAACCTACCTGGAGTCTCCATGAATTTAGACATTGCCATATCCAATCCTGAAGAAAAGACATCAGGGCATTAAAATTATATATTTTTTGTCATTTTCTTCTTTTTACCAGATATAAAAGTAACAGAAATGGAGTGAGGGTAGGAGGAGGGGGCTGTTTGGCTGAGAGTCAGGCATTATCCAATTGGGCAATGAGTCTTTTTGCCTTCCAATTGATGTTGGAAGGCAGTGCATCACAAGGCTGGCTGACTAATGGCTGGAGCTTGGGGCAAGCCATGTGATGAATCTTCCAGGAATATATTTAATCAGAGTTGGCTAGCCTGAACTTCTGGCAGAAGTCAGGCATATAATAATCTACTCAAATTGGCAGATGTAAGAAAGTGAGATGCAAATCATAACGACATGTCATCCAACACACTTTCCCTCATCTGTGCCTTTATTGCGTTCGATTCTGGGGGAGTGTGTATCTAATAGCCATCAATTCTTTGAGCAGGTGAGGAGTTGAAGCCTGAGGTGATTTTACAAAAATAAAAATTGAGGAATAATGTGCTTTTGGCGGCACCATAATACAGAGTCCAACCAGGAGCAGGCTCCACATGGAGGCAAGAGAGTCTGGCAAAATAATGCCAAGTGGTCTGACCCCCATTGCCAATCCCATTGATGGAAAGTCAAGCTTCACTCTCCACAATCGTTCATGTTTAAACTAGAACCCAGCACAGTTCAACACACTCAGAAATGATGGGTATTGATGTGCGGCTGGGGGTCATGGCAAGGTCATTGGTGCAGCGAGATTCGACAAAGTCCAGAGAACTGATTAACTTCTCGATTCTCAAGAGAATTTCTTTAGTCTCTCACTTTCACTGGGAGCCACACATGTTTTTTTCCCCAACCTTATCTCCTGTGCCTCTTTTTCTTTTCCCTGGTGGGACCCTGCACAGAGCCACTTTATTACCTTGTTCGTACCACATCTACCAGATGTAAATGTTTAGACTCCTGCGTTTTGTTTGCTAACTTATGACGTTTTCTAATTGTTGATGTTTTCTAATTATGGTGTAACCATTGGTATGAGGGGGTGTGTCTGCAACCCATTGCCCTCAGCCCTCGCAACAAATGATTAAGGGAATATCACACAATAAAAAATATTTAAACATGCTAGTAGTCCATGGAGCCAAATGTAGGGCAAACTTAAGTGGACCCTTTGTGGTGCCAATTTGTGCTTACTGTCAATGTAAGGGATGGGAAAGGGGACGTGACATATGAAGGTGGAGCCACTGTGTCAAATATTAATATTGTTTCAAGGATTGACTGTCAGGGAACTGATGATATTGTAAGACTTTAGGGAAACTCAGTGAAGTCCATTACATCTCAAACTTAGAAGCGATGCCATGACGATTGCACAAAGCACTATACCGAATAGTTTTCTGGAATCACTTGGTGCCTGCTAGGGGTACAATACTGTGTGAGAAGATCTGTTTGCAGTCAACTCGTAGGAAAACCAACATGTCAATCAACAAAATGAATGAAGAATTCTTCTTTGTACATGTAAAGATATAGATTATATATATATAGTAGATTTTCTACTGATATTTACAACCTGGGGTTTCTTATAATTTTTATAAATTTTCCTTCTCAGAAGCATTGATTCAGTTAAAAACATTGTTGTAATAATGTAGAATGGGTTAATAGATCACCTTCCTCTCTCAACTTCTTTACCTCCCCCTTTTCTTTCTCCATTATTATCTTTCTACTTATCGGGCAGAATTCTCCCCCAGAAATTCAAAGTGTTGAATTCACAGGAAAACTGGAGTACCTCACGCTGGTTTTTTACCAGTGGGAGTTCTGACTAGAATCTCCCACACTCTGTACAACTCAAAGGCCACCAGCACTAATATCATTATAGGTCAGGGGGCAAGGTCTATTCATGCCCGGGAGGCTGAAACCCGATCGCAGCCCACCATCCCCCTCAACCATTCCTGGGCCAGCCTTGACACCTGTCCTGACCTGGACAACCACCCTTCCTCTCCCCAACCCAGCCTGTTTGCTGGCCTCCCTCTTACCCCCATTGACCCCCTTGGCACAGTGGCAGCAGGACCCCCACCAATCACCTCTAGGCCTTGCCCCTAGGTCCTGCCACCATGCGCCCTGCTCCTTTGGCACTGCCCCATACCTGGTGAGCAGTGCCAAGGTGCTCATTGGCATGGGCATTTTGAGCCTTGGGCACTGCCAAGGTGCCCATAACACCCGGTTAAAGTCCATATTTGGTAGCAAAAGCCACTAGCTTTTGGAGCGCTGCTCTTTCGTCAGGTAAATCGCTTACCTGATGAAGGAGCAGTGCTCCAAAAGCTAGTGGCTTTTGCTACCAAATAAATCTGTTGGAATTTAATCTGGTGTTGTAAATTTTTTTATTGTGTTTGCACCAGTCCGCTGCTGGCATCTCCACATCAAGGTGCCTATGGCCAGGGAGCACCAATCCCTGCTGCCTGACATCCGGGAGGGGCCCCGATCATTCCCCCTTCACTCCAGTGGGGTCAGTCACTGGTTCCCCGAAAGTGGGGAGCTAGTGTAATCCTCGCTGGAGTGAAACACTCAGGTCGGGTGGGAGAGGTTAGCAGGCCCGGAGAATTCAGTCCTGAGCCCACTAATAGCATTTAAATGATATTTAAAATATTTAAATGTTAGCCGCACCTCCCTGCCGGCACTGGGAGACGCTAACAGAGCATGAGTACTCGCGGGAATCCTACGAATCGACACCCTACCCCATGCAATTCTCCTAGCCTGCTGCATTACAAAAGTACCATGATGGGGTGGGAGAATCACCCCCTATGTCTTTCTACTCATCACCTTTCTCCTTCACATTCCTTCTACCTCCTTCTCTGTCACCTTCCTTCTCCTTTCCTCTGTTCCCTTTTTTGCCCATTATTTCTTTCCCCTCTACATCAGTCCCTTCTTTCTTTCTCTCTTTCTGGATCTTTCCCCTGCTCTCTGCCCCTTCTCCCTCCTTTTGTTTCTCTTTTCCTGTTTCTTGCCACCCCTCTCTTACTCTCTCCTCTCACTCTCTCCTGTATCCTTTGCAATTTTCCTCACATGTTCCTTTATCATCTCCCTTCCTGTCTCACTGCCGCTCTGTCTTGAAGTGGGGTACAGTGACGGCAAATTGTTAGGCATTTTTCATTTTGCTTTCTTCATTTCAATCCAGTTCGAATGGGCTGCTCAGAAATACTCAAATGCAACTATGAAACAAATGAGCTAGGACTCATGCTGTGATTTATAACATTAATTTTATAATGATACCTTTTTTAACTCAGATGTTATGTGTAAATATGAAGACAACAGTTTGGTATCATGCCTCAATAAAACCAAAAATCTCAAATATGTGCAGCCTAGTTTATGTGGTATTCTTCTTAATGTGTCAAGTAGAATTACTCTGTTATAAGCCATCCACTTATTTAACCATTTTAGCACATACATTCCTTCAATATTACACTAATTTGCTGATTATAGTTAACTATTTTTATATCTAATTTGCAGGATTTGCAAAATACTGTTCATCACAATCATCCTCTGATTGAACTTTGCTTGCTTTAGGGAGAAAAAGATCTCATATGATTCCAGTTAATTAACTTTCTCCTTTGTCCATCTCTGCCTTTCTGCCATTGTAGTCAACGTGAAGTATAATCGCACAGAGAGCATAAAATAGATACCCATGCAGTACTCCCAACAAATGGGCAAGATGGTAGCACAGTGGTTAGCACTGCTGCCTCACATTGCCAGGGACCCAGGTTTGATTCCTGGCTTGGGTCACTGTCTGTGTGGAGGTTGCACTTTCTCCCCGTGTCTATATGGGTTTCCTCCGGATGGTCCAGTTTCCTCCCATGGTCCAAAAATGTGCGACTTAGGTTGACTGGCCATGCTAGACTGACTCTAGTGTCAGGGGGACTAGCTAGGGTAAATGAGGTTTACGGGTATAAGACCTGCGTGAGATTGTGGTCGGTACAAACTCGATGAGCCAGATGGCCTTCTTCTGTACTGTAGGGATTCTATTCTATTCTAAGTGGATTAGGTTCGAATTTTTCCAGAGGTTCGCAGTATATCACTCAACATCACAGTCGAGAAAGAATTTTACTCTGCAACAGCACAAACACAGTTACTCAGTCTGACATTACAAATTAGAACATAGAACACTACAGCAAAAACAGGCCCTTCGGCCCACAAGTTGCGTCGATCATATCCCTACCTACCAGGCCTATCTATAACTCTCAATCCCATGTACTCATCCAGAAGTCTCTTAAAAGACCCCAACGAGTTCGCCTCTACCACCACCGACGGCAGCCGATTCCACTCACTCACCACCCTCTGAGTGAAAAACTTACCCCTAACATCTCCTCTGTACTTGCTTCCCAGCACCTTAAACCTGTGTCCTCTCGTAGCGACCATTTCAGCCCAGGGAAATAGCCTCCGAGAATCCACCCTATCTATTCCTCTATCAGGTTGCCTCTCAACCTTCGTCTCTCCAGGGAGAAAAGACCGAGCTTCCTCAACCTATCATCATAAGGCATGCCACCCAATCCAGGAAACATCCTTGTAAATCTCCTCTGCACCCTCTCAATAGCTTCCACATCCTTCTTGTAGTGAGGCGACCAGAACTGCACACAGTACTCCAAGTGGGGTCTGACAAGGGTCTTATAAAGTTGCAGCATTATCTCCCGACTCCTAAACTCAATCCCTCGATTAATGAAGGCTTGTACGCCATACGCCTTCTTGACCACATCCTCCACCTGCGAGGCTGATTTAAGAGTCCTATGGACCTGGACCCCAAGGTCCTTCTGCTCCTCTACACTGCTAAGACTCCTATCCTTGATATTGTACTCCTTCATCCCATTGGACCTGCCAAAATGGACCACTACACATTTATCCATGTTGAAGTCCATCTGCCACTTCTCCGCCCAGTCTTGCATCCTATCTATGTCTCGCTGCAACTTCTGACATCCCTCCAGACTATCCGCAACACCACCAACCTTTGTGTCATCAGCAAACTTACCAACCCATCCCTCCACTTCCTCATCCAGGTCATTTATGAAAATGACAAACAGCAAGGGTCCTAGAACAGATCCCTGGGGCACTCCACTGGTGACCGACCCATGCAGAAAAAGACCCATCCACAACCACTCTCTGCCTTCTGCAGGCAAGCCAGTTCTGGATCCACAAGGCAACAGCCCCTTGGATCCCATGGCCTCTCGCTTTTTCGAGAAGTCTTGCATGGGGGACCTTATCGAACACCATGCTGAAGTCCATGTAAACCACATCAGCCGCTCTTCCTTCATCAATGTGTTTAGTCACATTTTCAAAGAACTCAACCAGGCTCGTAAGGCACAACCTGCCCTTGACAAAGCCGTGCTGACAATTTCTGATCATTCTAAACTTCTCTAAATGTTCATAAATCCTGTCCCTCAGTATCCTCTCCATCAACTTACCAACCACTGAGGTCAGACTCAGCGGTCAGTAATTTCCCGGGCTATCCCTGTTCCCTTTCTTGAAAATAGGAACTACATCTGCAATCCTCCAATCCTCCGGAACCTCTCCTGTCTCCATCGATGATGCAAAGATCATCGCCAGGGGCTCTGCAATCACTTCCCTCACCTCCCACAGTAACCTGGGGTACATCCCATCCGGTCCCGGCGACTTGTCTATCTTGATAGAGTTTAAAAGTTCTAACACATCCTCTTCCTTAACATCCACATACTCAATCTTTTCAGACTGCCGCAAACCTGTAGTACAACCTCCCAGATCACTTTCCACCGTGAATACCGAGGCAAAGTACTCATTAAGCACCTCTGCCATTTCTTCCGGTTCCACACAGACTTTTCCCCCTTCACCTTTTATAGGTCCTATCCCTTCTCTTCTCATCCTTTTACTTTTCACATATTTATAGAAGGCCTTGGGATTCTCCTTAATCTTACCTGCCAAGGCCTTCTCCTGACCCCTTCTGGCTCTCCTAATTTCCTTTTTAAGCTCCTTCCTACAACCCGTATACTCCTTTAGATCCTTAACATCTCCGAGCTCTCTGAACCTTCTGTATGCCTTTCTCTTTTTCCTGGCTAGGTTCATCACAACCTTCGTGCACCACAGTTCCCGTGACCTACCAAAACCTCCCTGTCTCATCAGAACGTTGTCGTGCAGAGCTCCAGGCAAACATCCCTTGAAAATCTTCCACCTTCCTTCAGTACTTTTCCCCAAGAACACCTCCTTCCAGTCTACTCGTCCAATTTTCTGCCTGATGTCTTCATATTTCCCATTTCTTCAAATTACTCAGTATGACAGTAAAAACACCACAGGGAGAATTTTCTTAGACAAGGTTTTGGGTGCTTGCAGGCAGGTAAATCTAAAGATGGAAGTCAGAGCAAAATGCTGACATTATCTAACCCGCTTGCAAATTTCAGCGAGACGGGATTGAAGACAAGTAGGGAATCTGTTTGTACCTGTTGGGCAAGTAATTAAGCTGGCTGAAAAGATAATGAAGAACTATTTTAACCCTCAAATCTAGATTTCTCAGCCAGCACGACTGCTTTCCAACCTGTCAGCAACTCAGCAGTGTCCTTGAGATGAGTACACTTCAGAAAGCGATTCCTCAGTGAAACTGACAAACTGGGAAGGCTTTCAGAGCAGCCGAAGAGCTGCAGCCATGGCCATTGAGAGGCTTTTATTCAAAGCCATTATTGTCTCAGAAAGTGCTGTCACTGGTTGGCAGGTCACTTCTAACTTGGAAGGTACTTCAACAGTTTAGCATTTCACTCACCTCCAACTGTCCTTCTCTGCTGCCAGCCTATACCATCACCTGAGAATGGCCTGTGAAGATGCACCTCGTGTTTCAACTGAGGGGCACAAGGAGAATCTTCAGCATCACCTACAGCAGCAGCAGTTCCCTTCTCCTCAGCCACAGGACAGAAGGAATGGACACAGATCCAGCTGCAAGGAGGGGGGACCCTCAACACAACATGGCCCCCCTCCTTTGGGAATCAATTCCCCTCACAAACAGTAACATTCTATTAGCTTTCCGAATTACATGCTGTATTTGTACATCAGCTTTTTGTGATTCATGCACAGGACATCCAGATCCCTCTGTACCTCAATCTCTGCAATCTCTCACCATTTAGATAAGTTTCTTATTTATTCTTCCTGCCAAAATGGGCAATTAATTTCACATTTATCCACGTTATGTTCCATTTGCTACATTTTTGCCCACTCATTTAACCGCTCTGAGTCCCTTTGTAACCTCCTTACGTCCTCTTCACAATTTATTTTCCTACCTATCTCTGTGTCATCAGCAAATTTAACAATATATTCATGCAAATCATTGATATAAATTGTATAAAGTTGAGGCTCCAGCACTGATCCCTGTGGCATGCCCCTCCCCACATCCTGCCAACCAGAAAAAGTTATGCCAACTCTCTGGGCAGAATCTCCCAACTGACCTCACCAGTGGGATCTTCTAGTCCCACCAATGGCAAACCCTGCCACAGGTTTCCTGACACAGGGAGTGCATAGAATGGGAAACCCTGTTGACAACAATGGGATCTGATGATCCAACCACTAGCCAATGGCACAAAACATGCGACACGGCTGGGGGGTGGGGTACGGAAAATCCCACTGTCTATTTCCTGCTAGCTAGCCAATCTTCAATCTATGCCAGAAATTGCCACAGAGCTGATTTCATTCCTGGAATTAACGTTAGCATTTCATTAGCGGACCCGGGTCTGAGGACTCCGGGTAGCCAATCAGGAGTGGATGGTTGGGGTGGGAGAGGTGGGGGTTGGGGCTGCTGGGTGGGGGCATTGTCAGAACTGCCAGGAGGCTGGGAGGGGGCAGGTGGTGGGGGGGGGGAGGGTGGGCTTTTAGGCCTGGCAAGGTGGAGAGTTGGGGGGATCAGAACTACTTGTGATATCCGGAGATACGTCCCCAAACTAAGATTTCCAGTCCCAAGATGGGATTACTCTTATTAGCCAAATAGAGATGAAACACAAAGCGCGTAACTCACCAAAAACATTGAACATTCCAGAACAATAAGGCAGGAAGGAGTTACCCGGAGACCAAAGACACAGGGTTCTCTACTGTCTCATTTCTAGATTTGAGGAACACTCAAGTGGGCTGTTGAATGTTGAAGGATACTCGGGGCTGCTGGATTGAGTGTGGGGGATGTGGGGGAAATGAGAGGGAATGTGTGTATGTATGGCCAATGCACCTGGCCAGCACGTCTTTCAGACTGGGAGGAAACCAGAGCACCTGGAGGACACCCACCAGGCATGGGGAAAATGTACAAATTCCACACCGACAGTGACCCAAGCCAGGAATTGAACCCAGTCCCTGGCGCTGTGGGACAGCAGTGATAACCACTGTGCTGATGTGATTCTCAATATGCAGATAGACCCGTTAGTCTGGCAGTAACCTAGTCCACAAACTTGCTACAGTGATTCAGTGTGAATACTTAGACATTACAGATTGCAGCTCCACAGTATCACAAACACGATCACACAATTTCACCGTGCAAAAAGGATTACTGTCACTGTCACAAACGGGGATCACAGTCAACATGAACATAACTGATGCCAGAGAGTAAAAACTATTAATCAATTTTATAAACAACATTCAACAATGCCAAAGTGCAAAGAATATTGTCAATTTCAAAAGCATGAATAGACATCACAGAAAGATCAATGACAAAGTAGAAACATTACAACTCGATGTCAATGGAGAATTGCTGTTATCCAGCATATCAGGAGAAACACTCTGACTCGCTGGGTGGTTCCAGTCCAGGGATAGTGAATGGAGATCTGGCTGAGTGCCAATGTGTCCATTCTCACTAGCAGCAGCAGCAGCACGGCGTGCGAAACCAGGGATTCCAGCCGCAGAGTTAAAACTAGTACTACTCAGTGTCGCAAACACCATGGTTCAAACTCAGTAAGATTATTATTCAGATACCATCACACAAATACCATCACTCAGTGTCACTGTCACTATCGCTGTCACTGTTGCTGTCATTGTCACTGTTACTGTCAAAGAATTACTGTCACTCTCAGTGTTGCTGTCACTCTCACTGTCACAATTACAGTCACTATTAAAGGTGCAATTGCTGTCACTGTCACATATTCACAGTTGCTGTCACAGTCGCTATCACAGTTGCTGTTGCTGTCAGTGTTACTGTCACTGTTGCTGCTACTATGACTGTCACTGTCGCTGTCACAATTGCTGTCACTGTCACTGTCACTGCTGTTAAAACTGTCGCTATCACTGTTGCTGTCACTGTCGCAGTCACTGTCCTTGTAGCTGCCACAGTTGCTGTCACAGTTCCTGTCACCGTTGCTGTCACTGCCACTGTTGCTGACACTCTCAGTGTCACTGTTGCTGTCACTACTGCTGTCACTGTCACTGTCACAGATTCACTGTCGCTGTCATAGTCACTGTCACAGTCACTGTCACAATCACAGTCACTGTCGCTGCTGTTACGACTGTCACTGTTGCTGTCGCTATCACTGTCACTGTTGCTGTCACTGTCGCAGTCACTGTCCTTGTAGCTGCCACAGTTGCTGTCACAGTTCCTGTCACCGTTGCTGTCACTGCCACTGTTGCTGACACTCTCGGTGTCACTGTTGCTGTCACTACTGCTGTCACTGTCGCTGAAACTGTCACCGTCGCTGTCACTGTCGCTGTTACTGTCATTGTCACTGTCGCTGTCTCTGTCACTGTCATTGTCACTGTCGCTGTCTCTGTCACTGTCATTGTCACTGTCACAGTTGCTGTTGCTGTCGCTGTCACTGTTGCTGCTGCTACGACTGTCACCGTAGCTGTCGCTATCACTGTCGCTGTCACAGTCACTGTCCTTGTTGTTGCCATTGTCACTGTTACTGTCACTGTTGCTGTCACTGTCCCTGATGCTGCCACTATCCCAGCCACTATTACTGTCATAGATTCACTGTCGCTGTCACAGTTGCTGTCACTGTTGCTGTCACTGTCACTGTCGTTGTCTCTACCGCTGTTGCTGTCACTTCGCTGAAACTGTCACTGTCGCTGTCACTGTCACAGTCGCTGTCTCTGTCATTGTCATTGTCCTTGTTGCTGTCAATGTCACTGTCGCTGTTGCTGTCCCTGATGCTGTCACTATCCCAGTCACTATTGCTGTCACAGATTCATTGTTGCTGTCACAGACGCTGTCACTGTCACAGATTCACTGTCGCTGTCACAGTCAAAGTCACAATCACAGTCACTGTCGTTGTTGCTGTCACTATCACTGTGACTGTCACAGTTGCTGTCACAGTCACTGTCACAATCACAGTCAAGGTCGGTGTTGCTGTCACTGTCATTGTCACTGTCACTGCCACTGTCACAGTTGTTGTCATAGCCACTGTCATAATTGCTGTCACTGTCACTATTGCTGTCACTGTCACTGTCATAGTTGCTGTCGCTGTTGCTGTCACTGTCGCGGTCACTGTCACTGTCATAATTGCTTTCGCTGTCACTGTCACAATCGCTGTTGATGCCACTGTTGCTGTTGCTGTCACTGTCGCTGTCATTATTACTGTCGCCGTTGCTATCACTGTGGCTGTCACAGTTGCTGTTGCTGTCACTGTCACTGCTGCTACGACTGTCACTGTCACTATTGCTGTCACTATCACTGTCGCTGTCACTGTCCTTGCTGCTGTCACTATCACTGTCACTGTCGCTGTCACTGTCACTGTCATAATTGTTGTTGCTGTCATTGACACTGTCACAATCACAGTCATTATTGCTGTTGCTGTCACTGTCACAGCCACTGTCACAGTTGCTGTCATAGCCACTGTCATAATTGCTGTCTCTGTTGCTGTCACACTCACTGTTACTATCAATGTCACTGTCGCTGTCAGTGTCACTGTCATAATTGCTGTCATTGTCACTGTCACAATCGCTGTCAATGTCACTGTTCCCATCGCTGTCACTGTCACAGTCACAGTCATTGTCACTGTTGCTGTCATTGTCACTGTCGCTGTCACTGTAGCTGTCACTGTTGCTGACATTGTTACTGTCACTGTTGCTATCACTGTCACTGTTGCTGTTGCCGTCACAGTCACTGTCACTGTTGCTGTTGCCGTCACAGTCACTGTCGATGTCACTGTCACTGCCACTGTCACAGTTGCTGTCATAGCCACTGTCATAATTGCTGTCACTGTTGCTGTCACACTCACTGTTACAATCACTGTCACTGTCGCTGTCATTGTCACTGTCACTGTCACAATCACTGTCAATGTTGCTGTTGCCATCGCTGTCACTGTCACAGTCACAGTCACTGTTGCTGTTGTTGTCACTGTCGCTGTCACTGTCGCTGTCACTGTCGCTATCACTGTCGCTGTCACTGTTCCTGTTGCTGTCGCTGTCACTGCTGCTACGACTGTCACTGTCGCTGTCTCTATCACTGTTGCTGTCACTGTAGCTGTGGCTGTCACTGTTGCTTTTGCTGTCGCTGCCCCTGATGATCCCAGTCGCTATTGCTGTCACAGATTCACTGATGCTGTCATTGTCACTGTCACAATCACAGTCACTGTCGCTGTCACTGTCACTGCTGTTACGACTGTCACTGTTGCTGTCACAGTTGCTGTTGCTGTCACTGTCGCGGTCACAGTTGCCGTCACTGCCACTGTCACTGTCGCTGTCACAGTTGCTGTCATTGTTGCTGTCACCATCACTGTCGCTGTCACCATCACTGTCGCTGTCACCATCACTGTCACTGTCACTGGCACTGTCGCTGTCTCTGTCGCTGTCATTGTCACTGTCACTGTTGCTGTCACAGTTACTATGGTTGTCGTTGTCACTGCTGCTGCTGCTACAACTGTCACTGTCACTGTCATTGTCACTGTTATTGTCCTTGTTGCTGTCACTGTCACGTTCACTCATGCTGTCACTATCCCAGTCACTATTGCTGTCACAGATTCACTGGCACTGTCACAGTTGCTGTCACTGTTGCTGTCACTGTCACTGTCACTTTCACTATCACAGTCACTGTCACTGCCCTTGCTTTTGTTACTATCACTGTCACTGTTACTGTTACTGTTGCAGTCGCTGTCCTTGTCACCGATTCATTGTCACTGTCACAGTCACTGTCACAATCACAGTCACTGTTGCTGTCATTGTCACCGCCACTGTCACTGTCGCTGTTATAGCTACTGTCACTGTTGCTGTCACTGTCACTGTGATAATTGCAGTCGCTGTCACTGTCACCATCACAATCGCTGTAGATGTCACTGTTGCTGTCGCTGTCACTGTCACTGTGACAGTTGTTGTCACTGTCACTGAATTGTACTATCACTGTCTCTATCACTGAAACTGTCACTGTTGCTGTCACTGTCACTCACTGTCGCTGAAACTATCAGTGTCACTGTCGCTGTCGTTGTTGCTAAACTGTCATGTTCATTGTCACTGTCACGCGTCATTGTCACTGTTTCTGTCACTGTCACTGGTGCTGAAACTGTCACATTCATTGTCACTGTCACAGAGTCACTGTCACTGTTTTTGTTGTTGTCACTGTCACTGTTGCTGAAACTGTCACATTCGTTGTCACTGTCACAGAGTCACTGTCACTGTCACAGTCGCTGAAACTGTCACTGTCACAGTCACTGAAACTGTCACTGTCACTGTCGCTGTTGCTGAAACTGTCACGTTCATTGTCACTGTCACAGACTCACCGTCAGTATTTCTGTCACTGTCGCTGTCACTGATGCTGTCATTGTCATTGTCACAGTTGCTGTCACTGTTGCTGTCACTGTCACTATCACAGATTCACTTTCGCTGAAACTGTCATTGTCGCTGTCGCTGTCATTGTCATTGTCACTTTCGTTGTCACTATCACTGTTGCTGTCACAATTGCTGTCACTGTCACTGCTGCTACAACTGTCATTGTCACTGTCGCAATCACTGTCGCTGTAACCGTCACTGTCTTTGTTGCTGCCACTGTCGCTGTTACTGTCACTGTTGCTGTCACAGTTACTGTTGCTGTCACTGTCGCTGACCCTGACACTGTCACTATCCCAGTTGCTATTGCTGTCACAGATTCACCGTCACTGTTGCTATCACTGTCACTGTTGCTGTCACTGTCCCTGATGCTCTCACTATCCCAGTCACTATTGCTGTCAAAGATTCACTGTTGCTGTCACTGTCACTATCACAGATTCACTGTCACAGTCATCATCGCAGTCACAGTCACTGTCACAATCACAGTCACTGTCGCTGTCACTATCACTGTTACTCTCGCTGTCACTGCCACTGTCACAGTCACTGTCACAATCACTGTCACTGTCATAATTGCTGTCACTGTCATTATTGCAATCGCTGTTGATGTCGCTGTCAATATTGTTGTCGCTGTTCCTGTCAGAGTCATGTCCCTGATCTCTCACTATCACAGTCACTATTGCTGTCATAAAATTCTCTGTAGCTGTCACTATCACAGATTCATGGTCGCTGTCACTGTCACTGCCACAGATTCACTGCCACTGTCATTGTCACTGCCACAGTCACAGTACTGCCACTGTTTCTGTCACTGCCACTGTCACAGTCACTGCCACAGTCACTGTCACAATCACTGTCACTGTCATAATTGCTGTCACTGTCATTATTGCAATCGCTGTTGATGTCGCTGTCAATATTTGTTGTCGCTGTCACTGTCGCTGTTCCTGTCAGTGTCATGTCCCTGATGCTCTCACTATCCCAGTCACTATTGCTGTCACAGATTCACGGCCGCTGTCGCTGTCATTGCCACTCTCACAGATTCACTATCACTGTCATAGTCGCTGTCACAGTCCCTGTCACAAACACACTCACTGCCACTGTTTCTGTCACTGTCACTATCACTGTTGTTACAAATGTCATTGTCACTGTCACTATCACTGTCAGTGTCGTAGTCACTGTCCTTGTAGCTGCCACTGTTGCTGTCACAGTTGCTGTCACTGCCACTGTCACTGTCACTGTCACTGTCATTCTCACTGTCACTGTCACAGTTGCTGTTGCTGTCACTGTCACTGTTGCTGCTGCTACGACTGTCTCTGTCACCATCGCTGTCACTATCACTGTCGCTGTCACTGTCCTTGTTGCTGTCACTATCACTGTTACTGTCGCTGTCCTTGATGCTGTCAGTATCCCAGTTGCTATTGCTGTCACCGTCACTGTCACTGTCACCGTTGCTGTCACTGTCCCTGTTGCTGTTGCTGTCGCTATTGCTGAAACAGTCACTGTCGCTGTCAGTGTCACTGTCGCTGTCACTGCCACTGTCACAGTTGCTCTCTCTGTCACTGTCATTGCCACTGTCGCTGTTGCTATCACTGTCGCTGTCACAATTGCTGTTGCTGTCAATGTCACTATCCTTGTTGCTATCACTGTCACTGTTACTGTTGCTGTCCCTGATGCTGTCACTATCCCAGTTGCTATTGCTGCCACAGATTCACTGTCACTGTCACAGTCACAGTCACAGATTCACTGTCGCTGTCACAGTCACTGTCACAATCACAGTCGCTGTCGGTGTTGCTGTCACTGTCACTGACACTGTCACTGTCATAGTTGCCGTCATAGCCACTGTCATAATTGCCGTCATTGTCCTTGTTGCTATCACTGTCACTGTCATAATTGCTGTTGCTGTTACTGCCACTGTCACAATCACAGTCACTGTCATTGTTGCTGTCACTGTCACTGTTGTTGTCACTTTCACTGCCACTGTCACAGTTGCTGTCATAGCCACTGACATAATTGCTGCCACTGTCACTGTCAGTCACTGTCACAATCACTGTCATTATCACTGTCATAATTGCCATCACTATCACTGTCACAGTTGCTGTTGCTGTCACTGTCACTGTTGCTGTCACTGTAGCTGTCACTGTTGCTGTCATTGTTACTGTCGTTGTTGCTATCACTGTCACCGTTGCTGTTGCTGTCAATGCTGCTACAACTGTCACTGTCACTGTTGCTGTCCCTGATGCTCTCACGATCCCAGGTGCTATTGCTGTCACAGATTCATTCACGCTGTCACTGTCACAGATTCACTGTCACTGTCATAGTCGCTGTCACAGTCACTGTCACAGTCACTGTCACTATCGCTGCTGTTACGACTATCACTGTCACTGTTGCTGGCGCTAACACTGTCGCTGTCACCGTTGCTGTCGCTGTTGGAATCACTGTCCTTGTAACTGCCACTGTTGCTGTCACTGCTGCTGTCACTGTCACTGTCACTGTTGCTGTTGCTGTCACTGTCGCTGTCACTGTCACCGATGCTCTCATGGTCCCAGTCACTATTGCTGTCACAGATTCACTGTCGCTGTCACAGTCGCTGTCACTGTCACAGATTCACTGTCGCTGTCACAGTCACTGTCGCAATCACAGTCACTGTCGCTGTCACTGTCATTGTCCTTGTCACTGTCACAATCATTGTTGATGTCACTATGGCTGTTGCTGTCACTGTCACTGGTGCTGTCACTGTTGCTGTCTCAGTCACTGATACTGCCGCTGTCACCATCACTGTCCTTGTCGCTGTCACTGTCGCTGTTACTGTCACTGCCAGTGTCGCTGCCACTGTCACTGTCACTGAGACTGTCAATGTCACTGTTGCTGATACTGTCGCTGTTGTTGTCATTGTCACTGCTACTGTCACTGTCACTGCTGTTGTCACTGTAACTATCACTGAAATGGACTCTGTCACTGTTACTGTCCCAGTCACTATCATCGTCACTATCACTGTCACTGAAATGAACACTACCACAGTCGCTGCCATCGTCACTGTCACTGTTGCTTTCACTCTCGCTATCACTGCCACTGTCACTATCAGTGTGGCAGTCATTGTTACTGTCACTGTTGCTGTCACTGTCATTGTCACTGTCACTGTCTCTGTCACTGAAACTGTCACTGTCACTATCACTGTCACTGTCTCTATCACTGTCACTGTTGCTGTCACTGCCGCTGAAACTTTCATTGTTGCTGTCGCAGAGTCACTGTCACTGTTTCTGTCACTGTCGCTGTTGTTGTCATTGTCGCTGTCATGGTCGCTGTTGCTGCAGCTGTCACTGTCGCTGTCCCTGATGCTGTCACTGTCATTGTCACAGTTGCTGTCACTGTCACTATCACTGTCTCTGTCTCTGTCACGGATTCATTGTCGCTGAAACTATCACTGTCACTTGTTGTCATTGTTACTTTCCCTGTCGCTATCACTGTTGCTGTCACAGTTGCTGTCACTGTCATTGCTGCTATGACTGTCACTGTCAATACCACTGTCACGGTCATTGTCACTATCATTGTCGCTGTCACTGTCGCTGAGACTATCAATGACACCGTCACTGTTGCTGACACTGATGCTATTCCTGTCAGTGTCACTGTCGCTGTCACTGTTGCTGTCACTGTCACTGTTGCTGTCACAGTTGCTATCACTGTCACTGCTGTTATCGCTGTCACTGTCACTGAAATGGACACTGTCACTATTACTGTCGCCGTCACTGTCGCCGTCACTATCAGTGTCACTGAAATGAATACTGTCACAGTCACTGCCATCGTCACTGTCACTGACACTGTCACTGTCTCTGTGACTGTCAGTCACTGTCACTGTTGCTGTCTCTGTCGCTTTCACAGTCGCTGTCACTGTCTCTGTGACTGTTGCTTTCATTGTCACTGTCACTTTTGCTGTCACTGTCATTGTTGCTGTTGCTGTCGCTGTCACTGTCGCTATAACTGTCCTGTCATTGTCGCTGTCACTGTTGCTGAAACTAGTGCTGTCAATGTCATCACTATCACTGTCAGTGTCAATGTCACTGTCATCACTGTTGCTGTCGCTGTTGCTGAAACAGTCACTGTTGCTGTCAAGGTTGCTGTGACTGTCACTGTTGCTGAAACTCTCGCCGTCACTGTCATCACTGTCACTGTCATTGTTGCT
Source organism: Carcharhinus amblyrhynchos (assembly GCF_965287045.1). NCBI lineage: Eukaryota > Metazoa > Chordata > Chondrichthyes > Carcharhiniformes > Carcharhinidae > Carcharhinus > Carcharhinus amblyrhynchos. The sequence continues at coordinate 53,767,707 of NC_137329.1, forward strand.
GTTGCTGAAACTGTTGCTGTTACTGTTGCTCTCACTGTCACTGTCACTAGCATTGTCACTATCATTGTCACTGAAACTGTCTCTGTCGCTGAGGCTGTCATTGTCACTGTCACTGCTGCTGTCACTCTCACTGTTGCTGTCACTGTCGCTGAAACTGTCAACACCATTGCTGTCACTGTTGCTGTCACTGTCAGTGTCACTGTGACTGTGACTGCCATTGTTGCTGTCACAGTCGCTGTTGCTATTACTGTCACTGTCGCTGAAATTGTCTCTGTCACTAACACTGTCACTATCACTGAAACAGTCACTGTCACTGTCATAATTGCTGTCACTGAAACTGTCACTTTCGCTGTTGCTGTGACTGTCATTGTTGCTGTTGCTGAAACTGGTGCTGTCAATGTCATCACTATCACTGTGAGTGTCAATGTCACGGTCATTACTGTTGCTGTCACTGTTGCTGAAACTCTCGCTGTCGCTGTCATCACTGTCACTGTCATTGTTGCTGGTGCTGAAACTGTCACTGTTGCTGTCACTATCACTAGTATGGTCACTATCACTGTCGCTGAAATTGTCTCTGTCGCTGAGGCTGTCACTGTCACTCCCATGGTCACCATCGCTGTTGCTGCTGTTACTGTCGCTGTCACTGCCACTGTCACTGTTGCTGTCACTGAAACTGTCAACACCATTGCTGTCGCTGTTGCTGTCACTGTCAGTTTCACTGTCATTGTGACTGTCATTGTCACTGTCACTGTCGCTGTCTCCGCCACTGTCACTGTCTCCGTCAATGTTGCTGTTGCTGTCACTGAAACTGTCGCTGTCGTTGTCGCTGTCGCTGGAACTGTCATCACCATCGCTGTCCCTGCTGCTGTCACTGCTACTGTCACTGTCGCTGCCTTCACCCTTGCTGTTGCTGTCACTGTCACTATCGCTGTCACTCTCACTGTTACTCTCACTGTCAGTGTCGCTGCCACTGTCACTGAAACTGTCACAGTTGCTGAAATTGACGTCGTCACTGTCGTAACTGTCACTGCCACAATCACTGTCACTGTCACTCTGGCTGTCACTGTTGCTGTCACTGTCAGCACTGTCACTGTTGTTGTCACTGTCACTGTCATTGTTGCCATCACTGTTGCTGTCACAGTCGCTGTCACTGTGAATTTGTTGTTGCTCTCACTGTCACTGTTACTCTCACTGTAACTGTGACTGTCATTGTCGCTGTGACTGTCGCTAGCGGTGCTACTGTCACTGTTGCTGTCACTGTTGTTGTAACTGTCGCTGCCATTGTCACTGTCACTGCAACTGTCATCACCATCGCTGTCACTGTTGCTGACACTGTCATTGTCACTACCTTCACTGTTTCTGTCGCTGCCTTCACTGTTGCTGTTGCTGTCGCTGTCACTGACATTGTCACTGTCATTGCCAATGTTACTGTCACTGCCACTGTCACTGAAACTGTCACTGTTGCTATCAGTGTCACAGTCACTGTCACTAAAACTGTCGCTGTCACTGTCATTGTCACAGAAACAGTCACTTTCAATATCGCTGTAACTGAAACTCTCACTTTCGCTGTCGCTGTGACTGTCATTGTCACTGTCGTTGTTGCTAAAACTGGCGCTGTCACTGTCATCACTGTCAGTGTCAATGTCACTGTCATCAATATTGCTGTCCGCTGTTGCTGAAACAGTCTCTGTTGCTGTCAAGGTCACTGTGACTGTCATTGTTGCTGTTGCTGAAACTGCCGCTGTTGCTGTCATCACTGTCACTATCACTGTGATTGTTGCTGCTCTGAAACTGTCGCTGTCACTGTCACTATCGTTTGTCACTGTCACTATGACTGCCACTGTCACTATTGCTGTCACTGTCTCTAGCATTGTCACTATCACTGTCGCTGAAAATGTGACTGTCGCTGAGATTGTCACTGCCACTCTCATGGTCACCATCGCTGTCACTGTCACTATCACTGCTGCTGTCACTGTCACTGTGACTGTGACTGTCGTTGTCACTGTCACTGTGACTGTCATTGTCACTGTGAATGCTGTTGTCGCTGTCACTGTCGCTATTACTGTCACTGTGACTGTCAATTTCACTGCCACTGTCACTGTTGCTGTTGCTGTCGCTGTCACTGTCACTGAAACTGTCGTTGTCATTGTCTCTGTCGTTGGAACTGTCATCACCATCATTATCTCTGTTGCTGTGACTGTCACTGTTGCTTTCACTGTCTTCTCCATTGCTTTTGCTTTTGCTGTCACTGTCAATGCCACTGTCACTGTCACTGTCGATGTCACTGTCTTCACCATTGCTGTCGCTGTCACTGTCGCTGTCAACTGTCACTGTTACTGTCACTGTCACTGTCGCTGTCGCTGAAATTGTTGCTGCTACTGAAATTGTCATTGTCACTGTCATCACTGTTGCTGTCACTGCCATAATAACTGTCACTCTTGTTGTCATTGTCACTGTCATTGTTGCTGTCACAGTCACTGTGAATGTTGTTGTCGCTGTCACTGTCGCTGTTACGGAAACTGATGTTGTCACTGTCACGGCCACAATCACTGTCACTGTGGCTGTCACTGTCGCTAGCGCTGCCACTGTCACTGTCTTCAGTGTTGTTGTCGCTGTTGCCTTCACTGTCGCTGTCACTGTTGCTGTCACTGACACTGTCACTGCCGTTGTTATGGTCAATGTCACTATCACTGTCACCACCAATGTCACTTTCGCTTTCACTGTTGCTGCCATGTCAGTCACTGTCGCTGAAACTGTTGCTGAAACTGTCATTGTCACTTTCATCATTATCACTGTCACTGCCACAATCACTGGAACTGTCACCATTTCTGTGGCTGTCTCTGTTGCTGTCACTGTCACTGTTGCTATCGCTGTCACTGTTGCTGTCACTGACACTGTTGCTGTCACTGTCTTCACCATTGCTGTTGCTATTGCTGTCATTGCCACTGTCATTGTCACTGTCACTGTTAATACCACTGTCACCACCGCTGCCGGTCACTGTCGCTGAAACTCACTGTGAATGATGTTGTCACTGTCACTGTCACTGTAACTGTCATTGTTGCTGTAATTGTCACTGTCACTGTGAATGTTGTTGTCACTGTCACTGTTGCTATTACTGTCACTGTGGCTATCATTGTCACTGTCGCTGTTGCTGTCGCTGAAATTGTCACTGCCATTGTCACTGTCTCTGGAACTGTCATCACCATTGCTGTTGCTGACACTGTCACCGTCTCTGTTGCTTTCACTGTCTTCTCCATTGCTATCGCAGTTGCTGTCACTGTCACTGTCACAGTCACTGTCTTCACCATTCACTGTCTGTTGCTGTTGCTGAATCTTTCATTGTCACTGTCATCGCTGTCGCTGTCACTGCCACGATCACTGTCACTGTCACTGTTATCACTGTTGTCACTGTCACTGTCATTGTTGTCGTTGCTGTTGCTGTCACAGTCACTGTCGCTGTCACTGTGAATGTTGTTGCCGCTGTCACTGTTGCTGTTACTGAAACTGTTGTTGTCACTGTCATCACTGTCGCTGTCATGGCCACAATCACTGTCACTGTGGCTGTCACTGTCACTGTCGCTGCCACTGTCACTGTCGTCACCACTGTCACTGTTGCTGAAACTGTCACTGTCATCACTATCACTGCCGCAATCACTGGCACTGTCACCATTTCTGTGGCTGTCTCTGTTGCTGTCACTGTCACTATCACTATCGCTGTCACTTTACTGTCACTGTCTTCACCATTGTTGTTGCTGTCACTGTCATTACCACTGCCGCTGTCAAAGTTAATGTCACTGCCACTGTCACTGTCACTGCCACTGTCACTGTTGCTGAAACTGTTGCTGTCACTGTCATCACTATCACTATGTGGATATGCCGGCGTTGGACTGGGGTAAACACAGTAAGAAGTCTGACAACACCAGGTTTAAGTCCAACCAATTTATTTGATAGTAAATTCACAAGTTTCAGGGTTTGTCCCTTCGTCAGGTGAATGGAGAGTTCTGGCCTCAGACAGAGCATATAAAGCACAGACAGTTTACAGATTACTGGCTATCAGTCTCTGCTCAGCAACTCTGCACTGTCACTGTCGCTATCTGTAACCCCCATGACTTGCCTGGGTTTGCAAAACCTCACTTACTGTACTGTCTGGAGACAATACACATCTCTTTAAACTGTGATCAGTGCTCCTTCCACTCACATTGTCGACCTCTTTAAGACTTGAATAGCAGGTTAGTTGTAAAGACTCACATTCTAATCAGTAACCTGTAAACTGTCTGTGCTTTATATGCTCTGTCTGAGGCCAGAACTCTCCATTCACCTGACGAAGGGGCAAACCCCAAAAGCTTGTGAGTTTATTATCAAATAAATTGGTTGGACTTAAACCTGGTGTTGTCAGACTTATCACTGTCACTGCCACTATCGCTGTCACTGCTACCGTTACAGTGGCTGTCACTGTTACTGTCACAATTATCACTGTCCACTGTCATTGTCACTGTGTCATTGTTGTTGTCACTGTTACTGTCACGGTCACTGTTGCTGTCACTGTGAATGTTGTTGTCACTGTCACTGTCGCTGCTACTGTCACTGTAACTGTGACTGTCATTGTTGCTGTAATTGTCGCTAGCGCTGCCACTGTCACGGAAACTGTCATTTTCATTGTCACTGTCACTGTTATCACTATCGCCGTCACTGTCACTGTGAATGTCGTTGTTGCTATCACTGTCACTGTCATTGTCACTGTCAATGTCACTGTTGCTGTTGCTATCACTGTCACTGTCGCTGTCACTGACACTGTCACTGCCACTGTGAATGTTGTTGTCACTGTCACTGTGGCGATTACTTTCACTGTCACTGTGACTGTCATTGTTGCTGTTGCTGTCGCAGTCACTGGTGCTGTCCACTGTTACTGCCATCAATGTTACAGTCACTGTTGTTGTCACTGTCACTGTGAATGTTGTTGTCATTGTCACTGTTGCTGAATACTGTCACTGTGACTGTCACCAACACTGTGGCTGTCACTGTTGCTGTCACTGTCATCACTGTCACTGCCATTTTTGCTGTCACTGTTGCTGTCACAGTCACTGTTGCTGTCACTGTCACTGTGAATCTTGATGTTGCTGTCACTGTCACTGTAACTGTGAATGTCATTGTCGCTGTGCTCGCGCTGCCACTGTCGCTGTCACTGAAGCTGTCATTGTCACTGTCGCTGGAACTGTCATCACCATTGCTGTCGCTGCTGCTGACACTGTCACTGCCGCTGTCACTGTCTCCACTGTTGCTGTCACTGTTGCCATCACTGTCGCTGTCAATGTCACTGTCTCCACTGTTGCTGTTGCTGTCACTGCCACTGTCACTGTTACGGTCAATGTCACTGTCATTATCACTGCCAATGTCACTGTCACTGTTGCCGAAACTGTCGCTGTTGCTGAAACTGTCACTGTCATCACTATCACTGCCACTGCCGCAATCACTGGCACTGTCACCATTTCTGTGGCTGTCTCTGTTGCTGTCACTGTCACTGACGATATCGCTGTCACTGTTGCTGTCGCTGTCACTGTCATCACTGTCTCTATTGCTGTCACTGTCGCTGTCACTGTCGCTGAAACTGTCTTCACCATTGTTGTTACTGTCACAGTCATTGCCACTGTTGCTGTCATTGTCGCTGTTAATGTCACTGTCACTGCCACTGTCACTCTCACTGTCACTGAAACTGACACTGTTGCTGAAACTGTTGCCATCACTGTTGTCACTGTTAATGACACTTCCACTATCACTGTCACTGTCGCTGTCACTGTAACTCTGAATGTTGTTGTCACTGTCATTGTTGCTGTCACAGTCACTGTCACCGATACTGTCACTGCCACTGTGCCTGTCGCTATCGCTGTCACTGTTGCTGTCACTGATACTGTCACTATTGCTGTCACTGTCAGTGTCACTGTCACTATTGCTGTCACTGTCATTGTCACCGTCACAGTGCAGCCATTGTCGCTGAGACTGTCACTGTCGCTGTCACTGAAGTTGTCGCTGTCGCTGAACCTATTGCTGTCGCTGTCGTCACTGTCACGGTTGCTGTCACCTTCATCATTATCGCTGCCACTGTCACTGTTGCTGTCATTGTCACTGCTGCTGTCGCTGTCACTGCCATCACTGTCACTGTCGCCGTCACTGTCACTGTAATTGTCACTGTCACCATCACTGATGCTGTTGCTGTCACTGTCACCGTCAGTGTCACCACCATCACTGTCACTGCCGCTGTCTCTGTTGCTGTTGCTGTCACAGTCACAGTTGCTGCCATTGTTGCTGAGACTGTCACTGTCGCCGAAGCTGTCACCGTTGCTGACCCTGTTGTTGTCCACTTTCGTCAATGGCACAGTCACTGTCACTGTCGTCACTGTTGCTGTCACTGTCGCTGAACTGTCACTGTTGCTGAGCCTGTTCCTGTCACTGTTGTCACTGTCACTGTCAGCACTGTTGCTGCCACTGTGACTGTCACCATTCTGTCACTGTCTTCACTGCCGCTGTCGCTGTCACTGTGAATGTTGTTGTTGCTGTCACTGTTGCTGTTACTGTCACTGTCAAGTTGCTGTCGCTGTCATTGTCACTGTTGCTGTCACTATCACTGCCATCACTGTCACTGTTACTGTCACTGTGACCGTCATTGTTGCTGTCACTGTCGCTGTCACTGTCGCTGCCATCACTGTCACCATCTCTGTCACTGTCATTGTGAATGTTGTCGCTGTCGCTGTCACTGTTACTGTCACTGTCAGTGTTGCTGTCTCAGTCACTGTCACTGGCCCTTTCACTATTGCGGTCACTGTCCGTGTCACTGTTGCTGTCACTGCCATCACTGTCACTATCAGTGTCACTGCCATCATCGCCACTGTCGCTGTCTCTGTTGCTGTCACTGTCAATGTCACTGTGAATGTTGTGGTCACTGTCACTGTTGCTGGTACTGTCACCGTCACTGTGGCTGTCACTGTCGTCACTATCACTGTCATTGTTTTTGTCACTGTTGCTGTCGCTGTCACTGTGAATGTTGATGTTGCTGTTACTGTCACTGTAACTGTGAATGTCATTGTCGCTGTAACTGTTGCTAGTGCTGTCACTGTCGCTGTCTTCACCATTGCTGTTACTGTCACTATCATTACCACTGTCGCTGTCACTGTCACTGTTAATGTCACTGTCGCTGCCACTGTCACTGAAACTGTCACTGTTGCTGAAACTGTCACTGTCACTGTTGTCACTGTCACCGTCACCATCACTGTGGCTGTCACTGTCACTGCCACTATCACTGTCACCGTCACTGTGGCTGTCACTATTGCTGTCACTGTCATCATTGTCACTGTGGCTGTCATTGCTGTTGCCACTGTTGCTGTCACAGTCACTGTTGCTGTCACTGTCGCTAGCGCAGCCGTTGTCACTGTTGCTGTCACTGTCGCTGTCATTGTCACTGTTGCAGTCACTGTCTTCACTGTTGTTTTTGCTGTTGCCTTCACTGTCGCTGTCACCGTCACTGTCACCATTGCTGTCACTGTCACTGTCTTCACTGTCTTCACTGTTGCTGTCGCTGTCATTGACACTGTCACTGCCACTGTTACAGTCAATGTCACTGTCACTGTCGCTGTCACTGTTGCTGCCATGTCACTGTCGCCGAAACTGTCACTGTTGTTGAAACTGTCACTGTCATCACTATTACTGTCACTGCCACAATCACTGGCACTGTCACCTTTTCTGTGGCTGTCTCTGTTGTTGTCACTGTCAATATCGTTATCGCTGTCACTGACGCTGCCATGTCACTGTCGCTGAGTGTCACTGTTGCTGAAACTGTCATCACTATCACTGTCACTGCCACAATCACTGGCACTGTCACCATTTCTGTGGCTGTCTCTGTTGCTGTCACTGTCAATATTGTTATCGCTGTCAGTCACTGTCGCTGTCACTGTCATCACTGTCGCTGTTGCTGCCGCTGTCACTGTCTTCACCTTTGCTGTTGCTGTCATTGCCATTGTCACTGTTTATGTCACTGTCACTGCCACTGTCACTGTCGCTGTCGCTGAAGCTGTCACTGTTGCTGAAACGGTCGCTGTCACTGTCATCACTGTCACTGTCACTCTGACTGTCATTGTCACTGTCACTGTCACAGTCACTATCACCGTGAATGTTGTTGTCACTGTCACTGCTACTGTCACTGTCACTGTCGTCACTGTCACTGTGACTGTCACTGTCGCAGACACTGTCACTGTTGCTGAACCTGTTGCTATCGCTGTCATCACTGTCACTGTGAATGTTGTTGTCTCAGTCACTATTGCTGAGACTGTCAATGTCACTGATGTTGTCACTGTCACTATCGCTGTCACTGTCGCTGTCACTGAAACTGTTGCTGTCAGTATCATTGTCACTGACGTGGAAAGTCATCACCATCACTGTCAAGGTCAGTGTCTTCACCATTGCTGTCGCTGTTGCCATCATTGTTGCTGTTGCTGTCACTGTCACTTTCGCTGAACTTGTTGCTGTTGCTGTCGTCATGTCACTATCGTCACTGTCGCTGTCACTGTAACTGTTGCTGTCAGTGTCATCACTGTCGCTGTCACTGTCACTTTCGCTGTCACTGTTACTGTCATTGTCACTGTTATTTTCACTGTGACTGTCGCTGCCACTGTCGCTGTCACTGTGACTGTCGCTGTCACTGTGACTGTCGCTGTCACTGCCATCACTTTCGCTGTCACTGTCACTGTTACTGTCACGATCGATACCACTGTCACTGCCATTGTCACTTTTGCTGTTGCTGTCACTGTCACTGAAACTGTCACTGTTGCTGTCACTGTCATCACTGTCACCATCATTGTGGATGTCACTGTTGCTGTCACTGTCGCTGAAGCTGTCATTGTTGCTGTCACTGTCACAGTCACTGTAGCTGTCACTGCTGCATCATTGTCACTGTCACTGTCGCTGTTGCTGAAACTGTCACTGTTGTCACTGTCATTGTCACTGTTGCTGTCACTGTTGCTGTCACTGTTGTCTGCTGAAACTGACGCTGTCACTGTCATCACTATCACTATCAGTGTCACTGTCACTGTCCTCACTGTCACTGTTGCTGAAGCTGTCACTGTTGCTGTCAAGCTCACTGTGACTGTCACTGTCTCTTGCTGAAACTGTCGCCGTCATTGTTGTCTCTGCCACAGTCACTGTTATTGTCGCTATTGCTGAAACTGTCATTGTCACTGTCATCGCTGTCACTGTTGCTGTCGCTGTTGCTGAAACTGTCACTGTTGCTGTCGCTGTTGCTGAAACTGTCACTGTTGCTGTCACTCTTACTGAAACTATCACTGTCATTGTCGCTGCCACTGTTAGTGAAACTGTCGCAGTTACTGTCACTGTCACAGAAAGTGTCACTGTCGCTGAAGCTGTCACTGAAGCTGTCACTGTTGCTGAAACTGTCGCTGTCACTGCCATCACTTTCCCTGCCACCGTCATTGTCACTTTCGCTATTGCTGTGACTGTCACTGTCCTTGAAACTCACTGTTGCTGAAACTGTTGCTGTCATTGTCATCACTGTCACTGTCACTGCCACTATCACTATCACTGTCATTGTGGATGTCACTTTTGCTGTCACTATCACTGTCACTTTCGCTGTTGCTATGACTGTCACTGTCGCTGAAACTGTCACTGTTACTGAAACTGTTGCTGTCACTGTCATCACTGTCACTGTCACTGCCACTATCACTGTCACCATCATTGCGGATGTCACTTTTGGTGTCAGTCACTGTCGCTGTAGCTGTCACTGCTGCATCATTGTCACTGTCACTGCTGCTGTCACTGTCGCTGTTGCTGAAACTGTCATTTCGCTGAAACTGTTGTCTGCTGAAACTGTCGCTGTCACTATCATCACTATCACTACCAGTGTCACTGTCACTGTCCTCACTGTCACTGTTGCTGTCAAGGTCACTGTGACTGTCACTGTCTCTGTTGCTGAAACTGTCACTGCGCTGTTGTCACTGCCACAGTCACTGTTATTGTCGCTGTTGCTGAAACTGTCATTGTCACTGTCATCACTGTCACTGTTGCTGAAACTGTCACTGTAACTGAAACTATCACTGTCACTGTCTGCTGTCACTGTCACTGAGACTGTCACTGTTGCTGTCAATGTTACGGAAACTGTCGCAGTCACTGTCTCTGTCACTGTTGCTATCACTGTCAGTGTCACTGTCACTGTTACCATCACTGTTGCTGTCACTGTCATTGTACCTGTCACCTTCACTGTCGCTGTCATTATCACTGTCGCTGTTGCTATCACTGTCGCTGTCACTGTCGCCATCAATGTCACCATCACTGTCGCTGTTGTCGCTGTCGTTGTGGCTGTCGTTGTCGCTGTTGCTGTCAGTGTCGCTGTCACTCTGTGTTACTGTCGCTGCAACTGTCTCTGTCATTGTTGCTGTCACTATTACTTTCATTGTCAATGTGATTGTCACTGTCGCTGTTGCTTTCACTGTCGCTGTTGCTGTCACTGTTGTCATCTCCGTCACTGTTGCTATTGCTGTCACTGTCGCTCGCACTCTGTGTCACTGTCGCTGTCATTGTCACTGTCACTGTCTCTGTCACTGTTCCTGTCACTGTCCCTGTCACTGTTACTGTTGCTGTCGTTGTCACTGTCACTGTCAGTGTCGCCAACACTGTCACGTGTGCACATTATTAATTGTTCCTTTTTCATCTAAACAATGTAGTTTCAATTAAAGGTGTATTGTTAAATGCTGAAAGTATTTAATATGATTGTTTTCCAGTGAAGTATCAATTTCCTATCTTTAATATATAATTCATTACAGCTCAATCTGTTCTCTGTTTTGAAAGGATTAAAGTATCGACTTAAGCTTCATTTTATCAGGATAATATTTATGGTGTTTTGCTATCAAATGTACATTCATTCTCCTCTCCCCAAACATCCCACCTCCCACACTCAATGCCAAACTCATGCACACTTTTCATTATGTTCTTGATCAGGTATTGTTCATGTAAATCCTCCCCATATATTTTATGAGTGCCTTGCGTCTAAAGGAACAGATGGTGTCCTGTTCTGTCCTCTGAAGCGATTTGCAACCTACATTCCATCACTTGATGCTGACAGATAACTGAGTTATACAGCACACGACCATCTGGTGTATGACACATCTTATGTCTTCCAGACAATACTCCATCAAACCTTCTCAGGGGAGAGGTTAGTCTCCAAGGCGACGGCAGCATGTGCAGCTCCAGGCCTCATTCAGGCACAAGCCTCCTCGCTCCTTCCCTTTTCTTCCCTTGCCATTGTTGTCGGTAGGTTCTTAGCTGCATTGGCTACTCAGCTGCTGACAATATCCCCAAAGGTTTTGTCCTTGGTCCAGTTACCATTGTCTGGAAAGTTTACTCCATTATTTGTACTTTCAATATCCAATGGCCGCCTGAAGCATCTGCTCCGGCTTGACGCAGCAAGTTCACTTTAGCTCTTGGGCCTTGATACACTTGCTCACTGACATGCTTCAGTGAGTAGGCTGAATGACTCTGTTTGTGGCAGGGTTCAATCTTTCTTTTTTTTTAATGGCCGGGCTTTGTTGATATTATTTCTGCTTCTGTGTCACTCGTTAAAGGTACAGGAAGGACGTTTTATCCAAACTCTATGGCTTCAGGGTTCCCTTAATGCCTCCAGTCGCAGAAAAAAAATCAGATGCATTTTCCATCCGCGGTTCTGGGTCCCTGACTGCCAGTGACAGATACATCGACCTCTGCTACTTTCATCCTTCTGCTTCTCTTTCTCCTTCCCTCTATCAGTCCTTATAAACTCGGCATTGCCTCCCACTCAAAGAAAGAACAGACTGCATCAGTGAAGGAGCTGTGACACATTATGGGCTTTGGGGGTTAACAACATCAGGCACACTTCCCAGCCGCACAGTCAACTAAATAATCCGTGTTCATCAGAGAGTGGGAGCCAGATGGAAAAGTGTAGGCAGGAAACAGGGAATGCATTTTCAGCAAAATTAACAGAACGTCCCCCCCTTTCCCCCTTGCACTCTCCTAGGTTCCTCCACAGCCTTAACTCACTCCAGCAAACAATAAATGAAGGGTTGAAAATCTGATGTTTGCCCTCTCCAGTCCTTGCCCCCTCTCCTTCAGCTGAAGATACCAGAGAACGTAAGGTTCTCCTGGCCCCCTCAGGCTGAAACCCAGCCAAATGAAAGCGACAGTGTCAATGTGCACGTGGGCTGTTTCACCATGGGACATATCATCACCAAATCTGTCCATGGTGTCACCCAACAGGCCCATTTTCCTGCAAGATCTATACATAGCAACCAGGAGCTAAGAACTTGGTCCGTTTTTACTTCTTCTTTGATGCGTGGCATTGAGGCCAGAGTACCAATACCCGAGATCCCCAAATTCTGTCAGCTCAGAGTGTGCTGATCCACATAAGTTAACAGTACAGTATTCAGCACTAATATACAATGAAAGGACATAGATCCACCCATTTCAAAGGAGAGGTGGTGGCACAGTAGTATTGTCACTGGCTTTGTAACATAGCAGTCTAGGCTACTGCTGTGGGATATGGGTTCAAGTCCCACCCTGGTAGATGATGGAATTTTATTTCAATTAATAAATGTGGAGTTGGAAATTAGTCTCAGTAATGGTGACCATGAAGCTGTCACCAGATTGTTGTAAAAACCTTTCTGGATTATTGCCCTTTAAGGAAGAAATTATCTGGTCTGGTCTACATATGACTCGAGAGCCACAGAAATGTGGCTGACTCAAAACAGCTCTCTAGCAAACAGGGCAATTAGGGATGGGTGACAAACGTTACCCTTGCCAGTGACGCTAAGCAATATGAGAGTTGTCACTTAAATCTTTTTCCCAGCTTTTGCACTTGTTAATTAAATGATATGATGGGTCAGACATACCTTCACTTTGAACAACCCCTGGAATACACCCCTTCTTCAAACATCACTATGATATCATGATCAGAACCCACAATCTTCTGACCCCGAGCTGCAACCTAACTTTTCATTTGATTTATTATTGTCACATCGAATCATAGAATCTACAGTGCAGAAGGAGGCCATTCAGCCCATCGAGCCTGCACCGACAACCATCCCACCCAGGCCCTATCCTCATAACCCCATATAATATTCTGATAATCCCCCTGACATTGAGGGGTAATTTAGCACCGCCAATCAACCTAACCCATGCATCTTTGGACTGTGAGAGGAAACCGGAGCACCTGGAGGAAACCCATACAGACATGGGGAGAATGTGCAAACTCCACACAGACAGTCACCCGAGGCTGGAATTGAACCTGGCTTCCTGGCGCTGCGAGGCAGCAGTGCTAACCACTGTGCCACCGTGCTGCCCTGTATCACATGTATTGATATACAATGAAAAGTATTGTTTCTTGCACGCTACACAGACAAAGCATATCATTCATAGAGTACATAGGATGAAGGAAAGGACAGGGTACAGAATATAGTGTTACAGTCCTAGCTGGCGTGTAGAGAAAGATTAACTTAATGCAAGGTAGATTCATTCAAAAGTCTAATGACAGCAGAAAAGATGCTGTTCTTGAGTTGGTTGGTAAGTGATCTCTGACTTTGTATCTTTTTCCTGAAGGGAGAAGGTGGAAGAGAGAACGTCTGGGGTACCTGGGGTCCTAATTTTGCTGGCTGCTTTTCCGAAGCACACCTGATACTTCAATACTATCAGCTTTCCAGTAGAGGTTACAACTGAGACAGACAGTCCAGGGAAAAATAGATTCCAAAAGACAGAATGTGAAGGTGTTAGCGGTGTATAAAATCATCCTGAGTTGTGGAACAAAACAGGCGCTAGCAGATGAATCAATCTTTCTACTCAACTCCAGTCCTCTTCCCCATTGATTTGGCCTTCTGTGTTACTAAGCATTTTGACCCCAGTCCGTTTGGGAGACATAAAACATATCGCTGTGCGTGTTTAGTATTTTATACCATTGCACAGAGGCCTGAATTCTCCCGCCTTGCATGTCCAACCCTGCCAGCACACAGCCAAATCTCCATTCACATCAGCGAGACTACAGAATCCCAACCATGGGTGAGACTGGAGAATCCCAGCCAGGGAGAAGCTATATTGACTGGATTAAATGAATCATAGAATCCCCACGGTGCAGTTGGAGGCCATTCAGTCCATCAGGTGTGCATCGACTTTCTGACAGAACATTCCACCCAAGCCTTATCCTAATAGTCCCATGTATTTGCCCTGCTAATCTACCTAACTTGGGACATTAAGGAACAATTTACCATGGCCAATCAACGTAACCTACACATCATTGGATTGTGGGAGGAAACCCACATAGATACGGGGAGAATGTGTAAACTCCACAGAGACAGTCACCCGAGGATGGAATTGAACCCGGGTCCCTGGTGCTATGAGGCAGCTGTGCTAACCACTGTGCCACCGTACCACCCCAAATGAATCTGATCAGTGTTGCTCTGTATTTTGGAACAAAATAATTCAACCCAAATCCCACCTTGTCCAGTGTTAGACCCACCCTCAGAATGGGGCACCGTTGAAATAGAGGCAATCCAGGTTGCAGTGGAGAATTGCTATTACATCTGCAGACCCATCTACCACAAAAATAGCAAGTAATGCACATCAACTCCCTGGAAAATAAGATAGGCAGACTCCTCACTGGAATAATTGGTGCCACTGAACCCAAGAAAATTTCTACTGTAGATCTGAGCTCTGATGTGGAAGTCATGGGAGGGTATCCCAGGGAGAAAGGACAAGGAGAATGAGCAGGGAACACTAACACAGAAGCAAGAGATACAGAGAGGGAGCGCACAGAATGTGGGCTGGCACAAGGTCCACTTGTGACCTCCACTCATTCAGAACCTGAGTCTGCAAAGAGTAAACTGAGAGTTTTCTGGCTAATTTGCCTCAGATGTACCGGTTGGGGATGGAATCGATTAGCAAGTGTAATCCGACAATCTCGTTCTGGGTAATATTATACACTCGCAATTGGTGCCTCAGAAGATTGCTGTGTACCTTGTAAAATTAACCAGATCAAATCTGTTAAATATCACCGGTTTAGTAAAAACAGCAGGTGAACACAATTCAGTATGCTTATCAAAAGGAACCACAGTATTTGAAAATCTTCAGCTATTTCCTCTCTGTGTCGCTGGCAAATTAAGATAAAGTTTTGCAGGTTAGCTAAACATTTTCATAGAAGCCCTGAATGCCTGAACTATCTGAAGCATTTACCTTAAAATGAGCCTAAGCATCAGGTAATTCACTCCACTTACTCTTAATGTACTGTACACTTATGTCAACACAGCCTCCGCATACTATGAACACTTCTTTATAGCTCTTTAGAATTGCATTAATTGCATTTTAATGAACCGGTTTCATTTAAACTCCTTCTGTTATTCTTGGCTGCTGGTCGGCTGTCCCTCAGGGAACAAATGTATCGGCCCATCTGCTGGCTGAGATTATGGAGCGTGAGCACTGTACGATTACCATCAAAGTGCCTCACAGCAGCTACACTCCGCAGTTGGCCACTCTACAGCAATCATTTACTCCATCCTATTTTCATATGTACCTCAGCCAGAGGTGGAGCTTCTGTCAGAGCTTCACATACAGTTCCAGTCAGGTTAGCCTTAGAGTCACAGAGGTTTACAGCATGGAAACAGGCCCTTCTGCCCAACTTGTGCATGCCACCCTTTTTTTTAACCACTATGCTAGTCCCAATTGCCCACATTTGGCCCATAACCATCTACAGCCATCTTACCCATGTAACTGTCGAGATACTTTTTAAAAGACAAAATTATACCCACTTTTACTCCTACCTCTTGCAGCTTGTTCCAGACACTTGCCACCCTCTGTTTAAAAAAATTCTGGACTCTTTTGTATCTCTCCCCTGTCACCTTAAACCTATGCCCTCTAGTTTTAGATCCCCCTACCTTTGGGAAAGTATATTGACTATCTACCTTACCTATATCCCTCATTGTTTTATAGACCTTAATTTTATTTTAATTTTAGTCGGGTTCTTATCTTCTTAAATCATCCGTCCCTCAAAGATAATGAGGAGAGTGGTACAAAGCTAGGGTTCAAAGACAGGAAGTATCATCTATTTCTGGGATTTTGAAAAAAAAACACAACTCATAAAACATTGAGGTTTTTGTTTTCTTGTCAGGTTGTTGGCTGTAACTCAGCGGATGTGGTACTCTGATCTCTCCCTCAGAAAGCTGTGCGTTTGAAAGTCACTCCAGAAATTTGAACACATAACTGAGGCGAACATATCAGCACAGCGCTGAGGGAGTGCTGCCCTGTTCGGAGGTGCTGTCCTTCAAATGAGATGTCCTCTGAGGGGGGTAAAACAGATCCCCACAGCACTATTTTACAGAGCAGCTCTCCCCTGAGAGTCCTGGTCTATGTTTATCCCTCACCCAATATCACTGAAATGTCTGACCATCATCACTTTCTTTTTATTAGTGTCACAAGCAAGCTTACGTTAATACTGCCGTGAAATTACTGTGAAAATCCCTTAGTCGCCACACTCCGGCGCCTGTTTGGGTGCACTGAGGGAGAATTTAGCTGGCCAATGCATCTAACCAGCACGTCTTTCGGGCTGTGGGAGGAAACTGGAGCACCGAGAGGAAACCCACACAGACACAGGGAGAACATGTAGATTCTACAGACACAGTGACCGAAGCTGGGAATCGAACCCGGGTCCCTGGAGTTGCTGTTTGTGGGAGCTTGCTGTGCACAAAATTAGCTGCCACATTTCCTACATTACAACAGTGACTACAGTTTAAAAACACCTTGAGCTCATGGAAGTTGCTGTATAAATGAAGTCTCTCTTCCTTCTTGATCGATTCCAATACCCATTTCATAAAAGTAACTGAGATGTACCAGCATTAAAGACACAGGGCAGAATTTTACTGGCACATCTGCTCAAAGTTCGCATGATCCCACCCGAGTCCAATGGAAAATGCCGTTCTCCGAGCCTTGCTCCCCCACAGAATTGGGGCAGGAGTTCCAGCCATGAGGTTAGATATTACCCAAACACTTGGTGAGAAGGGTGAAATTGAGACTGCTTGAAACCAAATAAAATCCAATGACTCTGTTTGACAGAATCCAGTCTGGGCATGAGGTTCAGCTCTGCACCAATCACTGATAATAAGCCTTGTGTGTTTCAAGCACTTCTGCAGCTGTTATAGAAGAGGTAGATCATTGTATTGGCACGATACAGCTGGTTGGTGCTTTCTGGAAAATGCACTGTGATGGTGTTTATGCTTTTAAAAGAGCAACATTATTTAATTTGTGCCCGAGAAGAGCAAAGTACTGACAGGCACGAAGTAAACAAATTGAAATAACTCCAGGATTGGGTCAAATTCTGTGCTGGAATATGAATTACTTTTACTTAATGACTACCTTAGGACAACAGTTTATCTTAATTATATGTTAAACATGTGCATTTCATTGCAAACTCTTTTCTGTCATCAAGCTCTGCCTTTTAGGACAGACTGTATAGGGACTAACTATTTAATGACAACTAAATCTATATTAATGAATGAAACTGGGGGAGACAGTCACAGTTATTGCTCCAAAGGAAGTGAGTGAAATAGTGGCATACTCTGGTGGACTAACAGTGATATGGGCTGATTTCTTTTCCCAAATCCTTCCCCACTCCATTCCGCCTCATAGGAAGATAGGAATTAGGAGCAGAAGTAGGCAAATTCAGCCCTTCGAGCGCTCTCTGCCATTCAATCAGATCATGACTGATCTCTCCTACGTCTCATATTCACCTCCCCACCTGTTCCCCATATCCTTCTTTCCCTATTTTATTATTAGCAATATATCTATCTCCTTCTTGAAACTGTTCAATAATTCAGACTCCACCATGCTATGGGGCAGTGAGTTCCACAAATTCACCACCCTCTGTGCGAAGTAGTTCCTCTTCATCTCAGGTTTAAATGTACTGCCTCACCAGAAGAGGAGACATTTGGTCTACATTTTCTTTATCACTCCCTTTTAAAATTGTATATCCCTCGATCAGATCCCCTCTCATCCTTCTAAACTCCAGCGAGTATAAGCCCAAACTGTGTAATCGTTCCTCATACGTCAACCCTTTCATCCCTGGAATCAGTCAGGTGAAAACAAAAGAGAAGATGCTGGAAAATCTCAGCAGGTCTGACAGCATCTTTCAAAGGGTCATCTGGACTCAAAACCTCAGCTCTTTTCCCTCTTTACAAATGATGCCAGACCTGCTGAGATTTTCCAGCATCTTCACTTTTGGTTTAAGATTCCAGCATCTGCAGCAATTTGCTTTTATTAGACTGGTGAACATCCTCCGAACATTGCCACCACATCCTTCCTCAAATAAGGAGACCAAAACTGGACAATACTGGAGATGTGATCTCACCAACACTCTGTACAATTGCAATAACACTTTTCCACTTTTGTACTCCAGTCCCTTTGTAGCAAATGCCCACATCCCATTTGTCTTTTGTTATGACATGCTGCACCTCCATACTGACTTCCTGCGATTCATGAATACAGGCACCCGTACGTGCAGGCTTCTCTAATGTACGTGGACCAGGTGATCTCCAAATGCTGGCCACCTTTTGGGCCAGATGTAGGAAGTCCAAATGGGGCATGGTGGTCAATCTGCGCAGCAGGCCTCACAGCAACTACAGCTTCTCAATAACAGTACCTTCTGGCTGATGTCTGACTTCCACCTTCCAGCACAAGTGTTCCAACAGATGGCACCTTGAAGCCACTCAGCTCCTTTGAATAGAGTTGGGCACACAGCCTAAGGCCCACTTTCTTCCTGAGCACTCTTCCACTTGAATCTGCCCGGGCAATCTGGACAAAGAGAAGGGCATTCCACTCACATTGCTCCCATTTGTATGGAAGGACCCTGAATGTGAGTGGATGGAGCAATCTTCCTTCTTTTCACCCTCTGCTTTAGGACCAGGAAACTGTGAGTTCTCCAGGGCTGGACACGGAAGAGGAAAACGGCCTCAAATGATTGCTGAAGAAGTGAGCTCCGAAGCTCAGCTGGGCCATCATGCGATACAATCAGCAGACTTCCAAAGATGGGGAAGAAAACTAGAGGACAAGTCAAGTCAGAAAATTCTGTCTCTAGAACAACCAATGGCTGGTTCATGGGACTGGGCCACCTTTCTATCTGCTTGCGCTGATTATGAGCCTGAAATTGCCCAGGGAACAAAGGAAAGGGCAGAATCTTTTTGTTTACCACCCCAGAGGGGGCCTGGGTATCTGGGATTATGCTGTATCACTGGCAGTGTTTGGCAAGGAGCTCCCTGTTACTGACTGTACAGACCATTGACTCCGCCACAATGACTTCACTTCAATCTTCAGGGTGGGCAGGAGTGGAGGGTGGACCCTACCTGTAGAGACAAGCAAAAGATTGAGGAGCAAACAGGCACCTCAAACAGAGGCAGCGTGAAGACTTTTATCACAGGCCGGAATTCACCAAACTTGCCCATGGCTGTAACTCTCCAACCTCACCCACAGCTGTAATTCTCCAACCTCACCGACACCTGAAATTCTCCAACATCGCCCACAGCTGTAATTCTCCAACCTCGCCCACAGCTGTAATTCTCCAACCTCACCGACACCTGAAATTCTCCAACATCGCCCACAGCTGTAATTCTCCAACCTCGCCCACAGCTGTAATTCTACATCCTCGCCCACAGCTGTAATTCACCAACCTCACCCACAGCTGTAATTCTCCAATCTCGCCCACAGCTGTGATTCTCCAACCTCACCCACAGCTGTGATTCTCCAACCTCACCCACAGCTGTAATTCTCCAATCTCGCCCACAGCTGTGATTCTCCAACCTCGCCCACAGCTGTGATTCGCCAACCTCACCCACAGCTGTGATTCTCCAACCTCACCCACAGCTGTAATTCTCCAACCTCACCCAGAGCTGCAATTCTACATCCTCACCCACAGCTGAGATTCTCCAACCTCGCCCGCAGCTGTAATTCTCCAACCTCACCCACAGCTGTAATTCTCCAACCTCACCCACAGCTGCAATTCTACATCCTCACCCACAGCTGTAATTCACCAACCTCGCCCACAACTGTAATTCACCAACCTCGCCCACAGCTCTCAATCTGCAACCTCGCCAACAGCTGTAATTCTCCAATCTCGCCCACAGCAGTAACGCTCCAACCTCGCTGAAGACTGTAATTCTCCAACCTCGCCCACATTTGTAATTCTCCAACCTCACCCGTGGCTGAAATTCTCCAACCTCACCCACAGCTGAAACTCTCCAACCTCGTCCACAGTTGTAATTCTCCAACCTCACCCACAACTGTAATTCTCCAACCTCACCCACAGCTGAAACTCGCCAACCTCGTCCACAGCTGTAATTCTCCAACCTCACCCACAGCTGTAATTCTCCAACCTCACCCACAGCTGTAATTCTCCAACCTCGCCCATGGCTGTAATTCTCCAACCTCACCCACAGCTGTAATTCTCCAACCTCACCCACAGCTGTAATTCTCCAACCTCACCCACAGCTGTAATCCTCCAACCTCGCCCACAGCTGTAATTCTCCAACCTCGCCCACAGCTGTAATTCTCCAACCTCACCCACAGCTGTAATTCTCCAACCTCGCCCACAGCTGTAATTCTCCAACCTCGCCCACAGCTGTAATTCTCCAACCTCACCCACACCTGAAATTCTCCAACCTCACCCACAGCTCTAATTCTCCAACGTCGCTCACAGCTGTAATCATCCAACCTCGCCAACAGCTGTAATTCTCCAACCTCACCCACAGCTGGATATCTCCAACCTCACCCAAAGCTGTAATTCGCCAACGTCACCCACAGCTGTAATTCTCCAACCTCACCCACAGCTGTAATTCTACAACCTCACCCACAGCTGTAATTCACCAACCTCACCCACAGCTGTAATTCTCCAACCTCACCCACAGCTGTAATTCTACAACCTCACCCACAGCTGTAATTCACCAACCTCACCCACAGCTGTAATTCGCCAACCTCGCCCACAGCTGTAATTCTACATCCTCGCCCACAGCTGTAATTCTCCAACCTCACCCACAGCTGTAATTCTCCAACCTCACCCACAGCTGTAATTCTACATCCTCACCCACAGCTGTAATTCACCAACCTCGCCCACAACTGTAATTCACCAACCTCGCCCACAGCTCTCCATCTGCAACCTCGCCCACAGCTGTAATTCTCCAACCTCGCCCACAGCTGTAATTCTCCAACCTCACCCACAGCAGTAATTCTCCAACCTCACCCACAGCTGTAATTCTCCATCCTCACCCACAGCTGTAATTCTACATCCTCACCCACAGCTGTAATTCACCAACCTCGCCCACAACTGTAATTCACCAACCTCGCCCACAGCTCTCCATCTGCAACCTCGCCCACAGCTGTAATTCACCAACCTCGCCCACAGCTGTAATTCTCCAACCTCACCCACAGCTGTAATTCACCAACCTCGCCCACAGCTCTCAATCTGCAACCTCGCCCACAGCTGTAATTCTACAAAGTCACCCACAGCTGTAATTCTCCAACCTCACCCACAGCTGTAATTCTACATCCTCACCCACAGCTGTAATTCTCCAACCTCACCCATAGTTGTAATTCACCAACCTCACCCACAGCTGTAATTGTCCAACCTCGCCCACAGCTGTAATTCTCCAACCTCACCCACAGCTGTAATTCTCCAACCTCACCCACAGCTGTAATTCTCCAACCTCACCCACAGCTGTAATTCTCCAACCTCACCCACAGCTGTAATTCTCCAACCTCACCCACAGCTGTAATTGTCCAACCTCACCCACAGCTGTAATTCTCCAACCTCACCCACAGCTGTAATTGTCCAACCTCACCCACAGCTGTAATTGTCCAACCTCGCCCACAGCTGAAACTCTCCAACCTCGTCCACAGCTGAAACTCTCCAACCTCGCCCATGGCTGTAATTCTCCAACCTCGCCCACAGCTGCGATTCTCCAACCTCGCCAACAGCTGTAATTCTCCAATCTCGCCCACAGCAGTAACGCTCCAACCTCGCTGAAGACTGTAATTCTCCAACCTCGCCCACATTTGTAATTCTCCAACCTCACCCGTGGCTGAAATTCTCCAACCTCACCCACAGCTGAAACTCTCCAACCTCGTCCACAGCTGTAATTCTCTAACCTCGCCCACAGCTGTAATTCACCAACCTCACCCACAGCTGTAATTCACCAACCTCACCCACAGCTGTAATTCTCCAACCTCACCCACAGCAGTAATTCTCCAACCTCACTCACAGCTGTAATTCTCCAGCCTCACCCACAGCTGTAATTCTACATCCTCGCCCACAGCTGGAATTCTCCAACCTCACCCACAGCTGTAATTCTCCAACCTCGCCCACAGCTGTAATTCTCCAACCTCACCCACAGCTGTAATTCTCCAAACTCACCCACAGCTGTAATTCTCCAAACTCACCCACAGCTGAAACTCGCGAACCTCGTCCACAGCTGTAATTCTCCAACATCGCCCATGGCTGTAATTCTCCAACCTCGCCCACAGCTGTAATTCTCCAACCTCACCCACAGCTGTAATTCTCCAACCTCACCCAGAGCTGTAATCCTCCAACCTCGCCCACAGCTGTAATTCTCCAACCTCGCCCACAGCTGTGATTCAACAACCTCACCCACAGCTGTAAGTCTCCAGCCTCGCCCATGGCTGTAATTCTCCAACCTCGCCCACATTTGTAATTCTCCAACCTCACCCACACCTGAAATTCTCCAACCTCACCCACAGCTATAATTCTCCAACGTCGCTCACAGCTGTAATCATCCAACCTCGCCAACAGCTGTAATTCTCCAACCTCGCCCACAGCTGGAATTCTCCAACCTCACCCACAGCTGTAATTCTCCAACCTAGCCAACAGCAGTAATTCTCCAAACTCGCCCATGGCTGTAATTCTCCAACCTCACCCACAGCTGTAATTCTCCAACCTCGCCCACAGCTGCAATTCTCCAACCTCGCCCACAGCTGCAATACTCCAACCTCACCCACAGCTGTAATTCTCCAACCTCACCCACAGCTGTAATTCTCCAACCTCGCCCACACCTGCAATTCTCCAACCTCGCCCACAGCTGCAATTCTCCAACCTCGCCCACAGCTGCAATTCTCCAACCTCGCCCACAGCTGTAATTCACCAACCTCGCCCACAGCTGTAATTCTCCAACCTCACCCACAGCTGTAATTCTCCAACCTCACTCACAGCTGTAATTCTCCAGCCTCACCCACAGCTGCAATTCTACATCCTCGCCCACAGCTGTAATTCTCCAACCTCACCCACAGCTGTAATTCTCCAACCTCACCCACAGCTGTAATTCTCCAACCTCACCCACAACTGTAATTCTCCAACCTCACCCACAGCTGAAACTCTCCAACCTCGTCCACAGCTGTAATTCTCCAACCTCGCCCACAGCTGTAATTCTCCAAGCTCACCCACAGCTGTAATTCTCCAACATCGCCCATGGCTGTAATTCTCCAACATCGCCCACAGCTGTAATTCTCCAACCTCACCCACAGCTGTAATTCTCCAACCTCGCCCATGGCTGTAATTCTCCAACCTCACCCACATTTGTAATTCTCCAACCTCGCCCACACCTGAAATTCTCCAACCTCACCCACAGCTCTAATTCTCCAACCTCACCCACACCTGTAATCCTCCAACCTCGCCAACAGCTGTAATTCTCCAACCTCACCCACAGCTGAAATTCTCCAATCTCACCCACAGCTGTAATTCTCCATCCACACCCACAGCTGTAATTCTCCAACCTCGCCCACAGCTGTAATTCTCCAACCTCGCCCACAGCTGTAATTCTCCAACCTCGCCCACAGCTGTAAATCTCCAACCTCGCCCACAGCTGTAATTCTCCAACCTCGCCCACAGCTGTAATTCTCCAACCTCGCCCACAGCTCTCAATCTGCAACCTCGCCCACAGCTGTAATTCTCCAAACTCACCCACAGCTTTAATTCTCCAACCTCACCCACAGCTGTAATTCTCCAACCTCACCCACGGCTGTAATTCTCCAACGTCACCCACGGCTGAAATTCTCCAACCTCGCCCACAGCTGTAATTCTACATCCTCGCCCACAGCTGTAAATCTCCAATCTCACCCATAGCATTAATTCTCCAACCTCGCCCACAGCTGTAATTCGCCAACCCCACCCACAGCTGAAATTCTCCAACGTCGCCCAGGGCTGTAATTCACCAACCTCTCCCACAGCTGTAATTCTACATTCTCGCCCACAGCTGTAACTCTCCAACCTGACCCACATCTGTAATTCTACAACCTCACCCACAGCTGTAATTCTCCAACCTCACCCACAACTGTAATTCTCCAACCCCGCCCGCATCTGTAATTCTACAACCTCACCCACAGCTGTAATTCTCCAACCTCGCCCACAGCTGTAATTCTCCATCCCCACCAGCATCTGTAATTCTACAACCTCACCCACAGCTGTAATTCTCCAACCTCACCCACAACTGTAATTCTCCAACCTTACCCACAACTGTAATTCTCCAACTCCGCCCGCATCTGTAATTCTACAACCTCACCCACAGCTGTAATTCTCCAACCTCGCCCACAGCTGTAATTCTCCAACCTCGCCCACAGCTGTAATTCTCCAACCTCGCCCACAGCTGTTATCCTCCAACCTCGCCCATGGCTGTAATCCTCCAACCTCGCCCACAGCTGTAATCCTCCAACCTCGCCCACAGCTGTAATTCTCCAACCTCACCCACAGCAGTAATTCTCCAACCTCACCCACAGCTGTAATTCTCCAACCCCACCCACAGCTGTAATTCTCCACCCTCAACCACAGCTGTAATTCTCCAACCTCAACCACAGCTGTAATACTCCAACCTCACCCACAGCTGTAATTCTCCAACCTCACCCACAGCTGAAATTCTCCAACCTCACCCACAGCTGTAATTCACCAACCTCACCCACAGCTGTAATTCTCCAACCTCGCCCACAGCTGCAATTCTCCAACCTCGCCCACAGGTGTAATTCTCCAAACTCACCCACAGCTGTAATTCTCCAACCTCGCCCACAGCTGCAAATCTCCAACCTCGCCCACAGCTGTAATTCTCCAACCTCACCCACGGCTGAAATTCTCCAATCTCACCCACAGCTGTAATTCTCCAACCTCACCGACAGCTGTATTTCTCCAACCTCACTCACAGCTAAAATTCTCCAACATCGCCCACAGCTGTAATTCTCCAACCTCACCCACAGCTGAAATTCTCGAACCTCACCCATAGCTGTAATTCTCCAACCTCACCCACAGCTGTAACTCACCATCCTCACCCACAGCTGTAATACTCCAAATTTGCCAACAGCTGTGATTCTCCAACCTCACCCATGACTAATTCTCCAACCTCACCCACAGCTGTAATTCTCCAACCTCGCCCGTGGCTGTATTCCCCCAACATGACCCAAAGCTGTAATTCTCCAATCTCGCCCACAGCTGTAATTCTCCAACCTCGCCCGCAACTGTAATTCTCCAATCTCGCCCACAGCAGTAATTCTCCAACCTCACCCACAGCTGTAATTCTCCAACCTCACCCACAGCTGGAATTCTGAAACCTCGCCCACAGCTGTAATTCTCCAACCTCACCCACAGCTGTGATTCTCCAACCTCGCCCAAGGCTGTACTTCTCCAAATACGCCCACAGCTCTAATTCTCCAACCTCACCCACAGCAGTAACTCTCCAACCTCGTCCAAGACTGTAATTCTCCAACCTCACCCACATTTGTAATTCTCCAACCACACCCGTGGCTGTAATTCTCCAACCTCACCCACAACAGTAATTCTCCAACCTCGCCCACAGCTGGAATTCTCCAACCTCACCCACAACAGTAATTCTCCAACCTCGCCAACAACAGTAATTCTCCAACCTCGCCCACAACTGTAATTCTCCAACATCGCCCACAGCTGGAATTCTCCAACTTCGCCCAGAACAGTAATTCTCCAACCTCACCCACACCTGAAATTCTCCAACTCGCCCATAGCTGTAATTCTCCATCCTCACCCACAGCTGTAATTCTCCAACCGCCCCCACAGCTGTAACTCTCCATCCTCACCCACAGCTGTAATTCTCCAACTTTGCCAACAGCTGTAATGCTCCAACCTCACCCACAGGTGTAATTCACCAAACTCACCCACAGCTGTTATTCTCCAACCTCACCCACAGCTGTAATTCTCCAACATTGCCCATGGCTGTAATTCACCAACCTCACCCACAGCTGTAATTCTCCAACCACACCCACAGCTGTAATTCTCCAACCTCACACACAGCTGGAATTCACCAACCTCACCCACATCTGGAATTCTCCAACCTCGCCCACAGTTGTAATTCTCCAACCTCACCCACAGCTGTAATTCTCCAACCTCACCCACAGTTGTAATTCTCCAACCTCACCCACAGCTGTAATTCTCCAACCTAACCCACAGCCGTAATTCTCCAATCTCGCCCACTGCTGTAATTCTCCATCCTCGCCCACAGCTGTAATTCTCCAACCTCACCAACAGCTGTAATTCTCCAACCTCACCCAAAGCTGTAATTCTCCAACCTCACCCACAGCTGTAATTCTCCAACCTCACTCACAGCTGTAATTCTCCAACCTCGCCCGTGGCTGTAATTCTCCAACCTCACCCACAGCTGAAATTCTCCAACTCGCCCATAGCTGTAATTCTCCAACCTCACCCACAGCTGTAATTCTCCAAATTTGCCAACATCTGTGATTCTCCACCCTCACCCATGACTAATTCTCCAACCTCACACACAGCTGTAATTCTCCAACCTCGCCCGTGGCTGTATTCCCCCAACATGACCCAAAGCTGTAATTCTCCAATCTCGCCCACAGCGTAATTCTACAACCTCGCCCAAGGTTGTAACTCTCCAACCTAACCCACAGCTGTAATTCTCCAACATCACCCACAGCTGTAATTCTCCAACCTAACCCACAGCTGTAATTCTCCAACCTCGCCCACAGCTGTAATTCTCCAACCTCACCCACAGCTGTAATTCTCCAACCTCACCCACAGCTGTAATTCTCCAACCTCACCCACAGCTGTAATTCTCCAACCTCCCCCACAGCTGTAATTCTCCAACCTCACCCACAGCTGTAATTCTCCAACATCACCCACAGCTGTAATTCTCCAACATCACCCACAGCTGTAATTCTCCAACCTCGCCCACAGCTGTAATTCTCCAACCTCACCCACAGCAGTAATTCTCCAACATCACCCACAGCTGTAATTCTCCAACCTCACCCACAGCTGTAATTCTCCAAACTCACCCGTGGCTGTAATTCTCCAACCTCGCCCACAGCTGTAATTCTCCAACCTCACCCACAGCTGTAATTCTGCAACCTCGCCCGTGGCTGTAATTCTCCAACCTCACCCACAGCTGTAATGCTCCAACCTCGCACACAGCTGTAATTCTCCAACCTCCCCCACAGCTGTAATTCTCCAACCTCACCTACAGCTGTAATTCTCCAACCTCACCCACAGCTGTAATTCTCCAACCTCACCCACAGCTGTAATTCGCCAACCTCACCCACAGCTGTAATTCTCCAACCTAACCCACAGCTGTAATTCTCCAACATCACCCACAGCTGTACTTCTCCAACCTAACCCACAGCTGTAATTCTCCAACCTCGCCCACAGCTGTAATTCTCCAACCTCACCCACAGCTGTAATTCTCCAACTCGCCCATAGCTGTAAATCTCCATCCTCACCCACAGCTGTAATTCTCCAACCGCCCCCACAGCTGTAACTCTCCATCCACACCCACAGCTGTAATTCTCCAACTTTGCCAACAGCTGTAATTCTCCAACCTCACCCATGACTAATTCTCCAACCTCACCCACAGCTGTAATTCTCCAACCTCGCCCGTGGCTGTCATTCTCCAACCTCACCCACAGGTGTAATTCACCAAACTCACCCACAGCTGTACTTCTCCGACCTCACCCACAGCTGTAATTCTCCAACCTTGCCCATGGCTGTAATTCACCAACCTCACCCACAGCTCTCATTCTGCAACCTCGCCCGCATCTGTAATTCTCCATCCTCACCCACAGCTGTAATTCTCCAACCTCACCCATGGCTGTAATTCTCCAACCTCGCCCGCATCTGTAATTCTCCAACCTCGCCCGCAGCTGTAATTCTCCAATCTCGCCCACAGCTGTAATTCTCCAACCTCGCCCGCAGCTGAAATTCTCCAACTCGCCCATAGCTGTAATTCTCCAACCTCACCCACAGCTGTAACTCACCATCCTCACCCACAGCTGTAATTCTCCAAATTTGCCAACAGCTGTGATTCTCCAGCCTCACCCATGACTAATTCTCCAACCTCACACACAGCTGTAATTCTCCAACCTCGCCCGTGGCTGTATTCCCCCAACATGACCCAAAGATGTAATTCTCCAATCTCGCCCACAGCGTAATTCTACAACCTCGCCCAAGGTTGTAACTCTCCAACCTAACCCACAGCTGTAATTCTCCAACATCACCCACAGCTGTAATTCTCCAACCTAACCCACAGCTGTAATTCTCCAACCTCACCCACAGCTGTAATTCTCCAACATCACCCACAGCTGTAATTCTCCAACCTCACCCACAGCTGTAATTCTCCAACATCACCCAAAGCTGTAATTCTCCAATCTCGCCCACAGCGTAATTCTACAACCTCGCCCAAGGTTGTAACTCTCCAACCTAACCCACAGCTGTAATTCTCCAACATCACCCACAGCTGTAATTCTCCAACCTAACCCACAGCTGTAATTCTCCAACCTAACCCACAGCTGTAATTCTCCAACCTAACCCACAGCTGTAATTCTCCAACCTCACCCACAGCTGTAATTCTCCAACATCACCCACAGCTGTAATTCTCCAACCTCACCCACAGCTGTAATTCTGCAACCTCGCCCGTGGCTGTAATTCTCCAACCTCACCCACAGGTGTAATTCACCAACCTCACCCACAGCTGTAATGCTCCAACCTCGCACACAGCTGTAATTCTCCAACCTCCCCCACAGCTGTAATTCTCCAACGTCACCTACAGCTGTAATTCTCCAACCTCACCCACAGCTGTAATTCTCCAACCTCACCCACAGCTGTAATTCGCCAACCTCACCCACAGCTGTAATTCTCCAACCTCGCCCACAGCTGTAATTCTCCAACCTCACCCACAGCTGTAATTCTCCAACATCACCCACAGCTGTAATTCTCCAACCTAACCCACAGCTGTAATTCTCCAACCTCACCCACAGCTGTAATTCTCCAACCTCACCCACAGCTGTAATTCTCCAACCTCTCCCACAGCTGTAATTCTCCAACCTCACCCACAGCTGTAATTCTCCAACGTCGCCCACAGCTGTAATTCTCCAACCTAACCCACAGCTGTAATTCTCCAACCTCGCCCACAGCTGTAATTCTCCAACCTCGCCCACAGCTGTAATTCTCCAACCTCGCCCGCAACTGTAATTCTCCAATCTCGCCCACAGCAGTAATTCTCCAACCTCACCCACCGCTGTAATTCTCCAACCTCACCCACAGCTGGAATTCTGAAACCTCGCCCACAGCTGTAATTCTCCAACCTCACCCACAGCTGTGATTCTCCAACCTCGCCCAAGGCTGTACTTCTCCAAATACGCCCACAGCTCTAATTCTCCAACCTCACCCACAGCAGTAACTCTCCAACCTCGCCCAAGACTGTAATTCTCCAACCTCACCCACATTTGTAATTCTCCAACCACACCCGTGGCTGTAATTCTCCAACCTCACGCACAACAGTAATTCTCCAACCTCGCCCACAGCTGGAATTCTCCAACCTCACCCACAACAGTAATTCTCCAACCTCGCCCACAGCTGTAATTCTCCAACCTCACCCACAGCTGTAATTCTCCAACTCGCCCATAGCTGTAATTCTCCATCCTCACCCACAGCTGTAATTCTCCAACCGCCCCCACAGCTGTAACTCTCCATCCACACCCACAGCTGTAATTCTCCAACTTTGCCAACAGCTGTAATTCTCCAACCACACCCATGACTAATTCTCCAACCTCACCCACAGCTGTAATTCTCCAACCTCGCCCGTGGCTGTCATTCTCCAACCTCACCCACAGGTGTAATTCACCAAACTCACCCACAGCTGTACTTCTCCGACCTCACCCACAGCTGTAATTCTCCAACCTTGCCCATGGCTGTAATTCACCAACCTCACCCACAGCTCTCATTCTGCAACCTCGCCCGCATCTGTAATTCTCCATCCTCACCCACAGCTGTAATTCTCCAACCTCACCCATGGCTGTAATTCTCCAACCTCGCCCGCATCTGTAATTCTCCAACCTCGCCCACAGGTGTAATTCACCAAACTCACCCACAGCTGTACTTCTCCGACCTCACCCACAGCTGTAATTCTCCAACCTTGCCCATGGCTGTAATTCACCAACCTCACCCACAGCTCTCATTCTGCAACCTCGCCCGCATCTGTAATTCTCCATCCTCACCCACAGCTGTAATTCTCCAACCTCACCCATGGCTGTAATTCTCCAACCTCGCCCGCATCTGTAATTCTCCAACCTCGCCCACAGCTGTAATTCTCCAATCTCGCCCACAGCTGTAATTCTCCAACCTCGCCCGCAGCTGTAATTCTCCAATCTCGCCCACAGCAGTAATTCTCCAACCTCTCCCACAGCTGGAATTCTGAAACCTCGCCCACAACTGGAATTCTCCAACCTCACCCACAGCTCTAATTCTCCAACCTCACCCACCGCAGTAACTCTCCAACCTCGCCCAAGACTGTAATTCTCCAACCTCACCCACATTTGTAATTCTCCAACCACACCCGTGCCTGTAATTCTCCAACCTCACCCACAACAGTAACTCTCCAACCTCGCCCAAAGCTGTAATTCTCCAACATCGCCCACAGCTGGAATTCTCCAACCTCACCCACAACAGTAATTCCTCAACCTCGCCCACAACAGTAATTCTCCAACCTCGCCCACAGCTGGAATTCTCCAACATCGCCCACAGCTGGAATTCTCCAACATCACCCACAGCTGTAATTCTCCAACTTCACCCACAACAGTAATTCTCCAACCTCGCCCACAGCTGTAATTCTCCAACCTCACCCACAGCTGTAATTCAACAACCTCACCCACAGCTCTAATTCTCCAACTTCACCCACAACAGTAATTCTCCAACTCGCCCATAGCTGTAATTCTCCATCCTCACCCACAGCTGTAATTCTCCAACCGCCCCCACAGCTGTAACTCTCCATCCTCACCCACATCTGTAATTCTCCAACTTTGCCAACAGCTGTAATTCTCCAACCTCACCCATGACTAATTCTCCAACCTCACCCACAGCTGTAATTCTCCAACCTCGCCCGTGGCTGTCATTCTCCAACCTCACCCACAGGTGTAATTCACCAAACTCACCCACAGCTGTACTTCTCCGACCTCACCCACAGCTGTAATTCTCCAGCCTTGCCCATGGCTGTAATTCACCAACCTCACCCACAGCTCTCATTCTGCAACCTCGCCCGCATCTGTAATTCTCCATCCTCACCCACAGCTGTAATTCTCCAACCTTGCCCATGGCTGTAATTCACCAACCTCACCCACAGCTCTCATTCTGCAACCTCGCCCACAGCTCTAATTCTCCAACCTCACCCACAGCTGTAATTCTCCAACCACACCCACAGCTGTAATTCTCCAAACTCACCCACAGCTGTAATTCTCCAACCTCACACACAGCTGGAATTCTCCAACCTCACCCACAGCTGGAATTCTCCAACCTCACTCACAGTTGTAATTCTCCATCCTCACCCACAGCTGTAATTCTCCAACCTCGCCCACAGCTGTAATTCTCCAACCTCGCCCACAGCTGTAATTCTCCATCCTCACCCACAGCTGTAATTCTCCAACCTCGCCCGCAACTGTAATTCTCCAACCTCGCCCGCAGCTGTAATTCTCCAACCTCGCCCACAGCTGTAATTCTCCAATCTCGCCCACAGCTGTAATTCTCCAATCTCGCCCACAGCTGTAATTCTCCAATCTCGCCCACAGCAGTAATTCTCCAACCTCACCCACAGCTGTAATTCTCCAACCTCACCCACAGCTGGAATTCTGAAACCTCGCCCACAACTGGAATTCTCCAACCTCACCCACAGCTCTAATTCTCCAACCTCACCCACAGCAGTAACTCTCCAACCTCGCCCAAGACTGTAATTCTCCAACCTCACCCACATTTGTAATTCTCCAACCACACCCGTGCCTGTAATTCTCCAACCTCACGCACAACAGTAATTCTCCAACCTCGCCCAAAGCTGTAATTCTCCAACATCGCCCACAGCTGGAATTCTCCAACCTCACGCACAACAGTAATTCTCCAACCTCGCCCACAACAGTAATTCTCCAACCTCGCCCACAGCTGGAATTCTCCAACTTCACCCACAACAGTAATGCTCCAACCTCACCCACAGCTGTAATTCTCCAACATCGCCCACAGCTGGAATTCTGCAACCTCGCCCAGAACAGTAATTCTCCAACCTCACCCACAGCTATGATTCTCCAAACTCACCCGTGGCTGTAATTCTCCAACCTCACCCACAGCTGAAATTCTCCAACTCGCCCATAGCTGTAATTCTCCATCCGCACCCACAGCTGTAATTTTCCAACCGCCCCCACAGCTGTAATTCTCCAACTTTGCCAACAGCTCTAATGCTCCAACCTCACCCACAGGTGTAATTCACCAAACTCACCCACAGCTGTAATTCTCCAACCTTGCCCATGGCTGTAATTCACCAACCTCACCCACAGCTGTAATTCTCCAACCACACCCACAGCTGTAATTCTCCAACCTCACCCACAGCTGTAATTCTCCAACCTAACCCACAGCTGTAACTCTCCAATCTCGCCCACAGCTGTAATTCTCCAACCTCACACACAGCTGTAATTCTCCAACCTCGCCCGTGGCTGTATTCCCCCAACATGACCCAAAGATGTAATTCTCCAATCTCACCCACAGCGTAATTCTACAACCTCGCCCAAGGTTGTAACTCTCCAACCTAACCCACAGCTGTAATTCTCCAACATCACCCACAGCTGTAATTCTCCAACCTAACCCACAGCTGTAATTCTCCAACCTCACCCACAGCTGTAATTCTCCAACATCACCCACAGCTGTAATTCTCCAACCTCACCCACAGCTGTAATTCTCCAACATCACCCAAAGCTGTAATTCTCCAATCTCGCCCACAGCGTAATTCTACAACCTCGCCCAAGGTTGTAACTCTCCAACCTAACCCACAGCTGTAATTCTCCAACATCACCCACAGCTGTAATTCTCCAACCTAACCCACAGCTGTAATTCTCCAACCTAACCCACAGCTGTAATTCTCCAACCTCACCCACAGCTGTAATTCTCCAACATCACCCACAGCTGTAATTCTCCAACCTCACCCACAGCTGTAATTCTGCAACCTCACCCACAGGTGTAATTCACCAACCTCACCCACAGCTGTAATGCTCCAACCTCGCACACAGCTGTAATTCTCCAACCTCCCCCACAGCTGTAATTCTCCAACGTCACCTACAGCTGTAATTCTCCAACCTCACCCACAGCTGTAATTCTCCAACCTCACCCACAGCTGTAATTCGCCAACCTCACCCACAGCTGTAATTCTCCAACCTCGCCCACAGCTGTAATTCTCCAACCTCACCCACAGCTGTAATTCTCCAACATCACCCACAGCTGTAATTCTCCAACCTAACCCACAGCTGTAATTCTCCAACCTCACCCACAGCTGTAATTCTCCAACCTCACCCACAGCTGTAATTCTCCAACCTCTCCCACAGCTGTAATTCTCCAACCTCACCCACAGCTGTAATTCTCCAACGTCGCCCACAGCTGTAATTCTCCAACCTAACCCACAGCTGTAATTCTCCAACCTCGCCCACAGCTGTAATTCTCCAACCTCGCCCACAGCTGTAATTCTCCAACCTCGCCCGCAACTGTAATTCTCCAATCTCGCCCACAGCAGTAATTCTCCAACCTCACCCACCGCTGTAATTCTCCAACCTCACCCACAGCTGGAATTCTGAAACCTCGCCCACAGCTGTAATTCTCCAACCTCACCCACAGCTGTGATTCTCCAACCTCGCCCAAGGCTGTACTTCTCCAAATACGCCCACAGCTCTAATTCTCCAACCTCACCCACAGCAGTAACTCTCCAACCTCGCCCAAGACTGTAATTCTCCAACCTCACCCACATTTGTAATTCTCCAACCACACCCGTGGCTGTAATTCTCCAACCTCACGCACAACAGTAATTCTCCAACCTCGCCCACAGCTGGAATTCTCCAACCTCACCCACAACAGTAATTCTCCAACCTCGCCCACAGCTGTAATTCTCCAACCTCACCCACAGCTGTAATTCTCCAACTCGCCCATAGCTGTAATTCTCCATCCTCACCCACAGCTGTAATTCTCCAACCGCCCCCACAGCTGTAACTCTCCATCCACACCCACAGCTGTAATTCTCCAACTTTGCCAACAGCTGTAATTCTCCAACCACACCCATGACTAATTCTCCAACCTCACCCACAGCTGTAATTCTCCAACCTCGCCCGTGGCTGTCATTCTCCAACCTCACCCACAGGTGTAATTCACCAAACTCACCCACAGCTGTACTTCTCCGACCTCACCCACAGCTGTAATTCTCCAACCTTGCCCATGGCTGTAATTCACCAACCTCACCCACAGCTCTCATTCTGCAACCTCGCCCGCATCTGTAATTCTCCATCCTCACCCACAGCTGTAATTCTCCAACCTCACCCATGGCTGTAATTCTCCAACCTCGCCCGCATCTGTAATTCTCCAACCTCGCCCACAGGTGTAATTCACCAAACTCACCCACAGCTGTACTTCTCCGACCTCACCCACAGCTGTAATTCTCCAACCTTGCCCATGGCTGTAATTCACCAACCTCACCCACAGCTCTCATTCTGCAACCTCGCCCGCATCTGTAATTCTCCATCCTCACCCACAGCTGTAATTCTCCAACCTCACCCATGGCTGTAATTCTCCAACCTCGCCCGCATCTGTAATTCTCCAACCTCGCCCACAGCTGTAATTCTCCAATCTCGCCCACAGCTGTAATTCTCCAACCTCGCCCGCAGCTGTAATTCTCCAATCTCGCCCACAGCAGTAATTCTCCAACCTCTCCCACAGCTGGAATTCTGAAACCTCGCCCACAACTGGAATTCTCCAACCTCACCCGCAGCTCTAATTCTCCAACCTCACCCACCGCAGTAACTCTCCAACCTCGCCCAAGACTGTAATTCTCCAACCTCACCCACATTTGTAATTCTCCAACCACACCCGTGCCTGTAATTCTCCAACCTGACCCACAACAGTAACTCTCCAACCTCGCCCAAAGCTGTAATTCTCCAACATCGCCCACAGCTGGAATTCTCCAACCTCACCCACAACAGTAATTCCTCAACCTCGCCCACAACAGTAATTCTCCAACCTCGCCCACAGCTGGAATTCTCCAACATCGCCCACAGCTGGAATTCTCCAACATCACCCACAGCTGTAATTCTCCAACTTCACCCACAACAGTAATTCTCCAACCTCGCCCACAGCTGTAATTCTCCAACCTCACCCACAGCTGAAATTCTCCAACTCGCCCATAGCTGTAATTCTCCATCCTCACCCACAGCTGTAATTCTCCAACCGCCCCCACAGCTGTAACTCTCCATCCTCACCCACATCTGTAATTCTCCAACTTTGCCAACAGCTGTAATTCTCCAACCTCACCCATGACTAATTCTCCAACCTCACCCACAGCTGTAATTCTCCAACCTCGCCCGTGGCTGTCATTCTCCAACCTCACCCACAGGTGTAATTCACCAAACTCACCCACAGCTGTACTTCTCCGACCTCACCCACAGCTGTAATTCTCCAGCCTTGCCCATGGCTGTAATTCACCAACCTCACCCACAGCTCTCATTCTGCAACCTCGCCCGCATCTGTAATTCTCCATCCTCACCCACAGCTGTAATTCTCCAACCTTGCCCATGGCTGTAATTCACCAACCTCACCCACAGCTCTCATTCTGCAACCTCGCCCACAGCTCTAATTCTCCAACCTCACCCACAGCTGTAATTCTCCAACCACACCCACAGCTGTAATTCTCCAAACTCACCCACAGCTGTAATTCTCCAACCTCACACACAGCTGGAATTCTCCAACCTCACCCACAGCTGGAATTCTCCAACCTCACTCACAGTTGTAATTCTCCATCCTCACCCACAGCTGTAATTCTCCAACCTCGCCCACAGCTGTAATTCTCCAACCTCGCCCACAGCTGTAATTCTCCATCCTCACCCACAGCTGTAATTCTCCAACCTCGCCCGCAACTGTAATTCTCCAACCTCGCCCGCAGCTGTAATTCTCCAACCTCGCCCACAGCTGTAATTCTCCAATCTCGCCCACAGCTGTAATTCTCCAATCTCGCCCACAGCTGTAATTCTCCAATCTCGCCCACAGCAGTAATTCTCCAACCTCACCCACAGCTGTAATTCTCCAACCTCACCCACAGCTGGAATTCTGAAACCTCGCCCACAACTGGAATTCTCCAACCTCACCCACAGCTCTAATTCTCCAACCTCACCCACAGCAGTAACTCTCCAACCTCGCCCAAGACTGTAATTCTCCAACCTCACCCACATTTGTAATTCTCCAACCACACCCGTGCCTGTAATTCTCCAACCTCACGCACAACAGTAATTCTCCAACCTCGCCCAAAGCTGTAATTCTCCAACATCGCCCACAGCTGGAATTCTCCAACCTCACGCACAACAGTAATTCTCCAACCTCGCCCACAACAGTAATTCTCCAACCTCGCCCACAGCTGGAATTCTCCAACTTCACCCACAACAGTAATGCTCCAACCTCACCCACAGCTGTAATTCTCCAACATCGCCCACAGCTGGAATTCTGCAACCTCGCCCAGAACAGTAATTCTCCAACCTCACCCACAGCTATGATTCTCCAAACTCACCCGTGGCTGTAATTCTCCAACCTCACCCACAGCTGAAATTCTCCAACTCGCCCATAGCTGTAATTCTCCATCCGCACCCACAGCTGTAATTCTCCAACCGCCCCCACAGCTGTAATTCTCCAACTTTGCCAACAGCTCTAATGCTCCAACCTCACCCACAGGTGTAATTCACCAAACTCACCCACAGCTGTAATTCTCCAACCTTGCCCATGGCTGTAATTCACCAACCTCACCCACAGCTGTAATTCTCCAACCACACCCACAGCTGTAATTCTCCAACCTCACCCACAGCTGTAATTCTCCAACCTAACCCACAGCTGTAACTCTCCAATCTCGCCCACAGCTGTAATTCTCCAACCTCACCCACAGCTGTAATTCTCCAACCTCACCCACAGCTGTAAATCTCCAACCTCACCCACAGCTGTAAATCTCCAACTCGCCCACAGCTGCAATTCTCCAACCTCAACCACAGCTGTAATTCTCCAACTTGCCCACAGCTGTAATTCTCCAACCTCACCCACAGCTGTAATTCTCCAACCGCACCCACAGCTGTAATTCTCCAACCTCACCCACAGCTGTAATTCTCCAACCTCCCCCACAGCTGTAACTCTCCATCCTCACCCACAGCTGTAATTCTCCAACTTTGCCAACAGCTGTGATTCTCCAACCTCACCCATGACTAATTCTCCAACCTCGCCCACAGCTGTAATTCCCCAACCTCACCCATAGCTGTAATTCTCCAACCTCGCCCACAGCTGTAATTGTCCAACCTCACCCACAGCTGTAACTCTCCAACCTCACCCACAGCTGCAATTCGCCAACCTTGCACACACCTGTAATTCTCCAACCTCACCTACAGCTGTAACTCTCCATCCTCACCCACAGCTGTAATTCTCCAACTTTGCCAACAGCTGTGATTCTCCAACCTCACCCACAGCTGTAATTCTCCAACCTCACCCACACCTGTAATTCTCCAACCTCGCCCACAGCTGTAATTCTCCAAATACGCCCACAGCTCGAATTCTCCAACCTCTCCCACAGCAGTAACTCTCCAACCTCGCCCAAGACTGTAATTCTCCAACCTCACCCACATTTGTAATTCTCCAACCACACCCGTGGCTGTAATTCTCCAACCTCACCCACAACAGTAATTTTCAAACCTCGCCCACAGCTGCAATTCTCCAACATCGCCCACAGCTGGAATTCTCCAACCTCGCCCACAACAGTAATTCTCCAACCTCGCCCACAGCTGTGATTCTCCAACCTCACCCACAGCTGTAATTCTCCAACCTCACCCACAGCTGTAATTCTCCAACCTCACCCACAGCTGTAATTCTCCAACCTCACCCACAGCTGTAATTCTCCAACCTCACCCACAGCTATAATTCTCCAAACTCACCCGTGGCTGTAATTCTCCAACCTCACCCATAGCTGTAATTCTCCAACCCCGCCCGTGGCTGTCATTCTCCAACCCCGCCCACAGGTGTAATTCACCAAACTCACCCGCAGCTGTACTTCTCCGACCTCACCCACAGCTGAAATTCTCCAACCTCTCCCACAGCTGTAATTCTACATCCTCGCCCACAGCTGTAATTCTCCAACCTCACCCTTGGCTGTAATTCACCAACCTCGCCCACAGCTCTCATTCTGCAACCTCGCCCACAGCTGTAATTCTCCAACCTCACCCACAGCTGTAATTCTCCAACCTAACCCACAGCTGTAATTCTCCAACCTCACCCACGGCTGTAATTTTCCATCCTCGCCCACAGCTGAAATTCTCCAACCTCTCCCACAGCTGTAATTCTCCAACCTCACCCACAGCTCTCATTCTGCAACCTTGCCCACATCTGTAATTCTCCAACCTCACCCATGGCTGTAATTCTCCAACCCCGCCCGCATCTGTAATTCTACAACCTCACCCACAGCTGTAATTCTCCAACTCGCCCACAGCTGTAATTCTCCAAATTTGCCAACAGCTGTAATTCTCCAACCTCACCCACAGCTGTAATTCTCCAAATTTGCCAACAGCTGTGATTCTCCAGCCTCACCCACAGCTGTAATTCTCCAACCTCACCCACAGCTGTAATTCTCCAACCTCACCCACAGCTGTAATTCTCCAACCTCACCCACAGCTGTAATTCTAGAACCTCACCCACAGCTGTAATTCTCCAACCTCACCCACAGCTGTAATTCTCCAACCTCACCCACAGCTGTAATTCTCCAACCTCACCCACAGCTGTAATTCTCCAAC
Organism: Carcharhinus amblyrhynchos; assembly: GCF_965287045.1. NCBI lineage: Eukaryota > Metazoa > Chordata > Chondrichthyes > Carcharhiniformes > Carcharhinidae > Carcharhinus > Carcharhinus amblyrhynchos. The sequence goes on from NC_137329.1 coordinate 53,807,103, forward strand.
CTCACCCACAGCTGTAATTCTCCAACCTCGCCCACAGCAGTAATTCTCCAACCGCCCCCACAGCTGTAACTCTCCATCCTCACCCACAGCTGTAATTCTCCAACTTTGCCAACAGCTGTAATTCTCCAACCTCACCCATGACTAATTCTCCAACCTCACCCACAGCTGTAATTCTGCAACCTCGCCCGTGGCTGTCATTCTCCAACCTCACCCACAGGTGTAATTCACCAAACTCACCCACAGCTGTACTTCTCTGACCTCACCCACAGCTCTCATACTGCAACCTCGCCCACAGCTCTAATTCTCCAACCTCGCCCACAGCAGTAATTCTCCAACCTCACCCACAGCTGTAATTCTCCAACCTCACCCACAGCTGGAATTCTGAAACCTCGCCCACAACTGGAATTCTCCAACCTCACCCACCGCAGTAACTCTCCAACCTCGCCCAAGACTGTAATTCTCCAACCTCACCCACATTTGTAATTCTCCAACCACACCCGTGGCTGTAATTCTCCAACCTCACCCACAACAGTAATTCTCCAACCTCGCCCAAAGCTGTAATTCTCCAACATCGCCCACAACAGAAATTCTCCAACCTCGCCCACAACAGTAATTCTCCAACCTCGCCCACAGCTGTAATTCTCCAACATCGCCCACAGCTGGAATTCTCCAACTTCACCCACAACAGTAATTCTCCAACCTCACCCACAGCTGGAATTCTCCAACCTCGCCCAGAACAGTAATTCTCCAACCTCACCCACAGCTATGATTCTCCAAACTCACCCGTGGCTGTAATTCTCCAACCTCACCCACAGCTGAAATTCTCCAACTCGCCCATAGCTGTAATTCTCCATCCTCACCCACAGCTGTAATTCTCCAACCGCCCCCACAGCTGTAACTCTCCATCCTCACCCACAGCTGTAATTCTCCAACTTTGCCAACAGCTGTAATGCTCCAACCTCACCCACAGGTGTAATTCACCAAACTCACCCACAGCTGTAATTCTCCAACCTCACACACAGCTGGAATTCGCCAACCTCACCCACAGCTGGAATTCTCCAACCTCGCCCACAGTTGTAATTCTCCAACCTCACCCACAGCTGTAATTCTCCAACCTCACCCACAGCTGTAATTCTCCAACCACACCCACAGCTGAAATTCTCCAACCTAACCCATAGCTGTAATTCTCCAATCTCGCCCACTGCTGTAATTCTCCATCCTCGCCCACAGCTGTAATTCTCCAACCTCGCCCACAGCTGCAATTCTCCAACCTCACCCACAGTTGTAATTCTCCAAACTCGCCCGCATCAGTAATTCTCCAACCTCACCCACAGCTGTAATTCTCCAACCTCGCCCACAGCAGTAATTCTCCAACCTCACCAACAGCTGTAATTCTCCAACCTCACCCAAAGCTGTAATTCTCCAACCGCACCCACAGCTGTAATTCTCCAACCTCACTCACAGCTGAAATTCTCCAACTCGCCCATAGCTGTAATTCTCCAACCTCACCCACAGCTGTAACTCACCATCCTCACCCACAGCTGTAATTCTCCAAATTTGCCAACAGCTGTGATTCTCCAACCTCACCCATGGCTAATTCTCCAACCTCACCCACAGCTGTAATTCTCCAACCTCGCCCGTGGCTGTATTCCCCCAACATGACCCAAAGCTGTAATTCTCCAATCTCGCCCACAGCGTAATTCTACAACCTCGCCCAAGGTTGTAACTCTCCAACCTAACCCACAGCTGTAATTCTCCAACATCACCCACAGCTGTAATTCTCCAACCTAACCCACAGCTGTAATTCTCCAACCTCGCCCACAGCTGTAATTCTCCAACCTCACCCACAGCTGTAATTCTCCAACATCACCCACAGCTGTAATTCTCCAACCTCACCCACAGCTGTAATTCTCCAACCTCACCCACAGCTGTAATTCTCCAACCTCACCCACAGCTGTAATTCTCCAACGTCGCCCACAGCTGTAATTCTCCAACCTAACCCACAGCTGTAATTCTCCAACCTCACCCACAGCTGTAATTCTCCAACCTCGCCCGCAGCTGTAATTCTCCAATCTCGCCCACAGCTGTAATTCTCCAACCTCGCCCGCAACTGTAATTCTCCAACCTCACCCACAGCAGTAATTCTCCAACCTCATCCACAGCTGGAATTCTGATACCTCGCCCACAGCTGTAATTCTCCAACCTAACCCACAGCTGTGATTCTCCAACCTCGCCCAAGGCTGTACTTCTCCAAATACGCCCACAGCTCTAATTCTCCAACCTCACCCACAGCAGTAATTCTCCAACCTCACCCACAGCAATAACTCTCCAACCTCGCCCAAGACTGTAATTCTCCAACCTCACCCACATTTGTAATTCTCCAACCACACCCGTGGCTGTAATTCTCCAACCTCACCCACAACAGTAATTCTCCAACCTCGCCCACAGCTGGAATTCTCCAACCTCACCCACAGCTGTAATTCTCCAACCTCACCCACAGCTGTAATTCTCCAACCTCACCCACAACAGTAATTCTCCAACCTCGCCCACAGCTGTAATTCTCCAACCTCACCCACAGCTGTAATTCTCCAACCTCACCCACAGCTGTAATTCTCCAACCTCACCCACAGCTGTAATTCTCCAACCTCACCCACAGCTGTAATTCTCCAACCTCACCCACAGCTGTAATTCTCCAACCTCACCCACAGCTGTAATTCTCCAACCTCACCCACAGCTGTAATTCTCCAACCTCACACACAGCTGGAATTCTCCAACCTCGCCCACAGCTGTAATTCTCCAACCTCACCCACAGCTGTAATTCTCCAACCTCACCCACAGCTGTAATTCTCCAACCTTGCCCATGGCTGTAATTCACCAACCTCGCCCACAGCTCTCATTCTGCAACCTCGCCCACAGCTCAAATTCACCAACCTCACCCACAGCTGTAATTCTCCAACCTCACCCACAGCTGTAATTCTCCAACCACACCCACAGCTGTAATTCTCCAACCTCACCCACAGCTGTAATTCTCCAACCTCACACACAGCTGGAATTCTCCAACCTCACCCACAGCTGGAATTCTCCAACCTCGCCCACAGTTGTAATTCTCCAACCTCACCCACAGTTGTAATTCTCCAACCTCACCCACAGCTGTAATTCTCCAACCACACCCACAGCTGTAATTCTCCAACCTCACCCACAGCTCTCATTCTGCAACCTCGCCCGCATCTGTAATTCTCCAACCTCACACACAGCTGGAATTCTCCAACCTCACCCACAGCTGGAATTCTCCAACCTCACCCACAGCTGTAATTCTCCAATCTCGCCCACAGCTGTAATTCTCCAACCTCACCCACAGCTGTAATTCTCCGACGTCGCCCAGGGCTGTAATTCACCAACCTCTCCCACAGCTGTAATTCTACATCCTCGCCCACAGCTGTAATTCTCCAACCTCACCCACAGCTCTCATTCTGCAACCTCGCCCGCATCTGTAATTCTCCAACCTCGCCCGCAGCTGTAATTCTCCAACCTCGCCCTCAGCTGTAATTCTCCAACCTCGCCCGCAGCTGTAATTCTCCAACCTCGCCCACAGCTGTAATTCTCCAATCTCGCCCACAGCAGTAATTCTCCAACCTCACCCACAGCTGGAATTCTGAAACCTCGCCCACAACTGGAATTCTCCAACCTCACCCACAGCTCTAATTCTCCAACCTCACCCACAGCAGTAACTCTCCAACCTCGCCCAAGACTGTAATTCTCCAACCTCACCCACATTTGTAATTCTCCAACCACACCCGTGCCTGTAATTCTCCAACCTCACCCACAACAGTAATTCTCCAACCTCGCCCAAAGCTGTAATTCTCCAACATCGCCCACAGCTGGAATTCTCCAACCTCACCCACAACAGTAATTCCTCAACCTCGCCCACAGCTGTAATTCTCCAACATCGCCCACAGCTGGAATTCTCCAACCTCACCCACAACAGTAATTCTCCAACCTCACCCACAGCTGTAATTCTCCAACATCGCCCACAGCTGGAATTCTCCAACCTCGCCCAGAACACTAATTCTCCAACCTCGCCCACAGCTGTAATTCTCCAACCTCACCCACAGCTGAAATTCTCCAACTCGCCCATAGCTGTAATTCTCCATCCTCACCCACAGCTGTAATTCTCCAACCGCCCCCACAGCTGTAACTCTCCATCCTCACCCACAGCTGTAATTCTCCAACTTTGCCAACAGCTGTAATGCTCCAACCTCACCCACAGGTGTAATTCACCAAACTCACCCACAGCTATAATTCTCCAACCTCACCCACAGCTGTAATTCTCCAACCTTGCCCATGGCTGTAATTCGCCAACCTCACCCACAGCTGTAATTCTCCAACCTCACCCACAGCTGTAATTCTCCAACCACACCCACAGCTGTAATTCTCCAACCTAACCCACAGCTGTAACTCTCCAATCTCGCCCACAGCTGTAATTCTCCAACCTCACCCACAGCTGTAATTCTCCAACCTCACCCACAGCTGTAAATCTCCAACCTCACCGACAGCTGTAATTCTCCAACTCGCCCACAGCTCCAATTCTCCAACCTCACCCACAGTTGTAATTCTCCAACCTCGCCCACATCTGTAAATCTCCAACATCGCCCATGGCTGTAATTCCACATTCTCGCGCACAGCTGTAACTCTCCAACCTGACCCACATCTGTAACTCTCCAATGTCGCACATGGCTGTAATTCTCCAACCTCACCCACAACTGTAATTCTCCAACCCCGCCCGCATCTTTAATTCTACAACCTCACCCACAGCTGCAATTCTCCAACCTCGCCCACAGCTGCAAATCACCAACCTCGCCCGCATCTGTAATTCTCCAACCTCACCCACAGCTGTAATGCTCCAACCTCGCCCACAGCTGTAATGCTCCAATGTCGCCCACAGCTGTAATTCTCCAATCGTGCCCATGGCTGAAATTCTCCATCCTCACCCACAGCTGTAATTCTCTAACCTCACCCACAGCTGTAATTCTCCAACCGCACCTACATCTGTAATTCTCCAACCTCGCCCACATCTGTAACTCTCCAACCTCACCCACAGCTGCAATTCACCAACCTTGCACACACCTGTAATTCTCCAACCTCACCTACAGCTGTAATTCTCCATCCTCACCCAGAGGTGTAATTCGCCAACCTCACCCACAGTTGTAACTCGCCATCCTCAACCACAGCTGTAATTCTCCAACCTCGCCCGTGGCTGTATTCCCCCAACATGACCCAAAGCTGTAATTCTCCAATCTCGCCCACAGCGTAATTCTCCAACCTCGCCCAAGCCTGTAATTCTCCAACCTCGCCCACAGGTGTAATTCTCCAAAATCACCCACAGCTTTAATTCACCAACCACACCCACAGCTTTAACTCTCCAATCGCACCCACAGCTGTAATTCTCCAATCGCACCCACAGCGTAATTCTACAACCTCGCCCAAGGCTGGAATTCTCCAACCTCACCCACAGCTGTAATTCTCCAACCTCGCCCACAGCTGTAATTCTCCGACCTCGCGCACAGCTGCAATTCTGCGACCTCGCCCACAGCTGTTATTCTCCATCCTCGCCCACAGCTGTAATTCTCCAACCTCACCCACACCTGTAATTCTCCAACCTCGCCCACAGCTGTAATTCTCCAACCTCACCCACAGCTGTAATTCTCCAACCTCGCCCACAGCTGTAATTCTCCAACCTCACCCACAGATGTAATTCTCCAACCTCACCCACAGCTGTAATTCTCCAACCTCAACCACAGCTGTAATTCTCCAACCTCGCCCGCATCTGTAATTCTCCAGCCTCACCCACAGCTGTAATTCTCCAACCTCACCCACAGCTGTAATTCTCCAACCTCACCCACAGCTGTAATTCTCCAACCTCGCCCGCATCTGTAATTCTCCAGCCTCACCCACAGCTGTAATTCTCCAACTCGCCCACAGCTGTAATTCTCCAACCTCACCCACAGCTGTAATTCTCCAACCTCCCCCACAGCTGTAACTCTCCATCCTCACCCACAGCTGTAATTCTCCAAATTTGCCAACAACTGTGATTCTTCAACCTCACCCATGACTAATTCTCGAACCTCACTCACAGCTGTAATTCTCCAATCTCGCCCTTGGCTGTAATTCTCCAACCTCACCCTTGACTAATTCTCCAACCTCGAACACAGCTGTAATTGTCCAACTTCGCCCACAGCTGAAATTCTCCAACCTCACCGACAGCTGTAATTCTCCAACCTCACCGACAGCTGTAATTCTCCAACTCGACCACAGCTGCAATTCTCCAACCTCACCCACAGTTGTAATTCTCCAACCTCGCCCACATCTGTAAATCTCCAACATCGCCCATGGCTGTAATTCCACATTCTCGCCCACAGCTGTAACTCTCCAACCTGACCCACATCTGTAACTCTCCAATGTCGCACATGGCTGTAATTCTCCAACCTCACCCACAACTGTAATTCTCCAACCCCGCCCGCATCTGTAACTCTACAACCTCACCCACAGCTGTAATTCTCCAACCTCACCCACACCTGTAATTCTCCAACCTCACCCACAGCTGTAATTCTCCAACCTCACCCACAACTGTAATTCTCCAACCCCGCCCGCATCTGTAATTCTACAACCTCACCCACAGCTGCAATTCTCCAACCTCGCCCACAGCTGCAAATCACCAACCTCGCCCGCATCTGTAATTCTCCAACCTCACCCACAGCTGTAATGCTCCAACCTCGCCCACAGCTGTAATGCTCCAACCTCGCCCACAGCTGTAATTCTCCAATCGTGCCCATGGCTGAAATTCTCCATCCTCACCCACAGCTGTAATTCTCTAACCTCACCCACAGCTGTAATTCTCCAACCGCACCCACATCTGTAATTCTCCAACCTCGCCCACATCTGTAACTCTCCAACCTCACCCACAGCTGCAATTCGCCAACCTTGCACACACCTGTAATTCTCCAACCTCACCTACAGCTGTAATTCTCCATCCTCACCCACAGATGTAATTCGCCAACCTCACCCACAGCTGTAACTCGCCATGCACAACCACAGCTGTAATTCTCCAACCTCGCCCGTGGCTATATTCCCCCAACATGACCCAAAGCTGTAATTGTCCAATCTCGCCCACAGCGTAATTCGCCAACCTCGCCCAAGCCTGTAATTCTCCAACCTCGCCCACAGGTGTAATTCTCCAAAATCACCCACAGCTCCAATTCTCCAACCTCACCCACAGCTGTAATTCTCCATCCTCGCCCACAGCTGTAATTCTCCAACCTCGCCCACAGCTGTAATTCCCCAACCTCGCCCACAGCTGTAATTCTCCAACCTCGCCCACAGCTGTAATTCTCCAACCTCACCCACAGTTGTAATTCTCCAACCTCACCCACAGCTGTAATTCTCCAACCTCACCCACAGCTGTAATTCTCCAACCTCACCCACAGCTGTAATTCTCCAACCTCACCCACAGCTGTAATTCTCCAACCTCGCTCACAGCTGTAATTCTCCAACTTCACCCACAGCTGAAATTCTCCAACCTCACCCACAGCTGTAATGCTCCAACCTCACCCGTGGCTGTAATTCACCAAACTCACCCAAAGCTGTAATTCTCCAACCTTGCCCATGACTGTAATTCACCAACCTCGCCCACAGCTCTCATTCTGCAACCTCGCCCACAGCTGTAATTCACCAACCTCACCCACAGTTGTAATTCTCCAACCTCACCCACAGCTGTAATTCTCCAACATCACCCACAGCTGTAATTCTCCAACCTCACCCACAGCTCTCATTCTGCAACCTCGCCTGCATCTGTAATTCTCCATCCTCACCCACAGCTGTAATTCTCCAACCTCACCCACAGCTGTAATTCTCCAACCTTACCCACAGCTGTGATTCTCCAACCTCGCCCGCATCTGTAATTCTCCAGCCTCACCCACAGCTGTAACTCTCCATCCTCACCCACAGCTGTAATTCTCCAAATTTGCCAACAGCTGTGATTCTCCAACCTCACCCATGACTAATTCTCCAATCTCACCCACAGCTGTAATTCTCCAATCTCACCCTTGGCTGTAATTCTCCAACCTCACCCACAGCTGTAACTCTCCATCCTCAACCACAGCTGTAATTCTCCAACCTCGCCCGTGGCTGTATTCCCCCAACATGACCCAAAGCTGTAATTCTCCAACCTCGCCCACAGCTGCAATTCTCCAACCTCGCCCACAGCTGTAATTCTCCAACCTCACCCACAGCTGTAATTCTCCAACCTCACCCACAGCTGTAATTCTCCAACCTCACCCACAGCTCTAATTCTCTAACCTCACCCACAGCTGTAATTCTCCAACCTCACCCACAGCTCTAATTCTCCATCCTCACCCACAGCTGTAATTCTCCAAATTTGCCAACAGCTGTGATTCTTCAACCTCACCCATGACTAATTCTCGAACCTCACCCACAGCTGTAATTCTCCAATCTCGCCCTTGGCTGTAATTCTCCAACCTCGAACACAGCTGTAATTGTCCAACTTCGCCCACAGCTGAAATTCTCCAACCTCACCGACAGCTGTAATTCTCCAACCTCACCCACAGTTGTAATTCTCCAATCTCGCCCACATCTGTAAATCTCCAACATCGCCCATGGCTGTAATTCCACATTCTCGCCCACAGCTGTAACTCTCCAACCTGACCCACATCTGTAACTCTCCAATGTCGCACATGGCTGTAATTCTCCAACCTCACCCACAACTGTAATTCTCCAACCTCACCCACAGCTGTAATTCTCCAACCTCACCCACAGCTGTAATTCTCCAACCGCACCCACAGCTCCAATTCTCCAACCTCACCCACAGCTGTTATTCTCCATCCTCGCCCACAGCTGTAATTCTCCAACCGCGCCCACAGCTGTAATTCTCCAACCTCACCCACAGCTGTAATTCTCCAACCTCACCCACAGCTGTAATTCTCCAACCTCACCCACAGCTGTAATTCTCCAACCTCACCCACAGCTGAAATTCTCCAACCTCGCCCACAGCTGTAATTCACCAACTTCACCCACAGCTGTAATTCTCCAACCTCACCCACAGCTGTAATTCTCCAACTTCACCCACAGCTGTAATTCTCCAACCTCACCCACAGCTGTAATGCTCCAACCTCACCCGTGGCTGTCATTCTCCAAACTCGCCCACAGCTGTAATTCTCCAACCTTGCCCATGACTGTAATTCACCAACCTCGCCCACAGCTCTCATTCTGCAAACTCGCCCACAGCTGTAATTCACCAACCACACCCACAGCTGTAATTCTCCAACCTCACCCACAGCTGTAATTCTCCAACCTAACCCACAGCTGTAATTCTCCAACCTCACCCACAGCTCTCATTCTGCAACCTCGCCCACAGCTGTAATTCACCAACCTCACCCACAGATGTAATTCTCCAACCACACCCACAGATGTAATTCTCCAACCTAACCCACAGCTCTCATTCTCCAACATTGCACACAGCTGTATTCTCCAACCTCACCCACAGCTGTAATTCTCCAACCTCACCCACAGCTGTAATTCACCAACCTCGCCCACAACTGTAATTCTCCAACCTCACCCACAGCTATAATTCTCCAACCTCACCCACAGCTGTAATTCTCCAACCTCACCCACAGCTATAATTCTCCAACCTCGCCCACAGCTGTAATTCTCCAACCTCACCCACAGCAGTAATTCTCCAACCTCGCCCACAGCTATAATTCTCCAACCTCGCCCACAGTTGTAATTCTCCAACCTCACCCACAGCATTAATTCTCCAACCTTGCCCATGGCTGTAATTCACCAACCTCACCCTCAGCTCTCATTCTGCAACCTCGCCCACAGCTGTAATTCACCAAACTCACCCACAGCTGAAATTCTCCAACCTCGCCCACAGCTCTCCATCTGCAACCTCGCCCACAGCTGTAATTCTCCAACCTCACCCACAGCTGAAATTCTCCAACCTCGCCCACAGCTGTAATTCTCCAACCTCACCCACAGCTATAATTCTCCAACCTATCCCACAGCTGTAATTCTCCAACCTCACCCACAGCAGTAATTCTCCAACCTCGCCCAAAGCTATAATTCTCCAACCTCGCCCACAGTTGTAATTTTCCAACCTCACCCACAGCTGAAATTCTCCAACCTCGCCCACAGCTGTAATTCTCCAACCTCACCCACAGCTATAATTCTCCAACCTCGCCCACAGCTGTGATTCTCCAACCTCACCCACAGCTGAAATTCTCCAACCTCGCCCACAGCTGTAATTCTCCAACCTCACCCACAGCTATAATTCTCCAACCTCACCCACAGCTGTAATTCTCCAACCTCACCCACAGCTATAATTCTCCAACCTCGCCCACAGCTGTAATTCTCCAACCTCACCCACAGCAGTAATTCTCCAACCTCGCCCACAGCTATAATTCTCCAACCTCGCCCACAGTTGTAATTCTCCAACCTCGCCCACAGCTGTAATTCTCCAACCTCACCCACAGCATTAATTCTCCAACCTTGCCCATGGCTGTAATTCACCAACCTCACCCTCAGCTCTCATTCTGCAACCTCGCCCACAGCTGTAATTCACCAAACTCACCCACAGCTGAAATTCTCCAACCTCGCCCACAGCTGAAATTCTCCAACCTCGCCCACAGCTGTAATTCTCCAACCTCACCCACAGCTGTAATTCTCCAACCTCACCGACAGCTGTAATTCTCCAACCTCACCCACAGCTGTAATTCAACAACCTCACCCACAGCTATGATTCACCAACCTCTCCCACAGCTGTAATTCACCAACCTCTCCCACAGCTGCAATTCTCCAACCTCACACACAGCTCTAATTCTCCAACCTCACCCACAGCTCTAATTCTCCAACCTCACCCACAGCTCTAATTCTCCAAACTCACACACAGCTGGAATTCTCCAACCTTGCACACAGCTGTATTCTCCAACCTCACCCACAGCTGTAATTCTCCAACCTGACCCACAGCTGTAATTCTCCAACCTCACCCACAGCTGTAATTCTCCAACCTCGCCCACAGCTGTAATTCTCCAACCTCACCCACAGCTGTGATTCTCCAACCTCGCCCACAGCTGTAATTCTCCAACCTCACCCACAGCTTTAATTCTCCAACCTCACCCACAGCTGTAATTCTCCAACCTCACCCACAGCAGTAATTCTCCAACCTTGCCCATGGCTGTAATTCTCCAACCTTGCCCATGGCTGTAATTCACCAACCTCACCCTCAGCTCTCATTCTGCAACCTCGCCCACAGCTGTAATTCACCAAACTCACCCACAGCTGAAATTCTCCAACCTCGCCCACAGCTGAAATTCTCCAACCTCGCCCACAGCTGTAATTCTCCAACCTCGCACACAGCTGTAATTCTGCAACCTCACCGACAGCTGTAATTCTCCAACCTCACCGACAGCTGTAATTCTCCAACCTCACCCACAGCTGTAACTCACCAACCTCACCCACAGCTGTAATTCACCAACCTCTCCCACAGCTGTAATTCACCAACCTCTCCCACAGCTGTAATTCTCCAACCTCACCCACAGCTGGAATTCTCCAACCTCACCCACAGCTGTAATTCTCCAACCTCACCCACAGCTGGAATTCTGAAACCTCACCCAAAGCTGTAACTCTCCAATCTCGCCCTTGGCTGTAATTCTCCAACCTCACCCATGACTAATTCTCCAACCTCGACCACAGCTGTAATTGTCCAACCTCACCCACAGCTGTAACTCTCCCACCTCACCCACAGCTGCAATTCGCCAACCTTGCACACACCTGTAATTCTCCATCCTCACCTACATCTGTCATTCTCCATCCTCACCCACAGATGTAATTCTCCAACCTCACCCACAGCTGTAATTCTCCAACCTCACCCACAGCTCTAATTCTCTAACCTCACCCACAGCTCTAATTCTCCATCCTCACCCACAGCTGTAATTCTCCAAATTTGCCAACAGCTGTGATTCTTCAACCTCACCCATGACTAATTCTCGAACCTCACCCACAGCTGTAATTCTCCAATCTCGCCCTTGGCTGTAATTCTCCAACCTCGAACACAGCTGTAATTGTCCAACTTCGCCCACAGCTGAAATTCTCCAACCTCACCGACAGCTGTAATTCTCCAACCTCACCCACAGTTGTAATTCTCCAACCTCGCCCACATCTGTAAATCTCCAACATCGCCCATGGCTGTAATTCCACATTCTCGCCCACAGCTGTAACTCTCCAACCTGACCCACATCTGTAACTCTCCAATGTCGCACATGGCTGTAATTCTCCAACCTCACCCACAACTGTAATTCTCCAACCTCACCCACAGCTGTAATTCTCCAACCTCACCCACAGCTGTAATTCTCCAACCGCACCCACAGCTCCAATTCTCCAACCTCACCCACAGCTGTAATTCTCCGACCTCGCCCACAGCTGTTATTCTCCATCCTCGCCCACAGCTGTAATTCTCCAACCGCGCCCACAGCTGTAATTCTCCAACCTCACCCACAGCTGTAATTCTCCAACCTCACCCACAGCTGTAATTCTCCAACCTCACCCACAGCTGTAATTCTCCAACCGCACCCACAGCTCCAATTCTCCAACCTCACCCACAGCTGTAATTCTCCGACCTCGCCCACAGCTGTTATTCTCCATCCTCGCCCACAGCTGTAATTCTCCAACCGCGCCCACAGCTGTAATTCTCCAACCTCACCCACAGCTGTAATTCTCCAACCCCGCCCGCACCTGTAATTCTCCAACCTCACCCACAGCTGTAATTCTCCAACCTCACCCACAGCTGAAATTCTCCAACCTCGCCCACAGCTGTAATTCACCAACTTCACCCACAGCTGTAATTCTCCAACCTCACCCACAGCTGTAATTCTCCAACTTCACCCACAGCTGTAATTCTCCAACCTCACCCACAGCTGTAATGCTCCAACCTCACCCGTGGCTGTCATTCTCCAAACTCGCCCACAGCTGTAATTCTCCAACCTTGCCCATGACTGTAATTCACCAACCTCGCCCACAGCTCTCATTCTGCAACCTCGCCCACAGCTGTAATTCACCAACCTCACCCACAGCTGTAATTCTCCAACCACACCCACAGCTGTAATTCTCCAACCTAACCCACAGCTCTCATTCTCCAACATTGCACACAGCTGTATTCTCCAACCTCACCCACAGCTGTAATTCTCCAACCTCACCCACAGCTGTAATTCACCAACCTCGCCCACAACTGTAATTCTCCAACCTCACCCACAGCTATAATTCTCCAACCTCGCCCACAGCTGTAATTCTCCAACCTCACCCACAGCTATAATTCTCCAACCTCGCCCACAGCTGTAATTCTCCAACCTCACCCACAGCTATAATTCTCCAACCTCGCCCACAGTTGTAATTCTCCAACCTCACCCACAGCATTAATTCTCCAACCTTGCCCATGGCTGTAATTCACCAACCTCACCCTCAGCTCTCATTCTGCAACCTCGCCCACAGCTGTAATTCACCAAACTCACCCACAGCTGAAATTCTCCAACCTCGCCCACAGCTCTCCATCTGCAACCTCGCCCACAGCTGTAATTCTCCAACCTCACCCACAGCTGAAATTCTCCAACCTCGCCCACAGCTGTAATTCTCCAACCTCACCCACAGCTATAATTCTCCAACCTATCCCACAGCTGTAATTCTCCAACCTCACCCACAGCAGTAATTCTCCAACCTCGCCCACAGCTATAATTCTCCAACCTCGCCCACAGTTGTAATTTTCCAACCTCACCCACAGCTGAAATTCTCCAACCTCGCCCACAGCTATAATTCTCCAACCTCACCCACAGCTATAATTCTCCAACCTCGCCCACAGCTGTGATTCTCCAACCTCACCCACAGCTGAAATTCTCCAACCTCGCCCACAGCTGTAATTCTCCAACCTCGCCCACAGCTGTAATTCTCCAACCTCACCCACAGCTATAATTCTCCAACCTCGCCCACAGCTGTAATTCTCCAACCTCACCCACAGCAGTAATTCTCCAACCTCGCCCACAGCTATAATTCTCCAACCTCGCCCACAGTTGTAATTCTCCAACCTCACCCACAGCATTAATTCTCCAACCTTGCCCATGGCTGTAATTCACCAACCTCACCCTCAGCTCTCATTCTGCAACCTCGCCCACAGCTGTAATTCACCAAACTCACCCACAGCTGAAATTCTCCAACCTCGCCCACAGCTGTAATTCTCCAACCTCGCACACAGCTGTAATTCTGCAACCTCACCGACAGCTGTAATTCTCCAACCTCACCCACAGCTGTAATTCTCCAACCTCACCCACAGCAGTAATTCTCCAACCTCACCCACAGCTGTAATTCTCCAACCTCACCCACAGCTGTAATTCAACAACCTCACCCACAGCTATGATTCACCAACCTCTCCCACAGCTGTAATTCACCAACCTCTCCCACAGCTGCAATTCTCCAACCTCACACACAGCTGTAATTCTCCAACCTCACCCACAGCTCTAATTCTCCAACCTCACCCACAGCTCTAATTCTCCAACCTCACCCACAGCTCTAATTCTCCAAACTCACACACAGCTGGAATTCTCCAACCTTGCACACAGCTGTATTCTCCAACCTCACCCACAGCTGTAATTCTCCAACCTGACCCACAGCTGTAATTCTCCAACCTCACCCACAGCTGTAATTCTCCAACCTCGCCCACAGCTGTAATTCTCCAACCTCACCCACAGCTGTGATTCTCCAACCTCGCCCACAGCTGTAATTCTCCAACCTCACCCACAGCTTTAATTCTCCAACCTCACCCACAGCTGTAATTCTCCAACCTCACCCACAGCAGTAATTCTCCAACCTTGCCCATGGCTGTAATTCTCCAACCTTGCCCATGGCTGTAATTCACCAACCTCACCCTCAGCTCTCATTCTGCAACCTCGCCCACAGCTGTAATTCACCAAACTCACCCACAGCTGAAATTCTCCAACCTCGCCCACAGCTGAAATTCTCCAACCTCGCCCACAGCTGTAATTCTCCAACCTCGCACACAGCTGTAATTCTGCAACCTCACCGACAGCTGTAATTCTCCAACCTCACCGACAGCTGTAATTCTCCAACCTCACCCACAGCTGTAACTCACCAACCTCACCCACAGCTGTAATTCACCAACCTCTCCCACAGCTGTAATTCACCAACCTCTCCCACAGCTGTAATTCTCCAACCTCACCCACAGCTGGAATTCTCCAACCTCACCCACAGCTGTAATTCTCCAACCTCACCCACAGCTGGAATTCTGAAACCTCACCCAAAGCTGTAACTCTCCAATCTCGCCCTTGGCTGTAATTCTCCAACCTCACCCATGACTAATTCTCCAACCTCGACCACAGCTGTAATTGTCCAACCTCACCCACAGCTGTAACTCTCCCACCTCACCCACAGCTGCAATTCGCCAACCTTGCACACACCTGTAATTCTCCATCCTCACCTACATCTGTCATTCTCCATCCTCACCCACAGATGTAATTCGCCAACCTCACCCTCAGCTGTAACTCTCCATCCTCAACCACAGCTGCAAATCTCCAACCTCGCCCGCAGCTGTAATTCTCCAACCTCACCCACAGCTGTAATTCTCCAACCTCGCCCACAGCTGTAATTCTCCAAACTCACCCACAGCTGCAAATCTCCAACCTCACCCACAGCTGCAAATCCCCAACCTCACCCACAGCTGTAATTTTCCAAACTCACCCACAGCTGCAATTCTCCAACCTCGCCCATGGCTGTAATTCTCCAACCTCGCCCACAGCTGTAATTCTCCAACCTCACCCACAGTTGTAATTCTCCAAACTCGCCCGCATCAGTAATTCTCCAACCTCACCCACAGCTGAAATTCTCCAACCTCGCCCACAGCTGTAATTCTCCAACCTCACCCACAGCTGTAATTCTCCAACCTCACCCACAGCTGTAATTCTCCAACCTCACCCACAGCTGAAATTCTCCAACCTCGCCCACAGCTGTAATTCTCCAACCTCACCCACAGCTATAATTCTCCAACCTCGCCCACAGCTGTAATTCTCCAACCTCGCCCACAGCTATAATTCTCCAACCTCGCCCACAGTTGTAATTCTCCAACCTCACCCACAGCTGTAATTCTCCAACCTCACCCACAGCATTAATTCTCCAACCTTGCCCATGGCTGTAATTCACCAACCTCACCCTCAGCTCTCATTCTGCAACCTCGCCCACAGCTGTAATTCACCAAACTCACCCACAGCTCTAATTCTCCAACCTCACCCACAGCTCTAATTCTCCAACCTCACCCACAGCTCTAATTCTCCAAACTCACACACAGCTGGAATTCTCCAACCTTGCACACAGCTGTATTCTCCAACCTCACCCACAGCTGTAATTCTCCAACCTGACCCACAGCTGTAATTCTCCAACCTCGCCCACAGCTTTAATTCTCCAACCTCACCCACAGCTGTAATTCTCCAACCTCACCCACAGCTTTAATTCTCCAACCTCACCCACAGCTGTAATTCTCCAACCTCACCCACAGCTTTAATTCTCCAACCTCACCCACAGCTGTAATTCTCCAACCTCACCCACAGCAGTAATTCTCCAACCTTGCCCATGGCTGTAATTCTCCAACCTTGCCCATGGCTGTAATTCACCAACCTCACCCTCAGCTCTCATTCTGCAACCTCGCCCACAGCTGTAATTCACCAAACTCACCCACAGCTGAAATTCTCCAACCTCGCCCACAGCTGAAATTCTCCAACCTCGCCCACAGCTGTAATTCTCCAACCTCGCACACAGCTGTAATTCTGCAACCTCACCGACAGCTGTAATTCTCCAACCTCACCGACAGCTGTAATTCTCCAACCTCACCCACAGCTGTAACTCACCAACCTCACCCACAGCTGTAATTCACCAACCTCTCCCACAGCTGGAATTCTCCAACCTCACCCACAGCTGGAATTCTCCAACCTCACCCACAGCTGTAATTCTCCAACCTCACCCACAGCTGGAATTCTGAAACCTCACCCAAAGCTGTAACTCTCCAATCTCGCCCTTGGCTGTAATTCTCCAACCTCACCCATGACTAATTCTCCAACCTCACCCACAGCTCTAATTCTCCAACCTCACCCACAGCTCTAATTCTCCAAACTCACACACAGCTGGAATTCTCCAACCTTGCACACAGCTGTATTCTCCAACCTCACCCACAGCTGTAATTCTCCAACCTGACCCACAGCTGTAATTCTCCAACCTCACCCACAGCTGTAATTCTCCAACCTCGCCCACAGCTGTAATTCTCCAACCTCACCCACAGCTGTGATTCTCCAACCTCGCCCACAGCTGTAATTCTCCAACCTCACCCACAGCTTTAATTCTCCAACCTCACCCACAGCTGTAATTCTCCAACCTCACCCACAGCAGTAATTCTCCAACCTTGCCCATGGCTGTAATTCTCCAACCTTGCCCATGGCTGTAATTCACCAACCTCACCCTCAGCTCTCATTCTGCAACCTCGCCCACAGCTGTAATTCACCAAACTCACCCACAGCTGAAATTCTCCAACCTCGCCCACAGCTGAAATTCTCCAACCTCGCCCACAGCTGTAATTCTCCAACCTCGCACACAGCTGTAATTCTGCAACCTCACCGACAGCTGTAATTCTCCAACCTCACCGACAGCTGTAATTCTCCAACCTCACCCACAGCTGTAACTCACCAACCTCACCCACAGCTGTAATTCACCAACCTCTCCCACAGCTGTAATTCACCAACCTCTCCCACAGCTGGAATTCTCCAACCTCACCCACAGCTGGAATTCTCCAACCTCACCCACAGCTGTAATTCTCCAACCTCACCCACAGCTGGAATTCTGAAACCTCACCCAAAGCTGTAACTCTCCAATCTCGCCCTTGGCTGTAATTCTCCAACCTCACCCATGACTAATTCTCCAACCTCGACCACAGCTGTAATTGTCCAACCTCACCCACAGCTGTAACTCTCCCACCTCACCCACAGCTGCAATTCGCCAACCTTGCACACACCTGTAATTCTCCATCCTCACCTACATCTGTAATTCTCCATCCTCACCCACAGATGTAATTCGCCAACCTCACCCTCAGCTGTAACTCTCCATCCTCAACCACAGCTGTAACTCTCCAACCTCGCCCGTGGCTGTAAGTCTCAAACCTCACCCAAGCCTGTAATTGTCCGACCTCGCGCACAGCTGTAATTCTCCAACCTCGCCCACAGCTGTAATTCTCCATCCTCGCCCACAACTGTAATTCTCCAACCTCGCCCACAGCTGTAATTCTCCAACCTCACCCACAGCTGTAATTCTCCAACCTCACACACAGCTGTAATTCTCCAACCTCACCCACAGCTGTAATTCTCCAACCTCACCCACAGCAGAAATTCTCCAACCTCGCCCACAGCTGTAATTCTCCAACCTCACCCACAGCAGAAATTCTCCAACCTCGCCCACAGCTGAAATTCTCCAACCTCGCCCGTGGCTGTCATTCTCCAACATCGCCCACAGGCGTAATTCACCAAACTCACCCACAGCTGTAATTCTCCAACCTCACCCACAGCATTAATTCTCCAACCTTGCCCATGGCTGTAATTCACCAACCTCGCCCTCAGCTCTCATTCTGCAACCTCGCCCACAGCTGTAATTCACCAACCTCACCCACAACTGAAATTCTCCAACCTCGCCCACAGCAGTAATTCTCCAAACTCACCCACAGCTGTAATTCTCCAACCTCGCCCACAGCTGTAATTCTCCAAACTCACCCACAGCTGCAAATCTCCAACCTCGCCCACAGCTGTAATTCTCCAACCTCACCCACAGCTGTAATTCTCCAACCTCGCCCACAGCTGTAATTCTCCAAACTCACCCACAGCTGCAAATCTCCAACCTCACCCACAGCTGCAAATCCCCAACCTCACCCACAGCTGTAATTTTCCAAACTCACCCACAGCTGCAATTCTCCAACCTCGCCCATGGCTGTAATTCTCCAACCTCGCCCACAGCTGTAATTCTCCAACCTCACCCACAGTTGTAATTCTCCAAACTCGCCCGCATCAGTAATTCTCCAACCTCACCCACAGCTGAAATTCTCCAACCTCGCCCACAGCTGTAATTCTCCAACCTCACCCACAGCTGTAATTCTCCAACCTCACCCACAGCTGTAATTCTCCAACCTCACCCACAGCTGAAATTCTCCAACCTCGCCCACAGCTGTAATTCTCCAACCTCACCC
This sequence comes from Carcharhinus amblyrhynchos, assembly GCF_965287045.1. Classification (NCBI taxonomy): domain Eukaryota; kingdom Metazoa; phylum Chordata; class Chondrichthyes; order Carcharhiniformes; family Carcharhinidae; genus Carcharhinus; species Carcharhinus amblyrhynchos. The sequence goes on from NC_137329.1 coordinate 53,826,442, forward strand.
ACAGGTATAATTCTACAACCTCGCCCACAGCTGTAATTCTCCAACCTCGCCCACAGCTATAATTCTCCAACCTCGCCCACAGTTGTAATTCTCCAACCTCACCCACAGCATTAATTCTCCAACCTTGCCCATGGCTGTAATTCACCAACCTCACCCTCAGCTCTCATTCTGCAACCTCGCCCACAGCTGTAATTCACCAAACTCACCCACAGCTCTAATTCTCCAACCTCACCCACAGCTCTAATTCTCCAACCTCACCCACAGCTCTAATTCTCCAAACTCACACACAGCTGGAATTCTCCAACCTTGCACACAGCTGTATTCTCCAACCTCACCCACAGCTGTAATTCTCCAACCTGACCCACAGCTGTAATTCTCCAACCTCACCCACAGCTGTAATTCTCCAACCTCGCCCACAGCTGTAATTCTCCAACCTCACCCACAGCTGTGATTCTCCAACCACACCCACAGCTGTAATTCACCAACCTCACCCACAGCTTTAATTCTCCAACCTCACCCACAGCTGTGATTCTCCAACCTCGCCCACAGCTGTAATTCTCCAACCTCACCCACAGCTTTAATTCTCCAACCTCACCCACAGCTGTAATTCTCCAACCTCACCCACAGCTTTAATTCTCCAACCTCACCCACAGCAGTAATTCTCCAACCTCACCCACAGCTGTAATTCTCCAACCTCACCCACAGCTGTAATTCTCCAACCTCACCCACAGCTGTAATTCTCCAACCTCACCCACAGCTATAATTCACCAACCTCTCCCACAGCTGTAATTCACCAACCTCTCCCACAGCTGCAATTCTCCAACCTCACACACAGCTGTAATTCTCCAACCTCACCCACAGCTCTAATTCTCCAACCTCACCCACAGCTCTAATTCTCCAAACTCACACACAGCTGGAATTCTCCAACCTTGCACACAGCTGTATGCTCCAACCTCACCCACAGCTGTAATTCTCCAACCTGACCCACAGCTGTAATTCTCCAACCTCACCCACAGCTGTAATTCTCCAACCTCGCCCACAGCTGTAATTCTCCAACCTCACCCACAGCTGTGATTCTCCAACCTCGCCCACAGCTTTAATTCTCCAACCTCACCCACAGCTGTAATTCTCCAACCTCACCCACAGCTTTAATTCTCCAACCTCACCCACAGCTGTAATTCTCCAACCTCACCCACAGCTTTAATTCTCCAACCTCACCCACAGCTGTAATTCTCCAACCTCACCCACAGCAGTAATTCTCCAACCTTGCCCATGGCTGTAATTCTCCAACCTTGCCCATGGCTGTAATTCACCAACCTCACCCTCAGCTCTCATTCTGCAACCTCGCCCACAGCTGTAATTCACCAAACTCACCCACAGCTGAAATTCTCCAACCTCGCCCACAGCTGAAATTCTCCAACCTCGCCCACAGCTGTAATTCTCCAACCTCGCACACAGCTGTAATTCTGCAACCTCACCGACAGCTGTAATTCTCCAACCTCACCGACAGCTGTAATTCTCCAACCTCACCCACAGCTGTAACTCACCAACCTCACCCACAGCTGTAATTCACCAACCTCTCCCACAGCTGTAATTCACCAACCTCTCCCACAGCTGGAATTCTCCAACCTCACCCACAGCTGGAATTCTCCAACCTCACCCACAGCTGTAATTCTCCAACCTCACCCACAGCTGGAATTCTGAAACCTCACCCAAAGCTGTAACTCTCCAATCTCGCCCTTGGCTGTAATTCTCCAACCTCACCCATGACTAATTATCCAACCTCGACCACAGCTGTAATTGTCCAACCTCACCCACAGCTGTAACTCTCCCACCTCACCCACAGCTGCAATTCGCCAACCTTGCACACACCTGTAATTCTCCATCCTCACCTACATCTGTTATTCTCCATCCTCACCCACAGATGTAATTCGCCAACCTCACCCTCAGCTGTAACTCTCCATCCTCAACCACAGCTGTAACTCTCCAACCTCGCCCGTGGCTGTAAGTCTCAAACCTCACCCAAGCCTTTAATTCTCCGACCTCGCGCACAGCTGTAATTCTCCAACCTCGCCCACAGCTGTAATTCTCCATCCTCGCCCACAACTGTAATTCTCCAACCTCGCCCACAGCTGTAATTCTCCAACCTCACCCACAGCTGTAATTCTCCAACCTCACACACAGCTGTAATTCTCCAACCTCACCCACAGCTGTAATTCTCCAACCTCACCCACAGCTGTAATTCTCCAACCTCACCCAAAGCTGTAATTCTCCAACCTCACCCACAGCTGTAAATCTCCAACCTCGCCCACAGCTGAAATTCTCCAACCTCGCCCGTGGCTGTCATTCTCCAACATCGCCCACAGGCGTAATTCACCAAACTCACCCACAGCTGTAATTCTCCAACCTCACCCACAGCATTAATTCTCCTACCTTGCCCATGGCTGTAATTCACCAACCTCGCCCTCAGCTCTCATTCTGCAACCTCGCCCACAGCTGTAATTCACCAACCTCACCCACAACTGAAATTCTCCAACCTCGCCCACAGCAGTAATTCTCCAATCTCGCCCACAGCTGTAATTCTCCAACCACACCGACAGCTGTTATTCTCTAACCTCGCCCACAGCTGTAATTCTCCAACCTCACCCACAGCTGTAATTCTCCAACCTCGCCCACAGCTGTAATTCTCCAAACTCACCCACAGCTGTAATTCTCCAAACTCACCCACAGCTGCAATCTCCAACCTTGCACACAGCTGTATTCTCCAACCTCACCCACAGCTGTAATTCTCCAACCTGACCCACAGCTGTAATTCTCCAACCTCACCCACAGCTGTAATTCTCCAACCTCGCCCACAGCTGTAATTCTCCAACCTCACCCACAGCTGTGATTCTCCAACCTCGCCCACAGCTGTAATTCTCCAACCTCACCCACAGCTTTAATTCTCCAACCTCACCCACAGCTGTAATTCTCCAACCTCACCCACAGCTTTAATTCTCCAACCTCACCCACAGCTGTAATACTCCAACCTCACCCACAGCAGTAATTCTCCAACCTTGCCCATGGCTGTAATTCTCCAACCTTGCCCATGGCTGTAATTCACCAACCTCACCCTCAGCTCTCATTCTGCAACCTCGCCCACAGCTGTAATTCACCAAACTCACCCACAGCTGAAATTCTCCAACCTCGCCCACAGCTGAAATTCTCCAACCTCGCCCACAGCTGTAATTCTCCAACCTCGCACACAGCTGTAATTCTGCAACCTCACCGACAGCTGTAATTCTCCAACCTCACCGACAGCTGTAATTCTCCAACCTCACCCACAGCTGTAACTCACCAACCTCACCCACAGCTGTAATTCACCAACCTCTCCCACAGCTGTAATTCACCAACCTCTCCCACAGCTGGAATTCTCCAACCTCACCCACAGCTGGAATTCTCCAACCTCACCCACAGCTGTAATTCTCCAACCTCACCCACAGCTGGAATTCTGAAACCTCACCCAAAGCTGTAACTCTCCAATCTCGCCCTTGGCTGTAATTCTCCAACCTCACCCATGACTAATTCTCCAACCTCGACCACAGCTGTAATTGTCCAACCTCACCCACAGCTGTAACTCTCCCACCTCACCCACAGCTGCAATTCGCCAACCTTGCACACACCTGTAATTCTCCATCCTCACCTACATCTGTAATTCTCCATCCTCACCCACAGATGTAATTCGCCAACCTCACCCTCAGCTGTAACTCTCCATCCTCAACCACAGCTGTAACTCTCCAACCTCGCCCGTGGCTGTAAGTCTCAAACCTCACCCAAGCCTGTAATTCTCCGACCTCGCGCACAGCTGTAATTCTCCAACCTCGCCCACAGCTGTAATTCTCCATCCTCGCCCACAACTGTAATTCTCCAACCTCGCCCACAGCTGTAATTCTCCAACCTCACCCACAGCTGTAATTCTCCAACCTCACACACAGCTGTAATTCTCCAACCTCACCCACAGCTGTAATTCTCCAACCTCACCCACAGCTGTAATTCTCCAACCTCACCCAAAGCTGTAATTCTCCAACCTCACCCACAGCTGTAATTCTCCAACCTCACCCACAGCTGTAATTCTCCAACCTCACCCACAGCAGAAATTCTCCAACCTCGCCCACAGCTGAAATTCTCCAACCTCGCCCGTGGCTGTCATTCTCCAACATCGCCCACAGGCGTAATTCACCAAACTCACCCACAGCTGTAATTCTCCAACCTCACCCACAGCATTAATTCTCCTACCTTGCCCATGGCTGTAATTCACCAACCTCGCCCTCAGCTCTCATTCTGCAACCTCGCCCACAGCTGTAATTCACCAACCTCACCCACAACTGAAATTCTCCAACCTCGCCCACAGCAGTAATTCTCCAATCTCGCCCACAGCTGTAATTCTCCAACCACACCGACAGCTGTTATTCTCTAACCTCGCCCACAGCTGTAATTCTCCAACCTCACCCACAGCTGTAATTCTCCAACCTCGCCCACAGCTGTAATTCTCCAAACTCACCCACAGCTGTAATTCTCCAAACTCACCCACAGCTGCAAATCTCCAACCTCACCCACAGCTGCAAATCTCCAACCTCACCCACAGCTGTAATTTTCCAAACTCACCCACAGCTGCAATTCTCCAACCTCGCGCACAGCTGTAATTCTCCAACCTCACCCACAGTTGTAATTCTCCAAACTCGCCCGCATCAGTAATTCTCCAACCTCACCCACAGCTGTAATTCTCCAACCTCGCCCACAGCTGTAATTCTCCAACCTCACCCACAGCTGTAATTCTCCAACCTCACCCACAGCTGTAATTCTCCAACCTCACCCACAGCTGTAATTCTCCAAAATCACCCACAGCTGTAACTCTCCAACCTCACCCACAGCTGTAACTCTCCAATCTCGCCCACAGCTGTAATTCTCCAATCTCGCCCACAGCTGTAATTCACCAACCTCGCCCACAGCTTAATTCTCCAACCTCGCCCACAGCTGTAATTCTCCAACCTCACCCACAGCTGTAATTCTCCGACCTCGCCAACAGCTGTAATTCTCCAACCTCGCCCACAGCTGTAATTCACCAACCTCGCCCACAGCTTAATTCTCCAACCTCGCCCACAGCTGTAATTCTCCAACCTCACCCACAGCTGGAATTCTCCAACCTCGCCAACAACTGTAATTCTCCAACCTCAGCCACAGCCGTAATTCTCCAACCTCACCCACAGCTGTAATTCTCCAACCTCGCCCACATCTGTAACTCTCCAACGTCGCCGGCGGCTGTAATTCTACAACGTCGCACATGGGTGTAATTCTCCATCCTCACCCACAACTGTAATTCTCCAACCTCGCCCACAGCTGGAAATCTCCAACCTCACGCACAGCTGGAATTCTCCAACCTTGCCCACAGCTGGAATTCTCCACCCTCGCTCGCATCAGTAATTCTCCAACCTCACTCACAGCTGTAATTTTCCAAACTCACCCACAGCTGCAATTCTCCAAACTGACCCACAGCTGTAATTCTCCAACCTCGCCCGCATCTGTAATTCTCCATCCTCACTCACAGCTGTAATTCTCCAACCTCGCCCACAGTTGTAATTCTCCAACATCGCCCACTGTTGTAATTCTCCAACCTCACCCACAGCCGTAATTCTCCAACCTCGCCCACAGCTGTAATTCTCCAACCTCACCCACAGCTGTAATTCTCCAACCTCACCCACAGCTGTAACTCTCCAACCTCACCCACAGCTGTAACTCTCCAATCTCGCCCACAGCTGTAATTCTCCAATCTCGCCCACAGCTGTAATTCACCAACCTCGCCCACAGCTGTAATTCTCCGACCTCGCCAACAGCTGTAATTCTCCAACCTCGCCCACAGCTGTAATTCTCCAACCTCACCCACAGCTGTAATTCTCCAACCTCACCCACAGCTGTAATTCTCCAACCTCACCCACAGCTGTAATTCTCCGACCACGCACATGGCTGTAATTCTCCAACCTCGCCAACAGCTGTAATTCTCCAACCTCGCCCACAGCTGTAATTCACCAACCTCGCCCACAGCTTAATTCTCCAACCTCGCCCACAGCTGTAATTCACCAACCTCGCCCACAGCTTAATTCTCCAACCTCGCCCACAGCTGTAATTCTCCAACCTCACCCACAGCTGGAATTCTCCAACCTCGCCCACAGCTGCAATTCTCCAACCTCGCCCACATCTGTAACTCTCCAACGTCGCCGGCGGCTGTAATTCTACAACGTCGCACATGGGTGTAATTCTCCATCCTCACCCACAACTGTAATTCTCCAACCTCGCCCACAGCTGGAAATCTCCAACCTCACCCACAGCTGGAATTCTCCAACCTTGCCCACAGCTGGAATTCTCCACCCTCGCTCGCATCAGTAATTCTCCAACCTCACTCACAGCTGTAATTTTCCAAACTCACCCACAGCTGCAATTCTCCAAACTGACCCACAGCTGTAATTCTCCAACCTCGCCCGCATCTGTAATTCTCCATCCTCACTCACAGCTGTAATTCTCCAACCTCGCCCACAGCTGTAACACTCCAACGTCGCCAACAGTTGTAATTCTCCAACGTCGCCCACAGTTGTAATTCTCCAACCTCACCCACAGCCGTAATTCTCCAACCTCACCCACAGCTGTAATTCACCAAACTCACCCACAGTTGTAATTCTCCAACCTCACCCACAGCTGTAATTCTCCAATCTTGCCCATGGTTGTAATTCCCCATCCTCACCCACAGCTGTAATTCTCCAACCGCACCCACAGCTGTAATTCTCCAACCTCACCTACAGCTGTAATTCTCCAACCTCACCCACAGCTGTAATTCTCCAAACTCACCCACAGCTGTAATTCTCCATCTTCACCCACAGCTGTAATTCTCCAATCTCGCCCACAGCTGTAATTCTCCAACCTCACCCACAGCTGTAATTCTCCAACCTCACCCACAGCTGTAATTCTCCCACCTCACCCACAGCTGTAATTCTCCAACCTCACCCACAGCTGTAATTCTCCAACCTCACCCACAGCTGTAATTCTCCATCTTCACCCACAGCTGTAATTCTCCAATCTCGCCCACAGCTGTAATTCTCCAACCTCACCCACAGCTGTAATTCTCCAACCTCGCCCACAGCTGTATTCTCTAACCTCACCCACAGCTGTAATTCTCCAACCTCGCCAACAGCTATAATTCTCCAACCTCACCCACAGCTGTAATTCTCCAACCTCACCCACAGCTGTAATTCTCCAACCTCGCCAACAGCTATAATTCTCCAACCTCACCCACAGCTGTAATTCTCCAACCTCGCCAACAACTATAATTCTCCAACCTCGCCCACGGCTGTTATTCTCCAATCTCGCCCATGGCTGAAATTCTCCAACCTCGCCCATGGCTGAAATTCTCCAACCTCGCCCACAGCTGTAATTCTCCAACCTCGCCCACAGCTGTCATTCTCCAACCTCGCCCATGGCTGAAATTCTCCAACCTCGCCCACATCTGCAATTCTACAACCTCACCCACAGCTGTAATTCACCAACCTCGCCCACATCTGCAATTCTCCAACCTCACCCACAGATGTAAATCTCCAACCTCGCCCACAGCTGTAATTCTCCAACCTCACTCACAGCTGTAATTCTCCAATCTCGCCCACAGCTGTAATTCTCCAACCTCACCCACGGCTGTAATTCTCCAACCTCGCCCGTGGCTGTAATCCCCCAACATGACCCACAGCTGTAATTCTCCATCCTCGCCCACAGCTGTAATTCTCCAACCTCACCCACAGCTGTAATTCTCCAACCTCACCCACAGCTGTAATTCTCCAACCTCACCCACAGCTGTAATTCTCCAACCTCACCCACAGCTGTAATTCTCCAACCTCACCCACAGCTGTAATTCTCCATCCTCACCCACAGGCTGTAATTCTCCAATCTCCACCACAGCTGCAATTCTCCAACCTCACCCACAGCTGCAATTCTCCAACCTCACCCACATCTGTAATTCTCCAACCTCGCCCACGTCTGTAAATCTCCAACATCGCCCATGGCTGTAATTCTACATCCTCGCCCACAGCTGTAATTCTCCAACATCTCATGTGTCTGTAATTCTCTAATGTCGCACATAGCTGTATTCTCCTACCTCGCCCACAGCTGTGATTCTCCAACCTCTCCCACAGCTGTAATTCTCCAATCTTGCCCATGGCTGTAATTCTCCAACCTCACCCACAGCTGTAATTCTCCAACCTTGCCCTCAGCCGTAATTCTCCAACCTCACCCATGGCTGCAATTCTCCAACCTCGCCCGCAGCTGTAATTCTCCAACCTCACCCAAAGCTGTAATTCTCCAACCTCGCCCACAGCTGTAATTCCCCAACCTCACCCATGGCTGTAATTCTCCAACCTCACCCAAAGCTGTAATTCTCCAACCTCGCCCACAGCTGTAATTCTCCAACCTAACCCAAAGCTGTAATTCTCCAACCTCGCCCACAGCTGTAATTCCCCAACCTCACCCATGACTGTAATTCTCGAACCTCGCCCGTTTCTGTTCTTGTCCAATCTCGCCCATAGTTGCAATTCTCCAACTTCACCGGTGGCTGTAATTCTCGAACCTCGCCCATCGTTGCAATTCTCCAACCTCGCCCGTGTCTCTAATTCTCCAACCTCGCCCACAGCTGCAATTCTCTAACCTCGCCCACAGCTGCAATTCTCCAACCTCGCCTGTGGCTGTAATTCTCCAACCTTGCCCGTGGCTGTAATTCTTCAACCTTGCCCACAGCTGTAATTCTCCAACCTCGCCCACAGCTGTAATTCTCCAACCTCGCCCATAGCTGTAATTCTCCAACCTCGACCACAGCTGTAATTCATCAATCTCACCTGCTTCCAGAATTCCCCAACTTCGCCCGCGACTAGGATTCTCCAGTCCCGCCGATGTGCCAAATTCTCCATTCTCATCGGCAGCTACGGTGGAGCGTATAACATGGAGATTTCCTACCAGACATCATGGTGTCCACGTTTACTGCTTACTGGCCCCTCTGGAACTGGAGGCACTTTCTCCTTACTTAATCTATCAAATCCATTTGTGAGCTTGGAAACTGGAACCAAATTTCCTCTTAACCATCTCTGCTGTCGGGAGGATTATCTCAGCTCCTGTCTCCACATCATTTATGTCTTTCCAGTAAATCTCTTCTGCACAATCTTCGGATGTATTTCTTCAAGGAAATATCCAGAATTCGTCACAACTGGGGTCTAAGTGGGAGTGGCTGGAAGAGGTGCCCATTCCCACCTATCCCCAAAGCTAACATTACTGATGTTAATTGAATGGAACAGAAATTGAACAAATCCGGAGAGAGTTTGCCCCAGATTACACCCCTGCAATCGGGATAAAAGGAAAATACTGAACATCAGAAATCTGGAAAGGGAGAAGTTTCATTTGCCCTGATGAGTGGGTGTGAGGATCATGGTTCACAGTGAGGCCACTCCACTTCCCCTCCGTGTGTTAGCACTGGCCTGTGACTTAGTCTCTTGGGAATGCAAAAGACCCTCAAAGTGAGTCAGGGAAGACGGACAGAAGTCACCAGCTTTCACTGGCTGTGCTATTGAAGGCACGAGAGGTACACATGTGGTTCACTAAATCGGGAAGGCAAGACTGAATTACATCAAATTGCATTTAAATGATATGCAAGTGGGCACTTAAACATATCAGTGCATTTCCCACTGATAATGGTGGAATTTCCTGTTTTGTTACCTCCTTGCCACTGGCTCAGTCACTTACACTATTCCTGCCATTGGGAATCCGATGAGTGTTCAATTCTCCATGCCTGTCCACCATCTAGCCCGCCCCAGCAGGGCCCTACACAGTCCAGTCCGAGGATGAGGCACCATTCAGGAGAGTGCTGAATGGGCATGCACACGAAGATGACGGGCGCATTGACTGATGTGCCATTCAGCCTTCTGTTGGTGACATGGAGCACGGGGGCTTTAAGTTAACAAGAGGGTCCATGCCAAGCTTGCTCACCACAGCCTCTGCTCCAGCCCCCTGATGTGCTGCAGGTGCCACATTCACCCACATCACAGCCTTTGTGAGGACTCCTCCGGCACCCCTATGAGAAGGCGTGGGTGTGAGGGTACGGCAATACACCTCCCCTCACCTCCCCCCCCGCATCCCAGAAAAAAACACTGAAGATCCCATTCAGGCACTTTCCAAGATAAAAGTTTCCATAAGTCTGTGACAATATGCTAATTCCTATGCATTGTATTCAGGGGCACACAAGAGGATAAATTGCATACACCCGTGCCAATAAAGAATATTGCCCAGACCATATAGGTGGTGGCCCAAAAGTAGCAAGGTAAGCCTGCAAAATGCCTACTTGAAGTGAATTAAAAGTGTTTGCTTTATTTTTTTTATTTTCCCCCATGCTGAAGAAAGAATTGGCTAATCTGGGGGCCTGTCCTCCCTCTCTGTGTGTTATAATGAGCTCCGGTTATTGCTGTTTGCCATTCCCTTATGCACCTGGCTCGATGTGGCCATGCTTTGTCCTAACACCATCTCTGCCTAACTAAACAGCCCAGACCAGCAACAAAGCTTTCAATAGCTTTGCTTGTATGGACAGTGACCTTAGGGTGACCTTGAGTTGTGAGTTAAGGATCAAATTACAAGACCTCATCTATCCGTCTGCCTGCAGTCTTTAAGCTTCAAAAGAAAAGCGTAGCGCATTTTAGCAGGTGAAAGCTAGCGTATCTTCACTAAAGGAAATTAGTGACCTCTTCTGCACTTGCCTGTCACAATAATGTCCGCGGGCTCCTTATTTCAGGGAGACACCTGTTCCAGCATCATGTCTGCTGTAACTAAGAAAATAAACTGCAAGAAATGATTTAACAGATAAATCCTTAAAACACTTCTTTAACCCTGAAATGACGCCATGTGATGTTCGTGCATTCATTGAGTTAATGCTTCTGTTAAAATAGCAGGCGAGGGAATTTGATACGAGCGCAAGAAACTCTCAGCACACTGTGGGAAGCGGGGGAGGCAGGTCATGGTTTCAACTTTCAGTGATAGTGTTAAACCGGCCAATATTGAATCTGCCGACCACGATATCCTTCTTGACTTTCGTTTCAGATTGATATACCGTTTTGAGTGTTCTAAGGCTCTAGTTGCTTACAAAGTTGGTTCTCTATCTTCTTTTTGCCATCCTCTGGTATCAATTTCTGACTGCGTGTTTAACTCCTCCAGTTTTATCCTTGCACATTTAGTGAATAGTTTTTTCATGCCAGGAGCATGGTATGTTATATTGTCTGGACTTGGACACAAGGGGCAGTCCCAAACGTTTTAATTGTGCGAATAATGAATGGAAAGTTGAATTGTTAAGGGCTGCAGCCTCCAAGTGAGCACTATCTTGTACATTGGCACAGTATCTGTCATCCAATGAAGTAAAAATATTTCTTTCAATTCTTGCCAGGAATTCACTGAGCACCACTGTTGACTTTCTAAACTACCCCAAGTTGGTGCTAACAGAAAATTGAAAGGGAGACTGGATGTTTCATGGGGATTTGTACCACAGGTTATTGTGAATCCCATTTTTTTCATTGCCTTGTCAATTTTTGGACATTTTAAGTCAATTTTGGTTAAAGTATTTCTTCACCCATATTTTACCTTATTTTTGTTCTGCTGGGAGTGCCATGACTTTGTTTTAATTTGCAGGATAAACTAGCAGAGGAAAGTCAGGATACCAGATATCCAAGATGGGCTACAGACACCTGGCACTACCCACAAATACCGCGTTATAGCCTGAGGCACATCTACCATAGCATATCTGATAAAATCGTGTCATATCCTGTAAACTAATCTCCAGGTAATCCTCATCAAAGAGACGGCACTGCCAGTGGCTGCAAGGTCATCGCCGTTCTGACCTTTCGCACTTTAGGCTCCTACCATGCTTCCAGAGGGGCCACCACTCAATCTGCAACTCACATATGCATCAGACAGGTGCCTAATCTGTTAGTCAAGGGAGCAAACAATATTATCAACTTTCCCCATGGACAACTGGCAGCTGAGTCAGAGGAGGCCGAATTTCCAGATTTCCCAAAGGCCAGCGTGTCATTGGCAATAATGGATCAGCTTCTGCAGCTGCTGGACAGTTTGAAAGAACTCATGTTTCTACACCAAAAACAGAACACTGCAAATGCGTGGAGCTCTGAAATGAAACACTAAATGCTGAAACACTCAGCAGGCCAGGCAGCAGCAATGAGCAGAGAAACAGGGGTAAAAATCCATCTTGAGCTGTGGGGGCCCAAAATGCATTTTATTGCTTTTTATTCTACAGGTATTGTGCTATTGTGATGTGACTTATGTTTCAATAGACTGCTTGAAGAAGCAGTGTTTTGGTATAAATGTTGATTTGTCTGGAATATCCTGCAACTCAAGTTTAGGGAATGCAGGATAATAACTGATTTTAGCTAGGAATATGTTGCTTTGTGGAGTTAATGGACCTTTTGTTTATTTAAGTTCTCCTGGGATTTTAGACTGGGTATGCAGAGTCACATGAGTTTTTGATTAGGTTGATTAACAGTGACAGAGTCATGTGGTTAATGGGAGGAGTTAAGGTTGCAGAAAAGACCAGTTTCATTTTCATTTTCAAATACAAGCTATTGTTGTCAGGACCTGCTGGAAGAAACAAAGCAAGTACGCCTGTGTTTGGCTAATTAATTTTAAAGAGAGATGTCAGTTCATATGAGAAATATTGCTTAATTGGAACTCATAATGATAGGTTAGCAGTTAAGAATTGTGTCTTTCATATTTAAGTATTATTCAGTTGTTATAAGTTGAGCTAATTCATTTGTTATAATTAAACTGTGTTACTAAATAAAGTTTGCTTTGGCCAAAGCTTCCTAGTTTGTCAATAGAATTGTGCCTGGAGTGAAACATCCTGTCCTCACACCAATGCCAAAATAGAAAAATTGTTGGTGTCTAGACTGCTTCATAACGTACTTTAAGGTTTCTGATCTGGTGTTCTCATTCATCTGAAGAAGGAACAACACTCCGAAAGCTTGTGCTACCAAATAAACCTGTTGGACTTTAACCTGATGTAGTGAGACTTCTTACTGATCTTAATGTAAGCCAGATATCTAATTCCATTGACCGCAACATGAATTTCTACCTGACAAGAGTTAATATCTGAGGCTATTCATCTTTTGTCAGAACCAGCAAAGCTTTGAGAAACCAGAAGAGGCCATTCAGCCCATCAAACCTGTTCTGTCATTCAGCTAGTGATAAGACACTTCAATGCCTTTTACACTCATTATGTTCATAACCCTTTACATCATGGTTAATCAGAAATCTGTCAATCTCTGCTTTAAATATACACAATGACTGAGCTTCCACAACCCTCTGGAGTAGAGAATTCCAAGATTTACAACCCTCTGTGTGAAGACATTTCTCCACATCTCAGTCCTAAGTGGCATCCCACTTGTTTTGAAATTGTGCCCCCTAGTTCTGGACTCCCCAGTCAGGGGAAACATCTTACCTGCATCTATCCTGGCTGCAGTTCTCCAATCCCACTGTGCTATTAGTGCAGCGAGCCAGGAGATTCTCGCATCAGCCGATTCACGGGGGTTGCACAAATGTTCCTGCACTGCATGCATCTCCCAACATTAGATTTCCAGCGACATCTGCTCTGCACCAGAAAGCGATGGGGAGGTGCAAAGACCATTTATATGCTCACTGTAATATAATTTAAATATGATTAGTGGGCCCAGGACTGAAATCTCTGAGCCTGCTAGCATCTCCCACTTCACCAGAGTATTTCACTCCAGTGGGCATTACACTGGTTCCCCACTTTCGGGGAGTTAGTGGCCCAACCCAGTTAGAGTGAAGGGGAAGCAATCAGGGCCCCACAGTGGATTGGGCAGCAGGGGAGTGGTGCCCCCTGGACATTGGCACCCTGGCAGCCCCAGTCTGTGCCCCCTGGCACTGCCTGAGGGGCAAAGTGCCAATGCTCAGGGCGCACCTTAGGACTGCCCATTGGGCGTGGGAGTAGTGCCAAAGGCACAGGGCATACTGGGGCAGACCTGATGGGACAGGGCCTATGAGGCGATCAGTGGGAGTGGGGGGGCGGGGGGGGGGGGTGTTCCTGCTGCCACGTTACATAGAGATACATGGGGGAAGCAGGGAGGCCAGCAATCAAGGTGGGCTGGGGGGGGATGGTCAGCTAGGGGAGGCGGTCAGCCTAATGGAAGGTTGGGAAGGGTCAGTATTGCTGGGGGGGGTTTATTATTGGGGGGATGAAATCATTGTGGGGGGGCTGGAGATCAGGGTGTGCTAGGGCATGGGGGTCGGGGCTGGGCCTGGGAATGGTTGGGGATCCAGCAATCGGACAATGAGGCCACAGAGAACTGGTGTTGCAGGGGCCAGGGGGCTGGCCAGCGATCGAGCTAGCCAGTAATCAGAAAGCCAGCAGTGTGGGACCACTGCGCATGCGCCAATCTCGGCACTGATAGATTGGTGCATGTGCTGTAGCCTGTTCAGCACGCTGATTTCAGCCTCTCCTGTGGGAATAGGCCCTGCCCCCTGAAATGTAATGATATTTACACTGATGGTGTCTGCAGTGCACAGAGTGTGGGAGATTCTTCTCAGCATGCATTACTCCAGTTTTCATGCAAATTCGACACTTCAAATTTTGGGGGCAGAATTCCGCCCCTGTCTATTCCTTTAAGTATTTTTCTAGGTTTCAATTAGATCACCTCGTATTCTTAGCTTACATGGGGTAGATGCACCAAGTTTTACATGATTACAGAGGCAGGATAGGGGAAAGAGGGCAGGAAAGAGCTATAAAGGAAAGTCTATGATAGCTCGGAAGTCAGGAAAAATTAGATGATGACTGGAATGATGAGGCAAGAAAATAGGCATAGTAACTGAACAAGTAAAGAAACATGGTGTGGAAAGCATGTTTCCCCTTGTGGGAGAGACTAGAACTTGGGAGCATAGTTTAAAAATAAGGGGTCTCCCATTTAAGGGGATGGCATAGTGATTATCATTGTTGCCTCACAGTGCCAGGGAAATCCAAATCCCAGCTTGGGTCACTGTCGGTGGGGAGCCTGCACATCCTCCCTGTGTCTGCATGTGTTTCCTCCGGGTGTTCCAGTTTCCTCCCACAGTCCAGAGATGTGCGGGTTAGGTGGATTGGCCATACTAAATTAACCCTTAGCGTCAGGGGATAGCTGGGTAAATATGTGGGGTTATGGGGATAGGGGCGGGTGGGACTGTGGTCAGTGCAGACTCGATGGGCTGAATGCACTGTAGGATTCTATGATCCAAGATGGAGACAAGAAGATTATTTTTTTCTCAGAGGGTCATTTGTCTATGGAACTCTCTTCCCCAGAGAAAGGTGAAAGCAGGACCATTGGATATTTTTAAGGTTGAATTAGGTCGATTTTTCATTGACAATGGAGTCAAGGGTCTAGGGGTTAGGCAGGTGAGTGGAGTTGAGGCCACTGTCAAATCAGCCACAATCTTATTGAATGCAGGGAAGGCGCAAGGGGCACCTCATTCATATGTTTATATGCTTGTTCCAGAGGAGGTGTAAATAAAAGCAGCAGGATCATGACCAGTACCTGAAAGAATGGGAGCAGTGGTTCTGATATGAAAATGCTGAAGTCACTGTTGAGTCCAAAGGCTGTTCAGTGACTAATTGAAGGATGAGGTGCTGTTGCACAATCTTTTGTTGAGCTTCATTAGAATAGTGGAGGAAGCGAAGGGGTAAGAAGTTGGAGGTGGAAGGGTAAAGACACTTGAAATAGCAAACATCGGACACTCAGGGTTACATTTGCAGACTAAATCGAGGTGTTTAGTAAAGCGACCATCCAACCTGTGTTTGGTTTTTCCAGTAAACTGAAGGGCGGTTAGCTCAGTTGGCTGGATGACTGGTTGGTGATGCAGAGTAACAGCATGGTTCAATTCCCATGCTGGCTGAGGTTATTCATGTAGGCCCACCTTCTCAATCTTGTCCTGTGCCTGAGGTGTGGTGAACCTCAGGTTAAATCACCATCAGTCAATTCTCCCTCTCAAATGGGAAAGCAGGCCTCTGGGTTTATGATGACTTTACCTTTTACACTTACATCATGTCTTTCATCACCTTAGCATGTTCCACAATGCTTTACAGCCGATAAAATACTATTGAAGTGTAGTCATTATGTTAATGTAGGAAACATGGCAATAAAGTTGCATACAGCAATGTCTGACAAACAGCAATGTGATGACATTGACAGGGAAACCAAGAACTCCAAGAGTTCCAGCTGGAATTCTAACAAATATGTTTCTAAAGTGGTTTAACACTGAATGTGAATCAGGTTCTCAGTTTGCACCAGATTTGAAACCAAAATTCCAAATGTGAGTCCCTTCCAAAAGCCCTTTGTTTTACAGACATGAGCTCTTAACAGGAGACAGAGACACTTACCCTGAGGTATACATTTTTAATACACCCTATAATAGTCTTGATTAAGTTTTGCTTCTAAAGGTCTGTATTAGGATCCATCATTGTATTAAGCATTATAGCTTCCAGGTACTTCAGTCAGCTGCAGAACAATAACATGAGACATGTGCTGTTGTTCAGGGAATAGACCTTCGCATTGGTTTGAAATGCAAATGTGTGCATTCATTTATCCAAACTCGTGCTGGTTTGACATCTGTGTAGAAACATTACGTATTCTTGTGGATTACATTGTGAATGTCTGAGCTTCTGAACTGAATTTTTATAGTGCCATCTGGTACATTCTCAGTATTGTTGGGGAAGTATATTTAATGTACTTCCATTAACTGTGTGAAACGCAGGGCAGGTAGTTCCCTGAAATGGCCCAAACATTCACAGAGCAATTGCCAACGATTTCCTGCACTTGATTTATCATTGGGACGCTCTCATTATTTTACAGCCTTGTTAAAGGAATTTTCTCCTGTTAGCCTGATCCAATTCGAGCTCAAAGAAAACATAGGTTTAGGACCTGCTGTTTCCGCAGAAATCTTTGGTGAGGGTCTTTGAAACAAATGTTGTGCTGATTTCTGGAACAGATCTTCTTGCCAAGTTGGTGAAAAAAGGTCTGTTTTCTGCAGGGGAGCACTCAAAATAGCTTGGTGCTTTGACGAACTTCTAATGCTGTATGTGCACAGCATTGCCGTATGTTTGTACAATATTTGCCCTTATCTTCGCACAATGGCTGCCGCGTGTTCTGTAATTTGTAAATAAATATTATAATTGTAGCCCATATTAATCTCGTCTTCCGTACAACATTTCCGCTTGTTATATTAACTGGAGACTAATTAATGTTCAGTTTGCAGTTTTACTGTAATTAGGGTAATTGCTCATCTTGGGCAACGCAGCCAACGATCTGCACCAGGGAGAGACGTGAATCATTGGCAGGGAGCATATTACAGCTATTGACAAGGGAGCTGTCTTAAACCTGTGAGTTATAATATCCCCTATTGGATTTCCCAACAGTGCAATATATTTTCTACATTGTGAAGTTGTATCTTCCAAGTGGAGAAGACATGTACAGATTGATTCTAAAAATGTATTAAATTAATCTGTAGCTAGCTCCCTCCTTGTGTTGGTCTGTAAAAATGAATTATGTACATAAGTATGGATTTTTATATAGCAATTAATCTCCTGTGATATTTATCATTACCATTTTTAAATGTCTTCGTAAAACTGTCTCTCCATTGTTTCCCACCATTTTGTTGTTTCTTTTATTTGCCTCTCATTTTCTCTATCTTCCTCAATCTTTCTGTATGGATTTCTGTTAACTTCATTTTGGTATCTCTCTTTCTAACTTTTTTGTATTTTGCCTTCTGTCTGGCTTCCATTTTGCATCCATTACCTCTCCATTTACTTTCTCACACACTGGAATTGCCTTTCTCTCGGTGTAACTCTCTCCTTTTCACTGAGATTTAGGGCAGAACCTGGGATCTCTCATAGTTACAGAAAAATATCTTATTTTCTCCCCAGCAAAAAGCTGTGCCCATCACCTCAACTTGCTTCCTAATCCTCAAGCACCCTTCAGAAGTCTAACCTCCACACAAGTATTTCATTCTGGTTATGAGAGGTTTTGGTAGGCCCAAGGATAGGCTGGGGCATGGACCCTATTGAATGGAGCAGGGCTCAGAGGATGGAGGATGGAGCAAGGCCTAGTGCTTGGAATGGGGCCCAGTGGATGGAGCAAGGCCTAGTGCTTGGAATGGGGCCCAGTGGATGGAGCAAGGCCTAGTGCTTGGAATAGGGCCCAGTGGATGGAGCAAGGCCTAGTGCTTGGAGTAGGGCCCAGTGGATGGGGCAGGGCCCAGTGGATGGAGTAGGGCCTAGTGGATGGAGCAGGACCCAGTGGAGGGAGTGGGACCCAATGGAGGGAGTGGGGCCCAGTGCTTGGAGTAGGGCCCAGTGCTTGGAGCAGGGCCTAGTGGATGGAGCAGGGCCCAGTGGATGGGGCAGGACCAGTGCTTGGAGTAGGGTCCAGTGGATGGAGTAGGGCCTAGTGGATGGAGAAGGGCATAGTGAATGGAGTAGGGCCCAGTGCTTGGAGCAGGGCCTAGTGGATGGAGCATGTCTCGTTGTTGGAGCGGGGCCTAGTGGATGGACTAGGATCTAGTGGAGGGAGTTGAGCCCGGTGCTTGGAGCAGGACCTCATGGATGGGGCAGGGCTCAGTGGATGGAGCAGGAGGCAGTAGAGAGCCCCCAGTCATGGGTGTAAAGATCTCTTCCCTAAAATAATAGGCTTCTTATTGTTGTCAAATTGGATCCAAAGCTATTGCCTCTATTGCCACAGCTACTGGAGAAGTAGGAAATTGAGGGGAACAAGATATCTGATATATTGTAGATATATTGTACAGGTGGATTGCATTGACTGCCTAGGCAGGAAAATGTTCAAGAGTGGATTGGCTCCAATGGTCAGGCCGGCAGCCAATTTGAACAAGGTTGTTAGTGAATGGGTGAGTGAATGAGTAGCAAGTGGGTTAGTGTGTGGTGGGAAGATGGCAAATCAGAGAAGGTTGGGTTGGGGAGAGTGGATGGGGAGGGATAGTTGGTTGAATCAATTAGTTAGGTTGGGGGGATAGTTGGGTCAGGAGGATAGTTAGATGGGGAGGGTGGTCAGATCGAATCACGGGGTGATTGCATTGGGGGTCATTGTTAGAGTCAGTTGTAGTGTTCAGTTTAGTTACTCTGACCAATCACTGAGTCATACCAGAGATTAAACAGTGCAATATCTCCAGGATAAATGTCCACGTAAGTCTAGTGTCTAGCTCAGATCTCCAAACCTGACTAAATGTCAAAGATTTCACGTACTCTCCCAGGCAGTACAAATCTAAAAAGATTAAATTTTGCAGACAAATTTAGCACGTGTGCACTGGTCTATTTTCTGCATAGTCCTGATGCACAACTTTCGGGTTTCACTGCTGGATCTCAAAAGCTTCAAGCCTATGTTACAATGAAACTTGGAGATGTGGGACCACATTCTGTAGGTAGTCTGATAAAACCTTGTTTTCTTTCCAATGATAGCAGGGTGTAAAGTTAATGTCACAGGTAAAGCAGAGGCTATGGGTTCAAATCCCACCACAGCACAATTCAATTAATAAAATCTGGCATTAAAAGGTCGTCAATTGCTAGTCAATGAATCAATTGTTGTAAAAAGCCAAGTGGTTCATTAATGCCCTTTAAGGGAAGGAAATCTGTCAGCCTTACCTGGTGTGGCCTACATGTGGAGCTGATTGCATTGTGGAATTATAGGGGTCACAGTTGGGTTCAAATGCCACCAGGACAGATGGTGACATTTGAATTCAATTTTTAAACATCTGGAATTAAAAGTCCATTTGCAACCATGAAGCCATTGTCAATTGTCACACAAACTCATCTGGTTCATCATTGTCCTTTAGGGAAGGAAATATGCACCACTACCTGGTCTGGCCTTTATGTGATTCCAGATACACAACAATGTGGCTGACTCTTAAATACCCTCTGAAATAGGAGGGCAAGCCACTCAGTTATATCAACCTGCTACAAAGTCTAAAAAAGCAGAAGAAAATCGACAGTCCATCCAGAATCTACCCATTCATCCAATGGTAAACCTAGCCCAGCCAAACCTGCAAAGTCCTCCTCAGTAGCATCTGGGGACTTGTGCCAAAATTTGGAGAGTTTTCTCTCAGACTCGTCAAGCAGTAGCCTGACACAGTCATACTCATGGAATCATACCTCACAGAAAATGTCCCAGTTACCACCTTCACCATTCATAAGAACATAAGAACATAAGAAATAGGAGCAGGAGTAGGCCATCTAGCCCCTCGAGCCTGCCCCGCGATTCAATAAGATCATGGCTGATCTGTCGTGTCTCAGTTCCACATTCCCGCCCTCTCCCCATAACCCTTAATCCCCTTGCCTATCAAAAACCTATCAACCTGCGTCTTAAATATATTTAGCGAGGCAGTCTCCACCACTTCAACGGGCAGAGAATTCCAGAGATTCACCACCCTTTGAGTGAAGAAGTTCCTCCTCAACTCCGTTCTAAACCGCCCCCCCTTTATCTTGAGGCTGTGCCCCCTAGTCCTACTGTCTTTTTTGAGCGGGAAGAGTCTCTCCACCTCTATCCTATCCATCCCATTCATCATCTTATACGTCTCAATGAGATCTCCCCCCATTCCTGGGTGTGCCCTCCTCCACCAGCAAGACAGACCCAGCTGGAGGTGGAGGCGCAGTTGTACACAGTCAGGAGGGAGCTGCCCTAGGAGTCCTCAACATTGATTCTGGACCTCATGAATTCTCAAGGCACCAGGTCAAACAGGGGCACGGAAACCTCCTACTGATTACCATCTACTGCAGCCTCCCCCCACACCTTCCCCAACAACCCCCACCCCTCCCCCACCCCCTTCCCGCCATTTCAGCTGAAAATCAGTACTCCTCCATGCTGAATACCACTTGAAGGAAGCACTGAGGATGCAAGGCCACAAAATGTACTCTAGGTGGGGGACTTCAATGTCCACCACAAAAAGTGGTGGTGCTGAAAGTACTGAACGAGCTGGGAAAATCCTGAAGGACATAGTTGCCAGAATGAGTGTGCAGCACATGGTGAAGAAACCAATAAGATGGCAAAATCTACTGACCTCATGCCCAGCAACCTAGCTGTCACAAATGCCTCTGTCCATGATGGTATTGGTTTGGCAAAGTCCTTACGGAAATGAAGCCCCAACTTCACAATGAGGATACCTTCCATCAGTTTGTGTGACACTACCACCATGCTGATTGAGAGAAATTTCTAACAGATCTAGCAACTCAAATCTCGGTATCCATGAGACACTGTGGGCCATCAGCAGCAGCAGAACTGTATTGAAACATATTGTGTAATGGCATGGCCAGGCAGTTCCCCCACTCTACCATTACCATCAAGCCAGGAGATCAATCCTGGTTCAATGAAGAATGAAGGAGCGAATGCCAGGAGCAGCAACAAAAATGAAATGTCACCCTGGAGAAGGTGAAACACAGAATGACTTCTATGCTAAACTGTAGAAGCAATAAGTGATAGACAGAGCTAAGCAATTCCACAACCAACAGGTCAGTTTTTTTATTCATTCATAGGACATGGACCACACATTGGCCAGCATTTGTTGCCCATCCTTAATTGCCTGAGGGCAGTTGAGAGTCACCCACATTGCAGTAGCTCTGGGGTCGCGTATAGGCCAAACCAGCTAAGGATGGCAGAGTTCCTTCCCTAAAGGACACTAATGAACCAGATGTAAGTTCTGCAGTTTTGCCACATCCATTCATGAACAGTGGTAGACAATTAAACAACAGGATGAGGAGGCTCCACAAATAACCCCATCCCCAATGATAATGAGAACCCAGCACACCCAGTGTTAAAGACCAGTCTGAAACATTTGGAATGCTGGGCAAATGTTCCACCTCTGGTTTCTCCAGAGGTCCCCAGCATTACAGCTGTCAGTTTTCAGCCAATTCAATTCACTCCACGCGGTATCAAAAAAGGCTGAAGACACTGGATACTGTGAAGGCTTTGAATGCTGGTAACATCTAATAATAGTATTGAAGACTGGCGCCCTAAAACTTGCCACACACCTAGCCAAGCTATTCCAGTACAGCTACAAAACTGGCATTTACCCAGCAATGTGGAAAATTGCCCAGGTATGCCCTATACACAATAAGAATGACAAATCCAACCTGGCTGGTTGCCACCCATTAGCATATTCTCAATCATCAGTAAAGTGATGGAAATTGTTATTGTCAATGCTATCAAGCAGCAGTTATAACCTATTAACTGATGTTCAATTTGAATTTCACCAGCTCCTGGCCTCATTACAGCTTTTATTAAAGCATTGGACAAGAGAACTGAACTCAAGAGGTGAGTTGAGAATGACTGTCCTTGACATCAAGGCAGTGTGTAACTTGGAGTCCTATCAAAACTGGAATTAATGGGAATTGGAGGAAATTCTCTACTGATTGGAATCATATCTGGCACAAAGGAAGATGGTTGTGGTTATTGGAGATCAAACATCTCAGATCCAAGACATTGTCGCAGGAGTTCCTTAGGAAAGTGTCCTAGGCCCAAACAGCAAGCTCCACATGCTCCCTTTCCAGGAACACCCAGCAGTGCTCATAGCCGTAGGAGTGGCGTAAATAGTCAGGACAGTCAACTGCCTTGACCACCCGCTGCCTGAATCTAGAATGGTGTGCTTCTCTTTGTTCACCAAATAAACTCAATCAACAAACTGTGAGATAAATTTGTCAATCTTTGTTGACATTTAAACCTCTCCCAATCCTCTTCTCGCCCACTGCTCTTAGCTACTCTAAATTCCTCCGCTTTTAATTTAACACTTTCCTTCACCTCCTTCGTTATCCACGGCTTATTACCTCTCTTCCTACTGTCCTTTTTAACCATCGGAATAAATTTCTGCTGAGCACCAAGAAAGATCTCCTTAAAGATCCTCCACTGCTCCTCAGCAGACCTACCTTCCAACGCGCTCCCCCAGTCCACATTCGCCAATTCTTCTCTCATCCTACCATACTCCCCTCTATTCAAACAAAGGACACGTGTCCGGGAACCCACTTCCTCCTCCTCCATCTGCAACAGAAACTCCACCATACAATGATCACTCTCTCCAAGAGGATCCTTCACCTCAAGGTCCCTAATTCTACCCGCCTCATTACATAGCACCAGATCCAAGATAGCTCGCTCCCTCGTCGGCTCCAACACACACTGTTCCAGGAAACTATCCCGGCAGCATTCCAAGAACTCCTCCTCGAGCCCACCTCGTCCAACATGGGTCGACCAATCAATATGCAGATTGAAATCCCCCATAACTACTGCCGTCCCATTCCTGCACGCCGCACTTATTTGCGCGTTAACAGCCCGCCCCACCTCCAGATCATTATTTGGGGGCCTATAGACGACACCCACCAGCGTCTTCCTCCCTTTGCTGTTCCTAATCTCCACCCACAACGATTCCACTTTCTGCTCTTTGGCTCCGATATCATCCCTTGCTACCACCTTGATGCTGTCCTTAATCAGCAAAGTTGATAAAGGAGGGTAGAAGAAGCTATGAAGCTGGGCTAGCGCTTAATATAAAAAAGGATAGCAAGAGTTTTTATAAATATATAAAAAGGAAGAGGCTGGCTAGGGTGAACGTTGGTCCCTTAGTGGTTGAGAAAGGGGACCTAGTGGTAGGGGATGGGGATATGGCTAAGGTCTTGAATAACTTTTTTGTTTCTGTCTTCACGGAGGAGGACGTGAATAATTTGCCGGGTGTTAGCGATGGAAAGGTGGTAGGACTGGAGGGTCTTAATGACATTACTGTTACTAGAGAGGTGGTGCGCAACAGACTGGAGGGGCTGATTGTGGACAAGTCCCCAGGACCGGATGGAATGCATCCGAGGGTTCTGAAAGAAATGGCGGAGGTGATAGTGGATGCCTTGGTGGTTATTTTCCAGACGTCGCTGGATTCCGGGGAAGTGCCGGAGGATTGGAAAACGGCTAATGTTACGCCATTGTTTAAGAAGGGTGCCAGGCAAAAGGCGGGGAATTACAGGCCGGTTAGTTTAACGTCTGTGGTAGGTAAAATGTTAGAATCCGTCATTAAGGAGGAAATTGCGAGGCATCTTGAAGGGAATTGCTTGATAGGGCAGACGCAACACGGTTTCATTAAAGGGAAGTCGTGTCTGACAAATTTACTGGAGTTCTATGAGGATGTGTCTAGGGCGGTGGATAGAGGAGAGCCGGTGGATGTGGTCTTTCTGGATTTTCAGAAGGCGTTTGATAAGGTACCTCACAAGAGGTTACTGCAGAAGGTCAGAGGACATGGAGTTGGGGGTAGGGTGTTAGCGTGGATAGAGGATTGGTTGTCAAATAGGAGGCAGAGAGTGGGGGTCAATGGGTGCTATTCGGATTGGCGGTTGGTGACTAGTGGGGTGCCCCAGGGGTCGGTGCTGGGGCCTCAGCTATTTACCATTTATATAGATGATCTGGAGGAGGGAACCGAGTGTAGGGTGTCGAAATTTGCTGATGACACCAAGATTGGGGGAAAGGCAAATTGTGCGGAGGGTGTGGAGAGTCTGCAGAAGGATCTAGATAGGCTGGGCGAATGGGCCAGGAAATGGCAAATGGAATTTAATGTTGGCAAGTGTGAGGTGGTCCACTTTGGTAGGAAGAATGGTAGGAAGGACTATTACTTACGTGGCGAAAAACTGCAGCAGGCGACGGTGCAGAGGGACCTCGGGGTCCTTGTGCATGAGTCGCAAAAACCCAGCCTGCAGGTGCAGCAGGTGGTCAGGAAGGCGAATGGGATGCTGGCCTTCATAGCGAGGGGGATTGAATATAAAAGTAGGGAGGTCTTGCTGCAGCTGTATAGGGCATTGGTGAGGCCGCAGCTGGAGTACTGTGTGCAGTTTTGGGCGCCGCACCTGCGCAAGGATATTTTGGCCTTGGAGGGAGTGCAGAGGAGGTTTACTAGGCTGATACCGGAGTTGAGGGGGTTGAGCTATGAGGAGAGGCTGAATAAACTAGGCTTGTACTCGTTAGAGTTTAGAAGAATGAGGGGAGATCTCATTGAGACGTATAAGATGATGAATGGGATGGATAGGATAGAGGTGGAAAGACTCTTCCCGCTCAAAAAAGACAGTAGGACTAGGGGGCACAGCCTCAAGATAAAGGGGGGGCGGTTTAGAACGGAGTTGAGGAGGAACTTCTTCACTCAAAGGGTGGTGAATCTCTGGAATTCTCTGCCCGTTGAAGTGGTGGAGGCTGCCTCGCTAAATATTTTTAAGAAGCGGGTTGATGGGTTTTTGATAAGAGAGGGGATTAAGGGTTATGGGGAGAGGGCGGGAAAGTGGAACTGAGCCACGACAGATCAGCCATGATCTTATTGAATGGCGGGGCAGGCTCGAAGGGCCAGATGGCCTACTCCTGCTCCTATTTCTTATGTTCTTATGTTCTTAAATTAAAAATGAGGTTCCTTAAAGGGGTATGCATCAGAGTAAACAGAATATCTAAGGAAAATTAAAACATCAAAACAAAATATGATTAAAGGAGTTGATAATGGATCCCACACAATGTCCACCAGACATGGAAAGACTCGATCATGCCAGCAGACACTGTGTGCTTCTTTTCAGGGACAGCCAGCAGTGAACATTGCCCTGGAAGAGGAGATGTTGTGGCCATTTCAGAGACATGGATAGAGCAGGGACAGGAATGGTTGTTGCAGGTTCCGGGGTTCAAATGCTTCAGTCGGAGTAGAGAAGGAGGTAGAAGGTGGGGAGGTGTGGCATTATTAGTCAAAGACTGTATCACAGTGACAGAAAAGAAGTTTGATGAGGACTTGTCTGTTGACATAGTATGGGCTGAGATTAGAAATAGGAGAGGAGAGGTCACCCTGTTGGGAGTCTTTTATAGACCTCCTAAAAGTTCTAGAGAGGTAGGGGAAAGGATTGCAGAGACGATCCTGGACAGGAGTGAAAGTAATAGGGTAATTGTTGTGGGAGACTTTAACTTTACTAATATTGATTGGAATAGCTATAGCTCTAGCTCGTTAGAGGGGTCAGTTTTTACACAAAGTGTGCAGGAAGGTTTTTTGACTCAGTATGTAGATAGGCCAACTAGAGGTGAGGCTACATTGGATTTGGTGCTGGGAAATGAGCCAGACCAGGTGTTAGACTTGGAAGTTGGTGAGCATTTTGGTGATAGTGACCACAATTCGGTTACGTTCATCTTAGTGATGGAAAGGGATAGGCATGAATCTAGGGGCAGTAGTTATAGCTGGGGGAAGGATAATTATGAGGCTATTAGGAGAGAATTAGGGAGCATAGGTTGGACTAGGAAACTACAGGGGCTGGGAACATCCGAAATGTGGAGTTTATTCAAGGAACAGCTACTGCGAGTCCTTGATAAGTATGTCCCTGTCAGGCAAGGAGGAAATGGTCGAGTAAGGGAACCGTGGTGCACTAAAAAAGTTGATTCGCTGGTTAAAAGGAAAAAGGAGGCTTATGTCAGGATGAGGCTTGAAGGCTCAGGTAGTGCACTGGAAAGCTATAGATTAGCCAGGAGGGAGTTAAAGAGTGAGTTAAGAAGAGCTAAAAGAGGACACGAGAAGACTTTGGCTGATAGGATTAAGGAGAATCCTAAAGCTTTCTTTAGATATGTTAAGAATAGAAGATTGATTAGGGCAAGATTAGGGCCAGTCAGAGACAGCAGTGGGAAGTTATGTGTGGAGCCGGAAGAGATTGGAGAGGCACTGAACAAATATTTCTCTTCGGTATTCACGCAGGGAGACGTAAATGTAGTTGTGGAGAACACTGGGTTACAGGGTTGTAAATTGGATAGTATTGAAGTAGATAAGGAGGATGTGCTAGATATTCCTGAGGGTTTGAAAATAGATAAGTCCCCTGGGCCGGACGGGATTTACCCTAGGATTCTCTGGGAGGCAAGAGAGGTGATTGCAGAGCCTCTGGCTCTGATCTTCAGGTCGTCGTTGGTCACAGGTATAGTGCCAGAAGACTGGAGGATAGTGAATGTTGTCCCATTGTTTAAGAAGGGGAATAGAGACTTTCCCGGGAATTATAGACCGGTGAGTCTTACTTCTGTTGTGGGCAAAGTATTAGGAAAAATTATTAGGGATAGGATTTATAGTTATTTAGAGAGTAATGAATTGATTGGAGATAGTCAGCATGGTTTTGTGAAGGGTAGGTCGTGCCTGACTAACCTTATTGAGTTTTTTGAAAAAGTGACCAAAGAGGTGGATGGGGGTAAGGCAGTTGACGTGGTATATATGGACTTTAGTAAGGCGTTTGATAAGGTTCACCATGGAAGGCTTCTGCAGAAAATGCAGATGTATGGGATTGAGGGTGATTTAGTTAATTGGATCAGGAATTGGCTAGCTGATAGAAGACAGAGGGTGGTGGTTGATGGAAAGTATTCATCATGGAGTTCGGTTACAAGTGATGTGCCTCAGGGATCTGTTTTGGGGCCACTGCTGTTTGTAATTTTTATCAATGATCTGGATGAGGGTATAGAAGGATGGATTAGTAAATTTACTGATGGCACCAAAGTCGGAGGAGTGGTAGATAGTGAAGAGGGGTGTCATAGTTTACAGAGAGACTTGGACAAGTTGCAGAGCTGGGCCGCGAGGTGGCAAATGGAGTTTAATGCGGAAAAGTGTGAGGTAATTCACTTTGGCAGGAATAACAAATGTGTAGAGTATAGGGCTAACAGTAGGACTCTGAATAGTGTTGACGAACAGAGGGATCTAGGCATATATGTGCATAGATCCCTGAAAGTTGGAAATCAAGTTGATAAGGTTGTTAGGAAGGCATACGGTGTCTTGGCGTTTATTGGTAGGGGGATTGAATTTCAGAGCCGCAACGTCATGTTGCAACTGTACAAAACTCTGGTGCGGCCGCACTTGGAGTATTGTGTGCAGTTCTGGTCCCCACATTATAAGAAAGATATGGAGGCATTGGAGAGGGTGCAGAGGAGGTTTACCAGGATGTTGCCTGGTATGGAGGGAAGGTCCTATGAGGAGAGGCTGAGGGATTTGAGGTTGTTTTCGTTAGAAGGAAGGCGGCTTAGAGGAGACCTTATTGAAACGTACAAGATGATTAGAGATTTAGATAGGGTGGACAGTGATAGCCTTTTTCCTTGGATGGAGAAAGCTAGCACGAGGGGACATGGCTTTAAATTAAGGGGTAGTAGTTATAGGACGGATGTCAGAGGTAGGTTCTTTACCCAGAGGGTGGTAAGGGTATGGAATGCCCTGCCTGCTGCAGTTGTAGATGCACCAAGTTTGGGGGCATTTAAGAGGTCTGTGGATAGGTTTATGGATGGAAAGGGAATGGTTTAGGTTAGAGGGTCATTGCTTTTTTCTTAATTGGTCAGTGCAACATCGAGGGCCGAGGGGCCTGTTCTGCGCTGTAACATTCTATGTTCTATGCTAAATTCGCTTTCAGTGTACCCCAACAGGCACTGGAGTGCGGAGACTAGGGA
This sequence comes from Carcharhinus amblyrhynchos, assembly GCF_965287045.1. Taxonomy (NCBI): domain Eukaryota; kingdom Metazoa; phylum Chordata; class Chondrichthyes; order Carcharhiniformes; family Carcharhinidae; genus Carcharhinus; species Carcharhinus amblyrhynchos. The sequence goes on from NC_137329.1 coordinate 53,854,980, forward strand.
TTTTCATAGTAACTTCATTGCAATATTAATGTAAGCCTATCTGTGACTAATAAATAAACTTTATTGGCATATGACTTGCTTTACCAGGCCCAATTTATAACAGATTGCTGCTTATGTGTCAAAAAAGCACAGAGAGATGAGCAGAAAGCAACGAAACTGCCCGGGCAGAGTGCAATCTTTGACAAATAAACCCCCGGCCCACACCAGGACTGAAGTGCTTCTGATAAGATTGAAAAGTTCCCCGGTAAGTGAGTGGACACGGGAGTGGGCAGTGTTGGTAAATTGCTGGGATCAGAGCGCTGAACCGGCCTCTCGCTGTCCAAGGGGGGAGGCGGGGGTGGGGACACTGCCACGAGTTCCTTGTCACTCAGCCTTCTGCCTGGTCGCTTTGCCTGAATGAGCGTCCATTGTTCGTGCCCGGGGTGAAAGCAGATAGAAATAAAGCAGCAGCTCCTAACATCTGGGAGCAACTAGCCAGCCGACAAGAAAGCGGGGGGCGAGGGGATAAAGTCCATCCTTTTTTTCCAATCCAGCATTGCATTGTATTGGGTAGGGGTTTTGGGAAGACAGCGGCAGGATTCACAAAGGGTGTGGCAGTCAGGGGCGCAATGCAACAACAACTTGCCCTTATACAGGGTCTTTAAATGAGGTGCTTCACGGGGTGGGGGGATCGTTATCAGACAAACTTAAAGGAGAATGAATGGGGCAGGTAACCAAGGAAGAGTGCGGAGAGGAACAGGGAGTGGAGAGGCTGATGAAATTGCCAAGTCCTTTGTTTTTTATTTCCGATCAGATATTGTCGGGGTCAGCGATGGAATATACTACAAGGGCATGCTGAAGGGTTACACTGAGCTCCCCAGAAAGTGTCTTTATTCTGTGCCCGGGAATGAGTCGAGGGAACTCGCTCTCCAATTCCAACCAGAAGGGGAATTGCAGGAGAAACTACTGTAACCTCCGCTCATTGCCTAACATTATCTGCTGCTTTAGCATGCAGCACTTGTCCAGGGAGATGGCCACATTGGCTGCAATTGCCGCTTCCGAAAACATCTTCTGACAAAAAAAACAAAATGAATGATCTACCGCCAGTTTGTTGTCTAAATTTTCTGTTTATGTGCAGCTCCTCGGATGTGTGTGTATATATATATGTGTATATCTATGTGTGTATCTATGTGTGTATCTGTGTATATATGTGTGTGTATGTGTATATGTGTTTATACGTGTATATATGTATCTATATGTGTGTAAATATGTGTATATATATATCTATATGTATGTGTAGTTGTGTGTCTATATTATTCGTGTATATTTCTATGTGTGTGTATAGGTGTGTATATTGTAAGGTTGTTCTATATTGACTTGGCCATCCGCCTTGGTCAATCCCACAGGGTCCATCCGGCCAGTTTCCTCCTGGGGGAGGGGAATTTGATTGAAAGGTCGCTCTGGTTACTGACCAGCTCCCCCGCGGTGCCTTTCATTCGCGCCTCGGAGATTGATTGATCGATCGGTCAATTAGACTGTTTCGCGGGGAGATTCCGCTTGCTGAATCTCTGAGCGCAAAAATCCCCGCTCCTCGCAGGCGCCGAAAGAGAGAAAAGGAGCCGGCTTTTCTTCCCCTTTTCCCGCGCCAAGATGATTGCGAAAGGGAGGTGTGGCTGGTCAGGTAGAATTTCTCATCGCCTAATACAGCCATTCCCCTTTGTATATTAAAGAAATGAGAACATTAAAGGGGCAGGTGCAGAGAAAAGTCAGCAGGACGTCTCAAAGTGGGAATCGGTTACAGCATGAGTCAAAAGACATGAAATGAATGTTGTTTAATCGCTTTATGCTGATATCCACTCCGTCGGTGCAGGCTCCCGCTCAAACTAATATTACTTTAGATTTTAATCCACTGCCGGCATTTCCAATGGGTTTGGAAGGGTTTGAGTTTGAATTTGACAGAGTAAAAAGCAGTCTTCCCGAGCTGGAATTCTCATTCACCAACCCAGTACTTGGCACTATTGCAGTGACACCCATGAGGGTAGGAGCCACAAAGGAAAGAGACTATCTTGAGGTTGGGCTGATGTAATTCATTGCAAAAGGTTTGTTAAGGCGGGCTGTGACCTGCTCCTGTCGGGAAGCGGCTGCAGTCAGGGGGGAATATGGGACACTCTCTGTGCGGCTCACACCGCCAGCCAACTCCCCCCGCAAGCCCCTCCTTGTTGTTATCGGGACCCCGAGCACATAATGGGGAGTGTGTGAGAAGGCAGACGGCACTCATTAGTGTTTGCGTTCAGATGGATGCCGATCGGGCTGATTGCGAGCCCCGGGACGGTAGCGCTTTAATTCGGGAACAATGGCTTATTTACAGGTCAATGGTGTGGCACGCTCACCCCACTCCTCAGCCTAAACGCGCCATGAAACTCCCTTTTGTTATTCATCCCCAAACGTCGTCTGCTTCGAAACAAACCCTAGTGCCAGATGCCCTGTAAAATGCTAATTGTCTTAGCTTTCTCTCCCCCTCTCTCTGGAATTAAATTGTATTGCTTTGCAGATGGGACAAGGAATGTATGTGTGTGTGAGTGCGGATTTATATTGAGACAAGGTTTCTACACCCAGAGACTGTGAATATACTAAATCTGAGCCGGCAGCTCTCGTGTAAAATTGATCTCGCCACCACCCGACCTTTGTCAGCGCCAATATTCGGCGCGTTATGGGTATGAGGGGAAAAATGCTTCTAGGTTCATGCAGGGGTCACCTTTTAGTCCGACCACAAAAGGCAATATTTGGCTCTCTGATGTTTATTGGCTGCGGAGGTGTTATTTAGAAAAAATAACTCGTTGGACAGACATCAATAGTCTGATTGGAGCCACGCTGTTTGCAAGAGGTGAAATGGTCTAAGTTGATTTGTAACAAGTTGAATGTAACAGGACACATTGAGTACCAAACAAAACGAGGCAGCGTTCAAATTAGCGGCTCATAGCATTACAATATCCTAAATGAAGTGGCATTGTTTACCGTACTTTCAGTGTAAGGACGCGGGTTATCTGACATTTGCCCCTTATCTGAGAGATTGGACTCCAATCTACAGAACACTGGAGTGTCTGTGTGTGTCTGTGGAGGAAAAGGGGGGATGGCGTGTGTGTGTGTGTGTGTGTCTGTGGGGGGGTGGGGGGGTGTTATTGGGTTTTAATTTCTTCCAGTTACAGAGAGTGCGTCCTTGTAACAGGACCCATCCAGTTTCTCGGCGAGATTAACAGGTTCTCTGAAAGCAGGGTCGCTGGGTGTCTGAATAAAATGAAGATTCCGTTTCTATTCACACCAAACGAGTTGTAATCAATCTCCCTGTGAAAAAAAGCAACTAAAAGTTGGTAAATTCGGTCGATTTCCCCTCTTTCTCTGCTTCTGTCCCGAAGGCGCTGATTGTGTGTTGGTCCAATAGGTTTACAACATTGGTGTCACATAACGGTTTCCAATTATGTGACAAGTTCCATTTCATTGAACGCTCTCCGGAAAACAGTATTTTTTTTCCTAGGGAAAACGCGAATGAATCGGTTTAGTTTCGAATTCCAATTCCTTTTTATTTAATTTTTTTTAAGTATGAATGGTTCATGGAAGAAGCAACATTTTCTTGTCCAGCAAGGGATTTATTTCAGAGCCACAACCGCAATAAGTATTAGAAAGCAGCGGTGATAATCGCCTTATGGAAGAGCTGAAACCTTTACTGGTACAATGGCAGCAGATTGGGTTACGCAGACCACACAGTTACTTAAAGATTTCGTCTTTATACGAACGAAGCAGCTTAGTGTGATATTTATGCCTGGTGGGTAATAAGTAGAACAGAAACATATCAACTTTTTAGCAGTCTGTAAATCACACGGGGTCAAGACAAGGCAGCCCTATGCCAGTAAGTGCTAGTCAAAACTGAAAAGCCCGCCACTTTATTGAACGGGTGCGATTCCCCGTGAGCTGTTTTGGTGAGCAATGCGTAACTTGTCTTTTTTTGAGGATCAGGGATAGCGAAGGACGTGCCAGGACGAACGTTTAGTTTCCGCCTCAATTCGAAATGAACAGGGGGGAGAAGGGTGGGGCGGAGTGTCTGGGCGGGCACGGTGCAGGTCAATGAGTCACATCAGCAAACGGAAGCTCTGGCTGGTGATCAATGAATGGTGCACAGTTTAGATTGCACTGTAAGGGTTGCTCAGTGGCGTGATGTTGATGGGTCTGATTGCACCATATATGGATCCTAAAACCACACACTCAACCGTCAGAGGGTGTCGCCCTCAATAGATTGAATTTCATCCCTTGCCGCGTGTGTATGAATGCCATCAGAATTATAGATCCTCATGTACCACGATAAATGTCTGGCCACTTAATTGCCCAACGGACACAGCCCTTGTGCACTTTCTCAACCCTCTCGCCGAGTTAACGCTGATTAAAACGCGTTGGCCCTGTAGGAAAATTCAGTTACACCTCCTTTAAAAAAAACAAAACCTCTGACTCATTGTCTATAAATCCATCCATATTGTCTATAAAGCTGTCTGTGAGTGCAGGTTGCATCATGCGGCCTATTAGCATAGTTACACCAATCTGCTGCCATTAATACAATCAGGATCGAATATGGCCTTCACACCTATTTGTAATATTCTGTGTATTAGGGGAAAATGTTGCTGGGTCCATGTTTTGATTATATTTAAGACTGGTGTGTTTTGAGTTACTCAAGCACACACCACACCCCATACGCGTGTGCTGGGAGGGGGTTTGTGTATGATATAATAGAATTGTAATCCCGGATTTTTTTTCAGATGGACGTGCTAACAGTGGCTGAATCTGTCAGAATAAAAGTCTGGAAAGTAACGGCGAGAATGAATTGGGATTCCCCTAAGAAATTTACCTCGAATGTGCTTTGATTCCACAGATTCACCAAATAGAAGGACGACAGCGGTAACATTTGGAATATTGATTCGAGTTTATATGAAGTGTGTCCCTTTTTAATTATTCATTTAATGTTTTAAAATAACAAATCAAATCTTTGTGTTTTCTTCTGTGTTGTGTATATATACACACATGACTTATTTACCCTGCAAACTCGGCCAATTCATTCAATTACTCTAAAACTATAGGCGCATATGGGCTTGGTTTATAATTAGGTGGATATGTCTCATAGTAGATTTCCCCCTCTCCCTCTCTCTCTTATTCGCGTCTATATAAAGCAGCCAAACAAAGTTCCAATTGTTCTTGATGCAAGACATTATCGCCCCGAATAAATGGATCTCGACTATGTCTACACGGATTTACCATATGGCTACAAACCTCGTGAATAATAGGGGCCCAGTGTGCTTTGTGTTTGTAATGAGAACAAGACTCCTGCACTGTTACTGCAAAAAAATAGCGACAACAAAAAAAAACTACGCAACAACTATCTCCAACCTGGGCCACGGGCAAGTGAAGTGGCTATATCAGTTCATGTTACATAATCGCACATACACACACATGTATATATCGATTCTAGATCGAATTCATATATTTTGGGCAGGGCATAGTCTGACAGAGTCAATTGTGATTTCGATGAGGCTATTTTAGTTGCAGGCTGCTCACACAATGGTGCGTAAGACACCTGCTTCCATTCTAGCAGGAGAGAGACCATAAATCGGGCTCCATACAGCTGCCTTTCCTGAGCCCATTGTTGATATTGTTTAACGTGGTCACTGAAGTACAAAGCCCATCCCCGCTACCCCCTCCTCCTCGGGAGATAAAAATGATATTGCTAACACTCTGCATTGTGCGCCTTTCAGCCGCTTAAACCTTCAAATGAGGAGCCAGGCGATAATTCTGTCATTCAATGTCAGTAATATCAAAATTGGCCAGCCGTTCACGATTTGGGTATCGACTTCCATTCTAATGCTATCTGACCTACTGACTGTTCTCCCGTGTTTTCTGTTTGAATTTCAGCTCCGCAATATTGAAATTACTTTTTGTTTTCCCATTCTGATACCAGCTCGGGAGGGGTGAGGGGTGGTGCGTTGATCAGCGGTTCTGTTCGGGTTCTCGCTTGCGTTTTCTCACGCTGAATTACTGACACGAGAAGGTGGTTTTCGCGCTCAAGTATAAACCGCAGAGCTGAAGGAAATTTACGGAAACTGCAACGACACTTCCAACCTTACACACTTTCTGTTTCACAGAGTCAAAGTGGAGAAACCCTAAACTCGACAAATCGCTCTTTCACCAAAATCCCAGAGCAATCCTTGGTGTCAGAATTAACCCATCCTCTAAATATTTCTGTCCATTTTCTCGCCTTGCACACGGTGCTCGCCTGCAGTGGACCAGAAATCAGAGAGACTGGCTGTAATCCCCGCGATATATAATGGGCTGATATTTAAAACTGATAATGTTTGGAGATTTCTTATACTCTAATCAGTAGTATGACCGTCCCTTACCCATTCCCCAAACCTAAATCCTGATTTGCAGGAAATTAGACTGTGTTTGTGTGGAACATTGGCTTTCATCGGCCAATCTGTTGTTCTGTGGTAATGGCAACTGGACAGAAAGCAACTCCCCTCCCCCAACATTTACAAGTCAGAAAGAAAAAAAAATTCAGCTTTAATTTTTAAAAGGACTGAATATTGTCCCCATTCAATCCACTCATAAAACACATTGAGCGGAATTCGAATGTTATGTCCCTCATAGAGAGTTAGTGAATTAGATGAAAATGAATAACTTACTGCCGGGCATTCTCTCCAGGACACATGTTTCTGAACTAATCCACTAAGGGACAATGGAGGCGCTGCCTTCCTGATTCGACTAGGAGAAAGTTACACAGAGGCCATCAATCTCAGCCACCAACACCACCACCGCTCCCCCCCTCGGTCTTATCTTTTATTGTTGGGGAATTAAATGAAGAAGGCGGGAATTCGGCCAGCTTTTGCCTCGTAGCGAAAAAGAGCAGGTGTTTTGAAAGAAGTCAGATTGAGTGGGACAATTGGTGAATCACTGATGGTAAGGGCCAGGCATATGAACCCCCCCCAATCCCCCCGTCAGCCGGGTTTGAGTTGGGTGCTGCGAGGAGATAGGTCCAGCATTTGACCTGTCTCTGGAGATATAGCCCAGTTCTGGCTCCAAATACTTGACCAGTGAATTGCCATTCTGTACTGACTGTTTAAAGTAATGTGATTGACTGTTAAAATGCCCGCCCATAAATTTTCATTCTGTACCGCCTGTTATGTTTATATATATATTTATTTATTTATAAAGCAATACTAAAATACCCCAGTAAGCCACTCAGCTCAAGGACAATTCGGGTTGGAACTAAGTACTGGCCCAGCCAGTGATACCCAGATCCCATGAATGAATAACACCATTCACGCCCTCCAACAATATCCTGTCAAATAAAAATTTCTTCTGCAATATTTAGCTTACTTCGGCAGCCCAACAGCTTAAGTCCAGCGTTTAACAAGTTGTTTAAAGATTCTGTCTTACACAAGCCCGCGCGGTCATTGCAGCGAGAGGGTGAAGAGTAACGTTTTGTAACACAGCAGCTCAGCATTCACCCAGAGGCCATGACAGCAATCACTCACAGACCATGTAGAGGCAGGAAGCGGTTGTGGAGATGTTAAGTTTTCACAAACAACTGTGCAACAGACCACTCAGAGAATCAGGACGAGAAGATAAAGGAGACTCGGAACTGTGTGTGTATGTATCATTGAAAAGGGTATTCATTTATTCAGCGGAAAAAAAATATGCATTTTTTTGTCTTTCCAAATGTGACCCACGCACACACAAGTGGCAGTGGCACGTGAACGGCTCAGGAAAACAAAAACAAAAAAGGACTGCTCACCTTCAAGTAACCTAAACATTCTTATAGCTACAAAACAGGGTGTGAACGAAAGACACAAAACTAAAAAAATAAAAAACCACAATATTTACAAATTTTGTAAATAAAGCAAGTCAAGAACGCCCTTTTGTCCCACAACAAAGGGGGATCATTGGGAGCCACAACTGATCAGAACCATTCTTAACATAAATAGTAAATATAAGTTAGTATAAGCCTTTGTATTTTACAAATATACATCTCGAGTTGTACTGAGAGACATCAGCAGAGCACTATTTATTTAGAACTGACTTTTTTTTGCCCGTAATATACTCATTGTGAATCATGTACACTTCCTCTTGGTCAGTGTCGATACACTCACAATGCAATTTGATAGGTTCACATTGCACGCTGTGCTCCTTTCTAACACTGCTGCAGTGGTACCTCCGCCACTGGAGGTTGCTTTTGCTACATGTACTGCGCATTCATTCCACATAATTCGAAAGGCGGCCAATCATTCGCTCTTCTGAATTTCGGATCAAATGTCTTTTTATTCTTTGCTCAGTCCGAGAGTAGTCGTCAAGATGGTGATCGGCGCTGTCAGCCACTTCTTTCAGTAATCAAAATTCGTTAAAAAAAAAGAGTGGAGTGCAAATATCTACAAAGTGCAGTGGGAGAAAGGGTGGGGAAAAAGAAAGAGAAGGGAAAAGAACACCATTAGTGGCCGGATCCTGAGGCAGACAATAGAATGTGTTAAATGACATTACTAAATCAGATCTTCCCCCACACTAGTGGTGAGTCAGCTCAAATCTGCCCACACCCGTGACGTCCGCAGCCACCCCTCCCCCACCCACCCCCGCCTGACGTCACCAGGAGGCATCAACACCCCCCGCCAAAAAAAGTTAGTAAAATCCTGTCAGAGATTGTGACTCAGGTTACAAACTCAAAAAAAAAGCAACATAAAAAAGTCACAACCAGATCCCTAATCATGGCCAGGTAACTCTGCTGCTTTAAGCCCACTCCCACTGTCTCCCCCTCCCCACATCAAACACACAATTGAACAGCTCCGAAAAGTGCTTTAAAAGAAAACAGATTCCCGGGAGCTGGAGCTCGCCTTCTCCAAATATTAGTCACGGGACAAAATGACAGCCCAAAACCTCGCCCCAAAAGCCTGACGTAAAAGCCCGAGTGAATTGTTTACTACAAGGTCTACTATCAACCATTTCTCACTGCTCCCCACACGCACAGCCCTTGTTTTTATCCTCCCAGCCCTTCTTCGAGGGACTTACTTTAGTTCCTTTTTTCTTGCCTTATCGTATTCTCTTGCGTGGAGTCTGTTCCCCCGACATCCCAGAGAGAGGGCCGTTCTCACTGGCACCTTTAGATCCGACCGTCTTCTTTCGCTTGGCGAAAAAATCTGTTCACGATAAGATTTGTGTTTAGAAAAAAAACGCCATTTGACTCTTTTCCCCAATTACAGTGATCAAACCGCCCGGTTACATTAAATAATGTCTACATGATTAAAACATTGCATTTGCTTTTTTTTAAAAAAAAGGTCATTTAACTTTCAATTATTCAAATCTGGTCAAATAATGAAATGTTTACTTCAACATTTTGTAAAGTACACTTGGCAGAGTGAGCCTTGGAAACGGTAAAGAGAGCTATGGACTTTATCATTGTTAGTTCGCATTGTGAACTGTTCTCCCCTTAAAGCAAAAAGTTGCTGTGCAAGCATTTCTTAGAGAGAGAGAGAGAGCTCTACTACACGGTACCAAAACAACTCGCCCTTCAACAACAACCACCAGGAGAGATTACAATCTGCACCCATTACAAACCAAACACACACTGAAAGGCTCTTATTTGAAACAGCACTGCTTGTCCCCTCACCTGTGATGCGTGCCGTGGAGCCCCTTTTGCACAAGCAAGCCCCCCTGGCCCCTTTAATTCCTGAGTGCAAGTTATCCGATCGGTTCTCCTGGTTGGTCTCGCTGCTTTCCAGTCCCAACAACCGATTGACCAGGTCGGGCGAGTCCCTGCTGTCCAGGCCGGCCGAATCGCTGCTGTCGGTGTCCGAGCTGCCGGGCTCCGGAGGCGGGCACGGCAGCCGCACCTTGCCCCTCTGGACGGTCTCCCGGTAGAAAGCGGGCACGTCGCCGCCTTCCTCCCACTGGTACTGCCCTCCCTGCAGCGGGGTGTCGGTGGCAAAGTTGAAGTTCCACTTCCTGCGGTCCCTCTCGCTGATCTCCCGCAGCCTGCTCTTGGTCTCCCGCTGCAGCTCGTCGTGGTCGATGGGTCCGAAGAGGCTCCTGCACACGGCCGTCCTGGCGTGCAGGGGGTAGGTCCTCCTGGCCACCATCCTCTCCAGGCAGCCGCTGGGGAGCTGCTGCACGCTGGACATGGCACGTCCCGGTGAAATGCCAAGAGCGGAGGAAGGAGGAGGGGGAATTACACCAGCAAACTGGGGGGCAATTGGAGGCTGGGAGCTACTTCTGCAAACAGTGGGGTGGCTGTTGCCAATAAAGTGAGTGCTACAAAAAGCAGAGCCCTGAGGCAGGATTTAATGTGTGTTCAGCAGAAGGACGATACCGCTCTGGCTGCCGCGTTTGCGATGTTTCTCTGCAGCAAGCTCTTCGATGCTATTTAACCAGCACACTCAGCCCCCGCCCTCCTTTCCCCTCACTGCCCAATCACTTCATTCAAACCCCCCTCTGACCCCGCCCATCCCCGCTAGCACCGCCCCCATCTGCCCGGATTGGGCCAGACTCCTGTCAATCAGCAGGGCAGGGCTGTCTTTGATTGGCAGCCCGCGTCCTCTCTTTGTTTACGGCAGGATCTACTTACTACGATTACTCCACCAAAGAGTTGCTGAGTGTGGTACAATGTGCAAAGACACACACACACATACACACACACATTGGCCTTTTAAACCTCTATCACCAGAAACAATAACAAATACGCAGCTGCAAACCAGCTTATCAAACCAATTATAAGATTGTCGCTGCAAAACACGTAAAAATCCATCTCTACTTGACTCATACACATCTCACACATTCCTCGCCAAAATATTACTTGGTAATGTATTATATAGCGTGCAGGAATTTTTTTTAACCTCCTCGTTGTGAATTGGGTGGAGACCGCAGAGGTGCTTTTAACTTAACATGGGCTTTTAAAAGAATGTTTACGAGTTCCAGGGGTAATAAAAACATTTTTTGAGGTTTTTTAACTTAATGATGGTTCCAGCTCCAACAGACAAAACAATACTTTATCCCCGTGGGGTTCTGAGCACAGCGCTGAAGAAGAGCCTGTCAGCTCGAATAAACACAGGTTTGGGAAAATACGCTCCTCTCTTTCTGATCCACAGCAATACTGGTTGTAAACTCTCTTTTCGCTGTATTGTTGCATGCATTCAGCTGCTCGGACGTTCTCTTCCTCCTCTGGAGTGTGGTGACTTTGTCAACAAAACCATTTAGGGGGTTGTTTACATCCCGCATCTTCCCGCTGGGAAAACCGATAACATTTGAGTCCCATTAACTGAACGACTTTCTGACAAATATACCACCTTACATGGCGAAGATCCTTCACCGACATCAGGAACCCACCTCCCCCCCACTAACTGCCTTCACCTCACACCAGATTAGCCATCGCCGTTGCTCGCCCCCTGTGGAGGAGGCAGTTTCGCATTCTTGTAAAATACACATTGTTCCGGCTACAACGAAACTGCACACAGACCTGTGTGTGTATAGCGAATCTTTTATTTTCTTAAAAAAATACACACACACACACACGCACACGTTTGTTGGATGTGGCTTTTGCGTGTTGGTGAAATAAGACACTCTCTCCTTCACCCACCCTCCTGCTGTAATCCAGTCTCTGACCCCTGTACTCAGATGGCAATTTACACCGACTCTAACCCCACCTTTGCCAGCGCACACATTACCTGATGCAATACCCCCGACATCTTCACAGAATCCGGAAATTCACGAAAAAAAAGAATTTGGAAATTTGCATAGGTTATTGAAAAAGATAACACCAATTGACCCAGGGATTTCCCCCCCCCCCAACAAAAATCAAGATAATAACATGTGGAGCGAAGCGGAGCATTGTTAATAACAGATATGACCCAGTGGGGTCTGGAGACAGAAGCTTCAGGCAGATTATTTAATTCACATAAAGGCAAACTGGCCGCACACACGCACTTAGGCAGACTTTACTACAACTCTATAGACTTCAGTTCAAATGCAGAGGAGTCGTTGCTTACGCAATGTGGCATTTAAAGCCACAATGTCTCCTGCGGTCTTGTAACAAAGTTCAAGTTGTCATTCAGCAACTTTGCAACGCATAGTAATTGCTTTAAAAATACCTGGTTACTCCCTATTAATAAACAGAGCATAACCCCCAGCCCCCAACACACACACACCCTCTCCAAAGAAAATAAATTCGCAGACATGGGAATATGTTTTCCTCAATCTCAAAAGGTTCCGTGATTCACACACTATAAACTTAAAAGTAGAGACTAACAACGGTCCCAGGTGGGAGTAGACCAAAGCGGATTAAAGATTCCTTTTAACATTAAAGAAAAACGACTTTCTCTAAGCCTTTGGAGTACTTTCATTTATTTTTGGAATGCCTTTAACCTGGTGTTGTGAGACTTCATACTTATTTTTGGATGGTGGGTGTTTACTCATCCTCCTGGGTTTCATGTCGTCGAATCCTGCCAGAGATGGGATTGAAGCTTAACACAGATAATCTTCTGTCTGGTACCTCATGACTACTGACGGTATCATCAGGGTTCACTGAAAGTAGTACACTGGTTAAACTAGCCAGACAGAACAAACGGGGCCGTGTGGGTGTACGCCTTTAAACGCAACAATCTCATCCACTGTTCAAAGTTGTTGCAGAGATTTAAACATTTTAAATGAGCAGGAAACGTGATCACACACATACAAAGGGAAGTGTTTAATCATTCATTAATAAAAACGCTGAAATATTTTATTCATGCAATGTGGGGGCGACTCGTGTAGGCTATCATTTTTTTCATTAAAAACTCTTTGCTCCAAGAATTCAGGGCACCAAATATGGATTAAGCCATTTCTAAAACGGTGGAATTGGCCCCGAGTGACACTGGTTGGATGGAAAATGCTTTGATAAAGTTTTGATAATAGTTATGTAAATGTCAGAGACCACATTGAATTCCGATCGTGTTTGTAATACCGGAGTCCGCCCCACGCTATGAAAATGCACACGGAGCACATTCAGATACACCATTCATAGGTAACAAGTCTTTCCTTTATAACATCATCTCAGTCTTAAAATACGCAGCTATGCTTAACTTCACAGAGACCAGTTGGTGGGCGAGTCGAAATAAATTACACACAATGGCGTTAGCAGACTAGCTGTTACTGCTTCGAACAAGTGACATAGTCAGGGAGCAGATTTAAAATCCATGCTTACAATGGAGGTTCCGCATCAAAGTGCTGTTTAAAGCGTTGACTTACTAGGCGAGCATTTTCTTATATTTACTTGTTGGGAAGACTGGCAGACAATGTGACATATACGTGAGCGGCTGGTCGAACATGTTGAGTGATAGGGCATTGTGGGCCCAGGGCTGCTCTCCAAGGTGTTAGCTATGTTGTTAGATCATAAGACCATAAAATGTAGGAGCAGAATTAGGCCATTTGGCCTATCGAGTCTGCTCTGCCATTCAATCATGGCTGGTAAGTTTCCCAACCCCATTCTCCCACCTTTTCCCTGCAACCCTTGATTCCCTCACCAATCTACAATCTATCTATCTCTGCCTTAAATATACTCAATGACTTGACCTCCACAGCCTTCTGTGGCATTGAATTCCATAGAATCACCACCTCTTGGCTGAAGAAATCCCTCTTCATATTGGTTCTAAAAGATCACCCCTTTACTATGCTATGCCCTCATTTCCTAGTCTCTCCTACTGATGGAAACACCTTACCCATGTCCGTTCTATCCAGACCTTTCATTATCCTGTAAATTTGAATGAGATCCCCTCTCAACCTTCTAACCTCCATCAAGTATAGACATAGAGTCCTCAAATGCTCCTCATACTCCAGCTTTTCATTCCAGGGATCATTCTTGTGAATCTCCTCTGGACCCTCTCCAGACCCAGCACATTCTTCCTTAGATATGGGGCCCAAAATTGCTCACAATATTCCCAAATGTGGTCTGACCAGAGTCTAATGAAGCATCAGCAGTACATCCTTGCTTTTGAATTCTAGTCCTCTTGAAATGAAGGCTAGAATTATATCTGTGTTCCTAACTACCAACTCAACCTGTAAGTTAACCTTAAGAGAATCCTGAATCCCTTTGCACTTCTGATTTCTGAAATGTCCAGTCTGAGTCAAAAAATTGTGGGTCCAAACCCATCTCCAGAGTTTTAACTACATAATCCAGCAGTAGAAATAGCAGCAATGATTTAAAAGAGAGAAATCAAGGGAAACAAAAAAAGACAAGTTTGAGATAGGAGATGAAGAGATTAACAGGATAAGGGTGCAAAGTGATTACATTTCATTGTGATAAAAGTAGAGTCTTGTGGGACAAAATTGTATTTAATTTCCACATAAATAAGAAAATAAGTAATATATACTAACAGGTATGTTTTAAGGAGTGTCTTAAAGGCAGACATAAAGAGAGAAAGGTAAAAAGGTTTAGGGAGGGAATTCCAGAGCCCTGGGCCTAGTCACATTGAGTTCAGTTATCTGTAGACTTTCATTTCCTATTTTCCCTCCTTTTATCTACAATGCAGAAAGAGGCCATTTGGCCCATTGACTCTGCACTGAATCTCCAAAAGAGTATCTGACCCAGGCCCCATTCTTTCCCCATAATTTCAGGCATTTTACTATGGTTAAACCTAACCTGCACATTCGTGGACCAAAAGGGGAAACTTAGCATGGCCAATCTACTTAAACTACATATCTTTTGACTGTGGGAGGAAACCAGAGCACCCAGAGGAAACCCATACAACGGTACTTTCTTGTGAAAGCACTGACTAGTAATCTAACTAATGGCGGGCTCTCCAGTATCTTTTCACATATTTGATTATGCCTCAGATGCAGGCCCTAACTAACATGAGTAAACAAGTTAATATGGATTACCCAAAACTTACACATCTTTTTTGTCCATTTCTTGCTTTCTCTCCTACACCTGCCTGTCAATCCAACCTCTGATGTGACTGTCTTTGGATATTCTAGTGACAGCTTGTTGGCTTTGCTGCAGAACATGAGATTACAGCTCATTCCCAGTTAATTATTCAGTATAGAAACCATTTGAATATATTTATTAGATCTCAGCCTGCAAGTAACTCCCATGTGTTCATTATTTGACATATCCGATCCTTCTGATGAGTTGCCAATATGTATTTGACTCAGGGATCCTTTACTCGATGGTAATACTTTTTTGAATTTACTAGCAAAGGGGAACCTTACTCACCATAACTGCATATTGGAAAATCAAAGGTCACTGTTTGTGATTCTCTAACATACATCGGTGATGGAGGGAGTACATTAGAAAAAAAACTATCCATTATGTAAAATAACTAAATACCACCAGCCTGACACTTCCTCCCAGGCACTTAGAATCCCAAATTTAATCCCTCCCTTCCTTAAGTACGTGCTGCTGAAGATAATCATCTGAAGACACAGTGTCAGGCTTCACATGGACACCAAGAGCACCCAGCCCTATCTCTCCATGTGATCAGACTGTTGTTTAAAATCCCTTGATGAAGCACAATATCCCTCAGTTATAGGACAGGAAGATTGAAGCTCAATTCCACCCTTGCTCTTAGACTCGGTTTTAGGCTAAACCAGACTGCTTGCAGCCTCAAGCTCAAGTTGGCTCTGAATTGAGTTTCCGATGCCATTTTCTCCATCGCAAAGACCACAAACTACCATTTTTCCAACATAATCTATTTCCACTTCAGCCTCTTCCCATTTGCTACCTAGTAAAGTTTATTTATTAGTGTTACAAGTAGGCTTACATTAACACTGCAATGAAGTTACTGTGAAAACCCCCTTGTTGCTCAACTCCAGCACCTGTTCAGGTATACTGAGGGAGAATTTGGCATGGCCAATGCACCTAACCAGCATATCTTTCGGACTGTGGGAGGAAACCGGAGAACCTGGAGAAACCCATGCAGAATGGGGAGAAGGTACAGACTCCACATAGACAGTGGCCCCAGCCAGAAATCAAACCCAGATCCCTGGTGCTGTGAGGCAGTTGTGCTAACCACTGTGCCATCATGCCGCCCTTTCTGTCTTTTCCTTTCTCAAGCTCTCTCACTCTCTCTCTCTCCCACTCGAGGCTTTGTTTCACCTCAGGAGATTTCAGCAACAACTTCGGTTTGCCTCCTCAGTTTCCCCTGCCTGCTTTGGTCAGTTTATTATTGATTCTCAATATCAAACAGTTGTTTGTTGTTCTGAAGTGCAACCTTGTCTGATGATGTCTTTCACCATTATTTAAGTCTAAACTTTTCAGAAAAGGAAATGTTTTAAATGCATGTTTTAATTTGATTTCTAAAGGTGACACAGGCTTTCCTAGTGTCAATATCTTATCCATTCCTCCTCATGTACCAACCCCGACCTCTCAGTCACATTAACCAGTAAATATTGACTGCCAGCTGAAACTCTCTTCCATGTCCGTGTTATCTCCAGACTTGACAGTGCCAATGTTTTCCAGGTCAGCCCTCAATCTGTTGGCCTCCAAAAACCTCAGATCACCCAAAGCTTTGATGCCCCTATCCTGCACCATCACCCATCACCCTTGTGCTCACTGGCCTAAATTAGCTTTGATAAATGTCTTGAAATTCTCCACAGAATTCATACAGTGCAGAAGGAGATCATTCAGGCTATCGACTCTGCACTGACTCTCTGAAAGAGCATCTTACTCACACACAGGCACCTCGCCATATCCCATGCATTTACCCTGCTAATCCCCCTAACTCACACATCTCAAGACACTAAGGGGCAATTTAGCCAATTCACCTAGTCAGCACACCTTTGGACAGTAGGAGGACACTGGAACACCTGGAGGAATTCCATGCAGGCATGGGGAAAATGTGCAAACTCCACACAGCCACCCAAGGCCACAATCGAAACTGGGTTCCTGGTGCTGTGAAACAGCAATGCTAACCCTCACTGTGCCACCCCCACCCTTCATTCTCATCTTTCCTTTTCTGACCTCGCACCTCCCTGGCTCTATATACTGATCCAATTTACAACCCTTCAAACTCTGGAATCTTGAGCATTCCAAAATCACTTTGACCCCATTTTTAGTGGCAGTGCCTTCACTTGTCTAGGCTCTAAACTCAGGCATTTCCTCCATGTGCCTCTACATCCATCTCTCCTCCTTTTAAACCCCCTTAAAACCCACTGCTTTGCCCAAGGTTTTAATCATTCCATCCTAATTTCTTCTTCTGTCTCAAAGTCAGTTTGAATCAATCATTTTTGCCTGATTTTGTGAAATGACCAACAGATATTTTTGTTGTTAAGGGCACTGTATAACTAATTGTTGTTACTATTTGAAAGTCTCCCTTAGATTCATGCATGTGATTCATTCTTCATTCCATTATTTTATGTTTAAACCACATCAGTTCTCAGTTGGATTCCAGCCTGTACCTCACTCACAGGTATCGAGTATTCTGTCTATAAACTGCCTAAACTCCTTCATTAAATTTCAGCCTGTAACTCACTCTCAAGTGTCTGCTAGCCTACCTAAACCCATCTGAATTCCTTGATTAGATTCCAATCTGTAACTTATTTTCAGGTATCCACAATGCCATGTGCAAACCGTCTTAACTTCTTGATTAGATTCCAGCCTGTAGCTCACTCCCATGTGTTCCTTACCCTATATCTGAATCATCCAAGCCAGATGCCAGTCTGTATTCCACTCCGGGTGTCCCCAGTTATTGCACATTTAAACTATTTAGGCAACATTTAAAAAAGAATACAATTAATTCAATGTGAAACGTAACCATGAAACTCAGCAATTTTGTAATAAACAAAATAAAGTGAGTCAGTTCTGTGAGTGAGTGAATTACGTGCCCAGCACTAAGTTTGGTTTAACATCTGGCAAGTCACCAAGTCCCATTGTGTGGTTCGCTACATTCTATTAAAATTACACGGGCAAGGAAGCCACACCCATCTGTTTTTGCTACCATTCAATTGTGCATTGTTTAGGACGTTGCAATTTCTTAATGAAAAAAGTAAAAAAAAGCTACAATGGTTTAAAATGAGAATTAGTGAGTGGAGTACTGGAAGGCCTTTACTACATCAAGAATGTTCCTTTGGCAGTATTCTCTTAACAGGCTTTTTTTTCATAGACATGAGGACAATGTTGATGAAAATCGTGATACATGTAATAATTTCCAGCATGTTCTCAATAAAACAGTGCTCTTTCTCTGGAAAACCACTTCCTAGAACTCTGGAACTGCTTCATAGGAAATGAAAAAGGTAATGTAGCACCAAGACTCAATCAAATGGTGCCAAATCCTTCAATCTTTAATGTAAAAAAGTAACGAGGAGGCTTGCAATACAGATCATCTCGCTCTGCTTCAAAGAAGATAAAAGAGGTTTTATCCCCCCTTTCATCCATGTCAATTCACAGCAATTATTCTGCTAAAAACACACACTAAAGATCAGTGAGAAACACAGGCCCATACAGCACTTTTGACGCCACTGCAATGTCATAGCGCCATCACCTGGCCAGATCTCTGCAAACCTTAAGAGAGAAAAATACACCATTAAACTCATGAGATTCATAGAAGCATCGAATGATACAATACAGAAGGAAGCTATTAGGCCTATCGTGTCTGTTTTGACTCTAATTGGTCCCACTCCCCTACTCTTTCCCCGTAGACCATTAAACCTTTGCCCCTACAATTATCTGTCCAATTCCCTTGTGAGAGCTATTATTGAATCTCCTTCCACTACCTTTTAAGGCACTGTGTTCCAGATTATAATAACGCATGTTGCAAAAAAAAGTATTCCTATATTACCTCCGGGTATGTTGCCAATTGCCTTAGATCTTTATCCTCCGGTAACTAAGCATTTTAGCATCAAAAGCAGTTTCCCCTTATTTACTCTATCAAAACCCTTCTTGATTTTAACACCTCCAACAAACCCTTCCTTAAAATGTCTCTGATCTGAGGAGAAACATTAGTTTCTGTAGTCTTTCAGTGTAGCTGGTGTTCTCCATTTCTGGCATCATTCTCCTTAATGAACTCTATAAAGCCATGATGAAAGTGAGGAACCCACAACTGGCCACAATACTCCAACTGAGGCCTAACCACTATTTTATAAAAGTTTAACATAACTTCCTTACTATGCCTCTATTTATAAAGTCAAGGATCACAAATGCCTTTTTTAGCGAACATCTCAACTTGCTCCATCCCTTTCAAAGACTTGTAAGTACATACCCTAAGGAGATGTTATGTTGAGAGTGATGTTATGTTCCTGTTCTATGTCTTCTCAGCCTCCAGCACCCTGCGATGGTGTTGCCATGCATCTCTTGCTCTGCACCCCACAGCTCTTCCCTGACACTGACCTTCCCTTCCTGAATTCCTGCATTTAGATACGGGCAGCTGCTTTCCCAGCCACAATACTCACAGGAAGAGAACTGTGAGACTGATGAACAAACACTATCACTGGAGCTGGTCCTTGCAGCCACCAGCTCAGACACTGGAACTGCATATACCCTAGATGCTGGTAGAGTTGGGATCAGCATGTGGTACATCACCAGGATCCTCGTGTAACTAAGCTTTAGGGAAAGGAGGAAATAAAGCACTGGATAAACTTAGCAGGTCTGGCAGCGCAAGAGGAGAGAGAAACAGAGTTAAGGTTTTGCGTCCATATGACATCTTCAGAATTAAAGAAAGAGGGAAGAGATGGTTTGTTTGCCAGGGTGAGGTCACAGATAAATTCTGCTGCATGAATGGGGACTTCAATTGGGTGGCATGCAGAGGAGTGTACACATCGATACAATGACTGTCCTGTCAGATACAGATTCTTGATCAACAGGGGAGTCAGGGGTTACGGTGGGGAAAGCAGGCAAGGAAGTGGAGATAAGGCCACAATCAGATCAGCCATGATCTTATTGAATGGAGGAAGAGGCTCAATGGGCCAAATGGCCTATTCCTGCTGTAAATTCTGATATGATCTTATGGATTCAGAGGCAATTTCCTATCACAATCAAGGAGGATGAAAGACTCTGGCTGCAAGCTGGCAGAGGGCATCTCACAGAGTTTTTCCTCACCACAGTCTGTACTCTGTCTGCCTGTCATAGTGTAGAGCCAAAGGCAATTCCATTGCTGTCCCCTTACCTGTTGCAACCTTTGTGTGCACAGGATACCCACTCCTCTGCCCACTTCAGTGCTGTGGCACGATGGCCTAGTGGTTAGCACTGTTACCTCACAGCGCCAGGGACCCTGGTTCAATTCCAGTCTTGAATCACTGTCTGTGTGGAATTCGCACATTCTCTGTGTGGGTTTCCTCCGGGTGCTCCGGTTTCCTCTCACACTCCAAAGATGTGTGCATTAGGTTGACTGGCCATGCTAAATTGACCCTTCGAGTCAGGGAGATTAGCAGGGTAAATATATGGAGTCACAGGGGTCGAGCTTGGGTGGAATTGTTGTCAGTGCAGGCTTGATGAGCTGAATGGCCTCCTTCTGCACTGTAGAAATTCTATGATTTTCCCACCAACAAATCTAGAAATTCAACACAAGAGATTTCCAGAGATCATCCAGAAACACTGCATTAGAACAAAATTGCCAGAAATGACTGTGTCTACAATTTATGGTGCTTGGCCCTTTAAGGAAGCCAGTGCATGAGCTCAGCCTGCAGCCTCATGTTGGGATCTTTACAAAGTTGGTCAACACAAGGCCTGGATGAATGTTGCCAAAATTTGAGATCCTGGCATCGCACTAGCTGATTAGGCTATGGTCAGAGGTCGCACAACCCCAGAAAGCAGGGCAGGGCTTTCGCTTCCCCTGTGTTTCAAAACCAACTCAGGCCTTCCTTTGGCGCCTAGTTTGGGGGTGTTTAAGAGATCCGTGGATAGGTTTATGGATGGAAAGGGATTGGTTTAGGTTAGAGGGTCATTGCTTTTTTAATTGGTCAGCGCAACATCGTGGGCCGAAGGGCCTGTTCTGCTCTGTAATGTTCTATGTTCTATGTTCTAACTCAGTCTTGGAACATCAAACATCCATGACTTCTTAACTCTCATTGAAAACTTGGAATGCTAAAAAGGAATATGCATATATTTGGTGATTGAGCTTTGATTGCAATTGTTGACCATTCTGTATTACTGGTTTTGTGCGTTTTTATTCTGCTGATTATGGTTTATTTTTCAAAGCAGGCCTTCGTTTCTACAGACCTGAAGCCTCAATATAGTTGCTGGTAGCAGTTGCAAGCTTGAGTTCTATCCTGACATGCTGAGCATGCATATCCCATCAGGCCTTCCTTTGGTTGTGAGTGGTCTGGAGGAGTAAGGAGGAACTGAGATAGTGGGTAAAGGCCAGGTACTGTCCTCCTCAGCATCTGGAACCCATTTGGCATCACCCAAGAATCAAGCATTCAGACATACTTAGGTGTACCTGAAGAGACTTGCTTTCATCACTTTGGCTTCACAAGGTAGGCTGTATCAATATCCTAGTGGCCCAGGGTGTGGACGAAATATGTAATACCTTGTACTCACAGTTTCACTTTTTACTAACCCATTGATTGAGCATTTTGAGCCCAATTGGCCAATGTTCCTGAAATTTCAAGCTCATGCTGATTGACCTCTGACTTGGGCTCTGGGAACATTCAATCTCAGATGGTAAAGCAGAGAAAAAGGGTCAAAATCCTATAACATGGGTCTTCAAGTGCTTCATGTTGTTTTAGGATTTTCCTTTGTGCGTCTAGGGAGTGCTTGTGCTAAGCCACTTGGGACAGAGTAACATTACATCATCTGGAATATTAGCAGAGTTGATTGAAGCAAACCAGTAGATGTGGTTTATTTAGACTTTCAAAAGGTTCTCAACAAGGTCTCACATAACAGACTACTATGTAAAGTTAAAGCACATGGGATTGCAGAAAGTGTCTTGAGATGGATAGGAAGCTGGTTAATAAATAGGAAACAAAGAGTTGGCATAAATGAGTCTTTTTCTGATTGGTAATCAGAGACTAGTGGGGTTCTGAAGGGATCTGTGCTGGACTGCGATCGGGCTGACAGAGAGGGGCCACTGCGTACGCACAGAGTTCCGGAACTGTCAGACTTTGGTTTGAATAGATCCTGCCCTCCCAAACTTTTAATGATTTTCACAATTATTACCTCTGTGTGGGAGGTACGAGTCTGAATTCCCATTGAAAAAACAATCGTGAATTACTTCATTGTTCCCATGAATTCAGCACTTCAATAATAGCCTGAGCAGAATCTCAGTGAAATGTTTAAGTGGCTCACTCACCTCCTGGCAAATGGGTTTTGTGCTCACCATCCATCCTGTCTCAGATACAACTGTAAGTGTGGGTGGGTTTGAGACTTATTTGTAAAAGTTTAAAGTTTATTTATTAGTGTCACAAGTTGGCTTACATTCACACTACAATGAGGTTACTGTGAAAATTCCATAGTTGCCACACTCCGGCACCTGTTTGGGTTCACTGAGGGGCAATTTAGAATGGCCAATACACCTAACCAGCACATCCTTCAGACTGTGGGAGGAAACTGGAGCACCCAAAGGAAACTCAGGCAGATACAGGGAGAATGTGCTAATGGTCTAAGTTTGTGATTCTAAATGTTTTTTTTTATTTGCCTGTTCCAACTTTTGGGGAAATTAGAACTCCCTTCTTTGCCTTCCAGTTGTCATGTGCTCCTATGTATGAAATAGAAATCTGATTTACACATAGTAATGTGGCTCTCACCTGCTTCATGCAATCATCACTAATGTTCTTTAGGGAAGGAAATCTGCTGCCCTTACCTGGTCTGGCCAACATGTGACTGCAGACCCACAACAATGTGGTTGACTCTCAATTGTCCTCTGAAATGGCCTAGCAAGCCATTCAGTTCAAAGACAACTAGGGATGGGCAATAAATGCTGGCCAGCCAGCAACGCTCATGTTCCATAAATGAGTAAAGAATCTTCAGAGTTGCCCATCAGGAAGACTCAGTACATATGGCAGAGGAGAAACTAGAACAAACTTCACCATTGGTCCAAGTTAAAATTGGCCCTTAAGTCCCTAGGCTCCTCCATGAAGGTATGTTCCCATAAAGATACTGAAGATTAGCTGGTGCCCATGGAATTGTACTACAACAAGAGCATGAGAGAGAAAAGAAAATTATTCAAGACGGGAAAAAGAAGTGCTTCTCACTGACACTGTAGTTCTTCTAAATGCTGTGTCACATAGCCATCATTATAACTGTTGCCTATTGTGTCATTCTGATGTAGGTAAAGTGCTGTTGTCCTTGTTGTTCTTCCTATCTGGAATAAAAACTGCACTGTTTATAGTCCCTTAAACTGAGCTGTGCAATCCTCGAAAAGGCCACCTTCCTGCTGTTCTCTAAATCACCAGCAGTGGGTGCAACATCCCCAAGATATCTGAAAAGACACAATTGGAGAGGTAAACCTAATGGTTCAATTCATCAAAAC
The DNA here is from genome assembly GCF_965287045.1 of Carcharhinus amblyrhynchos. NCBI lineage: Eukaryota > Metazoa > Chordata > Chondrichthyes > Carcharhiniformes > Carcharhinidae > Carcharhinus > Carcharhinus amblyrhynchos. The sequence continues at coordinate 53,878,409 of NC_137329.1, forward strand.
AATCCCTATTTTAAATGAAAAATTTGCAGAATGAAGATTGTGTGAAATATTAGGATTGTACCCATTTTTTGAAATGTAATTAATTTTAGCAACACATATGTGTGAAATGAAAGCTGTTCAATACGTACATTTCAGCCTGTCCCGTGAAGATGAGGATCCCCACCCTCAAGGCTACCCAGTACTGGCATTTAATTTAACTCCTTATATCAGTCAAGAAGCTGGATATTCTCCTGAGGGTTCACAGTGATGTTCGAATACACAGCCTATTATTAGAAAGTTCTGTGGCAAAGGCACAGCTATTAAGCAATGTTATTATATTTATATAGACATCAGAACACTGCCAGCAATTATCATAAACAGTGCAACTCCAACACTATTGAAATAACTTGGCTAGACTGATGAAAACAGGCTCACGTTCTGCTCTCTTCTCCATTTGTTTTGCAGCAGAGTGTATTTCTGTCATATTGCATTGTACTCAGCACCAGGTAACTTTATAGATAGATCATTGACAGTAATGGAGCAGGGTTTTCCCACATGTTTCCAAGCACACACATGGTTATTCTCTCTCTCAAACACAAACAGACTCATACACACTACCAGCTCTCTCCCCACACACCCACCTCTCTCTCTCGCCATCATTCACACTTCTATCTCACTCCCTCACACACACTCCCACTATTCTCTCACACGCATACACCCATCTATCTCCCTCTCCATCATTCACGCACCTCTTTCATTCTCTCATGCACACACTCCCATCTCTTCTTTCACACACACCTACATCTCTCCCTCTCCATCATCCATATTTCTGTCTCACTCTCTCTTACACACACCCATCTCGGTCTCTCTCTCAATCATCCACACTCCTACCTCCCTCAAACACACACTCTGAACTCACACACACACACACACACACACACACACACACACACACACACACACACACACACACACACACACACACACACACACACACACACACACACACACACACACACACACACTCCAAGCTCTCTCTCATATATACACTCCCACCTCTCTCTCATACACACACATTCCCATCTCTCATTCACACACACACTCCCACCTCTCTGTCTCACACACACACACAGACACACACACACACTCCTACCTCTCTCTCACTCACACATACACTCCCACTTCTCTCTCTCACACACACACATTCCACCTTTCACTCACACAAACATTCCCACCTCTCTCTCTCACACACACACTCCCTCCTCTTGTTCTCTCACACACACTCCCACCTCTCCCTCTCACTGACACACTCCCATCTCTCACTCATTCACAGACATACTTCCACCTCTCTCGCTCTCACATACATATTCCCATCTCTCTCTCTCTCACACACACACTCCCAGCTCTCTCTCTCAAACACACACACTCCCACCTCTCTCTCTCATACACACACACTCCCACCTCTCTCTCTCATACACACACACTCCCACCTCTCTCTCTCATACACACACTCCCACCTCTCTCTCTCACGTACACACTCCTGCCTCTTTCTCTCTTACACGCACTCATGTCTCTCTCTCATTCACCCATTCATGGTCCACCTGTCTCACTCACATACTCACCCTCCTACCTCTCCCTCTCTTTCCCACCCACCCTTCCACCTCTCTCTCTCTTTCGCTCACTCACCCTCACACCTCTCCTTCTCTCTCCCATCCACCCTCACATGTCCCTCACCCTCCCTCTCATTCACCCACACACATCTCCCTTTCTCTCTCTCACTCACCCTCACACTTCTCCCTCTCTCTCCCACTCACACTCACACCCCTCCCTGTCTCTTTTACTCATTCTCACATCTCTCACTCTCTCTCCCACTGTCACACCCCTTCCTCTCTCTCTCACACACACACTTATCTTCACACCTCTCCTTCTATTGCCCACTCATCTTTATACCTCTCCTCTTTCTCTCACCTACCCTCACACCTCTCTCTCTCTGTCTCCGTCTCTCTCACCCCCCTCACACCTCTCCTTCTCTCTCACTCACGCTCACACCTCTCCCTCTCCCTCTCACCTACCGTGATACATCTCCCTCTCTCATACACATCCTCACACATTGTCCCTCAGTGCATTTGGTTCACAGTCTTTGAATTTTTCTCTAAATTCCTCCATGACCTTGGCCAACCATACATTTGCAATCTCACCCAGTCCTGTGTCCACTCCATTTTTTCTACTCTGGCCTTCAGTATATCCTCTTCCTGTCACACAAACATTAGCTGCCATGACCCTCATCTTTATATCCATCCTCAAAACCTCTTTTCCTCTTTATCTCTCTCTTAACATGCAGAACATCCACATGAATCATTTATTTTAACCATGATTTTGGTCATCCTTTCTTAGACCTCTCTTCTTTTGCTACCCATTTTCCTTATGCTTGGGCTTGCAAAATCCTACTAACTGTCCTGGATTGAGACAATTCATACCCCTTTAACCTGTGATTATTCCTCTCTCCACTTGTACTGTCTGTACCTATAGAAACTTAATTACCTGAAAAGACTTGCATTCCAACCATTATCTTGTAATTGTGTCTTTGTCGATATATGCCACGTAGTAAAAACTATCTCGCCACTCACCTGATGAAGGAGCAGCACTCCGAAACCTCATGATGCCAAACAAACCTGTTGAACTCTAACCCGGTGTTGTGAGACTTCCTACTGTGCCCAACCCAGTCTAATGTCAACTCCTCTACATCACATTTTCCTTATGGATTGATGTTAAGTTCTTTGAGACATTTCTTCACTTTGAAGATATTATATTAATGTAAGCTGTTGTTGCTGTTGGTAGCATTCTTCCCTTTAAATCACAAAATCTTGACTTTAAATCCAAATACAGAGTTAGTGAAAGGCTAACACTTTACTGCAGTGCTCAGTGGCTGCTGCATCATCAGGTCTGCCCTTTGTCAAGCAGTATGTTGAACTGGAGCCCAACCATTTGCTCTCAGGTGGATGGAAAATATCCCATGACATTATTTGAAGAAAAGCAGGAAGTTCCCCCAGTATCCTGGTCAACATTCCTCAACTAAAAGCAACTCAGTTATCACCTTGAAAGCAAAATCCTATAGATACTAGAGATCTGAAATAAAAACAGTAAGCACTGGCAAAACTCATCAAGTTGGGAGACATCGGTGGAGAGAGAAAGAGAGCTAATGGTTCGAGTCTAATATGACACTTCTTCAAAACTGGTGCCTGCAGCAGAAAGGAAGATTAATTGAGAGGAAGACTTGCCATTGGAGAATGGGTCCAATGAGCTGTTTTGTTAAAAACAATGTAAAAATCTTTCTGTTTTCTTACGCAGTGGCATAGGAGAGCTGAAGTATAAATGTGAGATATTAGCCTGTTTATATAGATAAAAGCTTTTCAGGATTATTAGTGAGTGCTGTAAGGAGAGTTGTTTCTTTTATTTGCTCAGACGATGTGGATATCACTGGTTGTTCCTCATTTATTGCCCATCTCTAATTGCCTTCGAACTGAATGGTTTGTCATGCCATTTAAGAGGGCAGTTAATATTAACCACTTTGGAGTCACATGTAGGCCAGACTGGGTAAGGACAGCAGATTTCCTTCCCTAAAGGACATTAGTGAACCAGATGGATTTTTTATTTAAACAATCAACAATGGTTTCATGATAATTCTAGATTTTTTCATTGAACTCAAATTTCACCATCTGCCATGGCAGGATTCGAACCTGGGTCCTCAGGACATTACCTGAGGGCTCTGGAATAGTAGTCCAGGGACAACACCACTATGCCATCATCTCCTCTACCAGACCAGAGTGCAAACACTTGAATTGCAACTTCACTCAACCAGAATACATGTGAAGGGACAATCATGTATGTGCTTCTTTAAGAGGATGAAGAGTGTGCTCAGGAAATGAAAAGGGCAGTGTCCAGTGGTTACCATGCCTGGCCTGGAGAGGTTGATAAATATCTTGCTGGTAATTGTTCCCACATGCTACATTCCCCATAAAGTATTGCATTTGTTTGGGAAACTCCCTGGCAAGGAATATGGTACCTAAAGGGTTAAATGTTTGATGAAGTAGCTGATGTTTGAACTATTCGAATGCTCAGACAAAAACAAACCATGACTGAAACAAATCTTGACAAGAAGCAACTGTAATCTGTTATGTTGGAATAAGAACATTGTTTGCTGTTTCAATGAGACTGGGAACATAGGAATGTTGTTCTTAGAAAGGATAATTGATCTATATTGGGTTACTATCTCATCAGATATATGGTTGTATTTTTTATACCTGTAGAGTATTTGCTATGGATTTTTAATATTTGAAATAAGAATGATGATTATTTTTGCCATACACTGAATTTAGCAACACAGAAACAGGCCACTCCATCCGCCAGCTCAATGTTCCAACAAACCTCCCCCCAACTTGCTTCATCTCACTCTATCAATACATCCTTCTTTCCTTTCTCCTTTACGTGCTTATCTAATGTCCCTTCAAGTCTATCTTTTATTTGCCTCAACCACTCCATGTGATAATGGGTTCTGTAATCCCATCATTCAAATAAAGAAGCTTGTTCTCAAATACTCACTGGATTTATTAGCAAATATCTGTATTTATAGCCCCCTAGTTTTGGACTCCCCACGGATGGAAAAATCTGCTCTAAAACCACCCTTTCAAACCCTGTCATAATTTTGAAACATCAATGAGGACGATGTAGAAATGGTTGAGAACTTCAGGTTTTTAGGTGTCCAGATCACCAACAACCTGTTCAGGTCCCCCCATGCTAATGCCATAGTTAATAAAGTCCACCTACCCCTCTACTTTCTCAGAAAACTAAGGAAATTTGGTATGTCCACAATGACTCTCACCAACTTTTACAGATGCACCATAGGAAGCATTCTTTATGATTCTCTCAGAGCTTGGACTTGTATTCCAGAGCCCCAGGCTAATGTCCTGAGGACCCAGGTTCGAATCCTGCCATGGCAGATGGTGAAATTTGAGTTCAATGAAAAAATCTGGAATCATCATAAAACCATTGTTGACTGTTTAAATAAAAAACCCATCTGGTTCATGAATGTCCTTTAGGGAAGGAAATCTGCTGTCTTGTCAGCTGTCCTGGCCAAGACCACAAGAAACTACAGAGTCATGAACGGAGTCCATCTCTCAAACCTATCCATTGACACTGTCTATACTTCCCGTATGGAGTATACTCGGAAAAGTAACCAGCATAATCAAGGACCCCATGTACCCTGGACATTCTGTCTTTCACCTTCTTCCATCGGGAAAAAGATACAAAAGTCTGAGGACACGTACCAATCGACTCAAGAACAGCTTCTTCCCTGTTGCCATCAGACTTTTGAATGGTCCTACCTCACATTAAGTTTATCTTTCTCTACACCCTAGGCATGACTGTAACACTACATTCTGCACTCTCTATTTTCCTTCTCTATGAACAGTATGCTTTGTCTGTATAGTGCACAAGAAAACAGTAATTTTCACTGTACATCAATAAATGTGACAATAATAAATCAAATCAATGACCTCTACTAGTCTTCTTGAGAGAAAAGAGCCCAAGTTTGTTCAGATTTTTCTGATAGTTGTATGATCTCAGTTATGGCATCGTCTATGTAAATATATTTCTGTGTTTTCACTGTGTTGAAGTATCCACCACTTTAAAGCACAAGGTTGCATTAAAATCAGAGGGCAGATTGTTGTAAGTGGAACAATTATTAGCACCTCTGGTCTTAATTTCTGCAAAGGCAACATTAGGCTGGTCCACTTACTGGATTCACCGTTCGACATTAGGAGCAGAAAACAGAAGTAAGGTAGACTTGCAATTATACAGCACTATTCACATTGGCAGGGCTTTCCAAAGCAATGAAGGGAGGTTGTAATGAAATAAACCCCTCAGCCAGTTTGGACTCAGCAATCTCCCACAAACAGCAATATGATAATGACCAGATAATCTGTTTGAGTAATGTTGATTGAGAGATTAACATTGACACTGTGAATAAGTCCATTCCTATTCTTTAAAGGAGTGCCATGGGATCTTTCACATTCACCTGAGAGAGCCTCAGTTTTATGCCTCTACTACTGGCACATCCAATAGCACAGCACTTCCTCTTTTGCCACTCATGTGCACTTACTTTTATAGCACGAATATAATGTTGTATTGCAGGAAATACAATGGGCATGGTCAACATACATGCAACACACTCCCACAAACAGCAATATGATAATAACCAGGTGATTTATTTTTTGTGATCTTGACTAACACTTTGGATAACTACCCTGCTCTTCATCAAAATAGTGCCATGGAATCTTTTACATCCACTCCACCAGACAGGTGGGGTCTCAGTTTAATTTCTCATGTGAAAGGCAGCACTCCCGACAGTACAGCACTCCCTCAGTGCTACAAAACTAACACAAATGGAGTATCAGCCTTCAGTTTTGTACTCACGTGGGACTTGAACCGAGAACATTGTGACTCAGGCAAGGAGCAATCGAGCCATAATTTTATTAGTTATAGAGAGAAAATAGGGTGCCACATTAACTAGATGATTGATTCGTGCACTAGTTCATGCCATAAACCAAATTTGGCATCCAACTTTCCTTATTTGAAAGGAAGTGCTGAGTTGCAGCAACCAAATGCATGTCCCAATTTATTTAACCAGTCGGGGCCAAGTTAGTTAGAAAAATTAAATTGCAAGGGATATGAGATTAAGTACTCGTATGGATTAAGGATTAGTTAACAGTTCAATTCCTGGTTTGGGCCATTGTCTGCGCAGAGTTTACATGTTCTCCCTTTATCTGTGTGAGTTTCCTCCAGTACTCTGGTATCCTCCCACAGTTCGAAAAACATGCTGGTTAGGTGCATTGGCCATGCTACATTCACCCTCAGTGTACCTGAACAGGTGCCAGAATGTGGCAACTTGGTGATTTTTCACAGTAACTTATTTGCAGTGTTAATGTAAGCCTACTTGTGACACCAATAAATTAACTGTAAGAAGCAAAGGATAACAATAAATGACCATTCTCACTTTGGCAGGTTGTAACTCGTGGAGCACTGCAATGATCAGGACTTGGACCCCAGCTATTTACAATATATCTATGATTTGGATGTGGGGACCAATTATAATATTTCCAAGTTTGTGTATGACACAAAGCTAAGTGACAATGTGTGTTGTGAGGAAGATGTAAAGCATCTTCAAGAGGATTTGGACAGAGTTGCTTAGTGCACAAGAACAAAGAAGATGGAATATGATGTGGAAAATATGAGGTTGGTGAGAGGAAAAGATGTGCAGGGTATTTTTTATATGGTGAGAGAATAGGAAATGTAGAATTGGAGATGTACAGAGGGACTTGGAGGTCTATGGGAGGGATTCTCTGGCCTCCCTGCCATATGTTTCTCATAGCGCAAGATGGTGCACCACTAGCTGGGGGCAGGATCTTCCTGCCCACCATTGTCAATGGGATTTCCCATTGATTCCACCCTAGGCCATCAGAAAACATATGATGGGGTGCACCATTAGCAGGCATGGAGGTTCCCCCACCAGTATTGAACACCAGCCTTTGTCAGTAAGTCGCTGAAAGCTAAATAAAGGTGCCGCAAGCAATTAGGAAGGTAATGCTTTGTTAGCCTTTATCACAAGAGGAATTGAGTACAGGAGCAGTGAGTTCTTGGTTCAGTTATATAGAATCTTGGTTAGACCACACCTGGTGTACTTTGTACAGTTTTGGCCCCCTTACTGAGATAGTGGGATTGTCTTATGAAGGGAGATTGGGCAAACTGGGCCTGTATTCTCTAGAGCTTTGAAGAATAAGAGATGATCTCATTGAATTCTACAAAATATTTGAACAGCAATAGACAGGGTGGATGCAGGTAAGGTGCACATATTGCATCCAATGACTGGGGAGACTAGAACCAAGGAACACAATTTCAAAATAATGGGAAGCTACTTAGGACTGAGATGAGGAGAAATCTTTTACTTGGAAGTTGTGGATCTTTGGAATTTTCTTACCCAGAAAACTGTGGGAGTTCAGTTATTGAGTTTATTTAAAATAGAGATGAACAGATTTCTAAATACCAATGACATAAAGGGATATGAGGATAATGTTGGAAAAAGGCATTGAAGTGGATGACCAGCCTTGATGGTATTGAATGGCAGAGCAGACTCATTGGACTGAGTGGCTTATTCTTGCTCCAATTTTCTTATTACCTTATGAGTTACAAACAGTTCTGAGACCAAGTTGGCCAAAAGGTAAGTCCTGGGATGGTTGTGAGAGTGGGGTTGGTGTAAGTGGAAGGCAGCAAGTCAGCAGGGCTCGAGTATTTTATAGATTTGAGAGGAGCACTCCTGGTCTTTTGATGATCTTGTTTAAGCAGTTGCTAGAGGTCCCTTGAAGTAAGCTCCACCCATTTGTACCTGAACTTTGCATCAGGGTCCTACAACTAGTGTAGCAGTTGAATATATATCAAGGAGCTTTGTGCCCATTTCAGTTGAGTGGCCTGCTTGAGCATTTACAGGCCTACAAGAATATAGCATCAATTAGGTGCCATGCCTGCACCCTGTATTGACCCCTCAAATACTCAATCTGTTTCTCAGGAACATAATAGGAAGTGATACGTTAACTTTCTTTCCCAAAGCGACTATTCTTAAAAGCTTATTAGTCTGTAAACTTTAACTCTGTAGTATCAGGTATTATGATGCTACGATTGCCACTTTGCTCCCAAAATGGCCTCTGTGGTGGGAACCATGATGGAAACCATTAGTATATGTAGTGGAAGGGTAATGCTTTTTTAATAGTGTCATTTTAGAGCTCAAGGCTTCACCTAATGTCAGCTTTCAAACGTACGACACAGTGGCACAGTGGTTAACACTGCTGCCTCACAGTGCCAGAGAGCCAGATTCAATCCCTGGCTGGGGTCACTGCCTGTGTGGAGTTTGCATGTTCTCCCTGTGCCTGCGTGGGTTTCCTCCCACAGTCCAGAGATGTGCGGTTTAGGTGTACTGGCCATGCTAAATTGCCCCTTAGTGTCAGGGGGACTAGCTATGGTAAATGCATGGGGTTATGGGATAGGGCCTGAGTGGGATTGTGGTCAGTACAGACTCAATGGGCCGAATAGCCTACTTCTGCACTTATCAGATGGTTATGTTTTAAACTGTCTTTTTAAATTTCAAGTAATCATACTGAAATCTGCCCAGAGACAAGCCCATGTGATTTTGTAGCCATGGGGACAGAGAACCTATAAAACTCATCAGATACGCTAGTGTTAGTGCTAGTTTTCACACCTTGAAACAAAAGAGGGACAGCTGGTCTTGTTGAACGCAACCTTGTAGTCTCAGTCAGACAAAAAGAATTGAAGAGGAAGATCAAAAGCAATGGCTGCTGTGTCAAACTTAGGGAGAGGCCATTTTTATGTTAATCATCAAGCACAATGCTGATGAGAATATGTTCCTTGTTGAAAGAGATGAGACCTGAGGAGATTTAAATATCCACGAATCACCAGAGAGTGCTTTGCTGTGGAAATCAATTTGATTATATTTAAGGGTATTGAGTGAAAGCACTATTAAAAGGATATCAGAAGACACTTCCCAGTGGGGCAGGCGGAATCGAGTCTGTTGAGTAATCTGGAAGAATTTGGGACTTTCACAGAAGGCTACATATCTGTTGAGAGTGTGATATAAAGTGTTAAGTGTAAATGTGGAATGGGGTTTCAGTTATGCTAATTAATGAGGAAAATACCTTGTCTGTATTTTAATATATTGGTTGCCTATCAAGTAATATTTAGTTCATGTTGACTTGAATTTGTTTGTTACAGTAAAAGTCTTAAAAGTTAGGAATTCTATCCACACTTTGGGAAACATATGAAGCATTGGAGAAAGGGCAGAAAAGATTCATGAAAATAGTTCCAGAGATGGAGAACATCAGTCACATAGATAGATTGGAAAAATTGAGAATTTTTTGAAGAAGAAAAGGTTGAGAGGAGATTTAATAGAGGTTTTCAAAATCACAAAGGGTCTGGACAGAGTAGATAGGGAGAAACTGTTCCCATTGTGGAAGAATTGAAAACATGAGGGCACAGATTTAAGATAATTGGCAAAAGAAGCAATGAAGGCATGAGGAAAAACATTCTCATGAGACAAGTAGTTGGGATGCGGCATGTACCTCCTGAGACAGTTGTGGAGACAAGTTCAATCAAGGCATTCAAAAGGCAATAATTGGATTATTATTTGAAAAGGAAGGCCAGTAGTGGCACTAGGTAAATTGCTCCTTCAGAGAGCCAGCACAGACACGATGGACCAAAAGATCTCCTGTGTGCTGTAACCAATCTGGATTCTATGAACTTGAAATCTTCTTATGTAATCCTTTGTGGTGGTCACCGCAAAATTCATATCTCTTTTTAAAAGTCATCTGTCTCTATGGCAATCATAACAAGGTAGCGAGACAGATGCTGACGGACTTTGTCCTGATTTGAAGTTCCCAGACTTGCATGCAGTACAAGACACCTACCTTGGACTACAGCATAAACACAGAGAATGGGCAGAAGTGAATACAGAGCAAAACAAGCAGAGGACTGAGGTGAGGAGAAATTTCTTCACCTAAAGATTGGTGAATGTGTGGCATTCACTACCACAGAAAGTAGTTAAGGCCAAAACACTGAGTGATTTCAAGAAGAAATTAGATACAGCTCTTGGGGCCATCAAGGGATTTTGGGGAAAGGGATATCAGAATATTGAATTTGATGATTTGCCATAATCAAAATGATTGATGGAGCAGATCGAAGGGCTGAATGACCTACTCTGCTTCTCGTTTCTCTGTTTAAAACCAACTTCACTCTCTAAATGGGCAGTGTGTATGTGACCACACACAGCTTATCATGCAGGTCAATGCCATATCCTGGTTACATTCTGCAGAAGCCAGCTGGATCACCTACATTTGAGCCACCAGCACAAACATGAGGGTGGCTGCCATTATAAACATCCATTCACTGACCTCAACCACTTGTGAGAGATCGTTGAATTTCTTGTGGCACTGCATCCAAGTTCTCGGGCTAAATACCTTGTATGGACTCTTGTGGCTATCTGAATTCACTGTATTCACCCAGTTTGTCTGGAGTATTTCTGCCTCTTGTGAATAGATGATTTTGTTCCTCCTTTCCAGCTCCAACACCAAGGCCTCTGGTGCAGCATTGGAAAATCTGGGAGCCTGATCTCTGCCCTCGTCGGCCATTCTTGTGCCTTTTCCAAGTCAGCATTATTTATAGAGTGGCTTCCAGCATCCACACACATCTAAGTGCACTTTAGGAGGTGCAAAGTGGCTTTAAGTACAGCAAGCTAATCTGCTGCCCTTTCACGGTGCAGCCTCTCAACAGTGCACTTAGCACTGACTGTACATTACACTCATTGAAATGAGCAGGCAGAACACAGTTGGCACTGCCAGACATGGGTTAATCACACATTACAATCTCTACACATATCACCTTGCACCACCATTTTTGGGGGTGATTGAGAATCGTGGCCTCAGTTTTTCCCCTACTTCTGTGCCTTAAGATATGAAAGGATCAATCACTAGATTTTTTGATGAGCTTTTCATTGAGTTCTGTCAGTAATAGTGCATACGTCAGAACTCAAACTGCTCCCACTCCCTGCCACTCCTGTATCCCACACTCTGCTTTTGGATTTGGTACACTATGGACTGGCATTATTCCAATCTGTTACTATGGGCAGGTTCTAGATACACTGCATAAATAAATTTCACTGCTGCAGGGTTCCAGCCCCTATTATTATACATTATGACAAATTTATTCCATTAAGCACACGCCCATGATAGCACTCAAACAGTCCACTCCTATAAAAACTTTCAAAGGCATTGACTCAAACAATCCAATGTGCTGTACTTTAAAAGCATAAAGAAAAGCAAGTAAAAGCAGAACGATCTTCAGTAGCTACATGAGTAAGTAAAACGGATTTTCTTTTTAGAAGACACTGTTATAAGAGGCTTATCTGTTGAAATCTTACTGAAGTAAAGACATCACTGAACTTCAGAAATCATTTGTTGTGTGAACTGTTTTGAGGTGAGAAGATGCTGAGCAATTATTCAATTACTGTGCTACATTATTGGATCATAAGAAAATCTTCAGTGATATGTACGACCCTGTGGTGGCCATATGCCAATATGCAAACAAATGCAAGCACTTTCCTGCAATGGAAGGGCAAGTGTGTCCTTGAGATTTGGGTAAGGGCATTTTATTGGGGGCAGGTTGTGCTCAAAGCCTACAGCACATTGGCACAGTGGTTAACACTGCTGTCTCGCAGGGCCAGGGATCCAGGATCAATTCATGTCTTGGGTGTCTGTACGCGCTTTCTAGTTCTCCCTGTATCTGTGTGTGTTTCCAAAGATGTGTAGTTTAGGTGGATTGGCCATGGTAAATATGTGGGGCTGTGGGGATAGAAGGGAGGGTCTAAATGGGATGCTGTTTCGGAGAGTCGGTGTAAACTCGATGGGTCAGGTGGTCCCCTTCTGTACTGTAGGCATTCTATGATGCTATGATAATGCCTGCAACAGAGAAATTTCATCCCCCAGTAGCTAAATCCATCACCTCAGTGAGCACAAAACCTCCAAGCACCAAGTGTCATCGCAAATCTTCAAAGCAGGACTTATGTGTGGTACCTAATGTGATCAGCCACACACACACTCAGTTCAGGTAATGTGCATTACTTTGTGATACCAGGTTTGGATAGCAGCCTGGCAGTGTTTACTTCGCTCCACAGGCAGTTAGCTGTTTGAGTGCTACAATGAGTCAGGATGTGGAAAAATCAACTTGCTCAATGACCCTCCGATATAAAATGTGTGATTTCAGGTGGGGTTTTCTGGCCGCACTCGCCCCAAAGGCCAAAAATCCTGACCGAGGTCAATGGACTTTACATGGCACCACCGCCCCCCCACCCCACCTACTATGATTCCTGTGGCAGACGGGAAAATTCACTCCTTAATATCAGAGGAGACAGCAATTGGAATACTGTAGGAAGGCTCACACTTTCCAAATTTTACTCCAGTAGTAAAGAAGGAAAATTTGGTGTGGGGTGGGGTGGTATGGAGGAGGAAGAAATAGAAATGGACAGAACAAAACCAAAGCACAGTAAAGATGGTTATAATTCTTTTGTAACTTTGTGATTATTGATAGTGAGTCTCCTTTAACAAACCACACAGTTTTGCTTTCTTGTCATAAAATTGAGAAAGGATTAATTTCGTAACAACAGCATGTGTCAGACACATCATATTAAAGCACCTGTAGATGACACCAATCTACCGAGAGCCCATCCTTCCCTTCTCTGTGACTCCCAAGGCTTCAGGTCCACCCTCCCAATAGGGAGCTATGATCTCAGCCCTGACAAAACGTTGTTGTCAGCAGATTCTCCTGTTGCAAAAGCTCTAACCTGCGATAAGGTAGGTGGTAAAGGCTGAGACCATTCAGCTAGCATCTGGTTTGAGGTGTGGAAACTCAACACTGAAATCATCACAGTATTAAAATAAAATGCTGCGGATGCTGGAATCTGAAACAAAAACAGAAAATGCTGGAAAATCTCAGCAGGTCTGACAGCATCTGTGGAGGGAGAACTGTAAAGTTAAAGTTTATTTATTATCACAAGTAGGCTTACATTAACACTGCAATGAAGTTACTGTGAAAATCCCCTAGTCGCCACACTGTTCGGTACACTGAGGGGAAATTTAGCACAGCCAATGCACCTAACTAGCACATCTTTGAACTGTGGAAGGAAACCGGAGCACCCAGAGGAAACCCACACAGACATGGGGAGAACATGCAGACTCCACACAGACAGTGACTCAAGCCGAGAATTGAACCCAGGTCCCTGGCACTGTGAGACAGCAATGCTAAAGCCAATGTTTCAAGTCTGGGTGACTCTTTGTCGCTCGGACTCAAAGGCTCTGATGAAGGGTCATCCAGACCAGCTGAGATTTTCCAGCATTTTCTGCTTTTGTGACTGAAACCATCCCTACAGTTGCCTGAGTTTCCCTGGATATCCTCACGGGACTGCTGTGACCACTTGGGCAGGACAAGTGCTGCTTCAGGTTTCTGAATACAGTAATTGCCACCAGAGTTGCAACCAATAGAGTCTTGGCTCCTCAATCCTGTTGTTACAGCTCCCAGTGAGTTAGTGCAGCTTAGTGCACCAGAGGAGACGGCTTTGCTTGATGTGGCTGCCAATAATGTTGTCATTGGGATTTCCAATCCTTGTGGATTGCCCTTGACCCTTCAGGAACCTTCTGCTGCATCCAGTGACAAAAATCTTAGAGGCAATAAATTATGCATTTTCCATTTGCACTGAATCCATTTATAAGTTGTGAACATATTAGACATCGAGAAAAGTTGTTTGGCTGACTGTCAAGGATCACATAGTAAAAAGTCTGACAACACCAGGTTTTAGTCCAACAACACATAGCCAAACAAGGATCACACAGCCAAACAATAAACGCTCTCTTCGCTTTCCAAATACTGTGGATAAGTACTGTGCAGTGAGGATGGATGTGTTCAGCACGTAATGGTATAAGCATGAGGGTGGGACAGTGGAAACTGAAGTTCATGTTCAGGCACTGATGAACAGAATAACTTAACCTGCTGAAACAGGCCTTGGAAGCAGTTTCAAACTTACTGCTCCTCAGATTTGTTCCTTCTATTCAAACCATCACTTAAAAGATCTGCACGCACATGTATAGTCATTGTTTTACATTAGAATCAATTTAGTGTATAAACCACTGCCCCAACATAAACAGGATGGCTCTTCATTAACCAATAGGTAGAGTGACAGAAGCCACTCGTGAAAGGGTTTTGCAGCATGATCACATGGACTTGACTGGAAAGTAATGTTTCATTCTTTAAATCTTTTGAAAATAAATCGTTGCTGTAAATCAACAATCTCATTCTGAATGCCTTGAACTTTAGGAAATTTGCAAATCTTGTGCTGCCTGAACTAGTCTGAAATTTGATTCCTTGCGTTTTGGAATTCATTCACAGAATATTGATATCCGTAGAAAGACCAGCATTTATTTTCCTTCCTTAATTTTCATTGAAAAACAGGTGAGCAACCTCTTAAATTGTTGCAGTCCATGAGACGTAGATATACCCACAGCGTTATCAGGGAAGAGGAACTTTGCAGCAACAATGAAGAAACAGTAATATACTTCCAAATCAATGATTTCAATGGCAACTTGATGGTCTTCACATGAACTTGCTGCCCTTGTTTTTCTCGGCGGTAGAGATTGCAGGTTTTGCAGATGCTATCAATAAATCATAGAATCCTCATAGTGCAGAAGGAGGCCATTCAGCCCATCGAGTCTGCACCAACCACAATCCCACCCAGGTCATATTCCCGTAACCCCATATATTTATCCTGCTAATCCCCCTGACACTAAGGGTCAATTGAGCATGACCAATTAACCTAACCCGCACATCTTTGGACTGTGGGAAGAAACCGGAACACACAGAGGAAACTCACGCAGACATGGAGAGAATGTGCAAACTCCACACAGACAGTGACCCAAAGTCGGACTTGAACCCGGGTCCCAGCCGCTGTGAGGCAGCAGTGCTAACCACTGTGCCACCATGCTGCCCAAGTAGCCTTGTTAAATTGTTGCAGAGCATCTTGTAGACGGTAAGCCAGAGATGGAGGGAGTGAATGTTTAAGCTGATGTTCAATCAACTGTGTTGCTTTGTTCTTAATATGTTGAATTCCTTTAGCATTCACCCAGGCAAATAGAAAATATTGCTGGTGACAATTCTGCAAGATTAACAGCATTTAATGAGTAGCAGATCAGCATACCTCCAAGTACATGTTCAAATGTCGTACTCAGTAAACCTCATAATGGGTGTAATCTCTCAAAATAATGCGATAACAAGTGTTAAAACCCAGGCCAGAAACTTCAAGGTGTTTTGTGACATTTTAAATTTGATTTTGACATTGGTGAGAATAAGGTGTTTCACTCCTGGTATGATTCAAGTGATCCACTAGGAAACTTTTATCAAACAAAGTTTCTTAAGAACACAGTTAGAATATAAGAAAAATAATTAGCATAATCTTTACCAATTACAAGACTTAAACATGACACAGTATAATTCTTAATGACTAGCTATCTCTGTTGTTCCAATTTAAAGCACTACATCAGAAATATAGCCTCCTTCAGAATTAGTTAGCACAAAAAAGATATGTTCATATGATGCTGGATTTTCAGGCTTTTTACATTTTTGGACAAAAATCCAGACAGTAGTGTACAGAGAAAAATATATCCTCAAAACAGCAAACATCAGAGGGGTAAACTTTGTCTCTGATAGCTTTAAATCTTAAAGATTAAGATTCCACTGCTTACACAGATCTAAGGATGTGCTATTAACAGTTTTTCAAAATTACAAAAGTTAGCTGTAGTGACACAAAAATCAAACAACATTTGCAAGAAGAGATGATCCTGAGACTAAAGATTTGGAAGCAGCACTTTGGCTGCAGTCAAGATTATAAACCCTACAGCCACCAACTTCAATTAAAAATAGAGGCACCCTCATACAAATATTGTTGAATGCATATTCCCCATGACCTGATGTATGCAATTCCATGCCTACCATTATCCTACACCAACGTCAGCTGAGTGTGTTCTTATACATTCATCTTTGGTATTGAAACCTATAGTGAAATTGAACTTTAAACTAGAAACACAATTCAAATTATTTATTACCCAAGCAATGGTTGATTAGCACCTCCTTCCCTCACTGCTCCCTGGATATGGCAACAGGCTGATGGGCTTCACCAAGTATTTCTTGGAGTGGGGGTGACTCTGTACCTCCTTATGTTGGGCTGCAATGTGGCCCTTCAACTGTTGACAACCATATTTGATACCAGTTTTTCTCAACTCATTTCCTGCTTCAGCCTTGCAGGGAGACACAGCCTTCTCTTCTGTGCCAGCTTCTGCTTCTGCTATAGTGGTGCCTGGCACTCCCTCAGCATTAGAACAGATCACAGCGTTGCAATGTGGTACTGTCTACCCAATCTCCAGCATGGTGAACTCAGACAGGACAGAATTCATTGACACTGGAGCCTATAAAATCAGTTCTGAATTTCTCAAGAAAACTCAAGAACTGTAATTTATTAGGAGAAACACTGCAGATGATTCTGGGTGAGCCATACTCACCAGGGTGGAATATCATTCTGCAATGCAATCAGATATCATTCTACAGGTATGCCGAGTGGATACCTTGTTGTAACCATATACACTGTTCTTTTGTATATTAGTCATTGATAATACTAATCCTAGAATTTAGCAATGGAAGGTGACCTTGAGTTGTCCTTCCAGGTTGTTGCTATACAGCTAATCCAATTAGTTTACCTTTATCATGCTTTGTGCTTCACCTAACACTCCCATTTAAAGTCTAAAACAGAATCCCTTGGAGTAGATGCTTGTGATGGTGGAATGAATGCCACTGTGTGCTGCAAAGAGTAGGATTCACACTCTCAGAAGTTGCAGCTGATGGCCCCTTGGAGCTGCTTGTAAACACATGAGGAACACAAATCCAACAACGCACTGCATTTAAGTTTAAATTTATTTGTTAGTGTCACAAGTAGGCTTGCATTAACACTGCAATGAAGTTACTGTGAAAATCCCTTAGTTGCCACACTTTGGTGCCTGTTCAGGTACATTAAGGGAGAATTTAGCATGGCCAATGTTTTGGCCTGTGGAAGGAAACCAGAGCATTCGGAGGAAACCCACACAGACAGGGGAAGAACGTACAGACTCCACACAGTAAGTGATCCAAGCTAGGAATCAAACCCGGGTCCTTGGTGCTGTGAGGCAGCAGTGCTAACAACTGTGCCACTGTACCACTGTACATTTATGAAATGCAGCTTGGCATGTTATTACATAGTAGCATGCCTTTATATCTTGACAATGTCATAGTGCCCAAGCATCTGAAAAATTAGGGATGAAAAGATTATATTGATGGATACTCACCCAGGGATTGACAAGTTGCCCTGATGATTCTCTCCAATTGGCTCTACCAATTCAGGGCAATTATTTGTATTTCCTTAAAGTTGGTGGAGCTTCAGATTGAGGGGGAGGGAGTACACCAAGTGTTGTCCTTTCTATCATGAGCTTCTTTTTCATCTAAGCATAAATGGATTGGGAAGTGACATGCAAGTGGTCACCAAGCATAGTAAAACATGTGAGTCGAAAAGCATGCATCTGGCAAGCGACTGATGATAGAAACATTTTTCATCCTAGATTTTCTAATAAGTCAGTCAAATCATTGGAAGGATTCCTTCAGCAGCTGTATGGTGCTCCAGAAGGTTTATTACGGGATGCCTTGTGATTGTGTGAGGGCAATTTTCCCAAAAGAATTCTAAGTGCCAAACAAGTTTCAGGCTAACTTCTTTATAATGTCTAAATTTTTTCCTCATTTGTGCAGATAGTCTGCACCACCTAGCAGGAAACACAAAGGAACACTATTACGTCCCAGTTACTCACCAGCTCTTCATTCTTGGACATATATCATTCTCGGACATACATCACCATTCTTTCATGTCCAATTCAGTATGGTGCATGAGTTGGAGATATACTACATATAAATTTGCCTAGGGTAGCAGGGTCATTAGGAAGCTCAAGGGGTGATCATCCCTGCACTTTTGTGAGGTGCCCCAGGCCCAGGTAAAAGTTCCAGGCTCGGGGTGATAGCCCATGGCCAACAGTAGGACCAATTAATTTTCAGTGGTGATGGCGGAAGTGCTAGAACCTCAAAGGTCAACAGCTGCTTACAGGCATATGGTCCTTTGGAAAGAATGGTTCCTTTAAGCATATATGAGAAAGACAACCACCTCATATATTCTTTGCCCTAATCGTATTGCTCACTGAAATTAAAAATGAGAAGCTTGTATGAGCAACACAAGAGGAAAACATGAGACCATGAGATATGGAGAAATGAGCAGGGGACCTGTCTTTTAGCAGATGATTACCACATAGGTATACTGCAGATATACACAAAATATATGCACACACATTTATAAGATTATACAGTGAGTGTATTGATATGCATACAGTGTCTATATGATATAAACCCAGCATATAGTAGTAGATAGTTAATTTAGATTTAAAATGATTTTGACTATTGATAAGGGGTGGTCACTAAAAGTCTCAATACCTGATTTTGGGTTAGATTTTGAGGTGATTGCCTACAAAGTACTAATGAGTTCTGAAACAAGAAATTGCCCTTCCTCAATTGAATCTTTTGTTAAGTAAATTCAACTTCAAGGCATCCAGCAGCTGTCATGTCATCAAACGGCTAATCACAGTCAAGTATTCTCACAGACAGCAAACAAGGAAATCACTGAATCCCTTCATTTTTCTTTATAAAAATTTTACAGATAGTGAAATAAATAATTGGGACATGCACATAGAATTAAGATAGATGTTACAATATTGTAATCAAACTTTAAAGATCTATTTTGTTTAAACAATTCATATAGTATAGCCTGTGGCCATCCTAGTCTGAAAAAGCCCAATCTCATCTGAACTCGGAAGCTAAGCAGACTCAGGCCTGGTTGGCACTTATATGAGCGGCACGGTGGCACAGTGGTTAGCACTGCTGCCTCACCATGCTAGAGACCTGAGTTCAATTCCTGGTTTGGGTCACTCTCTGTTTGGAGTTTGCACATTGTCCCTGTGTCTGCATGGGTTTCCTCCGGGTGCTCTGGTTTCCTCCCATTGTCTGAAAGACAAGCTGGTTAGGTGCATTGACCAGAACAGGTGCTGGAGTGTGGTGACTAGGGGAATTTCACAGTAACTTCATTGCTGTGTTTATGTTACTTGTGACTAATAAATAAAGTTTTTGTTTACTTTTAATATAGTAGAAAAACTTGATTGTCAACAAATATAAAATGACTCTTTCTGGGCCAGTGACAGCTATAATTATGAGTTGAATCTACCATTAAAAATCCAGTTACACCTCATTCAATAAAGGTGTAACTTTTTAGGGATTTTGACAGGAGACTCCAAAGTGTAAGTGAAGATGTTCTCACCTATTCAGTGATTTTGAATTGATTGTGTTTATTGGGCGAACCTCTAGAAAAACATAGAATTAGTGATAGCAACTTCTTGATCTATGTGTCTGGCTGTGCATTTGTGGCGTCAAGTGGAGGAATGACAGCAATGAATTTTCCTATCAGCACTGCTGCAAGTCAGAGTGGGTATCTTGAGTTCCTTTGTGTGAACTGCAACTTGCATTTCCAGGAGGAAAGGATGATGCCAGGACATGGGGTTCTTTCCCATGGTGACTCTCCAGACTCTTGTTCATCGCCCTTCAATGGGGTTGTACACAGCAGTGTTCCTGATTTATTTCCCATCACCCCAATCACTTTGTTCATTTATCCCATCAACACTGCTTGCTTTTAACATGGTTTTCTCAAGGAGCTGTCAAGAGCATTCTACTTCCCAGGTACAAATTGTAAAATCGGGGGGATCAGCTATGAGAGAACACTGATGAGCCTTCTGCTGTAGAATTCAGAGACATGTCAGGAATGAAACACATTGCTTTTCAAGCAGGTGATATTGGTTAGAACTCCACTGGTCAGTAGAGGAAGTCTGAAAGCAATTTATTTACTGAAGTAAAAAGGACAGTTTTAATTAAAATGCTTCCTTCCGTCTAAAACATTTACAGATTTAGTTTCGTGGTCTATCTTGTTACATGCTATTTCATTTGCTATCTGACAAATTAACTGTTTCTCAGCTCCGGCACACTTCATAAAACAATTATAAGATGCTTTATTTTCAGATGGCACAGCTGCTTTTTTTAACGACAAAGACAACGGTGCAATGCCATAAAAATTCTGTGTGATTTATTTTCCATTAGATGGTTGAATAGCTTCCCACTGAGCATGAAGCTTAGGCTGCAAGGGCATGAGTTCCCTTTGGCATGGAAAGCAGAAAGATGCAAAGCAGGCATTGTACAGCAAAAATGTAGGATTAGACGATATTTTGCAATTTAATTACTCGAATCAAAGGCTATGGGCTGAGGGGAATTCTTCAATAGCAGCTGGCTGCCTGATTCCACGGAATCAAGGCCAGTCTTCCAGCAGCGCTACCCAAATCGATTTTTTCCCTGTAGTCTTTGTTGGCCAGCCACAATCTCCATAACTGTCCCAGCCAGGATATCGCTGTGCTACTTGTATTCTATCCCAAACCAAACTCTATTCACCCACCTAAAGAAACAGGACTGAAAATTACTATATTTATATACTGTAGTACTGTAGATTGGCCAAAGTTTGCTTGAGAAATAACAGCATGTTAAGTGTTATTAAATTGCAAATTGTCCAGCAATATCATGGGATTAAGAGATATGCCATGAGTTACAAATCTCTAGATTTTACTGGCTGATCTCACCCCAAAGGGATCTCACCCTTAACCTGCCTGCTAATTTTTAAAACATGATGGATTTGAACATTAATTACCCATTAAACCTGCTGGAGAAAGCTAAGAATTAAGAGCATAAAGATCTTATAAAGATCTGATTATTGTTAATTGAATATTAATTAGCTTCACTAGTCAAGAAAGAGAATAGTTTAAACTGTGGCGAACCACCCAGCATGAAGTAAAGTCTTCTTAAGAGAATTTGAAAATCTAACATTTTTTTCTTACTTTTCCCTTCCATCTCTTTCTTGCTGTCTGAATTAAATCTTCCTTTCCGTTTAGGTATTTCCCTGTCTGTACCTGGTTTGTCTCATTGTATAATTCACCCACTCTCACTAACCCTCCTTCTCTGTTGTTCCTCTGCTTCTTTCTCAATCTCTTAAGTCTCATTGCTTAAGAAGATACACTGATGACCTTCATCAGCTCGCACCCCCAGCAAATTACAATGTACTAGAACATTCAGAAAAAGGTTGAATGGTGCCAAAATGTCTAACTCTGGCACATGCCACAAGATTCTCAGCTCCAGCCAGATTTGTCCAGTGAAGCTGTCGTGTTGTAAACACCTAGTAATGGAATTAGTCCAAAGCTATTCTGTAGTGAGGTATGTTGTACAATGATTTAAATACAAACTCACCATTTTGGGACACAAACTATAGAATAACAGCAATCCCAACTCAATCAGGATGGGGTAAACTTGAAGTTGTAGCAGGCCCATTATCAAAACATTCGAGGTCAAAATAAGAGAAAAAGCTAAAGGTTATTTATACAGATGAAAACAGGCTCTTTCAGTAAGGGACTGCCCAATTTCATTCACAAGTTTTCTCCTGGATAATTAGTTGTACTTATGTTTGTGAGCAATATTAAATACACTATTGAAATTCTTGGCCTTTTGCCTGAGATCAAGCATCAGATCAAGACCACGATCAGGTACAATGCCTTCTCTTGTCAACTAGGATCTTGCATGTCACTCTTGTGGAGATTCAATTTGAATTTGATTTTTGGTGCAGGCAAAGAGATGAATTTGGGCTTTCCCAGTCCACTCTGTGCATTACTTTGTAACTTTAAGAATGGAGTAAAAATAAAATGAAAAATGCTACTGAAATATGTCTTTTGAAGTAGCTATCATGCTTTGTAAGGTTAACAGGAATCACAGAAACTAATTTGCCTTTTTTTTTAACCATGAGCACAATGGCATTATTGGGGTTATAATAACAGAATCGTGGCACTCATTTTACAAAGTTTTTGAGACACTTATAAAATGTAGACTTTCGTATGGAAAAGTCCACTGGGTAAACAATTGTTATTAATTGATGTGCAGGTTAGGTTGATTAATCATGATAAATTGTCCTTTGGTGTCAGGGGGACTAGGAGGGTAAATGTGTGGGGTTATGGAGATAGAGCCTGGGTGGGATTATTGTTGGTGCAGGCTCAATGGGCCAGATGGCCTCATAAGAACATAAGAACATAAGAAATAGGAGCAGGAGTAGGCCATCCAGCCCTTCGAGCCTGCCCTGCCATTCAATAAGATCATGGCTGATCTGTCGTGGCTCAGTTCCACTTTCCCGCCCTCTCCCCATAACCCTTAATCCCCTCTCTTATCAAGAACCCATCAACCCGCTTCTTAAAAATATTTAGCGAGGCAGCCTCCACCACTTCAACGGGCAGAGAATTCCAGAGATTCACCACCCTTTGAGTGAAGAAGTTCCTCCTCAACTCCGTTCTAAACCGCCTCCCCTTTATCTTGAGGCTGTGCCCCCTAGTCCTACTGTCTTTTTTGAGCGGGAAGAGTCTCTCCACCTCTATCCTATCCATCCCATTCATCATCTTATACGTCTCAATGAGATCTCCCCTCATTCTTCTAAACTCTAACGAGTACAAGCCTAGTTTATTCAGCCTCTCCTCATAGCTCAACCCCCTCAACTCTGGTATCAGCCTAGTAAACCTCCTCTGCACTCCCTCCAAGGCCAAAATATCCTTGCGCAGGTGCGACGCCCAAAACTGCACACAGTACTCCAGCTGCGGCCTCACCAATGCCCTATACAGCTGCAGCAAGACCTCCCTACTTTTATATTCAATCCCCCTCGCTATGAAGGCCAGCATCCCATTCGCCTTCCTGACCACCTGCTGCACCTGCAAGCTGGGTTTTGCCTCCTCCTGCACTGTAGATTCTATGATAATTGTTATTGTAATTAAACGATTCGAGGATTTATTATTACACAATTTGTTGCTCAGAATAAATGCAATCAATGAAGCAGGAGGTAAGCATAATTGTAAAGCTCCACAAAAGACCACAAGATCAAATGCCACCATATGCCCAACACTACTGAAAAGGGTGATGGTAATACCTGAAACATCACCCAAGAGCCGAGATTCTGTATTCCTTAGTAGCTGACAGCTAATTGTGTCATTCATTTCCCACAGAGGATGACAAAATAAAGGTAACTGCCCACTTCTGCCATAAAAGGCAAAATAAAGATAGAATAGAGGAGAGTGTAAAAAAAAAGTTGTCTGTAAGAATACTAGAGTGGAAACAATAGCATTCCAAATTATTCCCAAAGCAATAAGAAAATAGAAATGATGGAAGATATAAACATACTACTATATCCTATCAAGATTATTCCAGTGATCATTCCAGTGTGAAAAATCAAAGTATAAAACGAAAGTGGCAGAGAGATATTCTCCGTAATGGAATTAAATCAATGACATTCCCCAAGTGTCCCCAGAGTAAAAAGACAATAGATATGATAAAAGTCAAACAAAAAAATCAGAGGCCAAACTATTCCAACAGAAAGAAGGCGAATAAGAGGGGGTCTTTTTTTCAGTGTATCTTCACACTCACACTTTGGAAATAGTGGGACAAGGATTATCAGCCCACTGAACCAATAAACTCCTTCCACGGTCAAGAAGTCCTGGTGATGGACTCGAAGCCAGAACTTCTGGTCCAGTGGTAGGGATACTACCATTCTGTCACAAGACCAAGAAAGGATCATAGGGCATCTTAGGATACTAAGAATAATGGAAGACACTAATCCAGAACATTTTTTTCAAATTAAACCAGAAGGATAAGCAATTATCGATACAAACTGGTAAATGGCAAGTTTAAGACTAATCTGAGAAGTGATTCTCCATATTGGAATAATCACTAGAATAATGTTTTTAGGATATAGTAGTAGGGAGGAAAATTCAAGATTCAAAAGGCAATTAGACTCTGTGATGGAAGATGGAGATTGTAGACTTATTTCCATGGAAGAATGAATTGGATGAGTAAATCTATACTGATCTTTCAGTTCAACACTAATTATCATTGCATGTTATGAGAGAACCTACAGAGTATTTGGTACAAATTAATCACAGTTCCATTGTTTGGTTAGAAGATCTTGCAATACTATCATCTCTCTTTTTCTTGTCTTTGATCATTTCTATTTTCTTGTTATTTTTGGTATTAATTTGGAATACCATCCTTTCCATCCTATTGTCCTCTCGACTGCATTTTCCTTTTGTACTTTATGGTAGAAGCCTGAATTTTGCCTTGTAACTTTGTCCTCTAATGATGAGGATCAGGGTCACCATCTTTCTCTGCACCAGTTCCAAGGCTTGGATATTTTCTTTGTGTCTTGACTACCAGAGTAAAACCTGTAATCTAAACAGAAATCTATAAACATACAAACATACAAATTCAGAGCAGGAATGGTCCATTCAGCCCCTTGAGCATGCTCCACCATTCGACAAGATCATGGCTGGTCTGATTGTGGCCTCAACAGCACTTTACTTCCAAACCTCGATACTCCAAGTAAGTGTACGATTTAGGGCTTTGACATTTCAGCTTCAGAAAAATTGAGCAATATATTCGGTATTCTATTTGTTCTGTTAACTTCTGTTCTGCTCTGCAATAATTTGAGATACTTTGCACTGATAAAAGACCATCATCACCTCTTTCCTCAAAAAACTATCCCTTGGCCCCACTGTCCTTGCAACTATTCCATCTTCAAACTCCCTTTTCTCTCCAAGTTCTTGAATATGTTGTCGCCTCCCAAATCTGATCTCATTTTTCCCACAATTCCATGTTTTATCCCTAAAATCAGGTTTTGGCCCATCAGCTCTTATTAAAGTCAAAAATAATATCCTATGTGGTCGTGACAAAACTGCTCATCTTCTTCATTTTTGACCTATTGGCCAGCCAGGGGCTGGGGCGGGGGGCACTGCTCCTGGGTGGGGTGCCTGCATTGCAGAGGCAGGGGGAGGGTCAGGGCTGCTGGTGAGGGAGGAGGGTGGAAACTGGGAGATTGGGACTCCCGGGGGGCCGGAGGGGTAGAGTTCAAGGCTGGTGGTGGGAACAGTGGCGGAGGGTTGGGGGGGCTGGCCGAGACATACAGGAGGCCAGTGATCAGGGTATGGGAGGGGAGGGGGGGTGGTCCATCAGAGGGGTCACGGGGCTGGCCAGCAGTTGGGAGGTCGGCAATGCAGAGTCAGTGCACATGCGCCAATCTCCACTCTGACAGATCGGTGCTTGCAGTTAACACTCAGCAGTGCTGCCGGATTCTCAAGTGGGAATCAGACCCAACCACTGATTTTTAGTGTGATTCAGTGCTCAGAGTGTGGGAGATTCATTTTGAATTTCACACTGAAAAAGAAACAGTTTTTATGCAAGTTGGTACTTAGAATTTTTTTGGGAGAATCCCGGACTAAATTTTTATACCAGTGTGAACATTGCAAATAAGGGCTTTGGTTTGAGGTGTGCGTGAAAGACGGTACCTTGAATCACTGAGTGCCGCACCAAGTGTCTAGATCATGTACTCAAATCCTGAAGTGGGACTTGAACTCAACCTCTGATTTGGAGGAGATAGTGCTGTCAACTGAGTGAAGTTGACAATTAGCAAAGGACAACTGTGGTTCTATTAGGGAGGGCACACAGCTCCACTCTCCTGCTGATCACAAAGTATAGAAAGAGGAGGCAATGGCTGAACAACCGCAGGGTTGAATTTACTGCTTGACCATCTCCAGTTCTCTCTCTGCCTAGTTCAACAACAATCTTTAAGTATATTCCCATTTGTATTCTTATTAATTTAAGATTTTGATTATAGGATACATGTTAAGACACAAGTGTATTGCACTATATGTTTTCTTTCCCAAGTCCTGACTTATGCATTTTGTTATCTCCAACAACCATTCATTCTTTCCAGCTGAAATTTAGCTGGTTTCGATGTACTGTAAGAAGTCTCACAACACCAGACTAAATTCCAACAGGTTTATTTGGTAGCACAAGCCACTAGCTTTCAGAGCGCTGCCCCTTCATCAGGTGAGTGGGAGTTCTGTTCACAAATAGGGCATACAAAGATACAAATTCAATTTACAAAATAATGAAAATATTGGCCAGTGCAGACCTGTGTTTCCCCAAAGTTCCATCTTGAGCTGGTCCTTAGCAACAGCACAATATCCCCTGATTCCACACTACAGTGCACACAGGTCTTTCAAGATGTGACTCCCAACATATGCCTGGTATTCACCTGGCAACTGTTCTTGTGCTTTATTCACTCATTTTACTGCACTTTCCAGAATGTTACCTTTTACCTCATGGTTCCCAATACTCACTTAATACCTTTTGTATCAATATCTCTTGTATCAGTTCTCACCTGACATATGGCCAGGTTAGCCACCCTCCACCTCCCCATCCTTACCTCATCTGCCTGTCAGTTTGGGTAAAGGCTCTTTTCATCAGTACAATCCCACCTCTCCATCTCACTGTCCTTTTGTCCTGATTGTTTATTCTTATTTTGTAAAATACTTGCTTTTTTTTACACTTCTTCACAGGGTTTGGGCTCTTAAAGAAAAAGAAAAGCTCGTATTTATAGAGCAACTTTCACAACCTTGGGACATTTCAAAGCACTTTACAGCCAACTCTACACCTGCAGTGTGGTCACTGCTTTTGTGTCCAATAATCTGCTTTAATGATAATGGCTGAAAGATATTTTTATTTTGCAAGAATATACTTTATTTGTTAAATATCTGAAAGAACATTACAAATGTTTTTGATAGACATTTTGATACTCAAGACATCAATGTTTTTGATAGAGATTTCTGATAGACAAGGGAATTAAGGGTTATGGGGAGCAGGCAGGAAAGTGGAACTGATCCACTTCAGATCAGCCATGATCTTATTGAATGGCGGGGCAGGCTCAAAGGGCTAGATGGCCTATTCTTGTTCCTATTTCTTATGTTCTTAAACATTTCAAAGTGGTCATCACACAAATTGCAA
The DNA here is from genome assembly GCF_965287045.1 of Carcharhinus amblyrhynchos. Lineage (NCBI taxonomy): Eukaryota > Metazoa > Chordata > Chondrichthyes > Carcharhiniformes > Carcharhinidae > Carcharhinus > Carcharhinus amblyrhynchos. Next base: position 53,906,117 of record NC_137329.1, read on the forward strand.
TAATATTCAACATTTCTACATAGATCATGTTGCACCTTGAGGTGCTTCAGTGCAGTCAAATAAATATTAGAGATTTTTCCCAGGACTAAGCCACCATCAATCACCTCGAATGGGAGGACATCCAAGCTGGCTCTGATTGTGGCAAGAATTAGCTAAGGCTGACCATCATTAAATGCCAGTGATTTCCAAGTGCCAGCCTGTCATTGTTGGGAGGGTGGACCATATGCCTTTGCTCAATTCTGACCCGAACTATGTAAATGAAGAATAAGACACTTCTGCTCCCTTCCTTACTCAGGGGAAAAATGCTTTGCAGAAACATGATTATACAGGACAAAATTATTAATAAGCCACGAAAGAAGGTGTGTTCAAAATTAAAGTATATAAAATTAAACAAAATGTTGAGGATACGAACAGGACAAGAAGGAAAAAAAAAGAGCGCTGGAGTGAGGCGACTTCTTGCGAGTTGTCCCCAGCATATTGTCTAATTCCATTCTTTACTCTTGTTCTGTGCTCTCTTCACCCTACCTGTGACTGCAACACTATTGGCGAGATTCTCTGGCCTCCCAGTCGTGTGTTTGCCGTCAGCAGGAATGGCGTGTTGTTTGCTAGCTGCAGGATACTCCAGCCCTGCTGCTGTCAATAGGAATTCCCATTGACATTACCCCACGCAGGTGGGGGTGTGCTGCCGGTGGGATAGGAGAATCCTGCCAGTGTGAACAGATGGTTAGCACAGCTGCCTCACAGCGCTAGGGACCTGGATTCAATTCCCAGACTCAGATTACTGTCTGTGTGGAGTTTGCACATTCACCCCATGTCTGTGTGGGTTTCCCCCGGGTGCTCTGGTTCCCTCTCACACTCCAAACATGTGCAGGTTAGGTTGATTGGCTACGCTAAATTGACTCGTGTCAGGGGAATTAGCAGGGTAAATATTGGGGTTACGGGAATAGGACCTGAGTGGGATTGTGGTCAGGCAGACTCAATGGCCTCCTTGTGCACTGATTCTATAACAACCAGAGAACTCCAGTCTACAATCTGAACCCTCTCCTGTCCTTCACTCCTATGTACTCCATGCACGGTATGTATCGAGCGCATTAAACAAGACTTTTCACTGTGTCCCTATACATGTGACAATAATAAAGCAAATCAGAAAGAATGATTTTAGTCTGCTCCCCACTCACTCACTCCGGAAAGGCAACCAGCATAAGGGAATATCCCTAAATTTTGAACACCATTTTGTCATTTAATGCAATGGGAGCAGGAGAGAACCTGAATGTGAGAAAGCTGTATGCTGGAAAACCCTCTGTGGGTCAGTCAGAGAGAGAGAGCCAGGGAAAGATTGCCAGTGCCAGAGCAGCCACCTCGCGCTGTGTCTCCACCAGGAGGCTGACTCACCTGAGGGAAGGTGGTTGGGCGGGAAGGTGGGGCCGCGGTTTGGAGGGTGCGGCTCGACTCCAGCCCCTCTGGATTTCCTGCCGTCGGCTCCGCCTCGCCCACAAGCAGCTTTAAGGTGGCAAGGCAGCGGCGGGGATCACTTCAGTGCCCCTCAGTCCGTGGACTGATCTCTCACACATATTTATACATACACACTGAGAACACTCCGGACAGCTTCCTCGCCGAACAAGGAATTGTAAAGATGAACGTGACGCAGGAGAATTATTTCCTCAAGTCCGCCTTGCCCACGGACGCCCCGGTCTCCACCCTGGCCATGCCCTCGGACCTGGAGCTGGACCACAGGAAGGAGTACCAGCAGCGGGCACAGCACCAGAGCATGAGGGTACAGGAGCAGGTCCGCACCATGCTCCAGAGCGGCGGCAGCCGGGCCAGCGGCTCGGCGCGCGGGGATTCCCTCACTGCAGGTAAAACTAAAACTTATCTTAAATCAAACCCACATTATCTAGTGCGTGTGTGTCCCTAAACTTGTGTGGGGAATTTTCTCCGCCGTGAAGTACTCGTTTTCCAGCCACCTCTTTTCCACTTTAAAATCAGTCCAAAGGAAAGTCCTTCCAATATGATACCCTGTCTCCCAAGGTGTGTTATACAGGATTCTCCTTCCAATCTGTTTCAATCCTGAAGTAAAAAGTGGGTTCAATCGGCTCCTTTTTTTTTGAGTGCAGGAATTTGCTGGGACACACTTTGTTTGGAACCGTGGATAATGTGTGCAGTGTGACAGGACAACTTTGGGTGTGGTCTTGCTGTGTAAAAGTTAGGGGTTATGGGCTGATCCTATCTTGCATGTCAATAGCAGGTTACAGAGCCAGTCCTGAAACATTCTGGGCAGCCCAGATCCAGATTCTGTGGGGTAGTTTGGAGTTCCTATAGTGATGAAATTACATTTTCTTCCTTGCCTGAATTATCATCATCTGAACCATGTTTTGTGACCCTTACTTTACATACAAGCAACTGAAGAATATGAACATGAATATTAACTGAACATAAGGCACAAAAAGGCTATCCATATTTGTGTAGATCAGCCTCACTTGCCTACCTGTCTTCCTGTCACAGTGTACATACAACCACGTTCGAAACAAAATCTGTCCCAGCGATTTCCTGCAGTCAAAAGTGAAGCAGATATAATCCATTTTCTACCTGCAGTTCGGAAGGAGAATCTTGCTCAGCGCATGTATTACACACCAGGGAGAGAGAACTCCGTTCCTTCTGTTACAGAAATGTTTTTAGTTGCCTCTGCCAGACATTGATACACGTCAGTTCAATAGACTCGAATTTGCCTGGTTCATTTCTGTCGAGCCCCTTCATAATGGTGAAAATAACAGGTCACTTTGTAGTTACATCTCATCCAAAGATCAAATCCCCTCACCTTTGCTCACAATTTATAAAACTCAGTACAGACTGCAAAATACAAATCAGTTTACCTTTACAAAATCAAACAATCTTCCCATAAAATTTGTGGGAACTTTGAAAATGATATAGTGTGATTTTTGATCAAAGACATTGTGGAGTTCAGCTAAATTTCTTGCTTTTGAATTATGCTGTTCTATTTATGATGTCACCTGAAACTCTTTATGGTGTTTAAGACATTTGGGTATTTAAAGTATAGAAAATGGTTTTTCTCAAAATTCCTTTGGAATTCAACAAGTATGTCAAGCTTTTGATGCATTTCTTGCGTAACTGCATTCAGTAGTTCTTGTCTTTACACAATATCTTGTAATTTTCAGTATGAAACAGCTTTCTTGTCAATGTTGACAGGCCATTCTCATTAAATTACCCACATATCTCCATTACAGAAGAGGGTATTGTAAAAAAAAAGTCAAATTCCCTAAGCATCTGATGTATTAAGAGCTTCACATTGGATTTTCATAGGATATATTGTGTTCATATCTTTATCAGTTAACAGCAGGGTTGTTTGCACAAATATTTTCATTGCTATTACCAGATGTGGCATCTTTTCAGCAATGCAAGGTCAGTGGGGCTATGATGTTCAGAATGTAAACTTTAGATGGATGAGATTTCCAAAGTTACTTTTTGCAAGAATGTTTAGCTTCACTTTTTCCAATGATAAGACAGCCATATGTCCAATTTGTTAAAGTATGATCTAAAGCATGGCTGAGAAAAAAATCTTCCCTTTTTCAGCCTCTGCAAATTTGCTGCTTAGTTTATCCACTATCAAATTTAGTGCCACCTTTTATAGAAGTATTTGATGCTAAACTATAAGCTCTCACATTACTGCTCCTTTCAGTTTTACTTTCCATCATTAGAGCAAAAAGATCTCATTACACTTCATTAACAGTGAAGCTCCTGCACACTTTGAGAGCTGTATACTTCAAGAAACATTCCGAGCTTTATAGCTTTGTATTAATTCCCTAACTCATAACCCTGCTGGATTTTGAGTTCTCTCATTCAGATTTTTCTGCTGTGTAGAATTCCCAGTTTGGCTTCACTGCAAATATCCTGAGATCCGTAATAATTAGTGTTTTGAGATCTCTCGCATGTATGTCAGCAGTTGTTAATTGTCCTATCCTTATTATGTGAGGTTATATTTACTTTGTTTGCATTCTTTAAAAAAGCTTTAAAAAGTACTCTGGTCATTCATTATAAAAAAGGTTTGAACTGCAATTTTGAAGCAAAAGATAAATATTCTATCAGCAACAGAAGAATATTTGCCTTGGCCTAATATTTTGACTCATGACTAGTGACCAATTAACTTTTGAAGCAAGGTCCATGATCGCGAGTGTTGTTTTGTTTTTTCAGGATTGTTTAACATCACTAAAAAGCATTTTGCAATTTTGAAGCTCTACTATTATTCAGTTTCTATCAGTTAGTCAAAGTGTAAAAGGTTATTAACTCTGAGACAACATAAAATGGGATACAATTTCTTACTGTTTATAGGCAATGGAAAAAGCTCTGGGTTACCCACTTCAATTGTTCTTCATCAATGTAAAGCTCAAATTTGTCCTGAATATCAATAATGTTTTCTTATCTGGGGAAGCATCTGGGATCTCACTAGTATTCGTGAGTGGAAGATAGAAAGAAATCTTCTCAACTAATATTAGATCCATCTATCCAATTTAGCTTCCATTTACTCTGATGTCCAGTACAAGTGGAGATGTTTTTCCCGGCCCCCTCTTTCCTCCTTGGAGTGCAGTACATTAGGTTATATACCTTTTTCTTCACGCTAAGTCATTACCTTATTTAACTCGATCCTCTCCCCTTCCAATTCTAACACATTATTTTCTGGCAAATACAAACTGTTCTTATTTCCCTTTCTCCAATGATCTGCTTGCTTTGAAAAGCTAAGTGTGACATAATCTGATATTTCTATTTATCTAGTCTGATGTTTTTGGATTGCATGGTAACAGTGTCACATAATGTATGCATAGAATTTCTAATTTAGAGGGGTTAAATTCTCAGGACAAGTCTTTTATATGAGTAGATTAGCTCAAACTGTGGAATAGCAACCATATTTTTACACCTATTACTCCTACAACAACTCTTTTCATTTAAACTCAACAAGGATTGTTGTCAAGTGTAATCGTGAAATCACATACCCATTGCTATAAAGGAAATCTATTTGCTAGCTTGGATTTTCTTTCAAAATATGTAAGTTTTCTTGGGTTCCTCTTCCTCATTTGAATCACAATCATCCTTACTTCCTTGCTTATTTGCTTTTGCTTCAGATAGTTCTTGGAATCATTCCTGGCCCCTCATAAGACTTCTTGTTTATACAAATAGCAGGTAGTAAAATGTGAACAAATAAAACTATGATCTTTATATAGGAAAGTATAGTTAAGGAAAAGATGTCCCATGATGATAGCTTAGAAGGCAAATGAATTTTTGGTAAAGTTGACATACCAGCATCACGTGACTGTGTGTTGTACACAGTCATGCTATCACATTGTGTTTCCATAAATTGTTATGAATATTCAACATCATTTGGAACTAAGTACTAAAGATTTAGATTGGCCACAATTATTTAAGTGAAGATAAAATATTGAAGACTGATATGGCATTGTGAGCACTCAGCTAAAATACCTTGAGCGGAATTGTCCAGTACCATCAGTGGGAAGCTTGGCATATGGGGGACCTTAATTTGGTATGAAACCAGAAATCAGTTTTCCAATTGGGGGAGATAAACTTTAACAATTATGGTCCCAGGATTTTAAAGACAGGTAGAACTTCTGGACAAACAATGCGTGTTCGTTAAGAGTCCAGCTCACCTGAATTAAGTTTTCCCCTCCAAATTCCCCACCAGTGAGAAATTACCATGTTCACATTCACGGCTATCTATAAATAATGTGAGGGAGACTTCTTCTGTGATTAACTGGTGAGTTGCCTCTACATTGTTCTCTTAGGCTGGCACTTACAGATGCACCCCAATGTTTCAGACTGAGTGGTGACAGTGCAGGTTTTAAGGAAGTGAGGAAGGGTTTGTGGAGAAGGGTGGATCGGTGGCTGGGAAAAAGTGGAAGGGACAGTACAGATTGTCTGGATGCCCTTCAATTACGGCACTAGGCCTTCAACCGCATGACATAATGCTGGGATAGTGACTTTCTGCTCGCCCCACCATGATATTCACCATGCTCCTCCCATTGCATAGATAATGAGCTGAACTGTGCATGGCCAACTGTCTCTTGCACTCTTTTTCACCTCTCCACCCCACCCCCAGTGGATTCACTCCCATATCATCTGCCACCAAGCCTAGACTCCAGATATTTATTTTTATCAGCAGTATTTCCTTGGTCTTTGTCCATATGTCAGTGCAATGATCTCTGTTGTCCTTTGAATCATTTCTAATATTGCTACATCTTTTTGTAATTATGACAACCATAACTTGATGCCTGTACTTAACAAAAACTACAGATCACTTCCTTGGACTTAATTTTTACGGATCTGCATCCAATCCACATTGTGCTGTGCTAGTTTATCGTAGAATGCTACTGAATTCTTTAAATGGTTAATAATTCATTGTCTATAACTTTTTTGTTTCACTTTTTTTCTTTTAGTTTTTAGTGAGGGGTTGCAAGGAGGAATAGTTTACTCAGTAGCAAATGTTTTTAACCTCCTGAGATGGTATAGCACTGAGACTTACAGACAGGTAGATCTTGGCCTGTGCTGGAATAGTTAATGTCAGTCAGGTGAACTGCCCCTAGCGTGAGGAGAAAATGAGCGTGTGTTTCTGCTTCTGATTGCTGGTCTGACATTGCTGTTGCACAACATGTTGACATGGGTCACCAGTGGATTCTAACTGTCACGAAGCAATGTTTCTAGGATGGCCAACCTGGCAAGCTTTGTGGGAGCCTCTGATAGTCCTCATTACAGAATGGTTCATTGATGTTTAAACATTGAATTTCTACAAGGCTTTCACAATCTGCCATCATGTATTTACAGATAGAAAATCTTAGCAGGTCTGGAAGCATCAGTGGGGAGAGAGATGGAGTGAATGGATGGGATTTTTTGGCAGTGCCCACTGCCGGGACTGTCCAGTCCCGCTGAAAATCAATGGACGCTTGGTTGGGTTGTCAAATCTCTCGTGGTAGTTTCCACCATGATTGGGCCAACATTTCAAGTCCCATTCAGAATTGAGTTTTTCCAGCACTTCCTGTTTTTGTTTCAAATCTCATGCATTGGCAGTATTGTGCTTTTACTTTTGTTAATTTGCAGATGATCTGTGGCAACCTCAGAATAAGCAGCAATTTAGATCACTACTGCCAACGTTATGACAGGAGATTGGGACCATCACTCAAGATTACTGGCCTCAATGTCTAGTCTCCTTGTTGTCATATCAGTGAGGTATCAAAGGCCTTCCCTGGGTATTGTAACAAAAACCCAGGCAAAGTAAGCACATTTGGGCGAGGGGTAAGAAATTGGGAAATTTTCATGTTTCCAATTAATCTTTTGCCTTTTTTTATATTATAATTCAATCCTTAGGAATGATGAGATATCATACGTCAACCATGCCAAGCTTCAGCTCCAAGTCTCACACTTTTTTGGCAGATAAAAAGTACTCGGTGAGTATATATGGCCTTCTGTGATGTTTATTTTCTGATGTGGAGATACCGGCATTGGACTGGGGTAAACACAGTAAGAAATCTCACCGCACCAGGTTAAAATCCAATAGGTTTATTTGGTAGCAAAAGCCACTAGTTTTCAGAGCGCTGCCCCTTTGTCAGGTGAGTGGGAATTCTATTCACAAACGGGGCATATAAAGACACAAACTCAGTTTACAAAATACTGATTGAAATGTGAGTCTTTACAGGTAATCAAGTCTTAATGGTACAGACAATGTGACTGGAGAGAGTGTTAAGCACAGGTTAAAGAGATGTGTATTGTCTCCAGACAGGACAGTTAGTGAGATTTTGCAAGCCCAGGCAAGTCGTGGGGGTTACAGATAGTGTGACATGAACCCAAGATCCCGGTTGAGGCCGTCCTCGTGTGCGGAACTTGGCTATCAGTCTCCGCTCAGCGACTCTGCGCTGTCGTGTGTCGTGAAGGCCGCCTTGGAGAACGTTTACCCGAAGATCAGAGGCCGAATGCCCATGACCGCTGAAGTGTTCCCCAACGGGAAGAGAACACTCTTGCCTGGTGATAGTCGAGCGGTGTGTATTTTCTACCAGCCATGCCCTTACTTTCATGAGCAGATTCGCAGATCAAACTTAATCGTGATCGCAGCTGAGTTACCATTTGAATTCTGCGTTGCTTGATGAGGCAGAGGAGAAAGCAGCAGGCATACCTCCTGCTTTTCGGGATAGAATTTTATTTAGAGCAGCAGAATGTAACATATTGACTGTAAGGACGAAGGCCTTTGAGTAAAAGGGTTCTAAACACCGCCCGTCAAACATATGGAGACGAGAAACTGCTGTCCCTTCAGGGATTACAACATGTAAGTACAATGCCTTTTGGCTAAGATCAAGTGTAGTATCAACATGCTGCACTTGGTTGAAGTCATTAGGTTACATTTCAGCTTCATTTGAAGCAATTTTTTAAAGCGGCATCTCGGCCATTTGGCTAAGATGCAAATAAGATCAAGCCCTGGAGGAGGAGCTACACCTACTCCAGTCAGCTTGGATCATGTAGATCAAGCCCAAGACAGGAGGTGAGAGCCCTGTCTTGTCAGCTTGGATCGGGAATGTCCCAACTTGTTGGGACTCTGAATTGGGTTTAATTTGACTTGATTGGATTGGAATAAAGTTTAAAAAAAACATGCAAGTACAATGCAAATTCCTGCATACAACACATTTGCATATAATTTTATGTTTGTTATGCATGAAAGATGTTGAATTATTCAGCTATTTGAATTGAGCAGCTTTCAGCTCAGAAAAGCCAGTATCCCATTTCTATTACAGAAACTGTTTCATTGCAGAATATCGTAGCATTCTTAATGAATTTGATTTGCTTCATTCACATTGTAGGGTGGATTCCAGAAGCATGGAAAGAGGAGACCTGTGCAATTTTTCAGCAGTTGTAAATCTGACCGCACAGCTGACCTAGTCATATTGATGACTTTCCTAATCTGGAATTCTCTACCCGCAGTTGAGGCTAAAACATTGTATGTTCTTAAGAAAGAGTTAGATATACCTCTTGAGATAAAAGGGATCAAAGGATGTGGGGTGGGGGGAAAGAGGGATCAGGATATTCAGCTGGATGATCAACCATGATCATAATAAGTAGTGAAGCAGGCTTGAAGGGGCGAACGGCCTATTCCTCTTTCTAGACCATGAATGTTTCACAATGAAGTGGTCATGTTAAGGTTGTAGGCACTATTGCTGAAGATCTCTAATGTGATCCATGTTTATTAAGCTGACCTCAGTCAATGGAATAACTAGGTTTTTTGTAATTGTCCTTAGCACTCCTTAGTTGAGGAGGAGGAAAAGGCAAAAGCTAAAGTTCCCACTGCTTCAGACATAGGCTCCAATTGGAACACCTAACCTGTTTTCCCTGATCAGACTGGACTTTTCAAGACCAAGACATACATATAAGGGATAGGGAGCAAAGGAAAATGGAGTTGAGGTGTAGATCAACCATCTAATTGAAATGTGGAATGGGCTCAAGGAACTGAATGATTTGATCTTGTTCCTATGCTTCATAATTGGTCACTTGCAGCAAGGAGCAATGCCCTGAGTGGACAGATTGGGAAATCATGGGCTTGAAGTAACAAACTTTCTCCAAGAAGGCTTACCAGCCCAGTCTCCTGTTTCTTGATTAAAGGGGCAGTTCTAGGGATCAGCACTATGGTATGTGATTTTATCCACCCAAAACTGGAAGGATGTAAAAACAACAGGAAAAGTATAGTGAAAAATCACTGAACTTTTTCCAGGGATGAATGAAACTTAAAGTAACTAAGATTAAAAAGCAAATGACTGCAGATGCTGAAATCTGAAACTGAAACAGAAAACATTGGAAAATTTCAGCAGGTCTGACAGCATCTGTGGAGAGGGAACAAAGCTAATGTTTCAAGTCTGGATGATTCTTTTCTGAGCTATGATATTGTCTGACCTACTGAGATTTACCAGCATTTTCAGTTAATTTTCAAGCAATAAAAACAATCCTTTTTCATTAAAGCTAGGAAAACGAAAGAGTGATCTGGCACTTGTAGTAAAGATTAGTGATCTCACTGGTTGGCAAAGGTGACAGATTTATGACAAAGAATCTTGTACACATTTTGGGTAACAGATTTTGTTTGAACCATCCTCTGTAAATCTTCTGCAATGAGCTATTGATAAAAGGAAATGAAATCCATAGCTTGGGAAAGAGAAATATTAAAGAATATGGAGGACTAGCAGATCATAGGCCATAGAACTCCTACAATACAGGAGGAGGCCATTTGGTCCATTGAGTCTGTACAGACCACAATACCACCTGGGCCCTATTCCCATAATCCCACAAGTTTACCCTGCTAATCCCCCTGACACCAGGGTCAATTTAGCATGGCCAATCAACCTAACACGGGAGGAAACCGGAATACCTAGAGGAAACCCACACAAATACGGGAGAATGTGCAACCTCCACGCAGATAGTGGCCCAAGGCCAGAATTGAACCTGAGCCCCTGGTGCTATGAGGCAGCAGTGCTAATCACTGTGCAGTGAATGGGATGATGAATTGGATAATACTAGATGGTTTATGGAGAATCAATTAGCATAGATATAATTGGCAAAGGTGTGTGGCTGGAATTTTATGTTCCCATTTGCAGTGGGTGTCAATGGTCATGGGAGCACAAAATATTGCGTGAGGCCCAAATCACGTTTTATGCTGATGTGACTGTCCCTGCCCCCGTCTATGACATCATGTAAATCCCGACATTCGCCATTGGGAAACCCATTACAATAAATTTACATCCAATTATTGGGCCCCTATGCCTGAAAAACACCCCCACTATTAAATACAGCAGCTTCCATGTTTCCTCCCACTCTGTAAAAATTGGAAAATCCCCCCACACTGTTTCTGTGGCTATAGCAAATGATTTTTACTTGCTGTCCAATGTCCCATGCAGCCCTGAGTTAAGAACTGCGCAAAGCTGCTCTATGAAGTCCACCACAGTCAAATAGCCTGCCAATGTCACTGTCTGTGCTCACCCATGAGGAATCACTTCCTGGGCAAGATACTGTATAGTTCCCAACAACTGCAAAAACAAAGCCCAGCATAAGTCAGTACTTTTCAAGAGAGTGAAGTGGGAAAGTGAACTAATCACCAAACTATTATAAACTTGGGAGAATTTTATTGCTCTGATTTTGTTGTGCTGTGCTTAATAAGAGGTGTTTCAGAGTTATTATATTTTTCCACAGACTGTCCAGCCATTTGTATACAATCAGGGGAGCAAACAAAATTGGTCATCTCGCTCGGCTGTGGGGGATTACTCCTTTAAAGGGAAAACTGCAGCAAGTCAATATAGCAGACAGGGAGAGGAGGTTATGACTCAGTACAGGCCTGTTTCAGTATATCAGACTTCCTCCTCCAGACCTCTGTCTTTTCACCAGTCCACCAGTTACAGATATGTCAACCCAGCACCGATGGATCCGGAGGACGTCGATAACTTATCCCTACGCTCAATGCAGTTGCCTGGAAAATATGCTCAAAGCATGAGGAAAAAATCTTGGTCTGGAGGTCAAATGAATGGACAAGTCATGTACCAAAGAGCAGATGATGGTGAGATGAGCTTGACTTCGGATCAGGTTGATGATGGCTATTCTGGGGGTAATGGCTATAGCAGCAGCACTTACGGTAGGACCTACACGATTAGCCAATCCTCAGGCAAGCGACTGAATAGCACAAACATGGCAGGCTCCGTGAAAAGCCTGCCAAGGTCATTAAGTGGCACAATGGGCATAACTAGTTATGCAGTGGAAGGGGTAGAAGAGATGCCTGCACGTCGACAAATCAGACCCCCAGCCCAGCGCACACTGCAGAGAGTCCAGCAAACCAGCAAATTAACTCGAGGAAGAACAGTTTCAGGTTACGCAGTAGCACCTGACGTGGCGCAAATGTCACGCGCTCCATCCCTTCGGAGCTTGGGCAGAGCAGATGTTGGTGTCCAAGAATTGGGAGAGCTACATTCACAAGATTTTCAAGCAGGGAATCTTGACACGGTACAAATCACACAGTAAGTCTGAGATTGATCTTGTGATTGGAGATGTACAGGTACAGTGTCACAAAACCAGCAAGCTCGGGATTGAGTCCATTGGCAAAATCTGAAATCTGCCAGCTTTCAATTTAAAAAAAACCTTAATTCAATTAGTGGGAGACAAATGAAATTAAGTACATAAGTTTCTTTTTAGTAAAGTTTGAAAAACAAATATGAAGAAATAATGTTTGCAAAGAAAAGTACAATGTTAAGCAAGGCTGGCTTGCATTCTGTGCAGGATTCAAAGTACAGACATGAGAGTGAAGTCAGGTTGTGTGGGGTCAAGTGTTACTAGACCAGTTGGGAGCATGGGAACAGGCCAATGTGTGAAGCTGATGAGTAGTCCAGCTTACTGTCGCATAATTGCAGCACCTAGCTGAATTATCTCAGTCAGTTATTTCACTCAATACCAATTAAAGTTGACGCAGAGCTGCTTGTAAAAATGTCCGATAGCCAGATTTGAGGCACTGTACCTGTATTAGTAAGATGGTCAATTTACTGTTGGTGTCGAAAGAATGAATGAGGCATTTTTAACCTTTCCTTCCTAATGGCTTGTATTCCTGAAATAAATGCAAAATGCTGGAAAAACCTCAGCACTTCAAGCCAGCAGATGATATTTCATAAGAACAAATTTTCTTTTGACTGAATGGATTTATCATTTGCAAGTTAGGGACTGTGGGATGGGTGTCTATTATTTTGCATTCTCTCCAATTTTCTAAACATCTTTTCATTTGTATTGAAGCATTTGCATGGCATTTTGATCTTTAACCTGCCTTTAAAACAAACTTTCTTGTTTAACATTTGACACTGCCTCCATTGATATGTATCATTAGCCTGTAAAACTATTCCATTTATCACTGGTTCTCTTTGCCAGCAACAAGGACTATTCCGCATTTTAATATTCCAAGATTCTAAACATCAGTATAAGAGGAAAAAAAGAAGTAGCTTTTTTTTAATGGATCCTTTGTGGATTCTCTTTGAAAAGCTGGGTAATAACCTGCGCAGTTCTGTTTTCTAAATTTATTTATCCAGTCTGCCGATAAGCTTGAACAAGTCCATGGTTCTTAACAATAATTTGCTGCAAAGTGTCTGCCTCAACTGAAAAGAGATAACAAGATGGAAGAGATGCGTGGAAAGCATGTAGAAAATAGGAGCAGGAGGAGGCCCATTGAGTCCGCTCTTATATCGTGGCTGAACATCCAATTCAATAAGTTGATCCTGCCTTCCCCAATGTATAGTGTTGGATGCAACATCATGCTATATAATTCATTCAGTCTGTTCAGCATTCTCCAGGGTTTTATTTGCCAGATAGAGATTGCCTTTTCTCCCATTTTGTTTCCAAAGCCTGCCATCTTGTGATGCTATCCATTTCCTAGCCCAGCCTCTGTTACAGTATTGCTATTTTAGCATATGTGTATGCAGTGTCATAATGATTGAGAAGCCACTTGGCACTCTCAAACTGAACGTTAATGAAATAGCTTCATAGAAACCTAGCACTCCTGGCTTCAGATGATGGTCAATGCTGAGCTAAATGATCTCTTGTCCAGGGAGCTTTTGGAGACCTGCAAGCAGCCAAGGTGCCATAGTCAATGAACGGTCTGCCCCGGATCGTTGATAGGAACTGTATATTGGACGGCACGGTGGCACAATGGTTGGCACTGCTGCTTCACGGCTCCAGGATCCTGGGTTCGCTTCCCAGCTCGAGTTACTGTCTGTGTGGAGTTTGCACATTCTCCTCGTGGCTGCATGGGTTTCCTCTGGGTGCTCCGGTTTCCTCCCACAGTCCGAAGATGTGCGGGTTAGGTTGATTGGCCATGCTAAGAAATTGCCCCTTAGTGTCCAGGGATGCATACGTGAGAGGGATTAGTGGGTATAATAAGTCGGGATATGGGGGTAGGGCCTGGGTGGGATTGTGTTTGTGCAGGCTCGATGGGCCGAAGGGCCTCTTTCTACACTGTAGGATTCTATGATCTATAAAAAATACACTTGTGTGAATTTGCAAGGGGAACTGAATCTAGGTCCACTGTGATGTCCTCTACCATATAATAGCCTGGTAATTTGCTACTGCTTTGACTCACTCAAAGAATGGTCATTTGGTTACCAGCATCTGTGGAACCAAATATCAGCATTGTTTAGTGCCCTAGGTAAGGAATAACATTTGGGAAAACAAACCGATAAATAATTCTTTTGTACTCCTAGGGGCAGAATGTTATGGTTTCATCATGTGGGGGTGGGGTGAGCCTTGAAAATGTGGTGAGCCATGTAATAATCCTGGGGCTGGAAAATCCCACCTGTGGGAGGGGCTGGGGCTGGAAAATCCCACCTGTGGGAGGGGCTGCAAAGTTCCACCCTGGATGTGGCACTCTGAGTTTTGGGAATACACTCAACGCATCTTGCAGAACTACCCCGCCCACCCCATTAACTTTTAATGAACTGAAAATCTTCAAGTCCAATGATGCCCTATGGTCCACTCTGCATCCCTTGAGCACAGCTTCAGCAAATCTGGCCTAAGGTTTCCCCCTTTGAGAATAACATGCTTTTGCAGATACACCGAAGAATGTGAGCTCTTGATACTGTTCTCTCTCTCGCTAGGAATGATGAGTTGGACCTGCCAACAGCTGTCAGTCTTCTGAGCAACATTGACCCTAATATTCAAGTGATTGGAGCTGGGCACATTCAACATAAATGCTACCATGACGCGGATGCCAAAAAGCATGTAAGAGAATTGGGGAATATGAAGGGTGGATAGGAGAGACAGAAGTGATGAAATCATTCCACAATTTTCCTTAAGTTCACTGATTATCCTGATAGATTAGTTATCCAAGCATTTGTTTTAAATTCAAGTTTTGCTGGAGATGTTTGCTTGTATGTCACTGTAAGCCTACACTATATTCAGTGATAAAATGGTGTGACCCAGGGGGCACTTTTCCTAGCTAAATATTGGGAAGACTAATGACATGGGCTTTGGACCCCATCCCATACTCCCTTGCTCCTGACTCTGTGTGTCTCTCCCTGGCAAATGTTATATTTAATCTTGGAATGAGTTTCGGACCCAATATCCGACTATCACTACAACCGTTTCCATCTCTATAACACCACCTGACTCTACCCTGTCTCCACTCATCTGCTGCTGAATCCCTCACTCCTGCTTTTGTATTCCAACACACTCCAGTCCAGCCTCCAACCTTACCTTTTTACACCTTACGCTTGAAGCCACTCAGAACTCTGACGATGTCCTAACTTGCAATCACGTCTTTTTCACCCACAACCCCTGTACTTCCTGGCCTGCACTGGATCTCCGATCAGCAAAGCCTCTGTTTACACAACTCTCATCCTCATTTTCAGGTCTCTCCCATGACTTCACCCGTCCCTACCTCTGCAGTTGGCACAAGGCCTGCAATCTTCCAAGGTATTGGTACCCCTCTAATTCTGGCCCCTAGAATATCGCTGATAAGCCATGCCTGGCATTTCCTGCCTTAACCCTCATCATTTTTTACCACTCCTTAAAGACAGCCAAGCATTTGTTTTAAATTCAAGTTTTGCTGGAGATATTTGCTTGTACAACTGTGTTGAATTCCGACAGTGCAGAAGGAAGCCGTCTGGTCTGTTGAGCCTGCATTGACCACAATCCACTCAGGCCTGTTCTCGTAACCCCACATATTTTACCCTGCTAATCCCCTAAAAGTAGGGTCAATTCAGCATGCCCAATCAACCTAACCTGCGCATCTTTGGAGTGTGGGAGGAAACCGGAGCACCCAGAGGAAACTTACACAGACGCAGGGAGAATGCAAACACCACGTGGACATGACCCAAACTGGGAATCAAACCTGAATCCCTGGCGCTGTGATGCAGCAGTGCTGACCACTGTGCGGCTATGATATGGGTCCCTTGGAATATTTTGTTATACTAAAAGCACTAATTGTTGGGCGTAACAATCATATCCTCTCATTATTTGAAGTGGATGTTTGTGACTTCCACACAATACCTCGTCAAAGGTGTGTTAAAAGAAATCCAGAAACAAATTGTTACACTGCTTTATTCCACACCTAATGAACTAGCAGAGCAACAGTTCTGATTAAACTCAGTTAATTACAATAGTATAACAGCTTAGTCATAAAAAAGGAGTAATGACCACCATGTCATCAAATTTGTAGGAAATGGAATAACTCTTATCTCCTCTTCTGTTTGCTAAATTCCTGAGACTGGCCAACTAAACTTTTTTTTAAAGACCAAACTGACACTGTAACCTTTGCTAGTCTTGAGCGACTGTCTCTGCCTTTTGGTTTTAATCATAAGACCATAAGATATACGGGCAGAATTAAGCCATTTGGCCTGCCGAGTCTGCATCATCACTCAGTCATGGCTGATAAGTTTCTCAACCCCATTCTCTAACTTTTCCCATAACCTTTAATCGCTTTACCAATCAAGAACCTATCTATTTCTGTCTTAAATATGCTCAATGACTGAGCCTCTACAGCCTTCTACGGCAATGAATTCCACAAATTCACCACCCTCTGACTGAATAAATTCCTCCTTATCTCAGTTCTAAAGAGTCATCCCCTTTCTCTGAGGCCATATCCACAGATCCTAGTCTTCCCTGTAAACATCTTATGTCCAGAAAGGTGGGATGACCTACTGAGCATTCAGGACCAAATAATTCCCTGCACAAGTGTGATGTGCTTGATTGCAGAGATGGGTTAACAAATTGTTTAGTGTTGATAATCAACACCACTAAAGCTTACCTTGTCAGCATTTTAACTTTTTTTAAAAACTGTATGCGAATACCTTTTACTTTAAAGTTTAATTATTAGCACAACAAGTAAGCTTACTTTAATACTGAAAATCGCTTAGGCACCACACTCTGGCACCTGTTAGGATACACTGAGGAAGAATTTTGCTTGGCCAATGCACCTAACCCTCAGCATGTCTTTTGGACTGTGGGAGCACCCAGAGGAAACCCACACACAGGGAGAATTTGCAGACTCCGCACAGTCACCCAAGCTGGGAATCGAACCCAGGTCCCTGGCACTGAGGCAGCAGTGCTAACCACTATGCCACCGTGTTGCCCAATGTAAAACTGCTGTATACTTTCCCTATGCAAAAATGAAGGAGGTAACCTTGCACAATACTGAGCATAAATATTGCAGCCAATCCTGGAAATTTGTACCAAAAAAATGCTAGAAATACTCGACAGGTCAGGCACCAGCTGTGGAGAGAGAACAATGTTTGAATTTGATGACCTTTCACCAGACCCAAAAAACTGTGTTTTGGCGATATACTAGCTGGAATTCTGCTGTTGGAAGTTCTAGTCCAATTTACTGGGCAAAGCTTAAAATATGAAGAAAGCAAAGCTCCCCGTTGTGAAATGAATTTATAAAATGGGGCTTAATTCCAACAGGCTGTGAGCATGTAGTACTTGCTTACTGTACCAGTGACTCAGCATTTGTCATTTAATCTGAGGTGATTGAAATTGGGCAGAGCTGATGAAGATTTCATAAATGTTGTGTTTAATAGCCTTGAATTTTACAAAGTTGGGTGAGAGTTCTGATTACCGAGCTCCGTACTGCAGTTACTAAGATTAGAAATTTCCCTCCCATTAGGCCTATAAGTTGAAGGCCATCACCAAGCTCGTGAACCTCTTCAACCACGATTCCGTGGAAGTGCAGCGGAGTGCCACAGCAGCGATGCGTAACCTGATCTACAACAATACTTTAAACAAAGAGGAGCTGGTAAAGCAGAATGGGATCCCCAAGATGATGCAGGCAATCAAAAGCATTGACACAGAACTGAAGGGAAACATCACTGGTACGTTCAACTCTTTCCTAGCTTCTCCCGGACTAAAAGAGTAGTAACTTGTCAAAGGCATTGAAACAAGAATCAAAGTACAAATACATCTTGCAACTGAACCTGTTGACGGTCTGCATAAGCATGACTGGAATAACACCAAAGAAATTTTTAATTGCTGCTCTTTAGAATTACTGAACAAGCCCAAGGACTGAAAGGGGTTAAAAATCCTAGGATATTTCTTGTGTGTAATTGGTGTCCCTGGCTGTGGTGCAGCAACATTTATCACATTCCCATTCAAACAAATTAATGAGTAATTAATTTAACATATTATCTCGTGGTCCTTCTGTGCCAATTTTCATGCGCATTGACCAGCCTAATTTATTGCTGTTTATAGAATTACATTCCATATTTTATCTGGCTTCAAATAAAAGGATTGAAATGCTGAAACTGGAGCGAAATCTCCTTCTGTTAGATTGTTGTGAGCACTCGCTTCGCTTCAGTGAATGAAACTCACACTGTCTCCACCTTCTTGTCTCAAATGCGCAACCATGTCATCAGCAAGCCCCTCTGCCCTCTATAACTATACCACCACCAACCTTCCATCCTCTATAGTCCTGTAGCTGCATCTTTACCAACCCCTTTCTTTCCAGATTAGAACAATACTGCATCAGTGTTCCTCAGCTAGCATTAACTACATCACCTATCATCAACTTCACCCATCCCCTCTGTCTAGCCTATTTCCATAATGTGGAGACGCTGGCATTGGACTGTGGTAAGCACAGTTAGACGTCTCTCAACACCAGGTGCTCACCTGATAAGAAGCTTGAGGCTCCAAAAGCTAGTACTGCCAAATTAACCAGTTGGACTTTAACCTGGTGTTGTGAGACTTCTTACTAACCTATTTCCTTCAGCCCTTTATCCTCCATCCTCCTTTAGTCTATAATACATTCCACCAATCCCTCTCCTCTCTAACTGTAATGATACCTCCACAATTACCCCATCACTCTAGCCTTTAACTATGCCCATCAAATCTGACTACGCCCCTGCCAAATGTTTTCTTTCTTGTTTGTAACTATAGCCCACAATCTCCCCTTATCTCAAGCCTGTTACATCACTGTCAATCTCCTCACTAATATATAGCTACAGTCCAATTATCTCCTCTTCCCGTCAGCTTATGCAACACTTTAGCATTCTCTCTCTCTCTCATTTTCTTTATGTAACATGACCTGAATCACCTTAATTGTAATGATCGTAACAGCAGTATTCAGTATCATATTGTTAGAGGAGAACCTTTTACCAAAAGTAGATCACATTTCTCCAAAGGTGAAATAACCCTGCTCTATGCGTCTGACAAAATAACCTGGGTTCAATGGTAATTGTGCCTCAGGCAGGAGTTGTACAGGGTAGGATCTGAGCTTTCACTGGTCGGATTGCCTTTAGGAAATGGTCTCTCACCTCAGTGCTTTAGTGTTGTAGCTAGTCACATGAGTTATACTGCTGCTTCTGCATAGAGGCACATCAATGCCTCTTGAATTGTCCAGTCAGTCTGCTGGGATTTTTTTTGTGGACGTTGAGGAGGTAGATTCAAAGAAAACAGATGGAAGTAGCCAAGATTCCTGCTGCAAAACATTGCAGTCAGAACACAGCAACCCTTTCTCAAGGTCATGCAATATATTAGATAATGGATTGAGAGGGTGGGTGTATTTAGCTTCAGGCCAACCAATGCAGAAATACCTCGGATATGTTTTGGTTTCTAAAATTCGTGAATGAGTACGTTGCTGCAACTTGCAACAAGAATCCAGGATTAATTAACTTTGAAGGAGAACGTTAAAAGTCCCAGAATGTAATGTAAGAAATCCTCAGTTTGAATAGCAACGTTCCAGTCATTCTTCATTCACCCAAAGTTGTCAGTCATTTCATAAACTTGTTTATGAAATTAAGCTGTCCCAATGTACTTTAATTTTAAAAAAAGTACTGGGTTAGAACATTGGGTCAGAACAACTAATCTGAGTCTGAGTCTGGCAGAAGTTCGTATGTTACAATTGGTCAGTGTCTCACATGTAAGCAGGAGCAGTTTTTGGAGACGCAGACAGCGATAGCGTCTGCATCAGTTGCGCAGGACACTGCAAACTTGCAGCTGCTGAACCACTGGGGTCAGCCCCAAAGAAGACAATTCTGGAGCAGCAGCAGAAAATATGTGAGGTCCTGTTGTTGTTTCCAGAGGCACTTGGTGTGTCCTTAGATTGGGGGAGTCGATCTCAAACATTGAGTGCCTTGACATCTCAAGCCTTTCTGCTGATGGCCACCTCAGAGGAGACAAACGGATGAGTGCATGTTTGCCCTGAACCAGTGACCTGCACAAGATGGAGGAAAGTGTCATCATGGCTGTTTAGCACCTCGCTGAAATGCAGCAAAATGTTTTCCTCTTCTTGGTTGGCAAGGAACTGTCGATGGGCAATGAGTGGGAAGATGGAGAAAGGGCACTTGAAGGTGGGAACTCTGCTTAACAACCTTCTTGTTCCTATCCCCATGTGCAGCCCCCTGCCTCAGCGGCTGAGTCTGCCCTTTGTGTACTGTTTGGGGCCTCATGAGCTAAAAAACCCCAGAGGACGTCTGCCAGGGGCCTCACCGCTATCAAAGCAAGGGAATAAGCAGCCTGTCTCTAGCTGAAGTCAAAGAGGTAGCACCAAATAGAAAGAAAAGAGAGATTTTTTAGTTGCACTTGGATGATAAGATTATCACTGTATCAATGTACTGGGAAATGTAAATCAATTATGCACTATATTTCCAGTCCAGTCATGGCCATTACTGTCTTCCCTCTTCTATTGGGACAGGAGAAAAATGGCATAATCAGAGAGGAAGATGAGCAAAGGTTATAGATGGGATTATTGATTGCGGGCAGGTTCCTGACTATTTTTTTTAACGCAGTGGCATTTAGTTTATGGGGGTGGGGTACTGCTTAACCCCCCCCATTGTTTAAACTCAAACCTCCCCTTGCCCTTGCCAGTTAAAATTCTGCTTCTAGTGTCCTATCTTGTGTCTTAAATATGCCTTCTTGCTCAACTGACCAGTTGTTAGTCATATCGACCTGATGCAATGTCTAGGCCAGAGAGGGCACTGATAATAAAGCAATGCCTGGAGAAATTCAGATAAGCCAACTGTAGGAGTGAGATTCCAAAATATTGAATGCAATCAGGAATGTGTCTGTCATATTGAAAGTTGTAATAGTACATTTATCTTGTGTTCTTCAGTGCTTTAGATTTTGTTACAGCCAGGATGGGGGGGGTGAAATGGGGGGGATGGCGCTTTGAATTGTTCCATGAGAGCAAATCAATAGACTTTATACACGCAGCAGTGGAAGCTGCATTCAGTCCCTTAATCACTGGGTGGGGCGTGCGTTGAACATGAGTCAGGGAAATTGCTTTCAATCTCCTTTTTTTTATTACAGCTAGGTGAGTCAACATGGTAATCTCAGGCTGTACCTCAGAGAGATAAATGTGTGATTGTTTTGTCCTCGTTCTGAGATCCACACAGACTCAGTCTCGATCTCACTGTGCAAACTATAATGCCCATCTTCTTATTTTTATTGCTTTGAAAGCTAAAATGAGAAATTGTGTAAAGCAGAACAAGGCACCTTGAAGGCTCAGATTTCAAGAACACAATCTAATCTTAAGATTGAATTTTTTTTTGAAACTGCTAAAGTTTCCCTGTTCTGGTTTATGTCCTGGCTAACTTACATTACTGCTTTGTAATCGCTTCTCTTTTTAGGAGCCTGCCTCTGAAGCAGTTGGATCTTTTCACCCCCTATTCTTTCCGTAGCCACTGCTCCACATCCCTGGCCATCACCATCTATAGTTTTGCCTCAATAGGTTATAAATAGCAGCCCCACTGCTGATAAATTTTATTGTGAATTGGTATTCCAAAAAACACAAAGAATGCAGCTTAGAACTGGATGACTTGACCCTTCCTCTTATCTCTTCCCAGCTCAAAGTGTTTGCATCTTTTGACGGCTAGCATTCTGTTTGACCGACAGTTGGGTTCCACACACGCCAGTCACAGTACAATTTTTGTTGTCTTCGCCTTATTCTGAAATATAGGCTTTGTCTGTCTGCCGTAGCCACTCTGCTTTCTGCCGTAATGTCTCTTACCCTGTGCATAAAAGGAATTCTTCCCCTTCTTGTACTGATCAACATTGTAGGGCTGGTGTCTACGCCCCACTGCTAATAAAGGCTGACTCTACAACAGACCATGTATCAAAGTTGGGTCATTTACAGTGTGCTGGGTTTGTTGCCATCCTCTGTAGTCCTTGCTCACTGAGACATGACGAACACTTGTAGGTAGTCGCTTTCATTGTACGAATGAGGTGAAAGGTATGTTTTTATAAATCTTACATTGCAAAACCAATAAGAATGGCATGGCATCAGGTTTAATTATGGAGTCTGTAAATTGCCCGCCCCTTTTTTGGTGTTGGTCAAGCTGTTTTCATTCAAACATTAAGGTCCAAGTTTTCATGTCAAAGGTGGGAATTGGGAAGTGGGACTAAACACACTTCTATTATCAGGCTGCCTGGAAATGGGATTTTCCCAGTGGAAAGCTCACTTCATGCACAAGGTGGGTGTGCTATCTCAATCAGCCAAGCTGAGGTGGGAACTTGTGACATGAGTCTAGTGAAGAGCTTGCTTTGACCACCATTTGTTTGTGGGTTTTGATGAACTCCTCCAAGATGCCTGCCCAAAATTAGGCTCTTCAATGAAATTGTCCCCCTGCCTCTCTCCGCCTCCTCTACTAATCTACCTCATCCTCATTGGCTGCTTCCAATGTCACCTTAAAGCCCCTAAAAATCCCCTAGCTTACCTTTCAAAATGTTTCCTCTTAAATAGGAGACCCATTATTATTAAACGGTGTCCCCAGTTCTATTCTCTCCCACAAGGGGTAACATCCTTTCAGTATCCACCCTGACAAGTCTCCTCAGGATCTTCTACCACCTCTCAATTGTTTAAACTTCAATGGATGCAGGCCAAGCCTGTTTAACCTTTGCTGGTAAGATAGCCCTCTCCTCGTGTATCCCAGGATGGTGTATATCCTCCAAGCTGGGGATGGTTGATAATGGACACTGTGATGTTATGGTGCACAAGCATTCTGCCACATTAACAGTAGCTGTAATGTGATGATGCAAACATGGAGCTGCTACTCTAAAGTAGTATCTACTACCAAAGGAGATGGCTTTGTCCTAAACCTTCAAATCGAAATCTCTCTCAAGGATAGCAGGTGGTCTCGAGCTTCTGAAGCATTATGCTTACTTAGCATAGGCCACTGAAACAGCTCAGTCCCAGGAGATGGTAGCTATATGCAGCAGCATTTTACAAAATACTTGAAGTGCCGTAACCTGCAGGGAGATACAGACCAGTTGGAAAGTTGTGTTAGGCTAGTTAGCTCTTTTCCAGCCTGCACAGACACGATAGGAACAGCACAGTGGTTAGCACTGCTGCCTCACAGCTCCAGGAACCTGGGTTCAATTCCAGGCTTGGGTCACTGTCTGTGGAGTTTGCACATTCTCCCTGTATCTGTGTGCATTTCTTCTGGATACTCCAGTTTCCTCCCACAGTCCAAAAATGTGCTGGTTAGATTGATTGATTGGCCATGCTAAATTGCATTTCAGTGTCAGGGGACTAGCAGGGTAAAGATGTGAGGTTACGGGGCAAGGGCCTGGGTAGAATTGTTGTCCCGCCTGTGTCTGCACTGTAGGGATTCTGTCTTGGGCCAAATGAGCTGCTGTGTTATAAATGTTTCACATTTCAATGTTGCAGATTGATTTTGTGAGCTATGCAGACAAAACATACTGTTCATAAAGTAAATAGGAGAGAAATATAATATTGCAGATAGATAGGGTGAGGAGAAAGATCAGCTTAATATGAAGTTTATTGCAGAATTAATTGGTGTTAAGATCCACCCTGCAGTATAAGGGGCTGTTGAAATGTGCTGCACAGGTCTTCAATTTTCTATTAATTCTAGCATAAGTGTTGTTCAACGTTTCTCTGCCACATTGTGCTTGTGGATTTTCTTTGTGCTGTACAAATTCTGGGATACAGATACCAACATTGATCATCTACAATTAGACAGCAGATGCCAATGTTCTATCTGTTGATAGTTTTCTTATTCTTGTTGTGCTTGCAAATTGATCTAACTAGTTATAATGGTCCATTTGTGGATAGAATGGTATTTCAGGAGCCAATTAAAAATCTGTCTGAGCCACTTAACAGGTTGAGGTATAAATCAAATTGCTGTGTCTGTTACTCTGGAAAGGGAGCATGTGGTGTCCACTGATACAATTGAGTTTTTTGCAACAGGTGGATACCGGGAAGGGATTGGAGTGCAGAAATTACATTTTAATTTATAAACTTTTCTTTAAAAGTTTTTTGTTTTTGTTTAAATCCTATTTTGAGCAACCAATTAATTTTTATATTAAGGGACAAATTAAAACTGCAGCTCCTTAATTAGATACTGCATCAAACAGAACCAAATTGCAAAGGAACCTTAAAACATCAAAGCAAAAGGTAATTAAAGAGTTTTAGTTTCATTATGGAGTGGTGGTGTCCCATTCAAATGGGTGTAATTGGTTGCAAGTTACACAAAAGAACAGGAGCCTAGATATCTCAGTACAGGAATATCGGACTTTTAGTCATAGCACTCATGTTCAGGTGCTGCTTATAAAATTTGAATTCTCAATTCTCATGAAATTTATGCAATGACAAGAAACATGAGCAATTTATGCAAATCTCTATTCGATACTTTAAACAAAAGAGGTAATAACTGAACTGCCCATTAGAAAACAGAAGTTCTACTTGTATTGCACAGAAGAAAGATCTATGTTATTTAAACAAGAGAATCTTCCCATAAAATGACAAAGTTGCTCCATAATTGATTTAGATACCTTTAGATGAAACCACATTTAGTACATGTTCTTAAATCAGAAATGCTGTGCCATCCGTCTTAATTCACCTATCTCAAAAGACTTTGCAGCACCTTCCAGTGATCCTTAAATACGTCTGTGCGTTTGCATCCTTCTGCTGTATCGTTCTTTGATTCTATCTGAAATTTCTACACGCCCAATGTTGTATGAAGAATATCTGGATATTAGAACTTAATTTTGGGCTGGTGATCTTTCAGAAATGGGCATTTCTGAATTCCTCCCCAAACACAGTCCAGCCAAGTTGGAAGTTTTTATAGAATGGCCTGCAAATGATTGGAAAAGACTATTTGACTGGATGCAGCATTCATTGATGTTAGTTAAGCAAATGCTATGAAACTTTGCAGGACAGTAGATCATGAAGTGAAGAGTTGTAGACTTCAGGATGGAAAAATAGGTAGAAGCACGGCAGATGGAGTTCAATGTAGGCAAGTGTGAAATGAGGCATTTTGGAGGATTAACATGCCGAACTTAATATTTCTCTGTTTAGGAATCCTGTGGAATCTGTCTTCCAGTGAGAATCTGAAGAACACTCTAGCCTGCGATACATTAGAGGAAATTACAGAACAAATCCTTGCCCCCTCCTCAGGTTGGAGTAGTAGTGTGAATGACCTGGAGTCCAAGGGTGACGTTTTCTATAATACCACTGGCTACCTTCGGTACTGTTTCATGAGACTTGTATTCTTGTTTGAAATTATCTATAACTTAATTGCTGCTTTCACCAATACCATAAGCATTTTTATATGTAACTCGAGCACTTAAATTTGTACATTCTCACATCACTCACTGCAATTGAAATGAAAAATTTAAGTATTTCACAAAATTCTATGCCTCTTCAGATTTCCATCCAATTTCCCCACTCGTAAAGGAGAGGCAACAATCTCTTTGTTTCCTTTCCTAGCCGCAGCAGAATTTATTTCCTACTATCTACCTTCCTCTGAGGAAATGTATTCTGACTATTTAAGGTTACCTGACTATTGGAACCAAGTTTGATGATAGCAGACAGGAATCTGGAGGACATCAATCTCTTGACCGCCAACCCACTGCCAAAATTGTCGTTCAATTTTTTTTTAAATAAAATATATTTGCAGGAGTTTTCGTAGCTGAGCTAAACAATTTTTAGCCTGGTGGTGGACTGCAACACGTGATAGATTGTGGGCAAATAGTGAAATTAATCAGTGGATGAATTATAAACTTAAGGAACTAAACTTGAACAGGCTGGTCCTGTGGAATGTGCGGTTTGTCAATCAATGCTGGGAATACCGTTGACAACTGGCTAAAGAGAAATGGAAATTATAATTTGCCTGCCCCAATTAGACTCGCTGTTTTGAATGAAGTTTTTTGGATTGCAGTAAGGAAGATGAGTTACTGAGCGAACATGTGATACCTGGAAATACTGTGACAGTCATGTCCATCCGAGGGACAGTTATTTATTCAGTGCTCCCCTCTCAATATTTTCTGTTTCTCAGTCTTAGCTTCTGTGTGAACAATAATCCTTCCATATTTTGTACAGAAACCTGAGCTCGGCAAAAGAGGAAACGCGTCAGAAAATGCGAGATTGTAAAGGCTTAGTGGATTCGCTAGTTTACTTTATCCAACACTCTCTCGATAACAACAATGGAGCTGATAAGGTCAGGAGTCTCTATTATGTTAGCACAAAAATGCATTAACGGGGAGTACGATCCATCTTTGGGTTGTATCTGATTTGCAACTAAACTTCAAGGCACCCCCATGTGTCACCATAACCCCAGTCCATTTTTGTACTTTTAAGCGTTTCTATATTTCTCATGTCTGTGGTTTTTGTTTTATAAAGTATATGCATTTTTGAAGTTTTCAGTTTTGAAAATACTTTTTTTTTGTGCAGTAAACCACTTTGCCATTTAAACTTTGACTCCCTGCCATTGTTGTGTCAGACCCTTATTACTGCTGATTGCAGCAAATCTATGGACATCCCTTATATCCAGCATTGTTCTTTGCCTCATTTGATTGGGATCGTAGTTCATCAGCACCTTTTGTGATGCAAAAAAGGGATGGCTATAATGCTAGTCCTACAGTTACTAAGAGGTATTTTGGCTAAATACCATGCCTGGAAACAAAATGTAACAAGAAATTATAAGTACAATACATTCCAAGTGTTACAGTGCCTCCCCATTGACGAGGTGCATTACTTTTTTTCATTCTGTGATATATAACATGTAACACATTGCACTTGCGTGGATTTCTGTGTATTGCATTGAAGAATGTATATTTGTCATTCACTGGCATGATCTGTGGTATTCTCATTTCCACTGTGACCATCTAGAATCTAATGAACGCTATGTGATTGACAGCTAGTTGTTCTCGGGAATACATCCTTTGGCTAATTGGCCAGATAGAGGCAATCCCTAGGCCTAGTCTCCAATTTTTTTCATCAATCAGTAACCAGGTTATGGAATTTAAAAGATATGTTTTTAAAAATGTGCAAGCGTACAAGTCAGTTCTTATGAGCTAGGTTTTTTACTTGTAACGTTTGGTGAAATTTCTAGGATCTATTTGTAGCCATGAATTCTTCAGAAATATATCCCAAATCAATTAGCTGTGTAGGGCAAGGAGTAAAATGCTAGCTGTCAAATGTTATAAGCTCCAATTTATTTGAGAACTAAATAGCTGTATCCTTTAACCTTGGTGCATGATGGATCCTGTGTTGATCAGTTTTTTTCAAAATTGCAAACATTATCTTTGTCAGAAAGCTTTGTTTTAATCTGATTCGCAATGAAATTGTTTCTTCCAGTCTGGCAATGACACACTGGACAAAAAAATACAGAATGTTGGGAGATATCTGGGTTTGTCTTGAGGGTTTTAGTTTTAAAAAAATTAAATGGGTTTCATTCCTCCATATTGTACTTGAAACCACAGTTGGTAATGTTAACAGAGTTCCGCATATACCCACATCATGAGTGATGTCACGAGTTGTTTTTTTAAATCTATTGAAAGGAGAAATGATGCATTCTCTTATAATGAAGTTGAGGAAGTTGCTAGTGGAAGAATACCAATAAGAAGTGAGAATACAGTATGGGGGTGGCGCAGTGGTTAGCACTGCTGCCTCACAGCACCAAGGACCCAGGTTCGATTGCTGGCCTGGGTGCAGAACCTGCACATTCTCTCTGTGTCTTTGTGGGTTTCCTTCGGTGCTCCGGTTTCCTCCCACAGTCCAAAAGATGTGCTGGTTAGGTGCATTGACCATGCTAAGTTCCCCCTCAGTGTACCCAAACCGGTGCTGGAGGTGTGGCAACTAGGGGATTTTCATAGTAATTTAATTGCAGTGTTAACGTAAGACTGTGACATTAATAAATGAACTTTAAAACTTGAAAAAAACCTAAGTTTTAGCTTGGAGTGGAAGACATTTAGTTTCATTCCAGTTTATCTCGTGGGTGAGCCCATTCATTTGAAACCTGGCTGCTGATGTGGTGAGATTTTGTCATTTCTCTTGTTGAATTTTCATGCCGGAATCCTGAGATCTTACCCCATTTCGTGGAAGGTAACGATCACAAAGACATGCCTCGCTATGGGCGAGGCAGCTAATGGCTTGCTGACCTAGAATGTTTCGGTTATCTCTAGAAGACAGTGATTGTCTTCAGACAGGGAGCTAATAATGTTAGGGAAGACCTTTCCCTCCCATTTGTAAACATAGATAACCAGCTGAGGTACTGAGAAAAAACAGATGTTCACCGTACAACAGGCAGCATTGTTTCCGCCCCTTCAGAGTACGTTGTATTTGTCTGGAGGCACATTTCTTAAAGGTGTATCCCCTACAGACATCAGCTCAGTTTACTTAATTTTGTGTTCCTTCTTCTCCCATTTTGATAGAGCGTAGAGAATTCAGCCTGTATCCTGCGCAACTTGTCCTATCGCCTTTACGAAGAAATACCATTATATTATCAGAATCGATTGGAGGGCCCCGGCAGAAATGATAGAAGTATGAAGAAAGATGATGTTATGGGATGTTTCACTCCTCAGAGCAGGAAAGTTAAAGAGGTGAGGTGTTTCCAATATTCTGGAGGTCAACAGAAGCCATCCCTGTGTGTATAATCTTTTACGAAAGCTAATTCAATATGCTTTCCACAGAAATGTAACTGCTCCTGACAGGATGTAGTGATAGGGGAAGGCAGTGTTTTTTTTTCCCCCATTGGTGTCTGGTGTAAAAAAACATTAACAGGTCTATCAAAAATATTTTGTTACATATAACACGGCAAAAGAATCTTCGCCCATGAAGTTTTATATGAGCAGGGAGTTATCATCATTTGGTTTTATTTATAAACAGAAGCAGGTTTTTTCAATGTAATTCTTGCTAAGTTTTATTACTATGGTAAAAAATGTAATTAATTTCCTTCTGGCTAAGTATTAGATTAAACATGCACACTGTTACATGTGTACTATGTAATCTTGTTCTGTTAGATCAATACAGACTCAGCAATATTTTCAGAAGTGTCAAAGGATCCTAAAGGAATCGAGTGGCTGTGGAACCCAGCTATAGTGAAATTGTACAGCCGGCTCTTGGACAAGAGTGAGGCCAATCAGCAGACCACTGAAGCTGCCTTGGGGGCACTACAAAATATTACAGCAGGAGACTTCCGGGTAAGGTAGCACCCAGAGTGTTCTCCTTTGTTCCATTTAACAGCTAACTTTCAATTGTGAGATATGAGCATTACTGGCATGGCCAGCGTTTATTGCCTACTTCTCATTGTGCTATCTTCTTGAACTGCTTTAGTTTTCATGGTGTAGGCATACCCACAATGTTGGCAAAGGAGTCCCAGGTTCTTTGACCCAGTGACAGGGAAGGAACAGTGATTGTAGCTCCAAGTGAGGATGCTGTATGATTTGGAGGTGATGTGTTCTTGCACATCTTCTGCTCTTGCTCTTTGAGGTGGTAGAGACTGAGTTTGAAAGGTGCTGCCCAAAGAGCCTGAGCAAGTTGGTGCCATGCATTTTGTAAAATTATGCACTGATGGTGGAAGGAATGAATGTTTAAGGTAGTGGATTTCTGATCAAGCAGGGTACATTTGTCATGGATGGTGTGTTGTTGAAACTTCACTCACTCATCCAAGTGGAGAGATTTCCTTACAGTCCTGACTTGTGCCTTGTAGATGGTAATTAGAATTTGCAGAGTGAGAAAGTGAGATGTAAACTGCAAAATTGCCAGCCTCTGACCTACTTATAGAGCCACCTATTCCTATGGCTATTTCTCAATATCATGTGGAGTGATTCGAATTGGCTGAAGGCTGGAACCTCAAATGCTGAGAGCTTGGAAGATGAAATGGATCATCATCTCAGCACCTCTGGCTGAAGATGGTTGCAATTACTCCAACCTTGTCTTTTGCAATAATGTGCTAGGTTCCCATTAATGGGGATGAAGAATTTTGTGGAGCCTCTGCCTCTTCCAGTTAGTTTAAACTGTGTCCAGCACCATTCCTGTGGCAGGGCTCCAAAACTTTAATCTGATTTGCTGCATCTGGGATTGCTTAAATCTGCTGTAACATGTTGTAACTGCTGGTGGGCATACATGTAGTCCTGCATTTTAGCTTTATTAGAACCTCATACAATCATAGAAAGTTAAGGACATTGTTCGGCCCATCACGTCTATGTTGACTGATAAAGATCTACCCAGCCTAATCTCACCTTCCTGCACTTGGTCTGTAACTCTACAGGTCTCATCATTTCACACAGATATCCAAGTAACCATGGTTAGTATTCCCACCCTCACCATCCTTTGGAAATCTCTACCTCAGAAGGATAAAGATGGGCTGTTCTGATAGGCAGAAGAGTGGCAAATGGAATTCAAACCTGCAAAGTGTGAGATTATTTATTTTGGGAGGACTAACAAGGCAAGGGAATACACAATGAAGGGTAGGACATTAGGAAGTATAGAGGATCAAAAGGATCTTGGGATCTGCATCCCAAGATCCCTGAAGGCAGCAGGACAAGTAGATAGGTGGTTAAGAATTGGATAGTTGCCTTTAGAGTATAAGTGTAGGGACCTTTCATAAAACGCTCATTAGGCCACAGCAAGTGTATTGTGTACAGTTTTGGTCATCACACTATAGGAACGATGTGATTGCATTAGAAAGGGTGCAGGAGAGATTCCATAGAATCCCCTACAGTGTAAAAAGAGCCATCTGGCCCATCAAGTCTGTGTCTGCTCTCCAAAAGAGCATCTCTCCAATGTCCAAGCCCTCTCCGCCCTATCTCTGTAACCCTGCACATTTACCATGGCCACTCCACTGAGCCTGCACATCTTTGGACATTAAGGAGCAATTTAGCACGGCCAATCCAGCTAACCTGCACATCTTTATGATTGTGGGAGGAAACTGGAAAACACAAAGGAAACCTGTGCAGACACGGTGAGAACATGCAAACGCCACACAGTCACTCAAGGCCGGAATCAAACCTGGGTCCTTGGCTATTTGAGCAACAGTGGTAACCACTGTGCCACCCAGGATGTTGCCTGGGCTGAAGCATTTTGAGTATGAAGAGAGGCTTGTTAGGCTGGCATTGTTTTCCTTGGAGCAAAGAAGGCTGAGGTGGGGTGTGGGGGTGGGGGTGGGGGCGCGGGTAGTGAGGCAGAAAGAAGAACCTAATCAAGGTATACAGAATTAAGGGACATAGATAGGAAGGAACTTTCTCCTTTGTACAGAGGTCAATAACCCTGTCATTGGATTATAAATTTAAAGGGACATAGATTTAAGATAGAGAGCAGGAGATGAAGTGGATTTGAGGGAAAAACCTTTTTCATTCAGACAATGGTATGAACTTGGAACTCACTGCTTAAAAAGAATAGTAGAGATAAGAATTTTCACAACATTTCAGAAGCATTTAAATGAGCACTTGAAACACCATAGTATATAAGGCTATGGATCAAGTGCTGGAACATGGGATTAAAATTGATAGGTCCTGATGGCTGGCACAGACACAATGGGTTGAAGGGCCTCTTGACTCATAAGGCTTGGAAGCTCAGTCATTGAGCATGTTCAAGACCAAAATCAATAAATTTCTGCCTCCTAATAACATCACGAGTATGGGGGTAATGGGGGAAACATGGTGTAAGAGGTAGATTATAATCATGATGTGTTTGAATAGCAGAGTAGTCTCGATGGGCTGAATGGCCGATTCCTTCTGTTTCCTATGTTCCTTTCAGGCAGTGAGTTCCTGGTTCCTGGTCCCTAACACTGTATTGGTGACAAAAACATTACCTCATCTCTCCTCTAATGTTTCTACCAGTTAATTTACGGCACGGTAGCACGATGGTTAGCACTGCTGCTTCACAGCTCCAGAGTTCTGGGTTCGATTCCCAGCTCAAGTCACTGTCTGTGTGGAGTTTGCACGTTCTCCTCGTGTCTGTGTGGGTTTCCTCCCACAGTCCAAAGATGTGCAGGTTAGGTTGATTGGCCATACTAAGAAATTGCCCCTTAGTATCCAGGGATGCATAGGATAGAGGGATTAGTGGGTATCATTTGTAGGAATATGGGGGTAGGGCCTGGGTGGGATTGTGTTCGGTGCAGACTCGATGGGCTGAAGGGCCTCTTTCTACACTATGGGGTTCTATGATTCTATCTTTCTAAGTCACCCTTCAGTCTTCTGATTTCCAAGAAGAATCCAGTCTATCCAATTTCTCATAATCAGGTCAGATTTTCCAGAATGGCAACTTCCTTTTGTACACTCTCCAGTACACTTGCATCTTCCCCTTAGTATAGTGACCAGAAGTGTATGCAGTACTCGAGCTGTGTTTTACACGATTCTAGCATTACTTCCTGCTCTTGTATTCTATGCCTTGACTGATGAAGGGAAGCATGCCATGTGACTTCTTGATGACCTTCTCGACCTGTTGTCCTATCTTCAAGGAGCTGTAAATATATACTGTGAGGTCCCTCTGTCCCTCCATGGTACTCTACATCCTCTCTCTTTTTGTGTTTTCTTGTCTTGCTGCATATGCCAAAATGCAGTAGCTCACATTTTTCCAAATTGAATTCCATTTTCCATCTTTCTGCCCAGTTGACCAGGCCGCTTGTACCTTGCTGCA
The DNA here is from genome assembly GCF_965287045.1 of Carcharhinus amblyrhynchos. NCBI lineage: Eukaryota > Metazoa > Chordata > Chondrichthyes > Carcharhiniformes > Carcharhinidae > Carcharhinus > Carcharhinus amblyrhynchos. Next base: position 53,938,995 of record NC_137329.1, read on the forward strand.
GTCCTGACCAGGCCGCCTGTACCTTGCTGCAGTTTGAAGCTTGTTTCTTCCCTGTCAATCATGTGACCAACTTTTGTACCATCCACAAGCTTCTTTATCATGCCCCCCTTTTTAATTATTAATAAAAACTACGAAGAACAGGTGACCAAGTAATGAGTCCTTTGGAATGCCGTTAGTATCAGCCTTTCAATTGCAAAAATCATTTTCAGTTATTACCCTTTGCTTCCTACCAATGAGTCCATTTTGGGTCCAATTTACCACTTTCCCTTGGATCCCAAGGGCTTTCACTTTTTATGATCAGACTGCCTAGAGGAACCTTGTCATAAACCTTTGCTAAAATCTATAGATGGCATCCACTTCCCTTACCAGCTACTGGATACATCTTCTAAAAAGATACAATCGTGTTTGTGTGACACAATCTGCCTTTAATCAAGGAAAGTCAGCTTTGATTTCTCAAATAAAGGGTTATGCAATCCTTTAGCAATGATTCACTAATTTGCTCGAAGCTGGAGCCAAGCTAACTGACCTGGAATTATTCAGATCATCTTTTCCTCCCTTCTTAAAGAATGGTATAACGTTGGCAGTCCTCCAATAATCTGGCACCACTCCTATAGTCAGGGAGGCTTGAAACACAATACATGAATATCATTTTTTTTGGCATGCCTGATGTTGCTCTTGTAAAACAACCTGCTGTTTGTGCTAGAGTCTTGGGTATCTAACAATTCTGTTTGTGTACAGTGTTATGGTTGGCTGTTGTATCTATTGGAGTCTAGCCGATGGGAATATTCCATTCTAAATGAATCATGACAATTGCCTGTGGTGCTCCATCAGGTGGGATTTTAGGCTGGGGACAGGGGGTGGCAACAGGGAAACGTGACGTTGAAGAGGTGGGATTCCCTCTGGATTCCCGCCTACCCTGACTGCACCGTGACTTTTTTTCATTTGTGAGAGGCAAAGCATCAGATGAAAAGCCCAACCTTGCCCCAATTAGGCCCTTAAGTGACCAGTTAATGGTGTGCCTCTCTCTCTCTCTCTGAAGTTGTGCTTATAAATGCACACTGCCGGACAAAGAATGTACGTAATCCCTTGGCCGAAAGCTTCCGTTCACATTCGGGGTTGGGATTCTCTGGTGCTGTTGAAAGTGAATGGAGTTTTGTCCAGAACACCAAATTCTCAGATCTCGCTTGCAGCAGGGGTGGGCTCAGACGAGATTGGAAAATCCCACCTCTTATGTTTTTGTTTAGTGCATGTGGCTACTTGTGTTTCTTTTGAAGAAACAAAAAAAATTGACATTTGTTGTGTGAAATGCAAGTTTTCTACAAAATGTAGTTTGAGAGAGAGAATATTTTCTCTGCTTTTACTCTAAAATAACTTTTTTTGTTCAACTAATACTAATTTGAGCATTCATGTATACCAGGTACAGATTTTACATAGCTTATAAGGCTCATTCATCCTTTATCTACTGTATTTTCTCAAGATGCAGAGCTCTATTTTCTTCTCTGTGATCCCTCTGCCTCCCCTCGGCTCCTGCATCCAGGCTAAGTCTAACGTATCACTGAAGGCTCACTTACTGCTAGGTCTTTGGGAGCCATCTGTGACTTTCCTTCTCTTTGTAGCTCTCTTTACTTCCTCCTCGTAGTTACACTGACAGCTTGTTTAAAAGTTTATTTATTAGTCACAAGTAAGGCTTACATTAACACTGCAAAGAAGTTACTATGACATTCCCTATGCCTTTACCATAAGTCTTAGCTATGTAATACAGGATCAGAAAGATTCCGCTCTGAGTCTGGAGATTCCTTTGTGCTTGATTCAAATGGATGTAGATCTCTGCTCTTAACCTCTGATTACATCTGTACTACTTTTTTTTAGTGGGCCTCTGTAATGAGTCGATTGACAATGGACCAAGACCGAACATGGTACACCCTCATGGGCTATCTAAAGAGCAATAATGATAATATACTAAAGTCGTTGACAGGCCTACTTCGAAATCTTACACTCCATGCAAGGAACAAGGAAGATGTTGGTAAGTAACCAGATAACCTTGATGGAAGCCATTGTTTGTCTGCATCAATAAGAGGATTTGATGATGTATCCAATAGCTCCAATTTTGCAATGCAAGGCATTGGCCTGAATTCCCAAGTTTGAACATTAGCAGGATGGTGAATGTTTGCTGAGATCAAATTGGAGGGTGCAGGAGAAGAGGGAGAAACCTATCACAGCTTCTCCAGGTACACGGAAGCCAGTCTGAAAGAAATCTGATGGATGTGTCCGCCAACTGAACCTCTTCCTGATTGGAGACACAATATGGTGGATCCCCATGTGGAAGATCCTATGCTAAGGAAACTTCTAAGAACGTTAAAGGTTAAATCCTATTGTGTTGTATTGTAATGCTGTCTCTCTAATCAGATGTTGTTCCGACTCAGTATTGCACAGGGAATTTTTTAACTGCTCAGTAATCCAAGTTACTGTATGAGTAAACAGTCCATTATGGCTAACTCTTCAGATATGTGGGCAAAACATCCCTTATTATTTATAGAACCAGCATAAGCAAATGCCTTCAGGAAAATAAATGAATGGAGAGGGAGAAAAGTGGAAAAAAAAGGAAAAGTGCGTGTGATCAGTTGTAAAGAGACTCTGAGACACAGTACTAGCAGCTAGTACTCTAGCTATAGGAAACAGTTATGAGGTAGTAATCTTCATATGAACCAGTGTGTTATCACTTAGTCATAAAAAAATTGTCTGTCATTAAATGACTCTTCATAGCAACTATTATCAAAAATCATTGCAAAATTGCTGACCTAGTTTTAATCTTTCTCTGCACTTTCAAAAAAAACGCAAATGAAGCACGCAAGCTCTCTGCCTCAATGTGTTTTAAATGTGATATATGCTTGCAGTAGAAGTACTATCTTGCGCTATACAAATGTGGTACATCATTGCAATTATAAATTAGTCTTAAGAAATAACTTGTAACAATGCCTTTTCCTCTCCATAGCAATCAAAGCCATTGGTCCCCTCTTGCAAAACTTACCAGCGGAGAGCAACTCCTGTTCACCATCGAATGAGGTGGCTGCCAACATCTGCTCGATACTTAACAATCTGGTCGTGGAGACCTGTGAAGCTCCCAGACAAATTGTAAATCATAATGGATTAAAAAAACTCATGAACGTTAAACACAGGAGGGATAGGTGAGTGGGTCAAGTATATTTGCAGTAATAGTGTGATGAATATATACAAATACAGGAATTATGATCGGAGTAGGCCATTTGGCCCCTTGAGCCTGCTCCACCATTCAGTATGATCATGGCTGACCTGATTGTGGCCTCCACTCCACTCCTCCACATTCTGTCTTCCTCCAACAACCTTTGAATACAAGATCATTCCTAATTGAGTGGAACAGAAGAGTAGTAAGGCCTGTGACAATTATATAGGGTATTGATGAGGCCATACCTGAAGTACAATTTTGCTCTGCTTACCCAAGGAAGGACATGCTTTCCTCAGAGGACATTTCTGGGAAGAGGGGATTGTCCTAGGTGTCGAGATTGAGTAGACTAGGCATACATTCCCTTCAGCTTAGAAGAATGGAAGGTGATCTGAAATTCTTAAGGCATTTGACAGGGTAGATGCTGAGAGACAATGCCCCCGGTTGGGGAGTCTAGACCATTGGGTCAAACTTTCTGAATAAGGGGTTGGCCATTTAAAACTGAGATGAGGAGAAATTTCTTCGCTTTTTTAATCTTTGGAATTCTGTATCCTAGAGTTGTGAACACTCAAGTCATTGAGTTTATTCAAGATTTGATTTTTGGGTGCTGAGGAACATGGTATGGGATAGTGTGGCAGGGTGAAGCTGAGGTAGAAGATCAGCCATGATGGTGTTGAATAGCGGAACAGTCTCAAGGGACCCCGAGTGGCCTACTCCAGCTCCTATTTCTCATGTTCTTGCAACCATTAAAAACACCAAATTCAGTACAATATTTTAATTTTTCTTACTGGTGAATCAACCTTGAAATCAGATCATCAAGATCTGTTGCAGCTCAAAAAATATGCAGCTTTAAGCTTCTGAATCCCATTTAAGCGGAGCCCAGTTATCTTTCCCTGAATTTCAAGGTGTTGAAATTTCCCATTATTTGCACTTGAATGACCCACAAAGATTTAAAAAACTTGGACACTACTTTTAGTTTAACGTGAAAGGAGTTTGTCTGCATGTACCAATACAGCTACTTGTTGACTTAATTTGGGTAGCCAGAATCACACTCTTGATTGACAAGTATAAACTGAAGTTTTGTTGATGCTGGATTCTGAGGTGAGATTTGATTGAAAGGATATTCTGTAATCAGCATTTTTGTTTGAGCGCTTGGCCAATATTAACTTTCATGATGGTAAAAGTGGTGTATTTTTCCAAAACAAGTCCGAGAATGAATAAAAGTGGGTTTTGTTTGGTGCTGCTCATGCCTGGTTGCTTTTTGTTTTCAGCGAAGCTGAGAAAGCTGTGAAAGCTGCCTCCAGTCTTTTGGGAAATATGTGGTATTACAAGTCCATGCATCGTGAGTACAGATCAGTAAGTATTCAGTGCAATTAAAGTAACAGGTACACCCAGACTGGTTTTACTAGTTTTGTCACTTCAGCATGTTGGCCAAAGTATTTGGTAACAGCAACAAATCAGCAAGTTAACAGCAGAGGCAGAGTTGCCCCAAAAGTTCTAAGTGTTGAATTCAGGTAAAAACTGCAGTAATTCACGCTGTTTATTTCAGTAAGAATTCAGAGAATAATCTCCCACACTTATGCAATGCCGAGGCCACCAGTGTGATTATCATCAAATTTCAAAGGGTGGGGGCTATTCCCGCTGGAGAGGCTCAAATACGCACTGAGCAGACTATGGCACATGTGTCGATTTTGTCAGTGCTGAGATCGGCACATGCGCAGTGGCCCTGCACCGATTTGTGGGCCAGCCCCCTGACCATTCCCAGGCTTAGCTCCCACCCCAGCCTGCTGCAATCTCCAGCTCCCCCAGCTGGCTGACTGCACCCATCTCTGTTATGTCCTGGGCATTGGCACTTTGGGCAGTGCCAGGGTCCCAGGCTGGCACTACCAAGGTGCCAGTGACCAGGGGGCACCAAATTCTTCCCTTCACTCCAGTGGGATCAGGCTGCTAGCTTCCCAAAAGTGAGGAGCAAGTGTAAACCCTGCTGGAGTGAAACACTCTGGCGAGGTGGAAGACACTAGCGGGCCTGGAGACTTCAATCCCGGGCCCACTAATGATATTGAAGTAATATTAAAATGACCGTTTAAATGGTCTATGCGTCCCCCTGCCATGGAGCAGAAATTGGGCATTAGGATATGCAAGCAGGACGCTAACGCTAACGCTCATGCAAATCCTGCGAACAGACCACTGCGAGATTCTCCTGGCCCATTGCCCTAAAAAATTAATGCAGCAGGATAGGAGAATCATGGCCTAGATCTTTGCTTTCTGCATTAGTGTCATATATTTTTGCACACTAGTGGGGAATTTTAATTTTCCATGACTCTTAAAGAGACTGATACAGTTTTTCACAGGTCCTGTTTCTATGTCTTTCAATAGTGTCTGATATCTTTGCCTGAATCTGGCCCCTCCTTCAACCCTCCAGGAACTCCTTGTTCCATCAGTCCTGGCCTTTTGTGCATTCTCCACTCCTTTACACTACTATTGGTCTTGTAACTGTCTGAGCTCTAACTACCTATCTAAACTTCTCCAACGTCTCTTTCCTTTTTTTTAAGAACCTCCTTAAAACTTCCCTCTTTGCTGAAGCTTATAGTAATTTCTCCTAATATTCCATTCCTTGCCTTGGTATCAATTTTTGTCTGATTCTTTCCTTGTGGAGTACTTGTGATATTTTACTGTTTAACTTGTACTCATACAGCAACTTTAAAAGTTTAATTATTTTCTCAGAGTTGCAAAGCCAATGCACAGAGTAGATGTAGCCCTTAATCCATCTCCTTAGTTACTCCCGAATCAATTCAAATTGAATTCAATTCATAGTCTCCACAAGAAAGACATACGAGGTCCAAACTGATAAGAACAGACATTACACCTGATCTGCTGCTTGACCTTTGCCAAAAGGCCGATTTAAACATTGTTTAGATGGTCATGCACTTTTCTTTAGAGCAGTGTTGGTTTTGAGACGACTGCTTTGTTTTCCAGGAAAGAGTCTTGAATTGCACCTTTTGGTTTTACAGTTCTGACTACATGAAGGAAGGCTTTGTTGTAACCAGAAGTACAAATTTAAGAGCCATTGCTTCCAACTAACCTGATAATGGTCTAGCACCAATGATCCTCTGAGCAAATTAAAATAAATGTGTGTATTAAATTTAAATGTTCAGCAGCCCTTTTGTAGCTCTCTGCTTTTCGAGGAAAGGTTTGCTGCATTGTATGCAACTTCTTGGGGATGCATCCTAAAAGATTTATTCTTTTTTATTGCTCATCTGTCCTGATGTAAATCTCTACACAATATACTCTTACTGGATAAGGGAGATGCTATTTCAAGTCTAGGAGCAAGGTTCATTCAGATATTAACTCTTTCCTCTGGATCTTGATATGGCTCAGTGAGGAAATGATGTAACACTGAAACATACACACTACTCAGGCCTCAGGGTTTTCTCATCGCTTCTGCTGTCTGTCATAAGATGATGAATGGGATGGATAGGATAGAGATGGAGAGACTCTTCCAGCTCAGAAAGGACAGTAGGACTAGGGGGCACAGCCTCAAGATAAAGGGGGGGGTGGTTTAGAACGGAGTTGAGGAGGAACTTCTTCACTCAAAGGGTGATGAATCTCTGGAATTCTCTGCCCGTTGAGGTGGTCGAGGCTGCCTCGCTAAATATTTTTAAGACGCGGGTTGATGGGTTTTTGATAAGCGAGGGGATTAAGGGTTATGGGGAGAGGGCGGGAATGTGGAACTGAGACACGACAGATCAGCCATGATCTTATTGAATGGCGGAGCAGGCTCGAAGGGCTAGATGGCCTACTCCTGCTCCTATTTCTTATGTTCTTAAAATGAATTATATTAGCTGCGGGGGCAGGTGGTGGGGGGGTGTTGTTGCTACGGATTGCCTTGATGGCAAGCCGGAAAGAGAAACTGAGCCGGAGTTCCGGATCTTGTTCTTGTTGGAAGCTTCTATGTTCAAGTGTCACGTATGTCAGGATGAGGCTTGAATTCTCAGGCCCTGGAGCTCAAAGAGCCGAATGACACTCACTGTTCAGCTACGGACATGGAAATAAGCAAAGCCTCAGGGTGGCAATTCATACTCCAGCACAACTCGTGAGAGGAATAAAGGAGAAAAGATTGATGGGGATGAGGGAAGAATAAATTTTGGTTCAAATGCTGTTTACTTACAGCAAAAAAGAGGAATAGCAGCAATATTTGTTTAAATAATTCAAGAGATATTATTAAATTATGAATCCACACGTTATCAAAATAACTGGCAAAGAGGGAGCATCTGAGAAATGCAGCAAGAAGTGTGCATTTCTCAGATGCTCATTTGGAATGGTGAACAATGTGATCTTCCCCCACAGAATGGGTGCTAGACAACACCACAAAGGCTGGGGAAGAAAAGGAGGAAGGTAAACCCTGTCATATCTCACTGTGGTGAGCTAGAGGTTGCCAGCCAATTCCATTAACCCAAGAAGACCTCATGCACAGTGTTTGAGTAGGGCATTTAAATATTTCTGAATGTGCAACCTTTTGATTTCAAAACTGAAGCCTACTTTTCTCTAATTAATTTCGAGATCTAAATTGCCTGCAGACTTGAAGTTCAGTTACTAAGGTTTGCAAATTTAAAAACTGAGAACTTTGGAATTCCAACCATGCTCCTGAATCCTATTGTGTCCTTAGACTGCCTCCTGAAGGTTTTTAGACTTGACGTAATGTAACTGCCCCACTCTCATTTGAGATGGAGATGTTAATTTTAAAAGCTTAGTATGAGTTTTCTCCATGCTCTAGAGGGTTTGAACAGTCTGTCACATCAATTGATCCACAGGCTGATATCCATATAATCAAGGTTATACAGCGAACAGCTACCAAAAAATGTCTTCCTTTTTTGTTTTGAACTCTCTTTACTGATACAAAATGAAAAAAGTCTGGGTCACTTAGCTTCCTCCACCTTCCCAGATATTTGGATTTTATCTGATGGATAAACAATCTCTTGCTTTTTGCCTGAAGGCATTTTTACTTCAGTGACGTTGAAGAGTCAGGGGAGTGGTTCTGTTATTTAAGCTTTTTGTCAACTACCTGAAAGGTGGCACAGTGGTTAGCACTGCTGCCTTACAACGCCAGGGACCCAAGTTCTATTCTGGTCTCGGGTCACTGTGTGGAGTTTGTGCATACTCCCCATGTCTGTGTGGCTTTCCTCCAACAGTCCAAAGATATGTGGGTTAGGTTGATTGGCTGTGCTACATTCACCCTAGTATCAGGGGATTAGCGGGGTAAGAATGAGGGGTTACGGGAATAAGGCCTCGGTTGGATTGTGGTTGGTGCAGACTCAGTGGGCTGAATGGCCTTCTGCACTGTAGGGATTCTAGTATAGGAGTGCTTATCAACATAAATACAAACATACAAATAAGGAGCAGGACCATTTGCCCCTCAAGCCTGCTGCACCATTCAGTATGATCGTGACTGATCTGACCATAGCCTCAATTCTACATTTTGCCTCCACAATAACCTTTTTTAATCCAAAATCCATCCACCTCTACAAACAAGTTACTGTTGTACTGAAGACCTACAATCAGGGATCCATTGCCCACTAGAGGTTCGTGAGAAGGGGTTTGCTTTTCCTATTGCTGTTGTTATGAAGATAGATAAAGTATGTTGTATAGTAATAATCTGCAACTTTAAAATAGGAAATACAGTAACTATATATGCCTGTCAAATATTCCTTCCCAATTAAATATTTAAATCCCTTTACTTTGATTGTCTCAGTGATTAAAGTAGGATCCCTTTTTTCAGATCTGAAAGCTTAAACCACCAAACCAGTTGTACAGGACATCTCAACATTCCTAAAGACGGCATATGAACAAATGTCTAGTTAAATGGTTGCGATATTTATTCATTGTGATATGAATGTTGACCAAGACACCAGAGGAACTTCAAAGCTTCAAACCCCCACCTCAAATAGTTCATTTTATTTTTGCACTGTCCTGAATAGTTATCAAATATTAATCTTGAACTCCCTCATCCTTGAGCAACATGATTTCTTCCTTAACCCAAACTAGATTATTTGGGTTGAGGGAAGAGTTAGAGTATTTTTTTTAAAAATATGAATCCTAATCCGAGCCAGTTCATTTTTGCTTTTAAAAATTTGGGGTATGCTGTCAATTGTCTCTCGGGCAACTTAAATATATTCTAAAGAAGATGCACACACCACACTTATCCAGTATTTCAAATTTAACTCCGGCCAGCTGTGTTTTCTGAGCTTCAGGAAACCTAGCAGCTAAAAGAAGGTGAAGACCATTGGGCATATTGCACCTGCCTTGCTAGCATCCTTCAACACAGCTGGCCTATTCCAATTTCCTGCAACAACCTCTCCAGTGTTCTCCACCTGACTGAAAGTCTTGGCTGTTTTGTTCTTCCCCGCTACTACCCCTCTGGAAGATAAATAGAATAGGACTTCATAGGATCTGTACAGTGGAAGGAGACCATTCAGCCCATTGAGTCTGTACTGACCACAATCTCACCCTGGCCCTATTCCCGTAACCCCATGCATTTACGCTGCTATTCCTCCTGACACTAAGGTCAATTTAGCATGGCCAATGCACCTAACCTGCACATCTTTGGACTATGGGAGGAAAGAAGGGCACCTGGAGGAAACCCATGCAGACATGGGGAGAAAGTGCAAACTCCACACAGAGACCTGAGGCTAGAATTGAACCTGGGATCCTGGCACTGTGAGGCAGTGGTGCTAACCACTCTGTCACCATGCCGCCCTGGGAATTTGAGAGTTGGCGAGGTCAGATCTCCCCCACTGAATCATTCTTATTCTTCCTTGCAATTTAGGAAAATTTAACATTTTATTTGTCTTTGCGTGAGCATGTAGAACATAGAACAGTACAGCACAGGAACAAGTCCTTTATCCCACAATGTTGAGCCAAACATGACACCAAATTAAACGAATCCCTTCTGCCAGCCATTGTTACAGATCTCTCTATTCCTTGCATATTCATGTGTTTATCTAAAAGCCCCTTAGATGCCTCTATCATATCTGCTCCCACCACCAAACCTGGCAGCACATTCCAGACACCTACCACTTTTTAAAAAAAAACTTGCCCCTCACATCTCCTTTTGAACTTTTCCCCTTTAGACTTCTACCAGGTCTCCCCTCAGCCTCTGCTACTCCAGAGAAAACAACACCCATTTGTCCAGCCTCTCCTTACAGCTCACACCCTCTAACAAGCCTGAACTTCTACCAGATTCTTTACTAACAGCAAAAAAAGGTTTGCTGCAAAACAAGTTTTTGCAACTTAGCTTAAAATTTGGCAGTATTTTGGTTGGAACGCCTCTTTTGAAAGAGTTTCACCTTCCTTAATGAGCTGATTTGGACTAGGGAAGAGAATAGAAATGCTCTGAAAAATCTGTTGAAATCCTGCATGTGAAAACTTGCTGTTTGAAATTTGGAAACGGTTAAACATTCTTGATATATGCAGTAGGGCGGCACAGCACAAAAGTATGTCATTTTGAACTACAAGTTGAACAGAGTGTGGTGAACAGTCCGCCATGGTCAGTTCAATTCAATTCAACTTTATTAGCCCGCAAATACAAAAACAATGAAAAGTGAACTTGCAGACTTTCAAGATACAAAGAAAAAAAGCAAATGCAAGTAATCATTATAAAATAGTGCCAATAGTCATCAAGTGTATACATACATATTGCACAATGCCCATTGCCTGGGAATATGTTAAAGGATGGAGTTCAGCTGGGTGACAGCTCTGGGGAAGAAGCTGTTCCCGTGCTTGGTCGTATGGGCTCAAATGCATCTATAGCATCTCTCAGATGGCAGGAAGGCGAACGGTCTATGGCTGGGATGTGTGGGATTTTAGTAATGGTGAGAGATCTCCACAGACAGTGTTTGTGATAAACGTCCTAGCTGGATGCCGATGATGTGTTGGGCAGTTTTGACTAACTGCTGCAGAGCTTTCCGGTTAGAAATGGAGCAACTGCCGTGCACACCGTAATGGAGTTTGACAAGATGCTGTCTGTGCACTGGTAGAAGTTTGAGAGAAGCTGGGGGGACAAGTTAGCTCTCTTTAGCATCCTCAGGAAGTATACGCATTGCTGAGCCTTCTTCAAAGACAAAGGAATAGGCCAAAGTCTCTAGTGCAGATTCTGGTCTTCTGGTCTTGAAATGTTAGCCCTCCCACCCTCTGCTTTCCCGTTAACTTTTGCTTCATCCAGAATCATACTGCCTACTTGCTTTCATGTAGCCAGTTGCTCTCAGCCATTACCCCCTTTGTTCATGGTGTCCCAGTGCCTCAGATTTTAATTTGCAACATCTTTTGTGTGTGTGTGTCTCTCTCTCTCTCTCTTCCTCCTCTGTGCCCAGAAATCTGCATTGCTCTCATGCTGCCTTCTTGTGCATCCACCCCACCATTGTCACGTTGTGAAATTCAATTATTAAAGCCCCCTCTGCTTTTCCTTTAAAGGCCCTCCTTTAAAATATGTCCTGTTTAGCCAGGTGTCCATTTTAATCCGATTATGCCATTGCAGAGTGCTTTGTGATGTTCCTAAAAGCTGTATTAATGCGAGTTGTTGTCATTGTTGTTTGTTTGTTTTGTTTTCAAAAATTCAAAGCGCTTCCTTCATAGATTCCAATCTGTCGATTTCAGTGTGATTTTCTTTTCTTTCTGCAGAAAGGTTACCAAAAATATGATTTTATATCCAACTGAGGTCTAATCTGATGCCACATGCTTCAATCAAAGCAGCAGAGAAGTAGATCCTACTGGATGCGCCTCCCCAAAAAGAGGATAAAGTAAAACAGAATCTATTTCCTTTTCCTTTGTAATTATTGCAAACTGCTCTCCTGTTAACAACAGAAACCTGCCCGCCGATGCCTGAATCTACCATAAGTACATTGGGACTGAACATCTCCACAAGCAGCATCGAGGTGCAGTGATGGTGTAAACTTGTATATATTTATCAAAATGTTTATGTATGTATGACAAGCCTATTCCTTTTTGGAGTATCTGAATAAGATTTGTCTGTGCTGACCTTCAAAACGTGTCAGCAAATTGAGGTTTTAACTTTAGTTCATTTTCAAAGTAGTAGTGCACCAAAAATGATTTTAATACTTTTTCGGTGAAATCTCAAAGTCCTGTTTTGATTGGTGGCAGTCAAACACTCAATCCAGCAAGCTGAGTTGGGTTAACGGGCACTAAAGCATTTTAAGTGATGGGTCAAGTTGTTTAGCAATCTAATTGAAATAAGTGCCATTTTTTGTGAAGAGGTATAAAATCTTCGTAGCTTCCAAGGTGCCCCAACTTATGTACGTTACACTGGTTATACAGTTGTCCACTTGACAATGCAATGTTTAAATCTTGCAAAAATATTTACTACGTTCTCTTCCTCACACCTATTAGATTTCTGATCTATCTTTTATCTCTGTAAGTAATTGAGTGGTACGGGTTGGCCCCTAATTAAATCGATAAACTAGGGTTACTGAGATGAAGCAGTATTAGAATGGCTAAAAAACCAGTTTTGGAAATGTCCATGTGTTAGTGTCATGAAGGCTTAAGGCAAATCCTTGGGGCAGTGTAAATACATTTATTACGTCAGGAGGGAGTATTCATTCCAGAGTGTGAGTTTAAGATATTGGGGGCTGAAACGGTACAACCACATGGAAGGACACAGAAGCAAAGATGTATGTTTAGGAACTCCCGGAAGGCCAGGACATTTGGTGGTGGTTGTCAGATTAGAATTGTACAGGTAATATTTAGAGATATAACATTTCGGGAAATGGGATTTTAAATATAATTGGATTTGTTATCCTTTTCAACTAAAATAAATCACTGAAAAGCTTTTTTAAACAAAAAGCTTTTCAGGAGTAAATTAAAGTGAGTGCTGTACTTTGCATGTATGTCCATACAATAATGTTTCCTCCCCATTGCCTCCTAAAATGTCCACGGTAAACTTGCTAGATTTTTCTTTGTATTTGACAAATTACAGCAGGAACTTGAATGACGTAATCCCAGAGTAACTATTTTAGTTTAACAGTATTTCAAACAGACCGACTGGATGGAGCAGATGAGAAACTGGGAAGTTGGCAGGCAGATGCCAAGAACAAATTTACATGCAAGAGTGGGTGAGAGTCTGGTCACACCAGAACCAAGTACCGAAGGGAATGGACATGAGTGGGGATTGAATCTGACTGGAAAACCAGAGAATGAGGATTTGACCAGTCGAGAGAAATGCTTACAGTTTAACTGGCCAGATATTGTCTGGCTGTGGAGTGGAAGAACAGAGTGTGCCTATTGTAATTGTGACCAGTCAAATGATTTGTAAGGACCAAGAAAAATTACCAGCAGAAAGCCTAATTGGTCATGTGCATCTCATTGGTCAGTGAGGTTGCTGGAAAATCTCAGTCTGAATGAGAGAAGGTTATGATCAGAAAACCGGGAATTTGAACATATTAACGTATTAATACTGTAGATAATTGGGTGAATAATTAGATTGTCTGTCTGTAAATGTGTGGATTTTTATAAGGAAACTTTGGCTGTCTGGATATAAACTGTAAAATGTTAGCTGCCTTTGCTTTTTATAAAGCTGTATTTTATGCTTGCATTATTACTTGCTCAAAAAAACTTAAATTAAAAAAAAAAGCTTTTTTTAAAATCTATCTGGAATTCCTCTTTTTATTTGTCCAGGGGGAAGTGGGTGTCGCTGGCCAAGCCAACCTATTATTGTCAAATAACATGTGGTGCAAGTACTCTCAAATTACTGTTTGAGAAAGAGTTCCAAGATTTGGACAGGGGGCCTGATTTTACCATTTTGATTCTAAGTGCTGAAACCAGGAGTGTTTCAGATCCAGCTGTTCTCAGGCTGCATATACGCTCTGCCTGAAAAAATATTAGCGATTCTGAATTGCACTGCAGAAGTCTGTGGGTGGGGCTTAATACACCCAAAACACTGCAGCTCCAATCAGAGCTTTCAACCGCGCATATGCAATTTAAAAAAAAGACAAATGCCCCCCTGCCATATCGCTCCTGGGCCCTGATAATGCCATCGGCCCCCACAGATATTGTCCCACCCCAACAACATAACTGACCCCCTTATCCCCCACCACCCAGAACGATCACACGCAGAGTGGCAGGCCCCCCCACCGATCGCACACAGAGTGGCAGCAGACCACCCCACCTCCCAGAGAGCCATCTGATATGCCTCCCACCTGCTGCCCCTTACCACCACCACCACCACGCCCCCCCCCCACCCATCCAAAACACCAATCTGAGTTAGAGAGCTGCCAGAACCTATGAACTTACCTCCTCAGAAGCTGGAGTGGCCGAATCGGACCTTTGAAGACCATGTCTGTTTCACGCCAAATCTGGACCAGCGAACACGGGGATAAAGGGGGAAGTGCTAGTAAGTTAAGGGTGCAGCCCATTAAGTATTATTGAGCAAATGCATTTAAATTGATGTCGCATCTGTTTTGGGCATGGTCCCGTCGGTGGCCATTTTAGGCCCCTGGTAAAGGAACAGACATAAAGTTGATCACGGATCATGCTACTTGCCTCATGCCTGACTTTACCAAGTTTTCACATCCAAAAATGGGTGCAATTTGATGGTAAAATCAAGCCCTGTGACACTGAAGGAACAGCGATAGAAGATTGAAATTTCAGAGTCTAAAAATGGTGGATAGGTCTGGATTCCAAGATCCCTAATCTTATTCCCAGACTATCTGATTTTCAGAAGTGCCTTAAAAGGGTGCCAGCTGCTTCATGTCATGTCCCGACCTAGCTTGCTCCAATGCACAGATGGGCATGTTGGCAATTTTCATGTCTGCTCAATGTTTTTAAAGAGTCTCCATCAAAGGAGTTGTGGACACTAGTCGACATGAAGTGACTGTTAAGTTTCAAGGTCCTCCTTATGGCATTTCATCCACCATACCCCCATCCCCATACTCACGCCAGGGATGCATCTCATTCAATAAAAGTTGTTTGGCTGAGAGTACAGGCACCCAGTATTCATAAAATCCCCACCGTACAGAAGGAAGCCATTTGGTCCATAGAGCCTGTACTGATCACAATCTCATCCAGGCCCTATTCCTGTAACCCACACTTACCCTGCTAATCCCTTGACACTGGGGTCAATTTAGCATAGCCAATCAACCTAATTCGCACATTTTTGTGTGAGGAAACCCACACAGACATGGAGAGAAAGTGCAAACTCCATAGAGGTAGTGACCAGAGACTGGAATTGAATGTGGGTCCCCGGCACTGAAAGCAGCAGTGCTAACCACTACACCACCAAGCTGTTGAGTCAGCTGAGCCTCAAAACATTTCTTTACTAAGAGCTTTTTAAAAATTCACTTAAGGGATGTGGGCAAGGTGAACGTTTATTGCTCATCCCCTGTTGCCCTTCAGTAGGTGGTGATGAGCTGCCTTCTTGAACCACTTCAGCCCCTGAGGTGTAGGTACACCCACAGTGCTGTAGGAAGGGAGCTCCAGGATTTTGACCCAGTGACAGTGAAGGAATGGCAATATATTTCCAAGTCAGGATGGTGAGTGGCTTGGAGGGGAACCTACACGTGGTGGTGTACCTGGAATCTGCTGTCCTTGTCCTTCTGGATGGTAGTGGCCATGTTCGGCAGGTGCTGCCTGAGGAACTTTGGTGAGTTTCTCCAGTGCATCTTGTAGATGATACACACTGCTGACGTTGTTCAATTAGCGCTCTGAAGTCTGTCTTCAATGTCCCAATGTTTGCTTACACAATGTTTAGTGGTTTCAAGGGCCTGTGAGTTTCTAATATTGATCCTTTAAATGATAACACTTGTATTGTCTATAGTGAAATGAGTTTAAAAGAGAAGAAAATAATAAATTAATGACTTTTTAAAATTGTTTTACCCATCCCACAGTCATCATCGGGCTTATTGGTTCTATACGTTGTATAGTAGTAGTTCAGCAGCCATGGAAATGCCATAATTTGGCACAAGGGGTATGAGAGGCCATGGAGATTGGGTGGAGGGGCATAGTGTGGCATGAAGCACCATGGGCATGTAGGTGATGTGCCATCACTTGGTATAGTGGACATAGCAACCATAGGGTGTGGGGAAGCATAGCCTGGCATAGCAACATGAAATGGCATGGATGAGACTTTGTGAGGGGTGAAGGCAGGAAGATCCCTAAGTTTTTATTTTAAGTGTGACAAAGTCCCACCAGGTGTGCCAGACTAGTTGGATTCCCTCTTGTTGGAGATGGTGATTGCCTGGCATTTGACCTGGGGCTGAGAGGATTGGCCTTCAACAACAACAACTATAGCTACCTTCCTTTGTGTTGAGTAAGAGCAGCATTGTCTTGCTTTTGTGGGTGAGGTACACCTGACCACTGTTCCACAGTGTCAGGTTGATGGCAGATGCTTTGCTGGAACAGTTGGCTAGGGGCATGGCTTGTTCTGGAGCTGCTAGCAGTCATAGCTGGGATGTTAGTGACATCCTGGTCTTTGATGTCCAACAGGTCCACCTTGATAGCACATGGAGTCCATATTGACTGAAGACTGGCATCTGTGATGCTGGGCACTTTGGGAGGAGACCAAGATGGATCATTCACTCCGCACTTCTGAATGAAGAAATTTTCAAGCATTTCAGACATAATTTGCACTGACAAGCTGGATTCTCCAAACATTGAGGATGGGGATGGAATTTCCTCACTTAGTCCTTCATTTGT
Source organism: Carcharhinus amblyrhynchos (assembly GCF_965287045.1). Taxonomy (NCBI): domain Eukaryota; kingdom Metazoa; phylum Chordata; class Chondrichthyes; order Carcharhiniformes; family Carcharhinidae; genus Carcharhinus; species Carcharhinus amblyrhynchos. The sequence continues at coordinate 53,955,892 of NC_137329.1, forward strand.
CCACGATCCTTCATAACTGGATGGGCAGGGCTAAAGAGCTTTGATCTGATCCATTGCTTGTGGGATCACTTAGCTTTGACTTCAGCATGCCATTTCTGCTATTTAGAACATCTGTGTTGCAATTTCACCAGTTGGTAGTTTTGTTTTAGGTATGTTCTGTTTTAGGTAGGCATACCTAAAACAAAACTACCAACTGGTGAAATTGCTCCTAGTATGCTCTCCTATATTCATTGGCTTGAGGGTAATACTAGTGTGGAATATGCTGGTCTGTGATTCTCAAATACAATTCTACTGCATGAGGACTACAGCTCCTCATGTTTTGAGCTGCTAGATTTGTTCTGCATCTATTCCATTTAGCACAGCATGATGGGTGGTATCCTCAGTATGAAGATGAGACTTGATCAAAGCCAGGATAGTGTGTAACTTAGAGGCAATGTTGTTTTCATTCTGTCTTTGTCCTTGTAGATTGTGCATTTGGAGGATGCTGTTGAAGTTTAACAAGTAAAATGTTGACAATGTTTGTAATGGGATAATTATTTCTATTTTATCCGTGGGGCTTTCCAACATCTCCACTAGATTTATCATGTGGTAGGTAAATTCCAAATGTGGTAATAGTCTGCCAGACAATATGTTTCAATTTTAATGGTGCTACTACGGTTCTGCTTTATCTATTTGGTCTAGATCTAATTATGTTTCACTAAAGGAACACTATGAATGTGCTCCTATCTTTTAGCTCCCATGTCCTGGAAATTAATTATATCTAGTATCCTAACTTGCAGCAGGTCCCATTCACCATCACCACAATGCTTGCTGACCTTCAGTGTACCTGGGCTGGTTTCAATTTGCTTCAATTTTGAAATTGTCATTCTAGTTTTCAAATCCCTCTATGCCCCCACCTATTCCATGTCTCCTTTACCTCCTTCAGTTCTATAACTTGGAAGATCTCTGTGCTCCTTCAATTCATTGTTGGCTGGACTTTCAGCTGATTTGCAGTCTCTCTCTGCCCTGTGACAGTGACACGTAACACATGCCTGTAACAGATGCTGCAGTTGCACACATAGCAATGACTCAAGGGTGTGCATTGCCCATGTCTACACCCTGACCTGCATAATCTGTGCCAGCATTTGTCATGATGGGAATCTCACACAACCCTAATCGGGTCATGCATGGCACCATGGATTGTGTGGGGTTGCCAGCTTCCACAAGCCAGGATGCTGGCCCAAGTGAAGGATTGGGCTGGTGCTGGGTCTATGCAGCCAATGATAATAATCCCTCATTCAACGCTCTTTCCAAACCCCACTGTGCAGATGGATCACGATTTACTCAGTCTGGAGCTGGCCATTATGGTGGCAGCAGGGGCAGAGGAGGAGGAGAAGCAGGCAGCTCAGGAGGTGGTGGGCGTGGAGAGACCACTGCAGGAGCAGCCACCACCAGACCCTCAGGAAGGAGGGCAGGGGGCTGCTGCTGAAGGCCAGGAGGTGGGTGAGCAGGTTCCCGAGAGGGTGCACAGAAGGCAGAGGGTGCCGAGGGCAAAGTGGTACAGGCCCCACAATTCCTTCGAGGCCCTCTCGGAGAAGATGTGCCGTCGACGGCTGCGGCTCTCCAAGACCACAGTGGGCACCTTTGTGAGGTGCTCTCATACCTGGCACCTCAGGGGAGAGGCAGTTACCCGCTCACTCCTGTGGAAGTGAAGGTGACAGCTGCCCTGAATTTCTCTGCCTCCAGATCATTCCAGGCTCCCAGTGGCAACCAAGCTGGGATCTTCTAGGCCTTCGTGCATAGATGTGTGCGGCAGGTCACAGACGCACACTACTCTTGGCAGGGCAGTTCATTAATTTCGATGTGGGCCATGCACTGCAGGAGGCCTGGGCACTCAGCTTCGCTTCCATTGCCGAGATTTCCAATGTGCAGGGCGCAGTGGATGGCATGCATATCACCTTGCAGGCCCTCCTGTGCAGGGCCACAGCAAGTTTTAAACCGGAAGGGGTTCCACTCCCTGAATGTTCAAATCATCTGCAACCATCAAATGAAGATGATGCAGGTCACCTAGGGCGTGCCCAGTTCAGCTTTGTGCTCAGACAGTTGGACATCCCTGGGCTCTTTGAAGTCCAGCCCAAGCTCCTGGGTTGGCTACTGGGTGACAAAGGTTACCTGCTAAGGTTATGGCTGATGACAACTGTGCAGGAGCCCCAGACCAAGGCAGAGACCTGCAAGAACAAGGCCCATGCAGCCACCCACTCTGTCGTTGAGTGATGCATCAGCCTGCTGAAGATGTGGTTCTACTGCTTGGACCGCTTTTGTGGGGGAGGGGTCCTCCAGTATGACCTTGTTGTGCTTCACGCATCATCATCATCATTTGCTGCACTCTGCACAATATCGCCCAGCAGTGGGGAGACCAGCTGGAGCAGGAAAAGGAGGAGCGGCGGCGGGGGGCGGTGGTGGTGCGAGGGGGCACCCACCACATGGACAGCTGGTGAAAAGACAGCGGGTGGTTGTAGCAGGTGTCCGGCAGGGAAGGGCAGTGAGAGATGCCTTGATTGCAGCCTGCTTCACCGAGCTGGTTCTGTGCAGTGAGGGGGCTGCAACCAACACACATCCACCACACCCCAGGAGCAAGTGCAGCTGCTATCCCCCCTCCAAACTGACCTGGGCCCCTCAAACCACCACATCACCCTTCCCCTCCTCCTGTCAGCCCACCAATCTATCCCCAGAAACATCCAAACCTGTTAATGTGCCTGGGCTGGCAATGGTTGTGAGCCTTGTTTGAAGGCTGAAGGACGATGACGACTCGCTGTTGTGTACACTGGGATTCTGCCCCTGGTGCCACTCAAGTCTGACTCCTACCTGTACCCCAAATGTACACTGCCACCCTGGCCCATGTAACTGAAAGGGGACACATGTTTGTTGGTCGGGGGTTGGGGGGGGTTGTTGGTTGTGGGCACTTGCACCAAGGGTCTGGTGGATGTTGGGAAAGATAGGGTAGGCACTCTGTACCATGTGGCTGAATCTCCAAGGCACAACAGACAGCACCTCTATATCTGGGAGTTGGGAACACTGAACTGTGAAGGTTGGAGGGGGAGGAGAATCAGGGACACATTAGTCACAGCATGATGTGCAATTAACAGCTTATTGTGCTCTTAACATAACTGATTACCACACTCTGACTAATGATGACCTTCACCCGTGCCTTCTTAGTGAATTACAACTTTCTAACTTTGTGCTGTCTACTGCTTCTTTTAGGTGCTACCCCAGGATGTACATTGGAGGTGGAGGTGTCCAGCTGTGATGCACACCCCGTTGCCTGTGATGAGCTTGGCAAGCGTCCACTGGGTGACCGGGACCTGGAGGGCACCTGTTCATCTCGCTGACCCAGTGATGCCCCAATGTGAGGAAGGGGGAAATCAGAAGGTCTCTGGACATCCGGGATCTGCTGGGTAGAAGGCCCCGGCATGGGCTTGAGCCCTTCCTCCTCCCTTGGAGGCCAGAGCCCCCAGGGTCACTCCATAGGATGCCAGAATAGCTGGACTGATCTCCAGAAGCTCTGGTACCACTTGGCTCAGCCCAGATGCGCCTGCCCCATGATGCGTGATCCCTAAGCCCTGACTCTCTGAGACTGGGCCAAGCTCCAGATCCCCTCCGCTACAGCATTCTGTGAGCGAGCCAGGCTCTGGAGTCCCTCAGCAGTAGCCCTCTGACCCTGGACTAAATTGTCGAGGCTCACAGCCAAGGCCTGCAGTGTCTCCAGAATGCCGGCGAGAGCCCCAGCCATGGCCAGCAATGTCTCCTACATGCTCCCACTCACGGCCATTGAATGCTGTGCCTCCTGGATGCCAGAAACATATCCGCCTGTGGCCCATTGTGTCTTCATGAGGACAGATCCCTGAGCCAGACTTTCCATTGTGGTCACCACCCTTGCGGACACAGCATGAGGCCTGGGTCTCATGCTGTGTCCGCACAACCTCCTTCAACAGCACTCTGTTGGACTCCCCTAAACAGCCTTGCAGTCACAGGTTAGTTGCTGACAGCCCTTGCACAACTCCCCGGGTTTCCTGATGCATCTCCACCAGCCTTGGGAGGAACAAACCCAGAGGCCCAGCAGCTGACTTGGGGACAGCTGAATCCAGGCCTCCGGCAGACCTCCGTGGGTCTGAGTTCTCAGATATGCCCGCCTCCATCCGATGTGCATAAGCAGCTGTGATGCGCTCACCAGATTGTGACCCAGAGGCCTCAGCACTAAAGGTACCCACCATGTCTCTATGTTGATGGGTTGTGTGGTGCATGCTGTCGTCGCTTCTGTGGCGCTGCCCTCGCAGGATTCCTCAGCGCCTCCCTCCGAGGTGTCATCCAGGGGTCGTGGGCAGTTTGCTCCAGAGTGGCAGAGGTGACGGCAACACCCGAAGGGCCGGTTTCCTCAGGGTCCAAAGCCGGAAAAAAATAATACGCATTAGGGGGAGGGAGGCAAAACATTTCGTGCGGCATTGCACTTACTTAGAGGAGGACTAATGTTGAGGGTGCACTTCTCCTCACTTGCATGCCGTACCCTGACCTTGGGATTCCCATCAGCCCCTGCCAGCTCCATGGCTCCTCCATGCTGGCCAACCGGCTCAGGTCAGATACACCCCCACCGGTCTGTGTCGTTTCCCGTGCTTTTTGGATTTTCTTTTCCTGTGGGAATATAAGATGGATAGCAAGCATCCATATATTGCAGTGCGTGGTGCGCAATGCGTGCCTGTGTCTTGGGCATTGTGCTGACAGTTTCGGGGAAAGCGGTCACCACTGAAGGGTGCTCGTTGTTGGGGTGAGGGGAAGAGGTTAGATTCTGTTCCTGGCGGATGGGTCACTTGTTGCATGCCCTTCAGGCATCTAAGCAGGGTTTGAGATCCGTGCCAAGCTTGTACATATTCCAAAAGGGATGCTCACTCACCCTTTCTGCTGGAGAAGGTTGTTAATTTTTTTTGTGACACTGCCTGCCAGAGCATGGTGTCAGGCTCTTGGCATTCACCGCTTCTGCCACAATGCCATGGCAGATGCATCTTTTGGGTTGGGGCCCTGGCTGGGGAAGATCTGTTCACACCTCTCCTCCACGACATCCAACAGGTGCTCCTTGTCTGCGTCTGAAAACCTAGGAACCGGTTTACGAGCAGCCATCTTTGTGGCATGGCTGGCTGGACATCCATTCCTGCAGCTTATATACAGCTCTGGCTTATTAGGGGAGTGCCGGTGCAGTGAATGTGGCCAGACACGGGCCCGTTGGCAACAAATACTTGTGAGAAATTTTGAAGGCTGCATTCAGTTGAGTGTCATGCATCCCTTGGGGTTCTGATTGGCTGCCACTCAATAGGCTGCTGTGTCCAGGCGGGGTGCAATACTCAAGGGTCTCATGTTATGAGAGGGAATGATGGGGTTGTGCATGTCAGCACACCAGCACAATGTTAGTTGTGCTAGGACAGCAGTGAGGACTGTATGTTCAAGGGATGGAGGGATTGCATTCCCACATTATCTAGGTCCATGGGGGCATAAGATGAGCAGGCAGCCATGTCTGTGGGGGTGTTGTGAGGGCCAGCGATGTGTGTGGGGACACTGTGGGGGCCAGCGATGTGTGTGAGGGCATTGTGGGGGCCAGCGATGTGTGTGGGGGCCAGCGATGTGTGTGGGGGCATTGTGGGGGCCAGCGATGTGTGTGGGGGCATTATGGGGGCCAGCGATGTGTGTGAGGGCATTGTTGGGGCCAGCGATGTGTGTGGGGGCATTGTGGGGGCCAGCGATGTGTGTGAGGGCATTGTGGGGGCCAGCGATGTGTGTGAGGGCATTGTGGGGGCCAGCAATGTATGTGGGGGCATTGTGGGGGCCAGCGATGTATTTGGGGGCATTGTGGGGGCCAGTGATGTGTGTGAGGGCATTGTAGGGGCCAGTGATGTGTGTGGGGACATTGTGGGGGCCAGTGATGTGTGTGAGGGCATTGTGGGGGCCAGTGATGTGTGTGGGGGCATTGTGGGGGCCAGTGATGTGTGTGGGAGGGTTGGAGGGGCCAGCGATGAGTGTGGGGGGTTGTGGGGAGCAGCAATGAGGCCAGTGATGTGTGTTGGGCGGGTTGTGGGGCCCAGCAATGTGTATTGGGCAGGTTGTGGGGGTCAGCGATGAGGCCAGCGATGTCTGTGGGGGTTGTGGGGGTCAGTGATGAGGTCAGCGATGTCTGTGGCGGTTGGGTGGCAGTATTTGTGTGCTGGGAGGTCTTTTCCACGATCTCCCAATGATGTGTGCAGTGTGTGTTCCTGCTTATCATGCCAATTTCAGACTCTTTGGCCCCGCCCCTGGGTTTTAAATGATATTCAGGACTGGGTTCTCTGCAGTGCACAGAGTGTGGAGATTCAGGTGAGAAACTGAACTGAGAAAACAGTCGGAATTTAGAACAGTTTTCCCGCCAATTCAGCATTTTTGGGAGAATCGCCCCCAACATTTCAGATTGCTGGCAGGGTAGGGAGAACGAAATTAAAGTTTCTGTGATAAGGGTACCAGCAATTAAATGACTAGTTTTTCTCTTATAGAGGATAAAAGGAGCAGAGAAGCAAAAAATATGTCCAAGTGTGGAATGAATGGCTGCAGCAATTATCTGAATGCAGCATGAAGGAATGAAGAAAGAAATGAGACCAAACTGAACTGCGTAAAGAAAAGCAGCACAACACAAAGGCAGAGATTATAATCGAAAATTGGTGAGCTGAGTTGAGTCAACAATGAATTCAACAATTTTAGATCACAACCTCTGCCTCCATCTTGTTCTGTGCTTTTCTTCATCGGTTTGGTTTTGTTTAGTTTCTTCATGTTGCATTCAGATGGCGCCATTTGCACCTCATCTGGACACATCCTTTGTTTCTTTATCTGCCCCATAACCCCTCCCTTCAGCTTTTGCACCATATAACCTTCTAATCTCTCCCACCCTCCATCCTGTCACGGACACTCCCTTTTGTTCTCCCTGCCCCCTCTTCCCTGCCTGCTGCATTTCTATCCTTCCTCAGTCCTAATGAAGGATCATCGATCTGAAACAAAACTCATGTTTCTCTCCACTCATGATGCCCGACTTGCTGACTGTTTCCTGTTTTTATTTTGGGTTTGCAGCATCTGCAGTATGTACATAACTTCCCATTTTAGAGCAAGCAGACTGGGCCTGAAAGCCACTCATATTAGTGTTTTATTTCCAGTGATGACACATTGGTTAGCACTGCTGCATCACAGTACCAGGGGTTTGGGTCACTGTCTGTATGGAGTTTGCACATTCTCCTTGTGTCTGCAAGGGTTTCCTCCTGTTGGTCTGGTTTCCTCTCACAGTCCAAAAGATTTGCAGGTTAGGTTGATTGGCCATGCTATATTTGCCACTCAGTATTGGGGGACTAGCAGAGAAAATACGTGGAGTTATGGAGTTAGGGGCTAAGTGGGATTGTGGTCAGTGCAGACTTGCTGGGCCAAATGACCCCTTCCTGCACTGTTGGGATTCTATGATTCTGACTCTTGCAACAGTGGACAATTCCACAGGAGCAAGGTCACAAACCATAACTTTCATGATGTCATTCTTCCTGATGGGCCAAATGGCCTCCTTTTGCACTGTAGGGATTCTATGATTTTATAATCATATCCTGAGTTAGTATTGCCTCCTTGTTTTTTCTAGGTCTTGCATCAACTGTGCTTGTCTTGAAGGCAATTTTTTGACACCTTTACAGCATCGTACCTTTCCATTGAGTTTAATATTTCCAGCTCTGCAAATTTGTTTTTAATGTTTACACATTTATTCTTTCAGCCGAAGAATCTTTGGATCTTCCTATCTTCTAGTCTTTCGCCCTTATTCGCTGCACTGTATTTATTATTACCCCTCCTTCACCTCCATTTTTAAGCTCACAGCCACATCGTTATATAGTTTTGGTGCCAGAATATTAACCCTGGTTAAGTTCAGGTGGAGATTTGTTTTATTTAGGCTCACTTTATTCCAGGACTGGTGCCAACTTGTTACACATTTGAAACCACATATTCAACGACCTATTTCAGATCCTTAATCCTTCCATTCTTATCCAGTTTAGCATCTGGAATAGTTAATATTCCGGAGACTTTTTTTTAGTTGCCTTCTTAGCTCTTTCCCTTGTCCTGCCTGGATTGCTTGTTGCAACGTGAACTATTGCAACTGTATGTTCTCCCAGCGCCAAAAAAAACCTGTTGCACAGGTTGGACTCCAAGTTGCTGTCATAAACAGACCTGCCTAATCCTTGATTACATTGTCTCCCAGGACTACCGCTTACTTCTTTCCAATCTCTTGTGTGCAGAGCCATGGTTAACATTCTTGAACAATCTTCTCTCTTTCTTCAGTGGCAACCTCTACAGACTCCATATAATCCACCTAACCTCCACAGACTTCTACTCATTCACTTTGTTGCTAGAAAATTGTTGGCTAATTTCAACTACACTCTGACTGTTTGTCTCCTGGCTATATCTTCTGGCTTCCTTTCTTCTACCATTCACCTGTAAACGACTCCACCTTCAAACCAAAACATATTGTATCCTCTATCTACTTGTTTCCCAGTAGCATGATCTCCAATCAAATATACCAAGTCAATGACTGCATGACCCATAGGATCCCCACAGTGCAGAAGAAGGCCATTCGGCCCATCAATTCGGCACTGACTCTCCAAAAAAGCATTTTACCAACCAGTTACTCGACACATTTACCATGGCTAATCCACTTAATCTTTACATATTTGGATAATAAGGGACATTTTACATGGCCGATCCACCTAACCTACATGTCTTTGTTTATTTCATTATTATTGTCACAAGTCGGCTTACATTAACACTGCAATAAAGTTATCATGAAAATCCCCAAGTCGCCACACTCCAGCGCCTGTTCAGGTACACTGAGAGATAATTTAGCATGGTCAATGCACCTAACCAGCACATCTTCGGACTGATCATTATGTGTCCGGCTCATGTTTTCAATTAACACATTCTCAAGTCTTGCCATTGAAGATAAGATAGATTTTTTTTTCTGTTATCATTTTTGACTGAGTCATCATTGAATTTAAAGCTGTTTTGTTATACAAACTGAGGAACAGGGAGTGCTCAGGAGAATTCCCAACATAAAGCCAAGTCTCAAATCCAGATGTTGCACTGAGCCTTAGAATATTCTCACTGGTTGTACAATAGATCACTGCTTGTGAATTATCAACAACTTTTCTGTCAGACATTAAACCTCTCTGATCACCAACTGCGTGTGAGGTTGTGTCCATCTCTATATTCATCTCCCTTTCTCCCACAGATCCACACATTGCCTGATGAGTCTCAGACCTAAATGAAATGTAGATCTTCTGCATAATGAGCAGTTCTGAATTGGTAACAAGTGGACACATTCAAGAATACTATTGGAAGAATAAAGAGGACGATTAAGCACTAGATATGAAGACTGCAAAATGTGAAAACTCCCAAAAATACATGGGGATTGCAATGTGTAATGTTACTTCCTCTGTAGCTTCCAATGCAAGATCCATGCAAAGTTCATTCTTCTTGCTAATTTAAATGTTTGCGCAATGCAGCCAAAGTTAAACAAGCTGTTCTCTAGTGGCAAGCTTGATTAAACGATGCAAAGTTATGAAGCTAACATGAATCCAAGGTAACGTGTTTAAAGCCAGCACGTGTCTCTTGACTGTGAGAAGAGATAACCAGCTGTAGTTATCGAAGGAAATAAAGGAGAGTATTAAGTTAAAAGCTGATGCGTTCAGAGCGGCTAAAAATAGTGGGCGATTAGAAGATTGGGAAGGATTTAAAAAACAGCAAAGAATGACTTAGAAAGCGATAAAGAAAGGAAAGATAGAGTTTGAAGCTAAACTAGCTCTAAATATAAAAAATGATAGTAAAAGTTTTTATAAATACATAAAGAAGAAGAGACTGGCTAGAGTGAATGTTGGACCCTTGGAGGACGAGAGGGGGGATTTAGCGGTGGGTGATGAGGAAATGGCTGAGACTTTAAATAGGTTTTTTGTGTCGGTTTTCACAGAGGAGGGCACAAATAGCTTGCCGAATATTAAAGATAGAAGGATGGTAGGAGATGAGGTCCTTAATGCAATTACTGTCACTAGAGAAGTAGTGCTTGATAGACTAACGGGACTGAAGGTAGACAAGTCCCCGGGACCGGATGGAATGTATCCCAGGATTCTGAAAGAAATGGCAGAAGTGATAGCGGATGCATTAGTAATTATTTATCAAAATTCGCTGGACTCTGGGAAGCTAATGTTACGCCGCTGTTTAAGCAAGGTAGCAGACAAAAGGCAGGGAATTATAGGCCGGTTAGTTTAACGTCCGTAGTTGGAAAAATGCTAGAATCCGTCATCAAAGAAGAAATAGCGAGGCACCTAGAAAAGAATGGTTTGATCAAGCAGACGCAGCACGAATTCGTGAAGGGGAAGTCGTGTTTAACGAATTTATTGGATTTCTATGAGGATGTGACTACTGTGGTAGACAGAGGGGAACCGGTGGATGTGGTGTTTTTAGATTTCCAGAAGGCATTTGATAAGGTGCCTCACAAAAGGTTGCTGCAAAACGTTAGAGTGCACGGAGTTAGGGGTGAGGTGTTAGCGTGGATAGAGGATTGGTTGTCTAATAGGAGGCGGAGAGTTGGAATCAATAGGTGCTATTCTGGTTGGCAGTTGGTGACTAGTGGAGTGCCGCAGGGATCGGTGCTAGGGCCTCAACTGTTCACCATAGATGATCTGGAGGAGAGGGCTGAGTGTAGGGCAATGAAATTTGCTGATGACACAAAGATGAGTGGAAAAGCAAATTGCATGGAAGGCACGGAAAGTCTGCAGAGAGATCTGGATAGCCTGAGTGAGTGGGCGAGGACCTGGCAGATGGAGTATAATGTCAGCAAATGTGAGGTTATCCATTCTGGTAGAAATAATAGTAGGAAGGAATATTATTTAAAGGGTGAAAAGCTGCAGCATGCTACGGTGCAGAGGGACCTGGGGGTCCTTGTGCATGAATCGCAAAAACCCAGTCTGCAGGTGCAGCAGGTGATCAAGAAGGCAAATGGAATGCTGGCCTTTATAGCGAGGGGGATAGAATATAAAAGCAGGGAGGTCTTGCTGCAACTGTACAGGGCACTGGTGAGGCCGCAACTGGAGTACTGTGTGCAGTTTTGGTCACCGCATTTGCGAAAGGATATATTGGCCTTGGAGGGAGTGCAGAGAAGGTTCACTAGGCTGATACCGGAGATGGGGGGGCTAGCCTATGAGGAAAGATTGAATAGACTGGGTCTGTACTCGTTGGAGTTTAGAAGGCTGAGGGGGGATCTTATAGAGACATATAAGATAATGAAGGGGCTAGATAGGGTAGAGGTAGAGAGATTCTTCCCGCTTAGAAAGGATAGCAGAACTAGAGCACATAGCCTCAAAAAAAGGGGGGGCCAGATTAGATCGGGGTTGAGGAGGAACTTCATCACTCAAAGGGTGGTGAGTCTCTGGAATTCTCTGCCTATTGAAGTGGTGGAGGCTACCTCGCTAAATATATTTTAGACACGGGTAGATAGGTTTCTAGACAAGGGAATTAAGGGTAATGGGGAGCAGGCAGGAAAGTGGAACTGATCCACTTCAGATCAGCCATGATCTTGTTGAATGGCGGGGCAGGCTCGAAGGGCTAGATGGCCTACTCCTGATCCTATTTCTTATGTTCATATGTTCTTGAGGGGAAGTGTATTTCAACTGGCACAGGTACTGGATGTCATTTTAAGAGTGATTTTGACCTAAAGAATGACACACAGGGCAGACAGCCAGCTCCAAGATTTCCTGCATTGGAGGCCTCGGTAAAGGAGATGAAGATCAAGAGAGATGTCAACAAAACACAGGGAGGCAGTGCCACAAGAAGTTCAATGACCTTATGTATGTGCTCAAGGTCCATGAATGCTAAATGTTATATCCTACCAACTGCACCATTATCCAGGCGCACTATTCAGTGCACCACATCCTCGACGCTCACTGATCAACATTCTCCATAGAGAACCATAACTCAAGTATATAGCTTCACCTCACCATCATACATTTAGCATTGCTGCAAGCTATATCCCCACAATCTACAGATTGTTTACATACTGACAGCTAGTCAACTTGACAACCAGATTAATCAAGCCCATTGCACCACACCCTCTGAAACACATCCGTCTTTAGGTTATTGAGTTGGAAGATCATGATCGTAATGAATGCTGGACCAGGCTCAAAGGGCTAAATGACCTCCTCCTGCTCCTATCTTCTATGTTTCTATGCTTCTTACAGGACGTAACTGGAGGCAGCAACAGTTAAGGGACAGGGACAGTCACAGCCCATGTAGAAGCCACCCAACATCTAATAGAAGCTCAGACTAAAGACAATCAAGTTCATACAAGTTCACAGGCCACAAATTCAGCCTGATGTCACTCAACTCAAACTTCTCTCATACAATTTCTTACTGCAAGCATGGATACAGATACCAGTGTTCAAAAGGGCTTGTAATTGGTCTGGAAAAATGTCGTCCAGTATATTGTTAGGATTGTTGCATTGCTTATACTGTCCCCACTTGCAGCTCTCCTGCTTGTTTACTGTAACACAGTCAGCTCAGAACATTTGTCGAACGGTGTAAATCTTAAAAAGCAGTAAATCGATAATAATATACTTCTCATATTTTTTGCAACTGCTCATTTTATTAATTGTTAACCTTCTGCATGGTGGCGCAGCAGTTAGCACTGCTGCTTCACAGCGTCAGGGACTCGGATTCAGTTCTGGCCTCGGGTGACTGAATGTGCAGAGTTTGCACATATCCCCATGTCTGCATGGGTTTCCTCCAGATGCTATGGTTTCCTCTCACGCTCCAAAGATGTGCCAGTTAGGTTGCTTGGCCATGCTAAATTGGGGAGGGGGGGTGGATTAGCAGGGTTAATGTGTGGGGTAACGGGAATAGGACCTGGGTGGAATTGTTGTTGATACAGGCTCAGTAGGCCAAATGGCCTCTTTTGGCAATGTCAGGATTCTATGACTCTGCCTCATTGCAACAATGGACAATTCCACAGGAGCAAGGTCACAAACCATAACTTTCATGATGTCATTCTTGTTGACGTTGTTCACGTTTTGGAAAGAAGGTATTTTAAATGGAAACTTGCAAGTGTTATTTGAGCCAAACACAATTTGTTGTGGAAACAAGTTATGATACTTACACATAGTGATATATTTAAGAGGTGTGGCAGGATAGGCATATGTTTGATACAAGATTGATAAATGCATAAATAGAGTCACAGAGGTTTACAGCATGGAACAAGGCCCTTCGGTCCAACCTGTCCATGCCACCCTGTTTTTAACCACTAACCTAGTCCCATTTGCTTGCATTTGGCCCAAATCCTTCTATACCCATCTTATCCATGTAACCGTCTAAAAGCTTTTTAAAAGTCAAGATTGTACCTGTCTTTACTACTATCTCTGGCAACTTATTCCAGACATGCACCATTCTCTGAGTGAAAAAAATTGTCCCTCTGGACCCTTTTGTATCTCTCCCCTCGCACCTCAAACCTATCGCTTCTGGTTTTACACTCCCCTACTTTTGGGAAATGATGTTGGCTGTCCAACTGATCTATGCCTCTCATTATTTTGTAGCCCTCTGTAAGATCACCCCTAAGTCTCCTACGCTCAAGGGAAAAGAATCCCAATCCGTCCAGCTTCTCTTTATAACTCAAACAATCAAATCCTGGTAGCATCTTGGTAAATCTTTTTCTGCAATCTTTCTAGCTTAATAATATCCCTTCTATAATAGAGTGACCAGAACTGTACACACTACTCCAAGTGTGACCTCACCAATGTCTTGTCCAACTTCAACAAGACATCCCAACTCCTAATGAAACCAAGCATGCCGAATGCCTTCTTCACCATTCTGTCCACCTGTGACTCCACTTTCAACGAGCCATGAACATGTACCCTGACACGGTGGCACAGTGGTTAGCACTGCTGCCTCAAAGTGCCAAGGACCCACATTCAATTCTGGCCTTGGGCTTGTGTCTGTGTGGAGTTTGCACATACTCCCTATGTCTGCGTAGGTGTGGTCCGGTTTCCTCCCACAGTCTAAAGATGTACAAATTAGGTTGATTGGCCATGCTAAATTTTCCCTAGTGTCATGGGGGTTAGCAAGGTAAATATGTCGAGTTATGGGAATCGGACCTGGATTGGATTGTGGTTGGTGCAGACTCAATGAGCCGAATGGCCTCCTTCTGCACTAGTGGGATTCTATGATTCTAAATATGCCTGTGAAATTTCCCTTCTTTCCTTGCCATTTCCAAACTATGTGAAAAACTAAACATTTCTTACAAAAGACAGCCCAAAAACTAATAACAGTTCTTCATTTTCCAAGCTATGCTTCCACTGGGTTGATATTTTTAACTGGGCAACAGGTAGAAAAATGCACCCATTTACCATCCATGATTGTTAATTTTCCTGTGCACAAAGGCTTGGTAAGGCATGTTACATCTGGTAAAGCAAATTTAAACATTCTGCAACCATTGCTCTTTATAAATATCCAATGCAGACTTCCAAAGGCAACAGCATTCATCAGGGTCACTTGATCCTTATGTAACCTGGCTGTTTTCACTAAGAATTTAGGAGCAACTCCCTTTTTGCATTGCTGACCTTAAGCAAAGCAAACATTAAGCTGATGTCTGAGGCAACATATTAAGTTAACAGAAATCTCTTGTTCTGACTGTGTGCCAGCGTTCTGTCTCCATAGCTGCTTTCTTTGCTGTGTGGATTGCGGCTTTAAAGAATTGGTCTGAACTTAAGGATAAATATTATGTTTTTTATTGTGATGATTGCATTCCTCACTGTGCCCAGCCAAAGCTGAACTCTATGTATAAGTATTGACACGACCTTATATCTAATAGTGTGCAGGAAATCCATTTGACTTTCACAAGATGCATGCCAATGGATCATCAACTTATTTTTTCGTTCTGAAGTACCTTTTTCTGTTTAAGACCGCAAGATGTAGGCGCAGAGGTCTACTCCAGCATTCAGTGAGATCACGATTGAACTGAAAGGATCCTTAACTTCACTTTCCTGCTTCATCTCCATAACCCTTGATTCCCTTCCTGACTAACAATCTATTTATCTCAGCCTTGAACGTACTTAACGATGCAGTCTTAACAGCTCTCTGTGGTAAAGAATTCTGAGAGAAGAAATTCCTCCTCATCTCTGTCTTAAATAGGCATTCCTTTTACTCTGACACATTACCTTCTGCTCCTGGACTCTTCCACAAGGGGAAGCATCTACCCTGTGAAGCCCCCTGAGAATCTTATACATCCCAATAAGGTCGCCTCTTATCTATCTAAACTCCAATAAGTTCAGGGTCAACCTCTCCTTCATAGGAAAAGCCTTCCATACTTGGGATCAACCTAGTGAACCTTCTCAGACTGCCTCGCATGCCAGTTTGTCTTTCCTTAGATAAGGGGACCAAAACTGTTCACAGTATTCCAGCTGTGGTCTAACTAGTGCCTTGTACAGTTTTAGCAAGACTTCCCTCTTTTCATACTCCATTCCCAATTTTGGCCCCAGCATTGATTTCTGTGGTACTCAGCTAGTTAGAGATTGTCATACTGAAAATATCCCTCCTATCTCAAATCTGTTTTTTCTATCATTTAGCCAATCCTCTATCCATGCTAGTACAATACCCTCAACACCATGGGCCCTAATGTTATTAAGTAACCTTTTATGACGTATCTTATTGAATGCTTTTTGGAAATCCAAGTATATTACATCCATCGGTTGCCACATATCTATCCTGCTCATTACCACCTCAAAAGAATTCTGACGGATTTGGCAGGCGTGATTTTCCCTTTATGAAGCTTTGCTGACGTTGCTTGATCCTATTAAGTATTTCTAAACGCTCTACTATTACGTCCTTTATAGTTTCCCAATAACAGAAGTTGAGCCAACTGTTGTATAGTTACCTGTTTCTTGTCTCTCTCCCTTTTAGCATAAGAATGTTGCATTGACAGTTTTCCAATCCTCTGGGACTTTTTCATAATTTATGGATTCTTGGAAGATTACTACCAGTGTATCCACTATCTCTGAAGCTACTTCCCTTCCTTCCTGTCTGTCCTTATGAAAGGTCAAATATCCCTGAATGTTTAGGTCCCAACTTTGATCTCCTTGTAACCTCATTTCTGTAATGGCTGTAAGATCATATCCATTAATCTCGACTTGTGCCATTAACTGATTTATTTTGTGCTATTACTAGGTGTGTTTAAGTAAACAGCAATTCATTTTGCCTAGTCACCAGTTCCTCTTTTGACCATATTTGTTGATTTATTTTGTGTTTATACACTCTGTCCCTTCCTGTCGCACTCTGGGTATCGTTACCTAAATAGCTGCGTGGCAATGCTGCCACATCCTTTTGCATTGTAAGCCTACATATCCTCTCTCCAGAATCATTCCCCCCACCCTGTTTAGTTTAAAGTGCTCTCTGCTTCCCTAGTTAGGCAGTTTGCAAGAACACTGGTCCCAGCATGGTTCAGATGTCACACCAGCTTCAAAGGTCAGTGGTTGTCTTGAGTGGTATTTTTTACAGTGTTGTAATTTGAGATGCACTAGATCATTTGGAAACCATCAGATCATCCTTGTGACAAGCTAGTCATCTAATCCTCAGCAGAAAAAGCTTCTGGTTGATTGGAACGCCTTTCACCTCTAGTCTGGTCTGTGCAAAGAATATCAACTGTCTTCCTGCTCCCAACTCCCATGTAGCTGATATTAGGATTGGCAAGAAAATGAAATACAAATACAATCACGTGAAGTGCTCAAACATGGAATCAGCCCCTATATTTGAAGGTCAGCTTAATCCATAATTGAAAAAATTTCAGCTGTCCAGGGATTAAAAAGTGTTGCACCCAAACACAGCTGGAGAAACTAAAATGGGAAAGAAAATGGCTGAGGGCCAGTGTAAGGAGCTGCCGTGCAAAAAAATGAAATAATGTTACTTTATAAATTATGTTGGAATTATCCATAGTACTCTATTGTTCTTGGACAATGCAATAGTTCGATAATTCAATGTGTACTGGCTGCAATGATACTTCAGACTTTTTTCTTCATATCATGAAGCACATGTCTGAATTATAGTTTATGATGGTCTTCATTCATATATTCCTAGAGCAGTAAGTTTCTTATAAACCAAATGTAAATCTATATTATTACATGATTTTTAAAAAACCAACTTGTAATCCTTATTCTAAATCTTTGGATTTTTAAAAGCTTATCTCCTGCTCTATCTTGATTAATATTTAACTTTTTTTTAGTTGTTTGATAATACAGAACTTGAGTATTGCTGAAAAAAGAGACATGCTGTTGAAGCTTTTAGTCTTGCACTCATCAGACTCAATGGGCCTAACAGTCTCTTTCTATGTTCTAATATCAGCTGCAAAATGAACAACAATTCATACTGCATGAGAAGAGTGTTGGCAAGTGGCCTCTGATTGGCAGAAGTGGTGCCTTAGAGAATGTACCAGGCAACAATTAACTGACAAGCATTTGTTTAAATTCAAATCAGGCAAGCTGACTCTGATTGCTGAAGTTATTGGAGAATGAACCAAGGAAAGGCTGCCCCGAAAGCTTTTGTTTAATTGCAAAAGGAACATTGCATGGACATGCTCTTTCTGTTTGTAAAAGACAGGACCCTCTGTAGCCTTTAGCTTGTGTAAATTAGCCACATTGCGAGTCCAACTAATTGGTTGTCAGCATAATTTTTAAAATCAATTTTAAACATCTTACAAAAGGAGCAAGACTCTGAGTGGCAGATTTTCTGTCCATCAGCTCCCACAGTACACATCATCATGAGGAAACTCCAGCAAGCGAGAATAAGGACCAAGTCAGTGAGCCAAACTGCTTTCCCTTCCATTCCTAGAACTGAAAAGAAAATCAGGAAAGTTTCATTTCCTGCTTGCGATCTTCCCATCCACATTTCTACGTGTGGCTTTGCCCAGACGCCTGGAGGATCAAGAATGAAGTTTTCCCAGTTTAAACCTCTGTAAAGAGATTGCATGGTCTCTAAGAGGTTACATGGATCATTCTTAAGACAAAGATGATTGAAAGGCAGAAAACTCATGACTTCTTGTGCACGTTCTGTGTGGATCCCTCAAATGTGGGAACATTTTGGAAGGAATTCAAGACTCTACCTCAGAAATAACTGAGAAAACAAAACCTCCAAGCCCCTCCCACGTAATGATAGGCCATTCAGTGTGACACATCTTCCCTACATCTGGGCCAGCTGGTTTTTACTCTTTCTGTTTAACTCAAAGTACACTTCAGGCACTGGATAAAGTGATCCGCCTGCCTGCCCACTAGTAAGGAAAGTATTTCATTGACATAAAAGCATGTATTTGCAAAATAGTCAGAACTGTTGCATAATCATTTTTTATATATTAGTTCTTGTCACTGCTTAGGTCAGCAATTGAAGAACAAAGAACAAAGAAAATTACAGCACAGGAACAGGCCCTTCAGCTCGCCAAGCCTGCACCAACTCTGCTGTCTGTCTGAATTAAAACCCCCTACCCTTCCGGGGATCATATCTCTCTATTCTCATCATGTATTAAAAGTCACAATCGTATCTGCTTCCACTACCTCCCCCCGCAGTGAGTTCCAGACCTCCCGCCACTCTCTGCGTAAGAAAACTTGCCTCGTACATCTCCTAAAGAACAAAGAAAATTACAAAAATTACTTTGTTGTCCATCTGTTATGGGGGGGTAGTTTGTTTTCAGAGACTAGGTATTGCCAAAACTTCAGCTAATGCAAAGACTCGCAAAGTCAGAATCCTGGTTAAAGATGTATCTTTATTTGACCAACAATCGCTGGGAGAGATAGTATTGGTCAGTCCAACACCTCTCTGAAGGCCCTGGGCATTCCAATATCAGTCTGAAGTTACAATACATCAGACAGGACAATTATAAGTTCAAGGTTGTGAAGGTGAAAATCTACCCCAGAGAGAATCTACCACAAACAATGGATCAGATCTAAGCTCTGCAGTCCTATCATATCCAGTCGTGAATGGTGGTGGACAATTAAATAACTCCAAAACTATCCTTATCCTCAATGATGGAGGATCCCTGCACATCAGTGCAAAAAATAAGGCTGAATCATTCGCAACAATCTTCAGCCAGAAGTGCCGAGTGGATGATTCACCTCGGCCCCCTCTAGAGGTCCACTGCATTACAGATGTCAGTTTTCAGCCAATAGAATTCACTTAATATCACGACAAGAAGTGGCTGAAGGCATTGGATACTGCAAAGGTAATGGGCCTTGATAACATTCCGGCAACAGTACTGAAGACTTGTGCTCCAGAACTTGCTGAACCCCTAGCTAAACTGTTCCAATACTGGCATCTTCCCAGCAATGTGGAAATTTGTTGAGGTATGTCCTGTACACAAGAAACAGATAAATCCAACCAGCCAGTAATCACCCCATCAGTCAACTCACAGATGCTAAGTTTGCATTCTGCCAGAATCACTCAGCTCCTGACCTCATTATGGCCTTAGTTCGAACATGGACAAAAGAGTTGAATGCAGAGATGAGGTGAGAGTGACTGCTCTTGACATTAAGGCAGCATTTAACCTGGTATGGCAACAAGGAGCCCGAGCAAAACCAGAGTCAGTGGAAATCAGGGGAAAACCCTTCACTGGTTGGAATCATACCTGGAACAAAGGAGGGTCAATCATCTCAGCTCCAGGACACCTCTGCAGGAGTCCGTCAGGGTAGTGATATAGGGCCAACAATCTTCAGCTGCTTTATCAAAAATCTTCCCTCCATCGTAAGGTCAGAAATGGGGGATGTTCGCCGATGATTACACAAAGTTCAGCACCATTCGCGACTCCTCAGATACTGAAGTAGTCCATATCCAAATGCAACAAGACCCAGACAATATTGAAGTTTGGGCTTACAAGTAGAAAGTAACATTTGCGCTATACAAATGCCAGGCAATGACCATCTCTAACAAGATAGGCTCTAACAATTGCTCCTTGGCATTACTATTGCTGAATCCTCCACTATCAACATCCTGAGAGTTACTGTTGACAAGAAACTGAACTGAACTACCCTATAAATACTGCAGCTACCAGAACAGGTCAAAAGCTAGGAATCTTGTGGTGAGTATCTCAGTTCCTGACTCCCCAGACCTCCTCACTATCTACAGGACACTTGTCAGGAATGAAATAGAATACTCTCCACTTGCCTGGATAGGTGCAGTTCCAACAACACTCAAGAAGCTTGACACCATCTAGGACAAAGAAGCCTGTTTGATTCACAAACACTCAATCTCTCCACCACCAACAAACAGTGGCAGCAGTGTGTACTGTATACAAGATGCACTGCAGGAACTCACCAAGGTTCCTCAGACAGCACCTTCCAAATCCACAACCTCTACCATCTCAAGAAGTAGTGGCAATCTAGGCTAATGAGCGAGCCTCATAAAACAACTAAACATTGTGTAAGTAAACATTGACAAATAATTTCCAATCAGTGGTGGTGGAAAGCTATGGCCAGCCAGAAATAACTCTCCTGATGGGAGCAGCAGCCTTTGGCCTTCAGTGAAGCCATCTGCACAGGCTTCAGTGCAATGCAGGAGGACCCTAACCATGCCCCCTCATGACGCAGCCAGACTGGAAATGTCCATTGAGGTCCAGCTTGGGAATAGATGTTTTGCTTTGAAAACAGAGAAGGATTTCCCTGCTGTTACAAAAGGTATGTTGAAGCTTTTTAAAATCTTTTTTTTGCTATTTATCTTAAGTAGTTAATGCTATTGTTGTTGGTTCATTTAAAATGTAATTTCTTTTTTTATGATTGAAGATATGTATTATTTAACGCATATAGATTTATTATGTTCTAAATTTGTGGAACTTTGATTTAAATCTGTATATTATTATATATTTTTACATGTGACTTGCTTGTAAGTGTTTGTATGTTTTAATTTAGAACGTTAACTGAAAATGTGATTGGGAAGATGAGAGATCAGAACTTCGTGGACAATGATTTAGATAACTGCATGAAGTTGAGCAAAGAAGAGTTCACATTTGGGGCCGTGGAGAATCTAAACGTGTTTACCATTAGTACTCTTCTGCCTTGCTTACTTCATTACAATTCTCTTATTTATCTGTTCTGTATATTTCAATAAAGCATTTGTGTAGTATTATATTTAAATGTTTTGTTTTGTTTTGATAAAACATTTGTAGAATTTTGTAGATTATTAATACATTGATGTTATAAACTTAAAAATACAAAACCATGTCAACATTTAACTAAAAATTTTACTTCAGCAGCTGCGCTATATTTTGTTTAATTGCCACATCTTTTCAAATTTCTTACAAAATATATTTTTTCTCTAACACCAATCAATAAAATATTTTTATACAGCACCACAACAGCTCTGTTACTTCTAAACAGGAAGGTAAGGGATATGAGGAGGGCTAGGGAGCGGACGGGGAGGGAAGGACTGGGAACAATGTGAGGGAAGGGGATGGAGAGAAGGAATGGGGAAAGAGGAAGGGAAGGGGAAGGATGAAGGGGGGAGGGGAAAGGAAGGAGGTGGAAAGGGGGAGCAGGTTGGGATTTTACATGTAACTTCTGTGCCTATGACAAAGCCTCCAAAAAACTTCAGTCAACCTAAAAACATGATGTAAAGTTAAAGTTTATTTATTAGTCGCAGGTAAGGCTTACATTAACACTGCGATGAAGTTACTGTGAAATTCCCCAAGTTGCCACAGTCCGGCACCTGTTCGGGTCAATGAACCTAACCAGCACATTTCAGAATGTGGGAGGAAACCGGAGCATCCTGAGGAAACCCTCGCAGAAAACATGCAAATTCCATACAGACAGTGACCCAAGCTGGGAATCGAATTGTGCTACCATGCCACCCAGTACCCACTGATGTACCAGTCGTGGTGGACCATGATTCCAGATTTTCAATCTGCATTGGATTCTGCAATACCTATCAGACAGATAGTTCACATCAGCTTAAAGGAGACTTACATAAAGCATTTGAACTAGCCAAGTTACATAAGGATCAACATTGCATCAGGGAGATTCTTAAAATTGGAATAAATACTGCTTAAAATACATAACAAAATCCAAATGGACTTCAGCCGAAATTTCTTTCATCCACCTTTTATACATGAATCCACATTTTTACTGGAATTAGTTGTCACAAAAAAGTTGTAATTTAAAAAAAACTTTCATTTTCTGTGTATTACATGTATATTAAACATCTTTTTAAAACATTTACAAAAACAATTAACCCACCTAAAGAATGTCTACTGCCTCTACATGCTGTGGTTAGGCCAAAGATTAAGTGTGCAAATAAATAAGGGTAAAAACTCATTTATCATCAGCATAAGTAATGAAACTTAGGGCAAGATTACAGCTCAGCGCTTCAATATCAGCAACTTTCCAAACATGCGCCAGGACTTCCATGTTGTCCTGACATGCATGTGTGGGGCACAATCGTTTCAAGTCAATGTTCTTGAAGTTTTTGGTCATTCTAATGTTGACAGCAGAGATTAGAGAGCCAGGTGAACAAGGCAGCAGTGTACCATTTATAATGTTCACTGCAGGAGCACAGCAAGGTTCTTTAGGCAGCACCTTCCAAACCCATTATCACTATCATCTAGAAGAACAAAACAGCAGATACCTGCAAATACTAATACCTCGAAGTTCCCTTCCAAATCACTCAGCATCTTGTCTTGGAAATATATCGCTATTCCTTCACAGTCGCTGGATCAAAATCCTAGAATTCCCTCCCTAACAGTTCTGTGGGTTTACTTACACCTCAGAGACTGCAGCAGTTCAAGGAGGCAGCTCACCACTACTTTCTCAAAGGCAACTAGGGATGTGCAGTAAATGTTGGCCAAGTCACTAACGCACATATTCTTTAAATTAAGTTTTACCAAATAATAGAAAGACTTGCATTTTGATTGTTCCCTTCACAACCTCAGCATGTTCCAAAGAGCTTTCAGGATAATGAAGGATGTTGGAAAGTTAGTTATTGTTGTAATGTAATGTAGGAAATGCAGCAGCAAATTCACAAGAATCAATGTGATAATGATCAGATAATTAATTTTTAATTATGTTAGTTGAGGTATACATATTATCAGGATATCAGGAAAATGCCCCCTTGACAGGTTAGATGGGGCCTCAAACATTACATTGGACACTTTGCTCAGCATCCACATTCTGCAGAAAGTACACACATTCAGAAACAACAGAAGTAAATGTGCGAACCAATGTTTTATTAGCCAAGTTGGGCATTTTCAAAAGGCTGATTTGCTTTTTTAAGGAACACTACAATCATTTCTCTCAGAAAAAAAGCGGATTATAGCAATATTGGCCAATTTAGATATTAATTTGCACAGTGCCACACTTTATCAGTTGGAGCCTTGCTTTAACTTCTCGCCTGAAAGACAGCACCTCAGACAATGCAGCCTAAATAAGAACATAAGAACATAAGAAATAGGAGCAGGAGTAGGCCATCTAGCCCTTCGAGCCTGCCCCGCCATTCAATAAGATCATGGCTGATCTGTCGTGGCTCAGTTCCACTTTCCCGCTTTCTCCCCATAACCCTTAATCCCCTTGCCTATCAAAAACCTGTCTACCTGCGTCTTAAATATATTTAGCGAGGCAGCCTCCACCACTTCAACGGGCAGAGAATTCCAGAGATTCACCACCCTTTGAGTGAAGAAGTTCCTCCTCAACTCCTAAACACTGGAGAACCTATCTAGATTTTTGTACAAACGCATACAAAGTACTCTATTACTTTCAATCAATTTTACTCATCTTTATCATTAATTCAGCACCCAAAGAAACGTATTCACTGCAATTTCTGTTAAAGTGTGATATTGCATGAATTAATTATGGAACAGAAGATGCATTCACTGACCTTGACTTGACCTTGAGGTCATGAGATTTTTTGCAGCACTGAATCATAGAATCATAGAATCCCACAGTGCAGAAGGAGGCCATTTGGCCCATTGACTCTGCACCGAACGCAATCTCACCCAGGCCCTATCTCCATAATCCCATGTATTTGCCCTAACTAGTCACCCTGACACTAAGGGGCAATTTAGGTGCTGCCAGATTTTCAGGCCCACACTCCAGGATTTGACTTCCCTGGCCACTTACTCCCATTCCCTTCTGAGGATGTTGTTTGAAAACCTCTTGGTCCACCCCGGTATCTTTCCACCACTAAGGCCTCCAGAACCACATCCATGAACCTTGGAGTCTATTCTCTTCCCTGATGCTCCATATGTGCTCTTCCCACATTTAACCCATGTCAGAACATGCAGAAAGCAGCACCTTGCTACCACTGAATGCAGTTTCCCTTTCTGAGGTTTGAGTGCTTAGGCAGTCAGCAGACCATTCTCAGACCAATGCTACAAACAGGATGTGTACTATCTAGATCCATGGTAACGGGCACAAGCTGGTCATGAATTGTGATTCCTCTTCCTCCACCCCCCATTCCCTCCAAAACTGGCCCCTGTCCCCAATAAGACAGCACATATCAATCTTTAGCCCCTGACAGTGTGACCAGGATCATGTTAAGGTCACGCCTGGAGGATCAAGAATGAAGTTTTCCCAGTTTAAACATCTGTAAAGAGATTGCATGGTCTCTAAGAGATTACATGGGTCACTCTTAAGACAAAGATGTTTGAAAGGCAGAAAACTCATGAGTTCTTGTGCACGTTCTGTGTGGATCCCTCAAACGTGGGAACATTTTGGAAGGAATTCAAGACTCTACCTCAGAAATAACTGAGAAAACAAAACCTCCAAGCCCCTCCCACGTAATGATAGGCCATTCAGTGTGACACATCTTCCCTACATCTGGGCCAGCTGGTTTTTACTCTTTCTGTTTAACTCAAAGTACATTTCAGGCACTGGATAAAGTGATCCGCCTGCCTGCCCACTAGTAAGGAAAGTATTTCATTGACATAAAAGCATGTATTTGCAAAATAGTCAGAACTGTTGCATAATCATTTTTTATATATTAGTTCTTGTCACTGCTTAGGTCAGCAATTGAAGAACAAAGAACAAAGAAAATTACAGCACAGGAACAGGCCCTTCGGCTCGCCAAGCCTGCACCAACTCTGCTGTCTGTCTGAATTAAAACCCCCTACCCTTCCGGGGATCATATCTCTCTATTCTCATCATGTATTAAAAGTCACAATCGTATCTGCTTCCACTACCTCCCTCCGCAGCGAGTTCCAGGCCTCCCGCCACTCTCTGTGTAAGAAAACTTGCCTCGTACATCTCCTAAAGAACAAAGAAAATTACAAAAATTACTTTGTTGTCCATCTGTTATGGGGGGGTAGTTTGTTTTCAGAGACTAGGTATTGCCAAAACTTCAGCTAATGCAAAGACTCGCAAAGTCAGAATCCTGGTTAAAGATGTATCTTTATTTGACCAACAATCGCTGGGAGAGATAGTATTGGTCAGTCCAACACCTCTCTGAAGGCCCTGGGCATTCCAATATCAGTTTGAAGTTGCAATACATCAGACAGGACAATTATACATTTCTCAAGTTCGCTCTTCCCGCTTTCCTGTCAGTTATGAACCAGTCATCATTAGTACAAATTAATAATTGTTAAAGGTTGTCATATACCCTAGCCAATTACATTCTACCCTCTGACATCATGGGATTTCATTGGTTCATGGAATCTGGATGCTTTTTCGCCCTGTCACTTAGCAACCCCTGACACCTAGCAATAGAGTTCAAAGGTACTGTTCTCACTAACTCTCAGTTACGTCAATAGTCAAGTCAGACAGTTGAAATTCCCATGTCTAAGAAGCACTGTCTTATCAGCACAAATTGATACCATGCCTTTGGGAACCCATATTATCTGTAACTTATGCTGATAAGTATATACACATTCTATGGTTTCATTGTTCCAAAGAATGTGGTTCATCTCACACAGTCTTCATCCCATCATGCCCTTGGAACAGCCTGCCTTTGGCTAATGAGCATTGACCATTTTAGAAAGTACATCTGAAATACATTTTAAAATCCAAAATACTTGTTCAAATCTCTTTCTTGTTTAAATCTCTTACTGTGATTAAATCTCTTTCTTATTTAAATCTCTTACTGTGTCTTTATGCAGACAGTACCACTGCTAGTCTGTAAGTCTGACCTGAAGTCATTTCACTTAGTGTTGGTGGTTTTATTAGTGCCTTAAATCCCTGATTATTTGAAATTTCTCTAACACCATCTTGAAGAGTTCAATTAGGAAAGCAGTTCCAGGATTTTGATCCAGTGACAATGTAGGAATGGAAATCTAATTCCAAGTGAGGATAGTCCAGCTAGTTGATAAACAAAATGGTAATGTCTAGAATGTTGATGTTGGAAGATAAGTGATTGTGTGGCCATTGAAAGTGAGGGGGAGATGCTTAGGTTACCTCTTGTTTATCATTACCTGGCACCAGTATGATTGAATGTTATACATCACTTATCAGTTCCAGCATGCTGTATTCAGGACCAGAATGCTTCAGTATCTGAGGAACCACAAATGGTGCTGAACATTGTGTAACTATCAGCAAACATCCCCACTCCTGACCTTAAGATGGGGATGGTCATTGATGAAGCAGCTAAAGATGGTTGGGTCAAGGACAGTACCCTGAGAAACTCCTGCAGTGATGTTCTGGGCTGAGTAGATTGGTATCCGAAAACCACAACTGTCTTCCTTTGTACCAGGTATGACTCCAATCTTTTCCAAGTAAAATACTGTGGATGTTGGAATCTGAAACAAAACCAGAAAATGCTGGAAAATCTCAGCATCTGTGAAGAGAGAATACAGCCAAAGTTTCAAGTCTATATGACTTTGTCAGATCTAGGAGCAAAGTTGGGCCAAAGGGCCTGTTTCCATGCTGTAAAACTCTATGACTCTCGGAAAATCAGAAAGGATTTATACTTTGAGGGTGGGGGTGGGAGGTGGCAGGGGATTGGACAAAGGAAATGTAAATGACGATGAAGAAGGTTGAGAAAGGTGCTATAAGAGTCCATTAAGCGATCAGAATGTGTGAGTGGCAGAACAGAGGTACAGATCGTTAAGGGACTGCCTGAGGAATGTGGCAGTTGCCCCTGACAGGCTGGGGGGAGGGGGAAGGCGGTGGAAGGCAAGAAGGAGAGAGGGAATGGAGAAGTGGAAAAATGAAGAACCTTCACCCTGTTTCCATTTATTTTGTTTCATTTAGTTTCATCTCATTCATCCATTTTTATCACCTTTCACTCTCACTTCCATTTTTCCACTTTTCCATTCCCAATCTCCATTTTGCCCCCAAACTGGCATCCCCGCCTCGCCTCTCCACCCCACCCCCTTCCAGGGCAACTGCCACATTCCTCAGGCAGT
Organism: Carcharhinus amblyrhynchos; assembly: GCF_965287045.1. Taxonomy (NCBI): domain Eukaryota; kingdom Metazoa; phylum Chordata; class Chondrichthyes; order Carcharhiniformes; family Carcharhinidae; genus Carcharhinus; species Carcharhinus amblyrhynchos. The sequence goes on from NC_137329.1 coordinate 53,983,292, forward strand.
CTTTTACACAACTAACAAAGGTCGCTTTTATTTTATTTTTAATTGGGATTATGGGACAGGTCTCTTCGTCAGTTTCCGATGATTGAATCTGATTCCTACACGCTCACAGCAGAAGCCTAGATCCATGACGATCTGGGTCTCTGATTCTGCCATTGACTTATGAGAGAGACAGCTAGTGGAATGCGGTCTGTTAGCTTCGGTAAATCTGGGATGAGATAGCACCAGGATAATGATAGGTTTATGTGTGGGTTTGAGGACAGCACAGGATCAGTGATCAGTCGAGCTAGGGAGGAGGTGTACTGCTTATTGAATTCTGTCCCCGGTAAGTGAACATACCATCGTCATATTTAGTTGGCCTGCTATTGAGTAATACAGTAAAGTCTAGTCTTTTGTACTTCAGCAGACTGTCCATCAGACATCCGCAGACTTGCTCATGCAGCTCTGTTTGAAGCTCATCTGCCACTCCCACAGCTACTAGAATAATCCATCTGTTTGTTATCACGCTGAAACTCCTTTTTGTTGCCATAGTCCCCACCCACATGCCCCTGAGGGATAAGATTCAACAAAATTCTTCAAGTTACAAATGAACAGAAGTAGGTGAACAGAACTTCTTCAGTCCCAATTCACTAGGTGGGGGGGGGGGAGGGCACCGGGGGGGGGCGGGGGGGGGGGGGGGATTTGATCTTTATATTAAAAGGATTATTTTGTGTTTTGCTCATTTCAGTCACATAGAAAAATGGAAAGGTAAACTAGCCAGCTGCTGGCGTCAATTATTCCTGTTTAACTTTACAACACACAGTTCTGAGGACGGGGTTGCAAATGCCTCTTTTTAGCATTGATTGTCCAGTGCAATTAAATTGTTTCCTGAGGAACAACCAATCCGGGCCATCGTCACATCTTTCCAGATCTGCCTTGTCAGTCTGCCCTGCCCTTTGAAATAGCAACATCACTGAAAGAAGGGAAGTTCACACAGGAACATCTGCTTCTATTTAAATAATTAACTACTATACAGGCACCACCCAATGAAAATGCAAGTGTCCTGAACTCTCTGTGGAGTGTTTGCTGCCTTTCCACTGGCTGCTGCGAGCTCACCATAGCAACCATTGCCAGCTTACAATTCAAATTCCACAGGTAAACTCCTGAACGCACACGTGGGTTGTTGCCAATGCTTTATGACATTTAAATACAGAGGGTGCTGCCATTACGCAATCGGTCATGTCCCAGCTGAACAATTTGAGGTGTAAATGCAAATTAATTATTGTCGGTTTTCAATGAAAATAGAGGAAACCACATAAAGGTGAGTCATACAGGCTTGCAACATTAACTCTATGCTCTCTCTGCACAGACCTGTAGAGTTTTCCCAGCATTCTTTTGTTTTTTTGAAAGGACACAGCTACAGGCTTGTAAAAGAACGTCTTGCTGCCCATTCTTTCCACAAATTCTTCCAATAGCCACGTATCAAACTTTTCAGGGCAGGATGTTCCCAACTGCTTCTGGAGGTAAGGTAAGTATGGAGACTTTTGAAGATGATGGCAGTCACTATACACTATAGCCCCACCACCTATCCAAGACGGAACTCTAAATTTCCCTTCCAGATCCATAGAGAATAAATAAATCTTTGTTTGGATTCATTTGTGGCATGTGGGTGTTGCTGGCTAGACCAGGATTTATTAAGAACATAAGAACATAAGAAGTAGGAGCAGGAGTAGGCTAACTAGCCCTTCGAGCCTGCCCCGCCATTCAATAAGATCATGGCTGATCTGTCGTGGCTCAGTTCCACATTCTCACCCTCTCCCCATAACCCTTAATCCCCTCTCTTATCAAAAACCCATCAACCCGCGTCGTAAAAATATTTAGCGAGGCAGCCTCCACCACTTCAACGGGCAGAGAATTCCAGAGATTCACCACCCTTTGAGTGAAGAAGTTCCTCCTCAACTCCGTTCTAAACCGTCCCCCTTTTATCTTGAGGCTGTGCCCCCTCGTCCTACTGTCCTTTCTGAGCGGGAAGAGCCTCTCCACCTCTATCCTATCCATCCCATTCATCATCTAATACGTCTCAATGAGATCTCCCCTCATTCTTCTAAACTCTAACGAGTACAAGCCTAATTTATTCAGCCTCTCCTCATAGCTCAACCCCCTCAACTCCGGCATCATCCTAGTAAATTATAAATTATAAATTAACGTATATTAGACATAGTCTAATATATGTTAATCCCAGCATAACACACCTGTTCAGTCTGATTTGCCAAAGGATTCAATATAATAGCACTCTTTTTTTTTCCAAATTACTACAGTTTAATCAATCAGTCTAATGAGATTGTGATAATAGTGCAATTAATATACTTACTTATTTTAAGTTTAAGATGAATGTTTTTAAACATTCAACTTTATGTTACAAGCAGTCGATATGTCTAATAGGAATGCAGCTCAGATTTTGGGAGAGAGTGCAGGATAATACTCATTTCAGCCTTGCAAGTATTTAAGTAGAGCTAATGGACTTCAGTTTACTTAAGTTCCCCAGGGATTTCCAATCAGAGCGACTGACAGTGCCACGTGATGTAAGTGCAGAGCTGGGTCTGTGGCAGAAAGCAAAAAGCTTTTGCAGGGAACAGTTAGTTCGAGCTGTCCATTCCCAGTTGCCCTTGAAAAGGTGATGAATATAAAATCATAGAACCTTTTCAGTGTAGAAGGAGACTATTTGGCTCATTGGGTCTACACTGACCACAATCCCACCAAGGCCCTATTCCCACATATTTTCCCTGCTAATCCCCATGACACTAGAATCAGTTTAATCCGGTCAATCAACCTAACCTGCACATCTTTTGATTGTGGGAGGAAACCAGAATAACCGGAGGAAACCCATGCAGATACAGGGACAATGTACAAACTTCACACAGTGACCTGAGGCCGGAATTGAACCCAGATCCATGGCACTGTGAGGCAGCAATGTTAACCACTGTGCCACCATGTAGGTGTACCTCTACCTCAGGGATTGCCTTCTTGAACAACTGAAGTCCCTGAGATGTAGGTATACCACATTGCTGTCAGGGACAGTAAGTAGTCTCATAACACCAGGTTAAAGTCCAACGGGTTTATATGGTAGCATGAGCTTTCAGAGCACTGCCCCTTCATCAAATAAACCTGTTGGACTTTAACCTGGCGTTATGAGACTACTCACCTGACCTGACCACCCACTCACTCATTCCCCATTCATCCACTTATTCACTCATCTACTTACCAATTCATCCATTCCTCACTCATCCACTCAGCTATCTATCCATTCCCACACTCATCCACAGATGAGTGTCTATGCAGAGCTCTGTGTAAAGGATGAGTGTCTATGGAGAGCTCTATGTAGAGGATGAGTGTCAGTGGTGGGCTCTGGGTAGAGAATTAGCGTCTATGGAAATCTCTGTGTACAGGATGTGTATCAACAGTTGGCTCTGTGTAAAGGATGAGTGTCTATGGGGAGCTGTGCATAGAGGGTGAGTGTCCATGGAGGGCACTGTGTAGAGGATGAGTGTCTACGGGGAGCTCTGTGTCGAGGACGAGTGTCCACGGGGAGCTCTGTGTCGAGGATGAGTGTCCACGGAGAGCTCTGTGTCGAGGATGAGTGTCCACGGGGGGCTCTGTGTCGAGGATGAGTGTCCACGGGGAGCTCTGTGTCGAGGATGAGTGTCCACGGGGAGCTCTGTGTCGAGGATGAGTGTCCACGGGGAGCTCTGTGTCGAGGATGAGTGTCCACGGGGAGCTCTGTGTCGAGGATGAGTGTCCACGGGGAGCTCTGTGTCGAGGATGAGTGTCCACGGGGAGCTCTGTGTCGAGGATGAGTGTCCACGGGGAGCTCTGTGTCGAGGATGAGTGTCCACGGGGAGCTCTGTGTCGAGGATGAGTGTCCACGGGGAGCTCTGTGTCGAGGATGAGTGTCCACGGGGAGCTCTGTGTCGAGGATGAGTGTCCACGGGGAGCTCTGTGTCGAGGATGAGTGTCTACGGGGAGCTCTGTGTAGAGCATGAGTGTCTACGGGGAGCTCTGTGTACAGCATGAGTGTCCACGGGGAGCTCTGTGTAGAGGATGAGTGTCTACGGGGAGCTCTGTGTAGAGGATGAGTGTCTACGGGGAGCTCTGTGTAGAGCATGAGTGTCTACGGGGAGCTCTGTGTACAGCATGAGTGTCTACGGGGAGCTCTGTGCAGAGCATGAGTGTCTACGGGGAGCTCTGTGCAGAGCATGAGTGTCTACGGGGAGCTCTGTGCAGAGCATGAGTGTCTACGGGGAGCTCTGTGCAGAGCATGAGTGTCTACGGGGAGCTCTGTGCAGAGCATGAGTGTCTACGGGGAGCTCTGTGTAGAGCATGAGTGTCTACGGGGAGCTCTGTGTAGAGCATGAGTGTCTACGGGGAGCTCTGTGTAGAGCATGAGTGTCTACGGGGAGCTCTGTGTAGAGCATGAATGTCTACGGGGAGCTCTGTGTGAAGGACGAACATAGAGCATTACAGCGCAGTATAAGCCCTTTGCCTTCGATGTTGCGTCAACCTGTGAAACCAATCTAAAGCCCATCTAACCTACACTATTCCAATATCATCCATGTTTATTCAATGACCATTTAAATGCCCTTAATGTTGGCGAGTCCACTAGTGTTACAAGCAAGGCATTCCAGGCACTTACTACTCTCTGAGTAAAGAACTACCTCTGACATCTGTCCTATATCTATCACCCCTCAATTTAAAGCTATGCCTCCTCATGCTAGCCATCTCCATCTGAGGAAAAAGGCTCTCACTGTCCATCCTATCTAATCCTCTGATCATCTTATATGGCTATATTAAGTCACCTCTTAACCTTCTTCTCTCTAATGAAAACAGCCTCAAATCCCTAGCCTTTCTTCATAAGACCTTCCCACCATAACAGGCAACATCCTGGTAAATCTCCTCTGCAGCCTTTCCAATGCTTCCACATTCTTCCTATAATGCGGTGACCAGAACTGTACGCAATACTCCAAATGCGGCCACACCAGAGGTTTGTACAGCTGCAACATGGTTCTGAAACTCAATCCCTCTACCAATAAAAGCTAACACACCGTATGCCTTCTTAACAACCCTATCAACCTGGGTGCTAACTTTCAGGAATCTATGCACATAGACATCAAGATCGCTTTGCTCTTCCACACTACCAAGTATCTTACCATTAGCCCAGTACTCTATTCCTGTTACCCCTTCCAAAGTGAATTTTTTTTGCATTAAACTCCATTTGATACCTCTCAGCCCAGCTCTGCAGCTTATCTATGTCCCTCTGCAACCTGCAACATCCTTCCGCACTGTCCACAACTCCACCAACTTTAGTGTCATCAGCAAATTTACTAACCCATTCTTCTATGCCCTCATCTAGGCCATTTATAAAAATGACAAACAGCAGTAACCCCAAAACAGATCCTTGCAGTACACCACTAGTAACTGAACTCCGGAATGAATACGTCCCATCAATCACCACCTTCTTTCTTCTTACAGCTAGCCAAATTCTGATCCATACTGCTAAATCACCCTCAATCCCATGCCACTGTATCTTCTGCAATAGCTTACCATGGGGAACCTGATCAACTCTTTGCTAAAATCCATATACACCACATCAACTTCTTTACCCTCATCTACCTCTTTGGTCACCTTCTCAAAGAACTCTCTAAGGTTTGTGAGGCATGACCTACTCTTCACAAAACCATGTTGACTATCCCTAATCAAATTATTCCTTTCTGGATGATTATAAATCCTATCACTTATAACCCTTTCCAAAACTTTGTCCACAACAAAAGTAAGGCTCACTGGTCTACAATTACCAGGGTTGTCTCTACTCCCCTTCTTGAACAAGGGGACAACATTTGCTATCCTCCAGTCTTCTGCACTATTCCTGTAGACAATGACGACCTAAAGATCAAAGGCTCTGCAATCTCCTCCCTAGCATCTCAGAGAATCGTAGGATAAATCCCATCCGGCCCAGGGGACTTATCTATTTTCATACTTTCTAGAATTGCAAATACCTCCTCCTTATGAACCTCAATCTTATCTAGTCTAATAGCCTGTATCTCAGTATTCTCCTCAACAATATTATCTTTTTCCTGTGTGAACGTTGACAAAAAATATTTATTTAGCCTCTCTCCTATCTCTTCGGACTCCATTCACAACTTCCCACTACCGTCCTTGACTGGCCCTGATCTTACGCTAGTCATTATTTTACTCCTGACATACCTATAGATGAGTGTCTATGGTGAGCTCTGTGTAGAGGATGTGTCTATGGGGAGCTCTGTGTAGAGGATGGGTGTCTCTGCAGGGTTCTATGTAGAGGATGAGTAGCTATGGAGAGCTCTGTGTAGAGGATGAGTGTGCATGGAGAGTTCCGTGTAGAGGATGAGTGTATATGGAGAGCTCTGTGTAGAGTATGAGTGTCTGTTTGGAGATGTGGCTGTGGAGGGCTCTGTGTTGAGGATGAGTGTCTATGGGGAGCTCTATGTAGAGAACGAGTGTGCATGGAGAGTTCCGTGTAGAGGATGAGTGTATATGGAGAGCTCTGTGTAGTGGATGAATGTCTATGGGGACATCTCTGTGGAGGAAGAGTCCATGGGGAGCTCTATATAGAGGATGAGTTTCCATGGGGAGCTCTGTGAGAGGATGAGTGTCTCTGAAGGGCTCTGTGAAAAGGATAAGTGTCTATGGGGAGTTCTGTATAGAGGATGAGTGTCTACAGAGGACTCTCTGTAGAGAATGAGTATCTATGCAGAGCTCTGTGTTGGGAATGAGTGTCTGTGGAGAGCTCTATTTAGTGGATGAGTATCTATGGGAAGCTCTGTGTAGAGAATGAGTGTTTATGTGGAAATCTGCGTAGAGATGAGTATCTACGTGGAGCTCTGTGTAGAGGATGTGTTTTTATGGGGAGCTCTGTGAGAGGATGAGTGTCTCTGGAGGGCTGTGTGTAGAGGATGAGTGTCTTTGGAGGGCTCTGTGTTGAGGATGAGTGTCTTTGGAGGGCTCTGTGTTGAGGATGAGTGTCTTTGGAGGGCTCTGTGTTGAGGATGAGTGTCTTTGGAGGGCTCTGTGTGGAGGATGAGTGTCAATAGGGAGCTCTGTGTAGAAGGTGAGTGCCTATGGAGAGCTCTGTATATAGGATGAGTGTCTGTGTAGTGGGTGAGTGTCTATGGAGAGCTGTGTGTGGATTAATTGTATCTGTGGGGAAATCCATGCACAGGATGAGTCTGGATGAAAATCTGAATGCGTAGCAAAGATCACTGAGTGGCAAAAGCCCACTGATACAATAGGAGGAGATTCTCAAGATGGAGAACCCAATGAGAGATTCATGATAGCGCGTTGACCTAATTAAGAAAAGCAGGATATAGAAGTGGTTTGGGTGGAGATGATAAATCATAATGGCAAAAAGTCAGATGTGAGGTTGGTGTACAGGCTCCAAAGAATATCCACATAGTAGGATGAGGTATAATGGAAGAAATAATGGGAGATTGTCAGAAAGGTATGACAATAAAAATTGGGGATTTCAATCTACACATAGGCTGGAAAAATCAGATGGGCAAAGACAAACTAGATATGGAATTCCTTCAACACTTTTGGGATGGTTACTCATAAAAGCTCATTCCGTTGCTAACCAGAGAGCATAGTATACTGGACCTGATATTGTATGATGAGATAAGATTAATTAATGGTGAAGACATCCTCAGGTAACAATAATGATAACGTAATTGAATTTTACATTCAGTTTGAGGGAGAGAAGTGTAGGCCTAAGGCTCATCTTCTAATTTGAAATTAGGGCAATTAAGTTTGTTACAATCTTTAACTGCAGATGGAATGTTTCAGTCTTATTGGAATGCATCTATTCGATGAAGTGGGCTGACTGAGGTTAAGGGTAGGCCAATGGAGGTTCAATGGCAGACATTTAAAAGAATATTGCAGAATACATAGAATAAACTTCCAGGAAGCATTTGATAAAATGCCACCTCAGAGATTATTTCAGAAAGTAAAAGCTCAGGGTATGGGGGCTATTGGCATGGATTAAAGAACAGTTGGCTAACAGGAAACAGAATAGGCATAAATGCATCATTTTCTGCTAATGAATGCTACGCCAAATAGGATTAGTGCTGGAGCCCCAACTTTTTGCAATTTATACAAATGACTAGGATGAAGGGAACAAAGGTATAGCTGCTAAATTTGCTGATGACACAAAGCATAATAAAATAAATTGTGAAAAGGATGTATGGAAACCAAAAAGGATATAGATCGTATAAATGAGTGAGCAAAGATTGCAAATGAAGTATACTGTGGGGAAAATATGTGATTGTCCATTTTGGTAGCCAGAACAAAAAAGAAGCATATTGTCTATATGGCGAGAAATTGCAGAGCTCTGAGGTACAGAGGGATCAGGGTGCCCAAGTGCATGAGTCACAAAAGGCTCAGATGCAGATACAGCAAGTAATTATGAAAGCTAACAATGTTATTGTTATAGGAGGAGAATTGAATATAAAGGAGAAGGGCTTTTGCCTTAGTTTACATGGCATTGGTGAGACAACATCTGAAATACTGCCACAGTATTTCAGATGTGGGTTTCCTTATTTAAGGAAGGATGTAAGTATGTTGGAAATAGTTCAGAGAAGGTTTATAAGAACATAAGAACATAAGAAAGAGGAGCAGGAGTAGGCCATCTAGCCCTTTGAGCCTGCCCCGCCATTCAATAAGATCTACCTGGAATAGGTGGTTTGTTTCATGAGGAGAGGTTAACAGGATGGGCTTGTGTTTAGAAGCATAACATTGATAATTTGATAAGATACAAGTCTTAAAAGAAGGTATTGAGGGGGTTTAACAATATAGCTGTGGAAAGGATGTCATCTCTTGTGGGAGAATTTAGAACCAGGGGTTTATAAACAAGGGGTTGCTCATTTAAGACACAAATGAGAAAACTTTTTTTTCTCTTAGAGCTTCATGAGTCTTTCTTTGGAATCTTCAAAATGAAGTGAAAGCAGAGTTTTTGAACTCTTTAAGGCAGAAGTAGTAGATCCTTGATAAATCCAAAGTTACCTGGGAGGGGGGGATGAGAATGTAGAGTTGACATTCCAATCAAGTCAACCGTGATCTTATTGAAAGGTGGAGCAGGCTTAAGGGGTCTATATGCCTATTTTGTTATGTTTGCGTGTTCGAATGAGCAAGTGAGTCAGGAGAGATAGTTCTGAAAGCAGCTGGCAGCAGAATAAAGCTAATCCCTGAGCAAGCATCTGAAAGCTCGGCAACCATCCCAGTGAAACCTGACTTTGGACATGAGCATGACTATAAACGCACAATAGAGTGAAAGAGAACTAGGTTCAAAGTTCTCAGTGCTATGTGTCTGACCTCAATGGCAAAGTCATTATTGTTTTACTTCGCAGAAATAAAAACTACTAAGCATAATGCTGTACTGCAAATAGTTTTTTAGAGTCTGAAGGGACAAAGTCCAGGTTAGAAATTAGGAGCTGAAGAATGATGTTTAAGTTGTAAGAAAATATGACAGTGTCTTTAATATATTACACTGTTGTAGATGTGAGCAGGAGCTTTAATTGTAAAGTGGACTAAGACAAAGCAGACTCACATATCTGTGAATAAAGTTTTGACTGGAACATTATTAATGTGTGGTTCCTCAGTAACTATGAGAGAATAAGGTTAAGGGTTTTGTTAACTCTAACTATCAAGTGTTGCAGTTCTGTTGCATTCTTTTCAAACATGTACTGGCATGAGTGGATTATACAACTAAGGATCTTTATCATACTTAATAGTTACACTGGCCATTTTGTCCAATGCTCTCCTTCACGCCAATGTAAAAGTGGTGTATGTGGCATTATTGTGTTGCTGCTGAGCACCATGTTATGAGTTTGTTAGTGGTATCTGATTCATGAGATCCTGAGACTTGTATGTTTAAACATGAATTATTTATTGCTGTCTCTGTGAAGGTTCCTTTCAAAGTGTTCTCTCTGAGTCTATTATCATGTGAAGCTTGTCATGGTTCATGTCAGAAACTCCAACGTATCTTATGAAGCCTGCCTGGGTCATACATCTTGCATCTTGAATTTGCCTACGATAAGCACAAGATATTTCATAGAATCATAGAACCCTACAGTGCAGAAAGAGGCCCTTCGGCCCATCGAGTCTGCACTGAACACAATCCCACCCAGACCCTACCCCCATATCCCACATATTATACCCACTAATCCCTCTAACCTACGTATCACTGGACACTAAGGGGCAATTTCTTAGCATGGCCAATCAACCTAACCTGCACGTCTTTGGACTGTGGGAGGAAACCAGAGTACCCGGAGGAAATCCACGCAGACACGAGGAGAATGTGCAAACTCCACGCAGACAGTGACCCAAGCCGGGAATCGAATCCAGGACCCTGGAGCTGTGAAGCAGCAGTGCTAACCACTATGCTAACGTGCCGCCCCGTGCAGCTTTTATCAAACCAAGATTATTTAAGAATATAGTTAATAAGAGATTAAAAAATTAGCAAGAACTTTTATCAATTACAAACAAAACAACCACTATAATATGGGAAATGAAGGGAAAAATAGAGTATGAAAGTATGCTAGCGGGGAACGTAAAACTGACTGTAAAATTTTCTATAGCTATGTAAAGAGAAAAAGATTGACAAAAACAAATGTAGGCATCTTACAGTCAGAAACAGGAGAATTTATAACAGGGAATAAAGAAATGGCTCAGGAATTAAATTTGTACTTTGCTTCAGTCTTCACAAAGGAAGACTTGAATGATGTGCCCGAAGTACCAAGCGAAACATGTTTTAGTGAGAAGCTGAAAAAAATCAGCGTTAGAGAAATTATTTTGCAGAAATTGATTAATTGAAGGTGGATAAATCTCCAAGTCCTGATAATCTTCATCCCAGAGTACTTAAGGAAGTGGCCCTGGAAATAGTAGATCCATTGGTGGTTATTTTCCAAAATTCTTTGGACTCTGGAATAGTTCCTACAGATTGGAGGATAGCTAATGTAAGCCCACTATTCAAAAAAGGAGGTAGAGAGGAAACAGAATTTAAGACCAGTGAGCCTAACGTTGGTACTGGAGCCATTTCTAAAATCTATTATCAAGGATTTCATAACTCGGCATTTGGAAGGCAATGGTAAAATCAAACAAAGTCAACAAGGGAAATCCTGCCTGATGAATCTATTGGAATTTTTTGAGGATGTAACTAGTAGAGTTGACAGAGGAGAACCAGTGGATGTGGTTTATTTGGACTTTTAGAAGGCTTTCAACAAGGTGTCATATAACAGACTACTACGTAAAGTTAAAACACATGGGATTGCATTAATGTCTTGAGATGGATAGAAAGCTAGTTGGCAGATAGGAAGCAAAGAGTTGTCATAAATTACTCTTTTTCTGATTGGCAGTCAGTGACTAGTGGGGTTTCATAGGGATCTGTGCTAGTATTCCCAATTGTTCACATTATATATTAAGGATTCAGAAGAGGGAACTGAATGTATTATCTCCAAATTTGCAGAAGGTACAAAGTTGGGTAGGAGAGTGAGCTGCGACCAAGATGCAGAGATGCTTCAACATGATTTGGACAGGCTGAGTGTGTAGGTATATGCATGGTAGATATAGTATAATGTGGATAAATATCAGGTTATCCACTTTGGTAGCAATAATAGGAACACTGATTGTTATTTGAATGGGTATAAATTGAGAATAGTGGATACTCAGCAAGATCTTGGAATCCTTGAGCATCAGTCACTGAAAGCATGCAGGTACAGAAGGCAGTAAAAAAGGCAAATGGTATATAGGCCTTCATAGCAAGAGGATTTGAGTATAAGGACAGGAGTGTTTTGCTACAATTATAATATCTGGAGTACTCTGTGCAGTTTTGGTGTCTTTATCTGAGGAAAGATGTCCTCGCTATAGAGGGACTACAGCGAAGGTTTCCTGGGATTGCAGGTCTGTCATATGAGGAAAAACTAAGTCAGTTAGGATTATATTCACTGGAGATTAAAAGAGTGAGGGGGATCTCATAGGAACTTATAAAATTCTAATGGGGTTAGACAGAGTAGATTCAGAAAGAATGTTCCCAATAGTGGTCATAGTTTGCGCATAAGGGATACACATTTTAAAACTGAGGTGAGGAGAAATTTCTTTACCCAGAGGATGGTGAATGTGTAGAATTCACTACCAGAATATAGTTGAGGCCAAAACGTTGACTGATTTCAAGAAGAAATTAGATATAGCATAGGGCCTAAAGAGATCAAGGGATGGGGGAAGGGAAAATCAGGATACTGAATTCGATGATCAGCCATGATCGAAATAAATGGCAAAGCAGCCTCGAATGGCCGAATGGTCTACTCTTGCTTCTAGTTTCTATGTTTCTATATCTAGAATGTTTCAATCAAAATCAATAGACAAAACTCATTAAATAAGTTCAATGCAGAAAAGACTAATGCTCCTGTGATACAGGAAATTGTATCCTTTGGTTGAAGTCTGCAGTCCATTGAATTCATTCAGAAAAAGTTGAAGTTAAAACAGCTTCTCAGAACCCCAGGGAGAGACTTCCTGGTCAAGCCACCAACTGCAGAATCATTACTGCAGGGAGTAAGTCCTTTCTTTCAGATAACTAACAGAGTTTCCAAAACAATAGAGAGAGAGGGAAAATACTTATTTTTAGCTTGCTGTGGCTTCCAAAAACTAAACCTCAGAACTGCAGCTCCAGATTGAAAATGAAAATAAACTCCTGTCACCTAACCTGCCAACCAATTTTTCTCTTAACAATGCAGTCATAAACATCCCAGTAAAAACAAACAAATCCCCATTTAGGCAGCAATAAAAAAGACTCTCATCGATAGCCCAGCAACAATGAGAAAAACAAACAGAAAATGTTTGCTTACAATTGCAGAGTACATGATTAAAAAATGCACTTCTTAAAGGTTCGCTTACGTCACAGTCTACATATCAGACTATGGGTGGAGCTATTCCAGTTCCACATCAACTGTTGCTCTGGTGTGCACCTTTTCGTTACAATGACAGACAGGTATATAATACAATATCTTTCTTAATTCTCAGTAGATAAATTTCTTTCCTTTCAACAAAAGTGGGTTTCCTCCAGGTGCTCTGGTTTTCTCTAAAGATACGCGAGTTAGGTTGATTGGCCATGCTAAATTGCCCCTTAGTCAGGGAGATTAAAAGGGTAAATATGTGGGGTTACGGGAATAGGGCTTGGATGAGATTGTGGTCAGTGCAGACTTGATGGGCTGAATGGCCTCCTTCTGTATTGTAGGGCTTCTGTGATTAAGTGTAACTAATGCAATACAAGCTTTGTTTGCTATCCTTTCACCCCATCCGAAGTCTTGGACTTCATTAATTCTGACGAGCTACAGTCTTGATAATTCTCCCACATATTGGTCTGTCACATGGAGGAATGGTAGCAGTACTCTGTGAGTTTCTGGTTCTTTGCTGTTGCCATTTGATTCACTTCTCACACTCCTTTGAGTTGTATTTCCCTTTATTAACATTTTGTCTGTGGACTTATGTTGTTCCTTCCTTGGAGAATGCACAATCCTAGAGTGGACTTGAATTTTCTTTTTCCATTGGGTTTACTATGTTCTTGCTGCACTTGTATGTTTCACAAATGGAATCTTTCTTTCTATTGTTTCACAGTTTTAGCCAAATATTTGTTTGCTGTTTTATTCTCACGTTATTTTGCAAGCTGATGGATCTTTTTGTTCAGCTCAGTGGTTTTCAGTGTGCCATAAGGCATCCAGGATTTTTCTCCTCCCAGTGTTCCAGGCTTAGATTTACAGTTTCCAATCTGTGACAGTCCCACTCCCCTCACATAAAATTAAAAATCAATATTGGTTTTACGGGTATTCATGTGATTTATATCTGTGGTCAGAGACCAGTTGCTCACTAAAAACGTTATAATGTTGGCAATAGGCATTTGGAGTCTGTATGCTTCCCATCCCAGAAAAATAGCATTTACTTTAGCAAAACCTGCTATCAAAATAACTACAGGGCTCTTTTATGCTATTGGCTGGTTTCCACAAAGGATTTGTCCTAGTGTAGAAGGCATCTATATCAGTCACCTGTTTGATGCATCCACATATTGTTGGTTTAGAGATTTGATAGTTATTCCCTCTTGCAAGGACCTAGTAGCATAAAAGTTCAAGCTAGTTGATCAGAATGAGAGTCACTGACAATGCTCCCAGTCTGGAACTTACGGTTTAACATGAAGAGAGTAGAAATTGGTCTTGCGTTCTAAAGCAAAATGGGAGCATTGTAGTGTCTGTCTTATACACCCCACCCAATAATTAGTTCCACTTTTTTAGCAACACTGAGTAACAAGTGGGGTGATTAACAGATGGCAATAATGATACTGCCCAAACCTTCCAACCAGATATTTCAACTACTTAATTCCTCTAAAGTCAATCTCCCCATACCCTAGATATGTCAAGGTAGGTGTGTCTACACATGGGTGTGTAAGGATGGGTGTGAAATGACTGCCTGAGGTATAAACACACCCCTCACCTCATCAAAGCTGGGAAATATAGTGATATACATCCAGGGGAATCTCCATGGCCATAAGTGGAACATCGCTGTATAAACCTGTGCTGGGGAAACAGCTCCAGATGATAAATAGAGGTTTAAGTAAACAGCAAAACATTGCTTTGATAGAAAGAATGGAAACAATAGATTAAAAAGTTATCATAAACTACCAATCTTTTTTCCCTTACCTATGCAAAACAATACCTTAAAATCCAAGTGCTGAACTAGCTGTAGAGCTGGCACAGCAAGATGCTGAAAGATAGTTGCATTCTCCCAGGATTATAAAAAGGATGTCCGATTTAAATATTCTTTGTGTGCTTGATGAAGGGGTGGCAGGCTGCCAGAACTCAGTTTCCTGTATTCCTTGTGTTGTCACTTCAGTTTAAAGAGTGTTCAGTGCCTCAGCAAGCAGTTGGATTAATAGTTTGTGCGACCAATGTTGCGGACTCGGCTTGTACAATCACACAGCCAGCTCTGCAACAATGCTCCAGAGAATTGGCCTGACTCAGAAATGCAAAGTATGGGCAGTTGGTTTCAATAATATCACAGTACATAGGATTTAACGCACAGATAGAGACCCCATGTCAATTGTGGTCTGCAGGAGCATCCTTCAACGATAATTTGTCCAGAGCTATCAGCATACCCTTCTATTTCTTTCTCCCCCATCTTCTTATCTACAGCTTCCCCTTAAATATATCTATGTTGTTGGAGTGAAATCAAAGTAAATGACACAAAATGGTTACCTGGCACACAAAATGGACTCTGGGAAGGGACATTAAGAGGCACTGACTTTGGGCACAGACATTACACAAAGAGTTAAAACCTGTAGTGTTTAAATTACTGCAGGAAACAGGTCAGACCTTGAGGCACCTTAAACTTGAGATAAAAGCAGACCCAGAACAATGAGTCTGATAACGAGATCAGCCACTGATCGGGGCATAAATGCATAAATGTATCTACTCTATGTACAATGATGTGATAACTGTCAATGTCCGTACTTGTCTGTATATAGCGATATGATAACTGTCGATGTCCGTACTGTCTACTCAACTTGTAATGATGCGCTAACGGCTAACGTCTGTACTATCTATTATCTAAAAAGTATAAAAGATGCTCAACTACCATTGTCTGTACTGCGGAATGCCAGCGCTTCTCCCAAAGCTTTGACCAAATAAAACTGTTTGTTGAACTTCCAAGTCTGACTCTGAAGTGGTGAATTTCCCACAACAAATTGGCGTAGTCGGGCAGGATCTCACTACTGGTGGTAAGTTCAATCGATTGGCCACAATCGGCAAACTGGGGTAGAGATAATTGAATCTGTGGGAGTCAGATGGAGTCAACAATACAGTTTAAAAGGGGTAAAAAATAAGGGGTATTATAGAGATAAGTACTGATTGTTGATGATATAGTAATAAGTATTGATTGACTGTCCACAAACCGGACAACTGGATTAACCCCTTATGAACTAATGACAGGAAGGCGATGCAATTACCAGAAAGCATCATAACAGGTGGGACTGATGTGGGTCCACTAAAAGATAAAATCAAAAGTTGGATTTTGGAACTAAGTGGCCAACCAAAAGGGATACGTAAATTAGTAAAAGATAATCAGGAAGAAAGAGACGCACAGAGAGAGAGCTTGAAATGCTCTTTGACATCCCAACAGCAGGAAGTCCTAGTAAAAGCATAACTTGAAAAACCAGGGTTTGCATCAAAATAGAATGGGCCATATGAAGTTATAATTAGTGGAGACACCTGTGCCTGTCTAGACATAAGAGGGAAAGGTGTATGGAAACATTGGATCCAGCTGAAATTACACAAAGAAATGAATTAATGAATTAAAGTGACCAGATTTCTTTCCCCAAAACAGATGATGATACAAGCAAGAGTAACTGACGTGTTCAGGTTGGCAATATAACTTTTGGAAAATTGTTAACTTAAAGTAATAAGATTGATACTTGCTTGTTGCGGACGTGTATAAGATTGCACATGTAATTGTATTACTTTGTGTTGTTGCGACTGTAAACTTGACTGGGCTAGAGGATAACCTATTCTACAAGGCTCATATACATTTACATGGGAATCAAACTGTATGTTACCCGTTAGCCCAATCTGTCGAAGCCCTATTTGTGGCCACCCCTGCAAGATACAAGGCCTTGAAGTTTAATGACTGGTCCCAAGGGAGATCCCTCATTTTGTCATGATTCCCGATGGGATATCCCCAAATCATTACACTCCCTGTGAGGAGGGATGAATTAACCCTCTTTTTTTTTATTCAATGTCCTTGGTTGGTCGCAGCAAGGTTAATTTAGAAAGGATCTCTTCCCTCGTGAATACAGTCCGAATGTATTTATGTTTAAGAGGAGCCAATTTAATCAGTCTTTCTAGAATTAAAGAAGGAATGAGTTTATTGGTTCCTAAAATATGAGAAAAATATTGAAAATTGATAAGCATACACACAGGTTAGAAATGAAAAGTCAATGCAAAAATAAGTTAGTAAAGATATATGAATCAATCTTTGGCTTGCTCATGAGGACTAGATGGTGAACTGTTGCAGCTGTGAAGTTGGTTGATTCCAGTAATGATGAGTTTGTAGTTGAGAATTTTGTTTGGAAATTTTTGGTTTTGCAGGTTAGTCAAAAAGGATTGTCCTGTTTCCTTTTGAACTGTGGCTTAGCTGACTTGATTCCAGCAGTAAGAAGTCTGACAACGCCAGGTTTAAGTCCAACCAATCTACTTGATAGTAAACTCACAAACTTTTGGGGTTTGCCCTTCATCAGGTGAATGGAGAGTTCTGGCCTCAGACAGAGCATATAACAGCACAGACAGTTTACAGATTACTGATTAGGATGTGAGTCTTTACAACTAACCTGCCATTCAAATTTAAAGATGCTGACAATGTGAGTGGAAAGAGCATTATGCATAGGTTAAAGAGATGTGTATTGTCTCCAGACAGTACAGTAAGTGAGGTTTTGCAAACCCAGGCAAGTCACGGGGGTTACAGATAGTGCGACATGAACCCAAGATCCCTGTTGAGACCGTCCTTATGTGTGCGGAACTTGGCTATCAGTCTCTGCTCAGCGACTCTGCGCTGTCGTGTGTCGTGAAGGCCGCCTTGGAGAACGCTTACCCGAAGGTCAGAAGCCCAATGCCCGTGACCGCTAAAGTGTGAAACTCTGTCACCGAAAGCTTGTGAATTTACTATCAATTAGATTGGTTGGACTTAAACCTGGTGTTGCCAGACTTCTTACTGTGTTTACCCCAGTCCAACGCCAGCAGCTCCACATCTTGATTCCAGCAATCAGAGAGAAAGAGACCAAGATATTTTACCTGTAAGCCAAATGGGTGTCCTTCAGTTCTGATCCTCATAGCACACACAGTGGAATGAGAACAGCAGACTAGCACACCGAGACTAGAGTTGCCATAAATTTTTAACCCCTTTTATTGTGTATTCCTGGAAGGGAAAAATACACAAAGATGTCTGGAATGTAACTCACAGGAGATGGTTTCAACTAAAATGGTAATCAGATTCCATTATCTCTACAGGAGATTATGGTTCAGTTTTGGCATTGCATTTTTTCATTTGAAATGCCTCCGTTTGAAAAAAGGTGTAATATTCCATTGTCTCTCTCAGGATTGGATGTAATCCACAAGTGGTTACTTTGCTGTCTCAGCCAGTTTTTGCTTGTATGTCATTTAAAAAAGCCTGATTTAAAATTTCAATATTCTTATACTCAATTTAGGTCTATGATCCATTGTCATGATACTTCTGAGAGCAACAAATGAAATGAGATTCATTTCCATTTCTTTATAAAAGGAGAAAAATAATGAAATATTAAACAGCAAGCACACTCATACACACATTCATTCTCCTAGCCTTAATCAATTCTATCTTTTTAATTCTAACCTGGTCTCTTCATGTCTATGATGGGGAGATGCTGGGATTGGACTGCGATGGGCACAGTAAGAAGTCTCACAACATCAGGTTAAAGTCAGATTTATTTGGAATCACGAGCTTTTGGAGTGACTCACCTGATGAAGGAGTAGTGCTCCGAAAGCTCGTGATTCCAAATAAAACCTGTTGGACTTTAGTCTGGCATTGTGAAACTTCTTACTGTCTTCATATCTAGAAAGGGCACTTGCAAACCCATTTGATTCCCCGGCAATGTGGGTGATTTTTA
This sequence comes from Carcharhinus amblyrhynchos, assembly GCF_965287045.1. NCBI lineage: Eukaryota > Metazoa > Chordata > Chondrichthyes > Carcharhiniformes > Carcharhinidae > Carcharhinus > Carcharhinus amblyrhynchos. Next base: position 54,002,025 of record NC_137329.1, read on the forward strand.
AGTGGTATGGTTAGAGAAACAAACTCCAACAGAATAACTACGCATTCTGTGTCCTAAACATTTCCACAAAATTTAACGGGTTGTGTTCAGTAGAGACTATGATCTTTCTGAATCAATTTCAGATATACATCTCAGTGTTTGAGAGACTGTAGTGAATTGAGGACTTCTTTTTCCACAGTGGAGTATCTTTTCTGATGCTTGTTTCATTTTTTGGCGAAGTACCCAATCGGATTCTCTATCCTGAAAGAGGACAAGGCAGTATGCTGCTATCACTTGCGTCGGTGGCTACTTCAAATTCTCGGCTAAGTTTGGAGCTGTAACCACGGACTGGCCTGTTAAAATACCCTACAACTTATTTGAAACTGTCTGGCATTTCAGTCCTTGTTACGTTTATTCTTTTCTGTAGTGGATCTGTCAGTGGGGCAGTTACTGTGCTGAGATTTGGGACTAACTTGATCCTCAAGAACCTTCTGATTTCCCATTTTGTTATGGGAATGGAGAACTGGGCCATAGCATGTCCCTTTGCAGCACTGGGCAGAACTTGTACTTGACCCACCATGTGTCTGAGATAGGTCACTTCAGCCTCAGCAAACTCACTCGTTGTGAGACTGACCATAAGGTCAGTTGACTTTATTTTCAGAAGGAGGGTTTCCAGTTGCTCTAAGTGCATTTCCCAGGTGTCACTATGTACTAGGATGTCATAATACAATTAGATAAACCTGCCAATATCTGCTTCATCAATCTTTGAAAAGTGGCTTTTGGAGTCCAAATAGCATGACTTAACAGCTGTCTAACCCATCCGGAGTTATAAAGGCAGAGGTTTCCTTCACACGGGCAGTCAAGGAAACCTGCCATTATCCATTAAGTTAATCTGTCTTTGTAATACCTGCTCTATTTATGCAGTTTTCCAGCTAGGATATCAGGTAGGTTTTGACTCTGTTCCCTGGGTTTTTTCTTTAACTTTTCAGTAATAAATGTTGAACCTCTGGAGCCTCCAACTTAGGCACAAGCACAAATGGGTGAGCTCTGTTTATTGCTGATAAGCTTTAATTTAAGCCTTGATCTGATTGTATCTCGATGGTCAGACCATACCTGGTAAAGGATTGGGTCAATTCCCTCACCACTGCTTTTAGAAATCATAGAAACAGAATCGTAGAAACCCTACAGCACAGAAAGAGGCCATTCGGCCCATCGAGTCTGCACCGACCACAATCCTACCCAGGCCCTACCCCCATATCCCTACATATTTACCCACTAATCCCTCTAACCTACGCATCTCAGGACACTAAGGGCAATTTTTTTAGCATGGCCAATCAACCTAACCCACACATCTTTGGACTGTGGGAAGAAACCAGAGCACCTGGAGGAAACCCATGCAGACATAAGGAGAATGTGCAAACTCCACACAGACAGTGACCAAGCCAGGAATCAAACCCAGGTCCCTGGAGCTGTGAAGCAGCAGTGCTAACCACTGTGCTACCCTGCCACCCCCTGATATGGTTTTACTGATATGGTTTTTGGGGAACAACCCCTGGGGAATGGGTATATCCATGCCACGATGGTAAGGATATATTCTCTAGTCCCCTTTTTGTTTTGGGCAGGGACCCTGCACGGTCCATTAACACCATGCTGAATGGTTCCCCAAAAGCTGGCATGTGAATTATAAGCGCAGTTTTATTGCAAATTGTGGTTTGCCCACAAACTGGCGGGTGTGGCAAGTTCTGCAAAACCATCCCCATGGAGGTAAAAATGCTGGCTAATGCAGGCTTGGGTTTTGCATATACCAAAATGTCTAGCCAACAGAATTTTGTGAACTAGCCGCAGTACTTCCCTACACTACCTTAGTGGTGCAACCACGTGGTGGATGACTGTCCACTTCTCATTATGTGGAGATGCCAGCGTTGGACTGGGGTAAACACAATAAGAAGTCTCTCAACACCCGGTTAGAGTCCAACAGGGTTATTTGGTAGCAAAAGCCACTAGTTTTCAGAGCGCTGCTCCTTCATCAGGTGAGTGGGATTTCAGTTCACAAACAGGGCATATAAAGACACAAACTCAATTTACAAAATAATGGTTGGAATGCGAGTCTTTATAAGCAATCAAGTCTTAAACATACAGACAATGTGAGTGGAGAGAGGGTTAAGCACAGGTTATAGAGATGTGTATTGTCTCCAGCCAGAACAGTTTGTGAGATTAGTGCACTTCTGATTGGCAGGTCTGCGCAGAGGTCACCTTTTCTTCATTTCAAGTCCTTTGACTCTTTGGCCAGAATTTTACCACCCCACCTGCCACAGAATCAGAGTGGGTGAGGGGCAGACAGTGGAGTTTTACAGTTTCAGGATGAGTGAGTCTATAAAATCCCACCCATAGTCAGAATTGAAGTTGGGGAGAATGTGATGGAACTAAATTCACTGATCATGTTCTGCTTTGTCAAGTAGTTTGCGGTTCTCTACAATATCTAATGTGCCTAAAAAGTAGATCTTCAGGAATGCACTATTGGTGTTTAATTTAGTCTACAGAGCATTCTGTGATACTGAAACATGCCTTTGTAACAAAAACTGCAAGATAGCAACTTCGCTCCATCTGAAGATAGCTCTGGCATATTGAGCTTCATGAAGATTATGGAGGAATGAAATGATGCCAATAATTCTTGGATTATAGGAACATAACGCTTGTCTGGAATAATTGCTTTGTTAATTACACTAAGGGTGTCACCTAAACTAGATAAAAGCAAATTACTGCAGATATTGGAATCTGAAACCAAAAGAGAAAATGCCTCTTTGACAAAGGATCATCTAGACTTTCGCTCTTTTCTCTCCTTACAGATGCTGCCAGACCTGCTGAGATTTTCCAGCATTTTCTCTTTTGGTGACAAATAAACTATTTGCTCAACAACTCTACCATTTCCTCATTCCCCATGGTAATTCGCTTGTCTCTGCCTCTAAGAAACAAAAGTTTATTTAGCTATACTTTTTTGTGCACTTGCTTTTACAATCCATTTTCATACTCCAGGATTGTTTGGTCTCCTCTGCTAGTTTGTCCCTTTTTATCAAACCTCTTGTGGTCTCTAAAATATTCTAATCCTCGAAGGTACTCAGTGTCTGGTCGAGAGATTCAACTTTGGGGAGACAGAGCTTGTTCAAAGGCAATGCTGCTACCCATTCTGTGGGCCCCAGTACCCCCCCTCCCCTGTGATCCCGTAATTCACATCCTGCTATCCTGCAGCCTCAGAGGGGAGCCATACTGGCAGCTGCTGGCTTCTGATTGGTCAGAAGCTCTCAGCGGGTGAAACTTTGACCCAGTATCCTTGATCCTGGGAAAGGCCCACTGCTGCTCAGGTGTCTGCCCCACAACAGTCACCAGCTAACACAAAAAGAATAAGGAACTCCTTGGGACCGAGCTACAATAAAGGCTGCAAGCCTATGGAGAACACAGTAAAAAGTCTGACAACACCAGGTTTTAGTCCAACCAGTTTATTTGATAATAGACTCACAAGATTTCGGGGTTAGTCCCTTCCCAAAAGCTTGTGAGTCTATTATCAAATAAATCGGTTGGACTAAAACCTGGTGTTGACAGACTTTTTACTGTGTTTACGCCAGTCCAACGCCCACATACCCACATCAAGCCTATGGAGAGCCAGGGAGGTTGGGGGCGGGCCTGGGGAAATCCAAATCACAATTTGTGGAGTTGACCTTTGGGGCTGCATATTTACACCACTGTGTAAATATTCAAATTTCTTATCTCCAGACTCTGTGGGAAGGCAACACAAACGATACTTTGCCTGGAATGTGTAATTTGATCCAGCCTGCAATGTGGAGTTCTGCACTATGTAATTTGATTCAGTCATTGTTGGGAAGGCTAGAGAGTTCAGAGATTCCAAAATGCTCCACAGTCCAGAGAAAACACAGGATTACCACGATCAAATTCAGAGATCTCACAGTGCTAACATGCTGGATTTGCGATGCAAAAATGTAAACATTTTGTTGTTCTGAAAACAAAGAGCACTCAAGCTCAGAGAATGCACAGTGCTGGAGTTCAGAATACACGCAGCACTAAAGCTACCGGGTTCAGAGTACACTGTGCTAACACTACTAAGTCCAGAAAACAACACTAGCAGCCTCAGATAAAACACAATACTAACAATATCTGATTCAGAGAATAGACAGCACTAACACAGAACACGATTCATCCATTTGCACTCTGCTGCTCATGGGAGCACTTAAAATGGGAGTTAGTAGCAGCTATGAGGTGGGATTCACCCACCTTAACCATTTGAATTTATGCAGAGGTGGAACATCCCGCCTACTCAGAGATCAGGTCGTCTTTCTTAAAGCCTCCCTGCTCTTATATTCTATTCCTTGACTAATAACTCACCTTATTACTTTTTAACTACCTTTGCTATCTGTGCAACCCTTGTACCTCGAGTTAAATGGGTTACTACTGATGTTAAAACAAAAGAATTGCAAAATCCCATTTATTGTTGAATAGAAACTCAGCACTTCCGTAAGATAGTGAATGATTTTTCAGGAGTGAATTTTGATGGAAGCTTTTTGGCATGTGAGTGTGTAAACTGTACACCTACAGAGAAAATGAAGCACAGAGGAACATATTCAAAACAGCAGGTTGCACAAAGAAGATATTTCTGGAATGATCTTGCCTGTTTAAGATCATCTAGTTTAAGTTCACACGTCTCCTGTAGCTGAATATCAAATTTGTGCGGATTAACAGATAAAGACCAGTGGATCCTTTGGTATAATTTTCCAACTGGCACAAAGGCCATGCTCCAATGACACAGAAGGAGGAGTGCGGGGCTGGGCTGATCTTCAAGCAGGAGGATTTATCATGTCTTGGCAAAATGCTCGTCACACATAAACTTATGTTTCCACTTTGCACCTGATTAGTTGGAATCATTTTTCAAGAGCAACAAATCGCTGCTAAATAGGAATTTTTCAAGTCAAATGTGAAGAGCAACACAGGCTAATGTAAGCAATCAATCAAACCTGAGTAGTCAGCAAAATCAACCAATCAATAGAAGAGAAAGGCAGCCAATAGAATGACTCCAAACGTGTTTATTGAAATTCTTTCAGTTGCCATGTTGGCTTGTCCATCTTGTTGGAGGTTTAATCAGTATAGATGGAGTGCGCAGCATTCTAAATACAAAAAAAGTCACAAAATTTACCAGGAATTTGTTACACTTATGGGTACAACAACATCTGCATTACAGGCAATGACCATTTCCAACAAGATGGGGCAGCATGATGGCACAGTGCTGCCTCACAGCACCAGGGGCCCGGGTTCAATTCCTGTCTTGAGGTGACTGTGTGTGTGGAGTTCTCCCCATGTCTGCATGAGTTTCCTCTGGATGCTCTGGTTTTGTCCCACAATCCAAAGGTATGCAGGTTAGGTGGATTGGCCATACTAAATTGCCCCTTATCCTGAGATACTGAGTAGATTTTTTTTTTCATCAGTCGATGCATTTATTTTACAGATGTTTGGTGTGTAAGAAGAACAAATTCATTTATACAAAAGCTGAAATAAAGACAGAAAATGCTGGAAATCCTCAGCGGATTAGACAGCATTAGGAGAGAGACAAAGTTATGTAGTGTAAAACAAAGTTTCTCTGTGTGAATAGTGACATGACATGCTGTGACGACATGAGAGGCATTCACAGGTTTTTATTTTCTCTTTCATGTTGGACTTCAATCTGGTAACTGCTCTTAAATAAATTTGCATTGAGTTGGTTCAAAACCCAGATTGTGGCACCTTTTCATCTTTTGTCTTGTTAGTACTACCAGTCAAAACATCTAATATATAACAGACAGAGTTGGCATTTCAAACTGTTGACTTTTTATCAAAGTTCTGATCACCAACTTGAAATTTTCCACATTTTCTGTGATTTATTTATTGCTGTCATCAGTGGAGCATTATGAGAAATTTTACTTGCTGTGGAATTGCCCAGGAATGAATCAGCACACTGATGGAACTGGAGGGATTACCTCAGTTTCATGATCCTTTGGCAGAATTCAAATGTTCAACTATCTCATTCAGAGCTGTCCCACAGGATGTATCTAGTTGAAGGTGAGAAACAAGCTCTGGTGTCAACTCACAGAAGAGAATTCCGTACAGTATTGAAGTGTGCTGTCACCTCCCTTGCCAAAATCAATGAACAGACTTCATGGCTTCTCCACATGCTTCTACCTCCAAAGTAATGAAGGCCAATCTTCTCCATCCATCAGGTGGTTGTCTGAATTTTAGCATGACAATGGGCAAGGAGCCCAAGCCCACTTGAATATAAGCAGCAAGCATACTGTACCTCCTGGGGAACATACCTCAGTTAAAGTTCATTGTTAGATATAGCGCTCACGTACTGTGTGCCAGGCTAAACTATGTTAAAGTTTAAGTTTATTTATTAGTTTCACAAGTAGGTTTACATTAATACTACATTAAGTTACTGTGAAAATCCCCTAGTTGCCACACTCCGGCACTCGGATACACTGAGGGAGAATTTTAGCATGGCCAATGCACCCAACCAGCGTGTCTTTTGGGTTGTGGGAGGAAACCCATACACCTGGGGGAAACCCACGCAGACACGGGGGGATATGCAAACTCCACACAGACAGTGACCCAAGATCGAACCCAAATCCCTGGTACTATGAGGCAGCAGAGCTAACCACTGTACCACCATGTTGCCCATATGTAAGCTGATCGATCCATTTCAGTACTGGCCAGAGGAACTGTTATATTATTCATGGTTCAATTCATGTTGTTTCTCTTTAATGTGCAATCTACTCTTTAAAAAAGAGACTTGATTTCAGTAATTCAAATACCAGCTTGATGCTGCTGAGCTAACTACATTTGGAAGTTCCTTTGATGACTTACCTGATCTCAACCAGAGAAGCATTGGAGATGCCACAAAGCTGCCTACAGAAGATTGCAACATGTTTTGTATCATATATAGTTCAATATTTAACGTTTGATTGCCGTTAGCTTACTTTCTGCAAATAAACCGCTCTGTGCTATAAAAGACCATTTCCGGAGCAACATTTCAAAGTAAAGCTTCCTTCACCACACCTTTCTCCTAACCCTGAAGTATATCAAATACAACATAAATGGGCGGTAGCCTCACTTCTGAAGCTGAGGGAACAATTTCTTTAAGAAATAAAGAATCTGCATTTATATGCCTCATTGCTTCAGGCATTCCAAAGAGTTTCACAACCATCAATTACCTTTGAAACTTAGTCTGTATGTTGTAAAGCACAGTACAAGCTGTGAATGAATGACCTGACAACAGGGCTTTGGTTGTGCTGTTTGAGGGAGACTGTCGACAGGACACTAGATAATTTTGCTGCTCTACTTTTGAATCATGCTGGAAGGTAGATTGTGGCCACGCGGAAAGGCAGATGCCCCTGGTTTAATGTCACCTCTGACAATGCAAGTCTCTCGGTGGTGCAGTGAAGTGCTGACCTAGTTAATGATCTCACTCCAGTTTTGCAACTTGTACCCCCTACATCCTGACTCAGCGAAGTGGACTTAGCTGACACAAGCTGATAAACTTGTTTCCACTCAGTTGAATGGAATGACTTGCTTCCACTGTGGAAAATATATTTCAACTATATACAGTAAAATGGGTGTTGCTGACTAATCAAAAATGCCAGTTAACAAAGAGTATATTACTTGTATCATGAACTAATATGCAATATGGGGGAGGCAGTGGTGTTTTGGCATTATTACTCTACTAGTAATCCAGAAACCCAGGGTCTGCTTTGGGGACCCAGGTTTGAATCCCACCATGACAAATGGTGAAATTTGAATTCAATAAAAAATCTGGAATTTAAAGTCTAATGATGACCATGAAACCATTGTTTTGGTTCACTAAAGCCCTTTAGGGGAGGAAATCTGCCATCCTTACCTGATCTGGCCTACATGTGACTCCAGACCTACAGCCATGTGATTGAACCTGAAAAAGCCACTCAGTTTGAGGGCAATTAGTGATGGGCAACAAATGCTGGCTTTGCCAGCAGTGCCCACATCCCAAGAGAATAAAGAAAGGAAATACTCAGGAATTATTTTGACCTCTAATCTTCAACAGCACATTAAAATAGAAATTGAAGTATGAAAGAGTTGTCACCACAGTCCCAGAGGACCATAGGCTGCTTTCCCCTTTGATAGAGAGTTAACTGGTGATAACTTAACCTGAAGATCACCACACCTCAAGCAAGGGGCAAGGTTAAGACAGCAACCTTCATGAATAACCTCAGCCGCTCCAGGAATTGAGCCTGCGCTGTTGGTGTTGCTCTGCATCACAAACCACCTATCCAACCAAGTAAGCCTCTGCCCCAGCTTTCATATTATTGCAAGAGTTAATATTCTCTAACTCCCTTTTAGGTTCTGAAAAGATTTGTAGAATGCTATATCATGTACTATTGCTTATTTTAAATTTAACAGACCTGTTCCGATGTTTATCGTCTAAATCATAGCTTAAGAGACTATTTCTTTTTTATAATTCTAATAACTAGGAGATTGTGAAAGGTCTCATGATACGTCCAATGGATATTATCTTGGGAAAATGATTCAGAGCAGATATTGTTGAATAGGGCAGCACCTTGTTTCATGACAAATCAGGGCTTATTTCAGGCATGACCCTTGCCAAGGAACACAAAAGAAGTTTCTAAGTAATGTTCAAAACCATGCAATAAGAAGTTCAGGTTGTTGATGCTAGAAACTGTCTCTTTTCTGGTGTGAAGACTTAGAGTGTCATGTGAAGGAAGTCCAGAAGCATAAGGACAACATGATCTTCTTGAATAAAGCTGATCTCTTGACACATGAGCAGCGAAAATCAGAGATTTCTGATCACCACCCACTGAACTAAGGTGGGGAAGTGTGTAGTGATGATGGAATCAATCTCGGTTGAGTTATTGTTACAAATGCTTGCTGCCAACATTTTTTTTTTGTGTCCATTCTCAACACAGCTTCCATAGGGTAGACTTTCATTACCTATGATATAAAACTTAACTATATACTTCACAACATATACCAGTGCAACGAGGATTTTTCAAGATAACAGTACAGGTTACCTAATGGATTCTCTTAATACTTTCACTAAGTGACTTGATGGCCCTTACGCACCATACATCATGATCTCCAGCGAGTTCTGACTGACTGCAGAGATGTAGAAGCATGTTTGAAACAAGAAAACTGACTCTAAAAGTTAAAAAGTTACATGAAGGACTGAAATAAAGATACCTGCCCTTGGCAAATTCTTACATTTCAGATCAAGAACGGACCTCATCACAATTGACAGAAGTATGGAGGAAATCTTAATAGAATAGAATAGAATCTCTACAGTGCAGAAGGAGGCCATTTGGCCCATCAAGACTGCACTGACAACAATCCCAGCCAGGCTGTATGCCCATATTGGGTGGCATAATGCTTAGCAGCGCTGACTCACAGTGCCAGGGTCCCAGGTTCGAATCCTGGCTTGGGTCACTGTCTGTGTGGGGTTTGCACATTCTCCCCGTGTCTGAGTGGGTTTCCTCCAGGTGCTCCGGTTTCCTCCCACAGTCAAAGATGTGTGGGCTAGGTGGATTGGCCATGCTAAATTGCCTCTTAGTGTTGGGGGGGCTAGCTAGGGTAAATGCATGGTGTTGTAGGGGTTGTGGTCAGTGCAGACTCGATGGGCCAAATGGCCTCCTTCTGCATGTAGGACTCTGAGTCTATAACCCCACATATTTACCCTATTAATCGCCAACATTAAGGGTCAAATTAGTATGGCCAATCATCATAACCTGCACGTCCTTAGACTGTGGGAGGAAACTGGAACTGGACACCCGGCGAAAACCCTCACAGACATGGAGAGAATGTGTAAACTCAGCACAGAACTGAACCCAGGTCCCTGGCACTGTGAGACAGCAATGCTAACCATCGTGCCACCAACATCCCAACAGTCAATATTAATCATTTATTTGGATGGGTGAGAAGTGCAAGACAAAGATTTCTCTCATCTTTTAGAGAGAATAGAAGAACAAAGCTGAAGCAACAAACTTGATGATGTTGGCATGTTTTATTAAAGGCAACCATACCATGAACAATCTTAGATTGGTGCTAATATTCTGGAAAATTAGTGCTCAGGGGAACTCACAAAAACTCAGAATATCAACCTCACATTTCCAATTGTCAGTTAGAAAAGGTAAAAGGCTGATGTTTAAATATCAGTCTACTAATAAAGCTGAAAAAGCGAACATTTAAAATCTCTTTCAAAACAGAAATGATACAAAGCAAGGGAGAGTATTGGAAAAATATTGGAGATATTAGAAATAAAGATACATGAGCAAATATAATACATAGACATATCTATTTTATAAATTATCTTTAAAATCCTATTTTACATTACTTGATTTGAATTAACTGTTTTCCTTCTCTATAGTTTTGTTCACTTTAAAACAGGGGCAAGTGAAATATTATAGATAACACCACTTAATTGATAGCCAAATTATTCTCTCTTTTCTTCAATCACAATAACAACTTTCCAAGGTACTTCATGGAAATGTGTTTAGACCAAAACTGACAGAACCAAGGAAGGAGATACTAGGGCAAGTGTAGGTCTTAATGAACGCCTTAAAAAGAGAAAGGGTGGGATTTTCCACCTTGTTCGCCCTGAAACTGGAAAATCCCACTCAAGGTCAACAGACGTTTCCATAGTCCGCTCTCTGCTCGCTCCAATTCCCGTGGCTAGTGGGATGGTAAAATTCCAGCCAAAGAGTCGGGAATATGGAGAATTTTAAGAATGTAACTTCAGACCTGAAGGTCTAGACAGCTGAAGGCACAGTCACTTATCACAGGCAATTGAAAATGTAAAAGAATTGGAGAAATGCAGAGTTTATATATGGACTTGTGTTCTTATCCATATATCCTGTCATCTCTGTGTCATCCTACAATTTAAAGATAAGATACTCTGCAATTGATAGTGTGCAGCAGGTCTGCTGTGCTTCTGTTACTATTGAGAGATAATATAAAAGGAGATGTGTAATATCCAATGCCTGATTGCTCTGAGGTCTCAAGGACAGCCAAGGGACAATGAAAAATGCAGAGCTTTTTTCTTCTCATGTTATACGCAACCGTGATAGCAACTACTGTGAATACATTGCTAAAAGCAAATATTTGATGACCCAAAATGTGCTCAGGGAGAGAGAGATACAGGGATGTAACCAACTGGGACTACAAGATATATGGATAAGAATGCAAGTTGCATATTGCTGGTCCCACAACAAATAAATCATAGTCTCAGGATGGTTAGGACATTCTTGAGACTTGAGCATCAGTAGCAAAGCCAGCATTTGTTGCCCTTTCCTCATTACTCTTTAAGGAGTGGTGATGCACCTTTTCTTGTACCCTGGGAGTCCCTTTGGTAAACTTATTCCTATAATGTGGTTAGGCAGAGAGTAAAGTGACTCAGTAACAGTGAAGGCATGGCAAAATGTGTCCAACTCGGAAGGGTGTGTACCTTGGAGGAGAACCAGGAGATGATACCGTTCCCATACACTTGCTGCCCATGTCCCTCTGAATGGTTGCGGTCAGGGATTTGGGAGATTTGTCCCACTTGTGTATTTTCTGACACTTTCGGCATCCATGAAAGGCAATTCAAATTTCAAACAGTTCCTTAAAGCTGGAGGGCTTTAGTGAATCAATCCACATAAATTCATTCCCGTGAAAGCCACACCTATAAACTGTCATGCAGGTCAGTTTCATACACACCCTGTGTAAAATGTGACATTGATATCTGTGTGTGTCATTGTTGAACCCACCCTTAGAGCCAATTGCTCACAACTAAGACCAATTTCTTGGCCAATTATGGCTTAAAATTAATCTTAGTTTCTGGTTAATCCTAGTACTTTTGAGGTTACAGAGGCAGGTAAAGGCTCAAACAAAGCTTGACTTGTGGTTACCAAGGCAGCTATGTTCATTCTGGCAACACTATTTGAGTAAATAATTAATTAGGGAGAAAAAACCAATTTTAATTTCTGTTCAACAATATGTAAGAATCATTCCAGACAAATGCTGAGAAAATAATGAAGAGGGAATGGACCAAAACCAGGATATTCATAGATGATCAGCAATAAAATGATTCTTTATTGTTTAGAACATGACTAGCATTCAAGAAAACAAGGAAAGGACTAATTCAAAACACAGAATAATTTACACAATTCAGGAATACCATTTTGGTGGCCCTTAATGGAAATTCCAGAGGGTGCAGGAGAAAATGTCTTTTGAGAAACAAGTGCAAATGGAAAATGTTTTACATCAAAAAAAGTAAAATATCAAGCACATAAAACATTTATTTAACAGCATAGGAATTTGAGTAGGGGCCACTTAGTTCCTCGAGACTGTTCCATTCAATAAAATCATGGCTGATTTTCTGACCACCACTTTTTATCTTAATGATTTAAAAACATTGGTCAAAATTCTCTGGCCATTCACGCCAGCAGGATTCCCCTGTCCCACTGCAGTGAATGGAGATTTGGCTGAACACCAAATTCTCTGTCCCTGCTTACAGTAGCGGCAGGGTGTGAACAGACGGAGACTGTATTGTGTATGTTTAAAGCAGAGATTGATAGATTACTAATGAACAATAACGTAAAAGGTTATGTGGGTAATGGATGTAAAAGGCACTGAAGTATCCGATCAGCCATGATCGTATTAAATGGTGGAGCAGTCTCAACAGACTGTGTGGACTATTCCTGTTCCTATATTTCTATGCACTTGCTCAGTTTACTGTGGACTGTCTCTGGGTGGAATATGTCCCAACAATTACTTATGCCGAAATGAGGCGGGTAGAATTAGGGACCTTGTGGTGAAGGATCCTCTTGGGGAGAGTGATCATTGTATGGTGGAGTTTCTGGTGCAGATGGAGGAGGAGAAAGTGGGTTCCCGGAAACGCGTCCTTTGTTTGAACAGAGGGGAGTACGGTAGGATGAGAGAAGAATTGGCGAATGTGGACTGGGGGAGCGCATTGGAAGGTAGGTCTGCTGAGGAGCAGTGGAGGATCTTTAAGGAGATCTTTCTTGGTGCTCAGCGGAAATTTATTCCGATGGTCAAAAAGGACAGTAGGAGGAGAGGTAATAAGCCGTGGATAACGAAGGAGATGAAGGAAAGTGTTAAATTAAAAGCGGAGGCGTTTAGAGTAGCTAAGAGTAGTGGGCGAGAAGAGGATTGGGAGAGGTTTAAATGTCAACAAAGATTGACAAAGAAGATGATAAAGAAGGGTAGGAGAAACTATGAAGCTGGGCTAGCGCTTAATATAAGAAAGGATAGCAAGAGTTTTTATAAATATATAAAAAGGAAGAGGCTGGCTAGGGTGAACGTTGGACCCTTAGAGGATGAGAGGGGGGACTTAATGGTAGGGGATGGGGAAATGGCTGAGGTCTTGAATAACTTTTTTGTTTCGGTCTTCACGGAGGAGGACGTGAATAATTTGCCGGGTGTTAGCGATGGAAAGATGGTAGGACTGGAGGGTCTCAATGACATTATTGTTACTAGAGAGGCGGTGCTCGACAGACTGGTGGGACTGGTTGTGGACAAGTCCCCAGGACCGGATGGAATGCATCCGAGGGTTCTGAAAGAAATGGCGGAGGTGATAGTGGATGCCTTGGTGGTTATTTTCCAGATGTCGCTGGATTCCGGGGAAGTGCCAGAAGATTGGAAAACGGCTAATGTTACGCCGTTGTTTAAGAAGGGTGGCAGGCAAAAGGCAGGGAATTATAAGCCGGTTAGTTTAACGTCTGTCATAGGTAAAATGTTAGAATCCGTCATCAAGGAGGAAATAGCGAGGCATCTTGAGGGGAATTGCTTGATAGAGCAGACGCAGCACAGTTTCGTTAAGGGGAAGTCGTGTCTGACAAATTTATTGGAGTTCTATGAGGATGTGTCTAGGGCGGTGGATAGAGGAGAGCTGGTGGATGTGGTCTTTCTTGATTTTCAGAAGGTGTTTGACAAGGTACCTCACAAGAGGTTATTGCAGAAGGTCAGGGGGCATGGAGTTGGGGGTAGGGTGTTAGCATGGATAGAGGATTGGTTGTCAAATAGGAGGCAGAGAGTGGGGGTTAATGGGTGCTATTCGGATTGGTGGTTGGTGACTAGTGGAGTGCCCCAGGGGTCGGTGCTGGGGCCTCATCTTTTTACCATTTATATAGATGATCTGGAGGAGGGAACCGAGTGTATGGTGTCGAAATTTGCTGTTGACACCAAGATTGGTGGAACGGCAAATTGCGCGAAGGGTATGGAGAGTCTGCGGAAGGATCTAGATAGGCTGGGCGAATGGGCCAGGAACTGGCAAATGGAATTTAATGTTGGCAAGTGCGAGGTGGTCCACTTTGGTAGGAATAATGGTAGGAAGGACTATTACTTACGTGGCGAAAAACTGCAGCAGGCGACAGTGCAGAGGGACCTCGGGGTCCTTGTGCATGAGTCGCAAAAACCCAGCTTGCAGGTGCAGCAGGTGGTCAGGAAGGCGAATGGGATGCTGGCCTTCATAGCGAGGGGGATTGAATATAAAAGTAGGGAGGTCTTGCTGCAGCTGTATAGGGCACTGGTGAGGCCGCAGCTGGAGTACTGTGTGCAGTTTTGGTCGCCGCACTTACGCAAGGATATTTTGGCCTTGGAGGGAGTGCAGAGGAGGTTTACTAGGCTGATGCCGGAGTTGAGGGGGTTGAGCTATGAGGAGAGGCTGAATAAACTAGGCTTGTACTCGTTAGAGTTTAGAAGAATGAGGGGAGATCTCATTGAGACATATAAGATGATGAAAGGGATGGATAGGATAGAGGTGGAGAGACTCTTCCCGCTCAGAAAGGACAGTAGGACTAGGGGGCACAGCCTCAAGGTAAAGGGGTTGCGGTTTAGAACGGAGTTGAGGAGGAACTTCTTCACTCAAAGGGTGGTGAATCTCTGGAATTCTCTGCCCGTTGAAGTGGTGGAGGCTGCCTCGCTAAATATTTTTAAGACGCGGGTTGATGGGTTTTTGTTAAGAGAGGGGATTAAGGGTTATGGGGAGAGGGCGGGAATGTGGAACTGAGCCACGACAGATCAGCCATGATCTTATTGAATGGCGGGGCAGGCTCGAAGGGCTAGATGGCCTACTCCTGCTCCTATTTCTTATGTTCTTATGTTTCAGCCATTCACACTGGCCCCACTTCAGTAAACAGAGATTTGGCTGAGCACCAAATTCCCCACCCTCGCTGGCAGTGGTGGTGAAGTGTGAACAGCTGGAAAGTTCTGACCAGCCTCTCATCCATTGACTCTGTCTACTCTTCCTGCTGCCTTGGCAAAGCAGCCAGCATAATTAAGGACCCCACGCACCCTAGATATTCTCTCTTCTACCTTCTTCTTTCGGGAAAAAGACACAAAAGTCTGAGGTCACATACCAACCAACTCAAGAACAGCTTCTTCCCTCCTGCCATTAGACTTTTGATTGGACCTACTTTGCACTAAGTCGATCTTTCTCTACGCCCTAGCTATGACTGTAACACTACATTCTGCACTCTCTCCTTTCCTTCTCTATGAATGGTATATTTTGTCTGTATAGTGCACAAGAAACAATACTTTTCATTGCACACTTATACATGTGACAATAATAAATCAAAAATTTGACTGTCATTTTGGGTGAAAAATCTAATGTGATTCACGTCAGCATGCCTGGTGTGAATCAGATCACGATTTTTACATACTTAGTCATTTTTTGGGAGTGAGGCGAATTTTGCATTGGTCCTGAGAAAGGCTGCCTAAACACACCGGCAAGCCCAGCTTCACAGAGATCAGGCACCATTTCATCACCCCATCGTGTCTCTTCCTCTTCAGGACCCCCTTCGTGACCCCTTCGGGTTCCACCCCATTGACATTGCCCCCAGCACCCTGGCTCTGCCCATCTGGCATCACAGCAGTACCCACTGGGCACTGCCAGAATGCCATTTGGCACTGACAGGTTGGCGTCATCATGATGCTAGGTGGTGCTGCCAGGTTGGCACTGCCTGATGGACACTGCCCAGCCATGTCCCTGACTGCTCATGGCCATCATTGCCTAGTCTCAGTTGGTAAAGGTTAACAGTAATTCTCGCTGGCTACGTTTGAAAGTCAGAGAGTCCCGGGAGAGGGAGAATCTGGCCTCAAACAGATGAGGCGTATTTACGTCTGGGAGAATTATATTGGTGCTGAATGTGTTAGACCCCTCAGCCATGATTCTTCAACCCTGCACCATCCCAATGCGGTCTGCACTGGAGGCAACACAGCCGGAAAATCACAACCTCTGTTTCATCTCATTAATTTCGCTCATACTAATATTTAAAATCTTACACAGCTTTTCTACTGTCCAAACTATTACATTGAACTTGATCATATTATGATCACTATTTTCTAAATGTTCATGCATGTTTTGGTTACTAATTAAATCTGGCTGATAACTCATTACTAAATCGAACATAGCTTGCTCCTGCACTGGGGCCTTTTGGTTCTTGGACATTTTGGTGCAGAGAGCTATCTTGGATACACTCAATAAATTTATTACTTGCTTGATATGTAAATGCACCCCTGCCAAATTACACTGTCTTTGCCATACACTTGTCTACATGTTTGTTGTGAACATCTCACAGCTTCTGCCAGAGGGTCTACATACAACTCCCACTGCAGTCTTAAATCCTTGTCTGTTTCTTAACTGTACCCACAAGGTCTCCATTGCCTGCTAACCTCTCTTTTTTCAATTTTTCTTTTGTTCTGTATTGTCTGAAGAACAATTTCAGACTGTTACCATTCCCTTTGCCTTTTTGGTTGTTTTAGGATTTATATATAGAATTCCATAAGTTTTCTATATTTTCATGAATGAAATGTAATGGGATTTTCAGATTTTAAAAATCCCATTTGATCAAAATAGATCAGGGTTTAGTGGTAGGGGATGATTCACCCCTACAAAAACTAAATGCCGAATGGGTGGGGAAATGAGAGATTTTCCCACTCATATTTTGGGTGTACTTAGTTGAATGAATCTCTGGCAGTTTGTGCATCACTGCAGGGGGATTCTTCCATTAGGGAGGGCAGCATCAGCACATTGAAGGGGTGAATATGTGCTGATTTGTCGTTATGGAGATCGGCACATAAGCACTGGCCACTCCATAGTTTGCCTCGCAATTGCCAGCCTCCATGACCCCCTCGCTCTCATGTCCAGCCCAACCCCCCCCGGTTACCAGCCCGACCCCCCCCGAAATTCCAGCCCTGATCACCCCCTTCCTTCCAACCCCACCAATTCCCACTGCTGTACCACCACCAATCAGCTCCGCTCCCCAATAGGGCCCATCCTTTCAGACCACGGCCCTTGGCACTACTGGTGGGCAATGCCAAAGTGCCAGGTTGGCACTACCACGGTACCAGGCTGGCAGTGCCAGGCATTGGAAACATTGGCAAGGCCAAGAATACTGTTCCTGGCTCACTAATCATATTGAAATAGTAATTTCAATGTGGTAATCAGCCTCGCACTGATTTCTGGCGCGAAACTGATTATATTAAAAAAAATGGTCTCAGAGATTCGCAATTGGCTGATGCTGGTTGCAAGTCCCACTACAGGTCCCAGATGATATCTTCCAGCCTGCTGCAAAACTCGAGCAGAGCAGCAGGCTGGGAGAATCACTCCCAACATTTTAAGAGCTTATTTTAATGAGTATTTTCTGAAGTAAAACTTAAAATAAAAATGCTTATGCAATTCTTAACAAAAATTAAGAGCAATTGAGGCTTCAGATTTTCGCTGATGTTCAAGGATCCCACAATGTTCACACAATGGCCTAGAAATTTATTGAATGGGGCAATGGTGTAAATTGGTTATTTTTCTCACCTGGAAATGTTAGCTAGTACTTATTATAATGTGGTGCTGTTTGCTGCCACTATATGTTGTATTATTGATTATTTAAGATGTCTCAATGAGGAGATCTTGGGGCACGTATTTATGAACTGCTTATTGGTAGTCTTTTATTTTCAAATCCAAAGTATTAAGGGTAATAATGGTACTAGATGACTTAGTGGTATTATCACTAGACTATTAATCCAGAAAATCAGATAATGTTCTGGGGACCCAGGTTTGAATCCCACTATGGAAGTTGGTGGAATTTGAATTCAATGAAAAATATCTGGAATTAAGAATATACTAATGACCATGAAATCATTGTTGGAAAAGCCCATCTCATTCACTAATGTCCTTTAAGGAAGGAAACCTGCTATCCTTACCTGGTCTGGCCTACATATGACCCTAGAGTCTGTGGAATATGGTGATTCAACTGCCTTCCAAGGGTAATTAGGAATGGGCAATAAATGTTGGCCAGCCAACGATAGACATATCCCACAAATGAAAAAAAGAAACTGTTCCATGCAGGAAGGGTGCTTGCTTATGAAGTTATGTTTCGAGATTGTCCCCTTCCTCCAAGTTTATTTTATCATGTGACTCTATACATCATACCATGGTTGCTGCTATTCTCCAGTTCCACATAACACTTGCTCTGCTGAATACCTTCACATTACATTGGCATGCATGTACACATCACAACAATTCCAGGGTCAGCACTCTCGAAGGGGCACCTGAGACCTCAAGTTTGCTGTGCCCAATAGCTTGTCTTCTTAAACAAATAAATTTAAGGAAACAGCAAGAAACACAATGAACATGGGGTGAATGTTAGAGATGGAAATAGGGTGAATTAGAGTCCAATTGGATACGGAAAAGTAAATAAGCACAACAAAAAAATATTGGATTCAGATAGGAAAAGTAAGAAAAAAATTAAGCAAAATTAATTAAATTAAAAATTTAAATCCTTTAGGATTAATTTATTGCCTTCAAGAATGATACTGAATACCATCAATTGTTCCCTTTCTAAGTTTCCAAGATTAAGTTTCGGATCAAGCTCATAAATCACATGAATTACCAGCCCTATACAGCTACCCTGAGATTAATTTAAATTAATGATGTAAACCTAGCTACTTCTTAATGCACAGGTAAGCTCATGAAAAGATGATGATGATTTTTTTTTGCCCATGTTGCAGAGGCCAACAGGAAATTAGCCATGCTTTGTGAATCAAAACTTTTGTCATATCTCTTCTTTGGCACAAATTGCTGAATGTACAGTAATATCAGCTGTGAACTCACATTTACTCTGCCAACAATTTCTGGGCCCTTGTGTTAGTGACACGGTCACAGATGCTGCAACATGACACGTGGATCAAAATGTGCATCAGGTGCAGCATCTAATTCATGAAAACGGTGGCAGGAATGTGATTCCCACACATTCTTGAAGTCTTCAGGGAGGAATTATTTTTCAGGAGGGAACAAAGAGCAAAGAACAACACAGCACGGGAAACAGGCCCTTCAGCCCAACGAGCCCGTGCCACCATTTTAACATTGTGAGTGCCCTCTTCTACCTATGACCTTTGTCTACGCCTATTGGGGAAGATTGAGGGAAGACTAATTTAGGGACAATTTGTTTCACCAATCAGCCTAAGAGCACATTTTTGGGGTGTGGGAGGAAACCAGAGCACCCAGAGAAAACCCATGCAATCACGGTGAGAATGTGCAAACTCCCGCAGACGCTGGTCCAAATCCATGTATCTGCACAGCAAACAGTGATAGTCACTGAGCTGTCATGTTCCCCATCAGATGGTCCAGTTTAAGCGTACACTAACGACGTGAAGCACTAGGCAACTCTCGAAGCAACATCCAAGAGCAGCCCTCGCACGACCCACCGCATGTATGCCCCTTGTTGGACAACAAGGCGGACCGAATCACCTGTGAAGTAAAAGAAAAGACATCAATAAACATGCAAAACTTAGACAGACATTTACGGAATCCCCAGAAGCTCAGAAGTAAGACATGAAATAAGTTGGAAGGTCCGTAGGGATCAATTGATTCCCAGGGATGCCCCAAAGCTCTTGATCTTTATTCAGAAAAGTCACCTATATCCCTCCATCTCTAGTCCGCACATGTGCCTGTCTAAATAAGCCTTAAACAACTCTAGCGTGCCTGCCTCCACCACCCTACTTGGCAGTGCATTCCAGGCCCACACCACCCTCTGTGTGAAAAACCTCCCTCTAACATCCGAATTATACTTCGCCCCCCTCACCCCAAGCCCGTGCCCCTCGTAATTTTTGTATCCAACCGAGGAAAAAGCTTACCTCTGTTCACTCTATTTATACCCTTCGTAATCTTATGCACCTCTATTAGATCTCCCCTCATTCTCTGTCTATCTAAGGAGAACAGCCCCAATTTGCCCAATCTCTCCTCATAACTCAGTCCTTCCATACCAGACAGCATCCTGGTAAACCTCCTCTGCACTCTCTCCAGGGTCTCCACGTCCTTCCGGTAGTAAGGCAACCAGAACTGGATGCAGGACTCCAAATGCGGGCGAACCAACGTTCTATACAACTGCAACATTAGCCGCCAGCTTTTATACTCTATACCCCTCCCTATAAAGGCAAGCATACCATAGGCCTTCTTTGCCACCTTCTCCACCTGTACTGCCACCTTCAAGGACTTGTGTACTTGCACCCCCAGGGTCCCTCTGCTTTTCTATACTCTTAATAGGCCTACCATTTATCATATAACTCCCCCCTACATTATTTCTTCCAACATGCATCACCTTGCATTTATCTGGATTAAATTCCATCTGCCATTTCTCTGCCCAATATACCAGCCTATCTATATCCTGCTGTATTGCCTGACGCTGCTCCTCACTATTAGCACGTTCAGCCATCTTTATGTCATCTGCAAACTTGCTGATCACACCACTTACTCCCTCTTCCAAGTCATTTATGTATATTACAAATAGCAAAGTGGTACGGCACACCACTAGTTACAGACCTCCAGCTAGAAAAGGACCCTTCCACTACTACTCGCTATCTCCTGTTACCAAGCCAGTTCTCAATCCATCTTGACACCTGTCCTTGTATCCCATGAGCCTTAACCTTTTCCACCAATCTACCATGAGGGACTTCGTCAAACGCCTTACTGAAATCCATCTTCGTCGGCCGTTTTTGTCACCTCCTCAAAAAATTCTACCAGATTTGTAAGGCACGACCTCCCCTTTACAAAGCCATGCCGCCTATCACTAATCAAATTGCCACACTCTAAATGCATATACATCCTATCCCGAAGAATCCTTTCCAACAACTTCCCTACCACTGACGTCAAACTCACTGGCCTATAATTACCCGGGCTATCCCTACTACCCTTTTTAAACAACGATACCACGGTCGCTATCCTCAAGTCCTCTGGGACCTCACCTGTGCCCAAAGAAGAGACAAAGATTTGCGTCAGAGGCCCAGCAATTTCATCTCTTGTCTCCCTAAGCAGCCTAGGATAAATGCCATCAGGCCCCGGAGATTTATCAGTTTTAATACTACCTAAAAACCCTAACACTTCCTCCCTCGTAATAGATATTTCCTCCAACGGGTCTACAACTCCCTCCAAGACAGTACTGGACAACAAGTCCCTCTCCTTCATGAATACTGACGCAAAGTATTCATTCAGGATCTCCCCCATTCCCTCGGACTCTAAGCATAGTTCCCCTCCTCTGTCCCTAAGAGGACCGATTTTTCCTCTAACCACCCTTTTGTTCCTAACATAGGAGTAAAATGCCTTTGCATTTTCCTTAATTAATGCCAAGACCATTTCATGTCCCCTTTTCGCCCTTCTAACTCCCTGTTTGAGCTCCCTCCTACTCTCTCTGTATTCCTCCAAGGCTCTCTCCGTTCCCAGTTGCTTAGACCTAACATACGCATCTCTTTTCTTCCTGACCAAGTCGTCAATCTCCCTAGCTTTCCACGGCTCTCTAATCCTACCTTTCCCATCCTTCCTCTTAACCGGCACATGTCTTTCCTGCAACCTTTTCAGTTGTCTCTTAAAAGACTCCCACACGCCGAACGTGGACTTACCCTCAAACAACCTCTCCCAATCAGTATCTATAAGTTCCTGCCTAATCCGGCTGTATCTAGCCTTCCCCCAATTTAGCATCCTCCCCTTCAGACAGCACTCATCTTTTTCCTTTAGTATCCTGAAGTAGACAGAATTGTGGTCACTGTTTGCCACATGTTCCCCTACTGCAACCTTGACCACCTGACCAGGCTCATTTCCCAGAACTAAATCCAGTATAGCCTCCTCTCTAGTGGGCTATCTACATACTGCTGCAAGGAACTTTCCAGTACACATTTTACAAATTCCTCTCCGTCCGGACCCCCAGTCCTAGGCACCTTCCAATTAGCCCCAGGGAGATTGAAGTCTCCCACTTCAACAACCCTATTTTTTCTACACCTATCCAGAATTTCTTCACATATACTGTCTTCCACTTCCCACTGGCTATTGGGTGGCCTATAGTATACTCCTAGCATAGTGATTGCTCCCTTCCTATTCCTGAACTCCACCCACAGCCACTCATTTCCCGACTCCTCTAAATTATCCTCCCTCTGCACCGCTGTAATATGCTCCCTAACTAACAATGCCACTCCCCCTCCTTTTTTTGACCCTCCTCTGTCACACCTGAAACACTTATACCCAGGAATTTTTAGCTGCCAGTCCTGTCCTTCTTTTAACCACGTCTCTGTCACTGCCACCACATCTAAATTCCTTGCAAACATTAAGGCCTTAAGTTCATCCGTTTTACCCGTTACGCTCCTCACATTAAAACAGATGCACTCCAGACCTCCAGGCCCACTTGGATCCTCCTTCTCCCAGGTGATTTTCCTCTCGTCTAATCTTACCCTGTCACCCAACTCGCTCCCAATCCCAGTGCCTACTGAGCTATCGGTTTCATCCCCACCTCCCCCCCCACATCAGTTTAAACCCTGCCGAAACACTCCAGCGAACCTCCCAGCTAAGATATTCGTGCCCTTCCCATTTAAGTGTTCCCCATCCCTCCTATACAGGTGCCCTTCTCTCATGAATAGTTCAGCCACGCATTCAGTTGAAGGATCTCAGTATTCCTAGCCCCACCGTCACCAGGCACTGGTAGCAGTCCAGAGAATGCCACCCTGGACGCCCTGCTCTTCAACCTAGCACCCAACTCCCTAAACTGCCTACGTATTTCCCCCCTGCTCTTCCTTCCTACGTCCTTTTCACCTATATGCACAATTATGTCAGCTTGGTTCCTTTTGCCCTTCAATATTCCTTCTACCCTTGCTGAAACATCCTGTACCCCTGCTCCAGGGAGGCAGACTACCATCCTGGAGTCTCGCTTTTGCCCACAGAACTGCTTATCTATTCCTTTAACCCTCCCATCCCCCACCACTATCTCAGTTCTAGTCCCCTTCCTTCCCTCTAAGGTGTTCCGGTCCTCCTGTCTTCCCTCTGGAAGATCACCTCTCCCATTTGTTGCCCTTCCCTTGATGTTTTGGGAGACTACCACTGGGGTAGCCTTTGGACCATGACTCTTCTTCTTTTTCCCCTTCCTAACGGTTACCCACCTGTCCCCTGCCTTAGGCCCTGGTATTCCCACTTGACTATGGTCCCTATCCATTATTGCTTCATTCCCCCTTACTAAAAATACATCCTCAAGCTGCAGCTCTATCTCCCTGACCCAGTCCCTCAGATGCTGCAGCACCCAACACTTAACGCAGATGTGGACTTTCGGGAGATGTGTTGTCTCCAGAAACTCCCACATATGACACTGAATGCAGTTAATTCATCTCCCAGTTGAATTTGCCATTTATCTGAGTACCTTTGGGGATCAAAACACAAAAAGGGAAAAGAGGAAAAACAACAACAGAAACACCCACCTTGCCTACGCCTGCTCTCGCCTAAGCCCAGTGAGCCAAAGCCCTTACAGCTCTCACTCTGCTCCCAGCTCACTCTGCTGTCAGCTCCCGACGCTGCCCGCTGTCTACTATTACCTTTTTATATTCCGCGCTACCTTGGATGTTCGTTGTGTTTCTTTCTGTTTCCTTAAATTTATTTATTTAAGAAGGTAAGCTATTGGACACAGTGATCTTGAGGTGTCAGATGCCCCTTCAAGAATGCCGACTCTAGTATTGTTATAATGCGTGCGTGCATGCCATTGTAATGTAAAGGCACTCGGCGGAGCAAGTGTTAATATGGAACTGGAGAATAGCAGCAAACACAGTAAGATGTATACAGTCACATGGTAAAATAAACTGGGGGGACAGTCTAGAAACAGGACTTCATAGGCAAGCATCTTACCTGCATGGATAGTTTCATGAATAGCTATACATTGGATCTGTAAATAGTTAAAGACTACCAATAAACGGTTCATGAATCCTGTATGTTTATCAATGACTTGGAAGAGGGGGCTGAAGGGTGGGTTAGTAAAATTGCTGATGACACCAGGATTGGTAGAGTAGTGGATAAGGTGGAGGGCTCTTGCAGGCTGCAAAGAGACATTGATAGAATGCAGAGCTGGGCCGTAAAATGGCAGATGGAATTTAACCCTGATAAGTGCGAGGTGTGATTCATTTTAGTAGGACAAACTTGAATGCGGATTACAGGGTCAATGGCAGGGTTCTGAGGAATGTGGAGGAGCAGAGAGATCTTGGGGTTCATATCCACAGATCTCTGAAGGTTGCCACTCAAGTGGATAGAGCCGTGAAGAAGGCTTATAGTGTGTTAGCATTTATTAACAGGGGGTTTGAGTTTAAGAGCCATGGGGTGATGCTGCAACTATACCGGACATTGGTGAGACCACATTTGGAATATTGTGTTCAGTTCCGGTCACCTCACTATAAGAAGGATGTGGAAGCATTGGAGAGAGTGCAGAGGCGATTTACCAGGATGCTGCCTGGTTTGGAGGGTAGGTCTTATGAAGAAAGGTTGAGGGAGCTGGGACTTTTCTCTTTGGAGTGGAGGAGGATGAGAGGTGACTTAATAGAGGTTTATAAGATGATGAAGGGGATTGATAGAGTGGACATGAAGTGACTATTTCTTCAGGTGGATGTAGCTGTTACTAGGGGGCATGACTATAAGGTTCATGGTGGGAGATATAGGAGGGATGTCCGAGGTAGATTCTTCACTCAGAGAGTGGTTGGGGTGTGGAATAGACTGCCTGTTGTGATAGTAGAGTCGGACACTTTAGGAACTTTCAAGCGGTTATTGGATAGGCATATGGAGCACACCAGAATTATAGGGAGTGGGATAGCTTAATCTTGGGATTAGACACAGCTCGGCACAACATTGAGGGCCGAAGGGCCTGTACTGTGCTGTTATATTCTATGTATGAGTTCCCTGGTTACTGGGACTGTAGTCTTTCCAGGGGTGCCTTTTTTTTGGGCTCGGCTTTTTTGCTAAGAATAACTGGAAAATGCTGCATGGATTAGGGCAAGAGGTAGCAGAGTGTAGACTGGAACACCTTTTGCACTGAGTAAAGTCAGAGCAGGCTACACAGATCAGGATTTGAAAACCTTCCCATCTGTTATGTTACAATGATGTAATACCTGGGGCTTATTTACTTTTTAAATTCTGTACAAGACAAAATGCACCAATTGCCCAAAGGAGATTGTGTAAACTTATTGTGGATACTATTACCAAGACTAGGTACATGAGAACAGATGAGCAGGTCTTGTGATATAATGAGTAATATCCCTGCCTCTGAGGCAGAAGTTCTGTGTTCAAGTCCCACCTTAGGACTGGATGGTCAAAGAAAGTGCATTCATAATGTGGCAGCAGGTTCAGTATCAATCTGCAAAATGCTTCCAACACACCAATGGCAGGCAGTAAGAACAGGAGAGACTCCTGGTCAGCTATGCTTGATATGAAGTTGGGCTTTTCAAGCTGTAAGTCTCTGACGACAGGCTTGTGACCCGATCTAGGAAAGTCCTTGCTATGAAAATCTACCTTGTGCACCACTAGGTACAGGAAGGGAAACAATGACATGAGAACAACCATACATAGGTAGAATCTTGATGACAGTTGAGCTGTCTGTATGTGCTCTGCTCGAAACAAAAGTAGAACTGAGACATAACACATGCTAGTGATGCTGACCCTTAAGATCATATTGTTCATCTCCAAGTATGCAGAAAAAAAACAGCTTAAACATGGGATGAATGCTGGAGATGGAAATAGGGCGAACTGAAGCTAACTTTGATTCAGGAGAGAAATAAATATATCAAAAGAAAGACTTGGTTGAGACAAAAAGAAAAAGTAAGAAAAAAATAGGAAATGTTGAATTTAAATTTCAAATCCCATTCTTTCATTCATTCAATGTTCATCCTATTTTTTCTGTATCATTGAGATAAGCATGTTACAACATGACTAAGAGACATCAGCATGACATGTGAAGTGTGAGTTTGGCAGTGTAAAATTTTGGGTTTGGGAGTCACAGAAACCTCAGATAGACAGTTGAGTAGTCATAAATAATTTTAAGGTTATTTATTAAGAAGTAAAATTTTAGGTCTGACGCATGAGCTAAATAGACGTGAAAAGTGTGTATGACCTGTGGCAATTAAGAATGGTTCATTGATCTCAGAGACCAGACAATTGGCACACAGGGCCCAATTTTACCATTTGGAGTCTAAGGACCGGATCCGGGCGTAATACAGATCTGCGCCTGGAATCCTCTTTGCAGCATGCCCATAAGCTTTTTGCCGGCTCTGGTCCCATTCACGCTGTGGGTGGGGCTTAGCGCTGCCAGAATGATCAGAGCTCTGAACTGCGCATGCGCAGTTAGAAAAAAATTGGAAAAAGCGCACCCGTGTCAGATCGCTCCTGAGCCGCAGAAAGTGGAGAAAGCAGCCCAGGAGTGACAAGCGGGAACGAGGGTGTATCTTGAGAAGGGGGAGATAATTGCTTCACTCAAGCTGCCTAATGGCCACATTTCCCTTAATCACTTAACATTTCCTTTCTTCAATTGTTTAGCCACAGTACAACAGTGATGGCACTTCAAAATTATTTAGTTTGATGTGAAATGAGATGTCTTGATGTTTGAAAAGCCATTACATAGGTGCCAGTTCAAATTTCCTCTTGAGTATGGGGATTGTCTACACATTTCAGCAACCATTAGTGCCAATGTATTCCATTGTAATATTCCTTTTATGTGAAGGAAATTCTTTTGATCTCCCACTTTGTGCTTCCGGAGCTAATGCAAAAACCTTGTTATCCATTTATTGACCAACGAAAATATTCTTTAAATCTTGCCATGACTAATCATAACTCTATCTTCTTACTCTGTATCAAAATTGGCATTATGGTAGCCAATTTTCCAGCTGCAAAGTTCCAAAGACAGCAATGTCCATATAATCAGCTTCTCGGTGACATTGATCGATGGATAAATATTGTCCAGGATTTCAAGGTGAACCCCTAATCTCTTCGAATAGTATCTGTGGTGTTAGTGTCTTTAAGGGCAATGCAGCAGAGTTAAGGGTCACCTGACCTGGTTGACCGGTCAGGACTCAGAGTGGGGAATCACTCCAGGGGAAGGAGTACTGCTCGGCCGAGCTATTTT
This sequence comes from Carcharhinus amblyrhynchos, assembly GCF_965287045.1. NCBI lineage: Eukaryota > Metazoa > Chordata > Chondrichthyes > Carcharhiniformes > Carcharhinidae > Carcharhinus > Carcharhinus amblyrhynchos. Next base: position 54,029,477 of record NC_137329.1, read on the forward strand.
CAAACTAGCTGCAAGCGTGCTTCTGCTTTTGGAGATCATTAAATAAATCCTTTTTTTCACAATTGAAAGGCAAAATTTCCTGATATTTCAGTTTTCATAGGGTACATCGTTCTGTGCAAGAATACATAACCCCCACATTGCTCCATGGGTACAGAGTACACCCCTTTCCCCCTCCAACACATGCACCAGGACACCACCGACCCCCTATCGTCTCCCCCCCCCCCCCCCCCCTTGGATAAAGGGAACACCCTACACAAGCAGCAGGGAACCCATCCCCACATAAGTGTGAGGACAAACCCCCACAAAAGCACCAGGGCAAACCTCCTCCCCTACATAAGCACCACAGCAATACCACCTTCAACAGCCCCACCATTCTCACTCTCCCCATTCCCCCACTCTTCCCATCACACACACACACAAGTACTGAGGCAATCCCTCCCTCACACACATAATTGGAACTGCCCCCCTCGTCCCCGCCCCCCCACCCCCCTCTCCAAAGGAGCTCCCCAAAAGGGCCCTGTCCAGGGTTGTCTCCCTCCCCCTGGGGGCTACACTTACCTGTGTAACCCTGGAGGGTTCCCTTCACAACCACTTCACATTTTTAAACACCTGTTGTAAACCTTGCCTATGTGGGGGAGGAGGGGTGGCAGGAGGAGACAATTGGTGGGGGACCTGCTAATCAAATTAAAATTTATTAAAATGTATCAAAATGACATTTCCAATGGGAACCTTGTTACATCTTGGTGAGGGGTGAGAAACTCCAGGAAACAAGATCCAGCTGGCAACAATTTAATTTTCCAATGCTCATGGGATTTTGCCATGTTGCCAGTTGTGTTCCTGGTGACACGGGCACAAAATCGCTCCTAAAATCTCTGAAAGTGCATCATTACAGTGTCATGGGATCTTTCACAGACAATAAAATGAAGCAAAGAATTGAAACACAGTGTGGAACTGAGGAGCCTCATGCACTTTAAGGCAGGTTAGTTCAGTGAAACATTACGTACTATTATACGAGGAATTGAAGATGCAAAGACATTTCCGACAGCAAAGTCTATAATGTATCCCGTTAAGTATAATACTTCACATCCATCACTGGCTGTACAGTCCTTTGGGAAGTCCCAAGTTTGTGAGAAGTGCTAAGTAAATGCAAGTCTTTCTTTTTCATTTGAAACATTCAAATATGCAAAATGTCAGCCTGGTTCAGTGGTCACACTCTCACCTCTGAATCTACAAGGTCATAAGTTCAAATCCCACTCTTGAGAACATATAGACTGGCAGTGTGTCCTGAAATTAAATGTTAGACTGCTGATTTAGTTCAAAGATCTAATGGCAGTATTTGAGGAGATTTGCTTTGGTGTCTTAGTTAATTTCTAATTCTCAAGGAACGCTGCCAAAACCATGAGTCATTTATCTCATTAATGATTTTGCTGAAATTGGCCTTCTCATTTGCCTGATAATAACAGTGACTCAAAGGCAGTGCATAAGGAGGCCATTCGGCCCAACAAGTCTACACTGACCACAATCTCACCCAGGCCCAATTCTTGTAACCCCACATATTTGCCTGGTATTAATCTGCTTGACACTAGGGGCAATTTATCATGGCCAATCAACCTAACCCGCATGTCTTTGGTCTGTGGAAGGAAACCGGAGCACCCAGAGGAAACCCATGTAGACACGGGGAGAATGTGCAAACTCCACACAGGCATGACCCAAGGCTGGAATTGAACGCAGGTTCCTGGTGCTGTGAGACAACAGTGCTAACCACTTGCCACCATGCCTAGTTGATAAACTTTTTCAGAAGTTCTAAGGATGTGTAAGATGCTACATGGGAACATACGGCAAGGAATAAGCAATTCAACTTCTCAAACCTTCCATCAAATCATGATGAGAGGTCACATGACACCAGGTTATAGTCCAACAGATTTAATTGAAATAACTTCAAATAAATCTGTTGGAATATAAGCTGGTGTTGTGTGACCTAACATTTTGTCCACCCCTGTCCAACACCATCTCCACGTCATGACCAGTATCAGAATGAATTCAGCTTACCCACCTTTGTTTGATATCCACAGATGCCATGATTCTAACAAAAAAAATCTATTGATCTCGGTGTTGAACATTTCAATTTTGGCAACATCTGACTTTTGGAGGAGAACATTTCAAATACCCACAGCCCTTTGAAATGACTCAGCTTTCGTTTTAAGATTATGCCCTCTTTTTCTGTACAAACTCCTCCTCAATACCACAGAAGAAATAGTTTCTCTCTCTCAAACTTATAGTGAATCCATTTGTCATTTTAAATACATTATTGCCAGCTCCCTCTTCCAGTGACCTCATTGAGAGACTCCGCAGGGTTGTGGGAAACTCAAGTTGGTATTAAATTTTAACAGGGAACATAAATAAACAGTCATGAGGCTTCAGAATGTCGACAGTTTGTGTAAAACACAGGTGGCTGACACCTATGCAGTTTGTTGTGTACAATTATCAAGGTTATTCATGTTATGCAAAGCACTTTGAGACATTCAAACAGAAAATAATAATAATTACAAGTCTTTTTTAGGTAACATCAAACTTCACAAAATCTCCAATCTGAGTGCACTTGTGAACTATTTGAGATCAATCTGAGTGCACTTGGGAGCTATCTGGTCAAATTATCTATCACCCAGTCACCACAGTGCTTACTCAGGAATAATTGCCACTTCTGTGAGTTACCAAAGGACCCAGCTCCCATGCCTCAACATGCCTCAACAGTCAATGCCAATAGGCAAGATAGGAGGAAATTGTCTGGGTCAAGGACCCAAAACCTTTGCTCAAAGAAAGGGAAAGGTAATTACCCCACATTATCCATAGCGTGTACCAATGGTGTCCTCCAACTAGACAGTAAGTAACTTATGTTCAATTGAGATGTGAGAGTCGTGCGAATTTTAACCCTTTTCCTGATTGCTTCTTCTTTGTCCAGCTTGCTAATTTGTTTGGAATTGGAAAACCTGCCCTCTAAGTGCTATCTCTGTGTGTATGATTCATCAGACTGCAATTTGAACTTACGATTGCCAGACTGTAAGATATTGCACAATGTATATTTTCCTATCTGTGTGTGTGCTGTGACATAAAGACACACCTGAATCGGGCTGCTCTTGCCACTATCACAATGAGTGAAAGTAACCTCCTGTAACATACAGCTTGCACAATCACTAGCTTGGTGAAAAAGAAAGAACAATACACAAGCAGGAAGGGACTTTCTTAGTCGATGTGAAGTATTCACAAGCTCTTTTCAGCTGCATTCCAATGAGTAGACTCATTGCGTTCATCCTGTCAGCACTGGTCTGTGCTCAGTACTGGGAACAAAAGCCTTAACTATCTGATGCTTACAGCTCTTCAGTCTCAGTTGTGTACCCCTCATGTAACTGAGGATCACACTGACTCTGAACATTCATGAACTCGCTCCTTTTTCTGTGTTACAATTCAACTCACAATACTTTCATCATGTTCACTAAAGGTTAGAAAGCTATTAGAAAGCAAAATCTCTTACAACCCAAAAGCCCTGTCCTTCTATGTATAATGAATTAATTTCCAAATAACAATTAACATTTCATTAAAGTAAATATAGCACCATGTCAAAGAACCATCAAGCTCTGGTAGTAACTCCAAAATGCCAACTTCTAGATCATTCCTTTAGGCTAAAACTAAAATGATTTACACTGAAGTTCATAGAATCCCTACAGTGCAGAACGAGGCCATTTGGCCCATCGAGTCTGCACCGACCGCAATCCCACCCAGGCCCTATACCCATAACCACACACCTACCCAACTAATCCCCATGACACTCTGGGGCAATTAAGTATGGCCAATCTTTGGAGTTAAGTTAAATAGATAAATAGAAGCAGCGAGACAAATTAGATTGCGATTGTGCAAATGTTTGTGAACAATGAATCCAGAAGAGCTCATATGATCTTTTTTAGACATATTCCTTCCACATTCTGATAATCAGAAGATTTTGGAGGAAATGGATTTTCATGACTTTCTAATCAATATTTGTTGAAAAGTAAGGAAATATTCCCCTCACACAGAATCAAGTCCCAGTTCTAAACGAGTTCCATCCTCCATCTCTATTGGCACAGTGAAAGAACTATTAATCACACTAGTTCCTTGCGTTTGATGTAAACTTTCTCCTTTTTGAAATTAAAAGCATTTCCTTTGAAATTGTTCTGAGAAAGAATTTAACATTGCAGTTAATAATGAGATGATGGATCAAGACAGTGGTTTCTGCCATTCTTACAAATGGACCAACCCATACACAGCAACTTATAAGTTGCTAAGATAGACTGGAGGGAGAAGGCCGGGAAGAAATTTGATAGAGGGATTCGAAATCATGAGGGGTCTAGACAGGGGAAATAGGGAGAAACTGTTCCCACTTGTGAAAGTATCAAGACCAATAGGGTGCAGATTTAAGGTAATTGGTGAAAGAAGCAATGGCAACCTCTCCCGCCATTGTGTTTGAGGATACCGCGATTGCAATGTTATCGCATGCCACATGATAAAGATCTGGAAAGCAGTGTCTGAGAGAGTGGAGGTAGGTTCAATTAATGTATTCAAATGGGAATTAGATTCCTATCCTAAAAGGAAGGCTGTGTGGGGATAAGGGGAGAAGATAGGGGAATGGCGGTAGGTGAATTCAGAGAGATGGTGCAGACAAGATGGGCCAAATGGCTTCCTTTTGTGTAAGAATCCTGTGATTCTGTGATGTCTATATACAGCCTTTCAAAATATTCCAAGGTTCTTCACAGAAGCATTATGTTTTAAGAAGTACTTCAAATGAGAGATGTGAGGTAGAGAAGCCAAGAGATGCAGGGAGAAGTTCCAAAGCTTTGGGCTGGAGCTTTTGAAAGCATGGTCAACATTGGATGGATGTGTGGTTAGAGGTCCATTAACTCACTCTTAGGTCTGCCTGTAACTTACAGGTTTTCCAGTAGAAAGAGTTGTCCTCAGCTAAGTGTTGCAGACTGGCACATTCCAAGGTTCAGGACTGAGGGATACACGAAAGGTTGGGGGAGCAGAGGCACAATGGGGAAAGGTCATTATCGAAGGACTTTCAGCCACTGTGAGGCTGGAACCTATGGGTCCTATTTTACCATTTTGATTCAAACTGGGTGGACTTGTTTTGTGGGAGTGTTTCAGATCCAACTTTTAGATCCATTCTCAGGTGCCCCCATATGTACTCTGCCTGAAAAAATAGCAGTGATTCTGAATCATGCTGTAGAAGCCTGTGGGCAGGACTTAACTCCTGTAGGTCTGATCGGCGCCTCCAACTGCACATGCACAGTAAGAAAAAATAGAGAAGCGCTCCCCTACCACATTGCCCCCGGGCTGGATAATGCCTCCCCCTGCCCCCTACAGACATTCCCTCATAGGCACAATATTAATGACTCCCTTATACCCCCACATCCCTGCTACCCAGACCAATCATGGCTCCGTGCCCTACTTCTCCCACACCGATCACACACTCAGTGGCTGATGACACCCCTGCCCACCCCCCCCCCCCACCGCCCACCACCTGTCCCTCCACCCACCCACCCCTGCTCCTCCCCCACTGATCTGTGTAGAACCATCTGACCTCCCCGCCCCCGACCCCACCACCAACCTGTGTGGAGCCATCTGACCCACCTCCCTCTACTACCGCCCCCCCCCCCCCCCCAATCCACCCACCCCCCAACTGCTCTGAGTGGAGCCATGTTGCCCATCTCCCTCCCTCCTCCTCAACCCTCCCCACCAATCTGAGTGGAGCCATCTGACCCACCTCCCTCACACCCACCACCCCCCCATCCCATCTCGCCCACCCCTCCCACCGATCTGAGTTCGAGAGTCACTGGAAGCTCTGAACTTGCCTGCTCAGAAGCTGGAGCGCCCGAATCAGACCTTTGCAGACCATGTCTGTTTTGTGCCAAATCTGGACGGGCAAACACAGTGGTAAAAGGGGAAATGCTGGTAAGTTTGGGTTTGCAGCCCATTCAGCCAATTTAAATGCATGCAAATGCATTTCGGGTGTGGTCCCAACAGCAGCCATTTTCGGCCCTTTGTAAAGGGGAGACCGGTGCGGAGGTGGTCACGGATCATGCTACTCGGCTCATGTCCAACTTTACCACAACTTGATGGTAAAATCCAGGCCTGTGTGCAGAACTCCTTAGGTTGTATGTCTGATATGGAATCTACATTGTGAATATAAAAACTATCAAGAGGATGTCTAGAAATGGAACATGGTGTATAAAAGAAAGTTGAGTTTTATTACACTTTCTGTAATAGTCAATTTGAAATATTTTGTCATGTGCTTTTAAAATTTTATGAACAATTTTGGAACAAAAAAGGAAAAAAGGATGATGTGCTCACCACAATGAGGATTGAGAAAAGAACCCAGTCAGATCTGAATACTCCACAGAAACATCAACGTGCAGTTTCAATCAATGGGAAGCGGAAATTTAGACAGGGTTGTTCTCACTCTGCAGTCCTGCTCATGTGAAGTATCTAACTTCTTGTGGAGTCCATCAGGATGGATGGGGCAGGCAGTGGAGACACTCATGGTTAAAGTCTCCCTGTACATGGGTGACATTATTGCCTCCTGCTTGGATTCGCTGTCAGTACACATACTAATGAATATCGGGGATTGGTTTGAACTGGCTTTGAGAGTCAAAGTAAATCATGACTAGAGTGCAGTCATGTTCTTTCGGGTCTGGGCCAACTGATCTTTACTCTCCCTCACCGTCAGGTCAGCTCCCTTGAAGATACTTTGGGAGGCTATTTCAGGGTGTGTACACTGGAAAGAACAAGTAGCACGGTAAAAGAAAAAATGGGCATATGGGAGTGACAGTTCCTCTCTATTGCCAGTAAGAACTTGGCCATTGGGTGTGAGGCACTCTTTGTGTTGTTCTGTGGGGCAGGGTTTGGCCCATACTGCCCTCCTGTCTCGTGGCAATCGCACAGGAAAACGTTTGCTTTGTCTAGAGACCCAAAATAGCCTGTGTCCTCAGGGGCATGAAGTACACATTTCCAGACAAGAGGGGGTGGTAGTGGGTTAGCACACCCAATATTGCCCTCATCTGATGGCCACCTTTGTGTGTAGCTGCTTCAATATTGTGCATTGACTTTAGGAATGAAATCAGCATGTGTCACGATATGTCCCTAGTGTTATGAGAGATGGATCTGGCTTCATTGCTGCAGAATATTTCAATAGTTGGATTTCGCTGTACCACCTGTCCTTAGTTTTTTATGCAGAAAAACACTTCTATAGTTTAAAATATATTTATTATTGTCACAAGTAGGCTTTCATTAACACTGCAGCAAAGTTACTGTGAAAATTCCCTAGTTACCACACTCTGGCGCCTGCTCGGGTACACTGAGGGAGCATTTAGTATGACCAATGCATCTAACCAGTAAGTCTTACAGACTGTGTGAGGAAACCGGAGCAATCGGAGGAAACCCACGCAAACACGAGGAGAAAGGACAAACTCCACAAGCCGGGAATCAAACCCAGGTCCCAGGCACCGTGAGGCAGCAGTGGCAGCAACCAAAGTTTTACCACAGTTTATCACATTTCATCAGGCACATAATATGCTTGAGGCCCTACAGGAGAAAGAGATGGTGGAGCCTAAGCAGAATGTCAAAGTTATTTGTCAGAACACCTTTTCACCAGAACTTTCAAACAAGCGCCAAGATATAACTTGGCCAGTGATGAGGTAGGAACACCTCATCAGATTCTTCTTTCACAGCCAGAGTCTCATCTGTCCACACATTGCCCTCAAGGATACTGCGATTGACAGGGGGCTGTCACTCACCTCTTTCTGGAAGGTACCTTTACAAAGAAAGTCTGGAAAGAGCTGCAGTAGTTTTGTTGAGGCTCATCCCAAGTGGCTCCATGAGGCAGGACTCTGGACTCTTTGGGCTGTACTTAGGAATGCACTCTGAGACAAACATTAACTACTGCTGGAGTGCCATCAACTCAGTGAAAGACACCCTTTGGTCTATCCAAAACCTATTTATTGATTTTACCATGCAAAGAATTGACTGAGTGTTGCAAGCTAGTGCATCCCAATATCCAGGACCATGTGCTGAGGGATGCACTAAAGCTTAGGGCAGTGGGGCAAGGACACTGTTGGAAGTCCTCCTGCCAGAGTATACTGAGGGACTGGAACTATGTAAGACCCCAATGCAATTGTATTGAGGCATCAATTGTATTGAATAAGGTGAGAGGGTCAAAGGAAGAGAATGTGTAGTGGTCAAGATATGATTTGATTTTCGTTCCATTTAATACACAACCTTTCGAAGAAAGTGAGCTAGTTATATTAAGTCAGGATAAACTATCTGGTGCCCAGTATGTTATTTTATGTAAAGGTTTTTATTAAGGGTTTTCCATTTTGCATTTTATCACAAGATGCAGCAAATCCCCCAAATCTGGTATAGCACATAGTGACCATTATTCCACATATATACACAGAAAGGACCAACAAATACTCATACAAATGGTTCAGATTATCAATTGCTATAGTGTGCACCTCCTTTCATATGGATAACAAAAGGATACCAGGAAGAGTGGGGGAATCTCAGGATAACAGGATAAAGCCATGGCACCATGGTGTACAACCTCCTCCATAGGATAACAAAGACACTACTACACAATATATTGGATCCGTTATGGGCTAAAACCAATCAGGACTTAACTCAGCATCCCAAGGCCTCCAAGCAATGACAGGATACCCTAGAAAAAGGGGAACATCAGGATTCCATCTTTGTTGTATTTAATGCCAGAAGGTTTCTCTTTTCTTGTTGTGAGGTGAATTCTATCTCTCCCTGAGATATCCCGTTGATGGGTTGACAATTTCTCTTCTCCTTGTCGGTAGGGTTTCCTTGGTGGAAGATGGTTGAAAGTTTCTATTGATGGTGGAACCTGAATGCTGTATCTGATATGGCTGGAGAGGAGTGAGGTCTGTTGTGTGTCGAGTCTTGGCGTGGTGTGTGAAACTTTTGCTTACTGGCTCCTGTATAAGAATACACTGCCACATCTTATGTGATGTGGTAGTGTTCAATGTAAGACCAGTATTGAGGTCTCTGACCAATCCCAAGCCTCGAAGGCCAGATATGACGTGCTCCATCAAAATCAATGCCCAGCCTTCAAACTGACATTGTGAAAACATGACAACCATTTCTCATTCGGTTGGGATTTAACCTCTGCTTCCCTCAGTAGACTGTGGGCACAGATACTCCTTCTCTGGCCCCATCTCCCCGAACCAAACAGGATGTTCAATATAACATTAGTAAGACTTCCAAGGACGGAAGGTGAGTCCCCATCAAGAAAATGCCTTCTTGACTGACTGGATTCTCTTCTCCAGTTCATCCATTCTCTTTAGGATATGAGTTCACCAATAATCTGTGCCAGGGATCATCTTCTACAACTTCTCTCACATTGCAAACCATCATCTCAATGCTTACGGCACTGCCGAAGTATAGACTGCTCACCAGCGAGACATCCACCGCCAACTCCGCCACCTTCAGCTGTCTCAATCAAACAACAATTTTCTTAAGGTAACATGGCTCCTGATTACCAAATCTTAGCCAGGCTCTTCCAGGAACACAGCATGAATTATACATATCAGGATCAATAATTTTGGGCCGTGCATCACGATTAAAACAAAGGTTTGAAAAACAAGTATCACCAGAGCTTGTGAAAACGCATTCGTTCCCGTGCTTACATCATGTGACCACCCCCAGTAAGCTAATTTAAGAATGAATAACCATGGTTTTCTCAATCCGTGACAGAATCAATGGATGAATGCACCCCAAAAGCTGACAGGAGAATTTGATTTGAAAAGTCTGTTTCTATCTCACAGCGTAATTATACAGGTGAAAAATCCACAAATCTGTCACTTTGTTGTCAGGCCAATGACAATAACATATACCACAAACACCCAGGCAATCAACAAGAGCTTGTTCCATTACGTCAAGTTTATCTTATAGGAAGGGTGGGACAGGATGTTTCAGTCAATATTTTTAAACGTAAATTTTCACTTGCACGTCAGAACCTCACAACTTTGATTAGTTCTTGCCTAAGGATCTGTCCTCCCTCCCAGCCACCCCAATGTTCAGTACTGCGAAACAACCACATTTGTAACCTATTGTCACTGGGGCATTCCCATCAATTTGCAGAGGCACTTGGGAGGGAGGGAGGCAATGGGGCAGAAAGGTGAGCAGAACAATGTGTTCAGTTTGTGCTCATTTTACAATGGGAGAACGTATCTCTGCAAGTTAATCAGTTAACAGAAAGATGGAAAAAACATGCACTTATAAAATATTTAATATTCTTCTTTATTGTCATAAAATGCTTTCGAATCAATCATTTACTCTTAAAAGTGTAGTCATGGCTATGATACAAGCAAACGGCATAGCACTCAACTTGCACACAGTAAAGCAAACTCATGACTATCCGTGCAATCAACCTTTACTGATATTGGCTGAGGGGCAATGCTGATCAGAAACAAAGAACTCCTTGTTCATCTTTGCATACTACAATGGGATATTTTGGGAATATGCTCCAAACAAATGAGGACGTGACTGAACATATCTCTGCAGCATTCTCTCAGCACTGCACTGACTTGTCAGTATAGTCCTTAAAGTTTTAAAGTTTATTAATTAGTGTCACAAGTAGACTTTTATTAACACTGTAATGGAGTTACTGTGAAAATCCTCAATTCACCACACTCCAGCGCCTGTTCGAGTACACTGAGAGAGAATTTAGCATGGGTAATGTACCTAACCAACACGTCTTTTGTGACTGTGGGAGGAAACCAGAGCACCCGGAGGAAACCCATACAGATATGAAGAGAATGTCCAGACTCCACACAGATAATCACCTAATCTGGGAATTGAACCTGGGTCCCTGGTGCTGTGAAGCAGCAGTGCTAACCACTGTGCTACAGTGTTGCCCATGATTATGTGCCTAAATATAGCTCCTCTGCCAGGTACCATGGACTTCCATCAGATTGATCTATTACGTTCAGCTAAGAACTGCAGTGGTTAACCATTTCCTTCTGCAGTCTGGCTGACCCGGGGAATCTCAAACTCGGTTATATTCATAGGATTTACAGGTTGATAGTAACCTATTTAGTCACAGCCATCACATCTTGAAGTGGGAATGTGAACCAGGAGCTTCTAGCCAAGAGATAAAGGACTTTACCACTGCGCTGTGAGACCTCTTGCTCAGACACACACTAGGGCATAACCACAGCCGAAGAGTCACAACTCAGTCACCTTGGCAGATACTATTTTTTATTAATTTGTGGGTGTCACCAGTTGGCAGCATTTATTGTCCATTCCTAGTTGCTCTCGGACTGCAGTTGAGAGTCAATCACATTGCTCTGGATCTGGAGTCACATGTAGGCCAGACTGAGTAAGAAAAGCAGATTTCCTTCCCTAAAGGATATTAATGACCAGATAGGTTTTTCCGACAATCTGTAATGGTTTCATGGTTATCAGTAGATTCTTTAATTCCAGATTTTTTTATATTGAATTCAAATTACACCGTCTGCTGTGGTGGGATTCGAACCTGTATCCTTAACACATTCGCTGAGTTTCCCGAATAATAGTTTAGTGATAATATCATGAGGCCGTCACCTCCTCTATGTTGGATTAGACTCACTGTCCTGTGGCTATCTCAGGTGGAACCATTGCCTCATTCCCCACTCACAATCCTGTCATTACCTCAGATTTAGAACGTAATTATTTCCAAGAATTCCATCACTCCCACAGATCCTAGAATACAATTACAATTTCATTAATCATTCACATACAGAGCCTAAGACACAACCTATCACCACCACAGATTCTAGATAATAATCAGGCCTGATACGTCCTCAAATACCAAGGCATAATTGTAACTCCATTATCCACACAGGCACTGGTCTATAGTTGTTTCATCATGTCAGTTATCAGATTACTGTGCCACTCCATGGCCATGTTATTGCCTCTCCAAGGTACTCCCGACCTGTAAGAGAACCATGGGTAGCATAGTGGAGGGAACAATGCCATGATTACTAATGGAGTACACTTGTGTCACTGTTGATTCCTCCGAATGTTACAACTTCAGTATTTTTTTTTAGATTTTATATCCTGACCAATATTTACCCCTCATTTGACATGTTAAAACACATTTGCTACTGTCATTATCACATTGCTGTTTGTGGGAGCTTGCTGTGAGCAAATTGGTTGCCACCCTGGCTACACTGTAACAGCAACTACACAACAAAACTGCTTCATCAGCAGTAAAGCACTTCCGGACATGCTGAGGTTGAGAAAGCTGCTCTGTAAATAGAAATCCATTTTTTAAAAATCTTACGTTGCTCAGATTTACGTGTGAATTTTGTCTGGCAATCAATCAGCTGCAGTTCCTGTTTAGGGAGAGTCCCCCTTTCATTCAGCAAGTTAGAATCCCTATGCTCATTTAGAATTGGCAGAGCATTATAAATTACATGCAACATCTGTTAATCTTTGGGTGCAAAGTTTAATTGTAAGATAGTTATGAGTCGTTGGAACTGTTGTATTAAAGATCTAAGCAGCTCAGTGGCACACCCTGCTGCTGCTTTAATGTAATGGCTTATGGAGCTCCCTTCCACTCCCATAAACCTCAACGAGGCCAGATCCTCCTCTGCATCCAAACCATGTGATGAAATGACATAGCATAGGAAAATGATGTTGTTGGGGGGGAGCGGGGAGGGGGCATGAGGAGAAGAGGGTGGGGCGAATGCAGGAAATCAAGGATATCAGTAGAACTCTGGATCCAAGTGGTTTTAAACAAATGTGCACGAACTGCATCGAGAAGGTGCTAGCAAGCTGCCTTCTGCCTTTGCAGCAATTACTTTGAAAAACAGCTGGCTTAGGGCATTAAGAGTCAACTATGTAATGTAGGATTAGTGTTACAAATGGACCAGGACGGGTAGGGGTAACAAGTTCCTATTCCCTAAGAACATGAATGAACCAACTTCAAATGACAAAAATTATTGCATTGACCTTGCTACATTTTTCATAACTTCAAGGGGCTGGCACAAAGGCACAGTGGTTAGCACAGTAAGAAGTCTCACAACACCAGCTTAAAGTCCAACAGGTGTTGTGAGACTTCTTACTGTGTTTACCCCAGTCCAACACCAGCATCTCCACATAGTGGTTAGCATCAGGGAGCCAGGTTCAATTTCAGCCTTAGGTGAAGGGTTTACACTTTCTCCCCGTTTCTGCGTGAGTTTCCTCCAGGTGCTCCGTATTCCTCCCACAGTCCAAAGATGTGCAGATTAGGTTGATTAGCCATGTTAAATTGACTCTTATTGTCAGGGGGATTACTACTTTAAATATGTGGGGTTACAGGGATAGGACCTTGGTGGGAATTTTGTTGGTGCAGGCTCGATGGGCCTCCTTCTGCCCTGTAGATTCTATGACACCAGCCCAGCACCATAGGCATTGCTTTATTATATTGTGCTGTTTGGTCTGTGGGCTGTGCCAATGCATTCTGAGAGTATGTGATCATTGGCAGTGTAGCTTGTACATCATGGAGCAATGCAACAAAATCATTGGAATTTTTATGATGTTGTAAATATTATTGGTATTTATATATCTTATTTATACTTCCCCTTCAAATCTGTTTCTACATTTTTCTTGTCCTTAGTCCTTCTTCCCTCGTCGAAAGAACATCCATGCAGTAGGAAGATTACCTCCTCAAAGTCCGCCCTTTCCTGTTAAATCAAGGCCATTCCTTTGGGTCACTATCCTGGATCTAACACCAAGGCAGCAGCACCATGTACACAAGGATAGCAGCAGGCCGAGGAGAAGGCCCATCATCACTTTTCCAGGGAACGTAGGGATAAGCAATATGCATGCTCCTGCCAGGATCACCCACATGCTAAAAACAAATTGTTACAAATGTTAGCATCAATTATTTAAGAGATTTGAATATTTACCCTCCATATGCTGATGGTGCTGAAGCCTTGATGCTCAAGAGCCCCACTCTCTGGTACATCATTCAACCAGTATAAGCAGCTGAGTTGGTTAGCTCAGTTGGTTGGGCATCTGGCTCATGATGCAGAGCAGTGCCGACAGCACAGATTCAATTCCCACATTCCCTGAGGTTATACCTTGCCTCCTTGCATGAGGTGTGGTGATTCTCAGGTTAAATCACCACCAGGACTTTACTCATAAGTGGCTGGGTTTACTCAATCTCAGGGCACATTGGTACTGAGGCGCACACTGGTCTCTCTCTCTATTTCAATTGGTGGAAGCAATCAAGCACTGAATTTTTCCTCTCCAGCTGGAGATACACTAGAGCCAATGGAAGTGCCAATTAATTCAACGCATTCAACTAAAGATGGAAGTTCCTATTCTGGGAGCAGGGTGGCACTGCCTGATCATGTCCTGACCACTCGGGATGGTATCCAAATCCCCTAGGGTGGCCATGGTGCCTAGTCTGCGCTAGTGGAGACCAGTAGTGATTTGCACTGGAGTGATGTTTTGCAGGGGAAGTAGGGAGCATCCAGGAGGGGGAAGCATGCATACCAAACTCCCTAATTGTGTGAAAATCCAGTCAATCTGAAACTAATAAGCTTCGCACCCTATCTGGGCACAAAGTGGTTCGCACCATAAAAAAGGGGCTGGGAAGTTAGCAAGCCACTTGGCTCTGGGCACGAATAGTATTTTTAATCTCCCACACTATTTTCAAATGACGGGCGCAGTGAGCTGGTAAAATCCCACCCATCATCATTCATTCATCTGTGCTATATCAAAATGCCGGAATTCTGTTCCCAACAGCACTGCAGGAATTCTGTCACCACATGGACTGTAGTGCTTCAGGGGGCACTTGCTTAAGGACAATTAAAAATGCATATAATTGATGCTGGGTTCACTAGCAACACCCACGCACCATAAATAAATCAAGCAAAAAATGTTGTCATTTAGTTATAATGGAGATTTAATGGAGGGTTCCAGTTTATGAAATGTTTTAACAAGTTGACTAAAGGGGACTATTTCCTTCAGCTGAAGAATCAGTGATGAGAAGTCATCAGTTTAACTCTATTACTATGTGAGCTGGAGAGAGAGAGGGAGCGATTCTTGCATTCAGAAAGCTCATTGAGCATGGAATAATTTACCACAGGGCATAATTAAGGCAGGGCCCATTATATCCTTTGTGCAGAAATTGGTTACATGTTTGAAGCAATGGTAGTTACAGATCCACAAGGAAAGAGCAAATTAACTTCGGATTATTTTACCAAAGTAAAATACAGCAATAGAAAGGTACAAGCAGTCACCATTTGTGCTCGAAACCTGTGATGGTTCACATCCATCATATGATTATTCTGAGAGGTTAATCCTGTCCTCAAGTGGAGGTTAAAGTATTGCCTTATACTCCTAACTTGTGCCTTGTAGGTGGTGGATGGGCTTTGGGGAGCCAAGAGATGAGTTCTGCAAGGTGTTGACATAAATGCTAGTCTTTCCCTATTAATGTTTAAATTTGCCTGGGTATGTTACTAAATGACAGCCAGCGTGGATTTGAGATAAGCAAGTCATGTATGACAGATTGAATGTCATTTTTGGAGTAGTAAGTGAATGGATAGATAAAGAGACTGTAAAATCTGTAGCATCTACACATTTCCAGATGACATTTAATGAAAATATCTTAGAAAATTTCAGTAATATGCTAGAAAATATAATATTCAGCAGATAGAAAATTGATTGATAGAGATAAGAAAGAGATAGGGCTCAAATTGGAAGAGATGTACCATGGTGGTCAGTGCTAGTTCCTTTTCTGTCCTTGGCACAAATTAACAAATTGGAGTTGGGAACAAAGAATATAATCTTAAAATCTGCTGCTGACATCTATAGTGTGTTAAACAGCAAGAAGGAGCGCAGAGGGCTTCAGGATATAGATGGATTATTGGAATGTACGGAAGCTGGGAGATTCAATTTCACACATGAAGTAACATACTTTGAGAGTAAACAAGCAGTGAGAATGTATACTTAATGGTAAGACACTGAAGGGAATGGATGAACAGGGAGGGATTCAAATCTAACTCTTTGAAATTGCACGCACAGGTAGCTCAAGCTAAAAAATAAGTCAATAACGTTTTTTAAATTTCTCAGTATGGATGC
This sequence comes from Carcharhinus amblyrhynchos, assembly GCF_965287045.1. NCBI lineage: Eukaryota > Metazoa > Chordata > Chondrichthyes > Carcharhiniformes > Carcharhinidae > Carcharhinus > Carcharhinus amblyrhynchos. The sequence continues at coordinate 54,045,641 of NC_137329.1, forward strand.
TGAGCACAAGAGTAAAGAAATTTGTACGAGGAATTGATTGGACCACAGCTGGAGTACTGTGCACAGTTTAGACAGCAGAGGGAAGAATAAGAGAGGATTTAATGCAGCTTTCAAATTTATGAAACATTCTAAAAGGTTGACTAGGGAGGCCTATTTCCTTCACTTGGAGAAACACTGATGAGAAATCATCAATTTAACTTTCTCACTATGTGAGCTGGAGGGAGAGTGGGAGAATTTTTTTCATTTGGAAGGCTCATTGAGCATGGAGTATTTTACTACAGGGGCCATTATATCCTTTGAGCAGGATCGATATATGTTTGAAGCAGTGGTAGTGCAGGTCCATGTGGAAAGGGCAAATTATTTTGGATTAGTCAAGAAAAACAAAATACAGCAGTAGACATACCGGGTCAAACAGTCACCGTTTGTGCTATTAACCTTTGATGGTTCATAATTGTTATATGATAATCTGCACTATTTCTATTATCTATTGAAACATAAATATACCAAAAGTAATGAGGGAATTGAGAAATCTTGTGGCACACATTTAAAATCTACAAGTACATCTATAAAAAGTCAGGCTGCAGATGTGAAAGGGCACATGGGATTTTGGGCTTTCTGTATGTGTGAACACAAGAACAAGGAGTGGATCAATCTGGGGCGCCAAGGTGGCTCACTGGTTAGCACTGCTGCCTCACAGTGCCAGGGACCCAGGTTCGATTCTCGACTTGGGTCACAGTCTGTGTGGAGTTTGTACATTCGCTTTGTGTCTGTGTGGGTTTCTCTGGGTGTTCCAGTTTCCTCCCATTGTCCAGAGATGTGTGGATTAGATTGATTGGCCCTGCTAAATTGCCCCTTAGTGTCAGTGGGACTGGCAGGGTAAATATGCAGTGTTACAGGGATACAGCTTGGGTGGGATTATTGTTGGCGCAGCCTCGATGGGCCTAATGGCCTCCATCTGCCCTGTAGGGATTCTATGATTCTACAAATCATTAGGACAGTAAAAGTATTGTGTGCACTTTGGGAGCTTTATTTGAAGAACAGATATTGAAGCAAGCAGCAACATGTACCTTTAGCATGGATAAATGGTTTCACAGGATGGATTAGGTACAATACCGAGCTACATAAGGAGCTATTAGGACAGTTGACTGAAAGATTGGTCAAAGAGATGGATCTCAACAAACACCTTGTAGGAGAGAGACATTGAAAGATGGAATTGTTTAGGAGGGATTTGCAGGATATACAGCTAGCCAGCTGAAGATACTGTTGGCAGTGGGCAGTAAAGTAAACGGGGCTGTGCAAATAAGCCAAAATTGGAGAAGTGCAGAGATCCCTGATGGTTGTCAGTCTGATGAAGGTTATCCAGGTAAAGGAGGTTTATTTATTAGCTCATAATAGGCTTACATTAACATTACAATTAGGTTATTTTAAAAATCCCCTCATTGCCACAGTCCAGCACCTATTCAGGTACACTGAGGGAGAAGTTGGAATGGCCAATGCACCTAACCAGCATGACTTTCTTACCGTGAGAGGAAATCGGAGCACCTGGAGGAACTCATGCAGACATGGGGAGAACATGCAGATTTTGTACAGACAATGACCCAAGCTGGAAATCAAACCCAGGTCCCTGGCGCTGTGAGGCAGCAGTGCTAACCACTGTGCCGCGGTGGGGGAATGGTGGGGGGGGGGGGGATGGGGATGGGAAGACAGGATTTGAGTTTTAAAATCAGACTTTTCTGGAGCAGGAGCCCATCCAGATCAGTGAGCAGGTGAACCAGACTTGGTGCAAATTAGGGTATAGGCAGCGGTGATTCATATAAGCATACAGAGAATGGGAGATGGGAGGCTAATGGAAGAGAAACGGGAGATGAGCTGAGGCAGGGGAGGAAACAGGGGATCGTGTTGAAATAAACATCCCAGCTGAGAATCTGTGGCATCATTTCAGAATTTCCAGATGATTTGAGAAATGTACTTTGTAACAATGAGAATGGTAAGGGAAATCAGGGAGACATCATGATGAGACTGGCATTCACATGGCAGATTAAAATTTCACACCAAGAACTGTGATGTGAAATGTTTTAGAACAAAGAAAATTACAGTGCAGGAACAGGCCCTTCAGCCCTCCAAGCCTGCACTGACCATGCTGCCTGACTTAACTAAAACCCCCTATCCTTAGGGGGACCATATCCCTCTATTCCCATCCTATTCATGTACGTGTCAAGACACCCTTCAAAAGTCACTACTATATCCGCTTCCACTACTTCCCCCAGCAATGAGTTCCAGCCCCCCACTACTCTCTGTGTAAAAAATCTGCCTCGTACAACTCCTTTAAACCTTGCTCCTCACACTTTAAACCTATGCCCCGAATCTAAATCTAATTTAAACCTAGTCTAAATAAATAATGCAAAATACAAGCTGACTGCGACAACTTTAAAGTGGGTGCAGTAACACCAGCGCCTGGGGCATGTGTACACAAAGTGGTAGAACAAGTTGAGAAGGCAGTTTAAAAACATAATGAATATTTGCCTTTAGTAATAGAGGAATGAGTAGTCTGGCCTGGATTTCCGATGCGGACCGGGAGGAACAATAGCAAGACCAAAAGTAACAGGAGCAACAGTAGCAGCTATCTACTCCTCAGCCATCTGCCACTCCACAGGGCGGAGGGAATGGATCATCACAGCACCAACATTCCCATAGTCAGAAATCCCTCGCTCTCATTCCCACCCTTTCTCCAGCTTCCACTTTGGCCATTCTCTGCAAGGACATTTGGAAGGCAGGAGGTAACAACAACCATGACTGAAGTAAGGGGACTTCTAGATGAAGTGCATGATTTATTTACTACCATCGATTGTTGTAAAAACCCATTCGGTTTACAAATGAAGGAAATCTGCCGTCCTTACCTGATCCGACCTACCCGTGACTCCAGGCCCACAGCAACGTGCTTAACTCTTAACTGCCCTCTAAAAAGGCAAAGCAAGCCAATCATTTCAAGGGCAATTAGGGATAGGCACATCTCATGAAAGAATAAAGAAATACTTTGACTTGGTGACATTTCTATATATCATTGGAAGATTCCTCTGTGCAAATGAAAAGTCTTTTGTTTCCTTTTCCTTATCCATGGTGCCATCACTTTGGCTTCGGCAGAGCTAGAGACAGGCTGTTGGTTTCCCTGCCCTGAGATCCTCTCTGTTTCGGGGCCTGGGAGCATCTTTGAGAAAGACCTGCACCCGTACAGGGGCAGACTCCCTCGTCGGGGCAGGGGGCAGCATATGAGCTCTGACTGATAGACAGGGGGACAATGGATGGGAGGTGGGACTGAATTTATACAGTACCCTTATAAATAAAGATTAAAAGTTTAATATTGTAGTTTAAAAATTGCACCTTAAACGATTCTATAAAACAAGGTCGCAATGCGACAGCATTCAGCCATTCAGTCGGTTAGCAGTAGTCCTCAAGTGGGAGCTATGATTGTCGGGAGCAGAGTTCCCTAATCCACGTGCACTATGTCCAGCTTCCCTCTCATGACCCACCCGTACATCCCTACCAGTCAAGAGCTGGGGAACATTTTCCTGCACTTCACTGGGGCATTGACTGGCCAAGGTGAGATTTCCCTCTATCCTGTTTAGAGTGGTCGACGAAATGGGCAAGCTGATGGTGAAGACCAGCATTCTATTGGTTAACTGATGAGTCTGCTGTCAGGTGGCCACTCTTTCCATGGAGGTGGCCACCAGCACAGCTATCAGTGACAGCACGGCAGCCCTGTTTGAGGCAGACTGTTCGAATCTCTTCTCCAACGCTGTGCAGACCTTAACCCTGACACAACCTCACACACTTTTGTTACTGCTTCAAAATTGTCCTCAATGTAGTTTCCCCTTCCCCCAGGTTTAGCATCTGCAATGAGATGAGCAGAGTTTGTAGAGTCCTGTACCCTCCGACAGGGACTATCCTCTGTGACCAATACCTGTTCCTGTTCGTTTGTGATGTGTGTTATTATTATTGTTCGCTGGTGAGAGTCTGCCAAGCGTCCAAAGGTGGCTGATGAGGCTGGTTCTAGATCCACAGACCATATGGCATGGACGGCATTGTTGTCCTGTGGGATGTCTGGTGAAGTTTTATCATTTTGGTCATGGTGTGTTCTTTCTGTTGCTTTCTTTTTCCCTCTTCAATATATCTTTGTTGGGTCTCAAACTGCTGGGATCCTTATCTGCGCTGGTGGGGGCTGCACAGGAGGTGTGTGACAGTGCTTCCTTAAGCACTTTGAGCACTCCTCAACTTCCTGCCACTCCAGCTCCTGTATCATGCTTGAGAGGAAAGACAAGATTTATAAATGACATGGGGAAAACATTTTTAAAAATCACCACAGTATCGATATTCACATTTTAATCAGCAGTGAGAGCAAATCAACATTAGTCATTGTTATGTGCCAGGTGGCAATGCAATTTCTCATTCTATACCAGGGCATCTGAGTGAGCCATCACCAGACAGAGTATCTCCACCACCAACAGCCAGGAACTCTGGCCAATCTCTAAATCCACACCTTTATAGCCAACTGGGGACTATGACAAGAGTGTTGACCCTGAATCCCTGTATTTCCCTGGAATTCTGCAATCCCTTCTTCCATAAGGAAAGAGAGCAGGGAGTTAGGAATGTGAAAATTGGATGTGTGGAGGGGATGTAATGACAATATTTGTGATAGCAGCTCAGACAGGAATGTGAGGAGAAGCCCTGAGAGAGAGAGGGAGAGAGGAATGAATAGAGCTACAAGGTGTGTAGGTCTGAGGAGTGCAATGCAGGAGAATGCTGGGGAAGTTAGGAATGTTGGGGTTGGGATCGGAAAGCGGGAAGGCGCTCATCACTCCCTGCGGCTGTGAACATCTTGGGGCTCGGAATCCAGGTTTGAGGGACCACATTCCTGCTGCTGATTGTGTTTGTCACTTTCATCCGTGTCAGTTTTGTCGGGAAACTTCTTTTTTCCTTCTGTCTGTGAGAAACACTTCTCTGTTTGATTTTGATTTGATCTGGTTTATTATTGTCAAATGTGTTAGTTTACTGTGAACAGTATTGTTTCTTGCGCACTATACAGCCAAAGCATACCATACATAAGGCCCGATTTAACCAACAATTTGCGCCCGTTTTCAGGCACAAAATCATGGTAAAATCGGGTGTGAGGCCTTTATCGCGATCTGCACCTGAATCTGAGCAGATCCCGACTTTACTGAGACCCGCGAATGGTGCGGATCCGTTCTGTGCCCAAATCGGGCGCAACAACAATTTAAGTGCATTTGAATGCATTTAAAATGGAATTAATGAACTGCCTGCCCAACTCTATCAGCATTTCCTCTTTACCGCCATGTTCGCCAATCCAGGACCGCGCTGTTACTGACCTGCAAAATAAAACTCTGAGTCGGGTGCTCCAGCCTCTGAAGAGCGCGTTGTGTTTGCAATGGCTCTCTGACTCAGATCAGTGGTGGGGGGGAGGAGGGAGATGGGTCAGATCATTCTCTGCTTGGAGCGGGGAGGAGGGGCGTGAGGTCAGATGGATCTCTGGTGGGAGGCGGGCGGGCGGGGGGGGGGGGGTTCTGCTGCCACTCTGCATGCGATCGGTGGGGGCGGGAGGGGGTCAGGAGTGGTGATCAGTCTGGGTAGTGGGGAGGTGGATGAAGGGGGCAGTGATGTGTGTGTGTGTGTGTGTGTGTGTGTGTGTCCGCCTTATCCTTTCCCCCCCACAACCCACACACATCACTGCCCCCCTTATCCACCCCCAGACCAATCACCACTCCTGCCTCCTTCCCCCCCACCGATCGCCCGCAGAGTAGCAGTAGACCCCCTTGCCCCCCCCCCACAAGAGATCCATCTGCCGCCCCCACCCACGATACATCTTAACTGCCTCCCCTCGCCTCCCCTCCCCCCCCCAACCCCCGAGATATACCCTCGCCCCCTCTTTTCGCTCCCAGGCTGCTTTCTCTGCTTTCTGCAGCTCGGGAGCAATCTGGCACGGGCACGCTTTTTCAAATTTTTTTCTAATTGAGCATGCGCAGTTCAGCACTCCAATCGTTCCCACAGCGCTAAGCCCCACCCACAGCACAAATTGGACTGCAGGTGGCTGACAGCGTATAGGGACGCCTGAAAGCGGATTTCTGAGTTGGATCTGTACTATGCCCAGAATTGGCACTTAGAATGAAAATGGTAAAATTGGGCCCATAAGTGTTAGATACAAGAATTAACTGACAGTTTGTGATAAATCGCAAGAGTTTATTAGTTCATTCAAGATGTACACCAGCTTTTCAGTATCACTCATCCGCTCTTTTTCTCTCTCTGTTCCACAAGATGTCTTCACTCTCTTTCTAGTCTCTGTTTTTTACTGTTCTTGCAGAGTATTATTATTTATTACTCCAGAAAATGCCCATTACATTTATTGGTTAATTAAACACATCTACAAAGGGTGGCTGACACTAATTGGTTCTGACCTCAGATCATGCATTGTGCACATGTTAAGGGTCTACTAAGGTCAGCTGATTCACACATGGTAAGTATGTGATGAGCAGCAATATTGTAACATGATCCTACACATGTTAGGGTCTATCCCATGTGAAAACCAAAGCGTCAATAGGGTTTTCCCCATGTGAAAATATTAATGCAAATACATTGTAGAAAATGTTATACAAATGTTAGACCTAAAAAAAGTAAAATAAAAGTGTGGCTTCCTACAATAGAGAAGGAAAGGAGAGGGTGCAGAATGCAGTGTTACAGTCATAGCTAGGGTGTAGAGAAAAATTAGCTTAATATATTGCAAGTCCATTCAAAAGTCATGATGGTAACAGGGAAGAAGCTATTCTTGAGGCGGTTGGTATGTGCCCTCAGACCTTTGTATCTTTTTCCCAACAGAGGAAGGTGGAAAAGAGTGTGGGGTCCTTAATTATGCTGGCCATTTTGCCGAGGCAGCGGGAAGTGTAGACAGAGTCAATGGATGAGAGTCTGATATGCGTGATGGACTGGGCTGTGTTCAAAACCCTTTGTAATTTCTTGCAGTCTTGGTCAGAGCAGGAGCCATACCAAGCTGTGATACGTTCAGGAAGGATGCTTTCTCTGGTGCATCTGTAAATGTTGGTGAGATTTGTAGTGGACTTGCTGAATTTCCTTAGCCTCCTGAGAAAGTAGAGGCCTTGATGCGCTTTCTTAATGATAGCCTTGGCATGGAGGGACCAGTACAGATTGTCACTTGACGCTCTTGACAATTTCCATGTCAGCCTCATCGACGTAGACAGGGGCACGCCATCCACTATGCTTCCTGAAGTTGATGACTATCTCCCTCATTTTGTTAACATTGAGGGACAGATGGTCATTGCACCATTCCTGTTCTGTACTCTGTCTCTTCATTGTTTGAGATCTGACCCACTACAATGGTGTCATCAGCAAACTTGAAAATCAAGTTAGAGGGGAACTTGGCCACACAGTCATAGGTGTACAATGAGTATAGTAAGGAGCTGAGGACACTGGTGGGGACCAGTGTTGAGGATGATTGTGGAGGAGGTGTTATTGCTTATCTTTACTGATTGTGGTCTGTGCATTAGGAAGTCTAGGATCCAGTTGCAGTGGGGGGGAGCTGAGCCCTTGGCCATAGCGTTTGGAGATGAGTTTTTTGGGCTCTTCAGACTCTGGCAGGACATGCAGGGAAGAACTTTCTTACATTGTGCATCCATTCTTTTGCTTCCTGAAGACCAAGGAATCAATCCGGAAGGCAGCCATTTTGATCTCTGCTGGGAGTCAGTATAAATCCTTCCAACCGAGGGGAATTTGACAGTAATTACATTAACACTTCATTGCAGTGTTAATGTAAGGCCTACTTGTGACTGATAAATAAATTTTAAACTTTAAATCACTGGCAAAAGTGGAGTGAAGTCCTGTCTGCATTCTGTGACAGGAAAAGATGGAAGTGAGATACTATTGATGCAAATGATGCTAAGTTAAAGAGCCAGGCGAAATCCTGTTGATCTAACAATGAGTTCCTGGTTTGCTGCTGGCTCGCCCCGCTCCCCGCCCCCCTGGCTGTGAACAGTTTGGTTTGGTAAAGATTGCAGCCTAGATTTCTGCAACATCACCATCTGGTGGACAAGCAAAGCAATTACATATACTTTTAACCATATCACAGAGCACAATATCAGAGCGGGCTGCAATTCCTGTGAAGGTAAAGAATTCCCCTCATGAAAAACTAGAGATTGTAAAATTGGAAGATGCATGTTTTCCTTGTAATAATTAAAGCTGGCTTCTTCAAAATCATACTTCAAACCTGTGCATTTCTGCAAGTTTATTTGTGGGCTGAAAAATATGAAGTAAGACACACACACGCTTCTCAGTTAAAGCAAAATGCCTCCCCTTTCAAAGTGTTCTTGTTGGAAGTACAGCTCCTGACAGTTCTCTAAGGAGGCAAAGGCAAAATTAAATAATTATAAGACAGTATTGTGGAATCCAGATCAACAATAAATATGCTCTTTGCTCTCACTGTTCAATGAGATTGTCTGTACTCTCACTAAATATCTGGTTGCTTATTAGTTTTGTTTTATTCATTCATGGAATGTGGGCTTCGTTCGCTGGGCCAGTGTTTATTTCCCATCATTGATTACTCTCGAGAAGGCGGTGGTGAGCTGCCTTCTTGAACCGCTGCAGTCCCTGAGGTGTAGAAATACCTCCTGTACTGTTAGGAAGCAAGTTCCAGGATTTTGACCCAGTAACAGTGAAGGAATGCTGAAATAGTTCCAAGTCACGATGGTGTGTGACTTGGAGGGGATCTTGCAGGTGATGGTATTCCCAAGCATCTGTCGCTTTTGTCCTTCTAGGTGCCAGAGGTTGTGGGTTTGGAGGGTGTTCTTGAAGAAGATTTGGTAAGCTCCTGCAGTGCGCCTTGTAGATTGTCCACACTGCAGCCACTGTGCATTGGTGGTGGAGGAAGTGAATGTTGAAGGTGGTGGATGGGAATGCTAATCAAGCAGGCTGCTTTGTCCTAGATAGTACCAAGTGACGTTGGAGCTGCACCCATCCAGGCAAGTGAAGAATATTCCATCACATCCTTTACTTGTGCCTTGTAAATGGTGGACAGGCTTTTAGGAAGTCAAGAAGTGACTTACCATCCACAGAATTCCAGTTTCTGACTTGCTGTTGCAGCCATGGTATTTATATAGATGAGCCTGTCAGTTTCTGGGGGTTACCATTGAGGTATCAAAGGCTTCCTTTTAAATCTATAAAATTTCCACTCATATACATCCTGTTTTAACTGGTTGTACAAAATGTCCCAGTGCTTCAACATAGATGATGCATAAACTTACAAATATAATGTCAGGTCTATCTTTTGGAATTACAAAGAAACCCCATAATAATGTCCTTTTAACTCTCTCAAGAATTTTGAGAATTTCTACTATTTTTATTGGATGGATAAGGGATGCCATGAATGCTATGGGCAACCTGAATATCAAAGATGAAGATAAATTTAGGCCCCTGCTCTAATGGAGCTTAGTCTCAATATTGAACGTCCTGAAGTAATCTGTGCCAGACCCTCAAGGAAAAAAGTTATCTTGTAATACGCTTTTGCATTGTTCTCCTATTACACAATAATGCATTCCCTTATTTATCAATACAAATAGTGTCACAAGTTGTTGAAATGTGATGGTTTGTGCATTTTGTGGAACACTTTGAGTTTACAATTTACATTATGGAACAATCTCAACACATAATACTGATGCAAAAACAGAAAATTCTGGAAAATCTCAGCAGGTTTGACAGCATTATGTAGACAGAATAGAATGAGCGTTTCAAGTCTCATTTTCTGTTTTAGATTCCAGAAACCCATGCAGACATGGGAAGAATGTGCAAACCCCACACAGTCTCCCGAGGCCAGAATTGAACCTGGGTCCCTAGTGCTATGAGGCAGCAGTGCTAACCACTGTGCCACCCACTGGCCACCTCCCAGCGGCCTGGTAAATATTTATTAGCTGCTGTGGTGTTCTATATTACAACAGAAGTTTCAAGAATACTTCACTGGCTGTGAAACACTTTGGGATGTCATGATAGTGTGAGGTGTTCATCAAGAAGATGATGATCTCATTGAGATGGAGATCTCATTGAGACGTATAAGATGATGAATGGGATGGATAGGATAGAGGTGGAGAGGCTCTTCCCGCTCAGAAAGGACAGTAGGTCTAGAGGGCACAGTCTCAAGATAAGGGGGGACGCAGTTTAGAACGGAGTTGAGGAGGAACTTCTTCACTCAAAGGGTGATGAATCTCTGGAATTCTCTGCCCGTTGAAGTGGTGGAGGCTGCCTCGCTAAACATTTTTAAGACGTGGGTAGATAGGTTTTTGATAGGCAAGGGGATTAAGGGTTATGGGGAGAAGGCGGGAAAGTGGAACTGAGCCATGACAGATCAGCCATGATCTTATTGAATGGCGGGGCAGGCTCGAAGGGCTAGATGGCCTACTCCTGCTCCTATTTCTTATGTTCTTATGTTCTTAAGAAACCCCCCCTTTCAATCTCCGCTGTTCGCAATGTCTGAGCAATGCTTTGGCAGCACTCAAAGCATTGGTGAAGAGGTTAAATATTTCCCTTTTACTCTTGGGAGTCTTTGGTTTGGGACTGACCGAAATGGAGAAGGTTCGTTTGGGAAGGCACTGAACACATCAAAAGCTTCATCGGGAACACACAGAGGCAAAATCGTGGTATCAAGGTAAGTCTAGAAATCTCCAAACACCTTGCCTGTCTGACCTTCTCAGCACCACCTGCCCCACATGTGACAGAATTGCACATAAGAACATAAAGAACATAAGAAACAGGAGCAGGAGTAGGCCATATAGCCCTTCGAGCCCGCCCCGCCATTCAATAAGATCATGGCTGATCTGAAGTGGCTCAGTTCCACTTTCCCGCCCTCTCCCCATAACCCTTAATCCCCTTGCCTACCAAAAGCCTATCTACCCGCATCTTAAATATATTTAGCAAGGTAGCCTCAACCACGGGCAGAGAATTCCAGAGATTCACCACCCTTTGAGTGAAGAAGTTCCTCCTCAACTCCGTTCTAAACTGCCCACCCCCTTGTCTTGAGGCTGTGCCCTCTAGTCCTGCTGCCCTTTCTGAGAGGGAAGAACCTCTCCACCTCTACCCTATCCATCCCTTTCATCATCTTATACGTCTCAATGAGATCTCCCCTCATCCTTCTAAACTCCAACGAGTACAAGCCCAGGCTATTCAGCCTCTCCTCATAGCTCAACCCCCTCAACTCCGGTATCAGCCTAGTGAACCTCCTCTGCACTCCCTCCAAGGCCAAAATATCCTTGCGCAGGTGCGGCGACCAAAACTGCACACAGTACTCCAGCTGCGGCTTCACCAGTGCCCTGTACAGTTGCAGCAAGACCCCCCTACTTTTATATTCAATCCCCCTCGCTATGAAGGCCAGCATCCCATTTGCCTTCCTGACCACCTGCTGCATCTGTAGGCTGGGTTTTTGCGACTCATGCACAAGGTCTCCCAGGTCCCTCTGCACTGTAGCATGCTGCAGCTTTTCGCCCTGTACGTAGTAGTCCTTCCTACCATTCTTCCTACCAAAGTGGACAACCTCACACTTGCCAACATTGTATTCCATCTGCCAGGTCCTCGCCCACTCACTCAGCCTATCTAGATCCCTCTGCAGACTTTTCACACCCTCCACACAATTTGCCGTTCCACCTATCTTTGTGTCATCAGCAAATTTCGACACCTTACACTCGGTTCCCTCCTCCAGATCATCTATATAAATGGTAAATAGCTGAGGCCCCAGCACCGATCCCTGGGGCACTCCACTAGTCACCAACCGCCAATCCGAATAGCACCCATTGACACCCACTCTCTGCCTCCTATTTGACAGCCAATCCCCTAACCACGCTAACACCCTACCCCCAACTCCATGCCCCCTAACCTTCTGTAACAACTTTTTGTGCGGCACCTTATCAAACGCCTTCTGAAAATCAAGAAACACTACATCCACCGGTTCCCCTCTATCCACCGCACTAGACACATCCTCATAGAATTCCAATAAATTCATCAGACACGACTTCCCCTTAACGAAACCGTGCTGCTTCTGCTCTATCAAACAATTCTTCTCAAGATGCCTCGCTATTTTCTCGTTGATTACGGATTCAAGCATTTTTCCTACAACAGACGTTAAACTAACCGGCCTATAATTTCCTGCCTTTTGCCTGCTACCCTTTTTAAACAGCGGCGTAACATTAGCTGTTTTCCAATTTTCAGGCACTTCCCCGGAATCCAGTGAGGTTTGGAAAATAATCACCAAGGCATCCACTATCACCTCCGCCATTTCCTTCAGAACCCTTGGATGCATTCCATCCGATCCTGGGGACTTGTCCACCATCAGTCCCTCTAGTCTGTCGAGCACTGCCTCTCTAGTAACAATGATCTCATTCAGGCCCTCCACTCCTACCATCTTTCCATCGTTAACACCCGGCAAACTATTCGCGTCCTCCTCCGTGAAGACCGAAGCAAAAAAGTTATTCAAGGCCTCAGCCATTTCCTCATCCCCCACCACTAAATCCCCCCTCTCATCCTCTAAGGGTCCAACATTCACCCTAGCCAGCCTTCTCCTTTTTATATATTTATAAAAACTCTTACTATCCTTTTTTATATTTAGCGCTAGCCTAGCTTCATAGTTTATCCTTCCTTTCTTTATCAACTTCTTCGTCATTCTTTGTTGATATTTAAACCTCTCCCAATCCTCTTCTCGCCCACTACTCTTAGCCACCCTAAACGCATCAGCTTTTAATTTAATACTCTCCTTTACCTCCTTCATTATCCACGGCTGATTATCTCTCCTCCTACGATCCTTTTTTACCATCGGAATAAATTTCTGCTGAGCACCAAGAAAGATCTCCTTAAAGATCCTCCACTGTTCCTCAGCAGACCTACCTCCCAATCTGCTCCCCCAATCAACATTCGCCAATTCCTCTCTCATCTTATCGTACTCCCCTCTGTTCAAACAAAGGACACACATCCGGGAACCCACTTTCTCCTCCTCCATCTGCATCAGAAACTCCACCATACAGTGATCACTCTTCCCAGGAGGATCCTTCACCACAAGGTCCCTAATTCTACTCGCCTCATTACATGACACCAGATCTAAGATAGCTCGCTCCCTTGTCGGCTCCAACACACAGTGTTCAAGGAAACTATCCCGGCAGAATTCCAAGAACTCTTCCTCAAGCCCACCGCATCCAACATGGGTCAACCAATCAATATGTAGATTGAAATTCCCCATAATTATCGCCGTTCCATTCCTGCACGCTGCATTTATTTAGGTGTTTATAGCCCACCCCACCTCCAGGTCATTATTTGGGGGCCTATAAACGACACCCACCAGCATCTTCCTCCCCTTGCTGTTCCTAATCTCCACCCACAACGATTCTACATTCTGCTCTTTGGCGCCCATATCTTCCCTTACTACCACCCTGATACTATCCTTAATCAGCAGAGCTACCACCCCCCCCCACTTTTTCCTCCCGCCTATCCTTCCTAAACACTTGATACCCCTGGACATTCAGCTCCCAGTCCCTGTCACCTTGCAACCACGTCTCTGTAATGGCAACCAGATCATATCCATTTGTGCTGATCTGTGCCACCAGCTCATTCACTTTGTTCCGAATGCTTCGTGCATTCAGATAAAGAATCTTCATCCCAGCCTTCACCTGGACCCTATTTGAAAGAACGCTACCAACCTTACTCATGGCCCCCTACTCCCTTTATTATTGGGACATCCTTGGCCTCTTCCTGTACCTGTACCCTCTCCTTCACCTTAGACCCGGTAATTTCACCTACCCTCGCACCCTCCCCCCCCCCTAATTAGTTTAAAGCCCTATCCACAGTCCTATTTACACGATTTGCCAGGACTCTGGACCCAGCACGGTTCAGACCAACACCATCCCACCTGAACAGATCCCACCTACCCCAATACTGATGCCAATGCCCCATAAGTTCAAACCCCATTCCTCCCACACCAATCCCTGAGCCACCCATTCATCTCTTTAATCCTATCTACCCTACGCCCATCTGCACACGGTTCAGGCAGTAATCCAGAGATAACCACCTTGTCGGTTCTGCTTTTTAATTCCATTCCCAGCTTTTCATACTCCCTCTCCAGATCCTCAGTTCACATTTTGCCTATGTCGTTGGCAACCACATGTACCACAACGACTGGATTCTCATCACCCGGTTGATGTATCAGGCGTCTCAGAACCCATTGAAACTGGAGTGGAAACAATTCGATTGTGAATGGCAGCCTAGGCAGAAGGAGGAAAGTTACTCTGGGAGTTAACCAGTAATGGAAAGCTTAAATTAGTATCAATCATTAGCATCCAAATTACACAGTCACCATTGTACCAGACCTCATTATCTGTTAGCTTAGTCAGGCTACCAGCCTTCCTCTGAGTCTTATCTGTGCTTGAGTGGCCCTGGTGAGGGAGCCCTTGGTGCCCCATGAAAACACTTGAGACCTTCTGTGACCAGTGAGCACTGCAGGGACTGGAGTGTGTCGTCACCGCCTGAAATAATATTATTTAATTTTCTATATTTCCTATGTTTTATAGTTCAGTTTCTTATTAGTCATACCCCTCTAAAAAGGAGTTACATTTGTCTGGTTTCAGTTGAGAAAAGAATTAGCTGTTATTGAACCAGGGCACGGGAAAGAAAAAAAACGCTGAACAACAACTGACTGGTTAATAATTAGAACCCACTGACGTTAGAGAGATTTAAATCTGATGAACATACAATTGTGTTTGTCTTGGCAGCTGCTGCTGTTCAGTCTGTACTCTTTACACTGCAGCTTCCTGAGCACTGGCACCAACACAAACAATGTAAAAGTCAGAACTGTGACTTGCAATTCCTCACCATTGGGGTTAAGATCAGCTCAGGCCAGCAGTGGGGTGGGGTGGCGGAGGGGGAGGGGGAAACCATTTTTATTTGGATTTAAATATTTAGACTTAGAATATTTGGATTTAGAATACTGTGTGCAGTTTTGGTCTCCTTTTCTGAGGAAGGATGTTCTTGCTCTTGGGGGAGTGCAGTGACGGTTTACCAGGCTGACCCTGGGGATGGTGGGACTGATGCATGAGGAAAGATTGATTAGGTTAGGATTGTTTTCACTGGAGTTCAGATGAATGAGTGGGGTAATCTCATAGCGACGTATAAAATTCTAACAGGACTAGACAGGGTAGATGCAGGGAGGATGTTCCCGATTGTGGGGGAGTCCAGAACCAGGGGTCACAGACTGAGGATTCGGGGTAGACCATTTAGGACAGAGGTAAGGAGACATTTCTTAACCCAAAGAGTGTGAGCCTATGGAATTCATTACCACAGGAAGTAGCTGATGCCATAATATTGAATGTTTTCAAGAAGTAGCTGATTATAGCACTTGGGGCAAATGGGATCAAAGGTTATGGGGAGAAAACCAGATTAAGCTATTGAGGTGGAAGAAAAGCCATGATCGTGATGAATGGTGGAACAGGCTCAAAGGGCCAAATGGACACCTCCTGCTCTATCTTCTATGTTTCTACATTTCTATATGTTTCTATGTTAAAGCAAGGTTTCAGTCCACCTCTGGAGTCTCTTGTAATGCCGGTAGCAGATAGTTTTAGACTAGCAAAAGTTATTTTGAATAATCTCCTCCCCTTACTCTGTTGAAGACTCTGACTCCCAGTGTTCTACCAGGCACCAGCAGGCCTCTGATAGTTAAAATGATCATTTGTTGCCTGAGAACCAAGACTGCTTCAGCATTGAGAGTTTCTTTATTCCTGCAGATAATACTGTAGTCTGACTCTCTCCTCACCCACTTTTCTAGCAGGGGTCACTGTTACATTCATCAGGAATACTATATCTCACCTATTTCCATCTCCATAACTGCAGTGCTGAGGCTGATTTTCCCACCAAGGCTGGGGCCAGGTGCTGAACCTGGAACCAATTAGTCTGTACATCTCGGCAGTGTGTGGATTGACCTTCAATTCCTGAAGAGATTGCCAGCCTTCCCATCCTACTGCCAACTGAGGACCTTTGGTGATGAATAATTAATTGCCTCAGCCTGATATTAATCCAGCTGCAGACAGGTCTGTCGACATGCAGCATACATGAAAGCTCTGGGGAGGGAGTCTCTCAGTCAAAAGCACTCAGTGGCTGATTGAGGGTCTAAATAGCGGGAAGGATTCCTTGAGAGCCCCTGTTCCCTGCCTCCCCTCCTTACCCCCTGCTGACATCCCTGCACCCCCTCCCCATATTACTTACTCATGGCCTGGATCACTCTGCCATCTGGGGACTCCGGTGCTTGTCCTTCCTGCAGCAACCACAGCCTTTCCTGTGGCGCTGATTGGCTGGTAGCTCTCAGCAGATGGGTCCCACATCCATCCTCTGGTGTGTGGACTCCATGGGAATGCCCATCACCAGCCTCACCACTGCCCGAGTATCACCGAGCTCAAGAAGGCTTCCCGAAAAGAGGCACCTTGTGGTTCTTGCTAGCTTTCCAGCCAGTGGGAAAGACTCCCAATGCCGCAACATCATTCTGTCTGACAATATAGTGTCTTTAAGAAACATACTTGAGTCATATATCTTGTGCAAGATTTTTTTTAAGAAGTCTCTTCCGACTCGTGCCACTGTGTCGATAACCCGAGAATCCTCTATTTGATTTGATTCATTATTGTCACATATATTGGCATACAGTGAAAAATATTGTTTCTTGCTTGCTGTACAGACAAAGCATACCATTCAGAGAGAAGGAAATGAGAGAGTGCAGAAAGTAGTGTTACAGTCATAACTAGGGTGTAGAGAAAGATCAACTTAATGTGAGGTATGTCCATTCAAAAGTCTGAAGGCAGCTGTTCTTGAGTCAGTTGGTATAATGACCTCTGATTTTTGTATCCTTTTCCTGACAGAAGAAGGTGAGAGAATGTCTAGGGTCCTTAATTATGCTGGCTGCTTTGCCAAGGCAGCTGAAAGTGTAGACAGAATCAATGGTTGGGAAGCTGGTTTACATGATGTATTGGGCTTTTTGTAGTTTCTTGTGGTCTTGGGCAGAGCAGGAGCCATACCAAGCTGTGATACAACCAGAAATAATGTTTTCTATAGTGCATCTGTAAAAGTTGGTGAGAGTCGTAGCTGACATGCCAAATTTCTCTAGTCTTCTGAGAAAATAGAGGCATTGGTAGGCTTTCCTATCTATAGTCTCAGCATGGGGGGGGTGGGGGGTGGTGGGGTGGTGTGTGTGGTTGGTGGGGGTAACCAGAACAGGTTATTGGTACTCTAGACACCTAAAACCTTGAAGCTCTCGACCCTTTCTACTTCTTCTCCGTCAATGTAGATGAGGCATGTTGTCTTCTATGCTTCCTGAAGTCGATGACCATCTCCTTCATTTTGTTGATATTGAGGGAGACATTATTGTTGCCACACCAGTTCACCAGATTCTCAATCTCATTCCTGTACTCAGTCTCATCATTGTTTGAGAGCCGACCCACTATGGTGGTGTTATCGGCAAGCTTCAAAATTAAATTGGAGGAGAATTTGGCTACACAGTCACAAGTGTATAAGGAGTATTGCAGGGCTCTGAGAACACAGCCATGTGGGACACCGGTGTTGAAGATGATCGTGTAGGAAGTGTTGTTGTCTATTCTTACTGATTGTAGTCTGTGAGTTAGGAAGTTCAGGATCCAATCACAGAGGGAGGAGCCGAGGCCCAGGCAGTGGAATTCGGAGATGAGCTTTGTGGGAATAATGGTGTTGAAGGCTGAGCTGTAGGCAATAAATAGTAGTGTGACATGGGTGTCTTTGTTATCTATTGTTACTACATCAGTACATTTGCTAGAATGTTTGTATTAACCTTGACTAATGTTGTTTTGGTGTTTTTTCAGTGTTGCCCTGGGATTTTGCAGAGTGGGGCTTGATTAGCTTGATTGACAGAAAAGCCATGTGACTGGGTGGAACTAGGCTTGCACAGAGAATTCAAGATTAGATGCTGTTTGGAGTTGTGAGACAGCAGTTCCCCTCTTTTCCCCATTCTGAAGTCTGGAGACTGGGAACTACTCTGAAGTTCTGTTGTTTGAGAACATATCCTTCTCTGGAAACTGCTGTCTGGATCTTTGTCCAGAAGTGTTAAAAGGCTGGAAATCTAGCAACAAGCGAGCATACTTGCTTTTTTGTGTGAACTAATTCTGAACAAGGGTGTATATCTTTGAGGATATTGCTTTAAATTGGAACAATAGCGATAGCTAACTATTAAGAATTATACTTTGTCATGTTTACGTATTTCAATTGGTAAAAGTTATGCCAATTCTTTTTGTTACATTCCAACTGTGTTTTTAAATAACGCTTATTTTGATAAAAGTTTCCGCAAGTGTTAATTGCATCATACTGGAGTGAAACACCTTGTGCTCACCCTAATGCCAAAATCAAATGCAAAAGCAGGGGCTCGGCCTAACTTCATAATATATTTTGAAATTTCTGGTTTGATCCCTCACATGTCCAATGTGTCTCACTGGTGTTTTACTAGCCCCTCCTCTGCACGGGGACTGGTAACATGTCACCTATTCAGTTGTTTTGCTGAATGGAAATTGACTTGAATGACCTTTGTGGACATTATTATTGACTGTGTATTCCTGGGATTAAGAACGGTGCAGGTTTAAAACAGCAAAGCACAACCCGGGGTTATTGAAGTTGTCCCAAAATCTCTGGCGTGAACTCAGAGTTCTGGTGCCACATGCTGGCCAGTTCAGGTATCTGCAACTTGTAAAGGAAGATCTGAAGTAATGCCTGGGAAGAGTAAAAGAATGCAAAGAACATAGGCAAAAATGTTTGTAACATCGGAGTATGGTCACAGTAGTGAAGATAGTGACAACACCATTGAACTAATAATTCAGAGAATGAGAGTTCAACTCCCACTACGGGCCGTTTGAGTATTTGAATTTGATTTAGAATTTAAAGCTTGATGTAATCAGGCAGTTGCCAAAGGGCAGTTGATTTCTTGTCCAGAAAATCATTCTATTGAAAAAGTTTTAAAACAAGACAGCTGGGATTAGTATCAGAATATCTCAGCTGGATTCTACAGAGGTGCTGGGAGTCTCATCCTGCCAGTCAGAACACAAGTAGGGAAACCCCCACTGCACAGTTCAGGTTGCCAGTGTTGCAATGCCACTGAGAGCTACAGGCTTACCAGCTACTTGTTGCTGCCAGTGCCAAGGGAGCAGTGATTGTGGCATTCACCAGAGGCCCAGGAATGGGTGAAGGGTGGAGTGATGGTGCAGGAATCATAGGATGTTTGGGGGGGGGGGGCAACAAGGAGTTAAAAGGCAAAGGATGACTTTCAGCAGATCATACTCATTCTTGGTGCTGGGTCCCCTGCTCAGATTCTCCCCCACATGAAGCAATTGGCAAACCTATTGTGAGGCAGCCTTGCAAGTGTGCAGGAAAGCTCCTTTTGAATCACTGAGGCCTCCAATGGCTGTCAATTGGCTTATTAATGAATCTGATTGATATCCTGCCATCAGTGATCAGTGAATCCAGTGCAAAAGGAGCCATTCGACCCATTGAGCCTGCACTGACCACAATCCCATCCAGGCCCTGTGACCACCCTAAGGGAAACTGTCGCGGGGCCTCTCCTGCATAACTTTAGTGGTTCCTGCTGTCAGAAGTGTCATTATATGCAGCACACTAAATCTGACACAGAGGGTAGATTTGGACTACAATTCTCCTCGAGAAATCTCCCCAGAAGTGGAAAAATCGGTGTGTTTCCCACTGACTCTGACATTGGAAATAAAACCCCATTCAGCATAATCGTAAAGAGCCAACTCACACCCCCTCCAATGGGAATCACGCTGGACTAATTCCATCCCCCTCCTCTATGTGATTGGGTGGGATTGGGCATCAGCTGAAGCACCATTTAAATGCTGCCTACAGCACCGGCCATCATGTCAGCCAAGAAGATGGCTGCTAGAAGAGCAGCACCATGTTTCCTTGACTTAGACATAGAATGGATGTTGTCACAGTGGAAGAGAGGAGGTCACTTTCTTCTCTACAGTTGGCAGAAGACCTCCTTCAGTGTCATGAATGCAGCTGGGGTACGGTTGCAGAGGCTGTCCTCCACTGCACCTTTATCCAGGTGACTTGTCTCATGTGAACATCTCATCTCCCATTGCCTTGTTATTTCAAATAAGAGAAATATGTGCCTTTGCTGGAAAACAGCCCAGATAAAAAGAGCATTTGTAGAAGAAAAAGTCACAGGATCTTTTTTGGTTTGGCAAGCAAGATAAACGTCATTGTGTTTAAAAAGCAGTATTAAAAAGCATTTTTACTTTCTAGGAAGGGTCAAAAAAAAACTATAGTGTTAAGAAAGTGGGATCAGACAAAACAGGTATAGTGAAGAGAAAGCATTTCAGGTTTAATGGAGCATGAACTGATCATATCAACAATGAACTCTTTGATCTGCCCTGGAGCTGTCAGTTAAAAAAGCGTCTAGCAGCTGATGGACCATCTATTCCAAGCAAACCTTGGCTTATCTCCTCTTTGAGCTGCTCTGGGACTGTCAATCAAAGCAGTTTGTGAGCAAAAGAAATGAATACTCTAGTGAGTGAAAACAGCTCTAAGAGGTTTCAGAGCAGCTGGGACTTATGAAACAAAACAAAAGGGTCTCCCTAGGTGATAACAGCTGTCAGAGAGGTCTGGTAACACCTGGGGCTTCTGAAAACAACCAAGAGTAATCCCTAGTTTCGAATGGAGTGCTGATGTGATTTTGAAGGCTTCCATGTGTTCAGACACGTGGATTTTAATGACACCAGGTCACTTCAGGTTTTACAGAACACAGACAATAATAAAGATTTTTCACCAGAAATGCACCTGAAATCAACATCCGAAGAGTGATCTCCATGTTTTCAGGGCAACAAGAAGTCCAGTCATGTGAATCCCATCCTGATAGAGACTCCCGAGGTTAACCACTTTCCCCCAGCCCAAGCCCACCCAACACCTAGGTCCCTTAAGTGTTCCCCCCTTCTGCAATAGCAGAAGAACCCAAGGGCACAGTTGCAAGAAGTACTTACTTTATTCCCACCCACTGGAATCCACAATGCCTGGTCTTAGTTTATCAGGATCAGGATTAATGGGCATTAATGGGACTTCCCACTGATGGGATGGGAGCGTCCCATGAGCCCATTGAATCAGGCTTCCAGCCCTCTAATTGTGTCCAAACGTTTTAATCGGCTTCTCATTGCTCTGGATGAGAACCTGACCTGGCCAGGCGCAGTGAAGCAAGAGACTCAATGGGTTTGATGCTCAGCAAGTATCCCAATTTAGCCCTCACTCCTGATTCAACATGCCATCGGGAATCCAGACTGGGGCTACTGGCTCAGACAAACGCCCCCAGGTTTGAATTTTCATTCATACCCATGTCATTTCAGATTGCTCTCAACCCGGGATGGTACGATGGCACAGTAATTATTACTGCTGCTTCACAGCGCCAGGGACCTGGATTTAATTCCAGTCTTGGGTAACTGTCTCTGTGGAGTTTGCACGGTCTCCCTGTGTCTGCGTGGGTTTCCTCCAGGTGCTCCAGTTTCCTCCCACAGTCCAAAGATGTGCTGGTTATGTTGACTGACCATGATAAATTGCCCCTTAGTAACAGGGTGGGGGGGTTGCGGCGAGGAGGGTAAATATGTGGAGTTATGGAGATGAGATCCGAGTGAGATTGTTGATGGTCAGGCTCGATGGACTAAATGGCCTCCTTCTGCATTATAGATTCTAAAGTTCTAATCCAAGATAATCATCTCTTAATTTCCCCAATAACAATGGTGAGTAACTTTACTTCTCCAAACTGAGAATTAAAATAGTGAATTCACCGCAGTATTGTAAACATGTTTACTCAACATAAAAAGGCAAGATGTTGGATAAGAGAGACACTAGCATGTCACCTCTAAATAAATTTTCAAGTCGGAAGATGAAATGGAGAGATAGTGTGGATGCAGAGTTGGAAAATTGGAGCTGAAATCTTGATATAGGACTGGGAGAGATTGCAGCGGGAGGAAGGAAGTAAGCCACTCACAGATTGGTGGGCAAGACATAACATGTTGAGGACAGAGAGAGAAAGCAGGCGAGCAACTGAGGCTTGGAGTCCGGATAAACAAGGATTTGTAACCTAGCTTACACGGCTGGATTCAGCCTAAATGAGCAAATGGAAGAGGAGGTGAATAGAATCGAGGTTTTCGTTATTTTGCGGTGAAAGAACAGGATAGTTTTGACTTTTAACCTCAGCAATGTTAAATTAAAGACAGTTCTGACTGATCCACAACTTGCCAGACAAGCACAGTGATAGCCGAGGAACCGACTATGGTGGCAGAGTTTGTGAGGAACTGGCTGTGGCGGAAGGGTTTGGGAATAGCTGAGGAACCGGTTATGGTGGCAGGGTTTGGGAGTAGCTGAGGAATAGTTGTGGTGGCAGAATTTGAGGTTGAATATCATCAGGATGCATGTGGAAGCTTAGACTATCCTGACTGATGATGTCACTAAAGGACAGCAGATTGATCTCAAAAACAACCCATGATGAGGGACAGGCCACATGGTCCTGAAGAGTCACCTCCACAATCCACAATTCTGAACCTCCTGGTCATGTGAGGAGAATTTTTTGGATTACCTGGAGGCTCCTCTTTGTCCACCGCAGAACCATTTGATCCGTTTTGTGTGGTGGTTAAGTCATGCCAGCTTTCCTGTTCAGAGCCCAGTTAAAATGCCATTGGATTTCTGACTGATACTGCCCAATTTGCAGAACATCAGGAGGCTGGTAAGGATCGCGTTCCAACGAGTATTAACCCACCTGTCTGGTTTCCGTCAGATAAATAGGGCTAAAGTCAACCTGTTTGGTATAGAGTCTGGCTTCACACCACCAGCTCAGTGTGCAGAACCTGGGTACAAGTTGGTAGTGTTAAACCCAAGGGACTGATTGCTATATGCCAGGGCATTCCTGTTATTTAACCCACTAGACAGCAGTTGACTACTATAGAGCTGCTTGACCAGGCAGAACCACCCCATCTGTAAAGGAGTCAGTTTTTGGGGTTAACTAGAGCCATGTGCAAAAATTAATTCCAGCTTCCTGTAAGAGGCTCCTCGCCAGCTTTCATAAGTTGGCTAGACTGGATAGCCAATTATCAACAATAACCTAGTGTATTGCAGGCCTGTGTAACCAGGTATCAGAATACCAAGTCTGGCATAGAACATTGTCTTGGTTCTGCATTGCATTTGCAGATGTGCCATCTCAAAGCCCTCTTGACTTCAAAGGGGAAAGGGGGGTGCTGGTAAGGAGGGGAAATGGTCACCAACTGATGTGCTGAATCAGAAGAAAGGCATAAACAGTGAGTTTGTAAAAGGAATGTTTGCTTTTCAATTTTATTCAAAACTAGTTCCACATACACAGACCACCCAATGAAAACCAATTTTAGTGTCCTACCAACGCTCGACTATAATCAGCACCTAGGAGCATCATAACCTGGTTGGTGCTCATCAACCAAGTGAATGGGGAAGCCCAATAATATTTCTTAGACTACCTGTCAGCCATTTTAAAACATAAAGACTAAAAGGGAAAGACTTTCTTTTCAGACATAACATGGGTTATGCAACCAGATCGCAGTTTATCACCGATTATTCACCAGTGACAGAAGACAATGTTTCAAATATTTTACCAATTCAATTGGAGAGCTGTCAACTGAATAAATAATGATTTTAAAAAGAATCTTCATTGAGAATACTTAATTAAAAAGCAAATGCTGCTTCTTGGAGTATTTTTTTGTAAACAATAAAGCCTCCTGATGATGATACCAAACAGCAACATTCCTAGCTAGCAGTGTGGATTAAAACTGAATTTGCATTTTATAAGCACATCATTCTAAGAACATCCTAAAAGGTTTCACCGATTCTCAAGACAACTAGAGTAACATTTAGACTCAATGGTTTCATTTTAAATATTAAGAATTAAAATTCAATTCCATAAATTAGTTCTGAAAAAACTCACCTTCCCTTCAGAACCACCATTCCCCCACTCAGGGGTTGAATTTAAGAAAAAAAAATAAGACAAAGTTGCTTTCTGTGAGCTCGATCATTGTCAAGTGAGGTGATGCTTCATGGAAGAAGCGACAATGCTGTCTTTAAAGTCACCAAGCAGAACTGATCCAGCTTTTGTCAAAAAGTCCTTGGTATCAGTCTTCATTTGAGTTTAGTCTTTCTTTGCATGTCACAACAGATGACAGCTCAATGGGTATGATTACCATTAGGTGCTTTCAGTGACATGAATCTGTGTCCTTTTTGGGGGGCTGAAAATTCAGTGTTGTTTCTAGGCTGCTGTTTTGTAATAACCAAAATGGTGATTTCTCTCCAGACCAGGCCCTCCCTCAGAATAAGGCTTCTTCAGGTTAGACTTGAAATCGCCAGCTTTACTGAGTTCATGCACTGTCTTTAAACTATAGTATCTGCATAAATCAATGGACAATGCATCTAAATTAGCCCCAGAAAGCTGGGCAGTTTGTGTCACTGTTCCATGAGGGAACATTTGCAGAAAGTTTGGTCCAGTAAGTAGAAACACGAGTGTGTATATGTGGTCTGTATGCGATGTGAGTGTGACGTTTGTGTGTGTCTGTATGTGAGGTTTGTGTATGCGTGTGTGTGTATGTGATGTGGATGTGACATTTGTGTACGTGTACGTACAAGATTTGTGTCTGCATATATACCTGTGTGTGTGTGTGTGTGTGTGTGTGTGTGCACGTGTGTTCTTTTTATTTGGTGAGCTTATACTCAAAGGCCAGTGTTGGTTTTTGGGCTGAAGAGGGACACCATATATGTAGAGAACTCCAGCTCATAAAATCTTAATCCAATACATTATTCACCAAAATAAAATCCTGGGCAGAAAAATTAATACTACAGAATGTACAAAACTTTGTGAGGGTTGCAACCAATCAGAAAAAAACAGCAGCAATTGACTGGGTCACGGAGCTTTAAGAAGATGGCTGCAAGCTCTTAGGAAGAGGGGCAACAAGATGTTAAAGAGGTGATTACTATTTCCTGAATGTCTCAATTGGTAAAAACTCCAATATATGGACTCAGGTCCTTGCTTTAAGCCTTCCTGGCTTCGGTCAAGTTCTTTTGTAGTTGAATACTAAACAGTAACAAAATCACAAGATTTCTGAAAATGCTGAGGAGAGAAAAACATGGATTTAGAGAAATTCCACTGTGGTTAGAATATGAGAAACATTTCTTCAAAAGGGACCCTTTCCCATGTGGCTCGATAATTGGCTAGATTGCCTATGGAGCATGCGTCTGCTGGTTTATGTTCTTTTCTTTAAAGTGCATAGAGAAAGTTTCAACCCTCATTCGGTTCTTTTGTTGTTTTCTTGACCTGAGAATCCCACATCCCTCGCTTGGAGTGAAAGTAATGGTAGAAGTTCCTGAGGCGCAATCGTTCTACCTCAAGGCCGCTCTGGAGAACCCTAGGAGATGAAAACAAAGCTTTACAAAATCTATTCAAAATGAATTCACAGCCAAATAAATACAACGTCTAATCTCAAAGCAATTACAATTCTTTTAAATCACACTGCTCCATAAAATGTCTTCTTCTCTGGGTCAATCCTGGCCCATACTCACTCTCTCTCTGGGTTTCAACACTGGCCCACACTTGCTCTCTCAGTCAAAGTTGGCCCACACTCTCTCTCTCTCTCTATCAATTCTAGCCCACACTCAGTTAATGCTGGTCCACACTCGCTCTCTTGGTCAACGCTGGTCCACAATCTCTCTCTCAGTCAATGCTGCTCCACACTCAGTCAATGTTGACCCACAGAGTCTCTCTCAGTCAACGCTGGTCCACACTCAGTCAATGCTGGCCCACAGTCACACTCTCAGTCAATGTTGGCCCACAGTCACCCTCTCGGTCAGCGCTGGCCCACACTCGCTCTCTCGGTCAGTGCTGGCCCACACTCGCTCTCTCGGTCAGTGCTGGCCCACACTCGCTCTCTCGGTCAGCGCTGGCCCACACTCGCTCTCTCAGTGCTGGCCCACACTCGCTCTCTCGGTCAACGCTTGCCCACACTCGCTCTCTTGGTCAATGCTGGCCCACACTCGCTCTCTTGGTCAACGCTGGCCCACACACTGTCAGTCAACGCTGGCCACACTCACTCTCTCAGTTAATGCTGGCCCACTCTAGCTCTCTCGGTTAACGCTAGTCTACACTCTCTCTCAGTCAGTGCTGGCCCACACTCGCGCTCTCTCTCGGTCAGTGCTAACCCACACTCTCTCGGTCAATGCAGGCCCTCTCTCGCTCTCTTGGTCAATATTGCCCAAGCTCACTCTCTCGGTCAATGCTGGCCCACTCGCTCAATATGGCCCACACTCACTCACTCGGTCAATGCTAGTCCGCATTCTCTCTTGGTCAAGGCTGGCCCACACTTGCTCTCTCGGTCAGTGCTGGCCCACACTCACTCTCTCGGTCAAGGCTGGCCCACACTCGCTCTCTCGGTCAGTGCTGGCCCACACTTGCTCTCTCTCGGTGAGTGCTAACCCAAACTCACTCTCTTGGTCAATGCAGGCCCTCTCTCGCTCTCTCGGTCAATATGGCCCACATTCACTCTCTCGGTCAATGCTGGCCCACTCGCTCTCTCGGTCAATATGGCCCACACTCACTCTCTTGGTCAATGCGAGCCCGCATTCTCTCTTGGTCAATGCTCGCCCACACACGCTCTCTCGGTCAATGCTGGCCCACACTCGCTCTCGGTCAATACTAGTCCACACTCAGTAAATGCTAGCCCACACACTCTCTCAGTCAATACTAGCCCACACTCGCTCTCTTGGTCAATACTAGCCCACACTCAGTAAATGCTAGCCCACACTCTCTCTCGATCAACGCTGGCCCACACAATCTCTCTAGGTCAATGCCGGCCCACACACACTCTCTCGGTCAATGTTGCCCACACTCTCTCTCTCAGTCAATGCTGCCCACACTGTCTCTCTAGGTCAACGCTAGCCCTCTCTCTCTTGGTCAATGCTAGCCCACACTCTCTCCCTCGGTCAACACTGGCCCATACTCTCTCTCTCTCAGTCAATGCTGGCCCACACTCATTCTCTCGGTCAATGCTGGCCAACACTCACACTGTCAGTCAATGCTAGCCCACACTTGCACTTTCGGTCAATGCTGGCCCACACTTGCGCTTTTGGTCAATGCTAGCCCACACTGTCTCTCTCTTGGTCAATGCCGGCCCACACTCGCTCTGTTGGTTAATGCTGGTCCACACTCAGTTTCTCGATCAATGCTAGCCCACACTCACTCAGTCAATGCTAGCCCACATTCGCTCTCTTGATCAATGCTGGCCCACACTCATTCGCAGTCAATACTAGCCAACACTCTTAGTCAATGCTAGCCCACACTCGCTCTCTCGGTCACTGCTGGTCCACACTTACTCGTGGTCAATGCTAGCCCTTACTCTCTTGGTCAATGCTAGCCCACACTTTCTTTCTCTCCGTCAATGCTGGCCACACTCTCTCTCTCTCTCGGTCAATACTAGCCCACACTCTGTTGGTCAATGCTAGCCCACACTCGCTCTCTCGGTCAATGCTAGCCCACACTCTCTCAGTCAACGCTGGATCACACATGCTCTCTCAATCAATGCTGGCCCACACTCTCTCTCAGTCAATGCTAGCCCACACTCTCTCTCAGTCAATGCTAGTCCACACTCTCTCTCAGTCAATGCTAGTCCACACTCTCTTGGGCAATGCTATTCCACACTCTCTTGGGCAATGCTAGCCCATACTCTCTTGGGCAATGCTAGCCCACACTCTCTCTTAGTCAATGCTAGCCCACACTCGCTCTCTCGGTCACTGCTGGTCCACACTTACTCGTGGTCAATACTAGCCCTTACTCTCTTGGTCAATGCTAGCCCACACTTTCTTTCTCTCCGTCAATGCTGGCTACACTCTCTCTCTCTCTCGGTCAATACTAGCCCACACTCTCTTGGTCAATGCTAGCCCACACTCGCTCTCTCGGTCAATGCTAGCCCACACTCTCTCAGTCAACGCTGGCTCACCCTCGCCCTCTTGGTCAATGCTGGCCCACACTCTCTCAGTCAACACTGGCTCACACTCGCTCTCTTGGTCAATGCTGGCCCACACTCTCTCAGTCAACGCTGGATCACACATGCTCTCTCGATCAATGCTGGCCCACACCTGTTCTCTTGATCAATGCTGGCTCGTTCTCTCAGTCAATGCTAGCCCACACTCTCTCTCATCAATGCTAGCCCACACTCTCAGTCAATGCTAGCCCACACTCTCTTGGTCAATGCTAGCCTATATTCTCTCTCTCAGTCAATGCTAGCTCACACTCCTCTCTCATCAATGCTAGCCCACACTCTCTCTCAGTCAATGCTAACCCACACTCAAAGAATGAAGAATAAAGAAAATTACAGCACATGAACAGGTCCTTCAGCCCTTCAAGTCTGCATTGACCATGCTACCCAACTTAACTAAAACCCCCTACGCTTCCGGGACCATATCCCTCTATTCCCATCCTATTCATGTACTTGTCAAGATGCCCCTTAAAGGTCAGTACTGTATCTGCTGCCAGTACCTCCCCCAGCAACAAGTTCCAGGCACCCACTACTCTCTGTGTAAAACATCTGCCTCATACATCTCCTTTAAACCTTGCCCCTTGCACCTTAAACTTATGCCCCCTAGTAATTGACTCTTCCACCCTAGGAAAAAGCTTCTGACTGTCCACTCTGTCCATGCCTCTCATAATCTTCTATCAGGTCTCCCCTCAATATTCGTTGCTCTAGTGAGAACAAACCAAGTTTCTCCAACCTCTCCTCATAGCTAATGCCCTCCATACCAGGCAACATCCTGGTAAATCTTTTCTTTAGCCTCTCCAAAGCCTCCACATCCTTCTAGTAGTGTGGTGCCCAGAATTGAACACTATATTCCAAGTGCGGCCTAAATAAAGTTCTATAAAGCTGCAACATGACTTGCCAATTTTTCAACTCAATACCCCGGCTGATGAAGGCAAACATGCTGTATGCCTTCTTGACTACCTTCTCCACTTGCATTGCCACTTTCAGTGACCTGTGTGCCTGCAACCCAGATCCCTTTGCTTGTCAATACTCTTAAGAGTTCTGCCATTTACTGTATATTTCCTATCTGCATTAGACCTTCCAAAATGCATTACGTCTCTTGGTCAATACTAGCCCGCACTCAGTCCCTCGGTCCATTCTAGCCCACACTCTCTTGGTCCATTCTAGCCCACACTCTCTTGGTCAATGCTTGTCCACACTGTCTTGGTCAATGCTAGCCCACACTCTCTCTCTCGGTCAATGCTGGCCCACACTCATTCTTTCAGAGTCACTGTTGTTCCTTCATCTCTCATAGTCCATCTTCTCCTTCCCTGTGGATGCTACTGGTTCCCTCCTCTCTCTCTGGGCACTATTATCTCAGTCCCCGCTTTCCCTCTCTAGACACCACTGACACAATCTCTCTCTGGGCACTATTTCCCCTCCCCACTAGATGCTGCTGCATCTAGATGCTGCACTAGATGCCCCACCCCTTTTGTCTCTCTCTCTTCCTTTTGACAGTGCTGACCTACCTTCCCCCCCCCCTCTTTCGGGACACTATTGGCTGAGTATCTCACTCCATTAGTCCACTGACTTTCTGGAGCTGCTTGCTCTCTGAACACTGCTGCCTCTCTTTCTCCCCCTCCCCCACCGCCCCCTTATCTATTTCTCTCACTCAAGACTGTTTTCCCATTCTTTCTCCCTGTCCTCTCTCATCACATCACCAAATAACAAGGTTAGCATCCCTGGTCTATTTGCAGTGATATAAAGATAACACCAGAGAAAACAAGAGCAAACAGTTTTTGCCTTCAAGCCTTCTCTAATGCCTTTACTGAGATTATGGCTGATCTGCGAGTTAACTCTATATACCTGCCTTTGCCTCATATTCCCTCATATTTTTGGTTAACAAAAGTCTATCCATCTCAAATTTTAAAATTAACAATTGCCTATCCCGCCACAGCATCAACTGCCATTTGCAGCAGCAAATCCAAACTTCTACCAGACTCTGCATGAGGAATCATTTCCTAATTTCACTCTTGGCTGAGTTGCCTCTAACTTTTGTGCAATGCGGCTTAATCTAAGAGCGGCTGACCATCGGAAATAGCCTCAATCTAATTTTATCACTATCTCCACAATATGGAGAAAACTTTGATCAGTTCACCTCATAGTTTTCCAATTTGAAGAAAATACAACCCTAGTTTGTTTAATCACTCCTCATAAGTTAGCCCTTGGAACCCATTTAGAGTTCTAGCAAATTCTAAGCTGCATTCCCTCCAATGGCAGTTGTTGTGTGCAGAACTAAATGTTGTACTCCAGGTTTAGGACTTTATATAACTGCAGCATAATTCCTACCTCCTTGTATTCTAATCCTCTCGTTGCAAAGGCCAGCATTCCATTAACCTTATTTTCTGTAGCTGTCCATGACATTTTAACAAGTTATGTAAATGTATTCCATTGTTTATTTAGATCTCTACTTTTACTAGTTCTTTGCCATTCAGGACCTACCCTTTCTATCCTTTTTAGGTCTGAAGTGTATGGCCTCATACTTACCTATACTGAAATCCTTTTGCCACATTTTGACCCATCATTCACTTAATTTATCAATATCTTTGCAATTTTATGCTTCCACATACACTGCTTACATTGCATGCATTTTTCTGTTGTTGGTAAACTTGGCTATGTAGCTTTATATCCCTTCATCTAATTAATTAACAAATACACTGAAAAGTTGAGCCTCTAACACAATCTTTGCGGGACACTGCTAAGGCACATCCTGCCAGTGAGATTGTCTACTTTTTCGAAACTCTATCTCCTGCCTTTCAGCCAGTTTCCTAACCAGGTCAGTAACTTTACAGAACCACAGGTCAGAATGTTTCAGTTCCGACTGCAGCAGAAATGGAAATTCCCACCTTAAGTCAATGGATCTTTGGCTCCAAATTTTCCAATCCCACCCATGCAGGAAAATACCAGCCACAGAATTGTTACAATGCAGAAGGAGATCATTTGGCCCATCATGTCTGCACCAGCTCTCCAAAGGAACAATTTACTGAGTGCCATTCTTCTGTCTTTTCACTATAATCCTATAATTTGTTCCTTTTCAAATAAATCTAATTTCCTTTCAAATGCCTTGATTGAACCTGTCTCCACCACACTGTCAGGCAGTGCTTTCCAGTCCCTAACCTTCCACTGTGTGTATAAATATCCCTCTGGTCACTTTTGCTTCTTTTACTAGTCATTTTAAATTCTTGTTCTTGATCTTTCATGAGGGGGAAGAGTTTCTCCATATCTATTCCATCCAGACCCCTCATGATTTTGAATACTTCTATCAAATCTCCTCTTAGCCTTCTTCTCTCTGAGGAAAACAATTCTAACCTCTCCAATCTATCTTAAGAACTGAAGTTCTTCGTCCCTGGAACCATTCTCGTGAATCTTTTCTGTGCTCTCTCTAATGCCTTCACATCCAGAACTGAACACAATACTCTTGCTGAGATTGAACTTGCAGGATACTGCAAGTAATATTCTTGCCACACAAGTGCCAGATAATAACCATCTCCAACAAGAGAGAATCTAACCATAGCCCTTGACATTCAATGGCATTACTATCGCTGAATCGCCCATTATCAACAACCTAAGAGTTACCATTGATTAGAAACTGAACTGGACTAGCCATATAAATATGGTAGCTACCAAAGTAGGTCAAAGGCTACAAATCATGTGGTGAGTAACTCATCTTCTGACCACCCAAAGCTTATACACCACCAACAAGGCTAAAGTCAGGAGTCAGCACTTGCTTGGATGCGTACAGCTCCAACAACACTCAAGAAGCTCTACACTATCCAGGACACTATATCTTTCAAAAACATTCAATCCCTCCATCACCAATGAATAGTGGCAATCATGTGTACCATCTACAAAATTCACTGCAGGAGTTCACCAAGAAAGCTCACTTTCTTTAGCAGCACCCTCCAAACCCACAACCATTACCGTGTAGAAGGACAAGAGCAGCAGTCACCTGGGAACACCACCACCTGGAGGTTCCCCTTCAAGTCCCTTACCATCCTGACTTTAAATATATCGTCATTCCTTCACTGTCAATGGTCAAAATCCTGAAATTCCTTCCCTAATAGCACTGTAGATGTACCTATATTTCAGGGACTGCAGTGGTTCAAGAAGGAAGCTCACCACCACCTTCTGAAGGACAACTAGAGATGGGCAATAAATGCTAGTCTAGCCAGCAATGTCCACATCCTGTGAATGAATTTTTAAAAACTGTATTCTCTTTAAACTGCTCTCTCAGCCTGTCCTACCTTCAATGGCTTATGCACATCTGCACCCAGGTCTCTCTGCTCCTGTACTCCCTTTAGAGTTGAACCTTTCATTTTATATTGTCTCTCCCTGTTCTTCCGACCAAAATGAATCACTTCAGATATCTCCATGTGGAACGTCATCTGCTACTTGTCTGTTTAGCCCATCAACTTGTTCCTGTCCTTTTGAAGTTCTACATTATCCTTCTCATAGCTCACAATGCTTTCATATCCTTGACAAATTTTGAAATTGTCTTATACATGGTCATTAATACATGTCAGGAAAAGCAACTGTCGCCAACATAGACCCCTGAGGAACTCCATAACAGAACTTCCTCCAGTCCAAAAAACAGCCGTTAACCACTGCTCTCTGTTTCCTGTCACTCACCCAATTTCATACTCATGTTGCTACTGTCCCTTTTATTCCATGAGCTATAACCTTGCTCACAAGTCTATTGTGTGGCAGGTATCAAATGCCTTTTAGAAGTCCATGTACACCACATCAACCATATTGCTCTCATCAACCCTCATTGTTACCTCTTCACAAAAGTTCTAGCAAGTTAGACATGATAATCTGCTGTCAAATCCATGAGCTTCAACTTGAATTAACAGTCTTTTATGAGGGACTTTATTGGCTGCCTTCTTGACATCCATTTAGAAATATATCCACAGACATTCTTCTGTTCATTACAGGCTGTGAAAAAACCTTTCATGATCAGTAATGTGGCTATTGAAGGTTATGCCTCAAACTCTTTGCTGTCTTTAGGGTTAATCCTTCAGAAAATTACATTTGTTCTTGTTTCATTCAAAATACAATGGCATAAATGAACCTAAACTGAAAAATGTCAAAGGAAAGTACAAAAATAGAAAGGAGGTAAACTCATTTTCTTTGCTGACATTACCTGTCTAGTAGCTCCCAATCCTCTCCACCCCATCGATCCCGGAATTCCTCAGTATTCATTCCTCCGATCTTGTCAAAATCGCTTTTAAAGATACCAAAAAGTCCAAACCCATTTACTTCCCAGTACCCTTGATTAGAAGAAGAAGAGAAATCAGTGCTTGGAACATTCACCTTTGTGTGCATGAACTGCTGAAAGAGAAACCATGGATTAATTATAACTGGCTTACAGATAGCACTATGCTTTAGGTGTGGCTGGTAATGGTCAGTGTCTAGCTGAACCAGATGGTCTGGCTGAAAGGAAAGTGCCACAAAGCCGTTATCCCTGGGTTTGGATGTGGTTCTTCCATTTTCTATTTTTTTTTCCCAGTTTTTTCTTTAAGGAGTTTATATCTCATTCTACATGTGCCATTAACCCTCTAACATGTCACTCAATTGGCCACTCCTCATGTGTGAGCTTCGGCACGAAGGATAAATGAACCCTGGCACAGTGGGAATGCCATTGGACTGGTAATTTAGAGGCCCACATTAATGTTCTTGAGGCTACGGTTCATATTCCACCAAGGCAGCTGGTGGAATTTAAATTCAATGAATAAAGCTGGAATCAAAAACCTAGGGGGCAATTCTCCCAAAAAAAATTCTAAGCGTTGAATTTGCATAAAAACTGGAATAAATCATGTTGCTTTTTTCAGTGGAAGTTAGAAAAAGAATCTCCCACACTCTGTGCACTGCAGAATGCCCAAGCATAAATCCTGTTGAAAAGCTATGGGCGAGACCTATTCCCGCTGGAGAAGCCGACAGCATAGTGCTGAGCAAGCAACTGCGCATGTGCCAATCTGTCAGCGTCAAGATTAGTGCATACGCAATGGCCCCTGTCTGCCTGCCTCCTGATTGCTGGCCAGCCCCATGATCCCTGCATCGCTGGCTATGCAATCCCCTCATGGCCTGACCGCTGGTCTCTCCTCGCAACTGGCAGTCCCAAATCATGGCCCTCGCCCCTGCAGGGCTGATCCCCTCCCCCACAGTCCTGACACCGCACCCCGCCCACCCCCCCCAGTCTCAGTAATGGCAACCACAAAACCATCATCAATTGTCACGATCTGCTTCACTAACATCCGGTATGAAAGAAAATTGGCCATCCTTGCCTAGTCTGGTCTATGTGTGACTCCAGACCCACAGCAATGTGGTTAACTCTTAACTGCCCTCTAAAGTGGTGTGGCAAGCTCTTGTGTTCAATGGCAAATAGAGATGGACAACAAGTGCTGGCCTCGTCACTGACATCCCTATCCCACGAAAGAATAAAAAAAGCGGAGTATGTCCTCAACTAGCATCCATATGAGCACCTTCAAACAAGGGTCATCAGATGGCCATTACCACAAATACTTTTTATCATTTCCTCCCCCATCACTAGCCTAGCAAATCAACCTGGAACCATCCAGTCTAACTTGCAACAAGGTACAAATGCTGGAAGATCCCAGCAGTTCTGACAGCATCTGTGGAGAGAGAACAGAACTAATGTTTCGAGTCTGGATGACCTTTCGTCAGAGCTGAAGACAAAGAATAAAGCTTGGATTCACATGGCTGGGTTTCACACTGGGCTTTTCACACTTAGTCATGGGATGGATGAGCAATCTCAAATCTCATTTCTAGTGAGTGTATTTCAAGCTTTGAAAATAAATTAACTGATACCATCCGCTCATATCTTTATTAGTTAGCAATAACATAAAGATTAGATGGCACCAAATTGAGAACAGGAAGTTGACAGCTTAATAAAATCACTCCATTTGCAGCAAGTACATTAACTGAAAAAGTAACTGGAGAAATTCTCCCCACCAATTGTATCTATTCTGTATCTAAGTTTGTGATAATGAAACAGCTTCAGAGAAATGGGTTTTTCACTTTCTCAGTGTATTCAGAAAACCTGCAATTACAACCACAAGGAGATTCCTTATCTGCCTGTCATGAAATTCTAGAGCCACAGGCTACAAGAGAAAAATGAGGAAGGTGCAGGACAATAAATCACTCGTCCTGTAAAACTGTTTCCTCGCTGTAATGTGTAATATTACGATTCTGCACCTGAAATAAACACGGAATTAGAAATTGGCAGGTTGAAGGCTCACCAATCCCCAAACAGCATTAGCTGTTGAGCAAGACTCCTGCTTTAGCAGAAAGAAAATCCAAATTTGAAACACCACTCAAATGCATCAATATAATACATGGGTTGGAGGCATCCTCGAGCTAGTTTGCAGCATTAACCCTCAACAGCTGATGTGCCCAGGAGACTTGGCCATCTCCATGCATTCTGCTTCTCTGCAGATAAGATCCTGAATTAATCCAGGAGTGCATACATTTTTTGTCTTGTTTACAAGGCAGCAGAAGAATTGTTACAAGGATTCTCCTGTAACCATCAGGCAAAGTCAGAAGCTGAGAAGACTTCCACCAGCAAGGGAGTAGCTGAAGGTCTTGATAGATAAGTTGGTTGACTGTGAGTGTGGCCACCACAATTAGTCCCAGTGTATTGCTGGGCTGGGATCTTACAATATAGGAAAGTAGACTCAAATAATGGCTGAACTAAAGTAAGCTTTGCCTTCCAGCCATGTGACGATAATCATGTACTCTGTGAAGATGGAAGTTGGGCTGCCAAAATCACTTACCATCAGGCTCACTAGGGGAACTGCCGCAGCCCAGTCTCATCACGATAGGGGCATATGCCAATTTCCCTTCTATACAATGCTTTCTTATATTATCTATGATGCTGATGGGGAAGTGGATGTGCAGGTCGCATAGGAATAAAATAGTGTGGCTGTCCTGAAAGAAAAGAGGCAGAAACAATGTCATGTTATTTATAATAAAAGAAACAAAAATCTCTTTTGATCTCAGTGGAGAAAGGGAATATCCTTGACTAGCACATAACTGAGGTTAAAAAGATAGGCTGGGGAAAGAAAAATTCACTCTACTCATTGAATCTGTTCCTTCCAACTGACCAAGTACTTAAGATTATGGAGTCTTCATCAGCTCTAAGCAGCCATTCACAACCATAGCACAACTGAGTTGACAAACTGATAGCTTCATCTTTCAGTAAGCGGATAAAGGAGTCAGCCAAGGCTCACTGATGGCACTCTCACCTCTAAGTTAAAAGCTTGTGGGTTCAACTCTCACTCCTGAGGATTCAACATAAAATCCAGGCTGATGTTTCTGTGCAGCGCTGAGGGAATGCTGTACAGTTAGAAGGTTTGCTCCCAATGTCCTCGCTGAAACAGGTGATCTGGTCATTAATCTTGTTGCTGTTTGCAGGAGCTTGCTATGCACAAATGGGCGGCTGTGTTCTCTACATTATTATACCTCAAAAATACTTCACTGGCTGTGAAGTGATTTGAGACATGCTGCAGTAATAAAGGGTTCTATATAAATGTGTGTCTCTCCTTTAAAGTAAAGAGAGAAGGTGGTGAAACTAGTTAGTTATAGTAGAGGTGAAACTGCATTAGGAAATAAATGATTTTCATAGCAGAATGAAATGATTGTGCCTCTTCCGCTGACTCAAAAAAATCCTCATTTGTTACCAACTCCTCCCTCATGGACATTCTACAGTTGTATATACTGGCCTTGAGGGTGCTGGGGCTGGTACCATAGGGTAATAACTTACACAAAAACAGAATGGCAGCACTCTTCACAGCTTCAGGGAACATCATGTAAAGATAGACCACATTCTCAGCAAATATCATGCACTCTCAATCAATCAGGGTCTCTAACGTTGTCAGAACTCAAACTGTTGTTGTTGTCCAACAAGAGGCATACATGCGATGGGTCATACGAGGGCTGCTCTTGGATGTTTCGAGAGTAGCCTAGTGCTTCATGTCATTAGTGTACACTTAAACTAGACTAGGTGCTGGGCAACATGACAGCTCAGTGACTATCACTGTTTGCTGTACAGATACATGGATTTGGGCCAGTATCTGTGGGAGTTTGCGCATTCTCCCCGTGGTTGCGTGGGTTTCCTCTGGATGCTCTGGTTTCCTCCCACACCCCAAACATGTGCTCTTAGGCTGCTTGGTGTAACAAATTGTCCCTAAATTAGTCTCCCCTCAATCTGGTTTCCAATGTGGAATGCCATAAACATAGACAAGGGTCATGGGTGGAGAGGGGACTCACAACATTGAAATGGTGGCACAGGCTCATTGGGCCGAAAGGACTGTTTCCCGTGCTGTGTTGTTCTTTGTTCTTTGATTTTTCTCCCCTCACGTGCCCAGGGTTGCAAACTCAATTTCAGTTAACTCATCACCAGCTCAGGAATTGAATCTTCAGGTTTATGATTTGATGACTGCACTGTGGTGGTGGTTTTATCCACCAAACATCTAAAGAGTTGAGGGTTGGGGTGATGGTGCTATATTTTTGGCTTTTACAGGTATTAAACCAATTCTACTGTACAGCAATCGATGGCGAAGGTAAAGCTTAATTATTAGTCATAAGTAAGGCTTACATTAATAAGATTTATGAAGTTATGTGAAATTCCCTTAGTTGCCACAGTATAGTGCCTGTTTGGGCCAATGCATCTAACCAAGATGTCTTTCAGAGTGTGGGAGGAAACCGGAGCACCCAAAGGAAATCCATGCAGACACAGAGAGAACGTGCAAATTCTACACAGACAGTGATCCAAGCTGGGAATTGAACCCAGGTCCCTGGCACGGTGGCAGCACTGCTAACACTGTGCCACCGTGCCACCCAACTGACAAATTCCAACTAATTAATCTAGAACTAACATACACTGCTGCCATTACAAATTGCAGCCTATCCATAACTTTTTCTTTGTCTCTGTTAACTTTTAAGTCCATTCCATATATTTTCTACGTGAGCAACTTCTTGATGTTTGCCTTTTGCCAGTTTGCACTTCCTGTCCTGGCTCAGTCTAAAAGAGCACTCTGAATTTTTTATGCGGCTCTACAAGATTATCTCCTTTCTAAACCAAAGTAAAAGGTAAACACAAAGTCCCAGACAAGCACAGAGGCTGCAGTATTACCGAAAGGAACTGGTTCCAGAAGGTGCAAATGTTAAAGGAATTTATCAAAGTAATCCAGTGCTGGCAGCCGCTTATTTTTCTACAGTGACACATTCTTCTCTTTGAGGGAAAGAGAGAGATTGAGAGAACGAGATACAAAGAGATATGGGCACACAATGAGTGAGATGTGATTAACGCATTTTAGTTCATTTCCTGAACCACTATGTTTGAAACACTCTTTGATGCCGTACTGCTTGTAAATGAGAAGACAGAAAGAAATGTTTAAATAAATGTACACCTTCCTTTGCAGTATTAATAGGTAGAGAAAAAATAGTAAATTTCCAGTGGTGACTAGAAGAGCAAATGGATTATTTCACAATGTAGGATAGTGTGTGCCCACCATTATTTGATAGAGACACCCGCTCTACAATGCAATTACGATTCATAACAAAAGAACCTAGTGAACAATAAGATCAGTTTATAATCAATGTTTTTAAGTTGAAATGTATCAAAAATATATGAAAATAATACTTAGATGGAGAGA
This sequence comes from Carcharhinus amblyrhynchos, assembly GCF_965287045.1. Lineage (NCBI taxonomy): Eukaryota > Metazoa > Chordata > Chondrichthyes > Carcharhiniformes > Carcharhinidae > Carcharhinus > Carcharhinus amblyrhynchos. The sequence goes on from NC_137329.1 coordinate 54,084,492, forward strand.
TTGACCTCAGAGTCAGTCCATGGATGGAGAGACTGACCGCAGAGTCAGTCTATGGATGGAGGGACTGACCACAGAGTCAGTACATGGATGGAGAGACTGACTGCAGAGTCAGTCCATGGATGGAGAGACTGACCACAGAGTCAGTCTATGGATGGACAGACTGACCGCAGAGTCAGTCTATGAATAGAGATATTGACTGCAGTCAGTCCATGGATGGAGAGACTGACCACAGAGTCAATCCATGGATAGCGTGATTGACCAGAGACTATCTGCAAATGTAGGGATATAGACCGCAGTGTAAACACCCATCAGTACGTACTGTAGTAGGGATATAGACAGCGGTGTAAACACCTGTCAGTACGCACTGTAATAGGGATAAACACTGCAGTGTACACACCCGTCAGTGTGCACTGTAATAGGGATAGAGACAGCGGTGTAAACACCCATCAGTATGCACTGTAATAGGGATATAGACCACAGTGTAAACTCCTGTCAGTGCGCACTGTGATAGGGATATAGACAGCGGTATAAACACCCATCAGTACGCAATGTAATAGGGATATAGACCACGGTGTAAACACCCATCAGTACGCACTGTAATAGGGATATAGACCACGGTGTAAACACCCATCAGTACGCACTGTAATAGGGATATAAATCGCAGTGTAAACACCTGTCGCTGAAGCTGACCACCAGAGATATTTTGACAGTGAAAAATAAAAGTGACTACTGTCTTGGATTGTGTTGGCTAGTGGTCGCAGAGCTGGGTCACAGACTCAGGTGAAGCAACTAGCTTCAGAGTTTTGACGAAAGCAATGTCATTAAAGTTTGCATTTAAATGACTTTCGTGGCTTTTTTGTTACAGGAAAGAGTCAGATGTCAGAAAGTGAACACACAAAATGGACACATCAAAGAGGGATCAACTAATGATTAGCACTGGCAATAAGAGCTGTTTTGTATGGAGTGACATTAACTGGTCTTTCTATCAGATTAAAACCATGGGATTTAATATTTCACCATTGTCCATTTATTGTTTAATCCAATGCACAGCAGATCTCCTCACTAAGTAGAAGAAATATGAGCCCCTCTTCTTTTGAGAAATGAATGTGAAGATATTCTATGTGTGGTAATGGATCTCAAATGAACCCTGAAGAGATTTATCATTAAGATTATAACGTGACTCCCTCTGCCTCCCAATAACCACACTGAATACTGAATTCACAAAGAGCTTTGCTGGAAGAGAAATAAATCTAAATGGAAATATATATCTTTTAGTGTTGTTTGATTTTTGCTCCCCAGCACCATTCATCAACCATGTAGAGAAACGTATTCCAGAACAATCTTCAATCAGAACAGAAAGGACTTGAGCCCATTATCCGGGACATTTCTTTCAATATTCAATGGATCATGTCAAAGAATATTTTACAGCACAGATGCAGGCCATTTGGCCCATCATGCTTGTGCTGGTTCTTTGAAAGAGCTATTCCACCCAGGATATGAGAGGGGCAGGTGAGGATAAATGAGCTCTCAATAGCTCACACAGCAGCCACCCAGCAGCCTTACTCAGTGATCCATGCAGAACCCAAGACGTTTCCCAATTTCATTCCTGAAAATTCCAGATCTATTTGTTGGATTATGCCCCTAATCCTACACTCCCCAAATAATGGGAATTGTTTCTCCTATCCTTTATATCTTGAAACCTTTGGTGAAAGCACCTTTTAACCTTTTAAATTCCCGAGAATACAACTTTAGAGTTTTTTCATTTTTCCTCACAATGTAACCCTTGGAATCCAGGCATAATCTAGGAACATTAGGCCACACTCTTTCAAGGTCAATATATTCCTCCTAAAGTGTGGCGACCAGAACCATGTACTTCAGGTGTGGTATAACTAGGGCTTTATGTTGCCAAAGCACAACTTCTGTTCTAGTCCCCCAGAGATAAAAGTCATTATTTCGTTTGAATTTTTTCTGTACCAGTTCATGACATTTTAATGATCTGTGTACCTGGACCCCAGGTTTCCTTGAACTCTCACCTCTTGGGTTTTGCAAGCAAAATGGAACATCTACTGCTCGATGGGATTCTGTGATTGGATAGAACTTGCTGGAGAATCCTGACTGTGCTAATAGCTACACCAACAGACAATTTAAGATAATCAGTCGAGCTTGTAACATGGTTCAATTATATTTGCGGAGGTGACAAACATTCATACACAGGAACCCATTCTCTACAAGTGAAAGGAATATGACCAAGCCTTGGACCTTTGTGGAGTACCCAGAAGCCTGGGGAGCTTATAATAAGTACCCTGTTGCTTTCTCCATGGCAACACCTTGACCAGAGTTGATTGGCCAACCAATCCTCACCCTTTTCACCTGTGGCATAAATCATTGTAACCTTTTGAAATTTGGCATTCTTGTAAGAAGAGTGCAATGTGAAAATCTTTAGAAACACATCTCTCTTTTCAACAATGGTTAATTTGCTGTGGCATCTGAGGATAACAAATAGTGAAAAAAATCATACCCCAGTGAGGATTCACACTCTGGGGAGGAAGGAAAAATCAGAAACTGGAAATGTATTTCTTAAGAATCACCCGAAATATTCCAACTCTCTTGACACCAAGTGGCACGGTGGCACAGTGGTTAGCACTGCTGCCTCACAGCGCCAGGGACCCAGGTTCAATTCCTAGCTAGGGTCCCTGTTTGTGCGGAGTCTGCACATTCTTCCCATGTCTGCATATGTTTTTTCCGGGTGCTCTGGTTTCCTCCCACAATCCAAAAGGTGTGCTGATTAGGTGCATTGGCATTGCTAAATTCTCTCTCAGTGTACCCAATCAGGTGTGACGACTAGGGGATTTTCATTGTAGTGTTAACGTAAGCCTACTTATGACAATAAATAAACCCTAAAAACACTATTGGATTGCCATACATCTGTATTCGGCAATATATTTTTAGATACCAGAAATTTGCAATAAGCTGACAGGTTTCTGACAGATAGTCATACCTCTACATTATTAATCATTTTGTTATCTTGGGTGAAGAAATGCCTGAAACATGGGCTAATAATAGAACCAAGTGTTGAACATGAAAACCCAGCATTTCTTTGTTCACCTTCTAAATAACAGCATGTCTGACCACATTCTTACTCCAAGTTCTTCCAGCACAATACTTGCAATGCCATATATCACCAGAGTTGAGAAATGGCTGGCGTTCCCACGCTAAAAGTTATTATTGCTGTTTCAGCTTCCCTGAACAGATATCACTAATGGAATGTGCTTCTTTACTGCACAACCAGGGTAGTGTTTTGCTCAGGCTGCTCATTCTTAACCCCATCTATTTAGATTTAGAAAATCATAACAAGGTTTCTTCACAAGAGTGATCTGCTGCAGACCACTGTTGAACATTTGACAAGAGGAATTGAGACAGAACATGGACAATTAATTTACTGATTTTCACCAAAGAATGATGCTCAGTGCAAAAGATTAGTAGAAGTGATATTAACAGGAGGCCATCTTCACAGAATAAAGTAGTTAGCAAGCCTTCAGGGTGTGGGCAGGTGAAGTGCGGTGTTCGAATGATACAATGAAAGCTATATCGTGACAGCCCCACTTTTAAAACTGAAAGAGACAGATCGGTCGAAGGGGCAGAAACAAAGAGTCTGTTTTATGGGTGACATCAAAAGTTGCAAGCTCTATTTTAAAATTTAGGAACCAATGTCAAGGGGCAAGACTTAAGAATGTCGGGTTTGAAAGCAGGACTAGCATCGTATCAGGGTAATGCAAAAAAAAAGGATAATGTCACACTGGATTTTAAAAGCCTTTAGATTCTAACTGAGGGAAGTAATGAGGCCCAGCGAGAATGAATTACAAAAGGAGGCTCCATCACTTTTTCCATTTAGACATTTCTTATTAAAGCTCAAATGGTTCACCAAATTTCTGATTAGTAAGTACATCTTTAGTTACTTTCCCCTCATTCATTTATGTTAACTTCTCAGGATTTTTTTTGGTTTAATAAACATTGCTAATCTCACTAGGAGCTCAAAATAGAGTCACTGAGCCCAAAGAACATGAATACGTTGAATCATTATCAGTAGCAATCTAGTCATTAACCCAGGAGTGCATCAGCAATTCAGCTGTGTACATGTTAACATTTGTTTCTCCGCACCATTAAGCTCAACATCCCTTCTGAATCAATTTAGTCAGTGGAACCAGCAATCTTTGTTCAAAGGAACACTGACTTCATGACAGCAGGCAAACCTTTAACCGTAGCCACCAGAAGTCTCCGATTTATTTTGTGACAACAATACTGCATACAAGTGATGAAACACTGCACCCAATGAAGGATGCATCACTCTAACTTTGCATTGGCAAAATGGAAATGGTGCATATATTCAGGAGCCACCAGGGGGAGCACTTTTCTATGATTCCATTCAAATGTTAACTGAGCTCTTAAAAGAGATTTTTAAAAAATTGAGCGGGCCATTTCCCTCCCCAGGTTAAAGCTGATTTGTATCTATTTGTAAGATTGAAATATGCATTGTAATGATCCATTTCACTGCCTTGTAGATGTTTGTACTCAAGGTTCTATGTTACCTTCTTTCAGTCTCATTCAATTTCATGCTCACTCTGCCTTTTTATTGAATCAAATTACTTTCTCCATTCTCTCAAGGCTAGAAAGAATTAGATTTATATTGGGTGATGGGGATTCATTTACCACTCGGCATTGGCAAGATGGCTGTACAAGGTTAAGACATATTCTAAAGCAAACTCATGTTACTAGCTGACTTTGAACTGAGTTTGTGACCCCTTAATCCTCTCCAATAACAAGACTGCTTACTCAACTCATCCATGCCTTTCATTATCTCTAGACATTATTATTTCAGTGCTGTCCTGGCATTGCATTCTCTGTAAACTTTCCAAACCGCTTTTAGCCTTGCTCGCACCAGGTCTTGTTCACCCACCATGCTTGTATTTGCTGACCTACACTGACTCCCAATCTAGCAACATCTCAACTTTAACTCCTTATCCTTTTCAAATCCCTCTGTGGCTTGATCCTCCCTAGCTCTCAAATAGGACGGAATTCTCCCAGCCAGCCTGCAGCAGTTTGAGGGTGGGCAAGAGCAGTGAAATTGGTTAGAGCCAAAAGGTCAGAAATGCGCCAGGGTAAACTGCAATTCTCCCAATGGTGGGTTGGTTCTCCTGCTGGCTGGTGGCGCAAATGGCATTTGCATTTGCATGTCTTTCAAAAATGCTCCTTAAAACAGCTACGCGCCAGAATCCATCAGGCCTTCTAATCTTGCATCACACAAGCGAGAAATCACATCAGTGTCAAACCCGATTGTGAAAGGGTAGCGTACAGTCCTCAGTTCAGTACAGACTTTCGAGTGAGTGCACCAACTTTCTGCCATAGTGCTGTGCTGCTCCTGATGTGCTCTCCAGCACACTGCTGAGGCTGACCGGTTCCTGCCTTCATCACCATGCTAAACTGATCTTCATGTACAGTATCATGCTGCTAGACTCATGGACTCTCCTGTGTCACCATCTCAGATCAGTACTGTGCTTGGGTTTAAGGAGTACAGGGTTCTCCTTGCTCCTGCCACCACACATCAGTGTCTGCCTGGACAGCACTATGCAGCAGGACTCACGCAGCCACCGCAACAAAGGTCAAAAGTTCGACCAGGGGCATTTTCCCTCTGGGCTGTTGACATGCTGCACAGTCTGGTGAAGACAGGCAGACTGGAGACAATGATACGAGTGTGCTGGACCACTGCTCAAATATAGTGCCATGACCTTCAAACCTTCAGCTGGCTACAGATGACAGGAGAGTCAGGGGAACATGCTTGTACATAATTAATAAGCTTCCATGTGCAGAATCTGGTGTGAGATCTTACTGTTGTGTCTGGTTGGCCGGACAGGTGCCGCCGGTGCCACCTACTACCACACTTCATCTCAAATCAGCAGAATTCCGCTCATAATTTCAATGTGGTGAGGTGGTGCCTTTTGATAGGCAAAATAAGCAGACTGCATCCTCCTTGGAAAACAAGGGCCTAAATGGGATGGAAGAGCTAAGATATTTCGAGGCATAAATCACTAAATGTGATGATACAAGTAAATAAAGCCAAATAAAGAGTGAACAAAGTATTGGAGCTCATTTCTAGAGGGACAGAATTGAAAAGCAGCAAAGTTATGGTAAGCATATATAAAACCTTGATTAGCTGATAGATAAGTCGAGTTTCCATATTGTAAAAGGCACTGGAGGAGGTGCAAGACAAAATTTACAAGAGTGATAGCAGAACTCTGAGGCTGCTCCTATCAGGAAACTTCATGCAGGCTGAAGATCTTTTCTCTAGAAAAGAGAAATATGAGGGGTGACCTAATAGAGATCTTTAACAATATGCAAGTGTTTAATAGAATATACGCATGAGAGAAACCAAAACTAGGCTCTTAGATATAACATAGTTACTATTAAATCCAACAAAATATTCAGGAGTGATTAGAATGTGTAACTTGCTGCCATTTTTGTTATGGTGAATAATACAAATGGGTGGCATGGTGTCACAGTGGTTAGCACTGCTGCTTCACAGTGCCAGGGACCCTGGCTCAATTCCCACTTGGGTCACTGTGCAGAGTCTACACGATCCCCCTGTTTTTCTCCAGGTGCTCTGGTTTCCTCACAGTCCAAAAGATGTGCTGGTTAGGTTCTATTGGCCGTGCTAAATTCTCCCTCAGTGTACCCAAACAGGCACCGGAGTGTGGCAAATAGGAGACTTTCACAGTAAGTTCATTGCAGTATTAATGTAAGCTTAACTGTGACATTCACAAATAGATATTAAAACTTTAAATGCATTTAAGGGAAGTTAGATAAACTCATAATTGAGAAAGGAATAGAAAGTTATGCTGAGAGATTAGATGAAGAGGGGTGTTTAGTAATAGATGACTAGCTCACAGCTAAGAATACATAATGAGGCTTGTCTGAGAGCCCAGATATCCATTAGCCAGTTGAAATGGCTGAGTTGCAATGAAAATATTTCTTCATTGCAGTTCTGGCTCAGTCAATTTCACAATATTTATATATAAAAGATAGAGGGTTCAAGTGCTTGCAGTTTCTGCTACTGATACTTTAAAGGGTCCGGATGAATATCACTTTTACTGGAAAAAAAGCTATCTTTATGAATGAATGGCTTTTTGAAAAAACTTTTTCTATTACACATCTTATTGTCACTATGGGATTCATTATTTCTACAGAGTATAAAATGAATGAATGGCATGGAGGTGCCACGGCTCAGCATGCAGGCATGAGAGTTGAATGGTGGCATGTTTTGGTGTGGAGGCATGAGCAGGACCTTTTGAACTTGCCTTTTGAATAGTTCCCTCATGCAGGCTATGGTTTATGACATCTCTAAGCTGCCATGAACCACAAGTCTTTGAAATGATTCCACAACTTCAGGGATATTGCAGAGGATTAGGATATGCCAGGGGAATTAGGTCTAGGCTGGGAAGACAGGGTTTGGGCTTTTGCCAGCTTGCACCCTTAGAAGGACTCCTGGGAATTGGAAATCCTAGGAATGGGGTCAGGAATCGGGACACACCTGCCATTTTAAAAGGGCTCCCAAGTCATCCTGACTGGGTGAAATATAGGTTGATGTAATTGTCTGTGTGAAGCACAGTGCATGGGGTCAGTGGCATCGTGTATATTGTATTGCACTCTGCACAGTGAGGTTTACTTAGTTCTTTCTTTATTCCACATTAAGAAGCAGAAGTAACCGTCAGGTAGTGTCAGAGCAGATAGTTTATTCCATTGCTCGCTGTCACTAGGTTTCCATTATTAGTGCAGAGCATCAGTAGAGCAGGGAATTGTAAATGTAACTTATTCAGCTTAGGAAATTACAGTTCACACAGGCTGGTCTTGGCATTGTTTTTGGTTAGGCAATTTGCAATGAGTTAGAGAAAACAGAATTCTCCAGTTCCGTTACAGTCCATTACCTTAGTTATTAGATTACACTGATTGTATCTTTTATCTGAGATGAATATAGAAATTGATTTTCATTCAAATGTAATCCAATACAACTTAATTTTGATGGAGTTTTTGGATGGTATACATTCATAAAACAAACATGTAAAGTTGCAGGCTAGTGGAGCAGTATGCTGGTAAAGTAATGGGTAGTGCCAATGATAGGCTATAGGTTAATCATGGTTAAAAACAGAATGTGCAGGTCTGGAAGCATCAGTGGAGAGAGAAATAGATTTAATATTTCACATCCAATATGAGTCTTCTTTGAATCTGGTGAACCGCTAACCTGGATCACATTATTACAGAAGCTCCAAAGAGAAAAATAAGCTACCTCCAGCAAAAAAGGAAGATGTTTTAGGTAATCCCATTCTTCTCAGCAGAAATTAAACTGTAAAGTAGCAAAGCCTAGAATTGGGGGACGGAAGGAAATAAGGCGGAAACCTAGATATAGACAAGGAGATTGTGAGTCAGACACTTGGTGATGTAGGGAAGATTTCTTAGCATCTTAATGTCAGATTGTCGCACACTGGTACTGAAACTGGGTCCTCAGCCCCCAGAGATGGGCAAAAGGACTCTGGTGGGATTCCACTGGCCATGACTGATTTAAGAATCAACCATCAGGGACCGCCATCCAAATCAAATTAAATAGAGCAGCCCGCTGTACAAGATGCTGACCAAATCAGAGGGCTGGCAGCTTGGCAGTCTTGGAAAAGTCACTGCTGCGGCTACAGGAGGAAGAGGGCACCTCCATGTTGAGGCACTCTCAAAAGCCATGTATATTTTTTTCACTGTGCTGAGGCTAGGCAGGCAGGACCCAGTGATCAAGAGGGTAAATCCTCCAGTGGTAGCGTCAGGGCTGTGATGGGGTGGGCATTGATGTTGGAGGTGCATGCAGGGATGGGGGGCAGAGAGACTCTTGATGGGCTATGAATTGGCCATTTAGGAATGGCGGACCTGGTAGTCTCCCAACGTAGCAGGGTCTGACCTGATGTCAATAAAATGCCAGCAGGGATAGGAAAATGCCCATGAATTGGCCATTCACTGATTTAATTGGCTGCCAGTCTCTGGTTTTCTCACTTCTCCAACACTGAGTACATGCTGTGCCTGCAGAAAGGGGACAAGCTCCCCACCAACATCATTTTACAAGGCCTTCCCACCCATCTCCAGGGGCTTGGTGAAATCCAGGCCGAAGAGGGATGGGGGAAGGGCATGGCTGAAGATGGAAGGGAAAGAATCAGGAAGATGCTTAGATATTGCAAGTATGAGAAAGAGACAAAGACCCAGAAAGGAGGGACGTATACAGAAAAGAAAATAAATTGTCAAGAACACATGACATATAAAAGTACGTGATCTAGAAAGTACAGGGAAAAGGACCAACAGCTGCAAACACATTTCCATTATTCCTTGACAGTTGAAATTTCCAGGCATTCCAGCTAGTAACTGGAATAAATCAAACAAAACAGCATGCGGAAGAAAGTGATCTGCATTCACTGAGTGCCTCATCTGGTTAGCTCTTTGCTCGAAGTTCCTTATTTTGCGATCTAGACCATTTATATATTAATAATAGCTGAGGAACTTTGATGCTAAACATAATACAACAATACCAGAACCAACAGACTGGAAATTTCCACATCTATCTGTACTGAAAGAGGACAGTGCTCTGCCAAGGAAGTGATTTGCTTCACCTTTGTGACAGTGGCTCACAGCTCTAAGGAAGCAGAGACAGCAGTGAGAGAATTGCCTTAAAGGGACACAGCCTTGATGAAAAAGAACTTGCCATATGCATGCGAGGGAGAAGGAGTAGGTGAACCGTACATCACTCTCATCACAAGAATGGCATTCACAAGTGATACAGTTGTGGATTGCAACGTTATTCGTGTCATGTGTTTATAGATGAAAGCCATTTTTTCAGATGAGGACAGAATATTTTGTGAATATAACGCTTCTTCAAAAGGGCACTTAACCCACACACCAACCGATGTCCTCTGGTGAGCAAGTTGTCCGGACTGCCTTTGTATTAAAATTTAGTTCAAAATGTAGAAAAGAGGGTGACTGGGCAAGTGAGCTATTTCCAGGTTTCTGCATCCAGGGTGCACTAAAAGCTACAAGTAAATATCCCTTCAATTTCCATTTGCTGTCTGGGAGGACTTGGCTGCCCAATTGCAACTAGTTCCAAGACTTAGCAGAGATCCAAGATGTGTGCTGCCTGAGCAACTGTATCCAGGAAACTATATCCTAATACTCCAAGATTCAATCAGTCAAAATGCTGACAACCAAGTCACTTTTCTGCCTTGATCATATTAATCACACAAACCAGTTAGGGTGTAACGTGAGACTTTGTAATGGATGTGTTGACAATCCATTAAAGCTCCCAGCTCAAGTATTCAACATGTTGTTTTGTTCTGTATTCAGTTTGTGAAAGAGTTGACATTAGATAAAGGAAAGCTTTCGTTTTTTTGTGTGGTGTCTGCAAAGAGATACAGTGCTGAAACTATGCCAATAGGATGGAACGTAGGAACTGGAGTAGGCTAATCAGCTTCTTGAACCTGCCCCACCATTCAACTAAATCATTACCTGTGTCTTAGCTCCAAAATCCCTGATACCAGGGAACAAATTAACTCTCTTTGAGGGCTCCTTTTTGAGATTTTCTCAACGGTCGCCTTTTTAAATTTCGGGCGGTGGGGGGGGCGGTCACCATTGGTGTTTAGGGGCCTCTTTGGGGGTAAAGCAAATCTAAAGATTTAAGTTAGAAACCAAACTGCTCTGTTGAAGCAGAGATTTGCAAACTCACTTCTTGCCTTCAGTAAAGTATATTTAAGAAACGAGAGACTTGGTGCTGGGCCAGCAGCCAGGAGTCCAACAAGAATTAAACAGTTTTCCTTCAGTCACATTCCTCCGTCACATCCACACCACCCCCATCCCACCCCACCTCTCCTGTGATCACCCCCATCCTGCAGTTGTTATTAAAGCAAATTCATGGCCTGAAAGATTGGGATCTTCTGAATTGATTGGGCTCCCAAACTTTTTCCACACATTAAAATTTTTTTGAAAAATAAAACATACACACGAGAGGCAAATTAAATTTGTATACAGTCAGACATGTCTACAGTGGAAGCCATTTCTATATTTCAAGTAAAATCTAAGGGGAGCAAGAAACAACCTGGATTTTCTGCACAATATTTTTTCTCCCTGTACCTCAGGTTTTTCTTCTTTAAACTTTAGTCACAAAATAATTTATTGGACAAATATGAAAAAGAAACAACTCCATTGAAAAGATGTAAGTTTTTCTTTCTTGTTTCTTTTGCATGTAAACTTAAAAGCCAGGCCCAGAAGGAGGGTTTTAGAAGTAAAGACTAAGTTTTTTTTAAAAAAAGTTGAGGAATTATATATACAAACAAAATAATTTATAAATATGAAAGTCAACAATGCTGCCTGCTTTCCATACTCTCTCCCTCTTGTATCGAGAGTCTTCTTTCTCTCCTCCCATCCTTCCCAACCCAATCCAATCTCTCCTTTCTCAGTGGTCAGAATTTCCCGACCCCTCTGAGGCAGGTTTTCTGGTGGTGGAGGCAACACCATTGCTCATTAGCAGGATCTTCCAGTCGGCATTTCTTGCTGGCTGCCGGGCAACCCAGCAGCCCGTGGCAACCCTCCTCTGCCCCTGTAAAATCTGCTGCAACAGGGGAGCAGAAAATCCCAGCCAATGCCTTTCTCTTCTTCCATTCTCTCTCTCTCCAGAGTCACATGTAGGCCAGGCCAGGTAAAGACGGCAGACTTATTTACCTAAAAGCTGTATTTTTACAACAACTGATATTAATTATCATAATTGCCATTAATGAGAGGGGCTTTCCTGATTCATTATTGCAATTCAAATTCCACCAGGTTTGAAGCCATGTCCCCAGACCACTAACCTGGTTCTCTGGATTACAATTCCAGTGACATTACTAATATGCTGTCATCTCCCCATTGGAGCTAAGAGTTCCCCACCTGTATTCCTCCTTTCATACAAAATTACTGCATTGTGCACACACTGCAGAAGGTAATTTCAGGTATACCATATATTTGACAGACATGTACCATTTTTGACCAGCTGACATATGCTTATTTTTACGACAATATGTTTTATAACATCTACCATAAACTACAGCATATCTAATGGGGAAAGAAACACAGACAACTAAAAGAGGTTTCCATTAATATATGCCATCATCAAAGCCTAGGATACCTGTTCAAAATAATGAGGTTGTCATGGAAAAATGCATCTGAAATTCCATTTCATTGAATCTCATTATCAGTTTAATATGCGCACTCACCTCTATAGCATCTGCTCCTGCCTGAAGCCCTGCCGAGCGCTCAAAATTCCCTGTTCGTTTCAAATATTGATATCTGAAAAGGAGTTGAGAAACCAAGGTTATAAGATAGTTCACACCAAGGAATCCTCTTCACTTGAAACCACTCTACAGCATGGGGTCCTATCTTTCAACTTTTGAAACTCACAAGTTAAATTTTGACTGCATTCTGGAGGGAAAAGGTGTGTTTTACCTGATCAGCAGCAGTAGCTAACTTCAGTTCAAATCAATAGATACAGATAAATTAATAAGAAGAGGAGCCTTTACATACCTGCCATTCTTTCTGCATTCTGCATTTACATCTAAAACTGGCCAGTTTGGTTGCTTGGTGCATATGCATGTACCTGCTTCACACCGTATGATATTGTAATAATTGGAACAACGTGCAAATGAGAAATTTAATGGCTTGGTAGAAAACATAATCCTCAGTTAGTAGGTCATGTCTTCCAGCCCTACTCCAGGACTGATGTGGAATGACGATGGATTCAAATTCAGTGCTAGCAGGCGTTATCTATGAAGGCCGCACATTCTCCATCTTCCCCTCGCCTGAGGTGCGCTGACCCTCAGGATTAAATCTGCTCATCATCATATCTATTGGCGCTCTCTCTCAAAGGGGAGAGCAGCCTATTGCAATGATACTGTGCCTTTAAGAAATGTATTTTAATATTTATTTCTATTTCATAGAAAATCCCAGCCAATGCCTTTCTCTTCTTCCATTCTCTCTCTCTCCAGAGTCACATGTAGGCCAGGCCAGGTAAGGATGGCAGACTTATTTACCTAAAAGCTGTGTTTTTACAACAACTGATATTAATTATCATAATTGCCATTAATGAGAAGGGCTTTCCTGATTCATTATTGCAATTCAAATTCCACCAGGTTTGAAGCCATGTCCCCAGACCACTAACCTGGTTCTCTGGATTACAATTCCAGTGACATTACTAATATGCTGTCATCTCCCCATTGGAGCTAACAGTTCCCCACCTGTATTCCTCCTTTCATACAAAATTACTGCATTGTGCACACACTGCAGAAGGTGCAGTGTGCATCTTTAGCTATCTAAAGATGTTTTAGGAACAATATAAATGCAAGTTATTTTCCTTTATTCCTTTTGAACCATTTTTAATCAGAATTTTGGATCGACTAAGAAATAGATAGATGTCGGCTCTGAAACGACAAAAACACTTCGTCTTAGACTGAAATGATGGTTCCATTTCCATTTCGGACAGCCCGGTTTCACCATATAACATACGAAGGAAATTTACACAGACAACATTGCAACTTGTACTATGGGGAGGGATGAACTTAAGGTTGCACCCCTTCCATGCCACTGTCAGGCGTGAATCCTTTCACTCTGTCCCAAACTTCAATCCTCTTCAGTAGTAACTGTGCTCCTATACATTCCTTAGGCACAGATAATGCAATGTTCTCACCAAACAGCTCTGCTTGAAGGATGGCAGAACTGACGTATAAGGAAAGATTGAGTTGGTTCGGATTATATTCGCTGCAGTTTAGAAGAATAAAGGCTAGACAGGGTAGATGCAGAAGGGATATTCCTGAGGGTGGGGGAAGCACAGTAAGAAATCTCATGCCACCAGGTTAAAGTCCAACAGGTTTATTTGGCAGCAAAAGCCACTAGCTTTTAGGGAATCCAGACCAGAGGGTCACCATCTAAAATTAAGGGGAAAACCTTCTGGGGCTGAGATGAGGGTAAATTCCCTCACCCAGAGTGGTGGGCCTGTGGAATTCTCCACCAGTGGAAAGCAGTTGAGGCCAAAACATTGTATGTTTTCAAGGAGGAATTATGTATAGCTCTTGGAGTTAAAGGGATTAAAAGATTGTGGGGGGGGAGGGGAGTGGGAACTGAGTTGGATGATCAGACATGATCATAATAAATGGCAGAGCAGGCTCAAAGGGCCGAATGGTCTACTACTCTTATTTTTTGTGTTTCCCTGACAGCTTTGCTGTTCTTTATTTTACCAAACAAAACGAGTGTCACTTTTCTGAACTTAGCTAAATAAACTCTTTATAGAATCCCCACAGTGCAGGAGGAAGCCATTCATCCCATAAAGCCCACACCAACAACAACTGCACCCAGGCCCTATCCCCATCACTCTGTGTATTTACTCTTCTAATTCCCCCTGATACTAAGGTGCAATTTAGCATGGCAAATCCACCTAACCTGCACATCTTTGGAGTGTGAGAGGAAACCTGAACACCTGGAGGAAACCCATGCAGACACGGGGAGACTGTGCAAACGCCACAGTGACCTGAGGCTGGAACTGAACCTGGATCCCTGCCACTGTGAGGCAGCAGTGCTAACTACTGTGCCACCGTGCTGCCCATATTTTTCAAATAAGGAAAATGACAGAGACCCCCCTGCTTGCAAAAAATGTGTTGTACAATCAACCAGAATGAAAGTTATTCCATCATGTAGCAATGAAACTGCAGACACAAGCTTCAATGCATTAAAAAGTAGCAACATGAACTATTCACATATTCTCCAAACAACAAGTGTCACATATACCCTTTTAGTGATTTAGTGCTGAGATCATGTGCAATTCAGCATTGAAAGAGGGGATACTGTATCCACTCCATTGGCGACAGACTGACAAGTCACCGTGAAGACCACAGTGGGCCAAGAACTATTAGCTTGCTAACTTGAGTGACCTTTGATTCAATATTTACACTCCATTGTAGAAAGATATAAGGGAACTTTTCTATCTGGCTCTGTCACTTCTGGTGTGTGATTTATTACTCCTTTTGAAGCTGAGAAGATATATCAGAACATATTCAGGCATTTTTGGGTTTAATTAGACTATTGGAGGAAGAGACATATGAAAAACAAAGGAAAAAATGACAATCAACAACCCACTTGCAAAAATGGACAACAGTTTCAGACAGTACCATCTATCTTCATCAGGAACTAGTACCAGCATTTTCCCACTGCTATTCTCACTCCATCCTCACCAAGTTGATTTCTTTATATTTATCAGATATTTTCTGATTCATCCCCACAGCTAGCCTCCTTATTCCCTCTCTAAATGATGTTAATTCTAGGAATCCAGCTGTTTGACAAACCATGGTTGATCCAGGGTGAGGTCTACTAATTGGGTAATTAGTAGGGTAAATATGTGCAGTAATGGGGATAGAGGCTGGCTGGGATTGTTGTTGGTGCAGGCTCACTGGGCCAAATGGCCTCTTTCTACACTGTAGGGATTCTATTAATTCTATTTTCATGCTAGTTTGATATCTTTCGCATTAATTCTATAGGTACATTTCAGTTTCCTGGATTTGGTTTTGCCTTTTGACTATTTCTTCCTGGGATTTTGAGACCAAGCGTTTGACAATTCTGAGAGGTAACTAGGATCATGTGCTCAAAAAATTCAGACAAGCAGACTGAAGTCAAAAACAGGGCACAGAACAACTTTAATAATATATTAATACATCCTGAAAGAATTTCTTTACCAATCACAAAACTCTCTTTTACAGCACACTGTACATCTATAAACTAAAAACCAAAAAAAGCTGGCCGTATTCTCTCTGTTTTCCTTATGTAAATACTCACTTGGCACTTGTAGAATATAATTTGTTTCACAGTAATTGACCCAATATTTACACATTCAGGTCATTGAATATAATATGCAGTACACAGACTGAATAATGAATCAGCTTTGTTTCCTTGTGGTAGTCTCAAGGAAAACTTAGCTCTAGTCTACAGGGCATGACTTATAACTCCTATCACAATGAATGATTTTGAAACAAGTCGCCACATGGAGGTTGAATGCAGTTCAAGTGCCCAAATAGGGTAATACAGCTCGCATGGGAGGCTTTATGGCACACAAGGTATAGTGACCCTTCCTCAGAGCCAGAAGCTCTGGATTCAAGCCCCACTCCAGGACGTGATGGCCAAAGAAGATGTGTTTATAACGTGGCCAGCAGTTTGAGTATCAAAACTGCAAGATCCTTCAACACACACCTATGGCTGGCAGTAAGAATGGGAGAGACTCCTGGCCAGCTATGCATGATGTGAAGTGGTGCTTCTCAAGCTGTCCCAGGAAAGACCTCGCAATGGGAGCAGATGAAAGTCTACTTTGCTCATTGTGGAGCTGTCAACTCTTATCAGACCCTGCCCTGCAGAAGGATAGCACAAAACACAACCCCTGCGTTGTTTCTGACAAAATGTCAGAAGATTTGGAATGAAAACCTGGCTGTGCTTCTGGGGAAAAACATGCTGATTTTCAGTCAGAATCTGACACTTTTTTTCTGTCAGATTCTGCCTGATATAAATGCTGTTCTGACACTTTGTCAAAAAAAATCAGGTGGCTGTGTTTTGCACTATCATTCTGGCAGGGCAGGGTCTGATAGACCCAACAAGATCAGCTTCACAATGAACCAAGTAGTCTTTCATCAGGGAAGAGAACAACAATGTGTGGGATCTTTTAAAAATCAACAAGAAAAATTCTGATTTGAGAGAGAGTGGAGAGATGCAGGTCCTTCTTGGATCAATGTTAACACTTTCTTTTGATGCTTCAACATGCTGCACCATATGTTTGAATTTACAATTTGTTACATGATTAATTCCTAACTGCAGCACATTGCCAATAAAGGCCAAGCAGTCTCCCACTGATTACACAGCAACACTCTCCCAGGGCTCAAAATCACTGAACCCTTTAACTCTCTCTGGTTTTCTTCCTCTGACATACCTTAAACATTTAAAAGCCCAGCTCTCTAATACCTGAATATTGCAGTTCAATGTAACCAATCTCTTATACTCCCTCTGACTTTATTGCACTATGCTCTTTCCCTAAGTTTACCAATTTAAACAAGCACCCTGACAGATACCTGGGACCAGGAGATCTTCCTGGCACCTTAATAGAAGAGTGGTGTGCAGAATGGGGAGACCTTGCCAAGGAGGGAAAAATTAGAAAACAAACTACACATTTATTTCTCCACTCTGCAGACCTCGCAGAATGAATAAAGTATTGGACTTAGTTCTGCCATCATACAAAGTTAAATAGGCTGCTGGCATTTATTATGTAGGCTCAGTCAAAAAGGACTGAATACTTCAGTGACTACTGGAATGGGTAGCTAGTGCTTAGGGAAGAGTATCTCAGCATAAGGCAACACCTTCATAAGAGAAGGGGAGGAAATTGGCAGTAAGGAGGAGGAAAGATGTGAGAAGAAACAATTGAAAACATAATGCATATACAATCACAGTCAACCCACAAATTACTTTAACCTTGTCAATGTTCCTATTCCGGCAATACATTTTTCTCCCTCTTTTTACTCCCAGTCATGCAGCAAATTGATACCCTCCCTCAGGCATGACTGGTGTTTTACATTCAATACTAATGAGTAAGTGATACTTAACACAGGGACACAGAGCAAAAAGATAGATTATGTCTAGTCTGGGCTTGAAGGCAGCAAAACCATCTTGGCAACTAAAATGTGTTTCTGTTGCTTTGTCTAGTACTGCAGTGCTGAGATGTGCAATCCAACAATCCATTGAGGTAACGTGCTCTGACAGTCATAGACAATGCAACATCAATTCCAAGTGAACAATAAATGATAGTCCCTGCATGTGCAAACATGTCGCAGTGATCTGTCTGATACCCTGACTGTCACTTTCAGTTTCAATCACATTTAAGATCACAAAGATAGTCATTGGCTGATGAATAGCATGAGAGAAATCGTTCCACACTGGAGTCCCGTCAATAGCATACAATCAAAAAAACCCATCAGCTTTGATGTTACTGCGGGGGAGAAGATTGGATTGCATTGATGGCGTTATAATTGGTTCAGGCTTTAATAAAAATCCTATAAGAATGACTGCACACTACATATCTTCAGAAATCAACCACACCTCAATCTGTACTGAAACTGACCAGCAAAAGCTATACCACATTTGAGAAGATTAAATCTGCACTAAGGAAGCCGTAACAATGTCAAGTTGATTTGGTAAGGGGGAAAGCAACAACAGCAATTATATCAGGCAGAATTTTACAAAAAAAAGTCAGGTTCTAACTGAAAACCTATGTGTTTCTCCTCAGAAACACAGCTAGGTTTTCACCCCAAATCTTCTGACACTGTCAAAAAAAAAGGAATGCTGCATGTTTTGCGCTGTCATTCTGACGGGGCAGGGCCTGATAGAGCTGACAAGACAAGCTCCATAATAATTGGATTGCCCTTTTTAAAGGATACCCTATCTCAAAGTCAAGTTAAAGGCTCCCTCCCATGGACATTTGTACACCTAGCAGACAAGGGGAACACCCCAACCCTCAAATGTAGAGAGCCAACTGCCTGCTGCCCTACAACTGAATTGTTGGGTCACCATATCCTGTAATCCCTGCCGGCAGGAGGGAACATCTGTCATGGCCTAAAGCAATGATGTAAAGCCATTTAATCATTTTAAATGTATTCTAATTTATGAAAATCAGGTTTATGCCCTTGCTGGAAGTGAACCTGATTACATCATTGGGGAGGGTCCGAGGACATCGCGCTTGGTAATCGCGCCTGTCAAACCCCATTATGGGCCTTCTCATGAGACTTAGTGGCCATAATGGGAATTGCGCACATGGCTAATTGACTCGTAATCACATCCATTGTGCAGAAAAGAAATCCCAAGATATTTGTTGAGGTATAATCAGAAAAAATTCAAAAATTGACAGGTGTTGCTAAATACATTTTTATAGAAATAAAGACAAGAATGTTATCTAGTAAATACCCAATTAAAAAGAGATGTTTTAAGAGCTACATTTCATCATTGGTGCTTAATTGGTAGAGTGCTCTTGTACTCTGCTTAGTACATTCATATTATTGCATCCCCCTGCATTTACATCAGAGACTTACATGTGTTCAAATATCAAGGCTACAGCCTTTGATGTTCAGAATTTATAACAACTATATCCCAAAAGAAACTTAATTAGTAACTGGATCATCATTGTATTTTTGTATAAGTGTTGTATTCTCCCTCTTTCTATCAACATAAATGTTAAGAATTTGATGTATGCCGCACAATTCTTACGTCACAATTTTTCAGTGAAGTTTTTATGTAAACATATGAAATAGGGAAATCCCATCTTAACATTTCTTTGCACATTATAACCACAAACCTCTGATCACTGAATACATTGTCCAGTTTGCATATCACTTTGTTTTTAAATCCAATTCTTCTATTTTTGTTTTGTCCATTTTCAGTTGTTTGCAAACCAATTTTATTTTAATTTCAGAATTCTCCCAACCCACCCAGAGCTGTTTGAATCTCATTTTGGAGCTTAAATTATATGGTCCCCATTTTCCATTTGCCCTATTTCCATCCCAGGGTGTTTGTCAGCTGGCTTTGTATTTAATCATCAGCCATACCCCCTTAATCAAATTCTGGCCAACAGATAGATTCGGCAATTGAGAATAGGTCTGGCAAAAAGAGAAAATTGTGGGAAAGGGAAGGTTGTCAATTTTGACAGGACAAATAAAAAAGCACATTATCTAAACAATGAGAAATTATAGAGCTCTGAAATGCAGAGGGATCTGGGTGTCCTAGAGTGTAAATTATTAAAAGTTGGTATGCAGGTGCGGCAAGAAAATAGCAAAGCTACTGGAATTTTATTGTTTATTGTGAGGGGAATTTAGTACAAGAGTAGAAAGGTTGTGCTTCAGTAATACAGAGTAAGAAGTCTCACAACACCAGGTTAAAGTCCAACAAGTGCCAACACTCACCTGATGAAGGGGCAGCGCTTTGAAAGCCCGTGCTACCAAATAAACCTGTTGGACTTTAACCTGTTGTGAGATTTCTTACTGTGCCCACTCCCGTCCAACACTGGCATCTCTACATCATTTAGTTATACTGGGTATTGGTGAGACCACATTCGGAGTCCTGTGTACAGTTTTGGTCTCCTTATTCAACAAAAGATGTAAATGTACTGGAAACAGTTCAGAGGAGATTTGCCAAATTAATACCTGTAAAGGCCAGGTTCTCTTAGGAGGAAAAATTAGAAAGGCTGTGTTTGTATCCGCTGGAATTTAGAAGAATAAGAGGTGACTTGATTGAAACATACAAAATCCTGAGAGGACTTGATCTAGGAGAAGTTGAAAGTATGTTCCTTTCTGTGGGAGAATCTAGAACTAGGGGCCAGCATTTAAAAATAAGGGGTTGTCCATTTAAGACAAAGATGAGGAAAATAATTTTCTCCCAGAAGGTTGACAGACTTTGGAATTGTTTCCCTCAAAAGGAGGTTGAAGTAGAATCTTTGAATATCTTTAAGGCAAAAGTAGATAGATTCTTGATAAAGCAAGGGGGTGAAAGGTTATTGGGAGTAGGCAGGAATATGAAGTTGAGGTTAAACTATTTCAGCCATGACCTTTATTGAATGGCGGAGTATGTTTGAGGAACCAAATGGCTCTCTGCTGTTCTTAATTTGTACATATATTCATTTATAGAGTGACACTGGGGCCAAACTTTACCTTCCCTCCAAATTGGGCCAGTACTTACTTACTCCAACAATGGAACCAACTGTTATAACCCCAGCATCTTGGTTTCATACTGTTATAATGGTGGCCAGACCTTAAGGTTACCACATCTGGTATCACACCACACAACATCATGATCCCCAACTTTCCTCGCCTCCCAACTTACTTGCAACCTGCCCTCATGCAGACTAAACCAGCACTGGACAATTCGCAAGCACTTAGTGATTGTACAATACAAGCGTATAGTTCAATTATTTTCCTGTCATAACAAAGTAAGCATCTGTTTTCACTTCAATTTCCCCTTTGCGCAGGATTCTCTGACCTCCCCGTGGCATGTTTCTCAGCAGTGGAAGGTGGCCCACTGTTGGCCGATGGTGGGATCTTTTGGGAAGTTTCCCATTGATTCCATCCATGCTGCTGTGAAACACGCGGTGGGGGTTTTGCTGTAGGCAGAACTAGAAGATCCCGCTGGCATGAGGAGCTGGAAAATCTCACCGTATGTTTCAGTATGGGTTCTACACGAAATCACAGGGGCTCATACCAAAAAACCACATACCCATCTTGTGTCTTTAATACAAGTGCATTACAGAAATGTAATTA
Source organism: Carcharhinus amblyrhynchos (assembly GCF_965287045.1). Lineage (NCBI taxonomy): Eukaryota > Metazoa > Chordata > Chondrichthyes > Carcharhiniformes > Carcharhinidae > Carcharhinus > Carcharhinus amblyrhynchos. Next base: position 54,105,911 of record NC_137329.1, read on the forward strand.
AAAAATAGGACCGAAGATAAAGATTTTAGAAAAGGCGGGCAAAAAGCTTGGCCTAAAATGTGAGTTTTAAGGAAAGCTCCATGGAGGGGAAGGAGTTTGAGAGGTGGAGGTCTTTAAGGGGGATATTTCAGAGTATGTGTCCTATTACTGGAATCAAAGGTGGGAAGGATGCGCACATTGATAGAGGCAGAAAGATCAAAGAGTTGGGAAGAATTGTGGGGTTGTGGAATATTCAGAAATTGGGGTGAAGGGTCTGGAGATGGAATGAGAGACAGGGTAAGAAGTCAGGAATGGTGGCAAGAGTTGCAGGAAAAAAAGGATGTGAAGAATAACAGAACGAACAAGAAGAGACAAAGGCGTAGTGAGGGGAGGAAAAGAGGAGTAGAAAATAAGGAAAAGGATAAAAATGAGAAGGCAAATGGTACTGCAATGAGGGAATTCCATTGAAAAGGAAAGCACGAGAAGATGTGTGGTGTGCTATTAACTTACCATTCTTTGAGAGTAGAGGTTGGGGACTCCAAGTCATGACAGAGTTTCCATGCATGTACAGACAAAATGAGCTGCACATGCATAGTTCTGTACTTTTAAGCTCTTTGGGCCCAGTGCATAAAGGAAAATGCTGTGAAAATCAGTGCACCATTACAGAAAAGTCCCAAGCAGGAGACAGGGCAAGGAGACAGGGAAAGGTCCCTAAGGAAGTAGCAGGGAAAGGACAAAGACAGAGAACAGAAACAGGTCCCAGTTAAATTATGAAAAACAACAGGAGCAGAGGAACAGAATCCAAGTGGGAAAGTGGCTGTGGTTATTAGACTTTAAGATATGAGGGCTGAGGGGAAGCCATGGCAATTGAAGAGAGCAGCAGAAGTTGTTGCACCATAACTTCCTTGGAGTAACAATCAGAACTGGATTAACACTCCACACCCATGTACCTGCACTAAAATTCTTAAGCGCCTGTCTGACTGGACCTTCCCGACTCAGGCTGGGTGAGATTTGGGCAGCACAGTGGGTCCTCGGCTCAGTGTTGAAGTTTAACCGAAGCATAGCCCCTTGTTCATGACACTAGCTCCTATAAACCCATGAGTTTAAATGTTCCATTGAAATTACCAGGCCACAGAGCAGGTAGATGTCTAATTAAATGGAAGGGATGTGGGAGATGTGGGGGTTTGGATATGGGGGTTAGGGATTTGGAGATGGGGTGTTGGGGACTCAGGCATGTGGAGGGAGGGGGACTCAGCCTTCGGGTGCTGGTGCATAGGTTAGTCGTCTGGGGGAGATAGTTGAACGTTGGGGGTGGGTGGTTGGAAATTAGGGGTGGGGGATTTCAGATATGGTGGAGGATTGGATCAGGTTGGGGCTGAGATGGGATCAGGAGGGATGGGGTCAGGTCAGTTCAGGGCCATGGAGGTTGGGTCAGGTTAGATCGGGGCACGGAGGTCAGGTTGGGATGGGGGTTCGGTCGGGGAGGTCCCCTGGGAATTCAGGACAGTGGGGGAAGAAGAGTTGTCCTATGCAGGGCTTGGTCTGGGTGTTTAAATTAGTTACACTGAATTTAGAAGTGTTTTTATTTTTTCTAACTCCTTCAGAATAACAATTGGTGTCAAGCTAGCAGAACCATCCAAAGTTAGCACTTTAAATTGTTTTGTTAGATGGTTCTCAGCACGGCGCAGTTCCCCGGCTGAAGCTGGCACTTCTGGACAATTGCCACGTGAACCCTTACTTGGGAACTTCCAAGAGGGATTCTCTTGCGGGTATTCCTCAAAGTCAATGCTGGAGGGCCAGGAAGTTACTCGCTGGTGACTGCAGGCCACTGGGGTGAAGATATCCCTTTGGGGCAATAATGTTCTGCTCAGTACAGTTGAAGAGCTGAAGTTGGGCTTGTGAGTTAGTGCTTAAGTGCACACTCGGAATCCAGGGAACAAAATCTCGACTGAAACCCGACGAGCTGGGGCATCATTGATGTAATCTGGGTTGGAAGGACTTTTGGAGAGAATTCCCAGGTTAGATCTTTGAAGGTGAGGAATGGACTCCCTCATGAGAGACACAAAGTTTCAAAAGGACTGTTTGACTCAGTCTTTACTGACATCTGGGTGGGTTGTTGACAATTCTGTGTCCTTGTGTAATAAAATTCAATTTTGTTTGTTCAAAACCATTGAAACCTTGTGGCTTTATTCTCTTAGCAAATATCTTGAATCTCTCATAAATTTATTGGTCTCTAACCAGAGCTTACCAAAACCCTAAGGGGACTGGTCTAGGATCATAACAGGTGATGGGCAAGACGGAAAAGAAGAGGAAGGAAGGAAGGGAATAAAAGATGAGGAAAACAACTGATGCTGTACCACACTGCCCAACATGCCAAATAAAAGAGAAGCAGAAGAGGAGAGGAAAGAAAGGGAAAGAGAAACGTAATTAAATTAAGAAAGAAGCAACATGAACAACCAAGTAACAGATAGACCAAATGTTCTGAGCCAATGTAAGCAATGCCAAAGGAAATTCCCTACTTTATACCACAGCACTCTATTAACTATTTTTATCTAGCACCAGACCCCTACTTTACCTACATCATTCCCATATTTTTGTCCGTCAGATGCCTCTTATTTTCTTGTCTCAGTGTTAACAAGCTACTGTTGTTCTTCATTGTTGACAAATTTTTACTGAAGTCACTTTATAGAAGGAGAAGCATTGCAAAACAAAACACAAATGGTCACCTGGCATAATTCTTGTCTACAAACTTGCAGGCTGGTACAAGTTCAGCTTGTGAACTTATATATCCTTTCCGTCATTGTTCATATGCTTGCATTTGTATTAACTTGTACCAATTCTTGCTCCTCCATTTGCTAATCAACTTCCAGAGTTGCAAGATAAAATTCATATCCTCATATTTAAAACACTCAATGGCCTTCTTTTTGTCCATCCTCCAACTTAATAATCCTACAAGAGGTCTACATTTATCCTTCCTTCCACCATCAGCAACCATGCCTTGAATCACCCATGCCCTAAGCACTGGAATTTCCCCCTAAACCTCACCAACTCTTTGTCACTCCTTTTGGCATCTCCTCTTTTCACTTCAAGGTCAACCTTTGTCTATTTGTGCTTATGTAAACATCTTGGGAACTTTTTCTATGTTAACAGCGCAATCTAAATGCAAGCACGTGTTCCTATTTCAGCCTCAGGATGTATGTGTGTGTTAGATTGTAACACAATTCTGAACCACAAATAAAGGATTTGCTTATATTCTTCCTCGGAGAGGGACCTGCATGATCTCTTTCTATGAATGAACCAGGTTCGATCAATGCAGCTCTCAACAGAATAAAGGTTGGCTGATTGCATCCCACTGAGTCCTTTGTTGATTTTTCCCTCATCTTATTTTATATAGTATAATAATTTGATTGTGTATTTCAGATGCAGAAGGATTTAGGAATAATTGTGCTGAGATTATCTTCAATTAAATATGCTGACTGCCTACTGGTGTGAGTAAGATTAAACTTACTCCTTTGAGCAGAGAATAGAAAGGACTGGGGAACCCTCTGGTAAGGAACACATTTCAGGAAATCACAGGCATATTTTCCGTTCTCCATCTATTAAAAGTCCCATGATGTGAGAGCACATTGATAAAGTCAGACCTAAAAGTGTCAAACAAGGAATGTGCATGTTAACATTACATGGATTCACTGAAAGATTTTACTGTATTAGGGAAACTGTGCTCGGAACATTTGATAAGAGTTTTCCCTGGAAAAATAAATTACGCAGAATGTGCAGATTTTGCTCTACATTTAAGTTTCCTCAATCAGTGAGGATAAGATCAAATTATTTCCTGTAGTGGAGAGGCCCAGAACAAGCACCCAGAGATAGAAGCTTAAAAAGATTGAAAGATAAAGCAGCAGGAACTTAAACGAAAAGTTGTGTGACTGGATGTGGAATTTACTTCCAGAGTTAGTGATTGAGGCAGAAACTATAGCAATGTTCAATTAGATTGGATAGGTAGTTGAGGTGAAAGTGGATTGAAGATACATGGAGACAAGGTTGAAGAATGTGGAGGGCAAGCGCTGACACAATCTGGTTTTCCGAATGGCATATTGTAACGTCTTTGCATTTGTATGTATCAAGTATATTCCATAAAACTTCCAGCTGTCTCAATACTATTCATGAAAACAGTCTTAGCATATGTAATGTACAATGTAATGTTGCAACACTTCTCAAACATAAACCATTATCACCGAGAAAACAAAGGCAGCTGATGCATAGAACATCATCATCTTCAGGTTTCTTGCAACTCACCCACCATTTTGGCTTGCATATACATTGTCATTCTGACCTCTTGGTTGGGTTAAAATCCTGCATTTATGCAAATCCTGAAGATTAATTTTGAAATGTCATGTGACACAAGCTCACAAGCATGGTAGCACGGCAGTGCTTGGCATTAGCACCCTGAGCTAGCCTGTGCCTGGCCTGCAGTGATACTTAAATCCACAAGGCGGCCCTGGGTGTGCTGAAGGTTTTTCTGCAGAATGTAATCAGGGGTGTGGTCATTTATATCATGCAAGAGGGTGTCTCGTATCAATGAAGCTGCAATGTCACACTCTCTGTAGACTTGGTAGTCTAACAACTCAACCCTTTTTTAGAATGTACAAAACAAAGGTTCAAAAGAAATGGAGTTGCTGAGAATTGTGTTTGATAAGGCATTTGATGATATAGATTGAATTGGGGTCATCCACGGGTCCTCTGCCTCTGCACATATTAGTACTTCTTTGTCAAGAATGAGGAGATTACATATAAACCTGCAGGTTTTTGCTGATACAGGCTACTGTGGAACCAATAATGAACCCAGCAGGCATTTTAACTTCCTATTCAAGCCAACTCAGTTAGATCTGCCAACAATCACAACTCACAAGGATGAAATTAAAATGGATGTTATGTGCTACTGAAAGAAATTTAAGGGCTATGTTACGTCATCGCTGACATTCTTGTCCTAAGGCTGCAGCAATTATATAGTTAAATTGTTAAACCTTCAATGTGGAAGCTATCACACATTAATAAAGAAAGGTAGACTTGAGATAGAACTTCATCATTAATCATATTAAGTGACAATATAGGCTTGCAGGACAAACAGTCTATGCCTGCTCCTATTTCTTACATTTTTGGATTTTGTCTTATAACTTGAAGTAATTTCTATGAATTTTGAAACAAATGTAATTCATAAAATTAGAACATACATTTCATCACCTGGATGTATGCCCCTCCATATTGACAGTAGAATGGTCAGAAGGGAGAAGATGACAAGGCTGACCAAAGAAGACCTGGGGTGAAGTACATTAAAGGAGGACCCTCAAGTGCAAATCACTGCCTGGGCTGGAGTAAATGAGGTTGTAATGGACAGAGGGCAGTGGCAGAGTCTTACTGTGTATTGTCTCACATGGAACTAAAGGAACTAAATCTAAGTAAGAGAGAAGTCTCAGAGCTAAAGCTTCAAGGAGTTGTTACACAATTCACGGCCTTTCCCAAATTCTTGCCCAGAGTATTATTATTACACAATATCATAGTTGCTTTGCTAGCTATTTTGAGTCAGAAAAGTCAGGGCCTATATCCAAAATCACTGTAGCAACAAAACTGAATAAATTAAATAAATTACAGCAGAAAATAAATTAAAACCAACATGACATTATACACTCTTACAAACCCAGCAAGGCCTTACACTGGTAACATAACCTTAGCATTGCTTATACCAAAATGCACCTCATATTAATCTACGTTACTCATCCATCAAACTTAGTAAAGATAACAGACAAAGTCCAGTTTACGTCATAGCTGCCCATTACTGGTGACTGGTTTAAATAGTGCCAAAGCTCATTTCACTTTGGATACATTGTTATCTCATAAAATTCCACACATACCAATTTAAGATTTGTGCTATGACATAAACTGCATTTATAAAGAGCACTATCAAGCTATTTATCCAGGTTGCCATCAAGACTGCATCTCTTTCTCATTAATTAAATTAAATGCATAAACAAGAACCAAGACGGTCCCAGTTTAATTCACCAGTACAAATCTTAGTCTATAGCATTTACTGTACCTAGGCAGTTTGCTGTTCCTCAAGGTTTGCTCCACATCCATGTCACTACTGTCAAAGTCAATGATGATAATGTTGAAGTTTTCATCCTTTGTTGCTTTGTAGAGATCTTCCATATCTATAATGAACTGCTGCACCCATCGGGCCTGATTCTTAACTGTACAGTCAAAAACAAAGGTAGAGTATTATTGAAGTAACTTTACCATTTCTCACCAGTCTTCACTGGAGATCATAAGTCTAGAAAGAAACTGGCTCATCTGAGCTGATACTTCCCAAAAAGCATCTCTTTTGCTTGAGTGTTTTTACCTGTAACCATCCCAGCGTCTCATTCAATGTGCTGACCACTTCTTATGACCATTCTTATAAATATTCCTTTCGCTACTTAAACGCAAGCCCTCTATTACTCATCCCATGGTTGGATTTTAGGTAGTGTTAACGTTTCACCTTTCTTCATAATGTTTTATATTCTGCTAACATATCACTTCTTTCTAAGGCTATGAAGCACCAGATTCTCCAATTATTTCTCAATATTCAACTGACACTGGGACACATCTTAATGCTATTCTCTGCATCACCTCCATGAGTTCAATATCTCCTCTGATTCTTTCTCTGATGTGTAGCAGAGAATGATTAAACAGGGAGAGCTGAAGTGAGGAGACACGTTGCTTTGCATCCGACTCAAGCAATACCAGAAGCAGGAATACTTTATTCTAAGACAGGTAAAAAATGTGCCCTTAGCTTATGATAATGCAAAATATTAAAAACACGTTAATGGTTGTGATAACAGTTCCATATTGGTATGCAGTGGGTTTGTATAGCACTGGATATTTATACAGTGATTTAAAGCGCAGATCTTCCTGTGAGTGATGAAGTGGAGGGTGTACGCCACTCGCCACATCTGAAAGTGTGTTGTTACCTTTTAATGTTGGAGGAGGTAGGATTTTCTCTCCTTGTCCTAGTACAAAGGAATCATCAAAATAACACAGTATTGAGGCAAAGATACGGCAAAGATACCTGCTCTGAGGTCATTGGAGGAAGCATGCCACTTTAGGTCCAGCTGTGCTCCAGCGTTCTGGGAGGTGCTGTGTTTGAGTCTGGATTTTTATAGAGTTAGTCATGGAGACTGTTCGAGGACTTCAAAATACTCTGGGATTTAAAGCACTATAGACTATTAGATCAGAGTGGATTAGCTTAGGATAAGAATCACAGACTGTTTTATATGTTTTTTTTAGAGGTACTGTCCTTATAGGAACATATAAAACCACAGTTAGATAATTTAAACATATATTTCTGAAAAGTGTGTTAGTGAAGAAGCATAAAGCTTGTCTAATGGCACAGGGTTCTAAGGCATCATGGAAAATAGGCTGGTAAAGTGAACCAGATTCCTTATAACAATACACTTATATAAGCAGAGCCCTTATAAGCATGAGTACCAGACAGCTCAGTGGATGAGACATTCATTGAACAAGGACACTAGACAGCTAATGAATAGGCTAAGTAGACTAATAAATAAGAGTTTAGGGCAGGTGGCCATGAGTAATTCAGGCAGAAACCATTAGAATTTACTATTCCCATGCTGTCAGAGAATATCTGTAATTGGCCAAGGTATATGATATTTACTAATGATGACCGACTGGTACTAATGATGATTATGTTCATCTCCAACTGGGAGGAGCCAATGAGCCTGAAAGATGATTTTTGGAAACTGTATAATTATATTGCTGATGTGACTCTTCAGAGAAGAGTGGGATTGCCTAGTGCTTCTGTCCCAGCGTGTGTTAGCCAATAAAGAGTCGTCTTTCACCAGGATACTGTGTTGCGAGTCTTTCTATTAGCTAAAGTTAAGGTTAATACTTAGTCTCTGAAAAAACTCCTACAGGGACTCTGCACCTTACTCCAAACAATACCAGGACCCCCAGATCCAGAAGTCTTTCCCCAATTCCCCACAGGTCCTATTTTTGCTGGTGGGGGAAAATTGGCAGCATGTGATTCACACATGGGGGAATCATGAACTGAACGCATCAGGGCCCTTTCAACTCAATGCTGCGTGGACCATTTCCCACAGTGTATGATTAATTTTTTTAAGAGGAGATGTGAATGCTGATAAAAGGCAGATAGGACTTGTGAAGCTGTCAAACTATCAAGTTATTTAAATCCCCTGCCCATTAAATTGTGAAGCAAGCAAGGCTGCTGTGTTTATGAGTTAAACAAAAGGTTGCATCCAGTTTCAACAGTTATTTGTTGACATAACCACAGGTGCTATCACTATAGTATTATAACTACTTGACTGTTTCCACAACTATCATAATTGCAGCATAGAGGTGGGGATGAAGGCAGCATACATTTACTTTTTTTGACAGTCCCAAGAGTTTATTAAATGATTAGCTATCTTCGACGTGGGATTGTGAATACAAATGTTTGGTGTTTATAAGGGATTAAGTACTGGAGGGTGGGGGAGGCAGGGGGGACTTAAATGTATTCAATAGGTTATCAATGAAAGGAGTGAGGTCGATATACGGTATGATATAGTGAGGTCTGTATTAGGTATGTAGGGTAGAATTATAGAGCCCTGTGGTGACAGAGGCAGGGCTGTAAATGCGATGAGCTATTTAAAAGTCCATTGACTTTGGTGGAACCAGAAACTCCCACCGGCAGGAGGGGCCTAAAATTTCATCATTAGAACTTTATTTTGTTTAATCTCAGCATGACTCATGAGCTCTGTCCATGGTAGATACTGGGTGAGTTTGCATGGGGGTATATAAGGGAAAAGGGTGATTGGTTGGGGGGCATGTGTTAGCATTAAGTTGCCATGGGGGCCATAGGAATTATAGAGATATATAGTTATGGGGTATATAGGAGGGTCATAGGTTGGCATAAACTGGCTCTAAATAGGCTATGAGGGACTGTGGGGAGCATGTATAAGCAGAGGTGGTATGAGGTTGGCATAGCAACTGTAAGGGGCCATGGGGGATGAGTTGCTGCCAGAGAATGAGCAGATCCAAGGATGCTGGAATGCTTTGACACTCTTCCTGTATTAAAGTGCTAAGCTGCTGAACAAGCTCTCCATCTACAAGGAGCGGACCAAAATAAACCAGTGCCAATAACATGCTTGGTAGCAGGCAAATAGCCCAAGTGCACACACAAATGTAAACAGGCATCTAGGCAGGACCATTAACACGTTCTGGGTTTAGCATGATTTGTTCCCCACCTCTGCACCTTGTGGTTATGTTCAGCCCTCAATGGTGACAAGCACCTCTATGTTCAACCCAACTAGTGATAGAAGATACCACTGCAGCTGTAATATTGCAACAACATAAGAACATAAGAAATAGGAGCAGGAGTAGGCCATCCAGCCCTTCGAGCCTGCCCCGCCATTCAATAAGATCATGGCTGATCTGTCGCTGCTCAGTTCCACTTTCCCGCCCTCTCCCCATAACCCTTAATCCCCTCTCCTATCAAAAACCCATCAACCCGCGTCTTAAAAATATTTAGCAAGGCAGCCTCCACCACTTCAACGGGCAGAGAATTCCAGAGATTCACCACCCTTTGAGTGAAGAAGTTCCTCCTCAACTCCATTCTAAACCGCCCCCCCCCTTTATCTTGAGGCTGTGCCCCCTAGTCCTACTGTCTTTTTTGAGCGGGAAGAGTCTTTCCACCTCTATCCTATCCATCCCATTCATCATCTTATACGTCTCAATGAGATCTCCCCTCATTCTTCTGTACTCTAGCGAGTACAAGCCCAGTTTATTCAGCCTCTCCTCATAGTTCAACCCCCTCAACTCCGGTATCAGCCTAGTAAGCCTCCTCTGCACTCCCTCCAAGGCCAAAATATCCTTGCATAAGTGCGGCGACCAAAACTGCACACAGTACTCCAGCTGCGGCCTCACCAATGCCCTATACAGCCGCAGCAAGACCTCCCTACTTTTATATTCAATCCCCCTCACTATGAAGGCCAGCATCCCATTCGCCTTCCTGACCACCTGCTGCACCTGCAAGCTGGGTTTTTGCGACTCATGCACAAGGACCCCGAGGTCCCTCTATACCGTCGCCTGCTGCAGTTTTTCGCCACGTAAGAAATAGTCCTTCCTACCATTATTCCTACCAAAGTGGACCACCTCGCACTTGCCAACATTAAATTCCATTTGCCATTTCCTGGCCCATTCGCCCAGCCTATCTAGATCCTTCTGCAGACTCTCCACACCCTCCGCGCAATTTGCCGTTCCACCAATCTTGGTGTCATCAGCAAATTTCGACACCCTACACTCGGTTCCCTCCTCCAGATCATCTATATAAATGGTAAATAGCTGAGGCTCCAGCACCGACCCCTGGGGCACTCCACTAGTCACCAGCCGCCAATCCGAATAGCACCCATTAACCCCCACTCTCTGCGTCCTATTTGACAACCAGTCCTCTATCCACGCTAACACCCTACCCCCAACTCCATGCTCCCTTACCTTCTGCAATAACCTCTTGTGAGGTACCTTGTCAAACGCCTTCTGAAAATCAAGAAAAACCACATCCACCGGCTCTCCTCTATCCACCGCCCTAGACACATCCTCATAGAACTCCAACAAATTTGTCAGACACGACTTCCCCTTAACGAAACCATGCTGCGTCTGCTCTAACAAGCAATTCTCCTCAAGATGCCTCGCTATTTCCTCCTTGATGATGGATTCTAACATTTTACCTACAACAGACGTTAAACTAACCGGCCTATAATTCCCTGCCTTTTGCCTGGCACCCTTCTTAAACAACGGCGTAACATTAGCCGCTTTCCAATCTTCCGGCACTTCCCCGGAATCCAGCGACGTCTGGAAAATAACCACCAAGGCATCCGCTATCACCTCCGCCATTTCTTTTAGAACCCTCGGATGCATTCCATCCAGTCCTGGGGACTTGTCCACAATCAGTCCCTCCAGTCTGTCGAGCACCTCCTCTCTAGTGACAACAATGTCATTGAGACCCTCCAGTCCTACCACCTTTCCATCGCTAACACCTGGCAAATTATTCACGTCTTCCTCCGTGAAGACCGAAACAAAAAAGTTATTCAAGACCTCAGCCATTTCCCCATCCCCTACCACTAAGTCCCCCCTCTCATCCTCTAAGGGTCCAACGTTCACCCTAGCCAGCCTCTTCCTTTTTATATATTTATAAAAACTCTTGCTATCCTTTTTTATATTAAGCGCTAGCCCAGCTTCATAGTTTCTCCTACCCTTCTTTATCAACTTCTTTGTCAATATTTGTTGACATTTAAACCTCTCCCAATCCTCTTCTCGCCCACTACTCTTAGCTACTCTAAACGCCTCCGCTTTTAATTTAACACTTTCCTTCACCTCCTTCGTTATCCACGGCTTATTGCCTCCTCCTCCAATCCTTTTTAACCAAGGGAATAAATTTCTGCTGAGCACCAAGAAAGATCTCCTTAAAGATCCTCCACTGCTCCTCAGCAGACCTACCTTCCAATGCGCTCCCCCAGTCCACATTCGCCAATTCTTCCCTCATCCTACCGTACTCCCCTCTGTTCAAACAAAGTACGCGTGTCCGGGAACCCACTTTCTCCTCCTCCATCTGCACCAGAAACTCCACCATACAATGATCACTCTCCCCAAGAGGATCCTTCACCACAAGGTCCCTAATTCTACCCACCTCATTACATAACACCAGATCCAAGATAGCTCGCTCCCTTGTCAGCTCCAACACACACTGTTCAAGGAAACTATCCCAGCAGCATCCCAAGAACTCCTCCTCGAGCCCACCGCTTCCAACATGGGTCGACCAATCAATATGCAGATTGAAATCTCCCATAATTACGGCCGTTCCATTCCTGCACGCCGCACTTATTTGCGCGTTAACAGCCCGCCCCACCTCCAGATCATTATTCGGGGGCCTATAGACGACATGTTGCTGATAACTCAGCATTTTGTCCACTCAGAGCTTAAAGATGCTGGCAAGGAAATATTTTTTAATTAAGAACATAAGAAATAGGAGCAGAAGTAGGCCATCTAGCCCTTCGAGCCTGCCCCGCCATTCAATAAGATCATGGCTGATCTGTCGCTGCTCAGTTCCACTTTCCCCCCCTCTCCCCATAACCCTTAATCCCCTCTCTTATCAAAAACCCATCAACCCGCGTCTTAAAAATATTTAGCGAGGCAGCCTCCACCACTTCAACGGGCAGAGAATTCCAGAGATTCACCACCCTTTGAGTGAAGAAGTTCCTCCTCAACTCCATTCTAAACCGCCCCCCTTTTATCTTGAGGCTGTGCCCCCTAGTCCTACTGTCTTTTTTGAGCGGGAAGAGTCTCTCCACCTCTATCCTATCCATCCCATTCATCATCTTACACGTCTCAATGAGATCTCCCCTCATTCTTCTAAACTCTAACGAGTACAAGCCTAGTTTATTCAGCCTCTCCTCATAGCTCAACCCCCTCAACTCCGGAATCAGCCTAGTAAACCTCCTCTGCACTCCCTCCAAGGCCAAAATATCTTTGCGCAGGTGTGGCACCCAAAACTGCACACAGTACTCCAGCTGCGGCCTCATCAATGCCCTATACAGCTGCAGCAAGACCTCCCTACTTTTATATTCAATCCCCCTCGCTATGAAGGCCAGCATCCCATTCGCCTTCCTGACCACCTGCTGCATCTGCAAGCTGGGTTTTTGCGACTCATGCACAAGGACCCCGAGGTCCCTCTGCACCGTCGCCTGCTGCAGTTTTTCGCCCCGTAAGTAATAGTCCTTCCTACCATTCTTCCTACCAAAGTGGACCACCTCACACTTGCCAACATTAAATTCCATTTGCCATTTCCTGGCCCATTCGCCCAGCCTATCTAGATCCTTCTGCAGACTCTCCACACCCTCCGCACAATTTGCCGTTCCCCCAATCTTGGTGTCATCAGCAAATTTCGACACCCTACACTCGGTTCCCTCCTCCAAATCATCTATATAAATGGTAAAAAGCTGAGGCCCCAGCACCGACCCCTGGGGCATTCCACTAGTCACCATCCGCCAATCCGAATAGCACCCGTTGACCCCCACTCTCTGCCTACTATTTGACAACCAATCCTCTATCCACGCTAACACCCTACAATTAAAAATGCTCTGAATTGATTTCATTTATAGTGGAACACAAGACACGTTTAGGCTTTTTATCCAGAGCCCGAGGGAAAGGCTCCCAGCGAGGTTGAGTGCAGAATTCTGTATAACCAGAGAGATTAATGTGGAAGGCTGACAGACTGGAAGCTAGCTTCCTTAGAGGAATAGAAAGAGGAGCAGAGGTTGAAATTAAAAGTGAACACAGAAAGCAAATAAAAACAGACGGACAATAAAGAAAATAATTAATCTTTCCACTTGTGAGATTAAGGGAGATTTGTATGGCACCAAAGGCTGGGACAGGGAAAGTGAGCAGAATTTTTATGTGAGGCAGAGACATGTTTTGTGAGAGGCGCCAGTACGAGGTTGAAAGAGACTGGCATGCAAACTTAGCCACATGAGGCTAAGAGGTGAACGTGCAAGACTTTGGGCTTCATTGGAAAGCAACTGCGACATAGATCACAAACCCACTGCAAAGCAGAAAATTTAGCTCATAATTTTACATTATACAAATCTAGTAACTGAATTCAGAACAAATGACAGTTGTTCAACTTCCTCAACTGCGCATAAGTGCAGCTGTACATTCTATTTTTACAAAATTTCATACTATGGCATTATCATTGTTATGAATATAAGCTTGTTGTTTTCATGGTTAGATGGATGTTGCGAAACAGGGACTACAAATTAAAAGGTAAAAATAAATGTAAATGAGCTCCATTTGGTTCACTAATTAAGAATTGATTCCAATTCTTCTAAAAGTTGTTCACTGATAAAAATGATGTATTCCAATTACTTAACAGCACTCGCAAACCCTTCCACCTTTCTCAGATGGTATGCTATTTTAAAGGGATATGGTGCTTTATTGTGTAAAGCACACTGTGTGTGTGTTATTCTGATGTCAAAGTAGACCTATGATGCTTTACAGTCCCAATATCTGCATATTAAGTAAACTCAGCCACACGTCAATGAGAGATTACCTGCTGCAGGCAGACTGGATTCCAGGCTTCAAGTGAAGAGCTGGCTTTGCGTTTCATAAAGAGATTGCTTTGCAAGAAATGTTTTGTCAGCAGGGTGGAAGATGTGCGCTAAATGTAATTCTAATACATATAACACAGGGTTCTTCCATTTTTATTCTGGAAATTTTATGTGTTTTGGGAATTGAATTCTGCAGCTCTGTTCATTATTCTATGGAAGACGCATATAAATGGATTTGATGTTACATATATTCTGTGACCAATATGTGCTACGAGCTGAGAATACACAAAGAGATATGGAAGCTGTGTCAATTGGAGGTAGCTATTGGAATTTAGCAGCACTGGGGATGGATGGGGTTTGGGGTTTAGCTGCCCTTGGAGCGATGTGGTGATTTGATAGTTCCGTTTTCCCCAGTGGCATTAGCATACCCACAGAAAAGTAATTAGAGAAATTAGACATTGAAGATTATCTAAAGAAAATATTTTTAAAAACGGAGGTCGCAGAGAGCTGAGAAAGAAAGTTATTCCTGATTTGGATGTCTGAAGCCTGTTTACAGGCAAAAGCAAAATCATTGTTATAATGTTGCAAATGCAGCAGCCAATTTGTGCCCTGTAAACTCTCATAACAGCAATGTGATAATGACCAGGTCATTTGTTGTATCATGTTGACTGAGGGATAATATTTGGCAAGGATGCCAGGGATAATTCTTTTGCTCTTTTTCATCCCAGCTACAATAAAAAACAGGATGACCCTCCAACCACCAGCCTGCACACTTAATCACTACCGACTGCACACTCCTCATATCTCATCCACGCCACTTCATTTCCCCAACAACCCTCTATGGGCCCTCATGTCCCCATGCCACGCTGTGGTACTTCCATATCAATTCACCCTCAAAGGGGAGTTATTGAAAGGTAAGTTAAGAACATAAGAACATAAGAAATAGGAGCAGGAGTAGGCCATCTAGCCCTTCGAGCCTGCCCCGCCATTCAATAAGATCATGGCTGATCTGTCGCTGCTCAGTTCCACTTTCCCGCTTTCTCCCCATAACCCTTAATCCCCTCTCTTATCAAAAACCCATCAACCCGCGTCTTAAAAATATTTAGCGAGGCAGCCTCCACCACTTCAACGGGCAGAGAATTCCAGAGATTCACCACCCTTTGAATGAAGAAGTTCCTCCTCAACTCCGTTCTAAACCGCCCCCCTTTTATCTTGAGGCTGTGCCCCCTAGTCCTACTGTCTTTTTTGAGCGGGAAGAGTCTCTCCACCTCTATCCTATCCATCCCATTCATCATCTTACACGTCTCAATGAGATCTCCCCTCATTCTTCTAAACTCTAACGAGTACAAGCCCAGTTTATTCAGCCTCTCCTCATAGCTCAACCCCCTCAACTCCGGAATCAGCCTAGTAAACCTCCTCTGCACTCCCTCCAAGGCCAAAATATCTTTGCGCAGGTGTGGCACCCAAAACTGCACACAGTACTCCAGCTGCGGCCTCACCAATGCCCTATACAGCTGCAGCAAGACCTCCCTACTTTTATATTCAATCCCCCTCGCTATGAAGGCCAGCATCCCATTCGCCTTCCTGACCACCTGCTGTACCTGCAAGCTGGGTTTTTGCGACTCATGCACAAGGACCCCGAGGTCCCTCTGCACTGTCGCCTGCTGCAGTTTTTCGCCCCGTAAGTAATAGTCCTTCCTACCATTCTTCCTACCAAAGTGGACCACCTCACACTTGCCAACATTAAATTCCATTTGCCATTTCCTGGCCCATTCGCCCAGCCTATCTAGATCCTTCTTCAGACTCTCCACACCCTCCGCACAATTTGCCATTCCCCCAATCTTGGTGTCATCAGCAAATTTCGACACCATACACTCGGTTCCCTCCTCCAGATCATCTATATAAATGGTAAAAAGCTGAGGCCCCAGCACCGACCCCTGGGGCACTCTACTAGTCACCATCCGCCAATCCAAATAGCACCCGTTGACCCCCACTCTCTGCCTCCTATTTGACAACCAATCCTCTATCCACGCTAACACCCTACCCCCAACTCCATGTCCCTCGACCTTCTGCAATAAGCTCTTGTGAGGTACTTTGTCAAACGCCTTCTGAAAATCTAGAAAGACCACATCCACCGGCTCTCCTCTATCCACCGCCCTAGACACATCCTCATAGAACTCCAGTAAATTTGTCAGACACGACTTCCCTTTAATGAAACCGTGCTGCGTCTGCTCTATCAAGCAATTCTCCTCAAGATGCCTCGCAATTTCCTCCTTAATGACAGATTCTAACATTTTACCTACCACAGACGTTAAACTAACCGGCCTATAATTCCCCGCCTTTTGCCTGGCACCCTTCTTAAACAACGGCGTAACATTAGCCGTTTTCCAATCATCCGGCACTTCCCTGGAATCCAGCGACGTCTGGAAAATAACCACCAAGGCATCCACTATCACCTCCGCCATTTCTTTCAGAACCCTCGGATGCATTCCATCCGGTCCTGGGGACTTGTCCACAATCAGCCCTTCCAGTCTGTCGAGCACCGCCTCTCTAGTAACAGTAATGTCATTAAGACCCTCCAGTCCTACCACCTTTCCATTGCTAACACCCGGCAAATTATTCACGTTTTCCTCCGTGAAGACAGAAACAAAAAAGTTATTCAATACCTTAGTCATATCCCCATCCCCTACCACTAGGTCCCCTTTCTCATCCTCTAAAGGACCAACATTCACCCTAGCCAGTCTCTTCCTTTTTATATATTTATAAAAACTCTTGCTATCCTTTTTTATATTAAGCGCTAGCCCAGCTTCATAGTTTCTCCTACCCTTCTTTATCAACTTCTTTGTCAATATTTGTTGACATTTAAACCTCTCCCAATCCTCTTCTCGCCCACTACTCTTAGCTACTCTAAATTCCTCCGCTTTTAGTTTAACACTTTCCTTCACCTCCTTCGTTATCCACAGCTTATTACCTAGTTCAAAAGATCTTCCTCAGGCCAAGGCATGGATATGCCCCAAACCATCCCCTATACTCTATAAAGAACCCTATATGGTTGGTAGGATACAGCTCAGAAACCTGTTGGAGTGTTGAAATCCTGAGCTCTTTGCTATCAATTTCATGATATTTACCTATAGAAGAAGTGGTTTTGAATACTTGCAGTTTCAGCTGTTGAACATTTAAAGGATTGGGATGATTGACACTTTTATTGCCCTGTGGAAAATGGAAAGGGATCAAAGCTTTATTTTTACACAGCCTTCTGTCACTATAGGATTTATTGTTTCAACGTACTGTAAAATGAGTGAATGGGCATAGAAGTGGCATTGCTGGCATAGGGCATGAGGCACCATAGGAGATGTTTTGGGGCATTCTTTGGCATGGGATCCTCAGGAAGACTGTTTGAATTTATCTTTCAAAATCACCCCTCTGAGGTGCCGTGAACTATTGATAGCATAGCACAATTCCATGAACATTATGGAGGACTAGGACATTTTTAACTGCACAGTGGAGCTGGTCGGGTTGGGAATACAAGGTGCAGGCTTTTGACCCAAGCCAGCCTGGAAACTTTAAAAGGCATTCCCAAAAATCAGAAACCCGGAAATGGGGCTCAGAAACCCAGAATTGGGTACTGGTGGCCATTATAAAAGGGCTCCTGAGTCATCCAAACTTTGTGTAAATCCGGGCTCATGTTTGTGAACAGACCCACATTGGTGAGCTTGAACCTTGACAATGAGAACTGAGATGAAAATCGTTTCATCCTGAGTATGTGTGAAGAACACATGCATTATTCTACTGTGTAGCCATGGTTTTGGATTTCCAGGTCATTCCAGGTGACAAGATTTGTTTATATGACCAAAACTATCTTTAGATTATGAATTGTATTTAGGTCAAGACACAGGGAGAAATTCAGGCGACATTGATTACCAGCTACAGAACATCAACTGCGGAAAATCAGTAGACTCACATCTTTTTAAACTCAGAGACTGTAATATCTTAAAAAAAACCTCTCAGCTTGATTTCCATTTCAAATCCATCTGTGAAGAAACCTGATCTCTTGTTAAAATGAAACAATAAGTGATTCAATTCACAACCTGCTGATTTCCCAGAGGGAATCCAACAACCATTCCAGATATACAACTACATTGAAACCACCTCAACCATATTTTTGGAGTGAAAGTATTGTCTTTGCTGGGCCTGCAGAAACTGTGTGCCCTACGATAAGCCAAACACATGAACTATCATTTTGCTTACAACTTGCAGAAGTGCACTATTCTCTTGTACTGTATCTTTCTCATGATTGTGTGCATGATTGTTGAAGGCTGTAATTTTCTGCCTCTGCCGTGGCAGAACCCACTATGGAGAATGCAGTGGGCCAACTAAAGGTCCACTGACTTTCAGAAGGTCCAGAACATCCCGGTGGCGGGCAGGGCAAGAAAATCCGAGCCATAGATTTAGTCTCTCATGGTGGGAGGCTTGAATAAATAATCCTCTTTATTTAACTTCAGAAAACCCCACTGCTGTCAATTACATTGGCTGTACGCACTCTAAGGGCTAAGGAATGTACACACCTTCCCCTGCAAAGATCCTCTGACTATAGGCAGCAAGGAACAGGGTACAAATATTTCAGTTCTCTCCTGACCCTTCTGTAACAAAAGTTACATTGTATGATGATGCATCCAAACTCGCATTCACCTTCCAGTGGGTTTCCTCTGGGTGGGGATCTGGATAGGCTGAGCGAGTGGGTGAGGACCTGGCAGATGGAGTATAATGTTAGCAAGTGTGAGGTTATCCACTTTGGCAGAAATAATAGTAGGAGGGATTACTATTTAAAGGACGAAAAGCTGCATCATGCTACGGTGCAGAGGGACCTGGGGGTCCTTGTGCATGAGTCGCAAAAACCCAGCCTGCAGGTGCAGCAGGTGATCAAGAAGGCAAATGGAATGCTGGCCTTTATAGCGAGGGGGATTGAATATAAAAGCAGGGAGGTCTTGCTGCAACTGTACAGGGTACTGGTGAGGCCGCAGCTGGAGTACTGTGTGCACTTTTGGTCACCGCACTTGCGCAAGGCCTTGGAGGGAGTGCAGAGGGGGTTCACTAGGCTGATACCGGAGATGAGGGGGTTGGACTATGAAGAGAGACTAAATAGACTGGGTCTGTAGTCGTTGGAGTTTAGAAGGATGAGGGGGGATCTTATAGAGACATATAAGATAATGAAGGGGATGGATAGGGTAGAGGTAGAGAGATTTTTCCCACATAGAAAGGATAGCAGGACTAGAGGGCACAGCCTCAAGATAAGGGGGGGGGCGCAGTTTAGATCGGAGTTGAGGAGGAACTTCTTCACTCAAAGGGTAGTGAATCTCTGGAATTCTCTGCCCGATGAAGTGGTGGAGGCTATCTCGCTAAATATATTTAAGTCACGGGATATATTTAAGACAAGGGAATTAAGGGTTATGGGGAGAAAGCGGGAAAGTGGAACTGATCCACTTCAGATCAGCCATGATCTTATTGAATGGCGGAGCAGGCTCGAAGGGCTAGATGGCCTACTCCTGCTCCTATTTCTTATGTTCTTATGGGTGCTCTCGTTCCCTTCCACAGTCCAAAGATGAACAGGTAAGGTGGACTGGCCAAATTGTCCCTTAAAGATGTGTAAAAGGTAGGTGGATTTGCAATGGTAAAATGATGGGGTTACAGGGTTAGGAATGGGGTGGAGGGTGCAGGGCATGGGTTTGGATAAGACGTTCTTTTAGAGAGTCAGTGCAGAGTCAAATTGCCTCCTTTTGCACTGTCGGGATTCTATGGTTCCCATGACTTTACTGATTTCAACGCCGAAGATGTTTTATCTGCATTTTAGTTTGGACTGAAATTGGGAGCATAGGATTTTCTAAATCCTAAACAACTCAAATATGCATCAGACATTCATTTCAAAATCTTCAGTTTGCCCTACTATTAGATTAAAATCACAGACATTTAAGTTTTTCTGATTTTTAGTTGAGCATTGATTGGCTTATTCAGCTGGAAGAAAACTCAACACACTTTGTTTCTCGGGGCCTGTTTTCAGTTTCCCAGCAAAAAAAAACCAGAAAAGATTAGAGCCATTAAGAATGGGGAAATAACTGTCCCCAATGTTGTAAATGCTATGTTTACATATATCCAGCCCTTCCTCACCTGGAACCACAAAATGTACCATGACATCCGATCTGATATGCAACCCTACTGGTTGGCATAGGAGAGGCTTGGAATACGGAACGTTCATCTGAGTGGGTTCTTTATTTTGCAAATGTGTTGTTACTTCAATTCCATCATCTTGTTTGGTTCTGTGCAGCAAGAGGTAGATGTAATCTGTCAAACGGACCACCCTCCTTCCCTTCTCCATTAACTCCAGTTCAATGAGGTATCTGTTACCACGAGCAGAATCCCTCCGTTTCTCCACATTGATGATCCGCAGAAGAGTATAAATGCTGTTGAAAATGGCAAAAAAACATGGCATCAGATATAGAGAAAACATTTTCACTTGTAGGGGAATCCAAACTTGTGGTTCCAATTATGAAATGATCACTAATAATTCCGATAGGAGAAACTTGTTTCCTCAAAGTGATTGGAATGTTGAACTTGAAACTGCATGGAATAGTTGAAATGAACACCATAAATACATTTATAAGAGTGAGCTACATGAGTACATGACAGAGAAAAGAAAACCATGCTAATATGGTAAGAGGAAATAGAATGAAGGAGGTTTGGGTGGAGCATGAACACTCATATCAACCAGCTGGGCTGAATGGCTTGCTTCAGTAGTATAAATGCTATGTAATTCTATGTACAGTTTAAAATGGACTCTCCAAATGTATCAAAATATTACGTCCAATTGGCTAGTAATCAAAGTCCCTCAACAAGGGTGGACTAAACCAAAAAAAGCAGTGTTTTGTTTTTATTTTTCTAGTGTGTGTAGCAGGTAACTTCTTTAAATATGAAATCTAAGTAAAAGTTCAAGGTCTATAGTGTCAAGCACAAGCAAGGTAAAAAAATTGATTTGTCAAGAAGTAGCGCAAAATATACATGTTGAATGGAAGTAAAAAGGGGAATTTGAGGAAGATCAAATGCTGCACAGTTTTGAGGCTTTGTGAACAAATAGTATAGAGCTATTATTGATTGAATCAGCTGTCCATTTCACATCACTCTTCAGCTTCTTTCCATTGAAATCAATCCATCATGTATCATCTCCTCTGGAGCCACCACTTCCAAATCCCTTGCTGGGGTCAATATTGACCAGAAGATGAATGGGACTTGAGGGGTATAAACATTGTAGCTCCAATCGCAGGGAGGACTGAATATTCAACAACAAATAGTTCAACTAGAGAGAGAGAGAGACAGGGTGAGCAAAAGAGAGGGGGGAGAGAGAGGGGGAAGGACAGGGGGAGAGAGAGGGGGAGGGACAGGGGAAGAAAAAGGGGGAGGGACTAGTCCAAAGATATGCAGGTTACGTGGATTGGCTGTGCAAGATTGCACAAACATATGTGGATCTGGGTGTTTACAGGGATGGGACCTGAGTAAGCTCTACCAGAGAGTTGGTGCATGCTCCTTGGACTGAATGGCCCCCTTCAGCACAATTGGGATTCTATGATTTAAACTCTCTCTACTATCTACCAGGCTCAAGCAGGACTGTAATGAAAAGTACTCATCAGCTGCTTGGATGGGTGCAGCTACAACACTTAAGCTGAACAATATATAGGACAGGCTGCTTCATTGCTACTCCTGGGATCAATATTCACTCTCTCATCACTGGTGAACAGCATGTATGATTGAAATACTGCAACAAATCATTAAATGCTATATTAACAGTGTTATGAAGGTTTTATTAAATAATTATGTTTTAAACTGTCTCTGTTAATTCTAGGTAAAGTGGACTAGAAGATTTACTGACTTAGAAACCCTGAACAGGGAGAGAGTGAGAGAGAGGGAGTGAGCAAGAGAAGGGGGGAGAGAGGGGGCACAGAAGCAGGAAGGGAGGGAGGAGTGGAAGGGAGGAGTGGGAGGGAGATGGAGCGGGAGGACAGGCGAGGGGGAGGGAGAGGGAGAGAGAGGGAGAGAGGGGGAGGGGAAGAGAGGGGGGGAGAGGGGGGAGAGATGGAGGGGGGGGGAGAGAAGGGGAGGGGAGAGAAGGGGGAGCGATGCGGGAGGGATGGGGGGAGACATGGGGGGAGGATTTGGGGAAGAGATGGAGGAGAGAGGGAGAGAGGGGAAAGGGGTGAAAGAGGGAGGGAGAGTGGGGGAGAAAGGAGGGGAGGGGGGAAAGGAGGGAGGGAGGGGGAGAGACGGGGAGAGAGGGAGGGGGAAAGGGGGTTAGAGAGATGGGGGGGAGAGAGATGAAGGAGAGAGATGTGGGGAGAGAGATGGGGGAGAGAGGTGGGGAGATGGGGGAGACAGGGGAGAGAGGAGTGGGGGAGGGGTGAGAGGGAAAGAGGGAGGGGAAGGCCGGGGCGGGGAGGGAGGGGAAGGGGAGGAGGGGGGAGGAGGGCGGAGGGGGGACGGGGGGAGGGGGTCAGAAAGAGGGGGGAGAGAAAAGGGGGAGGGGGAGGGAGAGAGAGGAGGGAGGGGGAGAGGCAGAAGGGGGAGCGAGAGAGGGAGAGAGCGAGAGGGCAAGAGAGAGAGAGAGGGAGAGAG
This sequence comes from Carcharhinus amblyrhynchos, assembly GCF_965287045.1. NCBI lineage: Eukaryota > Metazoa > Chordata > Chondrichthyes > Carcharhiniformes > Carcharhinidae > Carcharhinus > Carcharhinus amblyrhynchos. Next base: position 54,128,695 of record NC_137329.1, read on the forward strand.
CGAAAGGGCGAGAGAGAGAGAGAGGGGGAGAGAGCGAGAGGGCAAGAGAGAGAGACAGAGGGAGAGAACGGGAGGGAGGGAGGGAGGGAGAGAGCGGGAGGGGGAGGGGGAGAGAGGGAGGGGGAGAGATGGGGGTAGAGAGGAGGGAGAGAGGGAGGAAAGAGGGGGGAGATAGAGGAGAGAGGGGGAAGGGGGAGGGAGGAGTGGGGGTAGAGAGATGGGGGAGAGAGATGAGGGAGAGAGATGTGGGGAGGGAGATGGGGGAGAGAGACAGGGGAGAGAGGAAAGGGGGAGGGGTGAGAGGGGAAGAGGGAGGAGGGAGGGGAGGGATGGGGCGGGGAAGGAAGGGAAGGGGAGGAGGGCAGGGGGGGACTGGGGAAGGGGGGAGGGGGAAGAGAAAGAGGGGAGAGAGGGGGAGAAAAAGGGGGGAGAGGGGGGAGGGAGACAGAGGGAGAGAGCGAGAGGGTGAGAGAGAGGGAGGGAGAGAGAGGGAGGGAGAGAGCAGGAGGGGGAGAGAGCAGGAGGGAGAGGGAGGGAGAGGGAGAGAAGGAGAGGGAGTGAAAGGGAGGAAAAGAGGGAGGGAAAGGGGAAGGGAAGAGGGAGGGAAAGAGGAAGGGAAAGAGGGAGGGAAAGAGAGGGAGGGAGAGAGGGAGGGTGGAGGGAGAGGGAGAGGAGAGGGAGGGAGAGAGGGGGAAGGCGAGAGAGTGGGGAGGGAGAGGGAAGGGGAGGGGAGGGATGAGAGGGGGAGATGGGGAGGAAGGGAGAGGGAGAGTGAGAGAGAGTGAGGGAGAAAGGGAGGGGGAGGGAGGAGGAGGAAGAAAAGGGGCAGGAGTGAGAAAGGGGGCAGGAGGAGAAAGGAGGTGGGAGGAAAAAGGGGACGGGAGAGAGAAAGGGGATGGGAGAGAGTAGATGGGAGGGAGAGAGTGGGCGGGAGGAGGAGGGAGAGTGGGGGAGAGTTAGTGAGTGAGAATGGGGGAGGGTGGGGGGGGGAGGTTGGGGGAGAATGATGGGGAGAGAGGGAGAGAGAGAAAGGGAGAGAGACAGAGAGAGAGAGCAGCTGTTGTGAATGGTAGAGGATGCTGGATGCTGATGGGAGGGCATTCCCTGGATGAAGCGACAGATTCTGTGGAGATTTAAGGATACTGGAAGATTTGTCCTGGCATGGCCGTGAGGAGGAGTTGTGGGGATGGGACTTTCTGCTGGAAGTCAGTTCAGAGATTCTCAGATGACTGAGGGAAATGATTTTTGACTGACACCAAACATCACAGTTCAGTGAAATGGGGAGAAATGAGCCTACTGGAACTTTGAACTGGTTCCTGTAAAGACTACAATTCTGTGGAGAGTGCAGTGCAATGCATAAACATGGGGTGTTCCGTCCTGTCAGGAAATCAGAGGGGATATCTTTTCTGAAGTTTAGTGCACTAGCTGCCTACTAAGTAATGTTTATTCAACATTGATTTTAGCTTTTTTTTGTTATGGCAGGAGTCTTAAAGTGTGATCTTTGAGTTAGTCAAATCAAATCAAAAGTTGAAAAGTTGTCAGGCTCTACAGGGATCGTCCTAAATTGGGGCTCATTTGGGATACAAATTCAGAGACTGAAATGAGTACACTAGAATTTGCCAATTGAGGCTATCTCATTGAATGATTTTAAGGCAAGGATAGATGAATTTTTGAACAGGAATTAAGGGTTATGGTGAGCGGGTGGCTAAGCAGATCTGAGTCCACAAAAAGATCAGCCATGATCTTATTGAATGGTAGAGCAGGCTCGAGGGGCCAGATGGCCTACTCCTGCTCCTAGTTCTTACGTTCTTAAATGAACAGGATTTCACATTTACTTTTGCTGTATTCATTGAAAAATCGGCATGGCCATTTCCATTGCTTAAACCTTTCTTGAAAGAGAAAACTTAACTGCAAATGTCTTGCAACAACCAACAAAGGTTAATTTGAAGGCAGCAGCCGAGGACCAAAAATAAGCAGAGATTACTGAAATTGGCTCAATGCCTGAACCTTGAGGAAGAAAAGCGTGATTCCAATAGCATTCAGGTCAAGTTAGCCAGCGTTCAACTGTAAATGAGAAAACCTCAGTTGGAAAGACAAGTGAAAAGATTAAAGGAGACAATTTAAAACATAACTGTTTTACAAAGTCTCACATTAATAATACTGTCAATATGATATTTGAGTTCCAAAAAGTATAAGAACAGGAAAACACAAATTTCAAAGACAGAAAGAGAAACTAGAATGAAAAAAAATTAGAATGAAAACTTGAACTCAGTAAAGAAAACTTAGGAAACCTGACCAGGGGGTCACAGGTAAACTTAATGAAGATTTAGATCTAACCACTGGCTTGATTTTTGATTTGATTTGATTATTGTCACATGTATTGGTGTACAGTGAAAAGTATTGTTTCTTGTATGCCACGTAGGCAAAGCATATCATACATAGGGAAGGAAAGGAGAGAATGCAGATGCAATGTCACAGTCATAGTTAGGGTATAGAGAAAGATCAACTTAATGTGAGGTAGGTCCATTCAAAAGTCTGATAGCAGCAGGGAAGAAGTTGTTTTTGAGTCAGTTTATAAGTGATCTCAGACTTTTGTATCTTTTTCCCGACAGAAGAAGGTAGAAGAGAATATGTCCAGGTTGCATGGAGTCCTTCATTATGCTGGTTGTTTTTCTGAGGCAGTGGGAAGTGTGGACAGAGTCAAAGGATGAGAAGCTGGTTTGAATGATGGATTGGGCTTTGTAGTTTCTTGTGGTCTTGGACAGAGCAGGACCAATACCAAGCTGTGATACAACCAGAAAGAACGCTTGCTATAGTGCATCTGTAGAAGTTGGTGAGAGTTGTAGTGGACATGTCAAATCTTGTCTCCTGAGAAAGTAGAGGCATTGATGGAATTTCTTAACTGTAGCATCTGCCTGGAGGGACCAGGACAGGTTGCTGGTAATCTGGACACCGAAAAACTTGGTAAGAAAAATTCACTTAGCACCAAAATTCAGTGTTGAAATACTGAGTCATTTGAGAAAACTGCTACAACATTGTCATGGTTGAAATTAAATGGCATAGTTTAATTGCAGAACATAATTTTGGAGAAGACGCTAGAAATGTGGTTTGTCTATCTTACAGTCTGCTGATTATGATACAGTAAAACTGCAGTCAGGGCCAGAGGTGTATAGACAAAAATTTAGAAATCAAGGAAGAAACAGAATCTGACATTTGTGGAATATTCCCGAGAAAAGGAAATTACATTTGATAAATAGTAACAGTCTATGAAGATTGAACAAGATTTTGAAAATTTTGGACAGGTGATGTTAATGGAATAATTTTAAAATAGTGTCGTTTTAAGAATAAGGTTTCACCTGGAAGGCCATAAAGTTTCTAAAATAAGAGCAGCTGTGCTAGGCTAACAATGTAAGAAGTCTCACACATCAGGTTAAAGTCCAACAAGTTTATTTATAGCAAACGCCATATATAACCTGTTGGACTTTAATCTGGTGTTGTGAGACTTCTTACTGTGTTTATTCCAGTCCAATACCGGCATCTCCACATCTAGCTAACAATCACAGATTGTCTCATGAGCATATGAGTAGCAATAAGTCTTTGTTTGCAAACCTACACAGAAACTGAAGAAATAAGTCTGATACTGAATATGTTACAATGAGAAAGACAGCATAGGGCAGCAGGTGTGAAAGTGAAATAGTTAAGTTGGAGGAGATGAGGAAGGATTGAGGCCCAAACACCCTGCTGTGTGTGACCTTCAGCCTTGCCAATGCAATGCTATCTGTCCTTTCTCTGCCAATGATTTTCACTGGTGGCTTCCTCCAGTGATATCAGAGTTTGTGGCCTGGCAGGATTTCTTTATGTTCTTGTACTTTTTCCTCTCTTTGTGCCAGCTTCTCCTGCCAGAATAGTGGCAATAGTCTTTGGGTTGTCCTACTGAAGGGCTTTAAAGATGTTTATGAGACAGCTCAGCATTGTGCATATGATGAGAAAGACAAGCCGTGGGTGTGGGGGACATTGCTTTGAGGGCAGTAGCCGGTGTTTAGTGTACAAGCAGATGGATTGTTGTGAAGTGTCCCATTGTTGTTGGAGGAGTGGCACTGGAATTGTCAGAATGGGAGGGTTGATACTGTTAGAATGAAAATGCTGTCAGGAATCACAGAATTGCTGCATTGTAGAAAGTGACTTTTTAGCCCATTGTGGCTACACCAGCTCTCCAGATGAGTGATTTTCTCAGAGTCCTCCTCACCTTCTCTCCATAACCCTGCACATTCTTCTTTTTCAGATAACAGTCTAATTCCCCTTTGAATGCTTTGATTGAACCTGCCTCCACTGCACAGGCAGTGCAATCCAGACCTGAAGTACTCGCTGTGTGAAAAAGCTTTTTCTCCTATCGCTTATGTCTGTCAATTATTTTAAATCTGTGTCCTCGTGTTCATGGTCCTTTCATGCATTACTCTCTATCTACTCTGTCCAGTCCACTTATGATTTTGAATATCTTGATCTGCCTTTATCTCTTCTCTGCCTTGTTTTCTCAAAGGAAACTGTCTTAGCTTCTGCAATCGATCTTCGTAGCTGAAATTCCTCAACCCTGGAACCATTCTTGTGAATCTATTCTGCACTCTTTCCAATGCCTTCACATCCTGCCTAAAGTGCAGTGCCCAGAACAGGGTGTAATACTCCAGCTGAGGCCAAACAAGTGTCTTATTCAAGTTCAACGTAACCTCATTGCTCTTGTACTCTTTGCCCTTATTAATAAAGTCTAGGATACTGTATGCTTTATGAACCACACCCTCAATCTTACCCCCTTCAATGAATTATGTATTGATACATTCAGGTCCCTCTGCTCTTGCACCCCCTTCAGAGTTATTCCCTAGAGTTTATATTTGGGGGGAATCTCCAGGCCCGTGAGCTAGTCAGGAATCCTGATGGCCCATTCATCAGGCACCAGGGCCAAATCTGGATTCCTGCTGGGCACCAAGCCTTTTGCCAGTCTCCCAGCTCGCCCCGTTGGCCCTGGTCAGGTTTCTGCCCTTATGTATGTTTATCAATTTGACTGCAATTAACAAGCTTGAAGCCTGATTCAAATCACTCCCGCAACTCACCCATCTCTGGAGTAAGGAGAAATATGAAGACATCAGGCAGATAATTGGACGAATAAACTGGAAGGAGGCATTCTTGGGGAAAAGTACAGAAGGAAGGTGGTGGATATTCAAGGAATGTTTGACTGGAGCTCTGCACGATAACGTTCCGATGAGACAAGGAGGTTTTGGCAGGGCGCGGGAACCGTGGTGCACGAAGGTTGTGGTGAACCTAGTCAGGAAGAAAGGGAAGGTGTATAAAAGGTTCAGGGAGCTAGGAGATGTTAAGGATCTAGAGGAGTATAAGGCTTGTAGGAAGGTGCTTAAAAAGGAAATTAGGAGAGGCAGAAGGGGTCATGAGAAGGCCTTGGCAGGTAAGATTAAGGAGAATCCCAAGGCCTTCTACAAATATGTGAAAAGTAAAAGGATGAGAAGAGAAGGGATAGGACCTATAAAAGGTGAAGGGGGAAAAGTCTGTGTGGAACCGGAAGAAATGGCAGAGGTGCTTAATGAGTACTTTGCCTCGGTATTCACGGTGGAAAGTGATCTGGGAGGTTGTACTACAGGTTTGTGGCAGTCTGAAAAGATTGAGTATGTGGATGTTAAGGAAGAGGAAGTGTTAGAACTTTTAAACTCTATCAAGATAGACAAGTCGCCGGGACCGGATGGGATGTACCCCAGGTTACTGTGGGAGGTGAGGGAAGTGATTGCAGAGCCCCTAGCGATGATCTTTGCATCATCGATGGAGACAGGAGAGGTTCTGGAGGATTGCGGATGTGGTTCCTATTTTCAAGAAAGGGAACAGGGATAGCCCGGGAAATTACCGACCGCTGACTCTGACCTCAGTGGTTGGTAAGTTGATGGAGAGGCTTCTGAGGGACAAGATTTATGAGCATTTGGAGAAGATTAGAATGATCAGAAATAGTCAACATGGTTTTGTCAAGGGCAGACCGTGCCTTACGAGCCTAGTTGAGTTCTTTGAGAATGTGACTGAGCACATTGACGAAGGAAGAACAGTAGACGTGGTTTACATGGACTTCAGCAAGGAGTTTGATAAGGTCCCCCATGCAAGACTTCTTGAGAAGGTGAGAGGGCATGGGATCCAGGGGGCTTTGGCCTTGTGGATCCAGAACTGGCTTGCCTGCAGAAGGCAGAGAGTGGTTGTGGGTGGGTCTTTTTCTGCTTGGAGGTCGGTCACCAGTGGAGTGCCCCAGGGATCTGTTCTAGGACCCTTGCTGTTTGTCATTTTCATAAATGACCTAGATGAGGAAGTGGAGGGATGGGTTAGTAAGTTCGTAGATGATACGAAGGTTGGTGATGTTGTGGATGGTCTGGAGGGATGTCAGAAGTTGCAGTGGGACACAGATAGGATGCAAGACTGGGCGGAGAAGTGGCAGATGGACTTCAACGCAGATAAATGTGTAGTGGTCCATTCTGGCAGGACCAGTGGGATGAAGGAATACAATATCAAGGGTAGGAGTCTTAGCTGTGTTGAAGAGCTGAGGGATCTTGGGGTCTGGGTCCATAGGACTCTTAAATTAGCCTCGCAGGTGGAGGATGTGGTCAAGAGGGTGTATGGGGTACTAGCCTTCATTAATCGAGGGATTGAGTTTAGGAGTCGGGAGGTAATGCTGCAACTTTATAAGACTCTTGTCAGGCCTCATTTGGAGTACTGTGCGCAGTTCTGGTCGCCTCACTACAGGAAGGATGTGGGAGCTATTGAAAGGGTGCAGAGGAGATTTACAAGGATGTTGCCTGGATTGGGAGGCATGCCTTATGAAGATAGGTTGAGGAAGCTGGGACTCTTCTCCCTGGAGAGACGAAGGTTGAGAGGCAACCTGATAGAAGTTTATAAGATGTTGAGAGGAATAGATAGGGTGGATTCTCAGAGGCTATTTCCCAAGGCTGAAATGGTCGCTACGAGAGGACACAGATTTAAGGTGCAGGGAAGCAAGTACAGAGGAGATGTTAAGGGTAAGTTTTTCACTCAGAGGGTGGTGAGTGAATGGAATCGGCTGCCGTCAGTGGTGGTGGAGGCAAACTCACTGGGGTCTTTTAAAAGACTTCTGGATGAGTATATGGGATCTAATGGGATTGGGGGTTATAGATAGGTCTATGGCTTAGTAGGTATAGAAGTGATCGGCGCAGCTAGTGGGCCGAAGGGCCTGTTTGTGCTGTAGTGTTCTATGTTCTATCTCGCCGGCAGGATCTGTACTGGGTGCAGGTCCAGACAATCTAGATCAACCTGGTGTTGGGGGGAGGAGGGGGGTGCAGTGCCCATGTGCCCTCTGCCGTTGCCAGGCTGTAGAGGGAGGCCACAAGGACCCTGGGGGCTGGGGGCAGGGGGCTTAGGCTGGGGACAAGGGGTTGACCTCAACAATGTCCCCTGAGATGAGGGTTTAGTGTCCAGACAGCCCCTTCCAGCCCTGGGAAACCTGGACATCATTCCTGGCATGGTGCTTTCAGGTATCCGTCTGATCAAAATTTTCATTCTGGTCTGTGTACTATGAAAACCTTTAATCTCCTGATCACTTTAATCTCCATGACCTGGACACCCAGTAGCTTCCAAATCCCAGCAGCACTCCATTCTGCAGAAGGGATTCTCCTTTCTCTAAGAAGCTACAATTTTGAGAAAATCACTTTCATGTTCACTGACTGACAGAAATTAGTCACTTTGAGGGAGGGGGGTGAGTCCCCTTTTCCACAGCTGCTCACTTAGCCCCAGACTTTTATATTTGGCAGATGCTGAAGGCAACTTCAAAGTAGCTAAGTGCTTTCCAGTTCCTTGCCTGTATAAAAATTACAGTTTGGAGCAATGGGGATGGGGGTGGGGGTGGCAGTAACATTTGAGATGCATTCAACCTTGAAGAGAAAGGTACACAAATAGACCTGACTGCATGCTGACCACTTAATGGACACTTTTAGCACCTCTCTCACCCTTCTTCATCCTCATCTACATTCTTTTCGTCCAATGACAGCTCCCCCCCCACCCCCACTCTCATAGTACAAATCTTTTCAGATTTTCTTTGTTCTTAGTTCAGATGAAAGGTCATCCACACTCAAAATGTTGGCTCTCTTCTCTCTCCATGGATGCTCTGTGAACTGCTGAGATTTTCAAGCATTTTCTGTTTTTGTTTCAGATCCCAGAACTGCAGTATTTTGCTTTTGCCTGACTTCCTGCCGTGTGACAGCTGGCAAGCTGGCAATCAAAGGCGAGTTTAAAGTACTCTGCTGAAATTAAGTGGAAACATGGCTTTTCAAAGAGTTTGAAGGTATTTCAAAGATGTTCAGCTTTCTATGAAGGCTCAGAAATTTGAAATAAATGCTGTGTTAAAAGAAAAAGGCTAAGTGAGCAGCAGTGAGAAAGAGAATTCCTCCCCTTCCCAGTGAAAGCGTCTGACTTCAGTCAGTCAGAGGGTTTGAAAGGTATCTTCTCAAACCTACAGCTTTTTAGAGAGAGAAAGGGGAATCCCTTCTACAGAATGGAATGTTGCTGGGATTTGGAAATCTGCAAAATGTCCTAGGAGCATGGAGATTAAAGTTTTCATAGCCCACAGAGCAGAATGAAGACTTTGACCAGTGGATTGCCAGGAGCAATGTTCATGAATCCCAGGGCTAGAAGGGGTTATCTAGGTATTAATCATCCACTTTGGGGGAGAGTGCCAAGATTAACCCACCTTCCCCTAGCCTGAGCTCACCCAATCCCCATACCCTTCAGGGGACCCTCCCTCTGCAGCCTGGTAGTGGCAGAAGGCACATGGGTACTGCAATTACCTCGTTGACCCTCAGTTTCAATTTCTAATTGTTTCTTACATGACAGGCCAGGGTGTCACTGCCAAGGTGGGGTGGACCCTCAGGTGTGCCTGGGAGGTTTGTTGGGTGGGAGTTGAGAGAGGGAGAGCCTGAAGGGGACGGGGGGGAGTCACCCTCATGGCTGCATGGTGTGGGGCAGGTGGGGTGTCCTCTTATTTGTGTTAGGTGGAGAATGCCCCTCTTTCCTGAGGGATTGGTGGTGCTTCCTTTGTCAGTCAGGGAGGTCACCATTCCCATGATGGGAGTAGGGGGCCTCTGTCAGAATGCAGAGATCAGGACACCCTTTAAAAAGGACTCCCCAATCTCAGTGAAGGGGGACTATGTCTCCTATTATGCATAGTTTTGCATTCAAAGATGGATGAATCCCACCTGGGAGATGCTTGTCAGTGCCAGCAGGAAACACTCCAGTTTTCCAACTGGTGTGGACACTTAGTTTTATTCAAGATAATATGGACATGTTCTTCCTACCACGTTAACCAGACATTTGAAAGAACAAAATGAGAGGAGATATGATTCTCCAAGCTTTTCATTGGGAAGGTGAGTATACAATGCAACAATTGCTGGTGGCATTATCACAGGGAGGTTGAGCAGAGCCAGTTCGAAAATGTTACACCATTTAGTGTGAGCTATCTGGACAAATATACACAGTTAACTTTGACACTGTCTCAAGCTAGTATTTTTATCATTGTTAATGTTTAAAGAAAGTGATCTAATATCATCGACACATTCCAGCTAAACTGCAGGTTAGCATCCATCTGCTATCAAATATTAGGGGGGCGATTTTCCCAAAAAAATTCGAAGTGCCGAATTTGCGGAAAAACTGGAGTAATTCATGCTGTTTTTATCAGTGGGAGTTCAGAAAAGAGTCTCCTACACTCTATGCAATGCAGAGGTTATCAGCGTGAATATTATTAGAATTTCAGGGGGCAGGGCCTATACACGCTGCACAGGCTGAAATCTGCAGGCTCTGTGCATGCACTCTGTCAGCTTGCAGATTGCTAGCCAGCTCGATCACTGGGCAGCCCGGGACCCCAGTATTGCTGCCCCCAACAACCCCCCATGGCCTGATTGTGGCCCCCAGTCCATTCATGGGCCAGCTCCAAACACCCCTGCCCCATCCCAGCCTGTCCTGATCTCCGGCGCCTCTCCAGCAGTGACGATTGCCCCCCACTCCCTGCAGGCAGATCTGCTCTGCCCCATCCCCCAGGAAGGCAGACCCCAGCCTGCCCCGATCACTGGCCTCTTTCCAACCCGACCAGATCCCAATGCAGAGTGGCAGTGGGAACTCCCATCCCCACCAATCCCCCCTAGGCACCGTCCCCTAGGCCCTTATCCCTTGGCACTGCCACACGCCTGGTGGGCAGTGCTAAGATGTTCTCTGGGCATGGACATTTTGCCCCTTGGGCAGTGCCAGGGGAACAGGCTGGCACTGCCAGGGACCCCATCCCCAGGGGGGCACCCCCCCACTGCCCAATACCCTGGGGGGCCCCGATTGCCCCCCTTCACTCCAGCAGGATAGTCCCAATAGTTCCCCGAAAGAGGAGAGCTATAGTAATCCCCGCTGGAGTGAACCACTCTGCCAGGGTAGGAGATACTAGCAGGCTTGGAGAATTCAGCCCTGAGCCAGCTAATAGTTCTGCCCCACTAGCTGATTTCTGGAAATTCGGGCCTGAGAGATACAAGCACAGTGAGAACACTTGTAGTTATCCCACGAATCAATTGATGCGCGATTCTCCTGGCCCACTGCGCTGAAGACTTGGCACAGTGGTATGGGAGAATCACATTCCCCCCACCTCCAAGAGTGTCCACAGGACTTTGTTTAAGATAAACATACTGATTTATTTTGTTGTTTGACGTGGGTTCCTACAAATGAAATGGCTTCCTGTGCAGAATCAGATTGCTACTCTTCTGTGTGGCCAGCTGACCTATCATCCCCGAGGCTGAAATGTACACCCAGTACACAACACACGAGAGTGCATTTCCTCAGGTCTTCTCCTGCTAATCACCAATAGATATGCTAACACACCATAAGAACTGTGGCAGCAGAGAAGAATCCTGGAAGGAACTTACCTCATGGGAAGAAGTTCTTCTCTTTCACCTCTCCATCCTGAATATCATTATACTCCTTTACTAGTGCTTTAGAATCAGGCTCATCTAGTGATCAGATAATGTATTACTTGGTGTTGCAGGCTGTTGGAAAAGAGCTGGGAAAGGGGCAGGCACTGATGGAAATGGTGGATTCGTAGATGGAAGCTCAGGTTCACTCCCCCTTACAACAACACTGGTAGAAGAGAAGGTCCTTTCCACTTCTGCACATAACACAAACAATCCAACAGGATTTGGAGTAAATTGACAATGTGCCCTTTCACCTCTCAGAGACTGTAAACAATATAAGACTGACACAGACATGATGGGCCAAAGGGTCTCCTTCTGTGCTGTAAAGGTCTATGACTCTGTGATATCTTATTCCCTATTCCTAGAGCATTTATCCATGGGTACACAATTGCCTCAACAGCTGGATCATTACACTGCTGTGTTTAGAGACCAGAGAAAGACTGGAAAATGAACATGACCAGGATTATTGTTCACTTTTAGCAACATCACCAGCTTAGCTCCAAATTAATTTGAAAATCTTAAAATGGGTTGATGCAAGGAGAAAGAAAGGCTCAGGCCAGGATTTACCAGTCCCACCATCGCGAAACCGACCACGGGAGATTCAGCAACCCCACCAAAAGTCAATGACTTTCGACACGCCCAGATGATCTGGGCAGGAGGCAGAGCTGGAAAATCCCATCCTTACTTTCTGAAACAAAATAATTACACAGGAATGTAGTCTGAAGGTATTTACCCTTGATTTTTCTCATTCAGCTTCTCCATGTACTGCGCTAGAATATCCACCACCTCATTCTCGCTCAGCTGCAGGTTTCCTGAAACATTACACCTGAGGTCATTCCAGTCCGACCGCAAGAGCTCAAAGTCCATGGAGCTGACACTGAATGTCCGTTGCCAGTTGATGGACTCTTCTATCCAACCTCTCTGCAGCTCAGTATCCTCGTAACTGTAATCGGACAGTCCATCATCAGTAACCTCAAACTGGTCCATGTAGGTTTGCTGGGATTCACTCAAATCATCCGTTTTCCAGTATGGCATCTCTTCGGCATCATTTCCAGCAGCAACACCTGTTGATTTAAAATCCTTTTCTTCTCTGTGCAGTGTGGCTTCCTCCTTACCCAAAATGGCCTCCCTCGTAAGGTGAACGTGAGGTGTTACAGTAATGGTATATCTGTTTTTGTCACCCCTATACTGGTCCAAATTTCTGTGCAGTGGCTTCCAATTCCTACTCGCCTTCTGAGAAGTCCTACGAAAAGCATCATCGTTGATCTCTTGCATTTCTCCCTCCTGTGAGGTGTTGTTATTTAACCAAAACATTTTATTTGTGAGGTACAGTGTTGTTGATTTCCCCTTTGTAATAGAAGCCATGTTCCTCTCTTCATTTTTTGGGCCCTGGTCTTGCAGTTCAGCATTCTTTGTGTTGCTATGGAGATACATTCCAGGGAACGAATCCTTGGCCTTCTCTACATGCAGTATTTTTTTCTTCTTTTCCTGGGGTCTTGTCACATAGATTTTGTTCTGCAGCTTCCTGGGCTCACTGAGTCTTTTTTTATGGATTCCAGCATGAGCAGAGTTACTTAAAAGTTGTTTGGTTTTGCTGGGAATTAGTGGAATAGAAATCTGTGGCTGCAAGTTGAACAAGCTGCTTCTACCAGGCTTGGACAGGGCTGTCTGGTTGGCTGGCTTTTTATTCGGCTCTTCTGGGGTGAACTTAGCCCAGGTAAGGGATCTGCTTTGCCTATTGTTCAGCTTGTGAAAGAGGTCAATTTCCTGATCCTCATAGGTAGCAGTTGATAGGGGCATATTATCTCCCTGAGGAATTGGATCTAAGGCCTTTCTTTGCGATTTCACAATGTGGTGCTTATCTGAAATGGACTTTCTCTTGTGGCTGAATGAATAGTCATCAAGGTCATTCTTGTTGTCCACCACTGATGGCTGAAGTCTCCTCTTTGCAGCTGCCAGGTCTTGGGTTAGGCTGTTATTTTCATGCTGTTTAACGTTGCTCTTGCTCCATGTCACCTGACTTTTGCTTAGTATGGATTCGGTGTCCACTCCTTCTGATTCTTCTGGGAAATCTGTACGGCCCAAAACATGGGAAGAAAAGTAAAGAATAACTGTTTGTAAGTCATAGAGCAATGAAGCAATAGAAAAGAGCTGGTCTAAAAATTCATGTGCATTTGTTTTCAGCCAAGGGAGATGTTATTTGCAATCATGCTGTTTCCTTATAGATGGCATATGGTCATGTTTCTGCAGGAAGCCAGGGATCCATGAAGGAACACCTTCAGGAGGGAATGGGAGCAAGTGGAAGTGAACCCCAGGAGTATGGGCCCGAGGATCAAGCTAGAAGTTTAATAATCTTACTAAGGTCAATTGTCAAAGGACATCTCAAATTTACCACACCTCCAACCTCTTAGGCTGCTTAACCTAGCACGCCCCCATCACTCACCCATCAGTTCCGGGATGAGCAAGGCCAAAAAATCCCACCCTATGACTATGACTTCCAATAATGCCAGCCTCACAAACACCTCTTGCTGTCTCCACATGCATCAGACAATGAGGTATGGCACCCAACTATCATGCTACACAATCATGACATTCCGTCCTCTCTCTAGCAGGGCTAGGTTCACAAAATGGGAGAAAACAAAGGTGGACTGACAAGCACCAGGCACACCTCCATCCCCTAAGCTTCTCTGCATCATAGGGTCAGCTATGCCAGAGCCCAAACTATCCAGCATCGGTGATAGTATTGATGATGGTGGCATGTGCCTGTCTTGCAGTATCACTCAACTCCCAACTCACCCCAATCCTGCTATCTTGCATGATTAGCAAGCTGCAGATCATGTGACCATGGATTTCATGCTTCACACTCCAATCCCACCTCCTTCACTCCAACTTATTTTCTACTTTCAGAATCACAAGAACGGTATCCTGCCCAGCCACAGGAGGAGGGTAGAGAACTACCTCACACAAGTGATGAAGGATCACTGTCACATGATCTATATCATTTGCAGTCCAGACCTTACTTCAGAGTTTAAACTTCAGAGTTTAAAAGTTATTATTTATTAGTCATAAGTAGGCTTACATTCACACTGTAATAAAATTACTGTGAAAAATCCCCTAAGTTAGCCTAGGGTCAGGATCTGCATATAGTGAGTCACCAGGTACACGTGGGCTGCAGTCTAGGGGGAAAGGATTATGCCCGTCAACCTGCCAGCGTAGATTGCTGTAGCATCACCGAGGCATCTGCAGTCTCCCCTGGTGAAAGTCAGCAGCCTTTCTCCAGTTGTGCTGCAGCCAATAGGCAACTCAAACATAGGCAAGGGCAGTCACAAAACAAGCACTAAGAGACCACGTAAATGTAAATAGATCATTTCTATTTTATTAATTCACATGTTTTGGGATAAAAATGTTGTAGAATGCTTGCCGTTGGTGACCTTTATTGTGGGATCTTGACCAAGAGGATGCTGTAATGGGGTATCCCAGTTGGATGGTGAGATGAGGATCAATGCCAAGCCATGGTGGTAAAGGACCCAAACTAGATGGCCACTCTCTCTTTAAAGTTTTAAATCCTAGAGAACTTTGCCATCCAATTGCATCTCAAAACACTGGGCTTTCAGGAACGCCATGTTAGGAGCAAATGGTGATCCCAAGCCCACCCCTGCTGGCAGTTAACCCAGTGTGGCATTCTCTTGGAGGCGCTGAAGGCAGCCTTTGCACTCGCCATTCTATTAAAAATGGTGACTGAATTCATAATGCTGCCCGTACCTGATCAAGAGGCCAGCCAGCTCTAGAGCCTCAGCAGCTCCACCAGTAGTGGTGGGCATTGCTGGGACAAATAGGAGATTTCAAGGGTGTCACAGAATGCAGGCACCCTTATTTATTCGTATTATTTTTTCTCACCTATTTCTTTTGTTGATTGTAAGGCAGAAAAGAAAAAAATCCTTTGAATCAGAGAACACTTTGAAATTCATTGTATTCTGTGAATATATTAAGCCATTACGGGCAGCATGGTGACAGAGTGGCTAGCACTGCTTCCTCACAGCGCCAGCGTTCAATTCCCAGCTTGGGTCACTGCCTGTGTGTAGTTTGCACATTTTCCCCATGTCTGCATGGGTTTCCTCTGGGTGCTCCGGTTTCCTCCTGTAGCCCAAAGATGTGCGGGTTAGGTGGATTGGCCATGTTAAATTGTCCCTTAGTGTCAGGGGGGCTAACTAGGGTAAATCAATAGGGTTATGGGGAGAGCCTGCATAGGATTGTGGTCGATGCAGACTTGATGGGCCGAATGGCCTCCTTCTACACTGTAGGATTCTATGATTCTATGACTATAATTTTGAAGGGCTGAGTTACAAGGATGTTGAGGATGCTTTTGTTTGTTCATAAATAGTGAGGCATTGCTAACAAATGTTGGTGAGAGTGTGGTATCACCATGATACCAATTTGTCATGAAACATTTGCTTTCAACGTTTGTTATTTATTTTCCCTTTGTGGTAGATTTTGGAGCTTTTACAAATGAGATTTTTTTTAAAGCTAATCATTAAATATTTTCCATTAAGTCACAGAATCATAAAATGGTTACAGCACAGGAGAAACTCACCCTGTCCCAGTTGTTCTATGGAACTTTACAATTGTTTCTCTTTAGGTGTTTATACAATTCCCCTTTGAAAGTCACAATTAAATCTGCCTTCCATCACACCTTCAGCTGGTGCATTCCAGACCTTAATTACTCACTGTGAAATGAAGAACTTCCTCATGATGCTATTACTAATTATGTTTTAATTGATGTCCTCTGGTTCTCTATCTTTCTACCAACGATCTCTCTGTATTTATTCTGTCAATATCCTTCATGAGTTGAACACTTCTATCAATCCCTGCTCAGCCTTCTCTTCTGTCAGGGGAACAGCCCCAGCTTCTCTACTCTACCCTTACAACGCAAGTCCCCTCGTTGCTGGAACCATTTCCGTAAACCTTTTCTGCACCCTCCCTACAGTGCGGTGCCCAGAATTGGGCACAGTCTTACAGCTGAAGCAGAACCAGAGTTTGATAAAGATTCAACATGACTTCCTTGCTTTTGCATTCTATGCCTCTATTTATAAAGCCCTGGATTCCATAAGCCTTTTCCAGCCACTTTCTCAACATGTCCTATCACTTGCAATTTAATTTTGAGATGCTTCACAAATGGTTGATGGGATTTGCAAATGTTTCTTTAGTGCAAGCACTTGGTCTTCAGACCTGAGGCACATTGTCGGGACATTGCAGAGGGCATTGTAGAGGGCCCTCTTTTCTGCATCTTTCTCATGCTGGACCTGGTTGGAACAGGCATGATGTTGATATAAGTTGCCAGCAAAAGAAATGAGTTTCCCTTGTCAATGTGTTAATAAACTCAAAATTTGTCTCTGCTCAGGGAGTAGACCAAAGAGGCATGTCTCGCATTCCTTGTTTTTATTTCTATATTAGCTAGATAAGCTAAAACAATGAGGGAGAAAGGAACAGTAGGATACGTGGATAGGGTGTGAAGAAGTGGGTTGGGAGGAAACTTGTGAGGCTCATAAACACCAGCATGTGCTTTTTGGGCTGAACGGCTCATTTCTTTTCTACTTTATTCTATATCACTGAATAAACTGATTGACTGACTAGCGTTCTTACCTTCTGGGTTATCGAACAAGAAGGGCTTGCTCTCCTCTTCATCCATCTTCATGTACTTGTAGAAGCCAAACCTGGTGGGACAGAAAGGACAGATATTTCAGTCAAAACTGTGGATGTGAGTTGAGTTATAAAGCTTTAGTGGTTTGTTACTGATATTCAATTAGGGAAAAAAAATATTCAAGGAACTGAAAGGTACTGAAAGAAGTGTTATTTGATGGATAAGTGTGAAGAATGTTTGATAAGAGGAGAGATATTCCATTTTACTCTCTCATCTCTCTCCTCCACAATATACCCACATAGCTTCATTTATTCCCAGAACCTGTCATTATGTTATATCAGAGCTATTACTATGTTGTTGAGAAAATTACACTCGGCGAATAGAACAAGTACAATTATAGCTGGGACACAAATTCATCCACCATGTTTCAAAAGTCTAATACTATCTAATTCTTTATCTTGACACTGCTGATTATTAATAAGACTGTAATGCTAATCATATACAGGTGAGAAAACGGGAGATATGCAAACATATTCACATCAATCTGAAAATCTCACACGTCTGTAAAATTTAATCTGCATGATCTTAATCTGCAGATTTTTAAAAACTTCAATCATGGGAATTGGGCATAGGCTGGCCAGCATTTATCCCTAGTAACTCTTGAAACTGAATGGCTTGCTAGGCCATTTCAGAGGGCATTTGAGTGTCAACATATTGCTATGGCTCTGGAGGCATATGGAGGCCAGACCAGGTAAGGATGGCAGATTTCCTCTCTAAAGGACATTAGTGAACCAGACGAGTTTTTCTGACAATTGACAATGGTTTCATGGTCATCAATTGATTCTTAATTTCAGATATTTTTTATTGAATTCAAATTGTACCATCTGCCATGGTGGGACTCAAACTTGGGACCCCAGACAATTAGTTGAGTTTCTGGAGTAATAGTCTAGCGAAAATACCATTAGGCCATTGCCTCCCTTCCAAGTTTAAATTATGTTCTGCGTCCTCGTCAAGACTCAATGTTTTTAGCTGCATGGTTTTAAGTAAAGGTGATACTTTGATGTCATGTTATTCAGAAAATTGTGTAACGTGAGCCCCTCAATATGCGTTATGCATTTGGTATGTATATGTTTACTATGTAGACCATAGGTAAACAGACCTGGCTGTCACTGTTTGCAAAGTCTGTTAGGGATAGGAACACTCAGAGCATTATTGCTTGCATTGAAAACCAACACTTGTACATCATAATACAAAGAAGTCACTGCAGGGAAAATATTGGTATTTAAAAACAGACAGATTTATAGGCCTTGGTTTTCTAACATGTCCTCCAAATCCCACCAACTTCTCATCAGATCCAGACAGGGAATAGATAGGAAACAGGGAATGTGCTCCACAGCAACCAAACCTTCCTGTTGTTTTCTTAGGATCAAATTTATTAGGAAAGAAAGTTATGTGTGCTAAATTCATGCAAATGAAGAAAACATGGATGCCACTGTACTTACTCTATTCTCACTGTTTGAACCAGGCAACCAGGGTTCTATGGTGAATGAAGGAAGGGGCATAACTAAAACATCACAATGCAGTCACAGTCTTCACAAACCGGTCAGGAGGGATATTTTTGTAGAGGAGGGAAGACACTCCTGGCGATATGCCCTATGGTGGGAGAGGTCAGGAGCTGGCCGAGGAGGTAGACGACTGTGAAGTTTATGTTACATTTTAAAATCTACTCACAGCTCAATTAGAAAACAAAGATCCCAAAGTGAATTTATAAAATCATTTTTTAAATTTATTCAAGGGTATCAAATTGGCAGGATTTGCAGTGCAGAAACAGTCCTGCTAAGATATTGCATACAAAATATATAAAGCGAGGCAGCTTGAAGTTACTATCAACATAAAGTCCAGTCCAGGCGATTAATCTTCAACTTTGTAACTAGTGGTATGCCACAGAATTCAGTCCTCAGGCCCAATTATTTGCAATCTATATTAATGGATTGAATGCAAGGATAGTATGTACCATAGCCAAATTTGCAGATGACACTAAAATTAGTGAGATAGTAAATGGATGGATATGGGTAAGTTAAGTAACTAGGACAAAATTTGGCAGATGTTGTTTAACATTGGTAAGTGTGAGGTTATACATTTTGGTAGGAAAAATACAAAGGCAAATTATCTAATTGGAGAGAAACTTTGGAATGATTCAGTACAGAGAGATCTGGGTGTTCTTGTGCATGAATCAAAGAAAATTAAGATGCAGGTACAGCACATAATAAGGAAGGCAAAAGGAATCTTGACATTTATTACCATAGGAGTGGAATAAAGAAGTAGTGAAGTGTAGCTGCTACTGTACAAGGCATCAGTGAGACTGCACTTAGAATACAATATATAGTTTTGGTCCCCTTACTTGAGGAGGGGTGTAATTGCATTAGAGGCGCTTCAAAGGGGGTTCACTAGATTGATTCCATAGATGAGAGATTTGTCTTACGAAGAGAGATTTGGCAGATTAGGCTTATTTTGAAGACACAGTTGATACGTACAAGATGATAAGGGGGGGTTGACAGAGTAGACCTAGAGCAGATATTCCTCTTATAAGACAAGCTAGAACAAGGAATCATAGTTTTAGGATAAGGGATGGCAGATTTAAAACAGAGATGAGGAGAAATTATTTCTCTCAAAGGGTCGTGAATCTGTGGAATTCAGTACCCCAGAGCAGGATTTTAATTAGTAATGGTTTAAAGGGCTAGTGAATGGACAGGAAAGAGGAGTTGAGGCCGAATTGAGATTAGCCATGATCGTGTTAAATTTTCACATAACTTCATTGCAGTGTTAAGGTAAGCCTACTTGTGACAACAATAAATAAACTTTGAACTTTAATAAACTACGCTTTAAATGGCAGAGCAGACCGGAGGGGATAAATTGCCTGCTCCTAGTTCTTATGATTCAATCTGTGGCCTATGATATTTTATTTTTAAACTCATGGATTCTTACTTTTCCAAATACAAAGGGCTCTCCCGGTAGAAACACTTATTTTCCGTTTCCATATGAGTGAGCCTGGTGAAGTCATTTGGGTAGACGAAGGACAAATAGACCTGTAAGAGCACACAAACAACATGGTAAGAAATATACTGACTCCGAGCTGGGATCAGTCCTGAAAGTGATTCCTTCAAATTACACACATTGTTAAAAGTGATGTTCTGCCTTTGAAAATGTGCTGGCTGTGAAAATCTGCATGGTCCTCCTGCAGTAATGCTGGTAGAGTCTTCCTTGATATTAGTAGTTGTTTTGGTTATATTAGGTCTCTGATGGTCTTTCACCATTCTTACAGTAAGACTAGAAGAACCTATGGGAAATTTCAGGGTTATTTTCTCTTCTGAGGACACGTATAATCAGTGTGCTCTTCTAATTGATGTCACTGTCAGAAATTAAAGATATTTTCCCTCAACTTTCTTGCCCCTTCCCTGTTCCCAAAGATCCACCTTAACATCAGCAATAGCAATGTCCCATTACATAGAGGAAAGGAGTGCAGTTCTGTCATACTTTTCACAACCTGATGATGTCCGAAAATAATGAAATCATAACCAAGTAATCTGTTCTTAATGATGTGGGTAAATATTGGCCAGGACACTGGAGAGAACATCCTTAATTTTCTTTGATTAGAGCTCTGGGATCTTTTACATTCATCAGTATACAGATAGTGCCTCAATTCTACATCATATTCAAAAAGCAGTACCTCTGACAGTGCTGCACTCCCTTGATATTGTATTGAAATGTCAGCCTAGATTACTTGCTTCAGAGTGGAACTTGAACCCGCAATTCTCTGATTTAGAGGCAAGAAATGTACTATTGCCACTTTTGAAATATTACGTTAAAGGGCTTCCCTTAATATTTCACACAAATTGACAATTTTGACTCTAGAATCTGAAGAGTTAGAGCTTCATTTCTCATCTCATTCACACTGACTGCCATGAATCTTCGCATGAAAGAGTCACTTGAGAATTTACGGCTATTCCTTTTCACTTGAATTGAAAGTTGAAGTCTTCAAGACCATGAAAGGTTACAATATAGATAAATAGTGATAGATTGCCTACGAAGTAGCAATAAGGAGCACAACTGAACACTATTACAAATTGGATTCAACAGAAAGATGGAAAATAAACAATTATATAGATGTTATTGTGTAAATTCCATAAATTATTTTAAAAAGGAATTAAATGCTTTCTTGAAAAAAGATAAATATTACAGGGCATGGAAGTGAATAGGAGGCTGGAAGTTAGGTCAAATGAAGTTGTGACATAATATTTTATGATTCTTACTCACAGACACATCCATTACAAAAGCAAGACCTAGATTTTTGCCATGATGGAAAGCTTATCTATCCTGGTGAAAAATCATGGAAAAGGCCAAACCCAGCATTTCCCACCTTTGCAGAGGCAGGACTAGAATTGGGCTGGGGTTTGCACATGTACAGTTTGTGGAGGCAGCTGGCAATTCAAATCACCTAACTGCCTCCACTGAAGTAGGATTTGGAGAGACAGGAGTGTGGAGTCTGTAGTGTGCAGTTTAGAAAAGTTAAGAAGAAGTCTGAACTTGGTGGTTGAACTTGGATAGCCAGGGTACTCCATTGAAAAGATAAGATAACCCTTTGGATAGGCTCACAAAACTCACTGGAACCATCTGTCTGTAAAGAAACTGTCCAACTGTCAAAACTGTCCAAGAAGCATCAATGCTGTTAAGGAATTGTGTCATGATACTAGGTAAGTTAGCATGGACGGGCTAAGGGCAAAAGGTGATAGATGGAGGCATATGTTGGCATGAGTCAGCACCAAGTTGGCATTAGGTTAAGGGGAAATGGGGTGGGTAGAGAGGCACATAATTGACATAAGGGGTATGGGAAATGGGGGTGGGTGGAGGGCAATGAGTTGAAATGATGGTATGAATGCCAAAAGGGGGGGATGGGAGGCGTGGGTTGGCATGCTTGGGCATAATTGAAGGAGTCATGGGGGGAAGGCCAGAAGAATGTTTTTTGTTTTTTTAAGGTTTAAACACAATATTGAAGCACAGAGGCAGGCCTAGCACTCAACCAGCCTTTGTGCCCAGCCAACCACTGTACCCAGCCAGCCTTGGTACTCATTCCAGGGTTGCCCGTCACCCTTCCCAACTGAAAATCTAACCTGAAGATGGGCATTTTTAAAGGCTGGGTTTGCTAAGCTGAGAAATCTCTGAACTCTGCGAACTTGACCTGGCGTGAAAATCTGGGCCCAACTCTGTTTCTGTCAAAATTTCTCATAATCTTACTTGGATCATTCTTTAATACCTATCAAACTCTGGACCAAAGGAAAAGAAGCACTTTTCAAATTATTATTTCTGTCTTGTTAGAGGAGTAATATATGGGGGCCACAGTTTTATGGTACCAGTTCAGATCTGCTTTAAGATATCCACTAGAGTTCAGTGTTATGGCAGCACGGTTCCATAGTGGTTAGCACTGCTGCCTCACAGCAACACGACCTGGGTTCAATTCTGGCCTTGGGTGACTGTCTGTGTCGAGTTTGCACATTCTCTCTGTCCCTCTGTGTTTCCTCCAGGTGCTCTGGTTTCCTCCCACAGACCAAAGATGTGCAGGTTCAATGGATTGGCCATGCTAAATTGCCCTTTAGTGTCCAAAGGTGCATAGGTTAGGTGGATTAGCTATGGTAAATGTGTGGGCTTATGGGGATAGGGTGCAGGGACAGACTGGATGAAATGTTCTTTCAGACTTGGGCAGACTCGAATGGCCATATGGCCTCCTTCTGCACTGTAGAGATTCGATGACTCTCTGGTTGTTTGTTGCTTCTTTAAATGATCCGGTTATCTGATTCTTCACAAGTTCCCTGTATCTGCCACTGTGGGGGTGAGACACAAGTGGGACAATGAAACTCCTTTGTAATTGGGACTGGGGCGTCACACCTTTAAGTTCTCTCAGACAAAATGAGTTAGTGCTAGATGAGGTCTCTAATTCACAGTTTGAGGGCTGAATTGCCAACATCTGTGCCGAAAATCTTCTACCTCATTCACGGCTGGGATTCTCCAGTGCCACTCAAAGTGAACTGAGTTTTGGCTGGAATGCCAAATTTTCCATTCTCACTAGAATGGGATATGCACAGCCAAAATCAAAAAAATCCCACTCTTGTTCTTGTGTACCTTCCTATGTTTCTAGAAGATAATATTAAGCTGATACAAGAACACGGTGTACCTTCCATCTGCAGCCGCCTTGAATCACTGGGCATCACCCCATCTGCCACCTCCTATTAAGGTCCAGTAAACACAGGAAATCCCTTTGCCCTAGCCTCACCAACACCCCAATCCCACACTGTCCACCACCTGTGGCACCCCCTTATCCTCTTCTCTGTGAGGGCCCCAAAACTTATCTTTTCCTGAAAATCTGGGACTGAATGTCTGAAGATGGTATACGATCCCAGTCTTGTCACTGCAGCTACTGGCACTGCACGGCCAATTAGATGATCCGGCAGCTCTCTGAGGCAGGAATTTCTTCCCACTGAGAGGTTTCACCTCCAGTTAATTAGTGTTCATTTTAGAATGACATCGTAATGGAACAAACAGTTCCAGCAGGGATGTGCTTCCCACCAATTATTCAGATGGTGGGAAGGGAAACTCCCACCACCCTAAAAATCCTGACCAATCAGCCCATTGAGTCTGCACCAAGTTTCTGCCAAGAGTATCTTACCCAGGCCTTTCCCCCTGCCCTATTCCCATAACCCCATATATTTACCATGGCTAATCAATCTAACCCACATGATGTAACAGGACATACTGGGAATGACGTTGAGTGCTTTTAAGAACTTTCCTTTCTTATTCCTAGTATGTGCCAGTACAGACTTTTCTTGCCTCTACAAATCCACTCTATTGAAACAAAAACCCATTGCACCATTTCCTTCTATTCTTTTCCAGGCCCTTGAGTGCCCTCAGTCTTTGTAGACAATCCCTCCAGATGGAGGACGACTTGCTTCCATTCCAGTCAGTGTGCTCTGAGATGACTGATAAATCGAATCTATGATCCACAGACTCTGCCACATGCAGGGCAGGTAGTGCCTGAAGAGTCAGACAGATGAACTGTTTGGAGACTTGTGCACTGCCTCCAACTTTACCTCTGCAAGCTCCTGATGAAGTCTCTTGATGTAGTTAATGCCTTCCTGAGTGAACCTTCTCCATTTTAAATCAGGCTCTAAAGTGAAAGCAAATTACTGCAGATGCTGGAATTTTCTGTTTTTGTTACAAGCAGAGACTCCCCTGATTTTCCAGGCATGTTTGATTTCTCCATCTCTAAATCCCTAAGAACATCCTTTCAAATCCCCCCTCCCTCTTACAAGGATTAATTGTTAAATAGTGCAACTGAACTATTAACTCCCTGTTTGGACTCTCTCTTTTACTATATTTTAACCTTGGTGGCATTAAGGGATGTCTATCTCAGACTGCTCAGGTCTCCACAGGAGCAGCTGCTGTTGTGCTATAATACGACTGCAATCACTGTAAGAATTCAGAACCCCAGGTCTGATTACTTTTAATGATTCAGCATTAAGCATTGCCATGATTTTGAAAAGGTTGCTTTAATTATGAGGGATCATTTGGCTTCATTACCCTTTTTAACAGTACACTAACAGAGTGGGGCAGTGATGAACTGTAACATGGAGAATTAATTGGTTGCGGCTTCAATGGTAATGAACACCTCACCAACTGCAGTGATTATTCCTCCCGGGCTTTGCAGCAAAACTCCAGCACTCCGTCACCGTTTAAAAGAAGATAAAATTATTAGTTAAATGGAAGTACTCAAAAATGTGAATACATTAGAAAACATTGAGTTGCTGCTGTTGTACCAGCTAGTTCCCACAAAGCTGCAGGGAGGAGAGGGACATAACACTTTCTTTTCAGCTTCATCTGCTTTTGCTATCTGATCTAAAAGGAACAGCATGATTGAATAAATTATGAGTGACACATCTCAATAAGGTTTGTTCAATTTATAGTGAACAGATTCAGGAAATTTCAGCACAAACCCCCTTTATGAAACAGTAAATGTTATGCATGCTGTGAGATATCATTTATCTATGGCACACAATTGTTCTTTAAAGGTGAATGTTCATTTCAGGAATAAAGATAAGAGCTCTATTGCTGGCCTGGTCTAAAACCTCACATATGGGGGAAAGCTAAATGCTATAAAATCACACATGCAAAAAACCCTAGTACACAAGTTTTAAACCACAGATATAAAAAAAAATGACATTCTCACAGTTCAAACTTCAGTGCAATACTGATGGAGTGCTGCACTGTCAGAGGTGCTGAAATCAGGGTGGACAAGGCTTACAGAACGGCATTTCCCGTTGGCCTCGTGTGCGATCTTACGAGCCTCGGGCAGCCGTGGCGGTAAAATCAGGGCCTGAGACTCTGGCCCCTCAGGTGGACATGAAGATCCAATAGAAGCATTTCAAAGTTGGGCAGGGGAATTCTTCCCCGTTTCTTGATCAGTCGCTATCCTCTATTATCTACGCCATTAAACCATCCGGTCATTACTGCTTATGGGATCATGCTATGCACAAATGCCATGTTTTATATAACAATGATGACAAAAATACTTAATGTAAAGGCTGTAAAGCTGTTTGGGCATGTTGAGGGCATGCAAGATGCTGTATAAATCCAAGTCCTTCTTGTTTAAGACTATGGACCATTGAGTGCCATTCAGTGGGTGTAATGTTGTGAAGTGAGTGGCTGCGTCTCTATTCCACACAGTGAGTTAAATAGGTTGTGAGAAAGCACTTACAGTGCCAAAAACTCTACACCAGGTATGTGCAGGCCATCGTATAGCTATCAAACTATGTCCTAACTGTAGTCACCGAGTGCTCACTCAAAACGGGCTTCTTGATAAACCCCTTCAGCCAAAAATGAACATTTCACAGATGTTAAATACATGAGATTGGAAAGTGATGGTGGCAGGCAGATCATTTCATGAGCCTCTTACAGCAGACACGGTCATGGGTACATTGCAACATTCATGTAAATGCCATAGTCTTTTTTGCTTAAACTATAATAATGAGCTGCGAAACCCCACAAAATTCACCCCAGCCCTCATCTACACATACAGTTACCGACTTATATAAACACAATAATATTTTATACAATAATGGTAATGTTGTGGTATTCAATCACAAAGCACAAGGAGTAGTCCCAGAATGATAGCTGATGTTAATAGATTTGATTATTATGTCACTATCAATCAGTAACTCTGATGTTATGCTCTATATTGCTTAAATGGCTGTTCGCTCTAAAGAAGACAATGGGTGAATTTCTCCAGCTTTTCCCACTGCCAGAATCTTCTGGTCCCACCAAAGTCAACCCCCACTCTGAGTTCCCAATGGCAGCCTGGGTGAAGAATGTAAATCGCCACCAATCTCAGAGGGACTCGAAGATCTCACCAGCAACCAAAATGAGCTGCCTCCACCATGGGAAATCTCACCATGGGGGAGAGGGGGTTCAGGGATTCTGTGTCACGATGATGGAGAAATATAACAGAATGTCTATGCATGTGCTTTATCATTTCACATATTTATTCGTTAATAAACCTGTCTTTAACTGAACAAAAACCTGGTTAAATTGGCTCATTTTAAATTGTAAATATTGGACTGGGCAAAGGTATCTGCAAAGGAAGGAATCTTTTTTTGCATTAACCTTTTTGCGACCAACCAAGGATGTTGACTAAAGCCAGTTCATCTTTCCCCTCACCTGGGGACAATACAATTTGGAGGCATCCCTACGCAAGTTAACAAATTGAGGATTAACTCACAACAAACACAATCTCCCTCACACACAGACACATACACAAACTCCCTCGCTCTCACACACACAAACACTCTCTCACACACACACACAAGCTCCCTCGCTCTCACACACAAGCTCCCTCGCTCTCACACACACAAACTCCCTCGCTCTCACACACACAAACTCCCTCGCTCTCACACACACACACAAACTCCCTCGCTCTCACACACACACACACAAACTCCCTCGCTCTCACACACACACACACACACACACACAAACTCCCTCGCTCTGACACACACAAACTCCCTCGCTCTGACACACACACACAAACTCCCTCGCTCTGACACACACACACAAACTCCCTCGCTCTGACACACACAAACTCCCTCGCTCTCACACACACACACAAACTCCCTCGCTCTCACACACACACACACACACACACACAAACTCCCTCGCTCTGACACACACAAACTCCCTCGCTCTGACACACACACACAAACTCCCTCGCTCTGACACACACACACAAACTCCCTCGCTCTGACACACACAAACTCCCTCGCTCTGACACACACACACAAACTCCCTCGCTCTGACACACACACACAAACTCCCTCGCTCTGACACACACAAACTCCCTCGCTCTGACACACACACACAAACTCCCTCGCTCTCACACACACACAAACTCCCTCGCTCTCACACACACACAAACTCCCTCGCTCTCACACACACACACACACACAAACTCCCTCACTCTGACACACACACACAAACTCCCTCGCTCTGACACACACAAACTCCCTCGCTCTGACACACACAAACTCCCTCGCTCTGACACACACAAACTCCCTCGCTCTGACACACACACACAAACTCCCTCGTTTTCACACACACACACACACAAACTCCCTCGCTTTCTCACACACACACACAAACTCCCTCGCTCTCACACACACACACACACACACAAACTCCCTCACTCTGACACACACACACAAACTCCCTCGCTCTGACACACACAAACTCCCTCGCTCTGACACACACAAACTCCCTCGCTCTGACACACACAAACTCCCTCGCTCTGACACACACACACAAACTCCCTCGTTTTCACACACACACACACACAAGCTCCCTCGCTTTCTCACACACACACACAAACTCCCTCGCTCTCACACACACACACAAACTCCGTCACTCTGACACACACACACACAAACTCCCTCGCTCTCACACACACACACAAACTCCCTCGCTCTTACACACACACACTCTCACTCACACACACTCTCGCTCTCACACGCAGACACAAACTCTCGCTCACACACACACTCACTCTCACATACTCTCACTCTCACATGCACACACACACTCGCGCTCTCACACACTCTTGCTCTCACACGCAAACACACTCTCGCTCTCACATGCACACACACACTCGCTCTTATGCTCTCACACACTGTTGCTCTCACACTCTTGCTCTCACACACACACACTCTCGCTCTCACACACACACTCACATACTGTCGCTCACACACACACTCACATACTCTCGCTCTCACATACCCTCGCGCTCACACACAAACTCTCTCGCTCACACACACAAACTCTCTCGCTCTCACACATTCTCGTTCTCACACACTCGCTCTCACATACAAACTCTCTCACTCACACACAAACTCTCACGCTCTCATACACTCTCAAACTCTCACTCTCACACACACAAACTCTCTCACTCTCTGCCACACACAAACTCTCTCATTCTCTCACATGCACACAAACCCTCTCACTCTCTCAAATGCACACAAACTCCCACACCCACACAATCTCACTCTCTCAAATGCACACAAACTCCCGCGCGCACACAATCTCACACTCTCACCCGCGCGCACACAATCTCACACTCTCACCCGCGCGCACACAATCTCACACTCTCACCCGCGCGCACACAATCTCACACTCTCACCCGCGCGCACACAATCTCACACTCTCACATGCGCGCACACAATCTCACTCTCTCACATGCGCGCACACAATCTCACTCTCTCACATGCGCGCACACAATCTCACTCTCTCGCCCGCGCGCACACAATCTCACTCTCTCGCCCGCGCGCACACAATCTCACTCTCTCGCCCGCGCGCACACAATCTCACTCTCTCGCCCGCGCGCACACAATCTCACTCTCTCGCCCGCGCGCACACAATCTCACTCTCTCGCCCGCGCGCACACAATCTCACTCTCGCCCGCACACACAATCTCACACTCTCACCCGCGCGCACACAATCTCACACTCTCACCCGCGCGCACACAATCTCACTCTCGCCCGCGCACACAATCTCACTCTTGCCCGTGCACACAATCTCACTCTCGCCCGCGCACACAATCTCACTCTCGCCCGCGCACACAATCTCACTCTCGCCCGCGCACACAATCTCACTCTCGCCCGCGCACACAATCTCACTCTCGCGCATGCGCACACAATCTCACTCTCTCCCGCGCACACAATCTCACTCTCTCACACGCATACAATCTCACTCTCGCCCGCGCACACAATCTCACTCTCTCACACGCATACAATCTCGCTCTCTCACCCGCACACACAATCTCACTCTCTCACACACATACAATCTTGCTCTCACCCGCACACACAATCTCACTCTCGCGCACACAATCTCACTCTCACATGCACGCAATCTCACTCTCACTCTCTTACAAATGCACAAAGTCTCTTACACATACAAATAAATTCTCTCCTAAACATCAAACCTGCTCTCTCTCTCACACACACACACATACACACACACAGATGTAATTATTCTGACATTAATTTTCAGCTGTCAGATTGGTTTCAAAGCCAGACCATTCATGCCAGCTTAAACTGAAAGCAACAGGCTGTTTTAGAAAGTCGGGATTTTCTGAGGAATAATAATTTACAGCTAATGTGTGAAAATGTACTATCAGATCCATGTTGCATAAACTAAAGCACACACTCTAGGTACATATTGTAACCAGTAATTTTTCAAAATAAGGCTTTAAATATCATTATTATGCACATGATCTTTCCATGTTTCCTTCATGGATAATTAAATAAAATGCAAGTTTTAATCAAAGCTGCAATTCTCATTTATTTCAAGGGTGGCACCTACAATATCAAATAAGTGATTTCTACCATCTGTTTAAGATGCAGCTGTTTGTAATGAAAACCAAGAAATATAAAGTTGAGGAAAAGATGGAATTAATTTGTATTTTTCTACCTTGCTTTGCCAATACTTCTGACATAGTACTTATTCTTTCCAAAATCTTCAATCCAACTAAATATATTCAAATTCTGCACACATATTCAGAACCCCATATCACTCTAAACTTGCATAATGCAACAGGGCTTCCAGAATGTTTCAAATTAGTATATTTGCTAAAGAAGAAAACTCTTCTTATGTGTAATCTTTTACATTGATTCTCTGCAAAGGCTGCCTCAAATAGTACACCCACTGTATTGTTTTGATGATGGGATACAAAACAAACTAAATTCAAATTGTCCTAAATGATTGCAAGTGGCTTTAACTGGAAGGCTTGAAGTGTGTTAAAGACATTGTAGACATCTTGAAAATGTTAAAAGAATTGATCATTGGGAAACTTGAGATGCAGACAAATTATTCTTACATATTAATGTCACCAGGTGTTTAAAGTTAACAGTGGTATATTAAACAGAGATTAACCCTAAAATTCTGAACCAATAGACCATCAAATGCGTGACTGTGCTTGGATAGTTAAGATGAACAAACTAAGATGAATACCCAAAATTGAACAACACCTTGGAAGTCGGTCCATGTGACTGGATTCTTCTGGCTGAGTTTTTCCAACAGTGTTGGGAACATTTCCAGATTCCAACTCCACTTGAGGTTATTGCACTACATCCAACAGAACCTAGCAGGACACACCTTTGAGATCACTGTGCGATAAGGGATCGTGGAGATGTTCAGAAGTTGGAAGGTTGACATGGTTGGTCCCATTTAGAGGGTAGCCATCAACGTGTCTGCAGAATGTATTGTGTATTGTTGCAGAATGTGCAACGGAGGAAGACAGCAACATGGCAGGCCATTGTGGAAGGGCAGCCCAACATTTCAACACCTCCCTAGAAGATCTAATTCAGTCTTTGAGAGGCCAGAGAAAAGTGTTATTTCCAGAGAGCGGCTGAAGGAGGCCTGCCAGTTACTCAGCAGGCATCGCTGGATGTCATACGAGAAGTTAGCGACTGCATTCTACTGAACAGGGCATAGATCAGTGCAGGAAGCATTTCAATAACTTTCTGAAGTCTGGCAAGATGAATAACATGCAATGCCTAGCTGGAAGACATAAAGTAAAAATATCCAGAGTCCATCTCTGAGCAGACATTTTCCAGGAAACTTAGAACGTGTGCACGACCAGGTCAATTCCTCACTTGAGGGAAGGTTCTGCAGGACTTTAACTCCTACAGGGTTTTGAGATAAACCCACAGAGAGTAAATTGCCATGATCCATACATGCAAATGTGTCTCAGGATGATCTGAGTGGAAGTAGCACAATCTTAACATTTTTGGTGTGCTGCCTGCAGGAATAACAAGCCCACATTGCTGGTGAGAGGAGTCATTCCGGGGGATGGGGTAGAATGGCCCACCTAGCAGGGCAGTATTGACAATGTTAGAGGAGAAGGCCCTTAATTGACAGATTGGCTACAGGAGGGGGCCACCATTGAGGACAAGATGGGAATCTGTTAGGGAGGGGATGAAAGCTTCTTGCCCTGTACATGCAACCGGCTAATTCGTGTTATCATACTCATCTGATTATGAAATTTATGGCTACCTGTCAGAGCTTTCTGAGACAGTGCGGACCATTAGCCAATGAAATGTAGGAGACCGTCCATGACATGAGCACTGCAATACAAGTGCAGGAACTCCTTCATTTAAAGACTGGACAACCCCATGGAGAATCATAAGTTGCAGTCCATGGCATGGTCCAAGAGCAGTGGACTGGCATGAACTGAATGTACAAAGCATTCTGCAGCATTGACTGCTATGTTATAGATGTGACATTAGGATGAAATGGTGATCCTTAGGACCCTTACATGTGTCATATTGGGACATAAGAATAGTCGCAGTATGTACTGCCTCTGTGAGAAAACCTGAATGGATAGGGCAATGTTTGGATGTTGGGGACATACTGAAAGAATTCTCCTAGGCACCTGGAAATTTCTATGTGGCTTTAGACTAGTGACAGAAAAAGTGCTGAGGGTAATATCGACATGAAACAAATTCATTTCAGCATCTACCAACTTCAGGAGAAGCATCCCTGGAACACAGCAGCATAGACATCCCTACCATCCTGGTCAATGTGATTCCCCCTCAAAATGTGGTTGCAATGCAGCCAAATAGTCCTCATCCGACCATGATGCGGCAGATGACTTTCAGACATGCTCCAATTTCAGTGGTTCTCCCTGCAGGGCTAAGTTGTGCAGACCATTGCAACATCACATTCTGGAGAGTCGAACTGACCAGTCACATCAGCAGGACCACATCTTTAGGTGCCTATTTAATGGTGCCTTTGTGGAAAGATAGCAGTGGTGAGGTTGTGTATTGCGGTCATCAGCCATCTCTTCAAAGGATGTCCTTTAATTGTCAGTCAAGGTCGATTCACGGAGGTGGCATGAACAGCTGGAGCATGTGCTGAGGAAGAATGAACCATGACAGTTGATCTATGTTCACATAAAGGAACTGTCTGTGATGTTCATACACCAGCCAAACATGAAGTAAATGGAATCCCTTCCTGTTGATAATAACACTGCACTTTAGGGGTACTGATGGCCACATGGATATGGTTTATCATGCCCTAAACCTGATAGAGTTCTACCATGAAGGCAACTTCTACTGATCTCTGTGCCTCACTGGTTGCACCTGAGATGAGGTTTGTTGACCTCTCATCAAAGCACTGGTCACTTGAATAATGGTGATATGGGTAGCCACTTGCACTATCCCACGCAGCTCTGTTGATAACTTTGCAAATAATCTTGATGCTAGAGAATTCAAGGCAACTGTTGCCTTGACAGTTATTGACAGTGATGTTGTCTACCATTCTTTGTAGTCTAAGGTTCTCATCCTGGAGGGCATAGAGGGCATACCTCTGTAGGCAACATTGCTGTTCAGGAAGTCGATTCTTTCTCATGAAGCTTTTTTCTCCCAACAACCCTGTGACCTGCACCTCTACTTTCTGGTGCACTGAGGGGCTACTTTGCTGCTCACCAATGTTCCAATCCAACTCTGAGTAAGTGTTCCGCATGTCCAGAGACACCCTTACTTCAAGTGCCAAATTTCCCTTGCACCTTTTTAGGGTGATCCACAATGAACTGTTCTCCAAAATCCACCCTATCAGCACTCCCAACATGAGAGCTCTGCTTTCATTACAACATGATGTGGAGACACCCACCTGATGAAGGAGCAGCGCTCCGAAAACTAGTGGCTTGTGCTACCAAATGTATCTATTGGACTTTAACCTGATGTTGTGAGACTTCTTATTTCCTTACAGCAGTCAGTGCTGTGCATGAGTTCTTCTTCACTAATTCCCTTTTTTATACAAAGGATCTCATGGCTGCCAAAGGTTTCCTGCTGTGCAGCCACCTCATCTATTTGGACAATGTAATTACTGCATGGGGCAATAATTGCACAGCGTGGGGCCTCGGCGTCTGTTAAAATTGCAGCACTGCGTCAAAAAACCTCTCAAGTGCCTGTATCATCACCCCCATCAGCTGTCTGCCATGACAATTGGGTGACCTTACTCCCCAGGAAGCCACCTTCAGAAAGTTGAGTAGAGGCAGCAACACTTTGGGCAATTGGCACACCATCCCCAACATTGCCAGCAATGCCAGCACCAAATCCTTGTCATCTCCCAAACAACATTCAACTCAAAGACTTAACTCAGAAAAACATCAAATTTTCTTACCATCTTCTTGGCAGTATTTAAGACAATGCTTGGCCTGTCAAAGTGGTTTAGAGATAGTGACTGGCTGCAATTAACAAAGTTAATGAAGTTGTAAAGAAGCAGGCCTTTTAAGAGCAGAGAAAACATTCAAATGGAAGTTGGAAGGCTAAGGAAGTTAAGTGCTTAATTTAATTATTATTACAAAATATCTTGCAGTTGATAGATCAATAGCTTGAGCACAGAGTGAGAGAGCACAGTATAACTGTATAGGGAAATAACATATTAGAAAGAATTTACATTTCCACAGCACCTTGTCATGCCTTCAGGCTCTCCCAAAGTGTATTACAACCAATTCATTGCGTTACAAAACGCAGTGACTCCCACAACAGAGGCAAACATATCAGACAATTTGGAGATAGCAAAGTTACACAAACAATAATAAAATCAGCAATCAGTTAGTCTGGTTTTGGTGATGTTGGTAAAGGGATTAAGAACATCAGTCAAGGCATGAGGAGGATCAGCGCCATGGGACCTTACAAATTTTATCTAGAGGGCAGATATGATCTCAGCTGAATACATCCAAAAGAACATGTTGGACTGTACCTGTACCTATCAGAATTTGCAATCCAGGTGGAGTTGTCATACTCCCAGATGACCATTGGCTGCTCTCCCCTTTGAGGGGAAGGGCTGACAATAGTGATTTAACCTGAAGATCACCACACCTCAGGAGGGGGTCAAAGTTGAGAAGACTTCATGAATAACCTCAGCCAGTATGGGAATTGAACCCGCACTGTTGGTGGCACTCTGTGCCATGAGCCAGCCATCCAGCCAGCTAAGCTAACAGATCCCCAAATCTGCAATAGGGTTCAGCCATATCTTTGCTTTCCCTCACTATGCTGACCCAAGTGCCTCAGAATCCCATTGCCCTGCCAAACCCCCTCTCATGTCACATTGCTGAAATCTTTTCACCAGAATTCTGGGAGGTTGCACTGCATGGACATTGATTTTTCTGCCCCAGTGACTCATCAGAAGGGCACCTCTGACACTACAGCACTCACTAGGCAAAAGTGTAAGCTTAAATTAAATGCTCAATTTCATAGTATGTCTTAAACCCAAAACAAGCTGACTAAGGGAGGCAGTTTGGGAGCTGGTGGGGAGGTATTCTAAGTTAGAATAAGATGAAAATGAAGACTGTAGGAGGTAGTGACTACTATGATTGGCACACTGCCCCAGAAATGAGGCCCACAAAACCCAGAAGAAGACAGGCCATCCAATATCACCTAGGTCAATCGACCATAATGAAAGAGGTTGTATATCTTGTGTGCATTTTGCAAGGCATCACCTCAATGAAAGAATATGTCAGTGCTGAACACAAGCTGTAAATTTCACTTGGCTACATTTGTCCTGTAATCTTAAGTCTGACATAGTGACTAACACTGAGCAACCCAATAATTTGCGATATTGTGATCTGGAACAGGATCATTTATGTTCCTCTGATCAATATTAAAGCCTGACTCTTCCCAGTGGCGTGATTCAAGCACCACCAATAGCCGAATTAAAATAAGTGGGTTAGTGCTGTCAATAAAACAATGCTGGGCAGAAAGCTCAGGCTTGAGTTTAACTTGCAGAAATCCTTACTACTTAATCTCAAGATAGTATTAATCGTATTATCATAGATAAAGTAGCGCTGGTTGATACACCTCTAGATTCAATTCCATTGAGTCTAGCAAGCAGAAGAAAAGTTTAATTTCAGTTAGTCCTGCTGTGATTAGTTTGGCTTGGTTACTTAGTGATATTGTTTATTTTGAGTATTGTAAACAGTCTAACGGTGAGTATATTCAGACATTAATCAAGAAAACACTAGACGTTATTGGTAGAGCCTAAACTAATCATCTGACATGTACTCACGTGCCAGCTGTGGCTCGGGTAATATTACTTAAGTGTCTGCGTCTCAATGTCCCAGATTCAAGCAAGGAGCATAATGATCAAGGCCGGCATTGAGTGGAGTATTGAGGAGTGCTGCATTGGTGGCGGTACTACCTTTCAGATGGGATGTTAAACTGAGACCTTGTCTGCCAGCTCGGTGGATGTAAATATCCCATTGCTCAGTGGGCAGGAGAATTATCCCCAGTGTTCTGGCCAATATTTATCTTCAAATCAACATCGCAAAAAAGTCGACAGATTACCTGGTCATTATCACATTGCTATTTTTGAGAGTTTGCTGTGTGCAAATTGGCTTTTTCCTATATTCCAACAGTGACTCCATTTCAGAAGTTCTTTTATTGGCTACAAAGTGCTTTGAGACATCTGGTGGTCATGAAAAGTGCTATATAATGCAAATGTGAATATTCACATATCAACGAAGATTCAATGGATGCATGGCCTGATACAGATTGCACGTTGGAATTGCAGACACAATGGAGGTGATTTTCTTTAAGGACGGCTCTCCACCTTGGGACAGAGCAGAAAAAAATAGTCCTCCATTGAATATAATTGCCACAGCATCCTTCTGTGGAATGGGCTACAGGTACAGGTCACAAAATCTCAGGACATCCATTTGTATTGCTCCCACCCACTTCCCCCAGAACATTGCTGAGGTCTAGCTCATTATTCTGCCTCTCAGTAACACTGCGTCAATCAGTAAGTAGCAGGGATGGATGAAGACCACCAATTCTGAAGTTCTAAATGACAGTGGCCCAGACTTTGCTGTCAAAGTAAGTGAGGCCTAGGCACCAAATTGTATCAGGTTACATGACACCTTATACTGTTTAGCACTGAGTGCAACTAACATGTCCAGGAAGGAAACAGAACCTTATTAAGGTCCAATTACCTTGTTATGTGGTGAGATAAATATTGACGAGACTGCAACAGAAATGAGACTGTTCCCAGCTGGGATGCCAGAGGAAGAATTCTCTTGGCTATATAACCTTAGTGACCGCACTAGTCTACCTGAAACAGACAATGGTGACATAGATGAGATGGTGGCGGATGCAATACAAGTCCCAATGAAGAGGAGAAACGAGATGGTGAAGATGTCAAGGCAATTCCGACTGACATTCACTTTGTAGTTCCCACGCTGCATGCAGCCTGCTGTGGTGCACCAATCCTAAATAAAACTAGACCGGGACATCCTCAAATAGGTCAACGTGGTTTGCTGCTCATACTGCCAATTCAGGCTCAGGTCCCAGAGTACTTTGGTGGAATTATCTAGGACAGCTGTCATGTAAGTTTCTGATCAATTACGTAATTTTTAATGCAGGACTAATCATTTTTTCCAACATTGAATATTATCTAATATATGTATTTGACATATTAACAAATGTGGTCTAAATTAAGCTAATTGCATTCTATACAATCTTGTTTACTTTATTCATTTGTGATTTGTTGCAGTCTTTTTCAATACTAATAGCACAACTCCTTTAGACTGCCTAATGTGTATAGCAAGCAGGTTATGGTGGCACCAACACATCTCCTAAAAGTGATGCCAGTCATATTGAGCATTCCACACAATTAATTATTCTTCAAAATGTTTTACTGGGGATGCACATCCCCATGGCTCACATCAAAACAGCATAAAAGATGAACTTAAATGTTTTATGAAGTAATTTTAGATATGAAGGGTTCTTTATAGATATAATTTATGTTTATTAATCTCTCTCCTTAATCATCAGGCACCTTATTCTTACTCACACTTCCACACCTCCTTTGGGGCAGCATGATGGCATGGTGGTTAGCATTGCTGCCTCTGCACCAGGGACCCCGTTCAATACCAGCCTTGTGTGGAGTTTGCGTGCTCTCCTTGTATCTACGAGGGTTTTCTCTGGGTGTTCCAGTTTCCTCTCACACTCCAAAGATGTGTGGGTTAGGTTGATTAGATATGCTAAATTGCCCCTTAGTTTCAGAGAGAATGGCAGGGTAAATATGGGGTTAAGGCCTAGGTGGGACTGTTGTCGGTGCAGGCTCGATGGGCTGAATGGCTTCCTTCTGCACTGTAGGGATTCTGTGATTCTACAAAAGTGCTTCACTCTACAGTTTTTCCAAAACACTGTCCTGCCCTACTGACAACCTGCTGACTATCGCTGCTGCCAAGACTGGCACCTTGAAATTAACATGATGCCTGGTGGCAGTATTTTCAGGATCACTGCCTCCATTTCTACTGCTGTGGGTTCCAAAAGTCAGCCTCAAGCTAACCTGGCCAAACTGGCTAATGCCAGTTCTGCTAACTATTCCTGATTAACCAGGCTGCTTCCTTCAAGGTCAGTTTGATAATACTTTGCTCTTTTCTACATCCTGAGGAGGAATATTTTGTCAATAGTTGTTGTAAATCCAGTATTGATTCTTCCGATCATTCATTCGCTGACTGTTCAATAAATAACTCCAGTGGTTAAACCTGATCCTCTGATAATGTTTATTCTTCAGCTTGTCATGTTCCTGTTCAGGATGAAGAGGAGATAAGTTCCTGCTTGATCCCTCAGCTCACCATAATTATCCAATATTGGTGCAAAGGTCTGTTCTGCTTCATAAAAGCTCTGTGATATTGAACCCAAGGAGCAAAGCTAGTGTAAAATCCCAAAGATAGTCAATAAAAATGAGTGAGAAATAGTACTGGGGTGAAAGAAGGTACGACAATCAAAGCCAACAGTTTACAGTGTTCTTGGATAAAATTGCAGCAATTGATCTCCAAAGCACAATAAAAAGAATTCACAATACAAGAAAAACAAAATTTGACTGAATAAATCACCATTAGTAAGTCACTCTGATAATAATGTGCATAAGATAGCATTCCTTCAGTAAAATGACATATCCCTGACTCATTACATGGATTTATTGTGGATGGTTTGAGAGAAAAGGATCTCCCAATTCATCATCAGCATTCCCTCAATTCGAGGATAGCATCTACTAACGTTTGACTTCCTGCTGTGGGTCTTTGCGTGACTGAACAGGGTAATTTTTGAGCTGCAGATCTTTGGGCATGTAGAGCAGAACATCCCACTAGGTGTGGGAATGTGGAGGACTTGCTTATTTTTCTTTCTTTCCCTGCTGTCACTCTGCCTCGTCAGTAAGGTGTTGGAACTCGAGGAATGATACAGTTTGATGGATATGTTTCCATCTGCATTCTGAGTAATTGGTAGCAAACTCTCCAAAAACAGCACCACCATCAGCATTTATGTCCCCACCTTTGACTCTGATGAAGATGTCAAGGATGAGTTCTACTCTGATCTCGATGAAGCCAAGAAGAAAAAAAAACTTTCTTCTGGGGGACTTCAAATTGTGATTTCAACCACCCATGAGGAATGGTGTGAACAGTAACATTTATCACAACTGAACGATGGGGTGTGTGCACCCAGCTCCAGCAATGTTTGTGGTGTGCCATTTATACAGAAAATAGTTCCAAAGTGCTTAATCGAAGCGTAATTAGGAAAATTCAACTCTGAGCCAAAGAAGGAAATATTAGGAGGGATGGCAAAAAGCTTGGGGGAATGTTAAAGGAGGAGAGAGAGCTGGAGAAGCAAAGAGATTTAAGGAGGAAATTCCAGAACACAGGGCTGAGGCAGCTGAAGGCACAGCCACCAATGACCAAGTGAAGGCAGTAGGGGTGATTATCCAGTCAGCGTCGGAGGAACAGGGTTCTCAGAGGATGGTATCTTGCATCAAAGAGGTATAAACAGAAAGGGCGAAACCTGACCATGTGTTACGCTGTGCCACTTTCTTGTATCTCTGGGTGCCCTGCTTAAGTTCTGGATCAGCAGAGGATTGGGTATGTATTCCCCACATAGAATACTTTTGCTTAAAAAGGATACTGAACAGGGCACAGTGTAATTATTACAAAGATTTCAAAGTCCACTCTGTCCCTCATATCCCAGAACCTAGCTAATTGTGTTGGTCCTTCCTTGATTACTGCATACCTTAGGAAGGGAGTGTAAAAGGTTGCTTCTAGTATTGAACAGCATTTTCTTGTGCATTTGAAGACAGCATTCTCTGTGAGTGGCAGATTGCTCTATATATCAAGCAAACTCTCGACTATTGTCTGGTCAGTCAATGAAATACAAGGAAATCAATTACATAAACAATTCATCAAATGACCCTGACTTTAAAGGCATGTCATGTTATATTGTATAAATATTTATTCATCAGAATAAAGTAAACTTCCTGATAACTCAGACCTCAATGGCTGATCGATGAATGGAGCAGGGAGGGAAGGCAACAGGTCCACTGATCAATGCAGTGAGTGCTATAAAGAGGAGTTGCAAAAGGACACTGATGTCTTAAGGCACAGTTAAACATGATGTAGGACCTGGATATTTAATCTGTTTTGCTCATGCCTGACCAAATTCAGTTGTTCATCAGTCATGAGTTGACAAAATACTTTCATTTACCATTGCTTAACAGCAGAATTAATCAAAGCAAATAGCTATTACACTACTTGAATGTGCCTTTCAAGTGCTGACATTGTCATCAGCATTCTAGTGCTCTCACGGTTATTAGCCTCTATCCATCATTAACTTCAACAGAAAACAGATGGATTTCAAATAAGTGTGTAAGAATGACTAAAACAGTATACATATAAATTCCCATCTTTGCTCTAATGACCTTTATTATTTCCATTAACAGCATTTCACACTCTGTACCTTCCATCCAGCTGGATGAAATGTAAGCTTACTCAAAGCCGATTTTTGCTTTTCAGAGATGAACTTTCTGAACCTTCATTCTCAATGCCGTGCATCACCAATGCCACAAGGTTTGGCAAGATAATAGATAGCAGCAATATAAGCCAAATGGATGTGTTGTTGTTTTTGTACCTTCGTACTCTTCCCTTGGGGAATAATGTGAAGCTGTAGAAGGATTCGTAGGTTGATTAACAGTCTGATGGACTGTGACATGACCATTCTTCTAGGAGAATTTGTAAGATAGATAAAATGTACTGAGTCATTCTTATCAACTGACAAACTATGATATGAGTCAAATGATGAACAACAGAAGTGATTTAATGACCACATACACATCTTCTGATTATCGCACAAATACCATCATCGAACCCTTTCATTGCATTGAAATACATCAATATGTGCCGATGATATAATTTGGTGTGGTGGTGTTGTGTTTATATCTTCACATTGGACAATAGAGAATAGTGTGAAGCAGTGAAAGAACTCACACTCTGATAGCACTCTTTTACTTAGGCTGGTGTGGTATGCTATCCCTCTGAGTTCTCACACATGAGACATGTGTAACATCATAACCTTAGCAATAAGGTTTATTGCCCCCAACATCTCTCATTGGGTATTGAGGAGGCTAACACTAATCAAATACCCAGGACACACATGGCTTGTCATAGGGGTTTACAATATGGAAACAGGTCCTTTGGCCCAACTTATTCATGTCACCCAGTTTTTACCACTAAGCTGGTCCGAATTGCTTGCATTTACCCATTTATGCTAAATGCTTTTTAAAAGACAAAATTGCACCTGCCTCTACTACTACCTCTGGCAGCTCATTCCAGACACTCACCACCCTCTGTGTGAAAACATTGCTGTTCTGGACCCTTTTGTATCTCTCCCCTCAAATAAGTAAGTAGTCATTTAACTTTACAACATCGTGTTAACAAATCAAAAAGATACTCCTACTGTGGCCATGACCATCTTTGTATCAACTATTAGGTTAGTTAACTGTTCTGAGAGATTTCCTCTTTGCCGATGACTGCGCCCTGTATGCTAGCTCAGAGCCAGAGATGCAAGTCAGTATGGACAAATTTTCCACGGCTTGTGACAACTTTGGACTCACCATCAACATTAAAAAGACAGAAGTCATGTACCTGCCTGCCCCTCATGCACTGTACACAGAACCCACAATCACAATCAAAGGGCAGAAACTACAGGCAGTGGATCAGTTCACTTATCTTGGCAGCACCCTCCCCAAAGCAGTGACTATAGATACAGAAGTTAATTGCAGAGCAGCAAAGACAAGATCTGCTTTCAGTAGACTGCGCTCCATTGTATGGGAATGTCGAGGAATCAGCCCAGCAACAAAACTGAAGGTCTACTGTGCCGTGGTACTCATTAGCCTCCTGTATACCTGTGAAATGTGGATTGTGTATCAAAGGCATGCAAGACAGCTCAATTATTTCCACATGACTTGTCTTCACAGAATATTACGCATCCGATGGCAAGACAAAGTACCAGGCACTGAAGTTCTCTCTAGAGCAAGTCTACCGTCAGTCCATACACTGCTGATGAGAGCAGCAGGTCATGTCATCCGTCAGTCCACACACTGCTGATGAGAGCAGCAGGTCATGTCATCCGTATATCTGACGAGTGCATACCCAAGCAGCTCCTTTTTGGGGAACTCTCTCTGGAAGACTGTCACTTGGAGGGCAGAAGAAACGTTTCAAAGACACACTGAAGGCCTCCCTGAAGTTGCTTGACATAGACATGACCACCTGGGAAACGCTGGCACAAAACCACCCTACCTGCCACTGCCTCATCCACAAAGGCTGTCAAGGTCACGAAGCAAAGTGTATTGCTAAAGCACAACTTAAGCGCGAGCTGCGCAAGTCCAGAGCCACCAGAGCAACAACTACAGTGTCTACACAAGTCTGGCCAATATGTGCCCGGACATTCCGTGCCCGTTTTGGTCTGATCAGTCATCTTCGGACACACTGCAATGGGCCTCAAAATGACTAATGGTGTCGAGGTCCTCATCGATGATGATGGACGAACAATAACAACAGAGGTTAGTTAGTTACGGGGTAGACAGAATGTGGAGTTCAAGCTATAATCATATTAGCTATGACCTGACTGAATAGCAGAGCACGCTTGAGGAACCAAGGCCTACTCCTGCTCCTAATATGTTTGCACGTTCATGGTGACAGGAGTTTGTTTTTGGCTCCCATGACTGAGGATGTGGCAACTAATGGATGTAAGTATCTTGCTGGATGTCATGCTGCCAGCATTCAATGCCAATGTTCCAGACATCAGGGGTATCTGGACAGGAGTTCAAGCCCTTCTCCTTCTGACTAAAACATGAATATTACCAACAAACCAAAGGGCTGTTCTAAGTCAGTAGTTATTTACCTTTCAGGACATGGCATAGGCAACATTCTGATGGATATACTGGTGAATAGATAATTGAAGCCACCAGCATAGTGCACATCAACAGCAGGGAGAGAGCAACTCAGACAGTTGGATGTGGAGCCGAACAATACAACACAAACCTCAGAAAGTGAGTCAAATTTGAACCATAATGTTGCTCTATCCTTGCTTACAGTACTGTGTATAATTCTGATCATTATGTCATAAAACATGGTGAGGATGCAGCAAAAGGTAACTGAACTGAAAGTCAGGATACGGGTAGAGCTATGGAAGCTGAAAATGTTTAGTTTGAAGGAGAAAAGATTTGAGATGATCTTCAGTGGGAGTAGTCCTAAAGGGTGTCAACAAGATAAATGTTAATATATTTAAAACAATTACAGATTTTACAATAAGTTGACATAGCTTTGAACT
This sequence comes from Carcharhinus amblyrhynchos, assembly GCF_965287045.1. Lineage (NCBI taxonomy): Eukaryota > Metazoa > Chordata > Chondrichthyes > Carcharhiniformes > Carcharhinidae > Carcharhinus > Carcharhinus amblyrhynchos. The sequence goes on from NC_137329.1 coordinate 54,171,591, forward strand.
TAGGAACGAAATTAAATGGCCAGAATGTTACAACCGTACACATCAGCGGGACTTTCCCATCCCGCTGCAGTTTTGATAGGATACCAAATTCTCCCACCTTACTGCAGCCCAAGTGGGGTATGAACAGCCGGTAAGATCGCACCCAGTAACTTTAGATGGAAAATTATGAATAGATGGAATCAGAGGCTGTCGGGAAGGTGAACAGCGTTCTTGAAGAAGCCTTCAAAGTCTTCAGTAGGCTAACCGTAAGTCTTTATTAACAAGTAGAACTATTTACACATGGATAGTAAAGGGCACAGGCTAGAGCCTATCTCCATATTTAAGCCTTAAACAGTCTCTGCTCAAAATCACACTAATCCCTGGGTGTAGATCATTCCTCTTCTTACATAACTCTGTGGGCAGTACTGTACTCAGCCCCAGAATGTGCCAACTGAAGTAATTAAAAGAAGACAGTTGTTATAGAATCTGATTGTAATGTTATTGCAGAGATGTATAAATATCAGAATCAGACTGGTTACAGCAAGAAGGAAACCATTCAGCCCATTGTGTCTGCTCTCCAAATGAGCATTCTGACTTTGTATTATTCTCCTGCCTTTTCTCCATGACCCTGCATATTGTTTTTATTCAATCATCTAATGCCCTCTTGAATGTCTCGATTGAACCCGCCTTTACCATACCTCCAGGCAGTGCATTCCAGACCCGAACCATTCGCTGTGTGAAAAAGTTTTTTCTCATGTCACACTTGTTTCTTTTACAAATCATTTTAAATCTGTGCCCTCCCATTCTCGGTCCTTTTATGAGTGGAAATAGTTTCTTGCTACCTACTCTGTCCAGCTCCCTCATGATTTTGAACATCTCTATTAAATCTCCTCTCAGCCTTCTTCGCTCTAAGGAGAACAGTCCCAACCTCTCCAGTCTACCTTCACAACTGAAGTCTCTCATTCCTGGAACCATTTTTGTTAATCTCTTTCTGCAATCTCTATCTTAAAAACAGTCAATGACCTGGCCTCCACAGCCTTCTGCTGCAAAGAGTTCCACAGATTCACCATTCTTTGCCTCAAGAAATTCCTCCTCATCTCTGTTTTAAAGGGTTGTCCCTTTAGCCTGAGGTTGTGCCCTCTGGTTCCAGTTTTTCCTACTAGTGGAAACATCCCCTCCACATCCACTCTATCCAGGCCTCGCAGTATCCTCTAAGTTTCAATAAGATACCCACTCATCCTTCTAAACCCTAACAAGTACAGACCCAAGAGTCCTCAACTGTTACAAGAAAGACATGGATGGTCCATTGAAAATACTGAGAATCAATAAAAATGTTTTCAAATTGCCCATATGACATGGTGAATAGTTCCCAGCTCAATCTAAATGCTAGTTCTCTTATCTATGTTTATTTTATCTGTAACCCGAAGGCTTTATCTATTCTCTACAATATTCTTGTGGATACTGCATTTATTTTCTTTCTATTTTCCATTCCCAATGTAAATATTAATCCTCTCTAGATCCGCATAAAATTTTGGCATCATGGTCCCACGTGTGAACTTCAAACTAGGGTTGAGGAGTCTTGAATAAATCACAGAATCATAGAATGATACAGTGCAGATGGAAGGCTATTTAACCCATTTGAAATATCAGTTTAGCCCCATTGCTCCCCATGGCCATGTAAACTTTTCCACTTCAAATATTTATTCAATTCCATTCTGAAAATTAATTACTTTTGGGTGGTGCATGTCAGATCATAGAATAACTGCTGTCGTATGCTCAATAGGTTTTATGAAGAGGTTCTGCGTCTTGTATGGTTGAATATTAAGAACCGGATTCTCCGTTTTTGACACTAAGTGTGGAGGCTGGTGGTTCTGGTGGCGCCAGACTCTGTGCTGGGAAACTTTGTAGTTATTAGAATGCACAGGTACATTCTCCGAATGACCTGGCTAGCCAGCAACTACTCATTCACTCGCCATCAGCTGACAGATACAAAGGCCCCAGTGCCATATACAAATACCAGTCCAACATACTCATAGGGGCAGCATGGTGGCACAATGGTTAGTACTGCTGCCTCACAGTGCTAGGGATCCGAGTTCAATTCCCAGCTTGTATCACTGTCTGTGTGAAATGTGCATGTTCATCCTGTATCTCCATGGTTTCTTCCAGAACACCCTGGACTGTGGGTGTTCCAGTTTCCTCCCACAGTCCAAAAGACATGCTAGTTAGGAGCATTGGTCGTGCTAAATTCTCCCTCAGTGTACCTGAACAGGTGCCGGAGTGTGGCGACTAGGGGATTTTCACAGTAACTTCATTGCACTGTTAATGTAAGCCTATTTGTGACACTAATAAATAAACTCATATCACTCTTTCCAACCCACCCGTTTTCAGCGGACTTTGCAGGATGTCCAGAAGCCAGAAGCAAAAGTCGAGTAGCCTCAAGAAGCAGGACTAGCATTCACCACCCAGCCTCTTAGTGCTTATCAGAGGAGTCTGAGCCCACCAGGATGTACAGGAATGGCTCAAAGAGTCATACCAACCTCACTTCTCCATTCTGGGAGGCCATTTCCAGGAGATCAGTGTAGCTGCCACCCACTTGAGAAGTACCATCCAATACAGAAAGCAGATAAATGATCTCATCCACTTCGCCAGGATAAGCCCTTCTCAGCTTCCTTCACTATCAAACTCTCAGCATGGCAATATGCACTCAAATGGCTACTCTCATCAAGAATCTCACATATTCAGTCATAGGGGCACGTATCAACACTTACTCTCTCAACAAGGATACAGGAACCGTCTTCTCAATGATGGTACAACTATTCCCTCAGAAGTCATCAAGTGGCTTAGAGGGCTGGATGACATGTCTCCTGATGATTGGATTTCGTTTTATTCCTCCTGGAACCTTTCAGCTACGTGGGTATTAGGGTCATGCCTCCCACTTCTCCTCTCCTCCATGATATCAGCACATTCACGTTGTCCCTCAGCGTCCCCCAGGCTTCCTACATCTCCTCATTTTCACCTTCTGTAGATGACTTCACTTTATCCAGTTCACCCTCTGGCAGGCCTCACCTTTATCTACATAGCCAGACTGAAGGGTACAGCAAACTGTGACCATGCAGCAAAACCTTTCTGATGCATACTGCAGATATGAGCGCCCCAGGCATCTGAATCGCATCTTCAGAGATCCTATGATCTACTCTATTAGGGAGCATATGGTGGCGTGGGCAGCATTGCACTTTTTCTCATCTGGAGTTCGAGGGTGACACAGCTAGTTTTTAAGTGGGTTTGGAGGTTTATTCTCCATCAACCATACCTGCAGATCTTCTGACTGCTTGGAGATCCCAAGCACCTAGGGGTGTTTGAAGATGTAGGAGTCATGGCAACTCCCAGGGAACCACCCACAAATGTGAAGGACTTCCTTTTGATCACCAACTGCACATTGGTGAAATAGAAGCCCTCGTGGTTGATGAAAATCAAGGGCTGCCACCAGAGAGCCCAGAGAGCCATAAGAGTGCAGCCTATTGCTCTCTGCATGCTTAGGAAGCCAGAAATAGCTGTGCAGCTCAAGAATCTCTGAGTTTGGCTATTCTTGTCCAGAACAAAGGTTATGTAATGATGGGCCCTCCTACAAGGGGTATTGGTCATCTCTTGAAAGCAACAATGTGTTGCTGAATGAAAAATGCCACAGAGGTCCCCAGTTGCTCCCTGGAAATACCTAGAGACAAATAAATTGAATACTGCTATCACATTTAAGGCTGTTGGCAGGGGGAAGCCTCCAAACCACATGACATCAGGTCTTCTCAGAGCATGCGATATGTATGGCGGATCAGATCAGTGGACAATTGCAGCCTTGCCTTGCACTACCTCTCACTCATTTGTGGAAAGGAGACTTGTGGATATAGACCTTTGGCGTGGTATTTATGCTCAGGGTCCCCCTGGCAACCTTCCCTATGCAGTCCTCCTGCTGGAGCTGTGCACACCGACTCCTTTCCCTTCTTCGTTTCCTGCATCAAATGAGGATTCTGAGATAAGTTTCTTGGACCACTGGATCATTTAGAACTTTAACATCATCTTTGAAAAGATATACTGAAGACCGGAATGGTTAAAAGATGCTGAAATCTATGGGAGAGATTGGGCAGCTAAGCTTTGGCAGATTAGATTGCATGGTCCCTCATGCAATCTTATCCTTGGGACACACAGACACACACAGACAGGCACACACAGAGACACACTCACAGACACACACACAGGCACCCCCACAGAAAAACACAACACACAGCAACACACACACAGAAAGAGAGACATACACAGACAGACACACACAGAGAGACACACACAAACAGACACAGACAGACAGGTACACACAGACAGACACACGTGAGCAGCATTCCATTCCATAGATGTGACATCTGAAGTCGTATGGTGGTTGAGAACCTGCGAACCTCATCATTGAACCACTCTGGCTCTGACCTCCACTCTTTGACTTGGTATAACTATCATTTACTCACGGTGAATAAATGGAATCAGTTTGACCCCTGAGGAGTGGCATTAATTGTTAACCCGTGACTCCCCTTGGGATGGCAGAATTGATGTAGCTGTTCCCCCTTCACTATAGTATCGCTGTCCAAGGTTACATTTCTGTCTTCCATTATGTAGCTTTTCAAATTATATCGTGAGGCTATTGAGTTGTCTCTAACCCTTTAAAAGCACAAAATTAGAAATCTGGCTTGCTCTTGCTTCCTGGTTAACAGGGTCTGAGTCCTGTGTAACTGATTTGGATTTGATCCGATAGCAGAACCAACAGGTTAGTATGGATCCCAAGATGCAGCCCCACAGCCTAGCTTAGCTATCCTCCCACACTTAATCATACCCCTCCCACACATCACAAATATAGTTCTGATTTTGGAAGATCCCATTTTACCTGTGTTGAAATGATGATGAAGACTTTTATTATAGGACAAAGTTTGACCCTCCCTCTTGCACTGTCCACATGCCAACAATTTACCTGGAGCCTCACAATGTGCAGGTAGGCATGCCACCTATTTTTCTCCAACCTCCCCCACAAATACTAGATTCTGTCATTGTGTTAACATAAGAACATAGCATAAGAAATAGGAACAGGAGTAGGCCAACTAGCCCTTCGAGCCTGCCCCGCCATTCAATAAGATCATGGCTGATCTGTCGTGGCTTAGTTCCACATTCCCGCCCTCTCCCCATAGCCCTTAATCCCCTCTCTCATCAAAAACCCATCAACCTGCGTCTTAAAAATATTTAGCAAGGCAGCCTCCACCACTTCAACGGGCAGAGAATTCCAGAGATTCACCACCCTTTGAGTGAAGAAGTTCCTCCTCAACTCCGTTCTAAACCACCCCCCTTTATCTTGAGGCTGTGCCCCCTAGTCCTACTGTCCTTTCTGAGCGGGAAGAGTCTTTCCACCTCTATCCTATCCATCCCATTCATCATCTTATACGTCTCAATGAGATCTCCCCTCATTCTTCTAAACTCTAACGAGTACAAGCCTAGTTTATTCAGCCTCTCCTCATAGCTCAACCCCCTCAACTCCGGTATCAGCCTAGTAAACCTCCTCTGCACTCCCTCCAAGGCCAAAATATCCTTGCGTAAGTACGGCGCCCAAAACTGTTGGTGGACATTGTTGCACATCCCCTGAGCCTATCACCTGCCAATACCTCATGGGATATGTGCTCATCCCCTCTGGAGGCCTGTGCACGGTTACTTACCGGGGTTCCCTCCTCCCCCATGAGAGCTCCGCATACTGTATTATTCAATACTATTATTCTATATATTACGTGTTCCCTAACTACAAGCTGCACATGCCTTCTGTGACCATCATCATTTCCCCTGCAGCCTAAAACAGAGTCTTCAATCCCAGGGATGGCAACTGTAGAATAGCCCTGCACTTCAACGTGTGCATTTTTCCTGTGGAGCACACAGCTCTAACCCCTCCCTGCCACTGAGCTACACCATGCTTCCAATGATTGCTCTTGTCCATTGGCTGCTGCTCTTCTGCACCAGCTTGTCTCTCTGACTTCAGGTTGTGAGGTCTACCTAGCCTTGTCATCTGTGACTCCTTTCCGTTTCACAGCAGGAATATCTGCATCACTCACTCCTGTCTGCCAACCCTTAAACATAAACACGAGCCTTGAGATGGTTCCCATTTCCCATGAGCATTATGGACAACAGTGACCTTCAAAAGGCACTGCAGCCCCGACCTGTGTTTATGCAGCCCATCCCTAATACTAACAGACATCCACCTGTGGAGTCTGTGCAACACCTTCCTGCAATGCATGTGCTTGCCCTTAGACCCTCTTGTTTGTCTGTGTTTTATACAGCTTGTCAGTGTTCAGCTTCCCTCCTCTCAGTCTTCTCTCTGCTTTCTATTGTTTGTTCTTTTCATCAACCTCTTTGCTTATCTGCATGCAGTTGTGAACCCTCATTTCCCCCCCCTCCCCTTCTGGCATAGCCCTCCTTCCATATTGCCCCCCTTGCCTTTATCAGGCCACTCGTGCCCTCCTCACCAGCCTTACCTCACACCCTGCACCGAACCGATACAGTGACAGAGGATGGTCCATAAGTTCAGCAGCACGGTGCTGTCCATGAGGACCAACTCAGCATGGAGATGGAGGACAGAGTGGTGAACAGCACATCAGGAGCAGCATGATAAGCTTTGTTGCACTCAGGTTGAAGGCTCTGGTGAACTAAGGATTGCCTTGAGCATGCCACTCTTTATCAATCAGACTTTAGACCGATGTAATTTCATGCTGGTGTGACTCAAGGTTGGAAGACCTGATGGGATGCCGGCAGGCAGCTGTTTCAAAGAGCGTTCATGATTTGCAAATGAATGCCAATGGTGTCTATACAATCAACCAGCAGGAAGACTAACCTGCCACTAACCCACCATTGGGAGAATGGCAACCTAATTTTACATCAGCAATTTTCCACTTTTCTTGTTCCCATTAGATTCTCCACTCCCACCCAACACCAAACCTGCCGCAGGTGGGATTCCGCCTTAAGCGTTTATTGATAAAATATAACTATGTCATCTATATAGAGGATAGTCCAAGTTATCAGTTAACTCCATGCTTTCTTCTACACAGGTCTCTGTCCAATCCATAACTGACCCTAGTCTCAGATAGTAGGTGGGATTTTCTGGCTGTGTTTGGCCCAAACTCGGAAAATCCCACCCAACAGGCCTTTGCCTGGTTCACCCCGCCTCTTTGTCTGCTTTTGAAGTAGGTGGGATGGGAAATTTCTCCCCCCACCCCCCGCACCTTCCATGTGTCTCTTTACATCACATTGTGGGCGGTACTGTTTCTTAGCCCCACATTAACCCTTACTATGCCAGATACCCTTACACTACAATTGCTGCATTTTTCCCCTCATTTTGCCAATTCCCTTAATCTGTGCATTCTGAATGCAGACTCATCTGCCAAAGATAATAGTTTTCTCCTTATTTACCCAATCAAAATCCATCATAATTTTTGAACACCTCTGTTGAATAGTAAACCTTAACTTTCTCTGCAGTAAGAAGAATAATTCCAGTTTCTTTGATCTCTCCACCTCTTTTAACTAATTCATTCCATAAATTTCCAGCATCATCTAAAAGGTCCTGACACCCTTCTTGAAGTGTGCTGTCCACAATTGGCCACAATAGCGTAGCTGGGGCTTAACCGGATTTTATACCGGTTTAGCATAACTTCTTTACTTTTGTACTATTAATCTCAACCTGTCCTGTCATTTTCAAAGGCTTGCGTACATATATCCTCAAATCTCTCTGTTCCTGCATCACATTTAAAATGATAGTTTAGTTTAAATTTCCTTAAATCTCCTTACTCTTCCTACTAAAGTGAATTACTTCACAATTCTCTGCATTAAATTTCATTTTCCATGTATTTGCCAATTTCAATATTCTCCATAATACTGAAGTTTGTTACTTCACCTTTCAATGTTTACTACATTGCAGAGTTTTGTGTCATCTGCAAACATTGATATTGTGCCCTCTATTCCCAAGTTCAGGTTATTGATATATACCAAAAAGAGCAACTCCAACACCACTGTATGATTCTCTCCAGTATGAAAAATTAGCATTCACCAGTACAGTCTGCTTTCTGCCCCTCAGCCAATTTCATATCAAGGCAGCTAATGCCCCACAGGTTGACATTTTGTTAACAAGTCTATTATGTAGAAACCTATCAAACACCTTCTGCAGTGAGTTACACTTGAAAAGCATATGTTTGACAGATGTGATTTCAAATTTCCCAGGGCGAAGAGCATACACAGAAAATCTACTGATCTTTTTACTGGAAATCTTCTCTCTGTAAATAGCGTAATGCTTTGCGAACATTATGAATGCATGGTATTATTGAATGAGCTGGACTTCCCACTGCAATAAGAATGCAGCAGTGGTCTTACAAGATCTTCTGATATTTTTTATACCAGTCAATCACCCTAGAAATGTCCATCCTGTAGTTTTCCAATGACTTGGAAAGTTCATCCAGTGAATAGCTTAGCGGCACAGAGCAGAAAGACTTCATTCAGATGCTTAGCTGGATTGTTAACTGGACTAGGGGGCACTACAATGAGTTTCAATGTCCCTGGGTTAGATAGAGGTCAAATCAGTCAAAGATTTCCACTCCGGCCTGCTACCCACAATTCTCTGGTGCACTGCTGTGGACATTGGGAGAGGACAGAAGAAGATTGGCCTGGAAATTGCTCTATAGACTACAAAGACCTCAAAATGAAAAGCCAGAAGTGTACGTGCCTGTCTAGCAAAAAGCGTACAATCCATCTTCCTGAATTTCGGCCAACAAGCTGTTTTCTTTATGAAAGTTATTGCATATGACAATAAAGGCATTCAATTTGCAAACCAGTGACTGTGATACCCAACACCACCTAAAATAATGAACATATGAGTAATGGCCACTTGGGTGTTGTAGTGCAATATCAGAAATTGTGTTTTTTATATTTTAATTCATATGTCCATTCATATTTTATTTAATTTCAGTATAATACATGCAGGGCTACATAGAGCAAGCCCAGAGAGCTAGGCCTCACCAGAGGGAAGGAAAGATTAATGCAGACAGCTGGAGGCCTGCTCTGCCAACAGACAACGATTAACATACGCTATCAACTCCTGATTTGCAGGAGATTTCTCCGAATTATCACGATAAAGGGAGAACCAGCATTCAGATAGGCAGGCTCCATGTAGTCTAGGGAGGGCATAGCCTCCAATAAATACAATCATCTACCAGGGAGGAACAATGATTAACACATCAGTGCAAATTGGTTGGGCAAATACAACGCCTTTGACATTATAATTGGGTAAATGGAACTGCCCAAGAAACTGATTAACGAAGTTGTACTGAACAATGCAGTCTGCGTAACAAGATTAAAAGAACCATTTTTTATCCAACTTGAGGAATTAAAATTCTAATATAAACCTTTGTGACTCAAAACAGTAAATAACCTGTACCAATCTACCAGAGGCAGAGAGGACTCACAGGCAACCTAAGATTTCAGGCCCGTGTTAGCTCTCCTTCATGCACGTGGAATAAAAATTTTTCTCGAAGTCTGACACGGTGTCTAAGGCTTGACTCGTTTTATTTACCTCCTACATTGGGCAATCTGGAGCCATGGAACTGCACCCTATTAAGGAGTTAACGTGTTAGATCCTGGACCAGAACTCCAAGTTACATTAGGATGCTAGACTAGACCCCAACAATTTTTCTATTTTGGCATAAATTTGAGGAAAGGATACTTCCTTCTAGAAATGATTCCACTGGCAAAGTAGGGATCTTTTATAGTAAAACAAACTTTATTTAATAACACAATTTAACTGTAACAAATTAAGCAACTTAACTACTAAAGAATATTATGAAATGAAAAAGAGTTCTAACTTATAGAGTCTCTACAGTGCAAAAGCAGGCCATTTGGCCCATTAGGATCTGCACCTACTCTCTGACAGAGCATCTTACCCACACCCTTTCCTCTACTCTATCCCCAAATCACCATGATTAATCCTCCTAACCTACAAATCTTGGGACACTAAGGGGCAATTTAGCATGGTCAATCCACCTAACTTGCACAATCCTAAGTTACATCAAGGAAGAATCAACTTTCCGTGATCTTTAATGCTGATTCAAAAATCACTATCCTCAAATTCTATCCTGCCCACACTCCTATGTCAAAATACTTTGGATGGCAGCTTCCATTGATTGCATGTATTTAAGGAAGGCCATTCAAATTGAGCTGTGTTTACTATGTTTGCTGAGCTATGTTAGCTATGTGCAAAGGCACTCATTGGCAAGCAGGGTTTTAAAGACTTTACATACAAAAAAATGCTAAGAAACATGCTAAGAAACTTACTGGTGTACACCAACAGAACCATCAAGAGGTCGAATATAGCTGTTTTAAGTAATTTTCAGTGATTTTAAGTCAGGCCACTCACAAATGGAGAACCAAACACCAAATAAAAATGCTCATTCCCAAGATCAGCCCATTTTGACATGCAAAAATTAAACTGTATTAATTAAACTATCACTCTTAAATAAATCCAGGGCTATTCCAATGTTATGAAGAAATATTAAGGATAATGTTCTATTAAGCTGACCATTCATCTTGGCTTATGGTTGGTGACTATGGACATGATTTTGCGGAAACACTGAACTGTGATTGCACCAGAACAATTGTAAGCACAATTTTCTCCCAATTTAAAGCAGAATCTCTTCCCATTACTTATTCCTGCTGAACATTTTCTAATGTGACTGGGATGCAAGGTTGCGCCTGCAGTGCGATTCACCTCTGGAGTTTCATCCTACTTTTTCTAGTATGTTAGGATTGGCATTCACAATTTCAACCTGAATTGTTCCAACTCTAAATAACATGGGCAGTGAAGGTTCATTTCCTAAATATTCATTCTCACTTTTCTTTAAGAGAAAAAAAATTAAATTCCTTGAAACCAATGCTGGGAAGAAGCAATTGCAGCACGGCTACTTTTGGATGGATATAAAGGTAGAAGTGATAGATGTGAATATTTAGCTTTCTAGCACTAGAACAACATTTTAATATAGTATTGAGGGAGTGCTACCACGTGGAGATGCCATTACTCAGACAGTGTGGGTGAAATTTATCTTCAGAGGAATGCAAAATGGGAAACAGCGAACTGGAAGCATTTTATACTTCACAATAGAAAGAATATTATTAACCAAGCTGCAGACCATTGTCCATTATGCACTCCCATCCAAAACAAATTTCATTCCATTAAGCTGAGTAGGTGTCTGCCTGTTTTGGAGATATAAAACTTGTAAATATTGTAAATTGTGCAGAGGTTAGCGATGAACATTAAGAGGCGTAGGCTGGTGGAATTACCAGATACATGGTCAGCAAAGTAATGGCTTTTAAATAGAAATACAGGAGATAGGAGCAGGAGGAGACCAGTCTGCTCTTTGGGCCTGCTCTGCCATTCATCGCAATCATGGCTGATCATCCAACTCAATAGCCTAATCCTGCTTTCTCCCCATAACCCTTTAGCAGAAAGAATGAGGAGAGGCAATATAAACTAAGAGATACAATTCTAAGCAGGTGCAGGAACAGAGGGACTTGGGGATGTATACGCACAAATCGTTCAAGGTGACTGAACAGTTTGAGAGTGCGGTTAAAAATAAATCAGGATCTTGGGCTTTATAAATTGAGGCATAGAGTAGAAAAACAAGGTGGTTATAATAAACCTTTATAAAATACTGCTTTGATCTCAATTGGAGTATCATGTCCAATTCTGGCCACCACACTTCAGAAAGGATGTAAAGGCTTTGGCAAGTGCACAGTAAAGATTTTATGAGAATGGTTGTAGGGATGATTTCGGTCACAAGGGTGGATTGGAGAAACTGGGCTTAAGAGATGAGAAAATTGAGAGGAGAGTTGATTGAAGTGTTCAAAATCTGGAGGGGTCTTGACAGAGTAGCTAAAGACTAACTGTTCCTTTGGCAAGAACCAGAAGGCACTACTATTAGGTGATTGGCGAAACAACTAAATGTGGCATAAGAAAACTTGTATTTTCAGCAGACAGTGGTTAGGATCTGGAATGCACACCTGGTGAGTTGGCTAGCATTTCTCCCTCTCCAATACCAAAACAGGCTAATTGGTTCATTGCATTGTTACTTTCTGGAACTTCCTGTCTTAAAATGGCTGCTTCAAATCACCACCATAACAGCAAAATTCTAAATCAATGTTGTTGGAGAATCTGAAGAATTTATGAAGTACCTGATAAAGCTCTATATTAATGCAAGATTTTACTTTAGAAAATTGATCAGGAATAAATTTAAGACCAGGTATTTTCCACACTCAACCTCATTTTTTCTTTTTACCAGAAAATGCCAAGGACAGTTTTAGTAGAAAAAGAGCAGTGAAGGACGGGGTTAGGAAAGGTGGTTAGATAGCCAGTGTGGACTTTTGCAACGTACACAACACAGGAAATGAGCAAATCCTGCAGGCCTTATTCCAGTCTCATAAAAGGAGTTCAGCAGCTTTATTTAATCTTGCTTAACAACCTGCCACTCAAAGCAAGACCTGTATAACAGCAATAGGAGTGCAATCAGACAATCAATCATATTGATAAATAGCTTCCATAATCATCAATAGCTGTGTGCATACAGAAATATATTGGGGCGGGGGAAAGAAATTATGAATCTACATTCCACAGGAATTATTACAATTCCCTTCAAATGTGACAACAGGATTAGGTTTCAATCAGCAAAACAGGTTCTAGCAGATTTTCAAGTTCAATCTTTAAAACACTAGATTAATCTTTGCTTGAACTGGAACAAAAAAAACACAGAAAATGAACCAGAAACTTACAAACTGCAGTCCTTGGTAGCGAGCGATGGGAAAATCCTTCACTATGTAAGTTGGCGAGTACACACAGGATGGAAGAACGTGTTGCACCCGGGATGGATCTATTGGTGGAGCTAGAGAGGGAAAGAAAGCCCCACCTCTATTAGAAAGTACCATAAAGACCTGCAACGTCACTGGTAAAGATGGTATAGATCACTCCCCACCCCTCATTTGAACGTGCCATGCAAGTCAAATTAAGGGTTTAGTATCCTGCATCAACATTGCCCAATGTGGGTAACTGCATTTCCGATAAATCAAATTTAAGTACTAGACATTGCTGTCATGCATGATCTCAGTCCAAATGCTCATTAGACACTGCACATATACTTTAACTTATATCTAAGTTCATTGTTAAAAGGGTAAATGGGAAGCAGAGCATATGAATGTATATTGATCAGTGTGTGCGCTTTTTTACCTTGCTCACAGCTTATTGTTTATGGTGTGTAACACAGGTGATAATGTTGGGTATCCGCACCATAGAATCACCAGTAATCGTAAGAAAAGGGGAATTGTCAGCAGGATCTGTTCAACCAATTGGATATAATCACTCCAAAGCCAGCTGAGGAAAACAAACTGACAGTGATGGGTGGCTCCAACAGGCTACGTAAAGGCAAAGGGTAAGCAGTGTCCAGCTACATGTTGGATGGAGAGCAGTGACATTTTGGATATGACTTGTCTGAGCCAATATTCTCAGTGACCTGTTGGACAAAGTTGATAAGTACTGGACAGAAACCAAAAAGCTGCACTAGTGTTGTGCCATGTCCGGTGAATGTGTGTCAAGGTTCCAAAATTCAGTGAAAAAGAAAAACTGCAAGATACTGCACTAAATGTTGGGAGAAGTTAAGTGAACATCCAGATGAAGCACATTTACCTGTATTGTATGTACACTGGTTCCTAAGGCTTGAATCCTGCCATGGCAGATGGTGGAATTTGAATTCGATAAAAATATATCTGGAATTAAGAATCTATTGATGACTATGAAATCATTGTCGATTGTTGGAAAAACCCATCCAGTTCACTAATGTCCTTTAGGGAAGGAAATCTGCCATCCTTACCTGGTCTGGCCTACATGTGACTCCAGAGTCACAGCAATGTGGTTGTTCTTGGGAACTAGAGATGGCCATAAATGCTGGCCAGCCAGTGATGCCCTTATCCCATGAATGAATTAAAAAAAATTGAACTAGTGCATGTCACCATAACTACACCTTTGACTAATCTGCGATTTCTATTGAGGATCATGCCCTGAATAGACATTTCCCTCTACAGATAAAGTTTAACAAGAACATAATGTGTAAATTTGGAGTTGATTTCAACTCATTGTGTGCAGCAACAGCAGAAACAAATGAAAGTTGTCCTCTGGCAGTAATTTCCAATGAATCAATGAAGAGGTTTACAAGGAAAGATCAACCTTCCTGCACTTACATGTGCAGAATGCATATGAAGACAAAATCAATGTGATTCCAATCCTGATTCTCCAGATCCTCTTCAGGAATATTAACGCACATTTCTAGGGCACTGGAGCGTTACACATGCTATACCCTTGTTCAAAAAAAGGGGAAAGGGAACAGCGCAGTCACTTCAGTTTAGTGTCAGTGTGGAGGGCACTGTGGAGGTCGGAAACCACACTGTTAACTCACGGGGTCAGAAGTGTGAGACATACACAGGGACAGAGTGTATGCCATTGGACAGGCATACACTCCTGAAATCTAACATCATTCATCTGGCTGTGCAAGTGCCTGCTGCTTTTGAATAATGTCTCAGCACAAACAATGAGGGGCCCCAGGTTTCAGCAACTTCTCCCACCATTCAGTGCAGCACTTTGCAGCTTTTCCTTTTCACTACATTTTGGAACCTAATCACAAATTTTTCAGGCACGGCACAAATTTAGTGCAACTTTTCGGTTTCTGCCCAGTACTCATGAGCTTTGTCGAAAAGGTCTAACAGCACTCCCCTGCAGGTTCTTCCCCAGGTTGTGGGGAGATCCTGTTTCCCAGTGATGGCAGCAGGAGATCCCTCCCTGTTTCAGTTTCAGGAGAATCCATGTACAAGGGAGGGTAAATGAGCTGTCATTGCCCTGGATGCTCTTACAGGAGTTTGCTATGAATTGATGTGATCCTCAATCCTTCCGTCTACCTGCAAGACAAAAAACAGTGTGTTCTAAGACTGCTAATGGCCTCCCTGATCTCTGATTACTGATCTCTGCAGAGGATGAAGCAGTCAACCTGGTTGAGAACAGGGCAGATGCCCAGTTCTGGACAGTGAGGCTACAGAGTTGACATTACAGTGTAAGAATGTCTCCAATCTGATGTTGAGAACTGGGCATAAAGGTCACGTATGCTTCTGCACAGGGAAAAGTGATTGTGCATTAACTAGCTATTTCTCTCTGTGCTCCATGACAGGTCCTTGTAGTCAGAAGAGAACCTACAGTCAGGAGCATGTCAAAAAAATCACCTCTGAGGATGATGGCATGGAATACTCAAGAGGATGCATCATCACATCATTGTCCCGCATCCTCCACCAGCACAGAGACAGTGGGGATGCTTTCATAATTAGGCTCAGGGTCACAATGTGGTGAACACATCAGATGTGTCAGGGGGAAGAGGAGTAGCTGATGGGAGAACAGGACAGCCAAGGTCCCTGACAGTCAGAGAGCAGCTGGAGACCAGGCCTATTGCTGAGTGCTATGCTAATAACACATCTCTGGGAATGGCCATTAAAAACCTGATGAAGATGAAGAGACCGTCAGAGGCTTTGTGCAACCTTGAGCAAAAGGTGGAGGAATCCATCCAAGTCACGAATTCAGCCATAGCTCCACCTGATGAGTACATGGATTCCTCTGTGAAGAGCCAGGTGCAATAGAACACTGAGTTACTGTCAGATGTGGGGTTGGACTTGCATTTTGTTGCTCTGACCATGGAATCTATACACCTTTGGTTAGGTGAGGGGGGAATGAGGCCTCTTTTCCTTCTGGAGTTAAGTAGGTGCTATCATGTATCGACAGGGAAAAAGTGTCCCATAAATGCTCCTCATGGGGATTATGTCTGTGTGTTGCAAGAGTGAGCTACTTCTCCACCCCAATGCCAATGACCTGAGTACTCCAGTTGGATACACCTTCACCTGCACAGGAGACCCTCAGTAGGCTCTGGCCCCCTAGGCCTCGGATAACCAGAGCTGAGCTGCCAAGGTCACCTCAATCAATCGGCATAGTGCATAGCAGGTTACTTCCATCTCAGCTATGAATATTGAGGTCATATAGTGGTTGAGAAACTTTGTCATGGTGCAAGGTTGGTATCAGTGTCCAATCATTCTAAGAAATTGCAAATTTGTATGGAAATCGAGGCCCACAACTTCCTGGCTCCCCAGTGTCAGATCTGAGAAGTACCCTAAAGTTGTGTTGGGGAATCTCTCTCGGAGGTTACCAGGGAAGGCTTTGTGCAGCAACTGTCCGGAAGGGCCAACTTCCCCAGGACAATTGCCCTGTGCCGGAACCAAGCGACAAAGCAATTTAAATTGCAAACTTGGGATTAATCTGCCAGTTTTATACATATAGTTATTCTGAGAGAATCAGAAGGAATAAAAACACCTTGAGCTTCAGAGTAGCTATTTTAAAGATTCAGGCAGGACCCCCCACAAAACCCAAATGAAGCACCCCAACTCCATGGCATTCCACAGTCCCCTAACCCTACCTGTACAGGGAACCCCATAGCCTGAGGTCTGAACTCTCCACCCTCACATCCCTTCCACTTATCTTGGACACTTACCTGCTTCTGGCCTGCCTGTTATTTCCAATGGGACCTTTAAACCTGCGGCTTTACAGCAACTAACGCCATTAACAACGGGGCGTGTCCTCCTTCACTGTGCTTCATTTACACTTCGCCCCTGGAACCAGCGACCTGTTTCACTGTCTGAGTCTCATCCAGCCTGAGTCAGCAAAGTTGATCAAGACAGGTGCTTTAGAATTTACGTGCAAGTAAGTTGCAATGGAGTGGCAATCTGTTGCTGATTGCCGCTCTGAGGAAGTTAAGACACAAATAGTTTTGAGCATTTATTCATGTGTGTGTTGAATGGCCATATTGTTGGGATTTTGCAGCTGGATTGCTGTAAAGCTATACTGGAGGAGCACAGGCACTGGAACCTCATCTTCAGCAGTCCAATTGTTTGCTCTATTGTTGGCCTTCTTTGGACATGGGAGGCACTGTATCCCTCCTCTGCTGGGCACTGTGGATTCCACAGAAGTGTCATGAGACAGGTTTCCTGAGGATGCCCTCTAACACCCAGGAGTAGATGCCCAGCAGGAATAAACAGCTGTCACACCTGAAAATAAATGAGGATGTAAGAACCTTGAGAGCTCATTGGGAAATGAACACATGCCAACAGGATTCATTCTCAGTGGTCACAAACCAGTGCACACTAATGGAATTAAAACCTTTGCGGCTTATGAATGCTGCTGCCTATTACCAGAGAGCTCCCAGTGCCACATGTGGAAATCTACTGATGGAGCAGAATCCAGCAGCTCTTGCTGCATGGCCCTCAAGGTCGATGGTGAACTGCACAGAATTATCGGCCCTTTTGAACATGGCATTGATCACCTCCATTAAGCATCTGTGAGTAGCTAACTGACAATTTTAAAGGTGACTCAAGAAGAGAGAGATCTGAAGGTATTTGGGCACAATCTTTGAAAATGGGAGAACAGATTCATAATGCACATGGGATCCTATAATGCACATGGAAAAAACAAAGGACTAACTGGATTGTTCTTTGAAAGGACTAGCACAGACTCAATGGACCGAACGGTCCCTGCTATGCTATTCTATGAATCTATGAGCGCTAATGAATTCAATTGATTTATTATTGTCACATGTATTGGGATAGGGTGAAAAGTATTGGCTCTTGCGTGTTGTTACAGACAAACATACCAATCATAGAGTACACGGGCAGAAGGAAAGGACTGGATACAGATTACACAGAAACTTTAATATTTAATATTATATAACTAAAATATTTTTAAGAAGCGGGTTGATGGGTTCTTGATAAGAGAGGGGATTAAGGGTTATGGGGAGAGGGCGGGAAAGTGGAACTGAGCCACGACAGATCAGCCATGATCTTATTGAATGGCGGGGCAGGCTCGAAGGGCTAGATGGCCTACTCCTGCTCCTATTTCTTATGTTCTTATGTTCTTAAGATAAAGGACATTTTTGATTTGAAATCCCATTAGCCAGGATTTTACAGAAATGCCGTTTGATGTTGCTTCCCCGATAGAAGTAGTGAGCCATTTAAATCTCCATTTAGTTTGGTCGGACAGTAATATCCTGGCAGGAAGGTGGCTGAGTGGGTGGGTGATTGGAATGTTTTGTCTGTAACAGCTCATAAGAGACAATACTTTTCACTCTATCCCAATACATGTGACAATAATAAATCAAATGGTAAAAGTGCCCACTATATTTCAAACTCTATCAAGTTATCTTCTCCAACCTGCATTGCACTTGCGACTGAAATTAATCATGTGGGAGATATAAAAGTGTGTTATACTGAGCAGTGTAGGAGAAATGATAAAATATTTAAATGAGCAGTGTGGGAGATCTTAGAGTGTTACACTGAACAGAGTAGGACATATTGGTGCATATCAGAGTGAGTAGTCTGAGATATATTAGAGACTGTTACAATGGACATTAAGCTGCATATTATAAAGTTACAATGAGCAGTGTAAGGCAATAGAGGACACTACAGTAAGGAATACAAGATATGCTAAGAAGTGTTATAATGAGTAGTGTAGGATACTTTTTTTTCGCTCATTCTTGGAATGTGGGCTTTGTTCAACATGCCACCATTTATTACTCACTTCTAATTATCCTTGAGAAGATGGTGCTGAGCCACTTCTGAACCGTTGTAATCCCTGTGGTTATAGATGCAACTACAGTGCTATTAAGGACGGAGTTGCAAGTTTTTGAAACAGCAACATTTGAAGAATGGCAACAAAGGTTTCATTTCAACCAGTGGGGAGTTATCCCCCAGTTCCCATTGACTTCATTTTTACTAGGGCTTCTTGATGTCATAGTCAGTCAAATGTTGCCTTGATGTCAAGGACAGTCACTCTCATCTCACCTCTCGAGTTCAGCTATTTTTTTTCCAGGTTTGGACCAAGGCTGGAATGAGTTCTGGACCTGAGTAGCCCTGGCAGAACCAAATTTGAGCATTAGTGAACAGTTTTTTGTTGAATAAGTGCCGCTTGATAACACTATCAGTGACACTTTCCGTCACTTTGCTGCTGATTGAAAGTAAACTGATGGGCAGTAATTGTCAATATTAGATATGTCTTACCTTTTGTGGACAGAACATACCTAGGTAGAGTAGATGTATATGTACTGTGAAAGGCTTGGCTAGGCCGCAGGTAGTTCTGGAGCACAATTCTTCATTAGTAAAGCTAGGATGTCACCAGGACTGATTGCTTTTACTGCATCAAGTGCTTTCAGAAGGTTTCCTGGCATGATGAGGAGTGAATCGAATTGTCTAAAGTCTGGCATTTATGATGGAGGGGACTTCAGAATGAGGTTGAGATGGACCGTCCATTTGGCACTTCTGGCTGAAGATGGTTGCAAATGCCTCAGCCTTGTCTTTTACTTATTTGACTATTACTTACGGGGCGAAAAACTGCAGCAGGCGACGGTGCAGAGGGACCTCGGGGTCCTTGTGCATGAGTCGCAAAAACCCAGCTTGCAGGTGCAGCAGGTGATCAGGAAGGCGAATGGGATGCTGGCCTTCATAGCGAGGGGGATTGAATATAAAAGTAGGGAGGTCTTGCTGCAGCTGTATAGGGCATTGGTGAGGCCGCAACTGGAGTACTGTGTGCAGTTTTGGGCGCCGCACCTGCGCAAAGATATTTTGGCCTTGGAGGGAGTGCAGAGGAGGTTTACTAGGCTGATACCGGAGTTGAGGGGGTTGAGCTATGAGGAGAGGCTGAATAAACTGGGCTTGTACTCGTTAGAGTTTAGAAGAATGAGAGGAGATCTCATTGAGACGTATAAGATGATGAATGGGATGGATAGGATAGAGGTGGAAAGACTCTTCCCGCTCAAAAAAGACAATAGGACTAGGGGGCACAGCCTCAAGATAAAAGGGGGGCGGTTTAGAACGGAGTTGAGGAGGAACTTCTTCACTCAAAGGGTGGTGAATCTCTGGAATTCTCTGCCCGTTGAAGTGGTGGAGGCTGCCTCGCTAAATATTTTTAAGACGCGGGTTGATGGGTTTTTGATAGGAGAGGGGATTAAGGGTTATGGGGAGAGGGCGGGAAAGTGGAACTGAGCCACGACAGATCAGCCATGATCTTATTGAATGGCGGGGCAGGCTCGAAGGGCTGGATGGCCTACTCCTGCTCCTATTTCTTATGTTCTTTTGCACAGATGTGCTGGACTCCTCCAACATTGGTGAAGGGAATATTTGTGGAGCCTGTCCCTCTGCTAAGTTGCTTAATTGCCCCCATCATTCATGACTGGATGTGGCAGGATTGTAAACTTTTAGTGTGATCTATTGGTTTGCACATGAGTCATCCTACATTATAGTTCTTTCAGTTTGGTATGCTATTTTTTGTTTGTGTAGTGCTGCTCCTGGCATGCTTTCCTGCAATCCTCCTTGAAACATAGTTGATTCCCCTTGTTTGACAGTAGAGAGAAGGATATGCTGGTCATGAAGTTACAGATTGTGTTTAAAGCAATTCTACTCTGTTGCCCATGGCCCACAGAAGCTCATGGATGTCAGGTTTTGGGCTGTTCTGAACCTATTCAATTTAGCACAATGGCAATGCCACACAAAATGATAGAAAATATCTTTAGCATTAAGGTGGGGCTTTGTGTCCACAAACACTGTGTAGTGGTCACTCCTAACAGCACTGTCATGGACAGCTGCATCAATGACAGGTAGATTGGTGAGCACAAGATCAAGTAGGTTTCTCCTTCTTATTGATTCCCTCACCACTGATCCAGCAGATATGCCATTCAACAGACTGCCCACCTGTTAGGTAGTGATGCTACTGCACCACATTGAAGTCCTCCACCAGGAGTTCATTCGGTGCCCTAACCACCCTCAGTGCTTCTTGCCAATAATGTTCTTTATGAAGAAGTGACTTACTCACTGAGAGATCGCAGTAGGTGATGATCAGCAAGTTTCCTTACTTGTCTGATCCTACAAAACTTCATGGGGCCCAGGGCTACATCCTCTTGACTGTATATAACATTGTGCTTGGCACCTGTGGTGGGTTTGTTCTGCCAGTTAGACAAGACATACCCAGAAATGGTGATGGAGGAGTATTGGACATTGGCTGTAAGGTTTGAGTACAGCTACATCAGGCTGTTGTTGCTTGATGATGTGGGTATGCCGGCGTTGGACTGGCGTAAACACAGTGAAAAGTCTGACAACACCAGGTTTTAGTCCAACCTATTTATTTGATAATATACTCACAAGCTTTCGGGTTAGTCCCTTCGTCAGGTGAATGGAGAGTTCTGGCCTCAGACAGAGCATATAAAGCACAGACAGTTTAGAGATTACTGATTAGAATGCGAATCCTTACACCTAACCTGCTGTTCAAGACCTGAAGTGGCTGATAATGTGAGTGGAAGGAGCACTGATCACAGTTTAAAGAGATGTGTATTGTCTCCAGACAGTACAGTAAGTGAGGTTTTGCAAACCCAGGCAAGTCACGGGGGTTACAGATAGTGCGACATGAACCCAAGATCCCTGTTGAGTTCCGCACACGAGGACGGTCTCAACAGGGATCTTGGGTTCATGTCACACTATCTTGCCTGGGTTTGCAAAACCTCACTTACTGTACTGTCTGGAGACAATACACATCTCTTTAAACTGTGATCAGTGCTCCTTCCACTCACATTATCAGCCACTTCAGGTCTTGAACAGCAGGTTAGGTGTAAGGATTCGCATTCTAATCAGTAATCTCTAAACTGTCTGTGCTTTATATGCTCTGTCTGAGGCCAGAACTCTCCATTCACCTGACGAAGGGACTAACCCGAAAGCTTGTGAGTATATTATCAAATAAATAGGTTGGACTAAAACCTGGTGTTGTCAGACTTTTCACATTGCTTGATGAGCCAGTGGGACAGCTCTCCCAATTTTGGCACAAGTTCACATATGTTGGTGAGGAGGACTTTGCAGGGTTGACTGGACAGGGTGTGCCAGTGTTATTTCCAGTTCCTAGATTGATGCCATTTAGTCCATCCAGTTTTATTCATCTTTTGACTTCTCTACGGTGGTTTGGTAGAACTGAGTGTCATGATGGACCATTTCAGAGTCAACCACATTGCTTTGGACCAGGTTTCCTCCCCTGAATGATATTAGTGAACCAAGTGGGTTTTTACAACAATTGGGTAATTTCATGATAATTATTAAGAAGACCAGTCTTTCATTCAAGTTTTATTTTTTAATTTAAATTCACTCAGCCAAAGGGGTTTGAATATTACTTGTCTAGTAACATTACCACTACATTGCTGTTC
The DNA here is from genome assembly GCF_965287045.1 of Carcharhinus amblyrhynchos. NCBI lineage: Eukaryota > Metazoa > Chordata > Chondrichthyes > Carcharhiniformes > Carcharhinidae > Carcharhinus > Carcharhinus amblyrhynchos. Next base: position 54,193,970 of record NC_137329.1, read on the forward strand.
CCATATGCCAGAGAATATTATGGTGAAGGCTGAGAATTAATCGTTATTACAGGTCAGGAATATAGGTTATGTCAGACACTATTGCAGTGATGGGGGTCAGGTATGTCAGACAGTGTTATAGTGAGCTGTGTGGAGTATGCCAGAGAGTGTTATAGTGACATGAGTAAAGGTATGTTGTAGTAAGCATGGTTGATCTGTCAGAGACTGCTGTTGGAAGCAGTGCAGGATATGTCAGGGTATGTGACGTTCAGAGAACTGAACAGGGTCAGCACATTCTGAAAGAAAACTCACTTTTTAGAAGTGTAGACTTCCTCATTCTATAGATTCAGTGGATTCTGTTTCCTTTAATATGATTCTTTTTGACAGACAAAATATCACTCTGATTATATATGAAATATTTACAGCCAGAGTATTTTGTAATCTAGTAATCTTATTAGGGCTATTTGTGGCTGTGCTGGTGTCATTATGTATAACATAAAACAAGTGTGGCCTTGCTAGCAGTTTAATTACCATAACATCTCCAGCAAGCTCATCTCTATCTGCTACATCTCATTAGAAAACTGAGGCAGTGTGCAGCTTTTTGACAGTTAACAGGTGTAAAGTTTGTGTGGTTTTGGTGGGTTTAAAGAGCGACAGAGCATTTGTCCATGCTCAACAATTACGTAGTCTTTTAAATGCACATTTTTCTCCACTTCAAACCACTTATAATGGGAGAATTTTTTTTTTAAATAACAAAAAATAACTGCATGGTTGTCCAAACCGAACATGGGGAATGCACGACTCTGTGTGGAAAAATCTCTCCTCTAAGTGCAGCATGTTAGTGCTGGGAAAATGAAGCAGTTTCTGCATTGGATGCCCAGGGTTAACGCAACGAGTCTTGTTTATTTAATGCTAGATATTCCCTCAGGTTCAGCTTTCGTATTCAAAGGGTCATCAGCTGATATTGAGGCAGTGCCAAGTCCCCTAATAAAACTTTCAAAAGATGCTAAGAGAAGGCAAAGAGGGAGGCTGTTGGCTTATTTAAGTGGGGTCAAGCCTGGGGCAGTGGCAAAAGAGTTGGCAATTTGAGGAGTGCTAAAGTGTTGGGATAGCAAATTGGGAAGGCAGAATATCTAAGATGGGACAAAATGAAAGGAGGCATAATGACGAGAGAGAAGGATTTAGGTGGAGAAAATTAATAAAAAAAAGAATAATATTAAAGTGGGAATGGATGTGTTGGTCTCAGGTCTGACTAGCAGCCAAAGTGTGCAAAGGATTAGTCACAGCGAAAGCTTATATTGGCCAATTTATTTGGCATTAATCAGCATCATAGAGTCATGGGACCAAGAGTTTTGGGCCCAGATGTTGGTTTATGTGGCCTGAGTTCTCAATACCTCATTGATTGGCTGTGAAATATCAACAACTTACAGCAATCAAGAAAGGAAGTTCAACAACTTTCATCTTTGCAGCGGTCCTCTCAAAGGGAGATGTTCCAAGCATGTTGGCACTCACCAAGCAGAAATGACTTCGCTGGCTTGGGCATGTTCACAGGATGTAAATCAGCCACATATCCAACAACACTCAAGAAGCTCAACACCATCCAGGACAAAGCAGTCACCTAATCATCCATCTTAAACCACTGATGCACAGTGGCAGCAATATGTATCATTCACAAAATGCACTGCAGCAACTCAACAATTCTCCTTCAACACAATTTTACAATCCTTGAGCTCTAACACCTAGAAGGACAAAGGCAGCAGACACAGGAACACCACCAACTGCAAGTTCTGCTCCATATCACAAACTTTACTAATGTGAAACTAATTTATTGTTCCTCCTCTGTCACCAAGTCAAAAACCTGGTGCTCCCTCTCTAACAGCTGGGTGTACTGGCACACATGGACTGCTGCAGTTCATGAAGGCAGCTCACCACCACTTTCTCAAGGGCAATTAAGGATGAAAAATAAATTCTGGCCTAGCCAGTGACGCTCACATCTATGAATGAATATTTTTTAAAAAGTCATCCTCCATGAGGATGGACAAATAGTGACACCTAACTGACAGCCAAAGCCAACGACACTGCTATGCTGCCAGCTCAAAGAAGCTAATCCTAGGCCTATAGATCCTGTGCACAAGGTAACACCTCCTTCTGCATGCAACCCCTTAACCATCTGCTCTGCTGCTTGCAGATGTTGTTGCCTGTGATGGATGATGCAGCTGCTGGTCCTCTGGTGGTTGATGCACCTGTCACTGTAAATAGCGAGTTGCAGAGCGCTGCAACTCCTCCTCAGTGGACCATGCCAGTTCAGAGTAGATGGTTTCTGTACAAGACCCAGTTTTGTTCAATGCCGCACTCTATCTCTTGAAATGGCATAAGTAAAATGGCACCAAAGCGCGCTCAGAATATCAAAACCCTCAAAATAATTGCTTCAATGAGGTACTCCTGTCAGCATTTGCCTTTACCCATGGCTGGCCTATTTACTCCCTTTATAGCTTGGGTCCTCTAGTTGCAATGAAGGCAGCTTGTTGTGTCAATGCCTTCTTGCTATGCACTCACCTTCCTTATCAGGCCAGATTGATGATACTTAATAGGGTGTGACCTCTATGCCTTTGAAAAAAACCACTGCATCTATAAAATGGATCTTTATTGGTGTTTTAATTGCTTCAGCAGACTGCACATTTCGCCCACAGTGCTTACGAACTAGCAACCCACCCTCGGTAAATCAAAGGAAGGCGGGAAGGTTTGGCTTACTGGCCAATGTCTATCTCCATGATTCTGTCAGCCTGCCAGACACTTGTCCCATCTCCAACTGCTTGGTGAAATTCCACCCACCCTTCCGAAGTAATCTGGATACTGATGGGTGATAATCGTTTGAGTAATTTTAAACAATGCATTGAGTCAGCAAAATGGGAGGGATATTATAATAATCAAAAACTTGTTATGAAGATCTATCAGAAGCAGAGAGCCGGAAGCAAATGCAGATTCCAATCTATATTTTCTGAGACTGAATGAAAATCTAAACAAAACTCACTCAGGAAGAAGGTGTCCCTGGGATCTGGTTTGAGCATGTCTGCAGCATGCAACTCTCTGCGTAACATTTTGTGACCTCCTGCATGACTTGCAAGGGTTTGTGGGATATGATCAACGTTGTTCATCTTCAGTGACGATTCTTCTACGGTTAAGACATAAATTTTCACACTCAATACCCAAAACAGGAAACATAATTTCTAAAGTAGGATTAAAGACACAGAAAGTGCATGTTATATGCCACCAGAGAGTGCAAGCTATTCAGTCATACTCTATTATGTGCATGCTCTTAGCTTGCCTATCACACAGACAGATACTGGGGACTTAGTTCTGTCCTTTGAGTACTTGCTACACCCAGAGAACTGACAAAGCTACTTGTTTTGTCTCTGTTTAACTTGCACATTAAGTTCTAACTGATGTATAATTCCTTCCCTTCTTGTCTCTTGAGCACAATGACAATGCAGTACAATTCCATAGGTCAAACAGCCTCTTTGTCATCTTGCGCATATAGCCAACAACATAGTGACTTTAGACATCGAGTGTTTACAAACATACTACTGCAGGAGGGTACTACAGCTACACTAGTCAATCAAAGTGAACTTTAGAGTCACTGGATAGTTATCAGATGAGGGAACTTGGACTAACATTTTGGATCCTGATACTGAACAAAATGGACGTTCAATGTGGTGACAGGTGAGTAGGAGAGGGAAGTTATGGATAGGAAATTGCAGGATGCTTTAAATACTTCTCCAGGTACTCTACCCAACAGCCAATCCAACTGACAGAAAGACATGGAAGAGGGAGCAATCCTGGTGGAAGCTAGAGTATGTTCAAAGAGGTCAATTGCTCTTAATTGCTGGATTTCCCAATTAAGGTTAACATCTGTGAGATAAATTTGCATGCTCACATGGAGAAACACAGTCTTCATAAAATCATTCACTGATCAGCCTGTCACTGCCTGAGAACAAATTAAATCTATTAAAACTGGAAATGGATAGGTTGAAGGCAGGTTGGGTTCTCATTTGAAGTTTAAACATCATTAATTTAAAGTTGAAGTTTTAAAGTTTATTTATTAGTGTCACAAGTAGGTTTACATTAACACTGCAATGAAGTTACTGTAAAAATCCCCTCGTCACTACACTCCGGCACCTGTTCAGGTACACCGAGGGAGAATTTAGCATGGCCGATGCAACTAACCCGCATGTCTTTCGGACTGTGGGGGAAAACCGAAGTGCCCGGAGGAAACTCAAGCAGACATGGGGAGAAAGTGCAAACTCCACAGAGATAGTGTCCAAAGCTGGGAATTGAACCCAGGTCCCTGGTGCTGTGAGGCAGCAGTGCTAACCACTCCGTCACTGTGCCACCTTACACAATTTCCCAACCCACACAAACCCATCGTTTTTTGGAGGTTAAAATTACCTTTCCTAACTTGGTAGCTCATAGTGTCCCCTACAGCCTGAAATCATTCACCTCAACATAGAGTGGAAATTGAACACTGAATCTCAGGGTCTCTATGGATGAATACCACACACTGTTTTTCTTTGCCGTATACCCTCAATAGAGTCTGACTGGCCTTTAGTGATAGCAAAAGGTGGGAACAGGCAGAAAAAAGTCCATCAAGACTTTTACAGCTGACAAAATTATTAACAGTTACAATGATGGATGGCATTTTAAATTTAATCTTTCAACGTCACTAAGACAGGGAAATATTACTTTTTTCTGCAGTCATATATATAACTGCATGTTGAAATGTCAGCTGAGCTATTGTGTGAGCTGCAGTCTGCAAGATGCAATTTGAAAGATTACATTCCCCAATTGGACAAGAACTAACTCATTTCTGAAATAAAAACCTTTCAGGAATAGTTCTAGTCAGCCCTCCAAACATACTTTCCTTGGATTTCCTGATTACCAGTGCTAAAGCCATCATTCAAGAAAGCATAATGTCATAATGTGTTATTACAAACATAACATAATACAATCCATGATTTAGACTGTACACCTGTACATATAGCATGATTTTAAAATATATGTGGAGTCAAAAAATCAAACATTAGAATTCTTGTTAATCTATGAATGAATTTGCAGTGAAAAATTATTAAAATCAATACTGACCCATTTTCTTGGGCACAAAATGCTAATTTGAAGAGATATTCCAAACTTACACAAGAAAGTACAAAAACAAATATACAATTAGTGTAAAGCACTCAGCTTAGTGTAATTTGTAAGTGAATTATAATCATGCCAAATCATGAACTGAGGCATAATGTTATATTCCAGAAAACCAGTCAGTGAAGCCTGAGTAATCTCAACATGCTTTTAAAAGCATTTATTTACAGAGATACACCTCCTAACTTAGCACCCACAATTTTGGTCTGTTTGTTTTCATAGGAATATAAGTAGACAATAATTAATATACAATTATCAAATTCCTTTCTCCAATTAAAAAATGTTTATATGTACCTACCAAATTTCAAAACAAATTAAATCATTGGTCTCTATATTCTGCGCAAGTCATTGCACTTTGAGATGCTTCTGTTCTTGGAGCCCTAGAAATTTCTTTCAGCATGCACTTCAATTTGTCAAACAATCTGAAGGTTGATGATTCGCATCAGCACATATAATATTTGAGATTTTCTTTCTCTCGAGCATTTGTCTCAAGTCAGGAAGGTCAATCTGTAACCTTTTCTTGTTCACAGATTTCATGCAGTGTACATTAGATTATGAAACCAACTGCATTAGAATACCCAACAGGAAGACTAATGTGAAGCATTGCTATAAATGACTAGCTTATACTTTAGGTCCATAAGGATAGTCACTTACGAATATGTTTATTCACATTTAACTTGCTTGATATTTAATTTTCCCTTAAAACATTCTCTATTTTAAGATGTTTCATCATAGTACTTAATTCCAACACATTAAAACTAGTACAAAAACAGAAAAATGTTGGAAAATCTCAGCAGTTCTGACAGCATCTGTGGAGAGAGCGTAGAGCCAATATTTTAAGTCTCGATAAGCCTTCGTCAGAGCATCTCTGACTCTCCATGTTTTCACCCATTTCATGGATCCCACCATCAACCTGACCATATGGAGTAATTTACACTTACCTGGAGCCTTTCCTGCACATCCCACAATTATCAAATCCCTCTGGAATACACGTTACCAGTCAACTCATTCTGAACAAATGGGAAGGGATTCTCCCAGCCCGCTTGAGTTGCGCAGTGGGCTGGGAGACATCAGCGGGGGACCGGTAGCAAAACTCGGGACCAATATCTGGCCAATCACGAGTCTCCCAAGCTATATTTAGACATAATCAGTCCCGTGCCTAAAATCAGAGTGAGGTTGATTACCAATTGACATTTCCATATGATTAGTGAGCATGAGACCGTAGTCTTCAGCCCACTCGTGTCTCCCCCCACTGCTGGGAGAAGTTCCCACCAGCGGGGATTACAACTGATCCCCATCAACAGGGGCCAGGCGTGCTCACCCTGCTGATGGGGACAGAGGCCACTGATGCTCTCCCGGGAGGTTGGGGGCACCGGGCATCGCCATTGTGCCCCTCGGGCAGCGCCAAGGGTCATTGCCTCTTACCCCTGACCTCCTGGGGAGCCTCCATGGCCTCCCTTCACTCCAGCGGGATTGGGCCAACAGCTCCCCATTAGTGAGGAGCTGCTGTAAACCCGCTGGAGTGAACCACTCCTGGCAGGGGTTGGGGGGTTGGCTGTGGAGAAAGACTAGCGGGCCCTGAGACTTAAGTCCTAGGCCTGCTGATAAGATCTGAATTAGAATTTTAATATTCAAATCAGTTCTGTGCCGATTTCCGGCGCAAAGCAGATGTCACTGGAAGTCCAGCAGCCAGAACGTGCAGAGGTAATAGCAGCCAGTGGATGCCCACAAAATGGCCTCTGACTGGGAGGTTCACCTCCGTTGAATTTGTTGCAGGTCAAAGGTTTCTTTGGAATGGAGAGTGTTTCAAAGATTTCAGCTTGCTAGGAAGCCTCAGTAACATCAAATTAAAGCTGTGCACATACACTGGGTCTGAGTGCACAGCTGGGCAGGACGGAAACCTCGCCCCAGGTGAAATTAACATTTTGGGCAGAATTTTATGAGCGGCTGTGGGTGGGGCTGAACTTGCTAGGCAGCCTGTAGAGGGAGGTATTGCACACATGCAGATCTCAGTTGCTGCACATGTACATTATCAGTAGCAGGGGTCTGACAGACAAAGCGAGCTGTCCGGCCCCTGCTACTATAGGCAGCTTCATTTAGCTCCCCACCCTGCAATTGCAGGGGCCCACAGCCCGGGATGCAGCCCCCACCGATCCCCCCTTCGCTCAAATCAATTGCTGCCTCGCCGCCCAGACAAATCGTACATCCTTCTCCCTCCCCCACTGATTGTGGCCCCTTCCCTCTCTCCCTCCCCCACTGATCGTAGCTCTTCCTCCCACCGGCACCCCCCCCCCCAAATGTGGCCTCTTCCCTCCACCTCCCACCAATCCCAGCCCCCTCCTTCCATCCCTCCCTCTCTCCCTCCCTCACCGATTGTAGCCCCCTCCCTCACTCTTTCCCTCCCACACCAATTGCGGCTCCCTCCCTCCCCCACTGCCGCAGTTCCCTCCCTCCACCAGAATGGCAGCGGGCCCCCCACAGGCCCTGCCCTCAATGACCCCTTCCCCGCAGTCTTCAACCCTATTGGCCTTGCCCGCTGGTGCTGTTCCCACCAGCTCTGCACCCCCATTGGCTCTAACCCCTGGCACTATCACCCACAGGCATCGCCCAATGGGCACTGCCCAGGTGCCAGTTTGCCACTGCCCAAGGGGCACCCACGCCTTGCACTTGGCAATTCCAAAGGCGAGGCCAACACGACTATTCCCCATTCATGGGGAGCAGGATTTTTTCCTCACTGGAGAAAACCTAGCCCGGCGAGGCTATAAAGGAAAGTGAGCCCAGGTGATTGAGCACCTGGCTCGCTAAACACAAGTTAAATAAATTTCAACAATTTAATGAGCTTCTCGCTGATTAATGCAAGAGGCTGGCCACGTGGATTCCGGATACGATAAAATCACACTAGCCACTTTACACCCGATTTTATGGCATTTTTTGCTACAAAATAGGCATAAAACGGCAGTAAAATTCCACCCCACCTCTCTGTCAGAGGACTCCAAAGGGCTTTGCTCTGACATGGAGAAAGGAAAATCTCTGCTGCAGAATGGAGTGCTGCAATGATTTAAAATCCCGCTAGGTGACCGGGGGGACATGAAGATTAATGTGACGTGACCATTTCAGAATATTCACAGCTGACAGGCAGGAATGCAAAAGTTGATCAGAGGGCTGCCTGAAGTCACCATGCCAGAGGAGATCTTCAGGTCTGCCAGGGCTAGAAGGGACAGCCCACCACAACGGTCCCATCCCAGCAGGAAGTGACAAAATCAACGCCTTGCCCCCAGCCTGAGCCCATCCAACCCCCAGAACCTCGAAGAGAACTTTCCTCTGCAGCCTGGCAGCAGCACAGGGGCAAATGCCCAGTGGACCTGCCTCTTCGAGCCTCCTCACAACTCAAGTGCCAGACTAGGGTGTCAGTGCCAGGAGATAGTGTATTGCTGGCACTGCCAAGGTGCGTGCCTGTAGGGAGGCTAAGTGGGGAGTCTGAGGGGGGCTCAGCGGTGGGATCGGTAAAGGAAGGGGGGTCTGTGTGGGAGTCCAAGGGGAAAGGGAGCTGAGGGGGGCCAAGTTACCCTCATGTCTGTGTGGTTTGAGGGGGGAGTGGGGGGAGGTGAGGTAGTCTATGAGTTGAGTGGTGCGGGGGCAGGAGGTTGCTCCTCTTTTCTGATGAGTTGCTGGTGCTCCCCTGTATCCTTGAGATCCAAATGTCATTTCCCTGTTTATTTATGAGTAGCAACTGCAAAGCCTGCCTGGTGCCGTTCCCACTGGCAAGTTGGGTGAATGGTGGGAGGTTGGTGAATTGGCTGTCAAACCTGCTAATGCCTTCAAATTAGCGGGTTTGCATAACTAATGGGTTGCTGCCTGCTCTGGTGGGAATCTGATCTGGGCTGGTGGGGCAGGTGAATCCCGAGAGCCATCATACCTGTTGGGAACCCGGATTTTTGGTCGACACCCCATTTCCGGGGTATCAGGATTCTCACCGGCTGTCTGAGGAGGTCAGAGAATCACCCCCATAGTCTCCACTCCTCTCTCCCTCAAACTGAATGTAAGTTATAGGTGCTGTTACCTAGAGGTGCCTTCACTATGAAACCGTTAATTAATCTTGTTGCACAATACAAGGTCTAGTATAGGCTGCTCTCTGGCTGACTCCAGAATGTGCTGTTCAAAGGAACTTTCCTGAAAACATTCAATAAACTCCTCAACAAGGCTACCTTTGCCCATCTGACTTTTCCAGTCTATGTGTGAATTAAAATCTTTTATGATTGTCACTTTCTGACAAGTTCTCATTATTTTTCCCTTTATGCTACCATGTGGTTATGATTAGGGGGCCTGTACATGACACTTGCCAGTGACTTGTTACCTTTACCATTTCTCATAGCTATCAAAAAGGAGGAGACATTGGGGGTCTTGAGAAACATTAAGGTAGACAAGTACCCAGAGCCTGATGGGATATACCCCAGAATACTGAGAGAGGAAAGGGAAGAAATTGCCGGGGCCTTGAGAGAAATCTTTGTATCCTCACTGGCTACATTGAAGAATAGCTAATGTTGTTCTTTTGTTTAAGAAGGGTGGCAAGGATAATCCAGGTAATTACAAGCCTGTGAGCCTTACGTCATAGGTAAGGAAATTATCGGTAAGGATTCTCCAAGACAGAGTATATTTCCACTTGGAAATAAACGGACGTATTAGTGAGAGGCAACATGCTTTGTGAAGGGGAGGTCATGTCTCACTAACTTGATCAAGTTTTTTGAGGAAGTGATGAAGGTGACTGATGAGGGTAGAGCAGTTGATGTTGTCTACATGGACTTCAGTAAGGCCTTTGACAAGGTCCCGCTTGGCACACTGGTACAGAAGATGAAGTTGCATTGGATCAGAGGTGAGCTGGCAAGATGGATACAGAACTGGCTTGGTCACAGAAGATAGACAGTAGCAGTGCAAGGGTGTGTTTCTGAATGGAGGGCTGTGACAAGGAGTGTTCCTCAGGGATCAGTGCTGGGACCTTCGCTCTTTGTAATATATATAAATGATTTAGAGGAAAATGTAACTGGTTTGATTAGTAAGCTTGCGGACAATACAAAGGTTGATGGATTTGCAGATAGTGATGAGGACTGTCAGAGGATACAGCAGGATATAGATCGGTTGAAGACTTGGGCAGAGTTTAATCAGGACAAATGTGAGATAATGCATTTTGGAAGGTCTAATAAAGACAGGAAATGTACAGTAAATAGCAGAACCCTGAAGGGTACTCACAGGGAGAGGGAGCTGGGTGTACAGGTACTCAGGTCACTGAAAGTGGCCATGCAGGTGGAGAAGGTGGTCAAGAAGGCATGCGGCATGCTTGCCTTCATCAGCCAGGGCAATGAGCTTAAAAATTGGCATGTCATGTTGCAGCTTTATAGAACCTTAGTTAGGCCGCACTGGAATATAATGTTCAATTCTGGTCGCCACACTAACAGAAGGATGTGGAGACTTTGGAGAGAGTACAGAAAAGATTTACCAGGATGTTGCCTGGTATGGAGAACATTAGCTATGAGGAGAGGTTGGAAAAATCTTGATTTGTTCTCACCTGAACGATAGAGGTTGAGGGGAGACCTGATAGAAGTCTACAAGATTATGGGAGGCATGGACAGGTTGGATAATCAGAAGCTTTTTCCCAGGGTGGAAGAATCAATTACTAGGGAGCATAAGTGAGGGGCAAGGTTTAAAGGAGATGCACGAGGCAAGTTCCTTTACACAGAGGATGGTAGGTACATGGAATGCACTGCCAGCGGAGATATTGGAAGCAGATATGATAGTGACTTTAAGGGGCATCTGGACAAATACACGAATAGGATGGGAATAGAGGGATATGGTTCCCGGAAAGGTAGTGGGTTTAGTTCAGTCAGGCAGTATGATCGGTGCAGGCTTGGAGGGCTGAAGGGCTTGTTCCTATCCTGTAATTTTCTTTGTTCTCTATCCAAATTGTTTCAACATCCTGATTTCCTGAACTTAGGACATTCCTCGCTATTGTGCTAATACCATAATTAACTAACAGAGCCACCCCGTCACCTTTTCGTCGCTTCCTGTCCTCCCTAAATATCCTGTACCCTTCAATATTCAGGCCACAATCCGTGTCCACCTGCAGCCATGTCCCTGTAACAGCTATCAAATCATATTTCTATGTGTTCTCTCTGTTCATCTGTTCTGTTTTGAATGCTGCACATGTTTAGGTAGAGTTTATAGTTTCATCCTTTCATTCTTGTCACAACCTTTAGTCTCATCTATAGAGTTACTGTTAGATTTGTACTCTATCCTTTCCTGTCATAGTCAGTTTTACATTTTCTGGAATAAAACCTCTCTCGTTTGTTTTGTCTCTCCTCTTTAATTTACAACATCTTCTCAAATTTGATCCCTTTCCCTCATTATTTAATTTCAAACCCTCTCCACTTCCCGAATTATGCAGCTCACAAGAACATCCATCCCTGCACAATTCAGGTGTAGACCGTCTCAATGGCACAGATTCTACTTTCCCTACTACTAGTGCTCCATGAACCAAAACCCACTTCTCCCATGTCAGTCTTTGAGCACGGCATTCATCTCTCCAGTCATATTTGTCCTGTGCCAATTTATGTGTGGCATGAGTAATAATCCACAGATGAATCTTTGAGACACTGATTCTTAATTTAGTGCCAAGCTCCTCATGCCGACTATGCAGAAGCTCCTGCTTTGTCCTGTCCATGTCATTGGTACCTACATGGACCATGAAGACTGGGTCCTCCCCATCCCACTGCACGTTCCTCTCCGACACAAGTAGATATCCCGAACCCTGGAACTAGGCAGGCAACAGCCTTCTGAACTCACATTCTCTGCTGCAGAAAGCAGTGTCAATCCCTCTGATCATATTATGCTCTACTAGCACCACATTCCTTTTTGCTTCCCCCATTTGAATAACTTCTTGTACTATGGTGCCATGGCCAATTAGTTCATTCATCCTGAGGTACCTACTCTCATTCAAACAAGCTGAAAAAAATCAAACCTGTTGAATAAAAGGCTGAGGTTCCTGCCCTCTGGGTACCCCTATTGCCTTACTCACGGTCACACTCTCCTGTCCCTGACTGCTGACCAAATCAGAAGACCCTATCCTAAGTAGTGTGGCTGCCTTCTGGTACAAAGAATCCAGATAACTTTCCTCTTCCTTGGTGCATCATAGTGTCTGCAGTTCAGCCTCTTATCTAAACTGAGAGGCTGGAATGCCAAACACTTGCTGCAGACATAATTTCCCTCAATCAAACTGCCATCTAGATGCTCCCACATGTTGCAAACATCACCTGTCCTGTCTTCCTTAATATATAATTAACTATTGCATTATTTTATTCAATTATATATTTCACTTTCATATATTTTATTACCTTTGTGACCAATTGCTAGACCACATTGAATCTTGGAATAGGCTAAACTTAGTCACTTAACAGACACTGTCCAAATAACTAGCCTACCTCATATTAAGTTGATTTTTCTCTGCACCCTAGCTATGACTGTAACACTACATTCTGCACTCTCTCCTTTCCTTCCCTAAGTACAGTATGGTTTGCCTGTATAGCACGCAAGAAACAATACTTTTCACTCTATACTAATATATGTGACAATAATAAATCAAATCAAATCTCCTGTAGCAGAGAAAGACCACTTCCTGAAGGCTCAGGAAGTTAGAAAACTGACAGCAATTTCTCCTCTTTCCCTTCCTTCCTTTGTAATTTTATTTACCCAACACCCAGCACTCTATTCTAAGTCACATGTCTTGCAGAAACCTGACCTGAAGTACCTTTTTCCCTTCTATGAACGAAATTCCAAATGTACTCACTCGGTCTCTGTCTCACTCAGGTTAAGGTCTCCTCCCTCACTGCTTGTGGGCCTCTTACAGATTGTGTACTTTTAAAAGTGCATGTTCTCATATAGATAAATGATGAATCACTCAATTAGCTTAGCTTCCTGCGATTGTAATCAACATCTATTCAGACAAAAGCTTTCTCCAGGTTAACAGTTAACTACCACCAAGACACCTGCCTGTTTAACAAGGCTATTTAACTCCTTAACGGCTGTTAAGTCATACGTTAGAATCTGACTCTTGTTCTAAAATTGAACTTAAAAAAGATTTGCAAATTGAATTTCTACTTTAAACATAAATTCCACATCAAATCCAAAATGCACCTGACGCAAACATATCCTGGTGTGATCATCCTTTAGTATATTGTTGGCAATAGGCCTCATGAGAACCTTGTATTGATAATGTTTGAGTTGGAAAATGCCATTTGAAACCTAGAAATGTTTACATATCCTACCTCAATTTTAAAATTCTCAACCTTCTTTTCAAATCCCTCTGTGGCCTTGCCCTTTCTTCTCTCTCATCTCCTACAAACTTCTGTGATCTCTGCACTCCTCCAATTTTAACCTTGTGAGCATACCTGATTTTAGTTATTCCATCATCCCTGATTATGCCTCCAGTGCCTAGGTCCGATACTCTGGATTTCATCCCTAAACCTCTCTGTCTCTCCCTCTCTCCCTCCCTTCTTCCTCTTTTAAGCTGTTTTAAACTGCTTTTTTTTTGGCCAGGACAGTGTCTAGTTGTCAACCTCTTGATTACTCCAATTGCCTCTGGCAATATTTTATTGTAGAAACGAAGGAAATAAAATGCCTACATGCAATATAAATAGCAGTTGGTGTTGTAACTCTGGTGGCTGCAGTGTTAAGATTTGCTGCCTCCTGCAAATTTGTTTGTGAGGGACACGGTGCATAGCTTGAGGTCACAATAATTGGTTTTATCTGATGATAAAAATTAATTGGAAACATAATCAGCTACTTCTTCCATAACGCAGGACATTGAATACACTTATATTTTAAAAATTGCAATCTAATAGTCCAGTTTAAGTTGCAATCGACTAGTGACAACCCTGTGATTTATTGACCAATGTAACCAATACTTAAGGCCACTAATGAATTTACATAAGAACTGTATAGAATTTTGGAAAACAAATATAGAATTCACTGGTGAAAATGCTACGTAAATAAAGCAGACTTAATTCATTCAGCTTTCTGGGTTCATTTTGATTCGGTAAAACTTTTACAATTGAATTCATATAAGATGCATGAACCAATGCACAGATCTAAATAAATAGGTATGATCAGATACTATTATAGACTACAAAGTGACCAGAGCTGGGAACTGAATATTCAAGAGATTTGACATGTGATGACCCATGTTATTTGTCATTTATTTTAATGATTTGGATGAGAATATAGGCGGCATGGTTAGTAAGTTTGCAGATGACACCAAGATTGGTGGCAAAGTGGACAGTGAAGAAAGTTATCTCCAATTGCAACAGGATCTTGATCAATTGGGCCAGTGGGCTGACGAATGGCAGATGGAATTTAATTTAGACAAATGCGAGATGATACATTTTGGTAGATTGAACCAGGGCAGGACTTAGTCAGTTAATGGTAGGGTATTGGGGAGAGTTACAGAACGAAGAGATCTAGGGGTGCATGTTCATAGCTTCTTGAAAGTGGAGTCACAGGTGGACAGAGTAATGAAGAAGGCATTTGGCATGCTTGGTTTCATTGATCAGAAAATTGAATACAGGTGTTGCAATGTCTTGAAGTTATACAAGGCCTTGGTAAGGCCACACTTGGAATACTGTGTGCAATTCTGGTCACCCTATTATAGAAAGTATTTTATTAAACTAGAAAGAGTGCAGAAAAGATTTACTAGGATGCTACCGGGACTTGATGGATTGAGTAATAAGGAGAGGCTGGAAAGACTGGGACTTTTTTCTCTGGAGTATAAGAGGCTTGGGGTGATCTTATAGAGGTCTACAAAATGATGAGGGGCACAGATCAGCTAGATAGTCAATATCTTCTCCCAAAGGTAGGCGAGTCTAAAACTAGAGGACATAGGTTTAAGGTGAGAGGGGAGAGGTACAAAAGTGTCCAAAAGAGCAATTTTTTTCACACAGAGGGTGGTGAGTGTCTGGAACAAACTGCCAGAGGTAGTGGTAGAAGCAGTTACAATTTTGTCCTTTAAAAGCATTTAGATTGTTACATGGATAAAATGGGTATAGAGGGATATGGGTCAAGTGCAGACAATTGGGATTAGCCTCGGAGTTTAAAAAAAAAGGCGACATGGACAAGTTGGGGCGAAGGGCCTGTTTCCATGCTGTAAACCTCTATGACTATGACTATATACT
Source organism: Carcharhinus amblyrhynchos (assembly GCF_965287045.1). Taxonomy (NCBI): domain Eukaryota; kingdom Metazoa; phylum Chordata; class Chondrichthyes; order Carcharhiniformes; family Carcharhinidae; genus Carcharhinus; species Carcharhinus amblyrhynchos. Next base: position 54,209,356 of record NC_137329.1, read on the forward strand.
CAGTTGGTCTCTATCTTAGGCCAAAGTGTCCCCTCATTGCTCATCCACCTCTTACTGATCTGAAGAAGGGCTGTGTGTTTTGCGGGTCAGTGGCCTTGATTTTGTGGTTGGCTCTTGCGTTATCTGCACTGTGCAGGGAGCACGATTGACAAAACCTGCTGAAGTGCCCTTGCTTGTGACAGTGGAAATATTTAACAATCGTGACTGAACATTGGTCCTTCCTGTGGGTGTGTTTCACCCTGCAGCCCAGATACAGTCACTCAGCAGGATGGGTAAGGGTAGACTTGGACAGTCTCTACACTTTTGTGGCCGCATGTGATGGACCGAGATGTGGTTTCCACCTCATGCGGTGCTCTCACCATGAGGAACGGTGCGACTTTGGTCACTGACTAGTTGAATGGCCTTGTTAAGAGTGAGGTAATCCTTGGCTTGGAGGAGATGGAAGAGCATATTGTCCACAACATGAAGCATAATTCTGTCTCAGATGAGTTCTGATTTCAGATCTCTGCTTTTGCATTCTTGTATCATGCAGTAGAAGTTGTTGGTTAAGTATTCAACAGACTTCCCCAGCTGCTGCACCACCCTGTTAAATTTGGCAAGGTCCAAGATCTGGTTGGATTGCGGTTTGAAAAATGATCAAAAGATTTTAAAACAGTTCTAAACTTATCAGATGATTTGACTCATCTATGGCTTGTGTGGTAATGATATCATCTGCAATCGACCCAATTAAATAAAGTAATGTGCTAACTTGTTCTGCCTCTGACTTTTTGTTCAATCCTGCTACATATGAGGAAACATTTTTGCCAATAGCTCCAACTGTGGTGTTGGTGTGGGCCAGAGGTAAGGCACATTGGGGGTGGTACGAATTGTGATCCATGATTGAAAATTTTTAAAGTGTGGGTGTCCCTTTAAGAGAACGGAAGATTTCAAAATGGAACTGCCATTATTATTGAGGAGAGAATTTTCACACCTGTTTCGGACTTTTGACACAACTGTTAAAATGGTGATGACAGTCTTTGATGAGGAAGGATCCTCAAAATGCCACCATGTGACCATGGGCCATAGAATTGCATCACCGTCTTACCACAGATCAGGTCCAGGCTGGGAGAGGTCTTGCTGGCAAAAGGTGGTCTAAAATTTGAGGCACTTGGGCTTTTGATTAAATGGGGATTGCCCCATACTCAACAATTTTTGCTTTTATTGTTCCTTTGGTGTGCTTTGGACTCAGAGGGGCAGGGTGATGGGTTGGAGAACAGTGTGGGCAAATGGGGGTGGTGTTGAGCCTGACGTTGGGCTAGCGATGAAAATGGACCTACATTTTCTGCCTGGCTGATTTTGAAAGGAACTGTTCACAGGACTGGCTTTCCTGGAACTTTAAAAGAATTTGATCTCACCATGCAGGCTGCTGGCACTGCTGAGTAAAAACTGCTTCCATAAGGATTCATAGCAACCTTTAGCTTGAGCTTCACTTGCACCTTTAACTCTGCTGCCAGAATCTTGTCTGTGGGGTTCTTCAGGTGGGTTTTCTCAGCTTGCTTCTTGAGTGAGGAATTCATTGCTGGTGTACTTTTCTTGATTACTTTAATATTTTTACAGAGAATTTCTTGTTTTATCCCCATTACTCACTATGGTGTATTGGGTTGCCACTACCCATACAATGCACTGCTTATATACCATTAAGATGTGCTTATTAACATTAGCACTGAGGTGAGGAGACATTTCTTCACCCAGAGAGTGGTGAGCCACGGAGGTAGTTGATGCCAAAACATTGAATGTAGTCAAGAGGCAGCTGGATGTAGCACTTGGGGCAAATGGGATCAAAGGTTATGAGGAGAAAGCAGGATTAGGCTATTGAGTTGGGTGATCAGACATGATTGTAATAACTGGCAGAGCAGGCTTGAAGGGCCAAACAGCCTCCTCCTATCTTCTATATTTCTATTACTAAACTATGTGTATATTTACAGTAGAGGGCACAGGTATGGAGAGGACACCATGGCATGCCTTGTATGTTGCTACCTAGCCTCAGGTCCTGTACTCAAACCCAGATTAACCCTTAATGCACCAGACTCTTCCACTACGATGATCATGCACATTAAGGCTACCTTGTCCTTGATCCATCATATCCTGTTACTTAAAGCCTTCATTACATCAATATTTGAGGTACAAGATGCCTTGCTACTCCTATCAGCTGTTTGGAGTATGAGGTTTTGGGCAGTGCCAAGGTGCCCCCTAGACATTACCACTTTGCCCCTTGGGCAGTGCCGAGGGCCAGGCTGGCACTACCAAGCTGCCAATCCCCAGGGGGCACTCCCCTGACTCCTGAGGGGGCCTCTATTGGCCCTCATTTGAATCCAGCAGATTGGAGAGGGGGAGGATGCAAGAGGATGCATAGACTTCAGTCCCAAGCTCACTGATGATAGGAAAATACGCATTTAAATAATTTATTCAGCTCCATGTCGATTTCTGGTGGGGAGCTGATGATGCCAGAAATCCGGCTGCCGAGATGTGTGGAGGTCATGCTGCCCAACAGGAAGCCTGCTAAATGGCCTTTGCTTAAGGCTCCTGGCCTGCTGCACTTCTAGAGCTGTAAACTGAAAATACTTCTGTCTTTGTCCCATACCTTCAAATCAGTGACATCTAGCTCATTAAAATTACTGAAATGTTTGCTATTGAATGTAGAAGCATCCTCTAATTATCTTTTTTTAAACAGAACTCACAATTTTCACTTTCTCTTCCATTAGTCCCATCCACATTTCATCAATCATATTTGCATAGTTTATCAGGATTTTTAACCATTGACAAGCAGGGTAAACAAATTGTCTATGTAACTTTAAGATAGGTTAGTCTTTTTTCTTTTTTATTAACATTAAATGATGTCATAAACACTTGTCAAATACTCCACTGAGAAACATCAGACTTCGTTAAAAGGATAAACTGCAAATCAGGTCACTTTGCAAAAATTATCACATTATGCTTCAAGTCAGTATTACTTTGTGCATTTTTCATAGATTTACTTAACAGCATATGCACTTCATTAAATACTACATCAATATTTGACTTATTTTATATGGAATCAGAATCCTTTTCAGTGGCCCCAGTGTGTTGACATTACTAAATCTAAAAAGCATATATACTTATTCCTAACCTTGCATTGACCTTCACTACTTAATAAATCAAAATAACGTTTCAATCAATCTGTCCCATGTATTTTTGAAGTGCAAATACTATCGAATCCTGCACAATTAAAGGAGTCAGTAGCTAAAATATCCATAAAGGATAAAACTCCTTATGACAAGTACAATTAGTTTTCATTCACCATTATCTTCCTCACAATTTTCTTCATCATGTGGCATTTAGGGGTGGTGGAGAAGAGAGGGAAAAATCAGCAAAATTCCTCTCCAGCCCACCTCCTTAAGCGATTGAAACTAGTCCAAGACACCAACTTACAGGAACAGAGGAATACAGAAGCAAATGACTTAAGAGCAGGAGTAGGCCATTTAGCCCTTTGAGCCTGTTCAGTCATTCAAAAAGATCACTGCAGATCTCATTGTGGTCTCAGCTTCACTTTGCCACCTAACATCTGCCCCCACCACCCCCCATCCCCATAACACCGTACTCCCTTATCTATCAAAACTCTGTTTAGCTCTGCTTTGAGTAAATTTAATGGCCCAGCCTCCACTGCTTTCTGGGGAAGAGAATGTTATATACCAACAAACCTTTGAGAGAAAGAGTTCTCCTAATTTCTGACTCAATTGTTAGACCTCTTATTCTTAAGTTGTACCCCTGGTTCTAATCTCTCCCACAAGTGGAAACACACTCCCAGAATTCACCCTATCACATACTTTCAGAACCGTATGTGTTTCTATAAGATCACCTCTCAACCTTCCAAACTCCAACGGGGTATAGGCCCAATCTATTTAACCTCAATTCTCACAGGAATGAGATGAGTGAACTTTCTCTGAACTGCTTTAAATGCAATTGCACCCTTTTTCAAATATGGAGAGCAGAACTGTATTCCGTATTCTAGATGTGGTCTCACCAAGACCCTGTACAGCTGCAGTAAAACATCCCTATTTTATATCCCATTCCTCTTGCAATAAATGCCAACATTCCACTTGCCTTTGTAGAAGATGCCAATTAAAAGTTGTGTCAGGTCAAATTCCCACAGCTGACCCAACTTGAAAATCTGTGCACTCTTACTCAGAAACAATGGGTTACATATTAAGATGGTGCTATATATGAAATATTAACTGAATAATTGTAAATTAGATATTTACTTAAGTAAAAGAGCACTTCAATTATAAACATAAGGGTGTCAGCCTTGGTTTAGTGACAATATGTTCATTTTTGCGTCAGAAGGTTGCATGTTTAAGTCCCACTCAGAATCACAAACTTGTCATTATTATGAACGAGGCCATTCAGCCCACTGTGTCTGCACCAGCTCTCTGAAAGAGTATTTTATTTAGTGGTATTCTTCTGCCTTCTTCCTGTAACCTGCACGTTCTTCCTTTTCAAATAACCATCTAATTCTTTACTGAATGCTTCAATTAAATCTGCCTCTCTCACACTCTCAGGCGGTGCATTCTAGACCCTAACCACCTGCTGTGCAAAAAAATGTTTTCTCACATTGCCATTGTTTTTTTGCCAATAATTTTAAATCTGTGTCCCCTTGTCCTTGATCATTTCATAAGTTGGAACAGTTTCTCCACAATTACTCTATCTAGATCCCACATGATTATGAGCACTCCAGAGAGCTGAACACATAATGGGGGCTGATACTCCAATGCAGCACTGATGGATTGTTAGAGCTACATTCTGATGAGTGTTGGGATAAGATGTTTAACTGAGGTCCTCTCTATCCTCTGAATGTCAAAGGTCCCATGGCAGTCATAGAAATAAAGCAGGAGTGTCTCCTTCTGATGACCTGACCAATATTTACCTACAACAGAAAACCCGTTATCTTATCATTATTGCTGTTTCTGGTACCTTGCTTTCTGTGAATTGGCTACCACGTATTCTTATATCACGTGTGCCAAGAGAATTTTCAGATTAGTGGAAATGAAATTGCTACAAGGTAACATTTCAATAAAGAATCAGTGACTTGTGTAGATCCACAGCTTTGATGGATGACATACTTATTCATGAGGAACTCTTTCCCATGACAAATTATTGACTTCCTTTGATCTCTGTCCCATGGTAGTTTTGATGGTCAGAATAATGCAAACGATACGACTGAATCTCCCACCAGATGGCAGCAACATGCAAACCAGGCAACATTACAAATAATTGTTGAACTCATGCATGTCTAGTAATTGCTGTTTTTGCTGTGCTAAATTTGAGTTGATGTCTTTAGCAATACCTGTTTTTCCTCTTAGTTTGTATAGCAGAACTGGATTAGGCTGTTCTGTAGCCTATCCCTTGGATGCTTCTGTCCACCAAACTCTTTCATTTCAGATGTGCAGAACAACCAATGTATATCCATAAAGCATGAAATCACCATTATTGTGAAATTAAGCATATGTGATGTCAATGTTTGTACTGTAGGTGAGATTCGAGTACATTTAAGCAAGTGTGGCATCAAGGAATCTGAGAAAACTGCAGTTAATGGGAATCAGGGGGGAATATCTCTCTACTGGTTGGAGTCATATTTGGCACAAAGAATTATGATTGTGGTTGTTGGGGGTCAGTAATCTCTGCTCCAGGGTATCATTGTAGGAGCTTCTCTGGGTAATTTTCATGGCCCAACTATCTTCAGCTGCTTTATCAATGACCTTCTTTCCATCCTAAGGTCAGAAGTGGGGATGTTTGCTGATAACTGCACAATGTTCAACACCATTCACAACTTCTCTGATACTGAAGGAGACCATGTCAAAATGCAACAAGACCTGGACAATATCCAGGTTTGGGTTGACAAGTGGAAAGTAACATTTGCATTACATAAATGTCAGGCAATGGCCATCTCCAACAAGAGAGAATCTAACCATTGTCCTTTGACATTCAGTGGCACTATCATCACTGAATTCCCTCACTATCAACATTCTGGGGGTCACCATTGACCAGAAACTCGGCTGGACTTGTCATATAAATAGTGTGACAACACTAGCAGGTCAGAGGTGATGAATTCAGGAATGAGTAATCCACCTTCTGACTCCCTAAAGCCTGTCCTCAATCTACAAAGCCAGAAGTGTGATGGAACAGTCTTCTCTTGTCTGGATGAATACAGCTCCAACAACACTCAAGAAGCAGTCCACTTGACTAGTATCCCTTCCACAAACATTCACTCCCGCCACCATCAAGGCACAGTGGCAGCAGTGTATATAATCTACAACATGCACTGCAGGAACTCACCAAAGTTCCTTAGACAGCACCTTCCAAACCCAGAATCACTACCATCTGGATAAGGGCAGCAGAAACATGGAAATATCACCAGCTGGAAGGTCCCATCCAAGCCACTCACCACTAACCTGCCAGACCCCAGGAAACACTAAACCTGACCACCCAAACTGCTTCAACAGCTCACTAGAAAGGTAGACCTATGACTAGAAACATAGGTAGCCATACAAGCCAATGCTATAATTGACTATGGATTTAGCTTTGTTAGACTCCAGCAGCATCCCTGCTCACAATTGGAGGCCCCCTAAATCTTGATTCTATCACCCACAATGTTCTGGACTTACATAAACAATATGCGTCCCAGTGGAGGGTATTCCAAATGGATATTTGGAATCTACCTTTGCATATTTCTTAGTAGCTTGGTTTGTGACACTATTACCTGCAGTAATTGACAGTATAAGACACTACTAACTAAAAATAAGTCCCTGCATTCCAAACTCCCTTGTGAAAACCAGTATTGTTCACCAATTTTGACTTGATTTAGCTCGAAGCCCAATATTTTTTGAATACAAGCTGGTGAGTCACCAGTAATGAGCTGTTTTCTCAGTGCAGTTGAAGTTTGATGCGGCCTCAGTACCACAGTGGATTAGGGAACTTTGCTTTGATGACTGTGTTCTGATTTGAATCCAATCCAAACTGATGCAAAGAAAGCCAACTCTCTGTCACCTGTCAGAATTGTACTTGAAATGAGACATGGCCCAGTTTCGATGGTGCATGATTCTACAGCACAGAACTACCCATCATTTGGGCCATTACTGACAATCACACTCAGACAGGTGACAAAGATGGATGATGAAATGGATGAAAAAAATTACACTGACACTCTGCTGAGAATGTCGTGGACAATTCACTTTGCATCTGCACAAGTCCCTGTTAGCATCAATGGTAAGCTGGCTAAAGCATTCCAAAACACTAAAATCTCTTACATTGGTGGGTACTTTAAAAAAAAAGGGGTGGAAGCTCTACAAAATAATATGATGATTCAAAATATTGATGGAGGAAGGAAATATTATTCAGGTCATAGAACATAGAACATAGAACATAACAGCGCAGAACAGGCCCTTCGGCCCACGATGTTGCGCCGACCAATTAAAAAAGCAATGACCCTCTAACCTAAACCAATCCCTTTCCATCCATAAACCTATCCACGGATCTCTTAAACGCCCCCAAACTAGGCGCATCTACAACTGCAGCAGGCAGGGCATTCCAATCCCTCACCACCCTCTGGGTAAAGAACCTACCTCTGACATCCGTCCTATATCTACCACCCCTTAATTTAAAGCTATGCCCCCTCGTGCTAGCTTTCTCCATCCGAGGAAAAAGGCTATCACTGTCCACCCTATCTAAACCTCTAATCATCTTATATGTTTCAATAAGGTCCCCTCTTAGCTGCCTTCTTTCTAATGAAAACAACCCCAAATCCCTCAGTCTCTCCTCATAGGACCTTCCCTCCATACCAGGCAACATCCTGGTAAACCTCCTCTGCACCCTCTCCCATGCCTCCACATCCTTCCTATAATGTGGGGGCCAGAACTGCACACAATACTCCAAGTGCAGACGCACCAGAGTTTTGTACAGTTGCAACATGACGTTGCGGCTCCTAAATTCAATCCCCCTACCAATAAACGCCAAGACACCGTATGCCTTCCTAACTACCTTATCTACTTGATTCCCAATTTTCAGGGATCTATGTACACATACACCTAGATCCTCTGTTCATCAACACTATTCAGAGTCCTACCGTTAGCCCTATACTCTACACATCTCTTATTCCTGCCAAAGTGAATTACCTCACACTTTTCCGCATTAAACTCCATCCGCCACCTCTCGGCCCAGCTCTGCAACTTGTCCAAGTCTCTCTGTAAACTATGACACCCCTCTTCACTACCTACCACACCTCCGACTTTGGTGTCATCAGCAAATTTACTGATCCACCCAACTATACCCTCATCCAGATCATTTATAAAAATTACAAACAGCAGTGGCCCCAAAACAGATCCCTGAGGCACACCACTTGTAACGGAACTCCATGACGAATACTTTCCATCAACCACCACCCTCTGTCTCCTATCTGCTAGCCAATTCCTGATCCAATTAACTAAATCACCCCCAATCCCATACATCTGCATTTTCTGCAGAAGCCTTCCATGGTGAACCTTATCAAACGCCTTACTGAAGTCCATATATACCACATCAACTGCCTTACCCCCATCCACCTCTTCGGTCACTTTCTCAAAAAACTCAATAAGGTTAGTAAGGCACGACCTACCCTTCACAAAACCGTGCTGACTATCTCCAATCAATACATTACTCTCTAAATAACTATAAATCCTATCCCTAATAATTTTTTCTAAAACTTTGCCCGCAACAGAAGTAAGACGCACCAGTCTATAATTCCCAGGGAAGTCTCTGTTCCCCTTCTTAAACAATGGGACAACATTCGCTACTCCATATTAATATTTCTTCAGTAATATGTACTCGCTACACACGGGCAAAAGAAGTGATTTGACATGGCGGTGAGTTCTTAATACTGGAGGAAGGGGCCAATTCCAATTGGGCATTTTCCAGGAAATTTCACTGTATGACCTTTCATCTCCAAATGTCCTGCCCAATCAAGCAGCTTTTTGCCCATCTCCAATATTTTGCTGACCAGCAAACGAAAGGGATCAATGAAAAAAAAATTTTGCTTTTAATGTTCACTGAGATTTTTCCCCCATGTTTCTTTCAGCAGTATCCAATCTTTAAATCTTGCAGACTCCAGTTCAATCCTGGAGAACTGACGACTCTAAGAATCAAGCAGAGGATTTCCATATGGTGAAATACAGTGATCCACCGCCCACCCAATAGTTAGCTGGGCAGAAACAACTGCTCATTAATTTGAACTTAATTACCATTTGAATGAAAAGCCCAATCTATAATACTCACCTTTTATTGATATTCCAGACACTGACTGCATCTCTGATCATTTCTGTTTATTTCAGATTTTGAGCAATCACTGTTTTTTTTCCAAATCTAAAGGTTAATTACTTCTACTCATCGCCATGGCAACTGCTAACATGTGCGGTTGATTAAACACGCGCTTCTTGCACAATTCTCCAATAGTGCTCCCAGGCATGGGTGAAAGTTCATAAATGACTAGATTCAAGAATAGAATCCAATCATGAAAAATAATAAATGCGAGCCACTTTTAGTGTCGGGTGATAGCCACTGATGGGTAACTTGTGTGGAGTAAGCTTGGAAATGTTAAAGTCCTCAGTCCAAATAGAACAAGCACTTAGATAGTTACCACCAGGTAGCAAGTATTTTGTACTTAAATATGTCTCTGGTGTTATTAGTTACAGGCTCACTCTGGGATCAATATCTTGCCTACTACATTTCTAGCGACTGCATGTACTTTTCCAGCTCCTATCAATAATGGACTCTGACACAAGCAGAGGATTGTTAATTACAAACATCTTGTCTATTGAGCGCCGACCTGAGAACTCCAAGGAAAAACTATTAATCATAACACCATCAACTGCTGTGTTTAAATAATAGATCTATAGTATTAATTGAAGCCCACATTATTAGAGAAGGGCGACATGATAGACTGTCAGGATTCATAATTTAACACTAAGTAGATGAATCATCATAAATTATATTACCACATTACTCGGTAATATAAATGGCCAGTTCTCTCAGCAAGGGCTTCAGAGCATTAAAAATAGAGCTTACGTTTTAGAAGACTCTCAGCACAAACTCCCCCTGTGGCTTGGTGAGTAAATGCATTGCTCAATATGGAACCAGGTCAGATAGATCAGCAAGATCCTAGGTTCTGTGTCTAACCTGACTAAACTGACCTCAGCTGGTGTGGTATTAGAGGGAGTCCATGTGGGCTTATATGGCTGGATTTTGCCAAACTGGTGGCAAACCTGAGTTGGAAAATCTCTTGGCTTGGCAGACTCGTCCCCATGGAAAGAACCCGTGTAAGCATGATTTTTCTCTTCAGGGGGCATGAGCTTATCATTTCTAGAGGCAGTTCTGAAGTAGTTGTGTAGACAGGTGACTACTGATGCAGACTGGTTGGAAGGCCTGCCTTGGTTCTCTGAGAGTTTGGCATGGTTTTGCAAAAGGCTGCCTTTCTGCCCAACTCCTCACATGTCCTTTCACGTTCAGGTGCCTTCATGTCACCCCTGAAAGTCTCAGTGTATTCCCCATAAACTTCGATAGTGCTGACCAGTAGTGACTCGTGCCAGTGTGACATCCTGCTTGACAGGTGGGAAGCATCTTGGAGACGGGAAGTATGCGTGACCAGTGTGCTAATGAAATACAGTCAATCTCAGGCTAATGAGCTTGAAGTGGTTTGTATCGCCTGGAAGGAGCCAGGGAGATTGGATTTTGCCCCAGGTGCATATCGGTTTTTTAGCTCGCATATTATTTTCCCAGCTTGCTGCACTGATCATGGGTGCAGCCCGGTGGTAACATTGCACCCATTATATCAGCCTACAATGCTATATCTGTTGTCCATCACACCATCTAGCCAACATTCTTTACTCATGTCTGTGTTTTCCAATTCAGTAAAAAGTCTGACAACACCAGGTTTTAGTCCAACCAATTTATAAAACCTGGTGTTGTCAGACTTTTTACTGTGTTTACGCCAGTCCAACGCCGGCATACCCACATCATTTTTCAATTCATCCAGGGAACAACAACTAAAATAGCTTATCTTGTGGATCAAATCATTTTTTTCAAACTACATCATATTTTATGATAATCAGCAAAATTAATCTCCCTTATTCCTGGACATTTTCATGAAACAGTCCCTTGTCCTGTTGTACCCCTATTTAATAACAGTGACTTCTTCTAAAGTATTTTATTGGCTGCTGTGTTTTCAGGTGTCCTGAGAATTTGGAAGAAATGGGGAGAGAGATCTTACCAAAAAAATTCTAAGTGCCGAGCAAATGTGAAATTGGGAGAAAATTGCGCCCTTTTTCTGGGCAAACTCCCAGACGCAGTCAGACAGCACTTAGAATAAAAATGAGGCATAACTTGATTTGCAGCAATTAATGGAGTGGGTGGAGCCTACTCATGTCAGGGAGCTGTAGGGACGCTGCTGCACACGTACCTGATCTCCCAGTGCACTGTGTACAAGTGTAGACAGTGCATTGGGAGATCTGCACACCCTCCCCTACCTTCCCATATATCCAACCCCCTGCCCAGTCACCCTCTTCCCCCGCCCCACCCCCCACCCCCACCGACTGCTGACCACAATCAGCCTCCCAACACCCAGCTGATCAATGGTTCCACCGCTGCCAGCAGATCACTGCTCCAGCTAATTCCTGATTTCACCATCCCGTATCCCCGTCATGGCCCTGCCCCTCCCCTTAGGTCCTGCCCCCTTGACACTGCCTGGTGTCTGTTGAGCAATGTCAAAGAGTTGTGGACAGTACCAGGGTGCCAGGCTGGCACTGTCCAAGAGTCACTGCCCGGCCTTGTCCCTGACCACCTGGAGGGCTTCAATGTTCTCCAGTCTCCTTGGTGAGGTCATCATGTCAGGTCTCTGTTGGTGGAGAACAATATGTGATCCTCAGTTCCACTGTCAAAGTCATTAAGGCAAGTGAGGATCAATGAGATATCCTGCAGTATTTGAGTATTCCAGGTCAGAGAGATATCCCACAACTTAACAGTGTTCTGAATCAGAGTGATATCCTGCAATTTAACAGATCTGAATCAGAGAGATAGCCCACAATTTAACAGTGATATCCTGGAATTTAACAGTGTTCCAGATCAGTGAGATATCCTGCAATTTAACAGTATTCTGGATCAGAGATATCCTGCAATTTAGCAGTGTTCTGGATCAGAGAGATATCCTGCAATTTAGCAGTGTTCTGGATCAGAGCGATATCCTGCAATATAACACACTTTAGGATCAGTGGGATATCTTACAATACAGCACAGTTATAACTCACTGGTTAGGCCTCAGCTGCAATATGCTGGATAATTTTGGGCAACACACTTCAAGAATGATGTGCAGAGGAGTTTTACCAGAATGAGACAAGGGCTGATGGACTTCAGTTCTGAAGAGAGCTTTGAAAGTTAGAGCTGTTCTCTTTGGAACGCAGAAGGCCAAGAGATAGCCTGATAGAGATATTCAAGATAATGAGAGGTTTCGATCAGAGCAAATAGAAAAAAACTACTCCCCCTGGTCAGTGGGTCAAAAACCAAACATTAGAGAATTAAAGTTGGGGAAATGAAGAAGAATTATTTTAACTCAGACAGTAGTCAGAATCTGGAACTGTAAAGGTGGTGGAAGCTAAATTCATAAATAATTTTAAAAGGGTGTTTGACAGGTACTTGAGAGGGATGAATGTAGAAGTTTACAAACTAAATATGCAAATGTTGATCTAATCACCAGTAGTAGAACAGACACATTGGGCCCAATGGGCTCCTCTGTGCTGCAAATTTCTATAATTTGATGATTGTAGAATATGGCATCACTGGGACAGCTTTACACAAATTGGAATTACTCCAAAGCACCAAAAACATATAGAGTGGTAGAGGTTTACAGCATGAAAACAGGTCCTTCGGCCCAACCTGTCCATGCCACCTTGTTTTCAACCACTAAGCTAGTCGCAATTGCTCACATTTGGCCCATATCCCTCTATATCCATTTCATACATGGAATTATCTTTTTAAAAAACAAAATTGTACCCACCTTTACTACTGCCTCTGGCAGCTCGTTCGAGACATTTACCATCCCATGTGTGAAAAAAAACCCCTCTGACCCTTTTGTATCTCTCCCCTCTCACCTTAAACCTATCTATCTTGTCTATGGCCCTCATTATTTTATAGCCCTTTGTAAGATCACCCCTAAGCCTTCTATGCTCCAGGGAAAAAAGTCAAGTCTATTCAGCCTCTCCTTATAACTCAAACCAACAAATCCTGATAGCATCCTAGTAAATCTGTTCTGCACTCTTTCTAGTTTAATAATATCCTTTCTATAATAGGGTGACCAGAACTATACACAGTATTCCAAATGTGGTCATACCAATCTCTTGTACAACTTCAACAAGACATCCCAACTCTGATATTCAATGTTCTGGCCAATGAAACCAAGCATGCCAAATGCCTTCTTCACCACCTTGTCCACTTGCGACTCCACTTTCAAGGAACAATGAACCTGTACTTCTAGATCTCTTTGTTCTATAACTCTCCCCAGTGCCCTCCCATTAACTGAGTAAGTCCTGCCCAAGTTTGATCTATCAAAATGCATCATTTCATATTTATCTAAATTAAACTCCATCTGCCATTCAGCAGCCCACTAGTCCAATTGATCAAGATCCCATTGCAATCCTAGATAACATCCTTCACTGTCCACTATGCCATCAATCTTCGTGTGATCTGCAAACTTACTAACCATGCCTCCTAAATTTTCATTCAACTCATTAATATAAATGACAAAGCACCAATCCCTGAGGCACACCAGTGGTCACAGGCCTCCAGTTTGAAAAAAAAACCCTCTACAACCACTCTCTGTCCTTTGTCATCAAGCTAATTTTGTATCCAATTGGCTACCTCACCCTAGATCGTGTGAGATTTAACCTTGTGCAACAACCTACCATGCAGTACCTTGTCAAAGGGCTTGCTAAAGTTCACGTAGACAATGTCTTCTGTCCTGCCATCTACCTTTTTGGTTACCTCTTTAAAAAACTTAATCAAATTTGTGAGACATGATTTTCCATTCACAAAGCCATGCTGATTGTACATCAATTCTTGCCTCTCTAAATGTCTGTGCTTGCTGTCTCTCAAAATATGTTCCAACAATTTACCCATTCCAGATGTTAGGCTCACCGGCCTGTAGTTCCCAGGCTTTTCCCTGCAGCCCTTCTTAAACAAATGGACATTTGCCACCCTCCAACCTTCAGGCACCTCACCTGTGACTGTCGATGATACAAGATCTCTGCTAGAGAAACCGCAATTTCCCCTCTAGCCCCCCACAATGTCCTGGGATACACTTCATCAGGCCCCGAGGATGTATCTATCTTGATGCACCTTAAGACTTCCAGTTCCTCCTTCTCTGTAATATGTACACTCCTCAAGACATCACTATTTATTTTCCCAAATTCCCTAACGTCCATGCCTTTCTCAACAGGAAATACTTACTTCGGAAAAGAATATAAAACAGCCCTGATCCCTCGCAGAAAGAAATGCCATATCAGCTGAGGAGAGCCAGCTAACTCTCTGAACAGAGAAGCAAAGTCCAGGCAAGGAAATCTGACAGTAATTGAATAAAGTGCTGGTGAATAATTCAACAAGAGCAATGGTTTCACCCTTGGGTTTAATTGCCCTCCACCACACACACAACACACATCAGTCATTTGTGAGGCTCGCATTTGATTTTTCATTCTGAAACTGCCCACTGGCATTCAAATCAAATTCACCTGTACGTTATTAAACTGTGCAAAAAATGTATTTTCTCCTGGCAGAGAGGTGATCTGTGAAAATATTTGGTTTCCTTTATTAATTTCGTTCAGGTTCACACTTCTGAACAGGCGCCCTTGAGGCAGCAGTTAAATTCATTCAAAGAGGGTTCATAAAGAGATAGACCTAAGGGTTTACAAATTTACATTTCTCTCAAACCCTATAGAGTAATTTATCTTCTACATATTCAGGACCTTAAGGCTCCACATTAACAATTAGCTGAAGCACTGATGCATTAAGGAACAGTGATGGCCCCACTTCTTGAATGGACTGAAAGTTAAGACTTCTTCTGAAATACCAGTGAGTTTTTCTTCAGCAGCAGTGGTTTTTGAAATGTTTTCCATTCTTAAAGCCCTTTCAGATCAATGCTCTTTACTCTGAAATGAGTAAACAACTGCCCACCACTGCAATCCGTCTGACCAGAGATAATTTGCTCAGTAAACCTCAGGTGAAAGAAACTATATTTTAGACTTGTCAAATCTAGATGCAAAACTACAGTCAGTAGAAGGCTGGGAGGAAGGAGGACTATGGTGGGGTGGGTGGGTAGTGACACAATGGCTGAATGGCACAGATTAAAAGATAAAATAAATCCCAAATGAGTAGTTAGCTGACACCAAGTTGGATATTTTTAAAAATTAAAAAATATTGTAGAAGGAAGATAATAATATGAAAGTCGGCTGTGCCAACAATTTCATATCCTGGGCAAGATTGTGACTAAATTTTGATATCAATGCAGTGCGCAATTGTAGACAAGAAGCATGGAGATGAGGAGTCCGAAGATGTGCAGGTTAGGTTGATGGGCCATGATAAATTGCCCCTTGTGTCAGGGGATTAGCAGGGTAAATAGCTGGGGTTACGGGAATAGGACCTGGGTGGGACTGTAGTTGGTGCAGACTCTGTGGGTCGAATGGCCTTCTTTTGTATTGTAGGATTTCTATGATTTGAAACTTTGGAGTTAAGCTAGTTCAGGGGATGCAGTGATAAGATAAAGATAAGAAAGTTTGTAGCAAAGATAAAATATGTAAGGCAGCATTTCAGCGGAAGCAAAGAATATTTGGTTGACTTGCTTCCAGATATTGAAGGCTCCTTCTGGTTCTGTAAAGTCAGTTCATCCGTCAATCTCTGGTAACCAGGAATGCTGTTCCCAGTCCCAGTGCAGAAGCAGTGCGTGGCTTATAGGCTGTAAACCCTCACAGAAGTAGCATAGGACTGCACACACAGGATCATGTGGCTCAGGGGCCCATAGCATATCCAATCCCAGAATTTGGGAGCTATGAGAGAAGGGTCCGTCTAAAGAATTTTCTTAATACCTTGCAATAGTTTTCAACATTACAACACCTTTGGTAGGCTTGTGGAAGTTTAAGAATAGGGCATAGAGAAATTTGTATGGTCACAAGGGTCAGGCATGGTTAGAGAACCAAATTACATATTTTGTAAAAAGTGGTAATTAATGAGTGGAATATGTAATATTAGAACTCTTTTTGTATGACAATGGGGGTCTAGTAATGTGCTAATGGCATGGCTTGGATTAAGATGCAATGGTTAGCCGTGATAACTGTTTTTTCCTATTTGTTCAAGGATTGTGGGTGTCACCAGCATTTATTGAATTGAATCGTTTGGCCATTTCAGTGGGCATTCTTTTTAAAAAACAGTCAACCACATTGCTGTGAATTAGGAGTCACATATAGAACAGACTAAATAAGGGTGGCAGATTTCCTTCATTAAAGGACATTAATGTACAAGATGGGTTTTTAAGACCATCAATAATGGTTTCATGGTCATCATTGGGCTTTTAATTCTAGATTTTTATGGAATTCAATCTTCTCCACCTGCCATGACAGGATTCAAACCTGAGTCCCCAGAGTATTATCCTCGGTCTCTAGATTAGCAGTCCAGCAACAATACCACTACACCACGGCCTCCCCTACTTAGGAATGTCATCCCTATCTTCATACTCACCCATCACCCTCATTCCATCTGACCTGTCACCCCCATGTCCCCCCACACTGTCACCCCCCCCCCTCCCTACACTATCACCTTCATCTCTCCTGACCCCGTCACTCTGAGCTATCCCTCCACTCATCACCCTCAGATCATCACCCCATCACCCCCAGCTCCCTGGCCTCTAGCTCCCCCCCACCCAGTCACCCACAGCTCCCTCACCCCATCACCCCCACTTACCCTTCACCTCATCATCCATATTTCCCCTCCCCCTACGCGTCACCCCATGCCCTTGACCCTGTATCCCATCTCCCCCAGCTCCCGTCCATTCCAAGCATCCTGATCTCATCACTTCGAGCTCCCTGGTCTTGCTACCCCCTTCTCCCCCCACTCGTCATCCCCCTGCTCTCCCCATCCCCAGCTCCCTGCCACCCATCATCCCCATCTCCACAACCTTGTCACCTTCTAGTTTCCCCCTCAACCCATCACCCCCATTGCATACCCAACCCTTTCACCCCCATCTCTCCCACCTCAAGACCATCATCGTCCTACCACCGCCTTACCCCGAGCTCAGCTCCCACCCATACTCTCACACAAAGCTCCTGGCCCAAGCACTCATCCCAAGCTCCTCCCCCCATAAGGCAGGACTAAGGATGTGCTGAGAGGGAGGGTTTGGGGTGGGGAACAATGAGCACAGTGGGGGAAGGTAGGAGAGTCAGGGGTGTGGGGCGAAGGCTGCTGACTTCACCAGTGTGTTTTAACATTCCTGATGGTTCAAGGCTGCTGGGCTTCAGTTTAGGCTATAAGGCCACTGTGAGCAGACTGAAATATTGAAATAACTGCAAGGCAATCAGCCCAGGTTTTCACACTAACAATTCCCAGCAGTATTCTGGCACACCACAACCTCTGGATATGAGTATAAACAGGCTGCCCAGAAGTTGCTGTTACTGTGGCTCTCAATAGTGACATATTTTTCAATGTTCACCATGCCTGAGAACATAGGATCCGTATCATTATATCCTCCATCTTCATGTGTACCTCACAGTGGCATTCTGCTGCTGAACTGCTGAGCCTAAGAAATGGAAGTAGGGAATCTACCAATAAACAGAGCTGCCACCTTGACCCTTGGCTTTGATGTTGGAAGAAGTGGGACTAGCAAAGTAAGAGAGTGTCATGACAGCTCCCTGCATACATGACAGCATATGCAAGATGCTGAGTCTGTTGTGGCAAAGGCTTTAGGGAATGGCAGACCCCAGAACAAGGCTCCTGGGAAATACTATGGAAAGTACCTTGATGTGTAGGTTATGCTGGATAAATAGTGCCGAGGTTGTCTGGAGAATAACCAGGCTGCTCCTTCTGTTGTTTGTCTTCCTGCAGTGTACAGATCTGATAAGGTGAGATTCTCTTTGGGAAATCAATTCTGTAATCCTTAGGTTCCAATTCACTAACTGCCTAAAATGCTTTAAGAATAATGCAGAATACAAAGGGAAGATTTTTGAATGCAAGAGGAATACAGAATCTTTGGGATCTTTATTTCTAATGCGTTCGAATTATTGTGCTTGTAATTAACATTCCACTTCATGACAAAATAAATGCATTTTTTATGATCTGACAACAAGTACACAAAGTTTTGAAATTTATCTTTGATATTAACAATTATTAAAATGATATCTGGGACTGTACGTAAATAAACGATCCTCTCACTCTGAAAGCCTGTGTTCTAATCCAGCAGACTGATGACATCAAATTATTTTCCAGGGCAGAATATTACACTCTCCCCAAGGTGGGTGGGTTCTGAGGTGGCAGGGGAGGGGGTGGGAGGTGTAAAATTGAATGAACTGGATTTCATGCTGGGGCGAGCAGGGTCTTGGGTGGGAATCCCAACCTTTCACCTGTTAAGGTCCTCCAGTGGCAATTTCCCTGTGTCAATTTTTCGGCTGATGGGAACAGGTACGAGTAGAGTGGGAAACTAACAAATCTTTTCCCAATCTTAGGTGAGAAGCAGGGTGGCACCACATTCTGAAGAGCCCCTCAGAGTTGAGGTGCCTCCCTTCTCCAGCCTATACCCTGGACGCCATGAAAATATTCCCCCTTCCCCACCTCACAGGGCATCCCCTAACCTCCCACCCCCAGGGCTTACCTTTCCAATAGCCCAGGGACTTAGTTCCAGGCAGTACATTGCAATATCACTTCTGGCCATTCACAGCTGTGCTGAGTTGGAGAGTTGTCAGATGCCGATAGCTCTCATTGGTGGGGCCTCCTTCCAAGGACTGAGGGATGTCCCACCCACTGCAAATCAACACTCAAGTCAGCGTTTAACAGTAGTGGACTTGGAGAGTTGATAGTTGCGTATTCGGAACTAACCCTCGTGATGGCAAGTACCAATTGCTTTCCATCCTTAAAATTCTACCCCAGGTGTTCCTCTTAATTGGAGATACATGACAGAAAGGGGGGGAGAGAGAGAGAGAGACAGAGAGAGAGATAGAGGGAGATAGAGAGACCGAGAGAGAAAGAGAGAGCAGAGAGAGAGAGAAAGACAGAGAAAGAGAGACAGACAGAGAGACACAGAGAGAGGGAGAGAAAGGGACAGAGAGATCACAGGATAGATGGCATGGAGAAAAATGAAATAATTTTCAGGCATTAGGCAGATTAGAGGATTTGTCCCTCTGACCTGACAAATAAATCTAGATTACATGAGGGAATGTTATAGATGAAAGAGGCGGAGAGAATGATGGAAAGCTAGAGGGAAGAAAGAGCAGGGAGGACAATGTGACAGGTGTGGGTTAATTGTGTAATCTGTGATCTGCACGCCCATCTTTGGAGGTCAGCCCATTCCCCAATTCCCTGGCCTTCTCTGGCAGGACAGGAGGGTCTCAATGACATTATTGTTACTAGAGAGGCGGTGCTCGACAGACTGGGGGGAACTGATTGTGGGCAAGTCCCCAGGACCAGATGGAATGCATCCAAGGGTTCTGAAAGAAATGGCGGAGGTGATAGTGGATGCCTTGGTGGTTATTTTCCAAACGTCGTGGATTCTGGGAAGTGCTGGTAGATTGGAAAACAGCTAATGTTACACCGTTGTTTAAGAAGGGTGGCAGGCAAAAGGCAGGGAATTATAGGCCAGTTAGTTTCACGTCTGTTGTAGGTAAAATGTTAGAATCTGTCATCAAGGAGGAAATAGCGAGGCATCTTGAGGGGAATTGCTTGATAGAGCAGACGCAGCACGGTTTCGTTAAGGGGAAGTCGTGTCTGACAAATTTATTGGAGTTCTATGAGGATGTGTCTAGGGCGGTGGATAGAGGAGAGCCGGTGGATGTGGTCTTTCTTGATTTTCAGAAGGCGTTTGACAAGGTACCTCACAAGAGGTTATTGCAGAAGGTAAGGGGGCATGGAGTTCGGGGTAGGGTGTTAGCGTGGATAGAGGATTGGTTGTCAAATAGGAGGCAGAGAGTGGGGGTCAACGGGTGCTATTCGGATTGGCGGTTGGTGACGAGTGGAGTGCCTTAGGGGTCGGTGCTGGGGCCTCAGCTATTTACCATTTATATAGATGATCTGGAGGAGGGAACCGAGTGTATGGTGTCGACATTTGCTGATGACACCAAGATTGGTGGAACGGCAAATTGCACGGAGGGTGTGGAGAGTCTGCAGCAGGATCTAGATAGGCTGGGCGAATGGGCCAGGAAATGGCAAATGGAATTTAATGTTGGCAAGTGCGAGGTGGTCCGCTTTGGTAGGAATAATGGTAGGAAGGCCTATTACTTACGGGGCGAAAAACTGCAGCAGGCGACGGTGCAGAGGGACCTCGGAGTCCTTGTGCATGAGTCGCAAAAACCCAGCCTGCAGGTGCAGCAGGTGGTCAGGAAGGCGAATGGGATGCTGGCCTTCATAGCGAGGGAGATTGAATATAAAAGTAGGGAGGTCTTGCTGCAGCTGTATAGGGCACTGGTGAGGCCGCAGCTGGAGTACTGTGTGCAGTTTTGGTCGCCGCACTTACGCAAGGATATTTTGGCCTTAGAGGGAGTGCAGAGGAGGTTTACTAGGCTGATATCGGAGTTGAGGGGGTTGAGCTATGAGGAGAGGCTGAATAAACTAGGCTTGTACTCGTTAGAGTTTAGAAGAATGAGGGGAGATCTCATTGAGACATATAAGATTATGAATGGGATGAATAGGATAGAGGTGGAGAGACTCTTCCCGCTCAGAAAGGACAGTAGGACTAGGGGGCACAGCCTCGAGATAAAGAAGGGGCGGTTTAGAACGGAATTGAGGAGGAATTTCTTCACTCAAAGGGTGGTGAATCTCTGGAATTCTCTGCCCGTTGAAGTGGTGGAGGCTGCCTCGCTAAATATTTTTAAGAAGCGGGTTGATGGGTTCTTGATAAGAGAGGGGATTAAGGGTTATGGGGAGAGGGCGGGAAAGTGGAACTGAGCCACGACAGATCAGCCATGATCTTATTGAATGGTGGGGCAGGCTCGAAGGGCTAGATGGCCTACTCCTGCTCCTATTTCTTACGTTCTTATGTTCTCTAACCCATGAAGTGAATTCCACAGCCTCATAACTGAATGTGCAGGAGGTTCTCTTGTCATCTGTTGTAAATCTTACATTTAATTTGTGTCTCTTATCCTTCATTCTAGATTACTTTACAGGAAAGTCTGCTTCCAGCTATCTTGTCCTATAATTTTCCTAATTTAAGACGTTTTGAACATATTGCACTATAATTAGCAATGTTCCAGTGAACATAAATTCTTTACATTTTGTTTGTATTATCTCATACCAGGCAACCATCCATGTTGCATCCTTCCTAAAAACCTAATATTGCAGACAGTACTCTAACTGAAGCCTTATCAGAATGTCATACAATCTTATCATTACCTTGAGCCTTTAATACTCTTTGCCTTGAGATGAAACCTAGATGTTTAGCTTTTCTTACAACCTGACCTGCTGCATTTAATATCCAGTAAGCCTGCACCCACAAATGATCTTCTACATTACCCATCCTACTTCAATCCAGACAATAATTGCTGCATTATTTTTGCCAAAATGCACCACTTCCCACTTACCGAATTTTATCTGCGATTTTTTAAACACATTCCTCCATCTTATCAGTAATCCCTTCACAGTTTCTTTAGGTCTTCGAAATAATTAACTACTGCATATTTTGGTATCATCTGTACATATTGCCACCACCCCCTCTAGGCCTACATCCAAATCATTGATGTGCGTAATGAACAGAAGTGGCTCCAGAACCGTACCTGTATCCACTTCCAATCACCCTGGAAAACCTGCGTATGACACATCTGTTTCAATTTCTTCCTTCTATCCAATGTCTTAATTCTATTTGCTGTTCTCCTCTGCATTACCTTGAGCCTGAATGTTCATATAGACTGAAACATCTGATCATGATGTAGGGGTATTGCAACCATTACAGGCGTTTCAAATTCCCAATGAATACAAAGTGTTCAGAAAATCAATCATTAGGTTAGACTGGGACTTAAACAACAGACACAAAAAAATGTATAATCCTCCAATAGCAATAACCAGGGAAACTATCAGGCTGATTTTTTAAATGTACATGGGATAATAATTGTTTTCAGAGCATTAACTCCTATGTCACTAATCATGTGATTTATTGCCTGACTGGTGCATCTGGGGAGAGGATTTTAAGTTGGAAATTGGCCAAACGTGCTAATCTTTTTATGACTGCAATTATTACTGTTATGTCTATTTGTAATGCATTTCTATTCAGGAGGGGTGGTGGTGGGAAGGAAGCTACTAAACAACAATTCCGCAAACGGTTGAATACTAATTAAACTTAAAAGATATGCAGTGGAACATGGTGAATTGCTCCACTCCCTGTACTGACAGCACGCGCAACCTCTTAATCACTCAAAACTGTGCAGAGGAGAAATAAGATGCATCACATTAGTCGTGGCAGTACTTGATTAATTCATAGCAAACACCATGGTTGAAAGCAATAGTAATTTCATTTAAAAAATGCTTAGGATATATGACAGGGACACACACATACGAAAAGAAAGGTTTGACAAATACTTTTTTTCAAAGTCAGTGTGGTTAAATTTAACCCCTCAAAACAGATGGATTTGGGTCAAATGAGAAATAAAATTGTTAAAACTTTCAGATAAAATACAAATTTGCCTCAAACACATCTACTTCTATTTGTAATGGAGAAAGGACAAGGGCTGGTAACTATCCAACTCCCAGGGGCAGGTTGATCATTGAATTCTTTTAAAGAATTTGTATGTCTTCATTTTAACAGGGTTTCTATGATGAACATGCATTGGACAGATTTTGTGGGCCTCAGGAAACCCAGTGGGTAACAGAAGGAGATAAGGGTTGAATCATTAGTGTAACTGTCTTTATTGCACTATTTATGGTTCAAGAGGAGCAGGAGAGTTTCTTCCAGACTCAACAAGCTGATCCTATAAGCACACCATCTTATCTTTATGATCTGATCTCTCATTAGTGACCAATACCTAGAACTCTCATGAACCCTTAATCACTAACTGCCTGGATCTCCCACCGACAATCACCAAATCTCTACCCATGGCCTCCTCTTTAACATACCTCCATGACCTGTCAGCTTTCCTGATACACCCCCATGACCAATCTTGATTGCACTGCAATCTTTCCTCCCATCATCTCTGCTCCTTGCCTGCACCATTTTTCAAAGACTTCCTCACCCAACAGACTGCCGGGCTTGTTGGCTTTTGGGTGGGGAACCTAGGGGAAAACAATGACACTCATCCTAGAGTTAAAACTCTATGCATTCAGGGAAACCTACACTTTCTCAATCATAATCCCAGTCCATCCTGCTCGGAAATTCTGCCCCAATAAATATGATGGACAAAATCGCCTTTAAAAACAGAATAGAGATCAGCGTCAGAGGCGGATGACAAACAAGGTGAAGAAGAACGGGTGTTAGCACCATAGAGCTTGTGAGCAATAAATTCAGATGAACAGATGACAGTGGGCAGAGGTGAGTGGTAACTGAAAACACAGAGTAGGCAGAAGTAGTGACAGTGACAGATGCACAGAGTAAGCAGAAAGGGGGAACTGTAAGAAATACACAGCATTGCGCAAAGCAGAGACAAGTACACTGTATTAATATTTAATAGCCAGCCTATAAAAGGCTGTTAAATATGGCCAACACCATCCCCCCCTACCCCCTACCAATCCCAAAAGAGTGATTGCTGTTATCTTGAATAGCAAAGCTGTTTCTTACAATGGAAGAAGTAAGGATTCAGTCTTCATCTCATCCAATGCATTCCTCAGGAGAGGAAAAATATTTACAGCTATTTTTATTTTTAGATACCTATAATCATTTCAACTTACCTCCAGAACTAGAAGCTCAGTACCAGAGGTCCTAACTGTCCTTGAAGTCAATGTTTCAGTGAAAATAACATTTTGGTTTTGTGTACTTTCACTGAAACCAGAAAGTGCTGAAAATGTGCAACACTGAGACAGTTTGGATAGACACCACATGCAATATTATTTTTCTTTTTGATCTGGATGGACCTATTGTGCATTGCCATCATTTTCCGTGAAATTTACACCGTTCATATTGTTACCTTTCACCTTTTTTATTCTTTCACTGCACTTGCTATATACCAGAAAGGAAAATATAAGAGTAGTGTTCCAATAAATACCATGGGAAGGATCTGGAAGGCCTTTGAGTGGGACCATTGTTAGCAACTGGTAATGTTAGTGGTCATCAAAATCTACCCAAGCCTTAAACACAAAGAATCCATGTAAAAGAAATGGAATTGGGAAAAAGGAATTGGATATACTTACCTGTGTATAGAGAGATGTGTGGAGAATCGATTATTTCAAATTTCACTCCAGGGAGAAATGGCCGCCACTAGAAGAGAAACAAACAAACAGTGAACAGGTAGCTGTTGTGAGATATTCTCCATTGTGTCAATCACGAAGTTAGATTCCAGATGTTAACACAACTAATGATAGCAGATTAAGTCTCTCTGCAGAAGAAGTCAAGGAACCTTTTATTAAAAATTATTTTATCTTTCTTCAATGTTGATTTAGTACTCTGCAGTATAATTGGCATGTACTTTCTTCTCATGCAATGTTTCCCCTTTTGCCCCTTTCACCCAAACTCATTCTAGGGTTAGATAAGTTGCTGAAGCCCTCTGGGCATCTCATCCCAGTGGCCATTTTTCAGGTACGATCATAGGCTAGCTGCAATGTTAACCTGTGGAGAATCCCAGATCATCCCACCACTGTCCTGATCCTACGTTCAGCTACTCACACTTTCTAATAGGGGTTCAGAGGATAACCATCAGTATTTTGTTGCATGGTTGGCATCCTGATGATGATTTTGGGTATTGTCTATTCTTCTAAAGCATGGGGAGGCTGTAGTTTCTTAAAATCGTTACTCTTTACTTACAGAAAATATTTACACATTTGGATCTCTGCATGAGGTTGGAGCTTCTCCTCCTTCCTGATCCTTCTTACTTCAGTCATGTGATCTGGTATTATTATACATCAGCATAATGTACACACCAAATCTTTTCCCATGCCCAGGACTTTAGTCCTATCATGTTAACATCCTTCCACATCTTCCCCAAAGTCTCAAACTTCGCAGTCTGACCCAAGTTTCCGCTGGGGTCCTCTGGCTGTTTACAGCACAAGTAAAACAGTTAGGAATAATTTCTTCCAAAGAATGAGTAATACCAGGCCTCCAGACTGATTGTTGTGCGTTTATTCATTTTGTTATTCCTAGATGACCTTGGTGAAAACTTTGAAGATGATTAAGCCAAAGCACTCTCAATCTGATAGTGGCTCACTGAAGGCTAGGAAGTCTTCAATGATAGTGAGATGCTTGTGATGTTGAAAGTATTGTTGTAGTATCGGATTGGTGTGCATATTGCGTGGAATTTTCCCTTCAGAGACCAAGTCCCAAAGCAGATGGGAAAGGGGAATGTTTCCTGCCACAGAGGCCGTCAGGAATTCATGCTGTATCCCATCATACTGCCATCATTAATTCTGCAGTTGGAGATTTCCTGACATGTTTTGTGGTGGGTGGACTGGATGGTACACTCCCTGCCATCATATCCAGTCCTCATATTTAAAAGATGCCTAGAAAGCAACATACCCACTATGCTGATTGTGGAGATGATCAGGAGCTCTAATGCCCAAGTTCAGCAATGCCTCCCCAGGCATCCTCCTCGATCAAGTGAAGGCCAGGTGGGATGTCCTCTTTCCAACGAGTAGGAAGAGTAGGCTGCCAAGGAGACGAACCCTGCACCGGAGGAAGTCTCCATGGCAGTCAGTGCCCAGGGCCTCCAGCAAGGGACTGTGCTGCATAGCTAAAAAAGGATGAATTACCTCATCCACGCCACCAGGGTAAGTGAACCCTCAACTGCTCACACTCACCTCACTGAATGGTAGAGGGGGCATGGGCCTCAGTTGTACCATGAGAAAACGATGCCTCAAGGCCCCACTGCAGTCTATTTGGTCTGTAGGTGGCGAGGCCACTGTGGGTCCCTCATCCTTTCACACAAAGATTACATGTGTTGCCTGGGAGGTGGGGGTGGGGATGTGGGGGGAAGTAGGGAAAAGGGCTCAGGAGTTGAGGGCATGTGGTTTTCCTGGCTCCCTGAGGCTTTTCCTTATTTATGTGGAGGCTCACTGATCTGGAGGGTGCCGTCCCCAGGACCTTCTGACAACCAATCCAGTGAGTTATTTTCAAGTATGGAACCATGAGAAAGACACATATTAGTTCTCAATTCTATTTTCTGTCCTGGCACAAGAGAAGGAGAATATGAGAGGGGCTAGCCACAATTTCAAGAACTTTGAGGAGTTGACAGTATGCTTGGCATGGGTGGAATAGCATAGATCCATCAAAGACAGAGATTGGCTTGTGGTTACCATCCAGAGAGGATCCATGAATGTCACGGAAACCTCAGAGTCAAGGGTAATTCTAAGTTAGAGGCAGATCACGTAGTCACTCGATCTCTCCTCCCAAAGAGGGCTGAGGAGGAAGAATGTGCACCTGTGGAGACATCACCACAGACACCCGTTCCCTCCACCAGCTCAGAGACTCACAGAATAGTAGGTACTGGTTCTTGTTTAGAAAGGTCTCACATTCTGATGGTCATTGCTCAGACATGTGTTCACCACATGAGAAGCAAGCCCACCGGCACTTGGAGGTGTGCTGGGGAAGAGGCATCTGCAAAGAATGAGTCTGATGATGGGTCTCTTGAATCGGCTTTCCAAGAAATATTGGAAAGGCATCAAGAGATCAGGGAAAGTCAGGCAGAGATGTTGGAGGCCCTGAACAGATTGGCACGCAAGACAGAGAAGTCCATCCACCTGCTAGTTAATGAAGTGATGCCAACCTTTACGCATTTGGTGGTCTCCATGGGGAGGGTGGCAGGCATCATGGAGAACATAATCCAGCAGGTTCTGCCTGAGATGCACTTAATCTATTGCTGTAGCTATGCAGTGGCTATGTGAGAGGGATATGGGGCACCTCCATCTTCCTCCAGCTGCTCCTTCCCCTCCAGGTGTCAGGCAGGAGCCTTCTGGAACCTAAGGGAGGAGCAGCAGCAGTTGGACTACCCTGGGACTTCCAATCAGAATTCCCTGAGAGTGTCAGACCCTTCCAAATTTCCCTTTCAGCTCATCCTCTGTAAACTATTGAAGGAGCAGTTCCCCACAGCAGTTGAAATAAGCTGGGGCCTTCCAGGACTCAGGTCTCCAGGATATGGTCACAATGTGACCTCAGAAAGCAGAGCCAATGTGTCAGCAGGCTGCCTACATCTTTGTGTGGATGTTGGAAGATCACCTGGAAGTAATGCGAGGGAAGAAAAGTTAAGTTCACAAATGGTTGCATAGGCGAATTACGGCCGTAGGACTTATCACACTTTTGAAAATATAGTTCATTTGCACCCCATCATCTTCTGTGGGATATCTCATGTTCCTTAGAAATAGCTATGTGCAAAAAGGCAAAGTTCTTTGTCAGGGCCTTGACAGACATGTGCAAGAAGTCTCCCACACGCACTGAAACTTGGCACTTCTCATTCTCCTCTGACCCAAAACCCTAGCATGGGAATCACTACATGCTGGGGTTCCCCTTCAGTTGTCCAGTTGAGCTGGCCTGCATCTCCACCCAACTTCCATGCAACATCTCGAGGTCACCACCTCAAGGCCCTGGACAGTTGCAACCAGCCATGTGGTAGTAAAATTTTAGTAGTGTTTTAACCATTGACCCCTGCCCCCCCAGGAATCATCTCAAACTTCCCACTGTATCCCTGCAATTTCCCCCATTAGATTCCATCCCATGCAGGTAAATGTAGAAGTCTCTTAGTGCCTCTTCACCCGATATACTTTCACTCTCCCCACATTACTGACTCCCACTGCACCCTTTAACCATCACCATCCCATCCTACTTTCTGTACTCTTAGTATGCCCCCCCTCCAAATCCCCAGGAATCCACCACTGACCCCCACTTCTGAACACTCCTCATGCTTGTCTATACCTTTTCACAAGCCCCCCTTTCCCTTCACACCTGCACAAGCCACCCCCTCTCCCATGTGCAATCCTCCCATAGATACCAGCTTACAGGTTCCAACACTCCTGTTGATTCTCTCTCTTATCCTTTCTAGGCCTGCACACCTATCCCACCTCTTTATTCCTCTCCTCCCTGCCTTTCCTCTCCCCCAGTGCAGAACCTCATTGTCCCGCAATGCCTCCTATAGCCTTTCACCTGCAGCTTGATGATCTGATTCCTGGAAGAGGTTGCTGGTTGAAGACCCAATCCCTGGAACAGGTTGCTGGTTGAAGGCCCAATCCCTGGAAGAGGTTGCTGGTTGAAGGCCCAATCCCTGGAAGAGGTTGCTGGTTGAAGACCCAATCCCTGGAACAGGTTGCTGGTTGAAGGCCCAATCCCTGGAAGAGGTTGCTGGTTGAAGACTCAATCCCTGGAAGAGCTTGCTGGTTGAAGACCCAATCCCTGGAACAGGTTGCTGGTTGAAGACCCAATCCCTGGAACAGGTTGTTGGTTGAAGACTGAATCCCTGAAAAAGGTTGCTGGTTGAAGACCCAATCCCTGGAACAGGTTGCTGGTTGAAGGCTCAATCCCTGGAACAGGTTGCTGGTTGAAGACTCAATCCCTGGAAGAGGTTGCTGGTTGAAGACTCAATCCCTGGAAGAGCTTGCTGGTTGAAGACCCAATCCCTAGAACAGGTTGATGGTTGAAGACCCAATCCCTGGAAGAGGTTGCTGGTTGAAGACCCAATCCCTGGAAGAGGTTGCTGGTTGAAGACCCAATCCCTGGAAGAGGTTGCTGGTTGAAGGCTCAATCCCTGGAAGAGGTTGCTGGTTGAAGACCCAATCCCTGGAAGAGGTTGCTGGTTGAAGGCTCAATCCCTGAAAGAGGTTGCTGGTTGAAGACCCAATCCCTGGAAGAGGTTGCTGCACCAAGAACAACCATCCCCTTGATGTATGTGCAGAGAAGGTCCACATGGTAGATGCTCCACCCACCCAGTGCTGCATGTGGTGTTTCAGGGTCCAGTCTCTGGAGGCCTCCATCTTCTCACCTTTATGAGCTACACCGGGCTTTCTTGAGGTAACTGCCAATTTTCACACACCTCACAGTTCCAGACATGTTCTAGATTGGTGTGATTTCCCATTGGAGTAGTGTGGACAAGTGAGCAGGGGGGGCAGACGATTTCATTTGGGCCTTCATCTGCATCACATTAACATCGATGCAAATCGGTTTCACTCCTGCCTCTGGAACAGTATGTGCTCCAGAAATACACGACTCCATGAGAGAAGAGTATGACCACTGAGTCAGAGCGGTCCTCAGAGTCTTACAGGATGCAGACCTCACATCGAGTGAAAAATGTGAGTTTGCCAAACCTATGATCAAGTTTTTCAGGTACAGATGTCAAGCCACTGGAATCATAATACACATTACAACGCCAAATTACCAAGCGTAGTAGCAGCAGATGCATCATCAAAAAGATCTAGGAGCAGTTTTATTTAAAATGCAAAGGTACTGCAAGCATAAACCAGTCTACTGTGACCCTAGGTCACAAACACAAACAGATTAATGAAGCGCCACAATAGGAAAAGAAGTATTAGCTGTAAGGTGCAATAAAGTTTTGTATTATGGGATTGCACTTCAAAATCAAAACAGACCATAAGCCACGAGTCATCCTTCTGAAAATGAAAGAAATTGTGAAGATGTTGTCCTGAATCTAGGCTTTTAGATTGAGATCGATGAGATATGATTCCATCACACAATATACACAAGGGAAGCATCAAACAACGGCATACATGAATACCATTAGAAAGAACCAAATAAGAGGATTTACACTTCAGCGAAGGTGTTTAAGCATATACATCCTCCATTACTCAGCACTTAACAACTACTGCAAAATAAAGGAAAAAATAGAGCAAGCCTAGTAACCAGATGAAGAATGTCTCCAAATCCGAGAATATTGTCTGGAAAAGTGGGCCAGACAATGGGCAGAATTTCCAGTTTCCCTGTGGCGGGTTTAATGGTGGATTGGTGATGGTGATGGTGATGGTGGTGGGGGGGGGTGCAATGTGGAGGGAACTCAGACATTTGGTTTCCCACTGGCATAAAATGCCAACGGAATCTTCCACTCCCGTCCGCCGTGGTGGGTGTCATTTTCTGCCAGAGGCAGGAATGTCATTATAAATGTGATCAGCAATCTGGATTATTTGTGTAGAAGAACTGCCAAAATCCACTGCTCACAGCCAATTTGGTAAATAAAGTAATCTGGGCTAATTTGGCAAAGTCTCATCCACAAGGTCATTGGGTGAATTTCACTTTCCATTGATTTGTTTAACATCCACTGATTTGTTTTTTATTCATTCATTTAGGCTAGCATTTATTGCCCATCCCTAATTACCTTTGAACTGAGTGGCTTGCTTGGCCATTTCAGAGAACATTTTAAGAATCAACCACATAGCTGTGGGTTCACAGTCACAAAGAGGACCAGGTAAGAACAGCAGATTTCCTTTCCTAAAGGGACATTAGTGAACCAGATGGGTTTTTACAACAATCAACAATGGCTTCATGGTTATCATTAGACTTTTAATTCTAGATTGTTATTCAATTCAAATTTTACCACATACCGTGGTATCATTATACTGAGTCATTGGATTACTCATCCAGTGGCAATATCACTACACCATCATCTTGTTGAGTTAAATCCACACAGATTCTTATCGAGCCATTGGCTTTGGGATCATAACCATTCCTGAACATCATTTTGTTGCTATGGTTACTGCTTCAATAATCCCTTGCCGTTGCATCTTTTCAATTACACTCTAGACTTTGTCCAAGAGTCAGTGAGGGACTTTCCTTGATGTGAAGGGACAAATTGGTTTAGCGTCAGTTTGTAGGATGGTTTAATACTCCATCTTTAACTTCTCTGGGTCCGTAAACAACATTGGAAATTCATTCCAAAATGTACTGCTGTAGTTCTCATCTGCAACTTCATGCACTTTATAGATTCATTTCCATTTTAGACATGCCTTTCTGCTTAATGTAGAGCACTCTTCATTCTGAATAACATGGAGACATTTAAGGATTTCTTGGTCTTTCTGTTTCAGCTTTGCTATGCATTGGCCATTGACTCTTAAAGTTGTCCCACCAGAACTTTATAATTTAATAGATGACAATCGGTTGCAATATAAAATGTTTGAGCCATTTAGCTTTGTCTGATAGAAACTCTTTAGTCAGGACTTTTCGGTACCCTGTGATGGGAGTTTTCATGGTGGAAGTGGTTCACCATTGGCTGTTGGCAGGAGCAGGAAGAGCTGAAAAATCCCACTCTCTGGTTGCCTATCTACTTGTAGTTTAACACTCTAATATTTGTTTTCAGTATCATTTCCTTCCCCCAGGAAGGTTAATTGCTTTACCTTGTATGTGGCTATGTATTAAATTTCCCTCCTCTTTCCGTAGGTGTCGGTGGTTATAAGAAACTGACTGGTTTTGAAGTGGCCTATTTTTCCACAGTTATGTACTCTGCATCATTATCAGCAATTTTATGCTTTGGCAATTCCAATGTCAAGCTAATTGTGTTGTTAAAGACAGGGGTTGATCATTGGCTCAACCTCCAACCTCCCAAAGAGTATAAATGGATGCCGCTGGAACAATTGAGTGTGAGGGTATAGTAGGAGACTGTCATTATGCTGGTTCAGAACTTGCTAATGGTAGAAGGCAAGCTCCAAACATATTCCTTCACAACATGCTGTTATTGGAATTAGCACTCTGCCCCACCCTCCAGACCTGCTGGACATATTTCTTGATTGTGCAGTTTGTTGCAGCCACACCAAAATTGTGGTTGGTGTGCTTTTCCCTGGCTTTAGCTTTGGGGCACATTCCTTCTTATGGCCTACAAACTTAATGGTCTCACTCAATCTTCCCCATAGGGCCTCTCCTTCTCTATCAACAAATGCTGATTCTGTTTGCCCCACAATCTGCATTGCTTTTACTATGTTAAATCTCCTGTCTGTATAAGATCTGATGATGTTTTGTCTAGGACCGATTATGATTCTGTTGCAAATCAGCTCACTCTTTTACATTCCACAATTGCAATTCCCTAGCAGCCTACAAAGTTTGTTGATGAACAAATCCATGCTTTCACCTGGTCTTTCTTCTTTCTATTAAATTTTACCCTCAATAATTCAATTCCAAAGGATGCAGAAATAAAATCGAAAGCTTTCAGGATTAAGTTGAAGCCTCATCAATCCACTTGCCTTGCTACCACATTGTTAGTGATCATAGAATCCCAAGAGTGCAGAAGAAGTCCCGTTGGCCCATTGAGTCTGCACTGATTCTCTGATGAGCATCTTGCCTGTGTCCATCCCTACCTTATCCCTCTAACTCTGTATTTACTACAGCTAATTCACCTAACCAATATATATTTGGACACAAAGGGAGAATTTAGCATAGCCAATCCACCTAATCTGCACACCAATGGACTGTGGAAGGAAACTGGAGCACCCAGACGAACCCACACAGACATGGGGAGAACATGCAAACTTCACACAGACAGTCACCCAAGACTGGAATTGAATCTCGATCGCTGGTGCTGTGAGGCAGCATCCAACTGTATGAAATAGTGTACTAACTGGGCCTTTTTGACATTATTGTACCTTGTGAACATTTTTCTTGAATTGTTCTAGTTCTAAATCTGTTGTGAGCTTTCTGCAAGTGATCGTGCAGGTTCCACATCTTTGCTAAGCCCTGGAATTGTTCCTGCTTTCTGCGCTGCTGCTTTGCACCTGTGATCTCTGCTGTCCAATCTCTGGATCTGTCATTGTCCCCATGATCTTGATGAGTCTTTTTTGTCTTTCTTTTGAGTATCCCTTTGCCTGTCAGCCATTTCTTTTTTGGTGGGGGTAGGGGTGTCTTTTACTCACTGCCACTGGTTGGGGTTCAGATAGGTGTTTTAGGGATTCTCCCAATGCATGCCACTCGAGTCTGCAGTTCCTTAAACAGTGGCACAGTAGTCAGCACCGCTGCCTCACAGCACCAGGGAACTGGGTTGAAATCCAGCCTCAAGTCACTGTCTGTGTGGAGTTTGCACGTTCTCCCTGTGTCTACGTGGGTTTCTTCTGGGTTCTCTGGTTTCCTCCCACAATCCAAACATGTGCAAGTTAGGTTGATTGGCTATGCTAAATAAACCCTATTGTCAGGAGGATTAGCAGGGATTATAGGAATAGAACCTGGGTGGGATTGTGGTCGGTGCTAATTCGATGGGCCAAATGGCCTCCTTCTGCACAATAGGGATTCTATGATATTACTCTCGATTTACAGCAAGTATTTACACATTTGGACCTCTGCATTAGATTGGAGCTTCTCCTTCCAGATTTCCTTCTCTTCTGTCATGTGATCTGACATTATTATAACAGCAGCATTGTGTGATTCTGACTGTATGGGGACCCTGGCTAGGGCACAGGAGCCAATGTGGAAATGGGTGAGATTGCTAACTCTGTCCAAGATCAGAGATCAAAAGAGCAATCAAAACCCTCAACATATTAGTTCATTAATTTTACCTAATTAAAACATTCACTCTTAAGAGTGAAATATCAGCAGGTTTAAAAATCAGATCAGGTCTCATGTACATCACACTGACAAAATGACAAAACTAGCTGGTTATTTTGTTGAAGTAGAAAATCTGCAAGAATGATTACAATTTAAAGGGTTTACTTTGCAAGTACACTAAAAGAATCACAATTGGAATATAAATAATGATTAGATTTATGACATTTCATCATATTAAAATGTTTCAAGTGCTTAAAACTTGAAGAATTACTCTTGAAGTGTAGTTACTAGTGTTATGCCGACAACTGCAGCAATCAATATCCCACTAATAGCAATGAGATAAATTGATCATGTCAAATGAGGGAGGAATGTGGTCAGACCGCTGGGTGAACTGCGACCATAAGAAATGGGAACAGGAATAGGACGTTTGGCCCTTCAAGCCTGCTCCACCATTCTGACATTCTTCACTTCCACTTTCCTGTAAATCTCGATTCCCTGACTGATCAGAAATCTATCTATCCTAGCCTTAAATATATACAAGGATTCTGCCCCTCTGTGGTGAAGAGTTCCAAAGACTCTCAACCCTCACAAGAAGAAATTCCTCCTCATCTCAGTTTAAATTTCTGTCCCTTTATTCTGAGACTATGCCCTCTGGTCTTCCCATGAGGTGAAATATCTTCTCAGCATTCACCCTGTCAAACCCTTAAGAATCCTATATGATTCAATGAGATCACCTCTTATTCTTCTAAATTCAATGAGCAAAGTCCAACCTGTTCCACCTTTCCTAATAGGACTAACCCTGCTGGCAGGGTTAGTTGCAGATATCTTTAACCTCCCCTTACACTAATCTGAAGTCTCTAGATGCTTCAAGAAGACGACCATCATTCCTGCAGCAAAGAAAAATCAGGAAGGGTGCCTTAATGACCATCATTTGGTGGCTCTGCATCCATTATGAAGTGCTTCAAAAGGTTAGTCATGGCACAAATTAATTTCTGCCCCCCAGATTGCTGGACCCACTACAGTTCATCTATTGCCACAACAGTTCCACAGCAGACATCATCTCCCTGGCCCTACATTCAACCCTGGAAGACTGGATAACAAAGACACTAGTGTCAGACTCCTATTTATGGGCCACAGCTCAGCCTTCAACACCATTATTCCTACAAAACACATTTCCAATTCTGTAACCTGGGGCTTGCCTCCTCCCTCTGCAACTGGATCCTAGACTTCTTACCCACAGACCACAGTCAGTAAGGACAGACAACAACACCTCTTCCACAATCACCCTCAACGCCAGTATACTCCTTATACATCTATGACTGTGGGACCAAATTCTCCTCCAATCCAATTTTCAAGTTTGCTGACGACACCATCGTAGTGGGTTGGATCTCAAACAGTGATGACATGGAGTACAGGAAAGAGATAAGAATCTGATGAACTAGTGCGATGACAATAATCTCTCCGTCAATGTCAGTAAAATGAAGGACGTAGTCATTGGCTTCAGAAAGCATAGTGGAAAGCATGCCCCTGTCTATGTCAATGAGGATGAAGTGGAAATGGTTGTGAGCTTCAAGTTTCTAGGTGTTCAAATCACCAAGAACCTGTCCTGGTCCCTCCATGCTGACACTACAGGAAAGCCCACCAACACCTCTACTTTCTCAGAAGGCTAAGGAAATTTGCATGTCCACTACGACTCTCACCAACTTTTACTGATGCACCATAGAAAGCATTATTTCTGGTTGTATCGCAGCTTGGTATGGCTCCTGCTCTGTCCAAGACTGCAAAAAATTATAAAGGGTCGTGAATGAAGCCCAGTCCATCACACAAACCAGCCTCCCATCACTTGATACTGTCTACATTTCCCACTGCCTTGGAAAAATAGCCAGCATAATCAAGGGCCCCATGCACCATGGACATAATGTCTCTTCTATTTTCTTCCATCAAGAAAAAGATACAGAAGTCTGAGGTCACATACCAACCGATTGAAGAACAGCTTCTTCCCTGCTGCCATCAGACTTTTGAATGGAACGACCTCATGAAGTTGATCTTTCTCCACATCCTAGCTATGACTAACACTATTTCTTGCACCCTCTCCTTTCCTTCTCTATGTACAGTATGCTTTGTCTGTATGGCGTGCAAGAAACAATACTTTCCACTGTATCCCAATACATGTGACAATAATAAATCAAATCATTCTAGGTGAACCTTCTCAGAACTGCTCCCAATGAAATAATATATTTCCTTACATATGGGGACGAAAACTGTTCTCAGTACTCCAGATATGGTTTCACAACTACCTTGTACAGTAGCAGTAATCCCATTGAAATATGGTCAACATTCTATTAGCCTTCCTGATTATTGCTGCGCCTATGTGCAAGATTTCTGTGTTTCATGCAGATAGTCTCACTGTGTTGCAGTTTTGTGCAGTTTTACTCAATGTAAATACTTTGTTCTTTTGTTCTTCCAAAATGAACAACTTCACATTTTCCCACATAATACTCCATTCATCTGCAAATATGGCCGCAATACATTTGCTTCTTTCTTCCAAGTCACTAAGTCACATATTGTAAAAAGTTGTGGTCTCAGCATTGATCTCTGTGGGATCCCACTGGTTCCAAATTGCCAACCTGGAAAAGAACCCCTTATCCCCACTCGCTGTTTCCTGCCTATTAGGCAATTGTCTGTCGATGCCAATATACTACCTTCAACGCCAGGCTATCCTTTTGTGAGGCACCTTGTTAAATGCCTTCTGGAAATCCAAATAAAACACATCTACTGGTTCCCCTCTATCCACTCTGGTAGAGACATCCTTAAAAAACTCTAATAAATTAGTCAAAGAATAAATTCAAAGAACAACACAGCACGGGAAACAGACCCTTCGGCCCAATGAGCCCATGCCACCATTTCAACATTGTGAATCCCCTCTCCACCCATGACCCTTGTCATACAAGATTTCCCTTGCATGAAGCCATGTTGATTCTGTTTGATTAGATTATGATTTTCCAAATGTGCTGCTAATACTTCCTTAGTAATTGATTCCAACAGCTTTCCAATAATAGATGTTAGACTCATCATAGATGCAGTGGAATGTGAACTTAATGGGTAATTCTGAACTGAGAAGTAATGTTGACAATGTCACAGGTTCTCAGGCTAAACAGATCAGCGTACGAAAGCAAAATACAGCAGATGTTGAAAACCTGAAATAAAAATAATTGGCATGGTGACACAGTGGTTAGCACTGCTGCCTCACAGTTCCAGGGACCTGGGTTCGATACCCAGCTTGGATCACTTGCTGTCTGTGTGGAGTTTGCATATTCTCCCTACGTCTGCGTGGATTTCCTCCCACAGTCCAAAGATGTGCAGGTTAGGTGCACTGACCATGCTAAATTGCCCCTTAGTGTCCAAGGGTGTGTAGGTTAAAGGGATTAGCAGGGCAAATATGTGGGATTACAGGAATAGGGCCTGGGTGGGATTGTTGCTGGTGCAGACTCGATGAGCTAAATGGCCTCCTTCTGCACTGTAGGGTCTAAAGAAAACCAGGTAATGCTGGGAACTCCTCAGCAGGTCTGGCAGCACTTGTGTTTCAGATCAATGGCCTTTCATCAGAACTGGAGAAAATTAGCAATGTAATGGGTTTTAAGTCTGTCAAATGGGGGAAGGTGGACACAAACAAAAGGGAAGGTAGATGACAGGGCAGATAGTGGGAGACATTTAATGACAGAAGAGTTGGTGGAGCAGATTCAAAAGGGAGTAGAAATGAGACAATTGAAGAAACAAATAAAAAATGTAACCAGGGGAGGTGTAAATGGCAGGACAATGAACAGCTGCAGTCCAATAGCAAAGAACAAGGGAAAACAAGATTGAGGCTAGAACATGCAAAAAAATGGAGCAGATGTTACAGTTTGAAATTGCTGAGCTCAAATGTTGAGTTTGGAAGGCTGCATGAAGTGTCAAATGGAAAGATGAGGTGCTCATCCTCAAGCTTATAATGAGCTTCACTGGAAGAGTACAACAGGCTGAGGATACTAAGTAAGGTGGGGAATTAAAATGACAGATAACTGAAGTTCAGGGTCATGCTTGCAGACTGAAAGGAATGCTTCAACTAACCCCATTGTTTAGTTCTTTCATGCTTTCACATCAAAAGGACTTGGTTGTGAAGCTCTTAGAGATATTCATAAGGTTATGAGAGGCACTTAATAAATGCTAGTTCATTCATATACACCAGATTGTGGAGTGATGACCCACTTCTCAGCCTTCACTGATGTTGCTGGAAAACAGAAGGAGTTCCAATTCACCTTATGTCCCAGTGCCAACCACCTGATAGGGGACTGTCTGCCCTCTGCTTAATACTTGCCCACAATGATGGGACACCACAAGTTTGTGCCTATTGGCACCACCTTTCTTCAAACATCG
Organism: Carcharhinus amblyrhynchos; assembly: GCF_965287045.1. NCBI lineage: Eukaryota > Metazoa > Chordata > Chondrichthyes > Carcharhiniformes > Carcharhinidae > Carcharhinus > Carcharhinus amblyrhynchos. The sequence goes on from NC_137329.1 coordinate 54,247,628, forward strand.
TACGTGCTATTTACCTTGTTTGCAATCTGCCTTCAGATCGTACTCTTTATAGCCGTGAATACATTCAAAGAGCAACAGAGACCAAGTCCAACAGCAACACAAACATAGCGCCACACGTTCAACATCGTAGAAGTAACTCCCGTTTAAATGAAGTCTCCCTTTGAAAGACTACTCATACATTCCAAACAACTGTTTAGAAATTCTGAACCCCAGAAAGGCTTTCATTATGAAGAGAAAGAATTTTTGCAAACATTACAGTGCCAGACTTCCTATCAAGAGGGATTTCAATCAGATGTGTTGGGTACCAGGTTTCATTAGATTTAACTCTTTGCGTTCTGCTGTATTATTTAAACATAACAACTTTCTCAGTGTATAACAGCTTATCTGGAACTGATATCTCGATGAATTGTGCAGTCTCTGGTGGCATCAAGAATTCAATAGCAAACACTCTTTTTATAGCTGTGAAACAAACACCTTCTCAAATGTGCGCTTTGACTTGAGTTCTAATCAGAAAGCACAAACTATTTTTGAATTTGCCATGACCATAGTTGGGAGAAACCACAAATCCAGCAGAGAGGTAGAGCAGAACACTCCAAAAAGAATGAGAAGAGTGATGGCTAAAATTTAAATATCTTCATCTTTGAGAGAAAGAAAAACTGGCTGCATGCTATTTTTCCTAGGTTATATTTCAGCTCATTTTCACCAATATTTTTCATTGCTTTAAATAATACAGTTTGGACCATTTTGTATCTAAAAATGGCAAGCTCTGAGCGTACATTTTGGAATAAATTGTGAACGTTGCATGTGACGTTGCTGTCTCTTAGAGAAAGGTTTTTTTAAATCATGATTTCTACAGTTCTCAGTTTCAATGGTTTCTTAGCTCACAGCTTCAGTGATGTCATCTTTGCCAAATTGACTGAAATTGTCCTTTTTATTGCTTCTTAAGTGGCTTAAATGGAGTTGTTTGTGTTTACTTTTGGATTAGTTTTATGATCCTGCATTATTAAGAGAAAGGGTTATGTATTTTTCGACAGTTTCTTTCATTTTAGTTTTGAGAGTTCTAAGGCTGCAGTTTAGTTTTAGCAGGGACCTCAAGCAGGAAAGAAACTGAAATCTCTGTCTCCCAGTTCTATTTGGAAATTCTGCTGGTTATCAAGGCAATGTTTTGCTTTCCGGAAAGAAAGTGCAAGCTTTGAAAAGACACAATTCCAGTCAAGTGAGATTGTAATCTATGTTGTGTTAAGCCTGTGAAAAGGGTTTTGTGTATGATTGGTTTGTGTTTGGTTTGTTGTAACAGCTTTAATATTCAATTAAGGGTTAATACATTATTGCAGTTGTTTTCTTTGTTTTTTTGTTTGTAATTGATAAAAGGTATTGCTAATTTTCTTTCTATACGTGTTAACTGTACTCTTAAATAAACTTTGATTAAAAACTCTGTAATGGATTGTTGAATTTGTGAAGTGAAACACATCATGCTCATCCTGGCCAAATTCAAGTTGCAAAACTTACAGTTTGGGTGGTCTCCATAAAGTACTCGGGAGTTTCTAACCTGATCTATAACACCGTGCTAATTAGTCAGTGACGACAGTATTTTGTAATTTCATCCTTTGCCAAATTTATTAAAGGCACCACATATTCATCTAGATTACTATATATTGGTCCTGAGACTTGTAAAAGGGAACAAAACTTCACAATATCACTAAAGAATAACATCAATTCGATGGGCCTGACTTTAATGTCATGTAAGCGAATGGGTTTTGAGTGAATTAAAGGGTTTTAATTTGTGTGGAGTTCAAATGACTCCAGAGCCATTTAAAAAGGGTGGGCAGGACCCTGGGATTTCCAATGTCCCAACCTTCGCAGGTGCTATGTGGTTAATCCCCTTGTACTCCCAACTCCAGCCTGGCTCTGTTGTGGAGGTAGACATCTCCTTGCCCCCATCTCAATTTTTGTGGAGTGAAGCCAGCTTTTCTAAGGTTTGCAGTTTATGGTCCCTCAGAGGAGTCTTGAATGGTAGCCTGAAATCAGGAACTTTGAAAGGAAGGTTCAAAAGGCCTATGCCCCTTCCATGCCTTCTTGATTCCAACTCAGTGCCAACTCATGTCCACCACCCATCCCAATGACTCCTTATAGCTCCCATGCCAACTTATGCATCTTCCATGCTCATTCACTCAGTTTACACAATGTAAGGACAAATGGGCCCACAGTAATAGTAGCGTGTGTGAAGCTGCTTAGTAACACCAATTCATAAAACTTGCTTTGAAAAAACACCACTGTGCTTACAACCACATAAAAGTGTAATTCAGGCTGATTACTAAAGTATCAAATACAAAGACTTCAAATACCTCACACCACTTAATCTTGTGCAAATAAATACTGACAAAAGAGATCACAGAAAGAACAACATATTAATCCAAGCTGACAGTTCTCTCTAGTTGTCAAAAAAATTATGCAGCTAAGCTTGCATAATGAAGACCAAGTAAGAACTCCACCAGTAAAACTGGGTGGCAACTGTTTGGACAACTGGAGAGAACAGTGAGCATCAGCAGTGGTGGGATAGGCAGTTAAACGGTCATTAATTGTCTACTTTGCAAAATCTACGTATAAAAGATTTGTATTTGCCATTCTTCAGGCGCTAAAATTCAGACATTGTACTTCAATGACAGAGAGAAAAATCAGCCATTTCACGATGGTGTTTCTGATAAGGATTTGTAGCTACCTGTCCATCTGGAGAGAACCATGACCCTTCAGTTGACCTTGTCATGCCTGTATTCATAGAAATTGGACATTCTAGCCTGAAACAGTCTCCTATAGCAGTAGAATATATTCTCCAATATACAGTACAAAGCAATTTTTGCTGACTAACTGTGGATATTTGATAATTTATCTACCAATATTTCATCTGTGGGTAGCTTTGGGAATGGTCTTTTAAAAATGGTGAAAAATACTGAGAGAAGGAAACATATGAGCATCAGCATCTCTGCTTACACATAGATTGCAGCTACATCTGTATCCAGTCCTCAGTTATCTGTCAAGTTGTTTATCCAAAGTTCCCACCTGCACTGTTTACCCAACGACAAATGCTAGTTAAGTGCAACTGCTGATTTGGTTTAACAGAAGTTCTATTATCATACATCCATCAGCAAATACCCAGCCATTTGTAAACTCGTGGAAGCAATTAGATGATGAAAGAGGCAGATGTTTTATCAGGGGAGGGAGAAGGATAATTAAAAGCACGAGCTTAGGTTGAGATTTGTGTCAGAAAATTCAGGACTTGCAAATGTCATGTTTAGATTCAGAATTAGGGCCCCCAAATCAGATCCATTAAATCCACAATCCATTTCTCAAAATTAACCGTAAACTCTATCCAGAAAGCTTTCAGCTTTTGAAGCTTCTTCTATGTCATCTTAAGATTTTACTCCAGACTTTGGAAGTGGTAGAGCATCACATCAATCTCAAGTTTAAGTTTATTTAGTGTCACAAGTAGGCTTACATTAGCACTGCAATGAAGTTACTGTGAAAATCCCCTAGTCGCCATACTCAAGTGTCAGTTCGGGTACACTGTAGGAGAATTTAACATGGCCAATGCACCTAACCAGCTTGTCTTTGGACTGAGAGGAAACCGGAGCACCTGGAGGAAATCCATGCAGACACAGGGAGAGGCAATTGGTTCTCTCCAGTTGTCCACACTGATAGTGACCCAAGCCAGGAACAAAGAACAATACAGCACAGGAACAGGCCCTTCAGCCCTCCAAGCCTGCGTCGCTCATGCGCCCAACTAGACCATTCATTTGTATCCCTCTATTCCCAGTATGTTCATGTGGCTATCCAGATAAGTCTTAAACGATCCCAGCATGTCCGCCTCAACCACCTTGCTTGGCAGTGCATTCCAGGCCCCCACCACTCTCTGTGTAAAATACGTCTCCCTGGCATCTGTGTTGAACCTTGCCCCCCTCACCTTGAACTTGTGACCCTTGTGTTCATCACCTCCGACCTGGGAGAAAGCTTCCCACTGTTCACCCTGTCTATGCCCTTCATAATTTTATACACCTTTATTAGGTCGCTCCCCATCCTCCATCTTTCCAGGGAGAACAACCCCAGTTTACCCAATTTCTCCTCATAGCTAAGACCCTCCATATCAGGCAACATCCTGGTAAACCTTTTCTGCACTCTCTCTAATGCCTCCACGTCCTTCTGGTAGTGTGGTGACCAGAACTGGACGCAGTATTCCAAATGTGGTCAAACCAACGTTGTATATAGCTGCAACATCATATGCCAACTTTTATACTCTATGCCCCATCCAATAAAAGCAAGTATGCCATATGGCGGAGGTGATAGTGGATGCCTTGGTGGTTATTTTCCAGACGTTGCTGGATTCCGGGGAAGTGCCAGAAGATTGGAAAGCGGCTAATGTTACGCCGTTGTTTAAGAAGGGTGCCAGGCAAAAGGCAGGGAATTATAGGCCGGTTAGTTTAACGTCTGCTGTAGGTAAAATGTTAGAATCCGTCATCAAGGAGGAAATAGCGAGGCATCTTGAGGGGAATTGCTTGATAGAGCAGACGCAGCACGGTTTCGTTAAGGGGAAGTCGTGTCTGACAAATTTACTTGAGTTCTATGAGTATGTGTCTAGGGCGGTGGATAGAGGAGAGCCAGTGGATGTGGTCTTTCTTGATTTTCAGAAGGCGTTTGACAAGGTACCTCACAAGAGGTTATTGCAGAAGGTCAGGGGACATGGAGTTGGGGGTGGGGGGTTAGTGTGGATAGAGGATTGGTTGTCAAATAGGAGGCAGAGAGTGGGGGTCAATGGGTGCTATTCGGATTGGCGGTTGGTGACTAGTGGAGTGCCTCAGGGGTCGGTGCTGGGGCCTCAGCTATTTACCATTTATATAGATGATCTGGAGGAGGGAACCGAGTGTATGGTGTCGACATTTGCTGATGACACCAAGATTGGTGGAAAGGCAAATTGTACGGAGGGTGTGGAGAGTCTGCGGAAGGATCCAGATAGGCTGGGCGAATGGGCCAGGAACTGGCAAATGGAATTTAATGTTGGCAAGTGCGAGGTGGTACACTTTGGTAGGAATAATGGTAGGAAGGATTATTACTTACGTGGAGAAAAACTGCAGCAGGCGACGGTGCAGAGGGACCTCGGGGTCCTTGTGCATGAGTCACAAAAACCCAGCTTGCAGGTGCAGCAGGTGGTCAGGAAGGCGAATGGGATGCTGGCCTTCATAGCGAGGGGGATTGAATATAAAAGTAGGGAGGTCTTGCTGCGGCTGTATAGGGCATTGGTGAGGCCGCAGCTGGAGTACTGTGTGCAGTTTTGGGCGCCGTACTTACGCAAGGATATTTTGGCCTTAGAGGGAGTGCAGAGGAGGTTTACTAGGCTGATGCCGGAGTTGAGGGGGTTGAGCTATGAGGAGAGGCTGAATAAACTAGGCTTGTACTCATTAGAGTTTAGAAGAATGAGGGGAGATCTCATTGAGACGTATAAGATGATGAATGGGATGGATAGGATAGAGGTGGAGAGACTCTTCCCGCTCAGAAAGGACAGTAGGACTAGGGGGCACAGCCTCAAGATAAAGGGGGGGCGGTTTAGAACAGAGTTGAGGAAGAACTTCTTCACTCAAAGGGTGGTGAATCTCTGGAATTGTCTGCCCGTTGAAGTGGTGGAGGCTACCTCGCTAAATATTTTTAAGAAGCGGGTTGATGGGTTTTTGATAAGAGAGGGGATTAAGGGTTATGGGGAGAGGGCGGGAATGTGGAACTGAGCCACGACAGATCAGCCATGATCTTATTGAATGGCGGGGCAGGCTCGAAGGGCCAGATGGCCTACTCCTGCTCCTATTTCTTATGTTCTTATATGCCTTCTTCACCACCCTCTCCACCTGTGCTGCCAACTTTAAGGACCTGTGGACTTGCACACCCAGGTCCCTCTGTGTGTCTATACTCCTGATGGTTCTGCCATTGATTGTATAGCTTCCCCCTGCATTAAATCTACCAAAATGCATCACTTCACATTTATCTGGATTAAATCCCACCTGCCATTCCTCTGCCCGATTTTCCGGCCTATCTATATCCTGCTGTATTCTCTGACAACGTTCATCACTATCCGCAACTCCAGCAATCTTTGTGTCGTCCGCAAACTTACTAATCAGGCCAGCTATATCTTCTTCCAAATCATTTACATATATCACAAACAGCAGAGGCCCAGTACAGAGCCCTGCAGAACACCACTCATCACAAACCTCCAACCGGAAAAAGACCCCTCCACTCCACTTGGCCATAGAAGACAGACCCCTCCGTCTGTCTTCTATGGCCAAGCCAGTTCTGAATCCATCTAGCCAGTTCATCTTTGATCCATGAGATTCAACCTTTTGCATCAGTCTGCCACGAGGGACCTTGTCAAATGCTTTACTAAAATCCATGTAGACGACATCCACTGCCCTTCCCTCGTCAATCATTTTTGTCACCTCCTCAAAAACCTCAACCAAATTTGTGAGGCAGGACCTCCCTTGTACAAAACCATGTTGTCTATCGCTAATGAGAATATTCAGTTCTAAATGTGTATAGATCCTATCTCTAAGAATCTTCTCCAACAATTTCCCGACCACGCACGTCAAGCTCACTAGCCTATAATTACCCGGGTTATCCTTGCTACCCTCTTAAATAACTGGACCACGTTTGCTCTCCTCCAATTCTCTGGGACCTCACCTGTGTCCAGTGAAGAGACAAAGCTTTCTGTTAGAGGCCCAGCAAGGGGGAAAGCCACGGGGGTATTCTCTGGTACATGACCTTTACCCTTCCCAACCGTGACCCATGTGTCTTCCTCCCGTGGCCCCAGTGTGACTAGCTGCTTGTAACTTCTCTCTATTAATTCCTCATTCTCCCTGCCTAAACTATGGTCATTGAACTGCAGCTCCAGTTCCCTAACGCGGTCCCTCAGGAGCTGCAGTTCAACGCACCTGGTGCAGATATGGACTTCCGGGAGGCTAGGCGACTCTATGAACTCCCACATCCGACACCGAAAGCAGCAAACTGGCCTCTCACTCACAATTATCCCTTTCTTTAAATTACTGGAAGAACGAAGAACAGAACCTACCCTGCCTCTGCCTGTTTACGCTGAAGCCTGTTGAGCCAAAGCCCTTCAGCCTTCACTCTGCTCCCTCCCGCTCCGCGCCCGCTCTCAACACTGCCTGCTGTATAGAGTGGCCTGCTCTTTATAGCTCCCGTTCACCACTGGCTGGTGTCAGGTGCCTGCACAGTTTTCCCAGTAAAAAAACTTTTGCAAAGGGAAAAAGCCTGGGGAAAAACCTACAGATAAATAAATAAATAAATAACCAAACACTAGCTGCCTTACCTTCAGCACAAATCTCTCCCTCTCAATCTTGCTCTGGTCGCACAATGAGGTTGATTCCCCACGTAAGTAACTTTTATATTAAAATAAAAAACTCAAATTCCCAGAGTACCCCACAGTCCACTTCCGCTTTCCCAGTAAAAAAAGACTTCTGTAAAGGAAAAAAGCCCGCAAAAAAATTTAACGGATAAATAAATAAATAACTAAACACTAGCTGCCTTACCCTCAGCACAAATCTTTCCCTCTCAATCTTGCTCTGGTCGCATAATCGAACCTGTGACTCTAGAGCTGTGAGGCAGCAGTGCTAACCACTGTGCCACCCAAAACAATGAGTAAGCGCAAAATATCAGTGACAATATAATTGTATCTTCACAGTGGAATGTTCACAAACTAACTCATTCAGTTAATGCATTTCACTGTGCATCTCCGTATTTCCAGGAAGAACTTTATAGTACAGTTCATCCCAGGAGATGAACCACTGTTGCAGATTAGCTGCCATGCATTATTCAGTTGGGTGTGGATAAATGTCATATTTGGACAAACAGCATCTATTTCAATGCATCGCAACTCTGATGCACAGAGCAAACAGACTGCCAGAGATTAAATGTGTAACCCCTTCACCTCTGTGCAACTAATTCACCCGGCAACTAAAGCCACCCTCGGCGTAAGCACCATAATTTATTTAAAGGGCCAAGGTCAACGATAGGGGAGTCTCTGCAGAGTCCTTGAAATGTGTTTTTCAAGGAATGCAGCTTGCTTTGAATACTCTATTGCAACTTTGTCACATTGGATACAGTACCATTAACAATTTAATGTTGTCCAAGATTCGACATCTCTTGGAACACTGCTTCACTTGTCTGTGTCACTGGTGTATAGAATCATTCAGAAGCAAAGATGAAATGTGTTAAGTGAAGAAGTTAGATTGTGAACATTCTATTTGTGAAGGTATAGGACAAATCCAAAGGCTGAAAGCAAGTTCTAGGCAGGTTTACTGTTAATTTCCCAGACCAGTTACTGTAAGTTTCCCTAGATCTCGAGTCAAGGACAGACACTGCAGTCTCACCCATGAAAGTGAACTAAGAGAACCAAAGTGTTCTAGAATAAGGAAGATAGAAACACCCAAAACTTATCACATGGGCCACAAGCTTACTTCATTAAAAGTAAGAAATTATTTTTGGCCAAATGAACAACTTTTGAATACCACTGAAGGAGAGGAAAATTTTGCATTTATATAGGAACCCTGCATGTCTTCAGAATATCCAAAAATGATGTGCAGCCGAAGAATAATTTTTAAACTTTGGTTTAGTGGACAAATATGGAAACTATTTCACAAGGTCCTATGAGCAGCAAATAAATGCTCAATATTGATGATTTTGGTTGAGGGATGAACGCTGGTTGAGATATCCTGTGTACTCCGTGCTTGGAATCTTTTATAACAACATGAACACACAGATTGAGCCAGGGCTAAAGTGAGAAAAATATAGATTGCTTTACATAGTGCCATTCACATTCTGAAATTCTGAGTGCATTTATTTTCAAATGCTTTTACCATTGGCCTATAGACAAACAAGGTAGCTACGTTGTGCACAACAAACTCACACAAATAAGGAATGAGATTAACAACCAAAGAATCTGTTTTTCTAGAGGGATTGATATTGACCAGGAACTGGAGCTGCAGTTCAATGACCTTAGTTTAGGCAGGGAGAATGAGGAATTAATAGAGAGAAGTTACAGGCAGCTAGTCACACTGGGGCCACAGGAGGAAGACACATGGGTCACGGTTAGGAAGGGTAAAGGTCACGTACCAGAGAATACCCCGGTGGCTTTCCCCCTTGCTGGGCCCCTAACAGAAATCTTTGTCTCTTCACTGGAGAACTCCCTGCTCTTCTTCAGTGTCAAAGGTTCTTTTTTAAAAAATAATGTGTAGGGGCTGTGGGCATCACTGGCTGGGCCAGCATTTATTGCCCATCCCTAATTGCCCTTGAACTAAATGGATTAAGTGGATCGTTAGGCCATTTGAGAGGGTATTTACAAGTCAACCACATAGCTGTGATCTGGAGTCACATATAGGCCAGACCAGGCAAGGACAGCAAATTTCCCAGAAGGATTTTAAAGAACCAGATGGTTTTTATGACAATTGACAATGGTTTCATGATCATCATTAGACTTTGAATTTATTGAATTCAAATTTCACCATTTGCTATGGCAAACCTGATTCTCCAGAGCTTTACCCTGGGTCTTTGAATTACTAGTCCAGTGACAACACCATTATGCCAGTGCCTCCAGTTTTATAAGAAACTGAATAGGCAGGTGGCGCCTTAACAATGTCATCCAAAAGTGACCTCTGATAACAGTACTCACTCTTCTGCACTGAAAATCACTGGCTCAATTTTATTTAGGAAAATTAAATGCGAACATTTTAAATTGGATTCCTTCAACAAGTTTCTGATTAAAGTTCTGGGTTGTTTCAGGCACCAAGAGTTGTTTTTAAAAAAGTTTATACAAACACAACAATAATATTTTTAACAGTAATAGTTCACTTAACCTGCAGGGTTGATCCTGGATCTCAATAAGATTGAAGGTTAAGATAGATAGGCCCCAGTTAAACATAATTGGAGATGCCTGTTTTAGAAGGTCACTTCTTTACAAGTGTGAAGAACACAAGATTCTCCTGCTACTTAAATCTCTTAATGAGGGTAAATTCTCAACCTTAAAAAAAGTACTTTCAGTGAACCGTTTTCTGAAATATAGAACTTGATGTGAACAATCTTTTTTTCCTCAGAGACTAAATCAACTTCAAGTTTAACAATATGCTGGTAGGTTAATGGCATTTTGATATGAAGGTGATGGTGACACTGTGTGATAGCAACATCTACTGAGCCAATTAGTGGGCATGACAACACAAATGTTCCAAACTCTGCCAGGAAAACTTAACTGCAACTCAGTACTATATACAGTAACACACGCACACACACCCACTCACAAGACATACTCCCACACACACAATCCAGAGACAACTCAGGTAGTTACCTACATGACAGATTGTAGTGACAGACACAAGACAGAACAAATAAACTCAGAGCTAGACCTGCCTTGATATTGAGGTACATACAGGTTTTTACTGGACACGGTTGATAGCAAAGCACACTTCTGCACTGTAGGAGTGCTTTAGTCTATTAGCAGTACAGTCTAAAAAACATTAGTTCTCCAAATAGGCCACATTCTGAGCACTTCATAGGAAACAAAAATAAAAATCAGCTCTCTGATGATCAACAAGCCTGCTACAGAAAACTAAAATTGATACAATTTTCCACACTTTTGCTGAGGGCATTCTCTGTGTTTCTTTGAAGAATATCGCTCACATCTATCATGAACTGAAGATTTGTAAAGTATTAAATGTGTGTAGAAGTTGTCAGACAAAACAATGATGGCCTCACCCTTCTCATTTAGAAGGAAAACTGGAAAACAAAGCACTGGAGTGATCCCTTATGAATGTCAATAGTGGGACTGGCAAAGGTCTCAGGGCATATTTCCTGCTGGTTAAGTATATACTCCACGTTGTAGAGAGACTATGAAAAATATTATAACATTTTATCAAGTCTCACAACTTTTTAACTCTGATAAGTTTGGGTTATTCTTGCATTCACAATATGAGCCATTTTTCCTTTAAAATCCTCAATGACTTATCTTTGTAACTTCCACTGTCTTTTCCTTCTTGAAAACCTACCTTTAATAACCTCATCTATGACCATGTTTTTGGCCAATTCTGCTCATTGTAAATCAATTGGATGTTAATTGTAATCAGTTGATGGATATTAACTGGGGACTCATTGTGCTTTTATCTATTAGAACAGGCTAAAATGAGGGTTCTTTCTGTTAGACAAACATTAGTTTAATGTGTGTTACAGTAAATAAAAGCTTGTCGCTTAATAAAAACTAGGCTCCAGTATTCTATCCTTGACCACCTGACTATCCACATTTCATGATGTGGGTATGCCGGCGTTGGACTGGCGTAAACACAGTAAAAAGTCTGACAACACCAGGTTTTAGTCCAACCTATTTATTTGATAATATACTCACAAGCTTTCGGGGTTAGCCCCTTCGTCAGGTGAATGGAGAGTTCTGGCCTCAGACAGAGCATATAAAGCACAGACAGTTTAGAGATTACTGATTAGAATGCGAATCCTTACACCTAACCTGCTGTTCAAGACCTGAAGTGGCTGATAATGTGAGTGGAAGGAGCACTGATCACAGTTAAAAGAGATGTGTATTGTCTCCAGACAGTACAGTAAGTGAGGTTTTGCAAACCCAGGCAAGTCACGGGGGTTACAGATAGTGCGACATGAACCCAAGATCCCTGTTGAGACCGTCCTCGTGTGCGGAACTTGGCTATCAGTCTCTGTTCAGTGACTCTGCGCTGTCGTGTGCCGTGAAGGTCAGCCTCTGACCTTCGGGTAAGCATTCTCCAAGGCGGCCTTCACGACACACGACAGCGCAGAGTCACTGAACAGAGACTGATAGCCAAGTTCCGCACACGAGGACGGTCTCAACAGGGATCTTGGGTTCATGTCGCACTATCTGTAACCCCCGTGACTTGCCTGGGTTTGCAAAACCTCACTTACTGTACTGTCTGGAGACAATACACATCTCTTTAAACTGTGATCAGTGCTCCTTCCACTCACATTATCAGCCACTTCAGGTCTTGAACAGCAGGTTAGGTGTAAGGATTTGCATTCTAATCAGTAATCTCTAAACTGTCTGTGCTTTATATGCTCTGTCTGAGGCCAGAACTTTCCATTCACCTGACGAAGGGGCTAACCCCGAAAGCTTGTGAGTATATTATCAAATAAATAGGTTGGACTAAAACCTGGTGTTGTCAGACTTTTTACTGTGTATCCACATTTCAACAGCCCCTATTCAATTTCATTTTCTTTAGGTGGCCATTCATTTTCCTAATGCTTATGTAACTTCCTCTTGCCCTGGAATCTCTCAAACTATCCACTGTTCTGACTCCAGTTTCTTCAGTATTCTTCTCTCCATTCATTCTGCCACTGCTGTAGTACAAGGATATTTGGGTTGGTAAGGGTTAATTTGGGATTGGGGAAATAGTACCACCACATTATAATGTAGAAAGTCACATGAGGCTAAATTGTGTGGCGAGAGAATCTGAGAGAAGTTGACATCTTGTTAAGACTGTACTTTGATGATATGTATATAGTTACCTGTTTCTCACTGCTCATCTTCAACCACACAAGCCTTCAGACTGTTTGTAAGACACCAAACAGCCTTAGAACATGGTGAAAGACAGTGAAATATCCCCAAAATCCTCAGCAGCAGAAGGACATTGAAATCCCAAGGCATAAAGAAACAATTTTTGAAAATTGTAGTCTGACCTGAGTAAAGAGCATTTAAATCAAAAGCACAGCTGAAGTAATCTTAAAAAGGCTCCTTCATAGATTTAGAGGCAGAAGAAAAATCTACTGTACAGCAGAAAGGGACCTGATCAAACGCAGGGTCAAAGAACCTAGACAGATCACAAAAATAGTGAGCAAAATTCACTAAATGGCTGAACAAAATCTTTAGAAATGGTCAGGGCTAATCAGGCAGAGCATACCAATTTTTTAACCAGCACAACTAGAAGAACACTATGTTCGAGCCTGGAGTTGGCACAATACCACGTGGTGGCTAAGCCTGACAGAATGCGAAGAAAAATAAAACAGATGGTAAAACAAAAAGAAAAAATTGCATTCAAATTGATTTTCGAAGCTTAAAGAAGCAAAATGCTGGCTAAGGCTGTAATCCTTCAAGGAACCTTTTCAACTAACAAAGTGTTAAAGATGGCTCCAAGTTCCAAGGTAGTCTACCAAGGCCTGACAAGCAAGTGAAGAATAGAAAGAAAATGCTTACTGTGGTTTCATCTTGAAAAATAATTAAAGCTGCAACTGACCACTATGAAAAGCAGCCATCGATAGTAAACTAAAATCACCGGATGAATTTGTGCTCAAATAAATGCCAAGATACCAGATGCAAAGTGATGTCATGGAGAAGAAAATGTTTCGATTACAGGAGTATCTCAGGTTTAAGCAGGAAATCTGAGGAAGTACAAGATAATACATTCTTGTACTTACTTGGTGAAATTGCTGACAAGGTAATCATAAGACAAAGTACAGATAAATTCCAAGTCAACATAATGGAGTACGTGCGTCAAAGATTTTGTGTAGCAGCCGGAAGAGGCTGAGAGTCAGCTGTAAGGCTCAAAAATAGAGCTTTTTGAAAATGCTCGCAGTACCAAAATGGCAATAGTGTGGAGCAAGCAAGTGGTTGAGAACGAATGCAAGTTGTCTAATGTGATCCAAGAGCAACCAAACTTGCAAAGAGAAAATGAAGCTATTCCACAGGGAAACATTTGTATCAAAGCTGAGTAGCAAGCACTCAACCAGAAGTACAGCCAGACACAACAACAGGTACTCAAAGAAGTTGCTGCTCTGAAAGACGGTGAAGCATCCCTAAAGTCCCTACATATGTTGGCACTGAAATCCCAACATATGAGGAAGTAATTTTTAAAAACTGCACTCTGACCAGAGTAGAGAGCACCTAAATCAAAGGCACAGCTGAGATCATCTAGTGAGGTTCTTTAACTCTGCGTTTGATCAAGTCTTTTCAGCTACACAGAGGATTTTCTTCTCTGGCCTTCAGCCTCCAAATCTATAAAGGAGCTTTTGAAGGATCAAAACATCAAAGTTGCAATGGAACTATCAGCACTGACAAAGCAATGTCTGAAGCACAGAGTGAGATGACAAGAACTGGACAAGAAACTAAACAGCTGAAAGAAAAGCTAATTGTATTTAAGGGATCAAATAAAGAAAAAAGGAGTATATAACTCTTTAGTAACATGAAGAAATGAAATTTGTCTTGAACAATAGGGAGAACAGCAGGACAAAGTCAAGGAGACTCTGTTAAATTACAAGAAAACTCAAGGTAAAGCAATTGAACTTTGTAAAAAAGGGAAACCTGTTGAAGGATCTTCACTATAAAGATCCCTCAGGTCAAACTGTGCTCACCTGGAAGATTATGAAGAGAGGCAAAATTAACTTAATGTCACTCTGGAAGAACTGAAAAACCTATTGGCAGAGAAGACTTAGGAATGTTCAATATTCCAAGAAAGAGAGCACAAAGCTGAAAAATACTTAATTTTTCATGATACACAATGGTTGGACACTTGGAAAAAACTTGGAAAAACATTAACTTCCAAAGATACATACAAAAATTGGAAGGCAAGTTTGTTAATGTTATTTGTGAAAAGGACAACAGTGGAAAAAATGAAGTAGACAGAGGTTGAATTCATAGAATCTCTATAATGCAGAGGAGACCATTTGGCCCATCATGTCTCCATAACCTTTCTTACCTAGGCCTTCTCCCCTGCCTTTCCCCAAAATGAAAAGTTACAGCAGGAAAATGAAAATATGAAGAATTCTTGTGTACAGGAACAAAATAAAGTCAAAAACTTGCAGCTCCAATTCAAAGTTAGAGAAAGAGATATTTGTCATTTTTGCAATACATCCAATCGAAAGAAGATGAACATGGATATTGTTAGGCTGAAGAATCAGCTGAATGGAAAGGGGGAAGCCATAGAACGTTCCAAGCTGGAAGCAGATACTGATGAGTAGCTCAATTGCAAAAACTATAGTTCCTATGTTTGGGTGGCAGGATTGGAGATAAGGCACATTTCAGATGCAGGTGGGCTTTTAAATCATGAGCTGACTCCAGGTTTTGTTGGGCCAGGAGTGTGAAACTTGAACTATGTAGATTAGGTAAAAGCAGGCCTGTACTTTGTGTATTCGTTTGAACAGCCATGTCAAAGTATTACTGATCAAAGTATGGCAATTACCTCGTTAAGAGAATTGTCAGTAAAACCTGTGACACTGGGCCAGAAATAGAAACATTGCAACACTTTGCTGGTTGAGCTCCTTGTAGGCCAGCAGCTCTGACAAAGAGGCTTACCATAAAATAGCTTGAACCTTAAGGCCATTACCACTCACTGTAAGCAACAAGCCAGGGTATCACTTTGGAAAGGTGAGGTATCTCTTTCTATTTAGTCCTCGACCACTTTTGGGGTAGATCAGATGCCCTTTAGTTAAAAGTAGGTATAAATATTTGCAAAAAGTGCATAAACTCATTACTGTTAATCTCTCTGGAGCTGTCAATAGATTTGTCAAAATTATCAAAAGCACCTGTCAAAATCTACTGTCAAAACTGTCAGAAACACTTATCAAAACTGTTAGCAGCACCAGTTAAAGGGACCTATCAAAGGGAGCTGTCAAGGCTTTTAAAAGTTCTGCCATTCAAATGTTTGAAAAAGTCAGGAATGTTTAAAAAAATCATTAGATTGAAATAACAAGCATTGACATAAGTCTAAGTATTCCCATTACTGAATTAGTGCTGCATGACTGGTATCACAACCATGATTACAGTAAGGTGCCTGCCATTTCACATTTGATTGGCTGGTACAAGCGGTAATAGACTCTTTGATACAGAACAACAAATTGCTTGTTGTTATAAGGGATTGTGCACTTGAATTAAATGTTTGTTGATATAAGGTTCTATTTAGTTGAAGGAATGTAAATGCAGTAAATTGATTTTTAGTGTTTTCTTGAACATAGTGAAGCCTGCACTTGACACTTAGAACTTCATTTTTTTGAACTTTATTTTTTCTCAACATGGGTCCCAAGGTCTGTCCATGGTGGATACTAGGTGCAAGGACAAAGGATGGTTGGTGGGGGCACAGATTGGCTTAAGTTGGCATTGAGGCTACAAAGATCAATGGGGGCGGGTGGAGGGATACGAGTTGGCATGGAAGGTATGAGGGGCCTTGGGGGATGGATATTATGACATAGGTTAGCATGAACGATAAGTTGTGGAACATAGGTTGGCAAAAGGAAGATAATGAGGGGTATTCTTGGACAAGGAGGGTACAAGGAGATATGGGGGTGAAGTCTGAAGAGCTGTTTCATATTTTAATCTTTATTTTTACACTTCAGATATGGTGCCAAAGCCGTGGGACAAGCCTTCTGCCCAGGCCACCTCTATACTTGGCGCCCTCCTTAGTTCTTCCTAGGCAGCCCACATTTCTAATATAGCCCAATCGACAGCCAATTTTAAAGTTTGAGATCATGGAGTGAGGAAATCCCCTGTCTCTATGCACCCGACCTGACATTGAAAATCTGGGTCTGAATTTTTGGACCAATTGGCCACTTGTGGTTGTGCCTATGTATTGGTTGCTGGGAATGCATGTGTTGCAGCAGGAGTAAACCCCACTTTGGCTGAAAATTCTACAAATAGATTTTCATGAGCCGTATTACCTATCTTTACATATCTTATTCTCTGCCAAGGTATACATTGCAACCTCAAATATATCCACATACTGGATCATCAGTTAAAAGCAAGCCTTCTAAGGAAAATTAGAATTAGTCTATTGTCTTTTCTATCACAACCCTTCCCTTTTTAAAAACATCCAAATGCAGGACTCCATATCTGCTATGTCCCTCCTTTTGCAAAAACTGACCATATAGATCTTGCCTGTCCATGACAGGATGGGGAAAAGCTGGAAGAATTGCATTAGTAACTGAATATTTCAGCTGGATTGCTATGATTGCTCAGGTTCCCTTTGCCCAACTCACAGCTAAACCACAGAGAGATGGCACTGATCGGATATGTTGGAGAGTGGGTCTGAAATTGTAACAATGTGCAGCTCCCAGTGATATCAAATGCACACATTAAAACACTGTAAGGGGAGGCTTGGTGAGTGGGCTGCAACAATAAAACCAATTAATAAAGTTGTATGAGAAATAGTATGTTTGAAATAGCAAGAAGAGCTGATAGGGATCCAACATGAGATCCTGTTGTGCCTACGGATCTGCCTTAAGAACTTGAGCTTGTAAAGCACTTGAGGTAACGTATCTTTCCTTCGTGCAGTGGACTTGTAGCAAACAGGTTTGCTCGATCCTACCAGATATTAACACATTTTGCTAATTGTACTTGGAATTTTTAAAAAATGAATCAAAGACCTCAGCTAGGCGACAGTCTCAGTTACTGGCAGACAGGTCAACTAAGACATAACCAAAACAAACTTTTAATCGAAGTGACCATGGGGTAATATCTGGGATACACCGCCTATATCACTTGGAATGAATGGCTATCAGGATAATAGATGGGCTTCCCAGATTTATAATTCTTCACAGTTGAGTACTTTTCTTTGCAAACAATGTCTCATAGCTTTGGGAGGCTGTCTATGGCTTTCCTCTGGGTCCTCCAGTTTCCTCCCACAGTCCAAAGATGTGTAGCTTAGGTAGATTAGCCATGTAAATGCACAGGGTTATGGGGATAAGGCGACGGAAGGGCTTGGATAGGATGCTCTCTGAGGGTCAGTGCAGACTCAATGGGCCAAATGGCCTTTTTCTGCTCTGTAGGGATTCCATGGTTGGCCCCTTGAGATTTCTATATGTTACAGTTCTAATTATTTAATGATCTGTGGGGCAAAACAATATTGGAGGATGTATTATCAGAGGGGTGCGGACTCCCTTAAATGTCACTGCTTTCAACTCAGAGATTCCTGATGGACACTATGATTAATAACCTCTTTCAGCTGAGTGGAGCTTATACTTGTGTATTAGAAAATAATACAAACAATCTGCTAATCAGCCAACTGCTACATGCTGTGATTCTAACTATTTTTATTGTCATTGGCATTTAGTTTTCATTATGTATCCAGTAACTGTTCCACTTTAATGATTAGATGATAAATGTGCCAGTTGTTATTATTTATTAGGCTCTGGATAGAGAATATGGGAAGAAGTAAAGGCCAATTTTTCATCCCTTCATCTTGCTCCAGCTTCAGATCCAATCTAACCTCTATTTATTTTTTTTTGAACCTCCAACCCTTGTTGTGAATTCACCAACTGATGCTAATGATCTTTCATTATTTTGAGTTTTGAAAATCTTCTATGGGATTATCCCTTCACCCTGCTGGTTCTTGCAAAGGAAAACATCAAAGTCTTCCTGCATGACTAAAATCTATTAATCCTGATGTAACTCAAGTGAATCTTCATTGCAACTCCTCTATATCTTCATTGTCATTCCAGCAAAACTTTATTTTTTTTTTGTCAGGTATTTTCTGGAGTTCAGCATCACCAGCCACTCCTATGAGCAGACTCACGATGGGAATACACCTTTCGCCACTCACCATCTCATGAACCAACTGCAGGACCCAGAAGTGCAACAGAGAAACCTTGTCCTGTTTACCACCTATTGAAATCTCCCATTCTGTCATGGGATGAAGACACAGTTTTAACCAAAAACTGGTTAATTTTACCTCACATATGTGGATGAACTCTTGCTGATAACCTCCGACCTCAGTTATGACTGGATTCTCCGGTGCTGCTACAAGTGAATGGAGTTTTGGTTGGAACACCAACTTCTCCATCCTCAACTGCAGCAGAGCAGGCATGTATGAGATTGGAGAATCCATTCTACATATAAATTTCACAATCTAAACAATCAATTTTTTATATTCCTTATTTTTTAAACAACTAATAAAAATATCAGTCTGGTGTGTCTTTAGGAAAATGCCAATCTTATTTTAGAGAAGCTACTGCAAACATGAGAAGGCTTTGTGGCACAGTGGGTGGCACTGGGAGTCATGGCAGGTAAGCCCAGATAGTGCAGAGGCTGCCTGATTCAGAGGTGGGCTGTAGGGGGCACTATGTGGAAGCCTTTTTCAAAAAAACAGCCCTCACCCCTCAGAACTCTCATGTTGTCTCGGTGCACCCCCATTGTCCGCCATGCCAACCTATGTTATTATAATCATGGGCTTTTATAGCTCTATGCCAAACTCTTCCCTCCACATAGCCCCCATTGCTTTTATAGCCCATGTGCAGGTCAACTTATATGAACCCATGAGCTTCACCCAACACCCTTTGTCCATAAACCTCCCTCCACATGCCAACTCAATAGCCAGTCCTCAGGACCTGTATTGAGATAAAACAAATTTAGGGACCAAATATTCATTAAATAAACATTCCTTCAACTATATAATTTCTTATAACAAAAAAAATTCAAGTGCTTAATCACATATAAAAATAACACTGGAAATCAAAGAGCCTATAATCACTTGTAGCAGTCAATCAAACTACAAACTGACAGGCACAGTACTGTGACAATGGAGGTTTTGAAACCAGTCATTCAGCAACAATCCAGTAATGGTAAACTTCCGGCTGATTTCAAGGATAGAATGGAATTGGAATTGCAAACAATTATTAGTTTCAACATTCCAGTTTTTGCAAAGATTTAAAGAGGAGGACTTTTAAATACCTTGACAACTGGATACTTACTTTTGATAGAACCACTTGACAGTTCCTTTTGACAGCTCTCTTGAAAGTTCTTACGCATTTATGCACTTTCTACACACATCCATGTCCAGTTTGAACAATCCCAAAGGATAGCTTACCTTTCCCAAAGGACAAGTGACTTCCTCCGCAGGTGTTGCAGGAAAAAATATAAAGAGGTACTCTACCCCTCCACAAGGGTATCTCCCCTCTCCAAAGTTTAGACCTGCTCCTAAACGGTCTAATCTGCACATGCTGGACACAACTTTCCGGCCATGTCATGCCCAGCACAGATTGCGTTGGGGCAGTGAGGGGTCGGAGAAGTGGTCAAGTGCCAGTGCGTAAGTCGTCTAGTGCCAGTGCAAAATCCCACTGCAATCCTCCCAGCCACTACACCTAGACATAATCTGGTTCCTGCCCATTGAGGACAGAAACCAGATTAGCATAATTAAAAACTATTTTTAAGATGCCTTGTCTGTTTGAGGCCACATTCTCTGGCCTTCTGTCAGAGCAGAAACGTGGCAAAAATCACGCCTGGTTTCCACAAATGGAGACCATGCATGGTGGCCATGCTGGGAGCTCAGAGGCCATTGAAGCACCCAGATAGTCAGGGACATGTGTGGGCATCTGGAAATGCCAACCTAGTAGTGCCAACTAGCACCCAGCCAAGAGGGTGCTTGTGAAGAGGATGGGGTCTGAGGCATTGAAGGGTAGCAGGAGGAAGGTTATAAAGGTAACAGGGAGCATGAAAGAGGACCCACTGGGAAGGCTCAAATGCCCCAAAGTCAGCAATGTATGTTGGGGAGGGTGGGTGGGGAAACATGCCTCTAATGAAGGTGTGTGTCCTGATGTCCATGGGGGGAGAGCAGGAGTTCTGTATTTTCACTCTTGAGATCAGGGCACCATTTAAACTTGGTCTTGCCGGCATGTTTAGGCTCATTCCTCTTAGACCCAGTGCAAAACTCACTCCTTTCCCAAAAAATGACAAGTGTCAGAAAATTGGGATTTAATTTGCACCACACATGCTCACCCAAAATGACACTTCAGGCTGGATCCTCCAATCTTGTCCACAGCTGGGATTCTCTGGTCCCACTGCAGTGAATGGAGATTTGGCTGAGCGCCAATTTCTCCCTTCTGGGAGCTTTGGATCTTAGTCTCCTCTGCAATGATGGCGGAATGGGGGACTTGGCTTTCTTTCATGGGTTGTGGGCATCACTGACAAAGTCAGCATTTGCTGCCCATCCCTAATCACCCCCTGAACTGAGTGTCTCAATTTCAGAGGGCATTTAAGAATCAACCACATTACTGTGGGTCTGGAGTCCCATTTAGGCCAGACCGGGTAAGGATGGCAGATTTTCTTCCCTAAAAAGCATTAGTGAACCAGATGGGATTTTACGAGAGTTGACAATGGTTTCATGGTCATCGTTAGACTTTTAATTCCAGATTGTTTTATTGAATTCAAATTTCACCATCTGTCATGCCAGTATTTGAACCCAGGTACTCAGGGGATTATCCTAGGTCTCTGGAATACAAATCCAGTGATAATACCACAATGCCACCGCCTTCTTGCTGGAATGGGAGGGGGAAGGGGGGGGAATGGCTTAATGGCTTATCACAGCTCCATCTAAAGGTTTATCAAGTATTGCCGATAGACGTTGACACTTTGATAATGAGGTTTTCCAAAGAACCAGGTTGATATCAGAGTTTTGAAAGCATTTTGTAATGAAATGTTATGACCTACCTACTAGTAATACATAACACATGCGACAAGGTTTAGTTCTTTAATCTCTCTGCAGTTCATCAGTTTTGAGTACTTCATGCTCCATTACTGATTAATTTTTGCTTTTTTAATCCATTATTCTAATTGTCATTGCATTACAGCTCAAAACACTAATATGTCAAAAAGAAACTACACAGCGCATCTACTGACATAATAAATTGGCACTGAATAATGAGACATTGGAAAATCTAGCTCAGTTATTAAATCTGGTACAAACTCATTTTTCAACGCTCAGCTTTGCTTGATTTATAATATAAATTTAATTGGTGCAGTCATAGTAATTTGACTTGAAATAGAAGCTGCAGCTGAGATAATAAAATTTAAGATGTGATTAAATGTTCTTGGAGAGTTAGCCTAAAGTCTGTAATGCAATTCAAAGAGGAGGGACAGCTTAATTACATTGTGAACTTCAAGTGTGACTCACCACAAGTCAGAGATCCGAAACCAGCACCCTCAGTGCAAATATTAATTAATGTGAGGTTGTAGTTTCAGAACATTCAATCAAATAGAAGATATTTTACTTTACTCATGTCGCTTGAAGGGTATATATCATAGAATATGTAGTACCTTATTTTTCAATCACTAGCATCGAGGTACAATATCTGATTTTCACATTAAATACCAAACCAACTTTCCTCATATGTTTCAGAAGAGACATGGGTCTGGGTGCTATTGTCCTGCCACCTCTTTCAACTGACACCAAATATCTTCCTGATTGATGGGATGGAAGTCTCTTTCCAGTGACGGACAGGCTGCTGTGCCTGAACTGGGAGCCTCTGACACCAACAAAAGCTGTTCCATGCCCAACACAGACCTTTCTCACATTAATTAACTCAAGTTTCACCCAAAAACACTTATTAAAAAATAAACATACTCATGACACCACATTCTCAAAGAAAGGTACTGACTCTTAACAGAGAAATAGGTGACAACCAAACTTGAAAAAAATAATTTGCATGTAGTATGGATGGAGGCCTTTGTACATTTTTTACTGACAACGGTGAGACTACTAATGTCTGGTCTCTATTGTGTCTCACAGACCTTACAGACTGCTAGTCTGGTCATTGCTGTTCTTGATCTTTACTTCCTCACTCTTTATTTCCTCAGCCTTTATAGCCTTTCTTTCCTTCCAACTGTTGCAAAATCCTCCTTACAAAGTGAACAATTGGCTACTCTCATTGTTTGTGACAGGGGTTAACAACTTAATTATTAATACTTGATTGGAGTCTACTGGAAAATGGAAAGGGTGAGGTTCAGTTTGCCAGGCTGACATGGGCTCAAATTCAAGGTTAACTGCTGATTTCACTTCGATACAAAGCCAAAAGGATTCAAAATTCACGTCTCTCCCCAGTTTTTTCAGGTGGTGGTGGCAGTGGTAGTGGGTCCTTTTCTTGGACCACTGCAGTTCCTGTGTCCAGAACTTCTTCAATCAGTCTGACATGGAGTCAGAAAGTCTACATACGCAAGGCAGTTGGTTTTCCCTTTATTGTCATGTTTGAAATATTGCATGCAGGTTCAGTTAGTTTGAATCTGGACCCCCTGTCCCCATGGTAACCATCATGTGCCCTGTTGCAGACCAAGTTGGCAGGAAGTGACAAATCCTTTACCGTTATGTTATTTTATTTTGAATTTAAAGAGACAGTCCAAAATATAATTATCTCACAAGAACCTTGCATTCGTAAAACCTGCTGCCTCCCTGCTCCCCCCACCCCCACAATGATGAATAATTATTTCTGAAGTAACAATTTTGTACAACACTACCAAAGCATAATGTTGGAAACACCTCATCAACTAGTCTGCAACATACAGCATAAGTAATTTTCTTTCCCTTGTCAAATTTTATCATTAAACAGTCTGTCTTGGCAGTCTTATAAGACTTAACTCGTTACACTTGATCTCATGTGACAATCAGCTTTTAAAGTTCAGCTTGCACAAGTTCTTGGCATTCCAACTTTCTTCCACACGCAAGTCCATTTTACTTCTGGTGGATTTAGTAGCAAATCTCCTTCCTCACTTTTGTAGGTTTTGCAGCATTGCCATATCCTAGGTTACAAAATTGTAAACTTGGTTTGGTCTGGTTAACTTTGTCAACAACAACATTGCTGATTTCTATGATCCCTCAGCCTTCTGGTATTGGCAGGCATGAATCATAAACCCAGAAGATGCTTCTTACCCTCAGGGTTCAGCAATTCCTTTAGTTCTTCTTTAAAGCCAGATGCTACACTGTCACCAGAGTGTTGATCTTTTTAACAGGCTTAGAACCACCTGGTTGAGGTTTTAATTCCACATCTGAATTCTTTTTCACAGATGTAGGTTTTTCAATCTCCAAGTCTGTGAAAGCAGTCTTAGCTAGCCAGACAATTGAATTGCCCTCCTCTTGTTTAAATGGTGGATCTCTGTTCTCCTTAAGTTCATTCCCATGATTTAAACTTTGTGTATTCCTCCAGGAGATGGAGATTTGACACTGCCTCCTGCTATGCAAGCAATTCATTCTTTTGCTAAATAAAATCCTCCTTAGTTGCTTTAAGAACCTCATTGTCGTTATGTCAGGTAAGGGTGTTATATGTAGAAACAAACATGAACACCAGCCAATTTCCTACAACATGGCACAAAGGGTTACAAAGTCAAGCATAATCTGCAGGTGAAGTACGGTTAGAGGGTGCGAATAATTGCATCTAGGAGAACAAAAGTAAGTCACCCACAATTTTTTAACCAAATGTTGTGTTTTTAAATTTATATAATACATGGGTTGGTATTATTTAAAAATAAATGGGAAAAGGTATAGCAATTTGAAAAGCAGATTTATTTTCAGTATGGGATTTATCGTGCCTCCAAAACTGGCAGATGACAAACTGAGGCACTACACTGGCACCATTGGCAGAAGGCTATACTTACCATATTTACTTCATTTTGTTTACTCAGTTTTCATTACAAATTATACAGAAAATACAGTTTGCAAGAAATAAAAACAAAACACTGCTGAAAAAAGTGATGAAACATTAATGAGTAGCGTTCACTGCAGGGAGGTAGCTGACTTGGGGTAAAGTTTGCAGGTATGGCCCAACAAGTCCTCACAGCTGGTGAGAAAACCCCCCTTAGAACTACTGGTGTCACGTAGTCTTTTTCTATATTATCTTTATTTTAGGGTCAAAGAATCTCTGACGGACTCTTGTAAAGATGCAGAATGAGCACATATCCTGGGAAAAGGCATTATTGTGTATCAATGGAGCCCGTGGTGTAGCTAGAGATGGGGAAGTATGCTTTGGTGCGCAACTAAGCAAGGCTCGAGAATCTTTGGCGAAAGGGCCTTTTCTATATGTTACTGCTTGCATGATTACTTTAACAGCCAGTCACATGATTTGATGGTGATGTTATTTAGGTGTTTCACAGATCCTGCCTTAGTTTCATTTTCTACTCTGGTCAGTCAACAGCTCCGAAATAAACCTGTTGTTGTTATTTTGCATCTACATGTGCAAATGGCATCATTTTCTTTGTGTTTAAAACCCGCAATCCCTAACGTAGGACATTATGGACCCAATTTTGCCAAAACTTCGCGCTCATTTTCGGGCGCGAAATCACAGTAAATTTGGGCGTCGGGCCTGCAACGCGATCTGCACCCAAAATCGAGCAGATTGCGCCTTTACCGACATCCGATTTGGGCACGGACCTGGTCAGGCGGCCCGATGATTTAAATGCATTAACGTGCATTTAAATTGATTTAATGAACCGCGCGCCCAACTTTACCGCCAAACCCCATTTTACCGTCTTCAGATCTGTTCCGGATCCGTGCTGTTACCAACCTGCAAAATAAAAATCCGAAGCGGATTCCTATTCTGCAGGGGAACCTCCAAATCCCATCCTCCTCAAACACCCTTCACAGACCCCCTGCTGACCACCCTGGCAGACCCGCCCCTCCCATGATCCAAACCCTCTAGGAGGCAGACCACCCTGGCAAACCCCCACCCAGTGATTGGACCCTCCCCCGCGATCCAGCCCCCCTGGGAGGCAGACCTGTCCCCACCCCCCACTAAGTGATCCATCCCCCCTGGAAGGCAGGCCCCCCGGCAGACCCCCACCCCCACGGTCAGACCCCTCCGGGAGGCAGGTGGACCCCACCCCCCACCCCGGGGAAGCAGGCCACCCCCCTTGGCAGAGCACACTCCCTACCTACCTCGATTGCTGCTGTCCCTCCACCATCCTTCCGACCTGCACTCGTTGATGTGGAGTTGTTGGTGTTAGACTGGGGTGCACACAGTAAGAAGTCTCACAACACCAGGTTAAAGTCCTGTTGGAATTTAATCTGGTGTTGTGAGACTTCTTACTGCACTCGTTGGAGAGCCTGCAGCACCTTCCTGGCCTTCCGCTGGCGTCTGCCGGAGGAGGGGGTGGACTCAGATGGATCTCTGGTTGGGGGGTGGGGGGTGGTGGAGATGCTCCCAAGTTCATCCTCCCCCGTCCTCCACCAACGCCCCCCCCCCACCCCCAACGAACGCAGTAAGAAGTCTCACAACACCAGGTTAAAGTCCAAGAGGACTTTAACCTGGTGTTGTGAGATTTCTTACTGTGTTCATCCCAGACCAAAGCCGACATCTCTACATCATCGAGTGCAGGTCAGAAGGATGCTGGAGGGACAGCGGCAATCGAGGTAGGTTGGGGGTGTTCTCTGCCGAGGTGGGGTGCCTGCTTCCCAGGCAGGAGGGAGGGGGGAAGGTAGGTCTGATTGCGGGGGGCAGTGTCTGACAGTGGGGAGGGGGGTGTCTGCTGCGGGGGGCGAGGGGGGTGGATCACAGGTATGGGCTGCCTCCAGGGCTCGGGGGGGGGGAGGCATGCAAGTATATGGGCGTGCTGGAACGGGATTCTAGGCTCGGATCCGTTTTATGTCCGGATCCGGCCCTTAGCCTCCAACTGGTAAAATCTGGCCCCTTGTGTGTCAATATCCTACATTCCCCTGGATTGAATGTATACAGACAGTTATTACATTATAAATCCTGGAAATTATGTGGCATTGTCTCTGCCATCCTGTAAGTGATGGTGTGCACCATTATGCCAATGTACTCACGGCTTTATCGCATAATCCAGCTTTCCCCCAATCTCTGAAACAACCTTTCATTGTTTGTATATTTGGAGACACCATTTGTAGTGGTTAATGAATAATCTGGACTAATTGCATGCTCTCTTGTCTCTTTCTGTATGTATATGTGGAAAAATTACTTTGTTGTACTGTACCAATCTTTGAGGGTTTGTTACGTTGTTTGTAACATAAAAATATATTTAAAAAACTGGGATCATTTCCTATTGAATGAAGGTCACCTTTTAACTGCCTTCCCCAGCATCCTCCTGCCTCCGTTTCCAACTTCGGTCTTCTTACAGCAAGTAATTAAAAAGGCAAATGGAATTTGGCCTTTGTTGCAAGGAAAT
The DNA here is from genome assembly GCF_965287045.1 of Carcharhinus amblyrhynchos. Classification (NCBI taxonomy): domain Eukaryota; kingdom Metazoa; phylum Chordata; class Chondrichthyes; order Carcharhiniformes; family Carcharhinidae; genus Carcharhinus; species Carcharhinus amblyrhynchos. The sequence goes on from NC_137329.1 coordinate 54,274,560, forward strand.
GGAATATAATAAACTGTACGAAGCTCACTCCTGGAGTAGTGTGTATGGTTTTGGTCTCCTTATGTCAGGAGGTATTGTAGAAGGTTAGAGAAGGTTCACTCGGCTGATTCCTGGAATGAAGGGATTGTCTTATGAGGAAAGGTTGGGCATGCACTGTACTAATTAGAGTTTATGAGCTGTAACCTAATTTGAACATATATAAATCTGAGTGGGCTTGATAGGGTAGTTGCTGAGAGGATGCTTCTCCTCATGAGGGAACCTAGAACTAGGGGCACAGATTAAAGATAAGGCTCACTTCATTCAGTTTAGTATCCTGTAGGTCCTGCTCACATTGTAGTATCCACTACACTGGGGAAACCTAATGTAGATTGGGTGACTGCTTTGTGGAGCACCTCCCTTCATTCCACAAGCAAGGCCCTAAACTTCTGAACACTGAGCCATTCCCATCTGATGTCTCTGTTTTTGGTCTCCTCCTGATGAGCTCCATCAGCGCTCACTGTAAGTTCTAGGTCCAGCACATCATCTTTCACTTAAACATTTTTACATGACCTTCTGCATTCAGAGCTGAGATCAAATGTTTCAGATTATAACATCTACCTCCATTTCTTTAGATAGCAACTTTTGACAATAAATCTGATATTTTCTATTTATATGTCCTGGAGGCCCAACTTTTGTTTTGATATTTTTCCAAGTACAATCTCCTTTTGTTTTGTCCCAGCATTCCTTTTATCATTTAATCTTTCTGTCTTCTACCCTATTTCGGACTTTCTCTTTTGTTCATAGACTCTGCACTTGTTTAAAACCTGTTGCAACAAAGGATCATCAATTCAAAATATTGCCTTGGTTTCTCTTTTCACTGAGGCTGCCTGAGCTGCTGGGCATTACCATAATCCTGTCCTTACAATTCATATTCCCAGCAACTGCAGTGCTTTATTATTTGCATCTTTTGAAATGGTGCTGGGACTTGGTATGTCCCTTTGTCGTGTCTCGTAGATGAGTGGCTTTCTCTGAGCTTCTCTCTCAGATTGGCCATCTGCAGATATATTCTAATGTCTATGGGGATTGGTTTCATTCAGACACCTCCAAGAATGGGAGTCCAAACTACTTTATATTCTTACAGTCACAGAAGGGGACTTTAGTTGATATATTTCCCACAGGTCCTTCCTGTGTAGGATGCTGGAATTTTGCCAAAAGGAAGTTTTCATTAGCAATGAAACCTGCAGGTTACAATTGCTCCATGATTCTTGAAAGCAACCCCTGTAAGCATGTGGCTGGATTACAATGATCATAGGGCTGGTAGTGGCCTTGTTGATATCTTGGATTGGGTCCCAAAATAACCGCATTTGCAAACATAACTCCATTCACACTACTGTTTTCTTTCTCTCTGTGTCTATTAATATTTCCTAACATTGAGGATGAAAACATCTCTACCAAATCCACACTCAATTCACTTTTGTGCTCAGTATTAACAGGGTACAACATGTTCACTGACATTGATTGGGCTCATCAATATAGAACTTGGGTCTGACAACTTGGTGACAGATTGTTCCCATAGCAATGCACAGAGCCAACTCACTTACAGACCTTTCTGTCAATGATTAGCTGGCAGGTCACACATGTAAAGTGGTTAATATATGAAGTGTGACACTCACACAACACAGAAAACTGGGCCATGTTAAGAGAGGCATAAATTGATGACAATTTCACCGCCAATCTTAGAATCATCGAAGCCCTACAGTGCAGAAGGAAGGCACTCAGCGCATTGGGTCTGCGCTGAAAACAATCACACCTAGGCCTTATCCTCACTGCCCCATTTACCCACTAATCCCTCTAACCTACACATCCCAGGACACAAAGGGGCAATTTTGCATTGCCAATCAACCTAACCTGCACATCTTTGGGCTATGGGAGGAAACCGGAGCACCCGGAGGGCAGAATCTACAAACTTCACACAGACAGTGACCCAGCCGGGAATCAAACCCAGGTCCTTGGAGCTGTGAGGCAGCAATGCCACTGGACTGCCCAATCGGTACTCAGTTTTAAGTCTTAAAACACTACTCATTAGAATGTTAATCGTTTACTTTAAATAGTAATCTTGGTAACCAAACACTTAATTGACAGAGCACTGAAATAATCTAGGCAGATGCAATTGATCAATTTGATACTGGCATGTTGGTGATTACCTTGCCAATGAGTTCCCATGCAAGAGAGTTACCATGTTAATATCACTTACCCCAACTTCTACGTGATCAGATCCCTTATCATCCTGCTTGTGAAGAACCTCAAAGTAGTATCTTCTTGCAGAAATAACACTGTGGAGAAAGGAAGAGCACCGATGACTTTTTTTTTAAAGTATGAGTCAGACCCTTTGCTACTGTGTTGGGTCGCTCAAGTCCAGAAATGTCCTGACTGGGCAGCCCAACTCGGTTTAAAGGATCCTGTCAGAACTAATTTTTGCTGCGAGGAGGCGGGGCCAGATAGCGTCAGGCACACTGACCCTGGAAGCAGATCATAGAAGTGGGCAAATGCCAAGGCTGGCTGGTTAGATAGCCTTCTTCGGTTCTCAGGGATCTGTCACAATTTGTTTTAGAAATTATTATGCCCTCTAGCCCTCACACCCCTCATGCACCCTTGTTCCCCATGGCATCACCTGATGATGACTTCATAATCACTGTTAGTAGACACAATGGGCAGATCTCAGGAGTCACATGGAGATGAAAAAATAAACTTCTAACTCCCTCATTCATCTCTCAATCACACACATACTTGATTGTGAAAATAACTCCCATTCATGAACCCCATTAAAAATTTTAAAATCTCACGTGGTTAATCTCTTATAAAAACAAACCTCCATTTTTACCCCACATGAAAGACAGTTAACCCATTAATCCCTCTTTAAACAGTCAATGAAACTGTTAACCTAGAAGCCCTGAAAATTGCATACTTTGAAACTTAGCCAAATACTCATAATGACATAAACATTGCCCTTTTGAAATGACAACAAAAGCCAATATTAAAACTTCTCAACCAGCAGATAACTTTTTTTTTAACCAACAAAAGATGGCCTATCCATCAAAACAGTCCAGCAGACAGTGTTTTTTAAATTCTCATTGACAGTTTCAGCATGTTCTTTTCATGCTTAAAGAACAGTGGATTTTTTAAAAACTTCAAATCATGAGACTTAAACAGTATCATGCCCTTCAAGAACATTTACATCTGCTTTAGCAATTTGTGAGTCCCACACTGTGGTTTATGGCACTTGGCAATTGCACTCAGGATAAATTCAGAACCTAGTTCAAATTGCCACTCGGGTGAGCTCAGGATTGTGCTTGATTTGACTCCTTTCTCAGTGGAGCAACCTGTCCAGAATCATACATGAAAATAATTGCCATTTCTTTGAGATATCACCTTTGGAACTGTGGTGGCACAGTGGTTAGCACTGCTGCCTCACAATGCCAGGGACCTAGGTTCAATTCTGGCTTCGGGTCACTGTCTGTATGGAGTTTGCATATTCTTCCCATGTCTGGGGGGGGATTCCTTTGGGTGCTCCAGTTTCCTCCCACTGTCCAAGAATGTGCAGGTTAGGTTGATTGGCCATGCTGAATTGGCCCTCGTGTTCGGGGGATTAGCAGGGTCACAGGGTAAATGAGGGTAACAGGAATAGTGTCTGAGGGGATTGCAGTCAGTAGAACTCTATGGGCCGAATGGCCTCTTCTGTACTGTAGGGATTCTAATCTGTGAGTACCCCAATAGGAGCTCTTACCTTTACTGAGAAGGTAATAAAATCAGTGGGGTGACACAGTGATTGGCACTGGTGCCTCACAGCACCAGAGATCCGGATTCAATTCTTGTCCTGGGTGACTGTCTGTATGGAGTTTGCATGTTCTCCCGTGTCTGTGTGGGTTTCCTCCGAGTGCTCTGGTTTCCTCCCACAGCCTAAAGATGTGCAGGTTAGGTTGATTAGCCATGTCCAAAAATGTGCAGGATTGGGGTTTTAGCAAGTTAAGTACATGGGGTTACAGGGATGGGGGTCTAACTTGGATGTTCTGTCAAAGAGTTGGTGCAAATGGGCTGAATGGCCCCGTTCTGAACTAGTGACTCTATGATTCTAGAGTGGTAGAGGATTGGGTGGTGAAAAGAGAGGATTTAAGAAATCAAAAAATTCCATAGTTTTTGAATCAGATTTAACAAAACATCACCCAGTTACCCCCAGAACAATATATGACCTAACTGTAGTTGGGTGGCAACTTTGAACATTTTATCTGGGTAATCTTAGGGATTGCACTGGGAAAATAACTTGAAATTTGAAAGCCATTGGGAATGTCATGTGAATATAACCATAACCTTTAAGAGCATGACATTTGAAACAAAATCGATTACAATTTGTATAACTGCAACACACGGCTGCACTGAAGAGTCTGTTGAGCTCTGATAGTATTGGGCTGGAGCTGCCAGCCAATCCATACTATTGCAAAGGCCAACCAGCATCAGGCTTTTAAACAAAAAGCCACTTTCAAAGCAGCAGTTTCTCGAAGACTATCAACACCAAAGCTGGTTACTGATTGAAGTTTGAAGCTTATGGTCAATAAATCTGTTCCTATTAGACATCTTTCTGGCAAAGGGACAAGGCTGATTTCTGCTGTGCTCGCGCTCTCACTCAGCTCTATGTTAGTGCGTGTGCCAGCTTCAGATTAAAATTGCTTATTATGTGCATCACTGCAATTGAATTTGAGCTATAGTACTGAAAACCATTTGACTGGGAACATCTCAAATTCCCTGGACACAGTTCTTTAACTCTGGACTTAATTGTGTTTGATGGCGAGAGAAATTAAAATGTAATAAACAGATGTAGCTTAATCAATGCGTAATGCCTTTTAAACTAGCCTTTCCATTAGAATGAAGCAAAATGTAAACTAATAAAGCCATTAAAGCTATGCTGCATATCTGTAGATGAACTGGTGGTGCGATGGGTTAACATTTGTCCCATTCTACTTCTACATTTTAGATTTGAATCAGGCCAGACTGATGGAATAAAAATATTTTTGACATCGGCTGTCATAAATGAAAAGGGCTTGAATGGTTGCAAAACATCAGCAGAACCAAAGCCAAAAATAACTACCTGCTGATCAACAATACAGTGATGTCCTTACACCATCAGAGGCTAGAAGGCAAAGGCAGGCGTGCAAAGTTGGCAAAAAAGTGCTTGTTCCCTGAGGTTTGGGTTGAAGCAGTTCGCTAGATCAAACAAAAGGGAGCTTCACTCTGTTCAATTCATAAAATACCTGACCTGGACTTGGAAATGATTTAAATTGTTACATTATGAGGATAGTTTGTGTAAGCATGGCTTATTTTCCCTTGAGCTCAGAAAATTGAGGCATGATTTGATTGGTAATTTTAAAATATTAGAAGGATTCAATGGGGAGATTCAGAGAAATTGGCTGAAATTCTCCAGTCTTGCACTTCCTACTAATGCTGCCCGTGAGAATGGAGAATTTAGTGCCCAGCCAAATCTCCATCCACTGCAGCAGGACTAGAGACAGTGTTGGAGAATTCCAGCCACTATTTCCTCTGGTGAGGGAGTCAAGAACAAGGGAACAATCTTAAAATTAAAGCTCCGCGAAAATCAGATGGCACTTTTTCAAGCAAAAAGCAGTAGAAATATGGAACTCTCTCCCCCAAAACGGCTGTAAATACTGGAACATCATACGGTGACACGGTGGTTAGCACTGCTACCTCACAGCGCCAAGGACCCAGGTTCAATTCCTGGTTTGGGTCATGTCTGTGTGGGGTCTGCGCATTCTCCCTGTGTCTGCTTGCATTTCCTCCCAGTGTTCCGGTTCCCTCCCACAGTCTGAAAGATGTACTGGAAAGGTGGATTGGCCATGTTAAATTCTCCCTCAGCATATCCAAACAGGTGCCGATGTCTGGCGACTTGGGGATTTTCACAGCAACTTCATTGCAATGTTAATGCAAGCCTAGCTGTGACACTAATAAATTTAAAACTTAAACTAATTTGGAGCTACACAGGCTGAGATTGACATAATTTTATTGGAAAATTGTTTGACATCAACATTCTCTTACTGTCCAAAAAGTATAATTGGATTCCTCATCATAACTGGCATAAAAATCTCACTAATCTCTCTCCTTAAAATTTATTGTATTGCGGTGCTCCCTTTAAAGACATTGTTTAAAATAACAGATGGTAACGTTCAGCAGGGTTCATTATATCTACAGCTTCTAAAACTGTGAAATAAAGGACACAGAGCGTTGAACATTTTCCTGTGATGCTGCTCATTGGGTATCCCAGGATTTAGAAGTGTTGTTTTCTGTATAGTAGAATCCCACAACATCTTAAACATGACAGTGACAGATTAATGGCTGTAATGCAGTAATATGCTGAGGTGATTTATTTTATCACTGACACAACGTAAAAATATTACAAAGGAAAAGGCCATACAGTTAACTTTTCCTGCCATTTTGAAACAGCTACTTCATGCATAAGTTGTTCTACCTGCTTTAAAATCACTTGGTCTCAAGTTAATAATATTTGTCAGTTGCTCTAAATTTACACACAGATTTAGCTCAAATATCAGGGATTTTTTTAATGGTGGGAAGGCAATGGGACAGAATTTTTCATCTGCTGCTAAAAAGCTATTGTAATCCTCATCTACTTTTCTGGATTGGATTCATTTGTCACATGGCGTGAGCTTTCCCAATACCAAAAAGGAGTGCACTGTTGTCAGGAAGGGAAACCCTGGTATTAATCCAATGGGTACAGCTGCATGGCAGAAAAGCCCAAAATGTCATGTAAATTTCTTTTCACTGAAGGCCTCAGTTGAGGTGGAGTCCCCCAGCAGGAGGTGGATCTGATTGTAATGGAAAGAGAAGAGGTTGTTAGGCCTTCACCTTCCATCACGTGCCTCACTATTGCTAGTCCAGGAACCACTTTTATGCCACACATGGTGATTGCAGAGGATGGGGCTGATCAGTGAGACGTGGAAACTTGGTTTCAGACTTTCAATTGTCCGCAGTGCCTGGATCAAGTGCGGGTGCATTTTAAATCTGACATTCCTCAAGGTCGTCTCAGGGTCTCAATGCTGCTGAGGTACATCATTATTTTCAAGTAGAGGGCTAAGTTTGTTTACCTACAATTAGCAGTCCATTAAGCTCCAAAGAAAGTTGTAAACCAGGCAGAGAGGGCGAGAAGGGATTTTCAAAGGTCAATTAGGCAAACCTAAAAAAGGCTGCTACATATAGCTGTCAGGTTCATTGTGGGCAGAAGTGAAAGCTTGTTATTAATAATTGAAGACTGACAGTTCTTGGGGCATCTGCATCAGATAGAGCAGATTATTGTCTGGTGGCTCTGACATCCATCATTATAAGTGCTTTGAAAGGTTAGTCATGGCATAAATCAATTCCAGCCTCTTGGATTGCCTGGATCCACTATAGTTTGCCTACCGCCGCAACAGGTTCACAGCAGGTGCCATCTCCTTGGCCCTGCACTCAACCTGGAACACCTAGATAACAAAGACAACTATGTCAGACACCTATTAATTGACAATAGCTCAGCCTTCAAATCCATTATTCCTCCAAAACTCACCTTTAAACTCCATGGCCTGGTCCTGTATGAAAGGTATGCTTTGTATGATACACAAGAAGCAATACTTTTCACTATATACTAATAAATGTGATAATAATAAATCAAATCAAATCAAAACATTACTTTTAAATTGACTGTATGGTAAGGCCACTTTTCCTTGCCTTAATGTTGCTGACCTTCTATTTGGCAAAGCATTGGCATGCCCTAACAGGGCTGATATCTGCTTTTGGGGCTGGTATCCTGCCAGCAGCTCCAGCATCTGGAGATGCCTGGCATCATAAATTGTATGCCAAGCTTGCATCTTGCTCCATTAGTGAATTTAGCATTTCAAAATAGTATCACTTAAGCGAGAGCCAGACTTCAGCTGGGCTTCAAGTTCCAAGACCCTCGGTTTTGCCTGTCTCATCAGCACTTTTATCCTGTGGTCAGGCAAGCAACAAGCTGGCAGGGTTAGGAAAAGGCAAATTGAGAAAAAAGGTCAAAATCAGACAGTGGTAGAGTGTTCACTGACTGATTTTATTCTGTTTTCCACTTTTGTTCAATATAAGGTAGGACACAAGAGAAAAAATGCAACCCAAGGACTTTATTTGCTTATTTATTTCCTTACTTTCCCAAAAATTTTCTTCTTTTCCTCAATTACTACATGAACAAAAATATCTCCTTCTTACTACCCCAGTAAAGATGTAATGCACCAAAATTTATTTGTCTTTGTGTTAGCAGTAGTTGATGAAGCTGTCTTCAGTTGCATCTCTCTTCTAATTCCATCATCAACAAAACAATTGACCCCACCATCCTTGCAAACCAGCACCTCAGCTCCAAGCTCCTTTTCCTCTTCAAGCTCCTTTTCCTCGCCAAAGTTCTTTAATGCGTCATTGCCTTCCAAATCCACGTCCAAGTTTTCCAGAACTCCATGGGCTGGATTTTATGTCCCCTGGGGGAAGGAAGGGGAAGGGGGGTATAAAATTGGGCAACATGGCAACACTGCCAGGCCCCATAGATATTCAATATGCAATATGGGGGGTGTTGGGCAGTTAGCATGCCCAAGAGTCAATTAGGCCTTTAACTGGCCAAATACTGGGACAAGGGGCGTCCACACAAGTGTCCTGGCCAGGCTGGGCAACTGTTCAGCTATCCAATGCCAAGTGGAAGCCTCCCCCTACAGAATACCTCTGTATGTATTCCTTTCCCCTTGGGCTTCCATTCTATCAACCCAAGCCTCGAGAGCCCTTCATTGAGGCCTGTCAGCCTGGCTTTGGCTAGATCCTGCTGACAGTTTGCCCTCCATCAGCATCTCCACTCGTCCTGGTGGCACTTCTGGGCCAAGACAGCTGCCACTTGGTTAGCTAGCAGCTCTTAGAGGTGGAGTGTCTCTCTGTTGGGGCTAGATGCCCCTTTGCAAGCCAGTTGAAGGCCTAACAAATGTTATTGCAGGGTGAGTTGCCAAGTAACTTTTGCAAGGGGCAGCAACACCACCCTCATACAAAACTCAGCCCCATGTTTGAATCCAACTATCAGCTTTCCATCCTTGCCAAGTGTTACCATAACAGGTCTTATCAAAGTCACAAATGAAATCCTATGCAATTGTGACAAAAGTAAACTATCCCTCTTCATGATTCTTGGCGTATCAACTTTGACACAATTGACCACACCATCCTCCGCCAATGTCTCTCCACTGTCGTTAGCCATGTGGGAATACGCTTAGCTCATTCTATTCTTGTCCCTGTAATCGTAGCCAGCAAGCACTTGCAATGGTTTCCCTTCCTGTATCTCTGATTTTCCCCTAAAGATCTATCCTTTTGATTTGATTTATTATTGTCATATGTATTGGGATACAGAGAAAAGTATTGTTCCTTGCGCACTATCCAGACAAAGCATACCGTACACAGAGAAGGAAAGGAGTGAGTGCAGAAAGTAATGTTACAGTCATAGCTAGGGTATTGAGAAAGATCAACTTAATATAAAGAAGGTCCACTCAAAAGTCTGATAGCAGCAGAGAAGAAGCTGCTCTTGAGTCGTTTGATACGTGTCCTCAGACTTTTGTATCTTTTCCTGACAGAACGTGGTGGAAGGGAGAATATCTTGGATGCATGGGGTCCTTGATTATTTTGGCTGCTTTTCTGAGGCAGTGTCAATGGATGGGAGGCTGGGCTTCGTTCATGACCCTTTGTAGTAACTTGCAGTCTTGGACAGAACAGGAGCCATATCAAGCTGTGATACAACCAGAAAGAATGCTTTCTATGGTGCATTTGCTGAGAGTCGTAGTGGACATGCCAAATTTCCTTAGCCTCCTGAGAAAGTAGAGGCATTGGTGGGCTTTCTTAACTATAGCGTCAGCATGGGGGGAAATAGAACAGGTTGTTGGTGATCTGGATACCTAGAAATTTGATGCTTTCAACTATTTCCACTTCGTCCCCATTGATGTAGACAGGAGCACGTCCTCCACTATGTTTCCTTAAGTCAATGGCTGTTTCCTTCCTTTTGTTGATATTGAGAGAGAGATTATTGTTTCCACAACAGTTCACTAGTTTCTCTATCTCTTTCCTGCACTCTGTTCATCACTGTTTGAGATCTACCCACTACGATGATGTCAACAGCAAACTTGAAAATCGCACTGGAGGGGACTTTGTCCGCAAGTCATAGGTGTATAAGGAGTATACACTAAGGGGCCTTAAATGGAATCATACCATGTTAAATTCCTTGCAAAAAGATTAAGTTTTGAGGTGGTGAGGCAAATAGGACTAGCAAGTTCAAGTAAAAACAAAAATTATATTCATTAAAAATGCAACTGAAAGGTTTAAGTCCCTGTTCATGAATAATAATATTAACAAGAACTTCTCAATGCAAATTTTGCTTGATGCTGCTCTGAGTCAAAATCACTATCTGTCTGCAAGTTCAAGGCTATACCAGCCAGCTGTAAATTGTGGAATTATTTCATATGATTCAGCAACTGACAGAGACACACAATGGTAAATTAGCATAAAATTAACACTGAATAGAACAGGATCCCTTAATAGCTGAACAATTATCAAACAGGGCAACAAGACATAATTTAGGCCTTAAACTCCTTTAAAACATGTCCCATCGTTCATGGAGGAGAACATTGAAAGGGCAAGGAGATTTATGGTTCTCGACATCTGTATTAAACTGTTGCACCATGTTATACTAAACGATGGTCTGGGAATAAAGGTTGGAAAACTGGGCTCTCAGAGTCATGTCCTAAACTGATTCAGGATCATTTCCCTGCAGTTCACTCCACATTTTGCGCTCTCCTTAATCTTTCAACTCTTCAAAAAATTATTCCCTTCTCTAAATAGTTTGACTTTAAAAATTGCAGAAGCAGCAGGTGACAACACTTAACTCCAGTCTGGGCTGTAATACAAGGGCAGATTCCAATCCAGGGATGAAACAATCCAGGGATAAAACTCTAAAATACCAAAGAAATATTGCGGATGCTGGAAATCTGAAATTAAAACAGAAAATGCTAGAAAACTGGGGGCAGAACCTGAAGCCCAGAGTGTGGGCTGTAGAAGCACGGGAGACCAGAAACCTGAGAGAGACAGAAAGAGAGAGAGAAACAGGAGAGCAGAGAAGCAGCAAGAAGCAGGAGCTGAAATCCAACTCTGTTGAGTCACAGCATCAAGGACGTCAATAGGGCAGCCCAAAGCCTCCGATGGTGGCAGTGGAGCAGGTGAACAGGTGTGGAACAACTAGGCTTAGCGCCTGGATACCATAAATAGAACAAAAATAGTGATGTTAGAAATCTGAAATAAAAATAGAAAATGCTGGATAGACCATAAGAAATTAGAGCAGAAGTAGGCCATTTGGCCTATCGAGTCTGCTCCACCATAAAGTGAGATCATGACTGATCTGATGTGATAATCCTCAACAATACTCTCCTGACACTTCATCCCCATATCCCTTGATTCCCTTACTGATTATATATTTGTACAAGATAAACATGGTAGGTCTGGCAGCATTTGTGTCATATGAGCTCAAAATGTTTTCTCGCTCTACAGATGTTGCCAGATCTGCTGAATTTATCCAACATTTTCTGTTTTTATTACACCTGGATGCTACCCCCGACTTCGAGAAGATACTAGAAATGGTGAAATCCCCTTCAAGTATGGGAGTCGAGGTAATCTGGGTAACGTGATCGTGGGAAGTTAGGAGTCGGAGCTCCTTCAACTGAACTCTACTACCCAATTGATTAGAGATCAGGAGTTAATCACTCGCCGTTATACTATTGGATTGAAGCACCAGCCATGAAAAGCCATTGTCAATAGTTGGTCCCTCCAAGTTAAGCTTTTCCATTAATGTCCACGAAGATTTGATGCCAGTGGAATAAGAACCCCTGTTAAAATCTTACAGCAGTTTGTGTGCTTGAATCTCATGTAATTGTGGGGTAATTACTGTTCTCCCCCAACCCGTTCTTGTACTTTTGAACCTTACAACATTTGAAATTGCCAACATCTTTTGCAGCTCCCACCACAAAGGTTGGCAGTCCTCTAGCTCACCGTGCAGACTCACAAAATAAGATCCATCAGGAATTCAGTATGATTTTCAGAATATGTAACGTGTTTTGAGAAAACATTGCAGTTCAGTTTTTTTCTCAAAGATTCACACCTCCGATCTAGTTCTGTCCCAGCCCTGCAAACTTCACTTAGTTCCTCCCCTGTATGGCCCCAGACTACATTCATGCACTCCATTTAATCCAACCTGCCCAATCTCAATGATACCCAATGGCTGACTGCACATAGCCCTGTGGCCCAGTGTTTAGCTTTCACTAAATCCTCTTTCTGTCCGTCGTTTGGAATTGAAGACATTTTTTGCATTCTCATTATAGCCCGTCCAAGAAATGTCGTTGTGATGAGCATGGGAAGTCTTGGTGCAAATTTATCTGTCCGAATGAGAAATCAATCTGGATGACATTTATGTGATAACACTTCCTGTCACTGTAGGATTCATTTGTCAATTTAGAGTGGTTGTTTTTATTGATAAACTAATGAATTCTGAAGAACAAGAAGTCTTTCTGATTGTATTTCAATATGTATAGAAATTAATCCCAGTAATATTAACTTAATGAAATATATCTGCATTAACTCAATTGCTTCCCAAACAATTCTATAGGTCATCCATTTAAAGGAACAGATAATTTCTTGTCAGGAGTTGTTGGCAGTAATCATAATTTATATGAAAAACTGTGCATAATTTTAAGTAACTTATGTTGCTGTCAAACTTTAAAGAATGACTATATCAGCCTTTCTCCTTGAGAGAAAGTCAAGGCCAACAGAAAACAGCAGTAAAGCTAACCGAATGTAAAAGCTATTGAGGGCGGTATAGGAGTTTAAGGACACAACCCAAAGGGATGGGTAACGTCAACAGCTACAACTTGCGTTTATTTAGTGCCTATAATGTAGTTAAATGTGTCAAGGTGCCAAATAGAAGTAAACAAAGTAAGCGTTGAGAAGAGCAACAAGTTCTTATTTCCTCCATCATCCTCAACATCCATACCCTTCTCATGACACCTTCCCATGTAATCACAGGTCGAGTAAACCTGCTCCTTTATCTCCTCCTTCCTCATTGGCCAAGGCCACAAACAGTCCTCTTGAGTAAAGCAGCGACTTACTGGCACTTCTTTTCATTTAGTTTAGATTCCCTACTTCCAATGCAGTCTTCCCTACATCGGGGAGGCCAAACATAGACTGGGTGACCACTTTGCAGAACGCCTTCCTTAAGTCCACAAGCATGATCCTGACCCTCTGGTTGCTTGCCATTTCAATTCACAATTTGTTCTTATTTCTGTCCTTGGCCTGCTGCTCCAATGAAGCCCAAAAAAGCTGCAGGAACAGCCTCTCATCTTCTGGACTCAACATTGAGTTCAACAATACTAACCACAGATTCTGTTCTCCATTTTGATTGCTTTTTTCCTAAGTGCCAATCTATATCTTTCAGACACTCTGAACATTGCAGAGTACCATAGCTCTGGTTAGTGGGCAAGGCGTATTCCCACCCAAAAGGCTGGTAGCATAGTATTGACTGGGGCACATGCAGCGATCCGTCAGTGCGGTGATCAGTGCACGTGCACTGCCTCCCACCCCCCTCCCCGTTCCTATCCAATGCCAGTCTCCTGATCGCTGGCCAGCCCTGCAACCCTCCTCCAATCACTGGCCAGCCCCATAACCCCCTGATCACTGGCCTTCCAATGCCCTACCCAATTGCTGGCATACCTGGCATTCCCAGGCCAGCCCTGATGTGTCACACCCGCCCCAGGCCTGACCCACCCCTTACCTCCATGGCCAGCACCAATCATCTCCTCCTCCACTGATCCCAATTGCAGAGTGGCAGTGTTCCCCCCCCCGCAACCAATTGCCCCCCCCCACCCCACAGTAAACCCATGTATGCCCCACCTCTCGGTGTTTGGTGGGCAGTGCCAAGGTGCCTTGTGGGTAGTGCCAGTGTGCCCTTGGGCACTACCATAGTGGCACTGCCCAAGAAGCACACTGCCCTTACCCCTGACCTGCCGGGGGACCTCAATGGCCCTTGTTCCCTCCAGCAGAGTGAGGACACCTGTTTTGCGTTGGTGGGGAGCAGTCATAAACCCCACTGGAGGGAACCACTACCAGTGGATGGGGAGACGGTAGCAGGCCCAGAGAATACTGTCCTGGGCTCGGTCAGCTCTGTGCCAATTTCCGGCGCAAAGCTGATTGCGCTATAAAAAGTGCTTGGGAAACTCGCGACTGGCATTACAACCTCGCAAAAGGGCCCCAGATGGTGTCTCCTACCTGCTGCACTGCTTAATCCTGACCATTATGTTTCTACTTCTCTCCCGTGCAAAGAAAGGTCATGTTGGACTCAAAAATGTTGACTCAGTTTCTCTCTCCACAGATGCTGCCAGATCAGCTGAATTTTCCAGCACTTACTGTTTTCATTTAAGTTCTTAATGACCACCGGTGGTGAGAATAAAACTGTTCAGTCATAGAAACATAAAATGAGGAGGGTTAGGCCATTTGGCCCTTCAAGCCTGCACCGCCATTCAATATACTTTCATGGCTAATCTTCCATTTCAATGCCACAGTCCTGTGCACTCCCCAAACCCCTTGACACCTCTCGAGTTTAGAAATCTATTTCCTTCTTACGTATACTCAGTGATGTGGCCTCCACAGCCATCTGAGGTATAGAATTCCACAGGTTTACCACTCTCTGAGTAAAGAAGTTACTTCTCATCTCAGTCCTAAATGGCCTTTCCATACCCTGAGACTGTGACCCTTTGTTCTAGGTTCCCCAGCCAGAGTAGACAACATCCCTGCATTCAGTCTGTCCAGCTCTGTTGGAATTTTACACATTTCAGTGAGACCCCCAGTGAATACAAGCCTAGTTGACCCAAATTCTCCTCAGATATCAATCCCTCCATCCCAGAAATCAATCTGGGTGAATCTTCCCTGACTCCCTGTAGGACAAGTAGACACTTTCTTAAATACGGATACCAAAGCTGCACACAATACTTCATGGGCCCGATTTTACCATTTTGATTCTTAGTGCTGAATCTGGGAGTGTTTCAGATCCGACTTTTAGCCCCATTCTCCAGCGCCTCCACACACACGCTGCCTGAAAAAAAGCAACAATTCCGAATCATGCTGTAGAAGTGTGTGGGCGGAGCTTATTGCGCCCAAAACCCTGCAGCTCCGATCAGACCCTTCAACTGCGCATATGCAGTAAAAAAAGTAGAAAAACGCTCCTCTGCCACAACACTTCTGGGCCCGATATTTCCTCCCCCTGGCCCCCAGAGACATTGCCCCCCCCACCATATAAGTGACCTCCTTATCCTACCCAACCCCCACTTGCCAGACCAATCGCAGCCCCCGCCCCCATCCCCAGCCCACCGATTGTACGCAGAGTGGCAGGGAATCCCCCTTCGCCGCCACCAATCGCCACAGAGTGGCAGTGGACCCCCACCAGACAGCTATCTGACCCACTTCCCTCACCCCCCCACCAGACAGCTATCTGACCCACTTCCCTCACCCCCCACCAGACAGCTATCTGACCCACTTCCCTCACCCCCCCACCAGACAGCTATCTGACCCACTTCCCTCAACCCCCCACCAGAAAGCCACTTGACCTGCCTTCCTCCTCTCCCCCGACCAAACAGCAATCTGACCCTCCTCCCTACCTCCTACCAGAGAGCCATCAGACCTGCCTCCCTCCTTCCCCCCACCAGAGAGCCTTCTGACCAGCCTCCCTCACCCCCTCCCCGCATTAGACAGACATCTGACCCACCTCTCTCCTTCCCCGCCCCACAACCCCACCGCCAATCTGAGTTAGAGAGCGGCTGGAACCTCTGAACTTACCTCCTCAGAAGCTGGAGCATCTGAATCAGACCTTTGCAAACCATGTCTGTTTCGCATCAAATCTGGTCTGGCGAACACAGTGGTAAAGGGGGAAATGCCAGTAAGTTTGGGTGTCCAGCCCATTAAGTCAATTTAAATGCATGCAAATACATTTAAATTGATGTTTTCGGTCATGGTGTCAACAGCAGCCATTTTAGGCCCTTGGTATAGCGAGAACGGGAGCGGAGGCAGTCGCAGATCGCGCTAGTCACTTCACGCCTGACTTTACCAAATTTTTACGCCCAAAAATGGGTGCAACTTGATGGTAAAATCGGGCCCAACGTGTGGTCTAACCAAGGCCCAGTAAGACATCCTTGCTTATGTATGCAAATCCTCTTGGGGAAAAAAGGCCAACAAACAATTTGCTTTCCTAACTGCTTGCTGCACCTATATGCTTGTTTTAGTGTTTAGTGTACTGGAATACCCAGATCCCTTTGTACGTCAACATTTCCCCTGAAAAGGATACCTGTAATTTTTGAGACCAACAACCACTGGCAACTGTATATCGTTAAGAAAATGTAGAACAGTGAGTCAGGTGCATTCTGTAGCACAATGGCTATTCAAAAGATTGAACAGAGACATGGGTTCAAATCCCACCACAGTAGCTGAGGAATTTAAATTCAATAATGGTGACTGGATTGTTTAAAAACCCATCTGGTTAATGAATATCACTCAGGGAAGGAAATCTGCTGTCCTGACCTGGTCCGAGCAAGGCTCACAACAATGTGATTAACTCTTCACTGGCCTCTGAATCAGCCCACTTAATGCACTCAGCATTAACCCAGGCACCGGACACATACTGTGGTTGTGCATGTAACACATTGACCGCTGGAATTCAATAATACAGTTCATCACCACCTTCTCAAAGGCAATTAGGGATGAGCAATAAATATTGGCTCACTTCCCATGAAGGAATGAAGCAAAAAGTGGATAGGATCATCCTGACCCATTTTATCCATCCTGGGGCAATGGATCGATGACTAAAGGAAAACTGCTCATATTCTGGCAGTCCTTCACTAGGAGCTAGACAGGAATGACTGGGCATGAATTGGAGCATAACCCCTCGAGTTAGGAAGCATCCAGTTCACTAGGAGTAGCTGACGAAGAGTGGGAGCATCAAGGCCTTGGGACTAACAGGAAAACCCTGCGAGTGTTGGTCAGGAAGGATAGGGAGGCCAATTGGCTAAAATATATTTTATTCAAGT
The DNA here is from genome assembly GCF_965287045.1 of Carcharhinus amblyrhynchos. Taxonomy (NCBI): domain Eukaryota; kingdom Metazoa; phylum Chordata; class Chondrichthyes; order Carcharhiniformes; family Carcharhinidae; genus Carcharhinus; species Carcharhinus amblyrhynchos. The sequence goes on from NC_137329.1 coordinate 54,291,749, forward strand.
AGAGGAAGCTTCACACTACATCTGCCTCTGAGCTCAGAGCGTTGCTCCAGAGTCCCAACTGCTCGAATAGTATCCAACCAGCTGGTTGATCAACATAAACATTCACCCAAAGGCACTTTGCACACACGTGTTGGACAAAACTCTTCTGCAGAGTAGAAAGGAAATGCAGTTCTGGTAAACATGTGATAAAATTTGAAGTTTTGTTGTCCTATAGTGTCTCAGTTGTACAGCTAAAGCTGGTGGCTACTCTCATCTTCAGTAAAGTGCCTCTTGAACTGCTTAATTTGAAGAAGTCCCTGTCCAAAACCTTCAATTGGAAGGAGAACGACTCGGGTAAAAGGCTAAAAGCAGAAGGAAAATGCTGGAGAAGTTCATGAAGACAATCAGTGGAACAGTTGCAGGCACTACACGCTGCATTATTCATATTGATAACTTCAGACCTTTGACAGCAGAAAGAAATGAAACTGCAAACCTTCTGATAACATCAATACGACAGCAGTTGCTGTAATACTCGGGTAAGGCAGCTGCTCCCAGGCACCGATAATGAAGTGAAGAATGCTACATGCCCTTTGCCTGTCCGACTGACAGCTGACATTAAAAGAAAGTTTTTTTTTTGACATTAACAGACAAGAGAGGACAGCTGCCACACCAGAAAAGCCACTTTGCTCAGCCCCAGTTCCGAATGCCAGAGGCGGACAGCCATCTGATGAATAAACAATCCATTGAGAAATGAACTTTTGTTTCATCAGAGAATGTTAGCCATTGCCAGGGGCAATAGACTCTTTGGGAGGGGAAAGACAAGGGTGAGGAAATAATCAACGCACAAACTAATTCCAAATTGCCTGAAAGAAGTAATTCAAACTTGTGAATAAAATAATACTGTGCAAAAGATACTTAGCAACATACAGAGCACAAAATACTTCCAAATTACAAGTCACCATTCCCTTGCCTTTGACCCCGTTATATTGGCAGGACTAACCGACCATCTCATCAGGACATGACTAACTGCCTCCCAACCCCACAACCAAACCTGATTATCCACAAACACAACCCAACTACTGGGTAAATGGGTGATCATGGGGATAGACAAATGATTTTGGACGTGCAGAGACTATTTCCTTGGGTGGATGTAGCTGTTACTAGGGGGCATAACTTTAAGGATCATGGTGGGAGATATAGGAGGGATGTCTGAGGTAGATTCTTTACTCAGAGAGTGGTTGGGGTGTGGAATGCACTGCCTGCTCTGATAATAGAGTTGGACACTTTAGGAACTTTCAAGCGGTTATTGGATAGGCCCTTGGAGCACACCAGAATGCTAGGGAGTGGGGTAGGTTGATCTTGGGTTTGGACATAGCTCGGCATAACATCGAGGGCCGAAGGGCCTGTACTGTGCTGTACTTTTCTATCTTTCTATGATATGACTGCCCTCCCCACCAACTCCCCCCCTGCCGCCCCACCAACTTCTTGGATAGAGTACCATCAATTACCACCCCCACCCCCAAACCCCCCTGTCAATTGGGTGTTCAGGAAGTCTTCAAGCAAATTGGGGGTGCAAGGTGGTGGAGGGGGACCATGAGGTACAGGGGTGTAGTCAGTTGGCAGAGGGGTTGTTGTAGCACCATGAGAGAGGGAAGTGGTCACTGATTGAGAGATTGGCTGTGGAGCTACCCAGGCGTTAGATGAAGTTTTAAACTAACATTTCCTGGACAATTATCCAGGTAAGTACCACAAATATGTCCTAGCTGTCCAACTGTAACTCGGAATTGGGGGCCTTACAAACAGATAAAAGAGAGTAGGCAGTTCTCAGAGGCATACGACTGTTCAGGATAAGAGTTAACTGCCTTTTAATAAAGTTAAAAGCCAACTGAATGAATAGTGGGCCTGCATTAGGTGCTGTGTGTGCCAGAGAAAGAGTTAGTTTTAAGGGATTTTATTTGTATGAGTAAACATTAGAAATAAAGTATAGGTTTAGGTAGGTTTAATTTAATGTTTCTGTGCTCAGTTTTCAGGCTGAACAAATATTTATCTGTGTAGGGATTTCATTTCAATATTCAGCTGAGACACTATCGTGCTTTAGAGTTTCGGAACGCAAACTGCTGAATTGCCTAGCAACTAGAGTTTGGAATGGAAGGAGCAAGTCGTTTCCTTTGTTCTGGAATCTGTAGCAAAAGCTAGTTAGTTCAGTTGAAGACTGGAAGAGACAAAGAATGAGTCTCTCAGGTCTGCATGAAGCTGTAACATTATAATGGAGTAATGGTTCAAACAGCCAGCTAGAGTTCCATGGGGAACAACTGGTAAGGAATTCGTGGAAGTCCAAAGATCCAGAGAGCTGTAACAAGAAGTTTCTGAACATCTGAAACTCAGTGACCAGAGACTATTGGAGATCAGACTTCTGTTTCAGAGAACCAGACAAAACTAAAAGAGATAAATATAAAATACTATTGATGCCGGAATCTGAAATAAAAACAGAAAATGCTGGAAAATCTCAGCAGGTCTGACAACTTCTGCGGAGAGAGAATAGAGCCAAAGTTTCGAGTCAGGGTGACCCTTTGGTAGAGCTAAAAGAGATTTGTTGATGAGAAATATTAGAAAAATGGTTTTCTACTGGGAATTCTGATGTTTGAAATGTTCTATTACTCTTTGTCATCAAGACCTAAAAGGTAGTGAAAAGTGTGATTTTATTAAGAATGTGGCAGGGGCAAAGATTTAGTTCAAAATCCTGGCAAGGATTCGCTGTTAAAGGTGGAGTGGAAGCCCTGATCAATTGGGTCTTCGGAAAACGTGCACTACATTTTGGAATGCAGATCGCTAAGTGAATGTTTTGCTACGAGAGAAAATTTTAAAGCCTATTTCTGGGAATGGAGGCGCTCTCGTATTACAATCATCTGTGGGGGCGGGGTGGGGGGGCGGGTCCGGTTGGATTCAAAGGAGAAATCCACAAATATTGACTTTGTGTGCTGATGTGACGATCATAGCTTCACATGTATTTGTCATCTGTATTTATCTTAAATCTATGTGCAAGTGTTAATCTAAAGGAGGAGTAGAGGTGTATTGTATTCCAATCCATTTCTAGTGTTTGATAATTTTATGTTGTTAATAATTAATTAGCGGTCCTGTGACTCAGTTTCCCCCACGCTTGATAAAAACAAAAAATTAAAGTAACTGTTATGATCTGAGCTATGGTTCCATTCTAGGATCATCCTGTCCAGTTACAACAACAACTGGGATCATAACATATTTGGAATTGAATTCAGTAATTACTGATGAGGGATGGTTGGTGTCCTTTGTCAAATGTAGGCCTCTACCCATAATAAGCAGGGACAGAGTAAGTGGTGGGAACTGTACTGGAACTAATTTTCCCCTTGAATTGAATCAGATGTTCAAAGTTGAGATATTCTAAACCAACATGCCATTATACCAGGCTAATTAGCCCTCTCATTGCCTCTGGCTGTGTTAGAACCAAAGCGCAAAAGATACACAGTGCACCATTAAACCCATTATTTTTTAACCTCTTTACTTAATTAATTTTTAATATGAGGCATAAATGGAGTTCATTATAAAGAACCATGGGGACTAATTTATATCCAATCCATAGCAATATCTCACATAATACAGAGGTGTCAAGTCAGGCCACTCTCGAGACTAAATATAAGTCCATTGATCTTTATAATGGGTGGGCTATTAATTTCCTTCCAATTTTATTTTATAATGTTAAGTCATTTCCTCATGACAACCTCCTGTGTATTAGGCATTTGTGGGAACTAAGAGATTGCATAATGTGGGGAGGTAACTCTATGGGTGAAGAGCTTTACAGTTAAATCTTTAATTACAACATTACTCATTAACTGAAATTCTGCTTATATCTTAGACCATTTTTGTTCGTGGTGTTTATTATTACAGTCCAGAACAGTGACAGTGACATAGGAACAGAAGGATTGGCTCTTGGAGTAAAGCGCATGAGCCCTTGAGTCTGCTCAAACATTTAATAAAGATGATCCTCAATCACAACTCAACTTCCCCGCCTGAACACCATATCCTTGATTCTTCCAAAATCCAAAAGTCTAATGATCGTAACCTTGAACAACTGAGCATCCATAGCCCTCTGGCATAGTGAATTTCAAAGGTTCACAACTGTCTGAGTGTAGACATTTCTCCACATCTCATTTAAATGACTCCTAGTTTCAGATTCTCCAATCAGGTTGTGGTGATTGCTTCTTTAAGGCCAACACCAGCCATTTGACTCTTATTCTGCTCTGTTGACCTTAAAGGGACAATCATCACTGATTGGGCCTTTAAGGCTAACATAGGTGAAACAGCCTCTCAGCATTTATCTTGTCAAGATCTCTCAAAATCATATGTTTCAATGAACTCATCCCTCATTTTCCTAAACTACAGAGTAAATGCCTATTTCTGCTCAGTCTCTCAGTGGAGAAATTGTATTTGTGAACCTCTGTTGTCCCTCTCTAAGCTGAGTATATCATTCTGCCAGTACTGCTACCAAAACTATGAAGGGGCTTCCCTTCACGCAATCCGAAGAGTCAGCAGGGACACATCCTCACAGACTCCGAGTCTCAGTAACTATTTCACGCTTGAACGCACATCAGTTGGCTGCAGGAGGGATTTCCACCCTTCATTCAGGAGGAAGTCTTACCTTACTGAACTGCCAGCCAATCTGATTGGTCAACAGCTCTCCAGTCCCTATAGTGACAAAGAGCTAGTGTGGACTGAACAGAAAGTATATCAACATACCAGAGCCTAAGTTCCGTGACTGGAGGGCAAGGTAAGTTTAAGGGGTCCCAGGGTGCAGTGCAGGGAGAGCACAAAAGATCTGCAGGGCAATTGGAATGTTAGGAGAGAGGCTTGGACGGAGATGGAAGCGAAGTCCAACATCCACTGGACCTTAAGGAGGGGGGAAATGGGGGGATACTACAGTCAGAAGGCAGCTTCTGATGGAAGCACCCCCTCCCCACCACCTTTCTGCCTGAGACTTAAGCCCATTCCTGTTTGAGCTTTCCCTGCAATAGGCAAACCCTCCTGCTAGCTTAAAAATTGAGACTGGATGAGAAACTGTCTTGGCCTTTAAGATCCATACCTACTGGGGTATGGGTTCCACGCACAGGGACTCTCACTGGGGTACGGGTTCATAAAATCATGCAACCACTACAGAGCAGAACGAGACCTTTCAGTCCATTGAATCTGCAACAATTCTCCAAGAGATAATGTTACACAGGCCCAAGCCCCCTGGCCCTATCCCCATAACCCTACACATTTACCATCCACCTAACCTATACATCTTTGGACTATGGGGGGAAGCCGGAGCACTGTGACTGGCATGTAATGAGAAAGCTGGGTAGAGTTTTGACCAGTTAGTTACAGGGTTGTCCCGGTTCAGTTCAAAAATCAGGGACACATCTATAGGCAACTTTCCCTTATTCACAGATATGGGCTCTCAGAATCCTGGAGTCAGGGATATGCACTTCACCTTGCTCTGCCTGTCTGTAGGTGTGTAAAAGATGCCAGGTGCACAGGGAATTTTTTTTTTCATTTTATATTCAATTCAATCCAATCAAGTCCAATTCAAAGTCTCAGCAAGTGAGACATTACTGATCCAAGCTGACAGGCCAGCCTCTTCCTGTCCTGGGCTTGATCTACATGATCCAAGCTGATTGGAGCAGGCATTGCACCACCATCAAGGCTTGATCACATCTGCATCTTAGCCAAATGTGCAGGATGCACTTGGTCTTAACCAAAAGGCCAAGATGCAACAGGATTTTTTTTTGTTTATATCCAATTCAATCCAAAGTCTAATTCAAAGTCTCAGCAAGTGAGACATTCCCGATCCAAGCTGACAAGACAGGCTGGCCACTCCTGTCCTGGGCCTGATCTATATGCTCCAAGCTGATTGGAGCAGGCATTGCACCTCCTCCAAGACTTGATCTCATTTGCATCTTAGCCAAAACACCGAGATGCCACTTTAAAAAATTGTTTCAAATGAAGCCTCATTGTAACCTTATGACTTCAACCAAGTGTAGCACAGCAAAACTACACTTGACCTTAACCAAAAGGTCAAGAAGTGACAGGGATTTTTTTTCAAAAATATACTTTATTCATATACTCTGAAACAAACCATTATGGAAACAACATTTCCAATCATTACAACCAGTGCAAAACACAATCATATTTACAATTTCCTTAACTTGAACATTTTACAGTGCTTAGTTCCAAGACATTGCATGCATTACAGTTCAGCTTTTCAGCAAACTATATACATTCCTCACATATCACTGCTTGCTGTTTTTACAGAGTCGCACACAGATACATAGTCCAAGGGTTTGAAGCGACAGGGAATTTTTTTTGCATATACATCCAATTCAATCCAATCAAAGTCCAATTCAATCCAAAGTCTAATTCACAGTCTCAACAAGTGAGACATTCCCGATCCAAGCTGATGAGACAGGCCAGCCGCTTCCTATCTTGGGTTTGATTTACAAGATCCAAGCTGATTGGAGCAGGCACTGCGCCACCTCCAAGACTTGATCCCCATTTGCATCTTAGCCAAAAGGCCAAGATGCCACTATTAAAAATTGCTTCAAATGAAGCCTCAGTGTGACCTCATGACTTTTTTTTAAACTTTATTCCAATCCAATCAAGTCAAATTAAACCCAATTCAGAGTCCCAACAAGTTGGGACATTCCCGATCCAAGCTGACAAGACAGGGCTCTCACCTCCTGTCTTGGGCTTGATCTACATGATCCAAGCTGACTGGAGTAGGTGTAGCTCCTCCTCCAGGGCTTGATCTTATTTGCATCTTAGCCAAATGGCCGAGATGCCACTTTAAAAAATTGCTTCAAATGAAGCTGAAATGTAACCCAATGACTTCAACCAAGTGTAGCATGTCGATACTACACTTGATCTTAGCCAAAAGGCCGTGTGACCTCATGACTGCTGCAGTCAAAGGTTTCCCCAATGACTGTGGAATTAACACAATTCAGTGGTGAGCATGCTGCTGGTGGGGAAATGTACTGCCCATTTTTATGGCTCTGACTGACGCAATTTTCAAAATTGCCCAGAAACCTCCCTGTTATTCAGCACTTTGCCAAACAAACTGCCTGAAAACAGCAATCATGCTGAGAAGCAAATTGCTTGTTAAGCCATCAATCCTGATCTAAAAATGACACTTCACTTTAAAAGTATGGCACAGTCAAATCATGCACTGGAAAGGAAAAGATCCAGAGAGCGATGCCTTGCATATGTGGCAAGGAACAGTAAATGTCACAGCAAATAAAATCACTGCCGTGCCTTTCAACATGTGAAATGAGTATTTACAGTTTAAAACTGAAGCAATATTAATTGTGCCTGAAACCATGATAGTAGCACCACCAGACGAAAGCAGAGAACTTCAGGATTTAAAAAGTACACAAAAGAGAATAATTCTGCAATCACAGAACAGGAGCTGACAGTTATATTACCTGCAACAGTGAGTCAATTTTTAAACTTTTAACAGTTAATTTCATCCAATGTAGTTTCAACCTGAAACACGGTTTCTCATCTCGCTGTGATGTTAAAAGATATGTTCGAGAGGGCAGCAAAGGCTAGGCCAGAGCACACTGCAACATCAAAACAAAAACAGGGAAGAGAAACAAACGCAAGTGTCTTATCACATTTCCTACCATATATCCACCTGCTCAGATACACAGCTAATTGAAGCCGTCCGGCTCCCAGCATCTTGCTTTCTGCTACACAGTACACCTCGGGGAGGTTTTAGATAGCTGGTGCTTTCCAATATTAACCCACTATCCAAATAGAGTATTGTACAATTAATCTCAGGAATCTCTTGCTTCATAGAACAAAGAAAATTACAGCACAAGAACAGGCCCTTTGGCCCTCCAAGCCTGCATTGACCATGCTGCCCAACTTAACTAAAACCCCTACTCTTCCAGGGACCATATCCCGTTGTTCCCATCCTGTTCATGTACTTGTCAAGATGCCCCTTAAAAGTCACTAATGTATCCGCTGCCAGTACCTCCCCTGACAACGAGTTCCAGGCACCCACTACTCTCTGTGTAAAAAATCTGCCTCGTACACCTTCTTTAAACCTTGTCCCTCACACCTTAAACCTCTGCCTCCTAATAACTGATTCTTCCACCCTGGGAAAAAGCTTCTGACTATCCACTCTGTCCATGCCTCTCATAATCTCATAGACTTCTATCAGGACTCCCCTCAATCACCGTTGCTCCAGTGAGAACAAACCAAGTTTCTCCAACCTCTCCTCATAGCTAATGCTCTCCATACCAGGCAACATCCTGATAATTTTTTTTTGTACCATCTTCAAAGCCTCCACATCCTTCTGGTCGTGTGGCAACCAGAATTGAACATTATATAATGTGGCCTAACTACGGTTCTATAATGCTGCAACATGACTTGCCCATTTTTAAACTCAATGCCCCGGCCAATGAAAGCAAGCATGCCATATGCCTTCTTGACTACGTTCTCCACCTGCATTGCCACTTTCAGTGACCTGTGTACCTGTACACCCAGATCCCTTTGCCTATCAATACTCAGAAGGGCTCTGCCATTTACTATATTTCTTATGTGTATTAGACCTTCCAAAATGCATTATCTCACATATTAAACTCCATCTACCATCTCTCTGCCCAGTCTCCATCTGATCTAAATCCTGCTGTATCCTCTGATGGCCCTCATTGCAATTCACAAATCCAGCAACCTTTGTGTCATCTGCAAACTTACTAATCAACCCAGTTACATTTTCCTCCAAATCATTTATATATATTACAAACAGCAAAGGTCCCTGAGGAACACCACTTGTCATAGCCCTCCATTAGAAACGCAACCTTCCACTGCTACCCTCTGTCTTCTTTGACCGAGTCAGTTTTGTATCCATCTTGCCAGCTCACCTCTGATCCCATGCGACTTCCTTCACCTTCTGCACCAGTCTGCCATGAGAGACCTTATCAAAGGCCTTACTGAAGTCCACGTAGGCAACATCCACTGCCCTAGCCTCATCAATCATCTTCGTCACTCCCTTGAAAAGTTCGATCAAGTTCATGAGACATGACCTCCCCTTCACAAAACCATTTTGCTTCTCACCAATACGTCCACTTATTTCCAAGTTTCATTGGGAAATTAAGTCTAAGGATATCACAGAACAACTTATAGGGGCAAAAGGAACAAATAGCTATGCCCAATGGCAGAAATTATAGGAATTATGTATTAAAACAAAAACACATTCAAAGAGGTGGCCATTTAAGAAGTAATCCAATGTGTTTGTTTGTTGATTGGCACATACATAGGATCACAATACCAACTACATTGAGGCAAAAATATCAAACTTTAATGCAACCATGGAACATCAGCACAACACAATGAGATAAGATGGCAACACCAACAAGGGAACGCTAGACTTCCAGCTACCAGAAGCCATATCCATAGTAGTGTGACCGCTTTAGAGTCATAGATCACAGAAACAGGCCCTTCGGTTCACCATGTTGGCCATCAAATATCAACCTATACTAATTCCTCTTAAACTTCCTTTCTCACCTGTGCAGCTCGTATACATATTGTGATAACAAAGTCCCAAAAGAAAATGAGATTAACACGAGTAAACAATGTGCTTGATCAAAATTACAAGTGAACATTTATGGCCAGAGAATGCAACATTGTAAACTTAAGATCTAAAACGTCTTTGTAAAGAGCAGTCCACATACGGCCATAGGAATTCCAACAAATTATGTGCATACTGGGCACACTCAGGGGTGGGCTTTTTTCAGCACTCGAATACCAGCATCAATCTAGAAGTATGAAATCTACTAAATAGTTTGAGGGGAGCGAAGGCATCTCTGATGAGTGAAGCTTCTTAAAGCAGGCGCCAATGAAACAGAGCTGGTGGCAGCTATAAATGGCTGGTTAGGAATGCTAAAAGGCAGTGCTATGGGATCAAGAGCCTGAACTGGCTGTGTAGGCATTAAGGCTGTGGCCTGCATCAGATATCAGTGTGTAAACATCAGAGTGGCAGCTCAGTGATTCACCCTTGAGGCAGTGATTTAGACAGGACTGTGGTATCTATCATAGGGGTTTATGTGGTTGACCCAAGAGTGGAACTCCTTTATTCTTACAGTCTCTGTTGGAGCATGGAAAAACAAATTGCCGATCCTGAGAGTCATGTTAATTGTTGCAGTGATCTTGTAGTTCAGCAAGTCCATTTTAAGAAAAGCAAAATGATGTAATGGACCAAAGGATCTTCTTCTGCGCTGTAGACTTCTACGTCTCTCTCTCTATAAATCTAATGATGTTTTGATAGATACAGGTTTGACTTCTTTTCATGTCTTTTTGACATAAGAGTCTTGAGGAGTTTACCACAATGTCATCAACGAATGTTCGGTGAACAGTGGAAGCTGAGGTCAGGGGTATGAGGAACAGACTTAGCACATGGAGTCCTCACAATCATGTGCACAGCAGCTTGCAAAACCCAAAGAGGTGTTCTCAGATGGTCTGACATGGGCATTGTGTCGACTGACCGAGTGAAGATAGGTAGTGACACAGGAACTGGTAGAATCTTCTCCACTGCATAACTTCTCGGAGGCCAATGCAGAAGGTTTGTTGTATGTGAGGGCACAAAGATGGTGGCTGGATTGCACATATGTGACTTGATGATTACGCCATTTGCCACTGAAAACAAAAGCTGGAAAGTTTGAGTCTGTTGCCACAGGTTACATACAGGATGGATGTGACGTCATGTTTCTTAATAGTGCCATCTGTGGCAACCCATAGCTGATCATTAGAAAGGGGAAGAGTAACAGTTTTAGTGGATGGAAGTGTGGACTGAGTCAAGTGAAAGCCACTGCAGTCCACTGATCTTTTCAATGGACTGTTAATGATAGTAATAGAATCTAAGAGGTAAGGAAAGACTTTTGAAAGCATCCTGTAGGCATCAACAAGCAATCTTGTGCAAGAAATTTTCTCTGGTGGAGAGTAGGTTGAGATGCTGGAGACACAATGTGGACTAACTTGAAATGTGTCAGCCAAAGCCATCCTAGAATGGTCGATTCTTACAGCAGATGATAGTTTTAAAGGCAGAGAGACATGGATCACATCGTGAACGAGCATGTAGTACATGTTGCCAGTTTTGAGAAGTTCTTCAGGATCCGTACCACCACAGTAGAAGATCACCTGCAGGTTTAACCTCCATTAACAGATCACCTAGTACTCAGCATGTCAATTCCTTAAAAGGTGGTTTCAGATTCAGGCATGCCCATGTCAGATTGCGTGTATATGCCAACACCTTTGTAGGGTGTGACAACTCCACAGTGTGTCATGGACATTCATGCTAATGGCTTCCGATAAAAGGCATTGGTTAGCTCTGTTGATATGATCTGTTTCAACTGGACAAGTTGCATAAGGTTTAAACAACGTCTGATATGAATGAAGTTTGTGACTTACATCAGCATCCAACATCAGCAGATGCTCTGACAAGTCATAAATCTGTATTGACCACTTCACAAGAAATGATAGATTAAGGTATCCTACAGTGATCTCCACATCTTCAGGCCAACAGCAGACTCCAAGATTTTCAAGTTTATCAAATCTTTGTTGTTAGTCAACAAGTTTGTCTCTGGCATACTTGGGGAGGCACCCAGGTTGTACAGGTCTCATGCTGACATTAGCTTTGAAATATCCAGTCTTGCCACTGTAACCTGGAAATGCTGGATTGAAGACATCAGCATAATCCTGGAGGAATGTAGGGAATGTGTGTGCTGAGGCAAGGTGTGATCTAGATCCACCAGAACGGATTCTGAAAACAACTGATGAAGCTTGAATTTTGCATTGCTTGGTAAGCAACTGTGCCACATTGTCCTGAGAAGGCAGAGAACCTTGGTTGCTGGGGTTGAAGACACGTCGTATCCAAGCAAAATTCTCATTGTAAGACAGGACCTGAGGTTTAATGGAGAGGTTCAAGGTGGGAATTTTGTCAGCAATCAGCAAAAAGTATGCAATAGAGGCCATTTGTTGTGTGGCTTGCTGCACTTCGGTCCTGAAGGAAGAGGGGACAATGCAGTGGCAAATTTTGTGAAGTCTGCAAGATCGTAGGCTTATCTTGATGAAAGCTGCTGGCAGATTGTTGTTGATCTTGAGGGAGTGTGAAGTACATGTTCAAGAAGAAGCAAGGAGTTGTGGTGCGCACATATAGGTAGTGGAGTCTACTAGCACTAGATACTTCATCAGTTGAATTGGCATCATTAGTTTGCATAATGGGGTGCCTGCAAGTATCTCAACATCAAGATTCTCCATCACTAGGCCTTCAAAGATAAGATTGTGATGATCACTGGACAGGGAGAAATGTGTTTCATCAACAACATGTTAAAGTGATGAACCATCAGTCTGGTGAGCAGATTCGGATGCCCCTTTGGGACACCAAGTTTCATAGCTGTGGATACACAGACCATTGGCTCCACTGTCAATGATTACTCAAATAGCATAGTGCTCCAAGATTGTGTCTTATTAAGGTGATTAACAGATCTGTACACCGAATGCAGCAGATTCCAACAAGACGTTAAGTTCCTCATCTCCTTTGTCTAAACAAGCATCCACCATACTATCATTAAGACTGGCATCCAAGACGGCAGCGATCTTATGAGTTTTATTGGCAGTCTTGATCTGACGGAAAATTACATTTGCTGAGAAAGTATTTACCTGGTTGTTTACATAATAGAAGGACACTTGTCACGTACATGAAGGAGTTTAGATTTATCAAGTGAAGTTGAAATGATCCAATACTCTTGGAAGGAAGAAGCAGCAGTGCAAAGAGCCTTAGCATTAACAGACATTCAAATCTCATCTAGCAGTGAACCTAGTGCTTGGGAGATCTTTAGTTTGATAGAAGCAAAGGTGCACGTCCAGAGCTCGCTGCCATACCTCTGCTTCGCTAAACATGGTTGGCTAGCGTGAATGCACTGAAGCCAACATAGACCAATGTTCTCCAGTGAGGGCAATGATTCCTTATCATCATCAGGAGGTTGGCCATGATGATAGAAACCATCTTTTTGCAAGAGGTTATTCTTCAAAAAGACTGGCAGATTTCAGGACAGGTCCTCATGCCTCTCATCTGATTAAAATATGAAATCAGCCAATATAAGAGATGGTTCTGTAGTCTGGAAGCCATAATATAGATGAATAGTCTGCCATATCAAAGAGAATGATACAGATCTGTTAGCTATGAAGATGCATGACATAACAAAGCAGTAATTTGCTGTCTTCTCCAGCATCAGATTTAATACCTACATTTTTTGTTGAGTCCTAAAGCAGTTCTATAACTTTATGTGTCTCTGTGATTCACAAGGATAGGTTTGCTCCTCTTCTCTCACATGAAACCGTTACCGAGGAAAAGGGCAAAGTTAGAATCAAATGTAAATTAGGTTCGGATACCAATGCTTAAATGAATTGACTGTCTTGATCCTTCCTAATCTCCACTGTTTCAGTGCCCAATGCCTGGCTGCCAGTTTCCACTATTACGGAACAGTAATATTTTAGGCTAAATTGAGGTCAAAATCTGTGGAACAGTGCCATATAAACTCATCAATGTACTTTGAAGAGGGGCATTAAAATGTTTTGACACTGCCAGCATGCTGGTAGGTTGTGTTTGCTTGCGGATTGGTACATATTCAGGATCACAATACCAACTATATTGAGGTGAAAACATTGAACTTTAATGGAGCCATGAAACAACGAGACAAGACAGACCCAAGGAAACCTGGGCTCCAAGCCATCAAAGGACAATGACCTAAAGTAGCACAAAGCAAAAGGGATTAGGAATAGTAGCAGTGTATATGTTCTCCACCTTAAGTCATGCTTCTACATCGCCTCCCTCCCAGTTGGAGAAGGTACAGGGGCTGAGAAATAAACAAGTGTCAGAGAAGCAGAGGATACACGGGCAGATACCTTGCTAATGAAGAAAGTTGAGGTAAGATGGACTAAGACTAAGAGATATATACAGATTACACTCACATTTGAAATGACACATGCATATTGCAGGGTAAAGATGTATTGCATATTCCTGCTGTTGCAATCAAAACAGTAAATGTTTCCAACCTTTCATTTATTGCAAGAGAGATGTGATTTGTCAGTAACATTAAGTCCCTCTCATGATCTCAGTTTCCTAGGGGAACACATTTTCTATTTGTACAAATAAGAATAATCGCTTTTGGGTCAGAGAATTCCTGGGAAATATTTATTTAACGTATGGAGGCACCACTTTAAATTGATAATTTGGGAACCATGTTAAAGCTATCCCACGAATTGATCGCGGGAGGGAAGTAGGGCGGGGGATGGACAGAAGATGCTTTGTTCTGAGGGAGCAGTGGTCACTCTTTTTGGGAGATGGAGATTGAGAAAAACTACAACAAATGGATGACTGGGGTCTGTTATGCCAGCATAAAGTGAAAGGTTATGGATAATGAGTGTTTGCTGGAAGAGAGCAGTAGTTCATGAAGCATGCGCTCTGGGAGTAGCAATAATTTGTAGAGTTATTTATTAGGATTATGCTCAGCTTTAGCCCAGTATAGTTGTAACATTGCAGAACTAACCATTTCAATATCCTCTAAAGTGGGAGAGTTTGTGGACTTTAATGCTGGAATAATCTAATTTTACAGTACATCAGACAACAGCCTAAGACTGCTATACACATTCCAGTAGCAAATTTTATCTTTTTATATAGCTTTCTATTACTAAGATAGTTTGTATTGATAGAAATGGAACACCACTTATAATATTTTTATGTAATGCACAGTCTGGAGACTCAGAGGGTGGAACCTTGTGACAGTAACAGAAGCCTTGGCTGCTGGCTGGAGAGCTGGCAAGATCCCTGCATTGTTACTTTTCAAGTGGCCCACTGCCACTCAGGCCAAAAATCAAGGACTCTGGTGACTGACGTCCCATCCACCAAGAGCCACCATCCAATCAGATGTCAGCACCATTTTGTAATTGGCAGTGCCACTATGGAGGACGTGGTTGCTGCTGGCACAACTGAGTGATGATGGAAAGGGCATCCCAGGGAGGGGTTTGTGGGGGAGGGAGAGAGGTGCATCGGCAGCAAGGACAGGAGGGTGGCTTTCAGCACGCTTCATTCTCCTTTCAACCCCCCATCAGGCACTACTGAGTGCTTTTGAATGAAAGACACCCTAGGAGTCGGCAAGCAAATGTTCACTGCATGGGACCTTCCGCCACTGACTTAATTGTAGTGGAGGTGGTGTCCTCTAGCCTGATTAAATGCCCTCATGGCACCAAACTCACCAGGGACAGGGCACAAAATACCACCCAATAACCCTGAAGATTGAGCTTGCCTTGAGTCTTGTCATCAGGTCTCCATATGTGGTGCTTTGCTTTTCTCACAACAGGAGAAATGCTGTTTGGTCTTCACTGAGAGCCTTGTTCTTTCTTTTCTCTTTATGTTAACAATTAACTAAGGATCGCTCCTTAAGCTAGAAGAAGTTAGGTTTTATTCCAGCTTTAAAATAGAAGTCTACAGCCCCTCTGTGAGAAGCTGCAGCTAGTTAGCTTAAACTGGTTTTAAGAAGCTTTAGGCGGTTGTTTTTCAGAAAGCGTGGATTTCAGCAAGGCCTTTGACAAGGTCCCCCATGGGACGTTAGTTCAGTCACTAGGTATACATGGGGAGGTTGTAAATTGGATTAGACACTGGCTTAATGGAAGAAGCCAGAGAGTGGTTGTGGAAGATTGCTTCTCTGAGTGGAGGCCTGTGACTAGTGGAGTGCCGCAGGGATCGGTGTTGGGTCCATCGCTGTTTGTCATCTATATCAATGATCTGGATGATAATATGGTAAATTGGATCAGCAAATTTGCTGATGATACAAAGATGGGAGGTGCAGTGGACAGTGAGGAAGGTTTTCAAAGCTTGCAGAGGGATTTGGACCAACTAGAAAAATGGGCTGAAAAATGGCAAATGGAATTTAACACAGACATGTGTGAGGTATTGCACTTTGGAAGGACAAACCAAAGTAGACCGTACAGGCTAAATGGTTGGACTCTGAAGAGTGCAGTTGAACAGAGGGATCTGGAATACAAGTACAGAATTCCCTAAAGGTGATGTCACAGGTGGATAGAGTCGTAAAGAATGCTTTTGGTACAGTGGCCTTTATAAATCGGAGTATCGAATATAAAAGTTGGAGTGTTATGGTAAGGTTATATAAGGCATTGGTGAGGCCGAATTTAGAGTATTGTGTACAGTTTTGGTCACCTAGTTACAGAAAGGATGTAACTAAGGTTGAAAGAGTGCAGAGAAGGTTCACAAGGATGTTGCCAGGACTTGAGAAGCTGAGTTACAGAGAGAGATTGAAGAGGTTAGGACTTTATTCTCTGGAGCATAGAAGAATGAGGGGAGATTTGATAGAGGTGTATAAGTTTTTGATGGGTACCGAAGAGTAAATGCAAGCAGGCTTTTTCCACTGAGGCTAGGGGAGAAAAAATCCAGAGGGCATGGGTTAAGGGTGAAAGGAGAAAAGTTTAAAGGGAATATTAGGGGGGGCTCCTTCATGCAGACAGTGGTGGGAGTGTGGAATGAGCTGCCAGATAAAGTGGTAAATGCGGGGTCACTTTTAACATTTAAGAAAAACTTGGACGGGTTCATGGATGAGAGGGATATGGAGGAATATGGTTCAAGTGCAGGTCAGTGGGACTAGGCAAAAAATGGTTTGGCACAGACAAGAAGGGCCAAAGGTCTGTTTCTGAGCTGTAATTTTCTGCGGTTCTATGAATACAGGCTTTCCTTGGTGTTGCTTTGAAATCATGGATTGTAAAATTGGAGTTTGGTGAAGAGGGGAAATAGCCGGCTTTCATTTTGCTACGGGGGAAGAAGCTGATTGGTGAGTAACTGTAAAGGATAATTTATCTTATGAAAGCACTTTCAGGGAAGAGTGACCATAATAAGATGGAATTCTATACGATGTTTAAAAATGAGGTAATTCAATCTGAAGCCAGAGTGTTAAATTTGAACAAAGGAAATTATGAAGGTGTGAGGCATTAATGGAAGAATACATTAAAAGCTCTGACAATGGATTATCTTTAAAGGATTCCTTCAAAGCACAAAAACCCAAAAAGAAAAGTCATTCAACTGTGGCTGACACAAGAAGTCAAAGATTGTGTAAGATTAAAAGGAAACATTAAGTTGCTAGAAATAATAGTAAACCTGAGGATTGGGAGGACTTTGAATACAGCAAAGAAGGATAAAGAGAGGGAGAATAGGATGAATGTAAGCTAGCAAAGAAACATGAAACGGACCATAAACCTTCTATAGAGATATAAAAAGGAAATGTTTGGCTGCAGCAAATGTGTGTTCATTACAGGTAGAAACAGGCGAATTTCTAATACGGAACAGAGAAATGGCAGAGAGGCGAAACTATTCGTCTACCTTCACTGAGGAAGATAAAAAAAACTCCCATAATTAGAGATTCAAAGGACGAGGGAAAATGAGGAATTGAAGGAAATTAATATTAGTAAGAAGGTTATATTGGAGAAATTAGTAGGACTGAAGGTTAATATGTCTCCTGCACCTGATCTTCTACATCCTAGAGTGTTAAAGATAAAGATAGTGATTATCTTCCAAAATTCCGTCAATTTTGAAATGGTTCCTGCAGATTGAAAGAAAGCTAATGTCATCTCACTATTTAAAAGGGGAAAGAGAAGACGAAGATCTACAGACCTGTTAGCCTTATATCAACGTACGGAAAATGCTAGAATCTGTTCCAAAGAATGTGATAAATAGACACATAGGGGAGGCAGTCACCTCCATTATGGTATCGTTACTGGACTAATAATCCAGGATAATGCTCCAGGGACCTGGGTTCAAATCTAACCATGGCAGATGGTGAAATTTGAATTCAATAAAAATCTGGAATTAAAAGTCAAACCTTGACTATGACACCATTGTCAACTGTCGTAAAACCTATCCGGTTCACTAATGTCCTTTAGGGAAGGAAATCTGCCTATCAAACCCCATCTGGCCTACATGTGACTCCTGATCCACAGCAATGTGGATGACTCTCAAATGCCCTTGGAAATGGAGAGCAGTTAGGGATGGGCAATATATGTCGACCCAGCCAGCAATGCCCATATCCCATGAAAGATTTTTTTAAAAACTTGGCTAATAATGATCTGATTGGGCATAATCAACATGGATTTACAAATGGTTTGATGAATCTGTTGGGAGATTTTTGAGGATGTTACTAATAGAATGATGAAGGGGAGTTGTTGAATGTGGTATACTTGGATTTTCAGAAAGCTTATGATAAAGTCCTCCACAGGGAGATTGGTTTGCAAAATTAAAGCACATGGGATAGAAGGTAATATACTGGCATTAATTCAAGATTGGTTAACAGGCAGAAGAAACATATGGGTCATTCTCATGTTGGCAGGGGTACTGCTAGGGTCAGTACTTGTGGCCTTAGCTGTTCACAATATATATCAATGATTTAGGTGTGGGGACCAAATTTAAAATGTCCAAGTGTGCAGGTGAAAAAATTAGGTGGGAATATGTGCAGTGAGGAAGGTGCAAAGCAGCTTCAGACTTATTTCCAGGATGGCAGGGCTGTGCATGAAGAGAGATTGAAGGGACTGGCCCTGTACTCTCTCAAGTTTTAAAAATGAGAGAGTACTTATTCAAACTTAGAAAATACTTAAAGGGATAGATAGGGTAAATGCAGGAAAATGTTTCCCATGGTCAGTGAGTGTGGAACAATTTATCACAATTTCAAAATCAGGAGGAAGTCACTTAGGATGGGTGGCTTGAGAAGAGAATTTGTCTTTACTCACTGTTGTATCTTTGGAATTCTCTACCCCCGATTGAACGTGTTTAAAGCAGAGATTGACAGATTTCTAAATATCAGTGACATAAAGAGATAAAGGGATTATGGAGATAGTGTGGGGGGGGGGGGGGGAAGGAGGCATTAAAATGGATGATCATCCATGATTATATTGAATGGTGGAGCAGGCCCCATGGGCTGGATGGCTTTCTCCATTCCTGTATTTACACTGAAAAATGTACTGTATCTCAGCAATAGAATCATGGGTTCACAACAGAGTAAGGAAAACAGTTTATGCATCGTTCCTCTAGTTTCTCATTGCTTAGAGGTCAGTCTCCAATGACCAAAACTGCAGAACTAACAAATATAAAGGCATAGACTCTATTCCATCCCTTAAAGGAATTTTAATTGCCTTAATTTGGAATGGAAGCAGGAAGAAAAATGAAATGGTAAAGGGGTTTGCACGGAGATTTTTGAGCACCACTCTCTCCAGGTCTGTTTTATATTTGGAAGTAAACTTCATGTGATTTGGTAGAGATTAAATAAACACTAATGAGGTTTATAAACTAACTGCTGATCTACATTGGTTTATTTTTGAGAAAAACAGCAGCTTGTGATTTTATATGAATCTCTCAATTTTTATGTTTCCTGATTTGAGATGGCTGGGTTGGTTTTACTCAGTGTCATTCAATGCACAGCCATTGGCAATGATTGAGTACTTGAGCAGCTTAATACATCGGAAAATTAATCCTACACAACATACTGACCAGACCAGGGCAGTCCACCTCCAAATGTACAATGATGGACGGGAGATGGTTCAGAGAAATTAATTGCAAGCCATGAGGATGGGCTGATAGAATTGAACTTGTCCTTGATGTGGAAAATAACTTTCGGAGATTGCTCTTAAAATGCTGAAATGTCACAGATGACATAGCCCAGCTGGGTATTTGATTAAAACACATTTTGAGCTGTAGAAGCATGTAGTAAGAAATTAACAAGACCAAAATGAAACTAGAAATGAGAAAATTACCCTTCACCATGTCGCAGATATTTGAAAGAGATTCCCAGCAGAGGCAACTCTGTATTCCAAATAGACAGAAGCCTTTTGTATAGATGTGAACAAAATGTTCAGCAGTCACCCCACATACAGGTTTGAGAATTGCTCACCATTAGCAGACTGCTTGAAAAGACCATTTATCTCTAGTTGAATAACTGCAAACTTCTTTTTGTTGAACAATGATTTAAAGATCTTTCTTACAACTATATAACAATGAGTTACATAACCATACATAAATTGTCACTGCTTCCATATGCCTACTTTCTCGTCCTTGAATCAAAGGTTGTTCTTAACGATGGAACTGCTTACCATTCCTCATCCCTTTACGCCTAGATGTAGCTAAGGACTTGTAAATGACAATCACCATCTTCCACTTCTAGACATAAAATAGTATATAAAATACACTTGTCACAAACTGTGGTTGCTTCTCCAAGAAATAAACTCAATACCAGACAATACTTGCCTGAGTGGCATTTGTTCACCTATCATCTGTACTATCCTTTCAACTGGTTTGAAATCCACTGATGCCAAAGTGCATTTTAAAATGCGGTTAAAATTAAAAACTGACCCAAAGGCTGCCTGCGCACCCTCATCTGACCTGTCCCAAGGCGGTTTTCCCACAGTGCATGTGACAAGTAACTGGCTGCCAGAGGAATCTTCCAGTCTTGCCAATGTCTGTCTAGAGGCATTTGCATGGCTCGCCCACCCTGCTGCTGGGAAGCACACTGCGAGGGGCCAATGCTGGTGGGACCGGAAGGACCAGAAAATACCGCCCAAAGTACGTTACTGCATCTGGGACATAACTGAATGGTGACTCAGCTGGCAGGGAAAGTTGGTAACTTTTATGGCTCAGCCTAATTAACATATCAATCGCTGACTTTGCGACAAAAATGAGCTCTCCAATTGTTACAGTTAGGCGACTCGGGATCACAAAGTTCCAGGCTGAAATCCCTCTCCAGGACTTGAGCATAAAAATTAAAGTTATTTGATGCTTTATTTAAACCTCACAGCACGGTGGCACAGTGGTTAGCATTCCCGCTTGGGTCACTGTCTGTATGGAGTTTGTACATTCTTCCCGTGTTTGCATGGGGCGAATGTACAAACTCCTCCTGGTGCTCCGGTTTCCTCCCACAGTCCAAAGATGAACTGGTTAGGTAGATTGGCCATGCTAAATTGCTGCTTAGTGTCAGAGAGATTAGCAGGGTAAAACATGTAAGGTTGCAGGGATAGGACTTGGGCGGGATTTTTGTCGGTATATATGCAATGTGCTAAGTGGCCTTTTTCTACACTATAGGGATTCTATGATGCAGTAGTACTTAGGGAGTGCTGCACTGTCAGAGGTGCAATATCTTTCAAATGATAGAGAACCCTGTTAATTGTAGAAATTAAGGTCAAATGGATAAAGGTGGAGGGAGCAGTCATTGGATAGTGACTATAAAGACATACTTATTGACTGGTTAGGGGTGTAGAGTAAGGAGCTTGTAATGTCCCACTTTGTGAAAAAATCAAGAATGAGTAAAGATTAAGGAACATCCTGTTGTTACCAGGCCACAAGGAAACCTGTCACAAATGTAAAATGCACACTTACCTGGATGCATTTGTGCCCTGAATGTGGATCCTGAGTGTCTGATATTGATATATCAAAATGAAAACTGTATGACATGTAAAAACAGCATTCAAGTCCAGATGGTGAGACTAAAGCTAATTTAAGAAGGCCCACCTTGCTTGGAGCAGGGTACCTCACCACCTGCAGTCTAAAACTGCCCTAGGCCCAATTGGGAAGAAGTAGCCTTGCACTGGCCTTCACCCCATTTCAGCGCATTCTGCCCAGTTTCTGATAGGTGGACAAAAATGCTGTCCTGACAGATGGAACTTTTCTTTTCTCCCTAAACACACTTTTTTTTTTCTAATTTTAATAAATCCTAATTAATTTTACAGGAACACAAGAATAAGACATTCTCGGGGCTACAAAGTTCTATCGGTAAAATCAGAAAATAGGGGTTTGTTGGGGGAGTAAGCAGAAGGATTGCATCTTCCATTTTCCTTCCACTTAATCTTCTCAGCTGAAGACACAGCATAAACAATCATTCCCATCAGTCATCTGCTCTTTGTCCCTTTGAATGTGGCTTCCTCAGTGTATTAATAACATATTTTTTTAAATATACTAACATAGATTCTTTACACACGGTTGCCTAGAACCACACAAACTCCATAAGTCACAGCCAAGCAGCCTCCTTGGGCTGAGGTTTGTGATTTCATTTTCTGATGTAGCAAAAAAAACTGCCTCCAGCAATCCATTATCACACATTTATGTCAGGAGCACAGTTAATACACAAGTCTGGTGTTTACAATAAACTCTTTTCCTGTGGAAGATTGATTGCCTATCAACAGGGAGATGAAGTGCTGAGAAAGTATTCAATACTGGCAGGTAATGTTTCATCTGCTCAAACACAAGAACTTGATGTATCTCTTATATTGCTGAACCAAATTATTTTCTCTTATACCACAGACTGCTGTTTTAGAATGCTTCCATTACTTGTAACAATATACTTCACAGAGTAAAGAGAATACTGTGTAGATTTCAAAGTCATTGTAATCTCTAACCGTCATTGTAGTCAAACATCTTTAACAGAATTTTTTTAAAAATAGGAGACATGTATTTATATCTCTCAAGCACACAGCATGCATTGAATTATTTTGAAATTTAATAACTGTACTTTAGGGTTAAAAAGAGCTATTTGGAACATAGCAAGATCCCATAAACTCAAATGAGATGAATGACCCATTAAACTACTGTTTGGTGTTATTTGAATGTTGACTGATGCACTGGGAGCATTTCTGTACTTGTGATGCATCTTATGATCTTTGACATCCATTTCCCAAGTCATTGGAAAGAGCAAGGAGAAATTTAGCTTCACAGCTCATTGGAAGGAATGCGCTTCAAACAATGGAGCACTTTCACAGTATTGCACTGAAATGTCAGGTGCTTAAGTGGGGTTGCAGGGATGGGGGGGGGTCACACGAGTTCTGAGACTACTCATTTTTTAATCTTTTTTTAAATCACAGCACAAAATAATTAATTTTGGGAAGTACACTTCCATGCTACATTCCTGGAAGATTCTGTCTAAATTTTTGGTGAATGGACTTGGGCAAAGTCAAGAACTTGGGCAAAATTGAAAAAATCCTCATTTGATCAGGGCTGTCGAAGACAGCCAGATGAGACCTTGCTTGCAATTTCTCAGTGTTGTTGGCATTGCGATGAAGGCTGCCATTGTGAGCAAAGTTGTGGAGAAGGATAACCTCAGCTCCCTGGCATAGATCATTGGTGCCCACATTAATGAATTGCAAAATACCCAAGAGAAAATGGATGAAGC
This sequence comes from Carcharhinus amblyrhynchos, assembly GCF_965287045.1. Lineage (NCBI taxonomy): Eukaryota > Metazoa > Chordata > Chondrichthyes > Carcharhiniformes > Carcharhinidae > Carcharhinus > Carcharhinus amblyrhynchos. The sequence goes on from NC_137329.1 coordinate 54,315,004, forward strand.
GAATAAAAAACCTGTTGAGAGGGCAGTTTCCATGAAGGAAGCTCACATTCGGTCCTTGGATATGCTATTGCATGGTATGTCGAACATCCTGGTTTAATTTGGAGATGGGGCCAGAGATTGAAGCTCTGTACACCTGGTCTCCCGAGAGTAGCTATGGATGAATTCTTGGCTTAATATGAGAACTGGCTGCCCAGCTTTTTCAGGCACGTTGCAGCCGTTCTTCAAGGCCTGGGATCGATCAAAGACCCCATTGTTGATCTCATGTTTTGTTTTGACCTTGACATTTGTCAAGGGCTGTTGGCGCCAGACGTGACAAAACCTCACCACCTGCCGGGTCTAGGTCTCTCTCTACTGGAACTTCTGGGCAATGACACAGCGGAGGTGCAGAGGCTTTGGTGAACTTCTGGATGGATCCTTGATATTGCTTGACAATCCTCTTGTGGCTTTGGCCTTTTCGTGCTCCATGGATGGCTGTATTATCCTGCTGTTTATCATTAATCCTAAACTTATATTCCTTGTGATTGTACTCTTGATTTTATGATGTTGCCTTTTATCCTGACAACAATGTGTAACATATGAGCACTGAGCACTGAGGCATACATCACCTGTTATCCTGTGAAAATCAGGAACGTTCATTTATTTATGATGGAATTTATTGACTAGTATGCTCTGGTGATGGAGCAAGAGAAATCTTAATTTAGAGCATGATATCTTTTGTATTCAATTTTGGTCTGGATATGTGGTATTAGGGGTTCAGATTGGGTAAGGGAATCTGCCCATCTTGCTTCTGACCCAATGTCAAATTCAAATCCTTGGGACTGAATGTTTGCAATCCAGAGATATTTTCATGTTTATGGCCTGATAATGGGTCTGCTCCGTTCTACTGGGGAGCGTGCTGGTTGTATAACATTACCTTCGCATGATATTTAGTCACTTTTTTTCTAGTGCTGTAATCCTTGCAATTGCAATGAAGGAGTCATTCTGGGTAACCTTTACTTCTTTATGGGTAAGATGAGTAGAGCCACAGCAGGGTGGTGGGCAGGTGGTAGGAGTCCTCATTCATAATGGGTGAATATTCCTATTCTATCTGTCTTTTTATCATGCCATTTAGTTTAGTTAGGTAAATTAGGATTACTATGATTATCCAGGTTAGGTGGACAATATACTGGTCAATAGAGTAGATTGCTGTCCCCTTTTGGGACAGGAATGAAGGGTTTGTCATATGAGGAGCGGTGAGGCGTCTCGGCCTATACTTAATGGAGTTTAGAAGGATGAGGGGGGATCTAATTGAAACTTACAAAATACTCAGAGGCCTAGGTAGGATGAACATGGAGAGGATGTTTCCATTAGTGGGAGAGACTAGAACTTGAATGCATAACCTCAGAGTGAAGGGATGTTTCTTTAAAACCTTTAGAGGGTGGCGAATCTGTGGGAATTCATTGCCACAGAGGGCTGTGGAGGCCAGGTCATTGAGTATCTTTAAGACAGAGATAGATGGGTTCTTGATCAATAAGGGATCAAGGGTTAAGGAGAGAAGGCAGGAGAATGGGGATGAGAATCATATCAGACATAATTGAATGGTGAAGCAGACTCAATGGACTAAATGGCTTAATGCTGCTCCTGTATCGTATGGTCTTCTGCACAATTCTCGTCGCTGAGGCTCAGGTTGCCCTGGAAGGGGGTGTCTGTGGTGACCGAGTGTGAGAAGGACACCGTTTCCCATCTAGAGGTTTTGATGCTCTGTTCATGATATCTTGCCTGTGAGGATATACACTGTTAATCTCGCGTCTGAGTCTATCCTGGTGTTTTATTTTCTCTCCAGGATTTCTTCTCTATCTGGATAAGTAGGGTGCTGATATAGATTCTAACCTAGTATAATTAAGATCTTTCCCCAAGATATTCTTTAAGTGGATGTCCTGATGATTCTTTCTCTCCCTGTTGATAGGATCTCCTTGGTAGGAAAACGGATTAAATTCTTCCAGCTGATGGTGAGGTTTGAACAACAGCTCTGCCATGGCTGGAGATGAGTGAGATTTGTTGTTTTGTGAGCTCAAGCGTGGTGAGAGAATCCTTAGTTTATTGGCTCTTCCTTTGTCTGTGTTAACAGTCCTTGCTGTCTTTCGGTGTCAGTAGGGGCAACAGCTAATTTTGAAAATTCATACTTGGGAGGTGTGGAGACTATATTACATTGGAAAGGGAATCGTCTGTCCACCCCTGGAGACCCTGCTTTCTGGAGGACATCTGGTCAGGTACTCTTCCTGAGGTTTAGTGGAAATTATCCTGTTTTCTGTAAGATCTGGGGGTGAGAGAGGCAACGTAGCTCTGCTCCACTTATCCTGTATACAAGATTGTACACTATCAAGCCATGTTTTGTGCCTATGGTTGTATCTTGATATTCCCCCTTTTTCTAGGGTATCCTTTTACAGTTCAGAGGTCTTAAGGTGCTGATTTATGTTTTGTTTGCTTGTATCTGACTCCGTAAGGGATCATGTATGTTATAGAGATCTGGCTTTGTTAACCTGTGGGTGAATATATGCATCACTGGCCCATGTGCTTGTGGCTTTAACCAGTTTTCCTGGTATCTTTGTAATATCCATTCAATATTCGTGTGAAAGGAGTTGGCAATTACAATGAATTGTGATTTATAATTTGAACAATTGTATCAGTATTTGCTGGTCTTTATAAGTATAAATGGAATGATAATTAATGCATTGTCTTGAAATCAACACTTCTATATGCGATGGAGGTTTCAAAAATACAGTCCAGGCAGTCACTTATAGACCATTGTGTCTCTGCTGGTCCTTGAAAGAATCTTGCATTTTGTCCCACAATCCCTTTCATTGTCCTTCAAACCTTTCCTTTTCAAGGTCTTCTATTCGCTTGAAAAATTAACTCTTAATCTGCTTCCACCAATTTTGTCAATGCATTCTAGATCATAGTAACTCGAGGTGTAACATTAATGTTTTCCTCATTTGGTTCTGCGACTTCTGGTTACCAACTTATCCACCAGTATCTCCTTCCTTGTTCTATCAAAACCTCTTATTACGTTGAACATCTTTTATTAAGTCAGAGATGGTTTGGGGCACAAATGGGCTCAGTGATGGCGAGCACTTGCCTGATCCATGCAGCTGTCCTCTGTTCCCTTAAACTGCTGAGATTAAAGATGGAAGAATGATAAAACATGAGGAATACAACCTCATTTAAACATTTAAATAACCAGTCTCCTGGGCTTTTGTTAAAACTGGAAGTGGATTGAATTTTAGTTGGATGTTTAAAAGACATTGGCATTCACCAAACCCCAACCCACACCATTTTCTTAGTTATAGAATAGAATCATTGAAACCCTACAGTGCAGAAAGACGCCATTTGGCCCATCGAATCTGCACTGACCACAATCCCACCCAGGCCCTATCCCCATATCGCTACACATTTACCCGCTAATCCCTCTTACATATGCATCTTAGGACACTGAGGGGCAATTTTTAGCATGGCCAATCAATCTAACCTGCACATCTTTGGACTGTGGGAGGAAACCAAAGCACCTGGCGGAAACCCACATAGACATGAGGAGAATGTGCATACTCAACACAGACAGTGATCCGAGGAATCGAACCCAGATCCCTGGGGCTGTGAAGCAGCAGTGCTAACCACCGTGCTACCATGCCGCCCACTAGAATAAGTTAGAATAAATCCTGGGTAAATTTCAACATAATCAAGATCTGGGAAGTAGGTTGTGCAGAGAGCTGCTCAAATTTACTGCTCCTTTTTTATTTCAATGAGGCTGCATCTTTCCAAAACAGTATGGAATCTGGCAACATTCAAAGAGATGCTTTGCTGCAAAACTAGTATCCACACTGGATTCGCTTCCAAATGAAATGATCCATGCAAATAAAACAAAGGGAAGCTGTTAATGAGAGAAGCATGACAGCTCCTCTATCATACACAAGTGCATTTACCTCGCAGCAGTTGACACATCAATCTAGGTTGTCCCTCTGCATCTCTGCAAATGGTTAGTATGATCCTACTGTCACAGTAGCTATGGAAACAACACTGATTTGGTGCCTCCCAAGGTTTCAGTGTTGCTTTGCAGTTTTAGGGTCTTATTGAAGATCCAAGTTATTTAATCAGTATTTGAATTCCAAATAGCTCTTCTAAAGACAAAGTAAGCAAAAGTACAAAAGGCTTTGCCATTTTTAAAAAAACCTTAAAGTGACCTACTATGCAATCATCGGTTAATACCAGACAATGGTGAGAGGTAATTTTGTTAGAATATTGGCAATATCCTGAGACATGTATGATTAGTCATGGTTCATTCTGAGGACAAGCAATAGGCTATCCCAAGATCCTCTGCTGCTATACCAGAATTATCCCATCTTATTACAGGAACACCACTCCATCTTGAGAACAATGTATTCCATTTTCTGCCAGATTAATTTTACTTACTGGAGAAAGCCACATTCTTACTAACAGTCAGTAAAAGGAGAAGACATGTTAATTTTTGTTATGATCATGTAGCGACCAATAACATCCCAAAAAACATTTGAATTTCTAGTGATTGACTGGAAGGATCACATGACAAGATAAAGGCTCCAAGACTTTTACTGTAATAAACAAACTAAAAGCGACATTGTCTAAACTATATTTTGGAGGTAACATACACAACTGCAGAAAAGATTCCCCATTTAACATTTAAAACAACCAAAACTCACCCTCCATGGTTGTACTTTAGGTGGACACTTAATTATCCAGGAACCAATTTAAAGTCATTCTCAGCTCTGACTGCTTGTTTCCCTTTTCCAGCTATATAATCCCTGAATTGACTTTTACAGTGAGGATTACTGAAATGTTTTGACATTTATAAACAACAAAGAATACAAACATCTGCTTCTGAACTCAGTTCCCCTTGAAAAACCAAGAAGTCCCTTTCATTCCTTTCAAAATAAGAATACCATCCGGCACTATTTATTGGCTTTATTTTTTAATAGCACTTACTTTTAACTTAAATGTTATTTTAGGAAAGTATGTAAACTGCAGGCACAAACATCACAGTTATCCTGAGGATTCCTCCCTCCAGCCAAAGCTTGGTGCATTTTCCAGCTTTGTTTAAATCCACTCGACTTTGGTCTCTTCAAGCCAAGTTTGAATTCCCATTGTATTCTGTTGGTGAACAATAGAGACTGGCTGCCTCTATCTGTCTCTGATTCTTGCAAACTGAACCTGGACTGAAAGAAAGGTTCAGGGATTTCTTAAGAAAATCTGAAGTATCATACCACAATGCTTTCCTGAGTACTTTTGCCCTCCCAAAGCTCATCTCTAGGGCAACAAAATTACACGGGCCTTTATACAGACAGAAGTACTAATTAACCACCTTCTAAAATCTTAACTCCATTCTATCTCAGAATTAAAAAGGCAGTTTAAAATATATAAAGCTAACACCTCCCTGTGAGACCAATGGCTGGGTTTTTGCACAACTAGGAAGATTTTGCTGACCATAAAATTCACAGATCAAGCTTCGCCAGTGGGGGGAAGAAGGTAAATTGGGAATCTCACAAGTGAGAAATACGAAGGGTCATTTAAACTGAGTGCAGAAATCAAACAGACCCCTTTTTGGCTGTTGTCTTGCAATGCAGGATTCGATGCAAACGCTCATGAAAGGCATATAAGGTCTGTACAAGTGTCATGGTCTAGGTTTTTACAATTACTCACTCTTTAAACTTTATAAACACAGGCTGCTACCACTACTGTCAGTGAGGGCTAAATAAAACCCTCACCTGAACTGCTTTGATTGTAAGGCTATCTGGTGCAAGTTAGAAAAAAAAGCACCAATTTGTGCAGTTTCATTAGTTTGTTGACATTTCCCCGATACTTATTTCAGTGTAAATGTTTGACAGAGTTCTAAAACCAACAATTATCTTAGCAGGGGGTTCCAAATTCCATTAAATCAACAGTTTAAATAAGCTATTAAAGGATTAGCTGTCTTTAATTTGGGGTCTGACTAAAGGTTTCTTTTATAAGAGATTAACCACTTTGAGAGATTGAGAAGCCAAGAGTGTATTTCATGAATGAAAGCTTCTTTACTATCAAGTGGGAGCAGTATTAGGTTTTTATATTTTTTTCCATCCACAAGTTTCCTGAGGTCTGCAAGCAATGAATACTGCATGATTGGATATGAAGATGTCATGGAGGACATGAAAGGGGTGAGTGGGGGACATGAGTTGGCATTAAGATAGTCATTCTCAAAACATAAACTTACAATTGAAATTGTTACAAATACAAAATTTACAAGGCCAACTTTTGGCGGATGGGGAATGGTAGGAGTTAGAAATTAACTTGCTGCTCAAAAGCGGAGACCTGGGGTATTCACTACTTGGCTCCATTCCAATATCATTGGTCAATTTTATGAAAGATGTCAGGTAAGTGGTGGAATTGGCTTCACTTAATTATGGTCACTGCAATCAGATGAAATAAGGGATGTGGGGAATGATCCAAGTACTGCTTCACAAGGAAAGTTGAGAAAATTATAAAAATACCCTTTTGGGCCTTCTTTGGCTTCACTCTTCACTTCCAGCCACTTGGCAGGAAACTGACTGGTGCAGATGGTGATGATGTCCTTGAGGCAAAATATTTCCATGTTAAATAAGATCCTGCTGCCTTTGGGCCAGTATCACTTCCGCCTTCTCAAAAAAATCAGGTAGAATTCCAAATAAGTCAGCTCCCTGCAGTTCCAGGGTGCATAAGTAACTTGGGTGACTTTAACTGCCCATCTGCCAAGTCTCTGCCAGTTGGGTGAGGATATATTCGTACCCACCATTTCAAAGATCTTAAATTCGATATCTTTATAAAAGAACATTTGCTTAGAGGCACATGATCAGTTCATCAGATATTTAGAACAACAGGGCACCAGACAAACAATTTTCTCCCTAAATTTGAAAGAAGTATCTTTGATTTAAGTCAGTGATGCTTTAAGATTCTGGTATAATAGCTTTCTGCTTTGTCTGTGCAGTACCTTTGCATAGACAGAGTTGTCATTACCATTAATCCATGCAGATTACTTAACATATGTGCACACAAACCCACTGATGAAGCAGCATCTGGTGTTAGCATGAAATAACCACAGACAGACCTTTATGCTCCAAGCTATCTTCTGCCAGGAACTACCAACAAGAACCAAATGAATAGGCCCAGGTCTTGAATTCACTCATTAAAGGTTTTGTGCGTGACAACACACATCCACTCGCATGTATCCAGTGCCTGATCACACAACTCCATAATGGAAATACCATAGGGACTTGCAAGCATTCCCAAGCCAAAGAGCAACTATCTTGAATTTCAGTCAGGGCATTTATCATGTCATATGGTCTACTGGATAAACAAGGTGAAGAACAAGGTAGATTCAAACAATGAATTTAGCAAAAATTTGGTAGAGGAATTGAAGCTGATTCAAAGAACAGCTACCAGGAGGATTGTTTTCATTTGATTGCATGTTAGAACTCATTAAGAAGACAGTCAGACATTTTGGTGAATAGCACTTTACCTAATGCTCTCTCCCAATAGTGAGCAGCTGATTAGGAGTAAACTAGTTATTGTTGAGGATTTTGAACAGTGCTTGAAGTTCGACTTTTACTTTTCACTTTCTGCTGGAGATTTGAACAGGACTTTTGAGACACTTCAGAAGATTTTCTAGGATATTTTATCAGGACTTAACCAACTAGATGGCCATTCATCAGTCTTATATAGGACAACAGTCAAGTCACTGTCTGGCATCAGATGGTTTTATGTCTAGTATTTGTGCCTTAGAGTGCTAAGTGCTCATTCCTTTCCCTGTTTACAACAGTCTCAAAGTGACTGGGCACAGAAAACTGAAGTTAGTTTTCATATTTTCCTGTCATCTCTCTCTCACTGACAATTGGACTTTCTCCATTTTGAACTGTGATGGATTTTCACACACGGTGACATCCTCCCATTGCAAGATAATGCCTAGAGTTTTCTGGAGATGACAAAACTCAATGGACTTGTGATTGGTTCTCCAGATTTTCTGTTCCCAATCTCGATGGGTTCCACCCATGTCATCACCATTTGTTATAATATATTAGTGGCTTCTGGCATTAGCTGCAATATGATCAACATTTATTCTGGAAATTCTCTGAGGACTTCACTTAAAAAAAGTAGGTATAAAGGTACTGCACCTTACAGAAGCCACCAGGGAAAAGGGAGTGATTAGTCAGGAGCAGGGTTCCCTGCTTTGTCTATAGGAGGAGGCCAAAAAGGGCAGAACCAACAGCTGCAGAAGAGGGGGACAGTAGGACAAGTAACCAAATTTTAGACTGCAAACAGCACATCCCTTCAATTCACATCTCACACCACCAGCAGCTCATGTGCCATGTGCAAGAACTCTCTCTTAATCCATGAGCTTTCCTAAAACCGCCAATCATGTGTCAGTTGACCCACTCCACAGCTTTAGTGGAAGTGGATGTGAGGAGCCCTACATGGTGCTCCACGAAATTTGGATCCAAATCAGCATTTGTGTGCTGAACCTGCAAGTAGCTATTTTAGCAACCACACCCCAGGCAACAAAAACTACAGTAATCAGCATTTAGATCCAAAACTGAGGGTTAAAACCAGACTTTCAAATGACTGGTATTATTAACATAGCATTCATTTAGTGCCTTAGTTTTCACTGCACGTTACATGACTCCACCGTCAAGCTCAGAATTATATGGAATTTACAAAAAAGGCCATTCGGCTCAACTGGCCTATGCTAATGTTTATGCTCCACATGAGCCTTCCACCACCTTATACTATTTATCTAAATCTCTCTGCATTTCCTTCTATTCCTTTCTCCCTCATGTACCTATCAAGCTTCCCTTCAATGCTGCTCAACTCAACTTCTCCCTATGATGATGAGTTCCACATTCAAATTCTCCTGAATTTGTTTTTTTGATGCCTTTTGGAGGGTTTGGGGCTGAAGGGAACAGAAAGAAAGGGATAAGTAGAGTACAGCCTACGTGAGCCAGATTGTCTGTCGTCTGAGAGTGCAAGCTGGGATGATTGTGTTCCATGACTTGTGTTAAAATATTCAAAACCTTCAGTACTAACATCTTTTAAGACTCCAAAAAACAAATTCCATTCATTGGAGTTCTGTTGACACCATCTGTCTTTGAAAACTCTATCCTTTAAATACGTATAAAAGTGGGATATAAATTGAGTCTTGACCTCCTCTGCAAGTGAATCACTTAACAATTGAACCTGACCAGAAGCTTTTCCGTAAATACTTAAGTGAGGTCATGGGGTGAGATCTATAACTTCCCCGCAGTGTGATTCTTGTGACAGAAGGTGACGCATCATTCCTGGGATTTTCCATTGAATTCACTTTACACCAGCGGGAAACCTGAAGATCCCACCAGTGTGAATAGCCAGTGAGTTTCAGCCATCAAGTTCAAATGTGAATCACTGCTGTACATAGCTAACCCTCCAAGGCTTAGCATTACTTAATCAGTGTGTCCACCATCTATACAAATGCTTGATTAGGATACCAAGGCATTGTGCAAGATCTGCACTCAGTGCCACATTCCTCCTACACCTTGTTGCAGCAACTTGTTTGTATAGTGCACACTCTGGACACTTTGGTTCTTGCCTACTGAACAGCACCTCCAAGTATATCTAGGTGTATCTTCAGCATGTCGATGTTTGATCACACAGTTGGTCGTATTGCATTCGTTGTAGAGCTGTTGGATATTATTAGTCTGCTACATTTGTGAGTATTCCTCATCTCCCAGTAACCACCCCTTACTGCAATTTATATCCAAAGACAACAAAGAGGTTGGACTGCCAAAGGGTGAAAGCCTGTCTCCTGAAAGGATGATACAAAAGTCAATTGCAATATTGCTTCAATTGAGCAATTAGCAACATGAAAGTAGATGGCCTGTCTCTCCAGAAAGGGTTACTAACAAGTAGCCCAATGCACTCAGTTAAATGCAGAAGTTAGTGGGTGAGAGCTGGCTTCCCAACATACACTCATTTTTCACTGTTTTCACCCCATGTTGAGCAGCACTTGGAGGAAACACTGAAGGTGGCAAGTGCACAGAATGTATTCTGGGTGGGGTGTTCAATGTCTATCACCAAAAGCGACTTAGCAGAACCATCACAGACCAAGCTGGACTGAGCCCACGGCAGGTGGTAAGGGAACTGACATAACTGACCTAATCCTCATCAACCTGCCTGGCGCAGATGCATCTACTCGTGTCAGTATTGGTGGGAGTGACCATCACACAGTGATTGAGAAACAAAGTGCCACCTTCACAATAAAGATACCCTCCATTATGTTGTGTGGTTCTATTACCATGCTAAATAGGATAGACTTCAAACAGATCTAGCAACTCAAGACTGGGCACCTATGTGGCCATCAGCAGCAGTGGAACTCAACCTCAATCTATAACCTTATGGCACTACATATTGTCATTCTACCATTACCAGTAAGCCAAGGCAGCAATCCTGGTTCAATTAAAAGTGCAGGACGGCATGCTAGGAGCAACACCAGGCATACTTAAAAATGAGATTTCTGGTGAAGCTACAACACAAGGCTACCTACGTGCCAAGCAGCAAGTAGAAACTTAGAATCCTTACAGTGCAGAAGGAGGCCATTCAACCCATTGAACTTACAACAACAACAATCCCACCCAGGCCCTAACCCAGAACCCCCACGTATTTACCCTCTAATCTCCCTGACATTAATGGGCAATTTAGCATGGACAATCCACTTAACCTGCACATCTTTGGACTGTGGGAGGAAACCGGAGCACCAGAGGAAACCCACAAAGACAGGGGGAGAATCTGCAAACTCCACAGTGATCGAGGCTGGAATTGAACCCAGGTTCCTGTCGCTGGATTTAGACATGGATTGCTTCAGTATCTGAGAAGTCATGAATGGTGCTGAACATTGTGCAGTCATCAGTGAACATCCCCTCTTCTGACCTTATAATGGAAGGAATGTCATTGATGAAGCAGCTGAAGATGGTTGGGTCTAGCAGTGCTGTCCAGTAATAGACAGATAAGCAATTCCACATGCAACAAATCAGACCCAAGCTCGGCAGTCCTGCCACATCCAGCAATTTAACAACACACTGGAGGAGGAAGCTCCACAAATATTCCCATCCTCAATGATGGAAGAGCCCAGCACCTCAGTGCAAAAGATAAGGCTGAAGCATTCACAACAATCTTCAGCCAGAAATTTCAAGTGGATGATTTTCCTCTGCCTCCCCTGGGGGCCCCTAGCATCACAGATATCAGCCTTCATCCAATTGGATTCATCCCACATGATATCAAGAAATGGTTGAAGGCTCTGGATTCTGCAAAGGCTGTGGGCCCTGACAATAATCCAGCAGCAGTCCTGAAGACTTGAGCCCCAGAACTTACTGCATCCCGAGCTAAGCTGTTCTAGTATAGCTACAACACTGGCAACTACCCGGCAATGTGGAAAATTTCCTAGGTATGTTAAGTACATCAGAAACAGGACAAATCCAACCAGGTCAATTACCACCCCATCAGTCTACTCTCAATCATCAGTAAAGTGATGGAAGGGGTTATTAACAGTGCTATTAAGTGGCACCTACTCAGCAATAACCTCGTCATGGACATTCAGCTTGGGTCCTATCAGGGTCACTCAGTGCCTGACCTCATTACAGCCTTGGATAAAAGAGCTGACTTCCAGAGGTGATGTGAAAGTGACTTCCCTTGACATCAAGGCAGCATTTGCCTGAATATGGCATGAAGGATTTTGAGTAAAACTCGAGTCAATGGGAATCAGGAGGAAAGTTAGTCATACCTGGCACAAAGGAAGATGGTTGTGGTTGTTGGAGGTCAATCATCTCAGTTCCATCACTGCAGGAGCTCCTTAGGTTGGTGTCATAGACCCAACCATCTTCAGCTGCTTCATCAATGACATTCCTTCCATCGTAAGGTCAGAAGTGGGGATGCTCATTGATGAATGTTCAGCACCATTCATGACTCCTCAGATACTGAAGCAGTTCATGTCTAAATCCAGCAAGACCTGAACAATATCCAGGCTTGGACTGACAGGCGGCAAGTAACATCTGCACCACACAATGCCAGAGAATGATGATCTCTAACTAGAGAGGATCTAACCATCACACCTTGACATTCAATTCCATTACCACTGCTGAATCCTTCACTATCAACAGCCTGGGGGTTACTATTGACCAGAAACTGAACTGGACCAGCCATATAAATACAGTGGCTACAAGAGCAGGTCAGAGACTAAGAATCCTGTAATGAGTAACATGCCTCCTGGCCCCAAAGCCGACCCATCATCTACAAGGCACAAGTCAGGAGCGTGATGGAAATCTCTCCACTTGCCTGGATGAGTGCAGCTCCAACAACATTCAAGAGGCTCAACAACACCCAGAACAAAGCAGCTGGCTTGATTGGTACCCCAATCATGAACATTCAATCCCCCATCACCAACGAACAGTGGCAGCTGTGTGTACCATCTACACAATACACTGCAGGAACTTACCCAGGTTCCTTAAGCAGCACCTTCCAAACCTGTGACTGCCACCATCTAGAAGGGCAAGAGTAGCAGATACCTAGGAACACCGCCAGCTGGAACTTCGTCTTCATTCACCACCCTGATTTTGAAATATATCGCCATTGCTTCACTGTTGTTGGGTCAAAATCCTGGAACTACCTCTCTAACAGCACTGTGGGTGTAACTACACTTTGGGGATTGCAGTATTCCAAGAAGGCAGCTCACAACCACCTTCTCAAGTGCAACTAGGAATGAGCACTAAATGCTGGCCCATCCAGTGATACCCACATCCCAAAAATGAATTAAAAAAGAACCCCTACCTGTGGGGGTCCTGTGTCCTGTGATCCGATCCTTAATCATAAATCTAGTTTCTGAACTGTGTTTTGCTGAATAGAATGAAAGACACGCATTTCTGTAGTGTCTTTCACAACAGCATTCATAACATCAATGAAAGGGAAGTGTAATCACTGTTGTTGGAGATGTGGCAGCTAATATGCAACTAGCCAGACCCCACAAGCAAACGTGTGATGATCAAATTTCTGTTTTATTGGGTTTGGTTGAGGGATAGATTTTAGTCAGGACACTTCTGTAATGTTATCTAGGTGGAGAGAATACTTACTGACAGATAAAATGCCTATAAAGTCAATCAGGGTGATTTTTAGCTATAGCACACTGAAGCTTTGCTATTATTGACTGAAGTAACAAACTGTAAGGTTCACAAATGCTCACAACAGTCCTCAGTTGCTGACAATAGCACACAGACAAAATCATTTGTAGGGATTTAGTTAGCAGGCCAAATTCAACAAAATCTAAGAGAGACTCTGACTGAGACAGACAGACATACATTGGAAAAATGGATACAGACAGAAATGAAAAAGAAAGCAGACAAATCAGTTAAGAAATAAAAGTGATGGAAAAGAAGCCAAGACAGTAAAGAGGGAGAACAACAGAAATGAGCATTGTTGAAGAACGATAGAGAGATCAAGAGAAAAAGAGAATGGAAAAAAAATTGGGCCAAAAGGGGGCTTATGAGGCCAAGGAAAGCTGTAGACTCAAGGTAGAAAGAACATTTAACAGAGAAATTGGGACGGATTTTGGGATAGAATGAAAAATAGCAAAAGAGATGGATGATTGAATGAAGCAAGGATTTTTTGTGTTTAGGAGTGTGCAGAAGAAAGAATGCACTCTATAGAATACAGTCAAAGTTGATGGATAGGGTCAGAGATTATTTAGGGCTGGAAGAAATATTCCTGAGCAAATTTTAGCTGCTAACAAACTGTTTTAGACTTTTCTACAGCACTCAGAAAGAAAGGGGGGGGTGTCAAAAATTCCTCATTCTAAGTACAAAGCCAAGCCAATCTGGTGTACTGATTCAATGAGAATCAGTACACCAGATGTCTGATGGCTAAAGGGGCATTATTTCCATGAAAAGATCTTTAACAAATCTTTTTTGTTTGGTGAATCATTCAATAGGACGTATTCATTTTTAATTCCCTAGTATCATTTGTATTGGCTATTTCTTCTCTAATCTTGTGGATTATTGCCCTGGCAAGTAGGTCCACTGCATACTCATTTTTGTCTAAATTATTATGTTTACAATCTGTCTTTACCTGTCAGTTTGGTTAAATAAAGCAAGTGCTGTGGAGTTAATTAGTTTGAAGTCCAAGAGGCTTGAAGAGTCTGAAGCCTCCGCCCTCAGCTATCAATATGTACAGAAAAGTTCAATTTTAAAAAAAAGTTTCCCCTTGTATTTTTCAGGGAGAATATTAGTGGCTTAAAATATTGTTCCCAAAATATTAGGATGCTAATGGAAGAGAAAGTAAAATATCATCTTGAGGCTTAAAGGTTTTAAATAGCTCACATATTCTAACTGCCATTGTAATTGTTTTTTGGGTTTAATTAATCTATTTTCCCCTGGCAATTTGAAGGAAAATCTTCAGCCCACGTAGACCATAATCATTTTATTAATGCCCTTGACTCCTTGACTGTCATATAATTTTTTAGCTGATGACAGTAATGCATCTCAAACAGGCTATGTTGTCATATAAAAAGAATGCAAATCTTTCTTCAATGTAGGCTAAAGTATAAATATATACATATACATATTTCTAAACCTAATATACTCTCTCATTTTCTTACAGTCTCATTGTTTACAAAGAAAATCACAATCCTCTCTGAAGCAAATTAATGTACTCGTTGGCATATGAAAATACAGAGGGAAGAAGATTCTAATTGACTCAAAATCCATTCACTTGCACAGATTTAAGATTGTGCCCATAAAGTAGGTTACAAACACGCCACTTGCTTTATCAAAATTCACAGGCACACACAAAGATGAATAGAAATGATTACGTTCATGCTTCAGTGTCTACAATGGGATGAACTCTCTTATATGACGCTTAACTCCCCACTTAGGGCTGTACTTTATCTGCCTCTACTGGGCATGTTTTTGGCAGCGGGGGGACCACATAAAAAACCCATTTCATCACCTGTTCACCCACTGACTTCCATTTTCAAACAGGTAATCAAGGATCAATTACCAAGCCACTTGACTCTGATAATACACTGCCAATGTACAAAATGTGACGGGATGGCAGTGGTCAGCCTGATTTTCCAACTGCAATGCATTAAGATCAAAACCCCACTTTCTTCCCTACCCTCTCCCAAACCCTTAAACACATTACACTCCCTTGCCTCTCAGACTTATTGGCCTTGGAGATCCATGAGCCTTCTTATTCTTGTTGTCCCAGCAGCAGCAAATAATACACGCAGGGTGCTTGGCACTGCCAGGACTGATAGAGTGCTGGTAAACCTAATTGGATGGCAGTCCCAGAGGGTGAGATTTCCTCCCCAGTGAGGGACAGAAATCCTACACTAATCGAGTTAAGCCCACATGCAGCACATTATGGCTGCAGGGTGGGCAGAATGGAGTGGGTTGACTCCATACCAACTTTACTTCCAGCAAATGTTGGGGGGAGAGGGTGGGGGGGGTAGTGTCTAAGTTACTGAACTAGAAACCCAGCACATGAGCTTAAGTTTCACCGCAGCAGCTGGGGGAATTTAAATTGAAGTAATGAATAAATCTGGAAGAAGCAACTAATTTCAGTAATAATGATTATAGAACTACTGGATTGTTTTAAAACTCCATCTGATTCACTACTGTATTTCAGGGAAGGAAATCTGTAGCCGGTCTGGCCTACACTTGAGTCCAGCTCAACAATGTATTTAAAGTGTAACTGTCCTCTGAAATGGTCTACCAAGCTACTCAGTTGCTTCAAACTGTTATAGGATGGCTGAATTAGAATAAAAGTGATGAACTGCCTGGCTTTGACCTAGGCACTCCAAATGACAAAGGCATACCTCCTCCTGTAGACTCTGAAGTCACTATCAGGCAGGACTAATATCAAAATTAGGACATTTGTCAAACAAACTGGTCAAGCAACCATAACAGTCTCACATATTCATAGCCACCAAATCATACCCATAGTCAATGTCCAAACCTTTTTTGTTACAATCCCTGCATATGTCCTGTTCTTCAGACACCCTCCATCATGTTGTATGACGCTATGACCATACTAAATAAGATAGCTTCAGAACAGATCTAGCAACTCTGAAATGGATATACACGAGGTACTGTGGGCCATCAGTGGCAACAGAGTTGCACCCAATCACAACATGTAACCTCTTGCCTGACATATTTCTCACTCTGACATTACCATCAAGCCAAGTGAATAACCCTGGTTCAATGGAAAGTGCAGGAGGGCAAGCCAGGAGCAGCACTACGCAAATCTAAAATGAAGTGGCGACATGATGAAGCTGCGATAAGACAGAGCTAAAGTGATCCCATAAGGTTTATTTATTAGCGTCACAAGTAGGCTTACATTAACATTGCAATGAAGTTATGTGAAAATCCTCTCGTTGCCACACTGCAGCACCTGTTCAGGGACATTGGGGGAGAATTTAACATGGCCAATGCACCTAACCAGCATGTCTTTCAGACTGTGGGAGGAAACCGGAGCATCCGAAGGAAACCCACGCAGACATCTCTGGGCTACTGCCTGAACCGAGTGCAGACGGGCGTAGGGTTGACAGGATTAAGGAAGTGAATGGGTGGCTCAGGGATTGGTGTGGGAGGAATGGGTTTGAATTTATGGGGCATTGGCACCAGTATTGGGGTAGGTGGGACCTGTTCGGGCGGGATGGGGTTGGTCTGAACCGTGCTGGGACCAGAGTGCTGGCGCATCGAGTAAAGAGGACTGTAGGCAGGGCTTTAAACTAATTAGTGGGGGGGAGGGTGCGAGGGTAGGTGATGTTACGAGGTCTAAAGTTAAGGAGAGGGTACAGGTAAGGGAAGAGGCCGAGGATGTCCCAATAATAGAGGGAGTAGGGGGCGTGAGTATGGTTGGTGGCGTTACGGCAAATAGGGTCCAGGTGAAGGCTGGGATGAAAGCGCTTTATCTGAATGCACGAAGCATTCGGAATAAAGTGGATGAGCTGGTGGTGCAGATCGACACAAATGGATATGATCTGGTGGCCATTACAGAGACGTGGCTGCAGGGTGACAGGGACTGGGAGCCGAATGTACAGGGCTATCAAGTGTTTAGGAAGGATAGGCAGGAGGGAAAAGGAGGGGGGCGTAGCTCTGCTGATTAAGGATAGCATCACAGTGGTAGCAAGGGATGATATTGGAGCCAAGGAGCAGAACGTGGAATCGTTGTGGGTAGAGATTAGGAACAGCAAAGGGAGGAAGACGCTGGTGGGTGTCGTCTATAGGCCCCCAAATAATGATCTGGAGGTGGGGCGGGCTGTTAACGCGCAAATAAGTGCGGCGTGCAGGAATGGGACGGCTGTCGTTATGGGGGATTTCAATCTGCATATTGATTGGTCGACCCATGTTGGACGCGGTGGGCTTGAGGAGGAGTTCTTGGAATGCTGCCGGGATAGTTTCCTGGAACAGTGTGTGTTGGAGCCGACGAGGGAGCGAGCTATCTTGGATCTGGTGCTATGTAATGAGGTGGGTAGAATTAGGGACCTTGCGGTGAAGGATCCTCTTGGGGAGAGTGATCATTGTATGGTGGAGTTTCTGGTGCAGATGGAGGAGGAGAAAGTGGGTTCCCGGACACGCGTACTTTGTTTGAACAGAGGGGAGTACGGTAGGATGAGAGAAGAATTGGCGAATGTGGACTGGGGGAGCGCGTTGGAGGGAGGGTCTGCTGAGGAGCAGTGGAGGATCTTTAGGAGATCTTTCTTGGTGCTCAGCGGAAATTTATTCCGATGGTCAAAAAGGACCGTAGGAGGAGAGGTAATAAGCCGTGGATAACGAAGGAGGTGAAGGAAAGTGTTAAATTAAAAGTGGAGAAATTTAGAGTAGCTAAGAGTAGTGGGCGAGAAGAGGATTGGGAGAGGTTTAAATGTCAACAAAGATTGACAAAGAAGTTGATAAAGAAGGGTAGGAGAAACTATGAAGCTGGGCTAGCGCTTAATATAAAAAAGGATAGCAAGAGTTTTTATAAATATATAAAAAGGAAGAGGCTGGCTAGGGTGAACGTTGGTCCTTTAGAGGATGAGAAAGGGGACCGAGTGGTAGGGGATGGGGATATGGCTAAGGTATTGAATAACGTTTTTGTTTCTGTCTTCACGGAGGAGGACGTGAATAATTTGCCGGGTGTTAGCGATGGAAAGGTGGTAGGACTGGAGGGTCTTAATGACATTACTGTTACTAGAGAGGCGGTGCTCGACAGACTGGAGGGGCTGATTGTGGACAAGTCCCCAGGACCGGATGGAATGCATCCGAGGGTTCTGAAAGAAATGGCGGAGGTGATAGTGGATGCCTTGGTGGTTATTTTCCAGACATCGCTGGATTCTGGGGAAGTGCCGGATGATTGGAAAACGGCTAATGTTACGCCGTTGTTTAAGAAGGGTGCCAGGCAAAAGGCGGGGAATTATAGGCCGGTTAGTTTAACGTCTGTGGTAGGTAAAATGTTAGAATCCGTCATTAAGGAGGAAATTGCGAGGCATCTTGAAGGGAGTTGCTTGATAGAGCAGACGCAGCACGGTTTCATTAAAGGGAAGTCGTGTCTGACAAATTTACTGGAGTTCTATGAGGATGTGTCTAGGGCAGTGGATAGAGGAGAGCCGGTGGATGTGGTCTTTCTAGATTTTCAGAAGGCGTTTGACAAAGTACCTCACAAGAGGTTATTGCAGAAGGTAAGGGGGCATGGAGTTGGGGGTAGGGTGTTAGCGTGGATAGAGGACTGGTTGTCAAATAGGAGGCAGAGAGTGGGGGTCAACGGGTGCTATTCGGATTGGCGGATGGTGACTAGTGGAATGCCCCAGGGGTCGGTGCTGGGGCCTCAGCTTTTTACCATTTATATAGATGATCTGGAGGAGGGAACCGAGTGTAGGGTGTCGAAATTTGCTGATGACACCAAGATTGGGGGAACGGCAAATTGTGCGGAGGGTGTGGAAAGTCTGCAGAGGGATCTAGATAGGCTGGGCGAATGGGCCAGGAAATGGCAAATGGAATTTAATGTTGGCAAGTGTGAGGTGGTCCACTTTGGTAGGAATAATGGTAGGAAGGATTATTACTTACGGGGCGAAAAACTGCAGCAGGCGACGGTGCAGAGGGACCTAGGGGTCCTTGTGCATGAGTCGCAAAAACCCAGCTTGCAGGTGCAGCAGGTGGTCAGGAAGGCGAATGGGATGCTGGCCTTCATAGCGAGGGGATTGAATATAAAAGTAGGGAGATCTTGCTGCGGCTGTATAGGGCATTGGTGAGGCCGCAGCTGGAGTACTGTGTGCATTTTTGGGCGCCGCACCTGCGCAAAGATATTTTGGCCTTGGAGGGAGTGCAGAGGAGGTTTACTAGGCTGATACCGGAGTTGAGGGGGTTGAGCTATGAGGAGAGGCTGAATAAACTAGGCTTGTACTCGTTAGAGTTTAGAAGAATGAGGGGAGATCTCATTGAGACGTATAAGATGATGAATGGGATGGATACGATAGAGGTGGAGAGACTCTTCCCGCTCAGAAAGGACAGTAGGACTAGGGGGCACAGCCTCAAGATAAAAGGGGGGCAGTTTAGAACGGAGTTGAGGAGGAACTTCTTCACTCAAAGGGTGGTGAATCTCTGGAATTCTCTGCCCGTTGAAGTGGTGGAGGCTGCCTCGCTAAATATTTTTAAGACGCGGGTTGATGGGTTTTTGATAAGAGAGGGGATTAAGGGTTATGGGGAGAGGGCAGGAAAGTGGAACTGAGCCAAGACAGATCAGCCATGATCTTATTGAATGGCGGGGCAGGCTCGAAGGGCTGGATGGCCTACTCCTGCTCCTATTTCTTATATTCTTATGTTCTTATGGAGAGAATATGTAGACTCCGCACAGACATTGACCCAAGCTGGGAATCGAACCCGGTCCCTGGATCTATGAGGCAGCAGTGCTAATCATTATGCCACCGTGCTGCCTCGATGAATCAAATCAAAGCTCTGCAGTCCTGCCATATCCACTTGTGAAAGATGGTGGACAATTAAACAGTTGACTGGAGGTGGAGGTTCGCCAAGTATCCCCATTATCGATGAATGGGGTAACCCACACATCAGCGTAAAAGATAAGGCTGAAGTATTAACAGCCAGCTTTAGCCGGATTGGGAGTCAATTTCAGTTGATGAGCCAACTTGGATTCCTCCTGAGACCTGCAGCAACACAGATGTCAGGATGTTTTGCCTATTTTAAACAGCTGAAAGTTTGTGTGTATATTTTATATATATTATAAATATTCACTTATAAACAAAAGGGATAAGGCCAGACATTGCATCTTCTTTGAACTAAACCAAAGTAGGGGAACAATAGGTCCCTGGTACATTCATCATGACAATGCCTCGACCACTCAGAGCCGACTTGTCAATCTGAAATAAAACTAGCCCATAATCAAACTACTTGTTGCAGATGCGTGGCCATATTGTGCAGTGGTCGCTACCAATCGTTTTGCATACTGGAAACAACATTCACACTGAGGACAACCTTCGCTCTATTGTGTGACAGACACTACCACTGTGCGAAATGGCATTAATTCAGAACAGATGCAGCTGCTCAAAATTGGGCAACAATGAGATATTGCCAGCCACCAGTTGCAGCAGAATCAACTCCAATTTGAAACCTCATGGGCTGGCACATTCCCCCCTCTACCATTACCACCAAGCCAAGGCCCTATTCTAGTTCAATGAGGAATATAGGAGGGCATGCCAGGAACAGCCTAAGTCATACCTAAAAATTATACTAACCTGGTGAGGCTACAACACAGGTCTACAAATTTGCTAAACAGTAGACAGAGCATGCTGCAGACAGAGCAACAGCCAACAGATCAGATCAAAGCTCTGCAGTCCTGATGGATCCAATTGTGACTGTTGGTATCAATTAAACGACTAATAAGAGGAGGTTTCATGAATATCCCCATCTTAAGTGATCGCTATGCTAAGCACACCAGTGCAAAAGACGTGGAAACTATAAAATGGCTGGTACTAACCTGAACTGCAGTTGTACTTAAGGTATTCAAGATCATAAAAAGTATGGACCAGTGTCACTCATCTCCCCAGTTTTATTTATTTTTGCTTCTGGGCCTGCTGCAGATTTTCAGCATTTTGTTTCTTATTTCGGATTATCAAAGCCGTGATTCAGGGACCACATAATGCTAAATCTGCCAACCATTAGCACAGGTTTAAAACCCCCAGGTAATGCTGCTATCTACTGACATTTCATAACCCGATTACAGTGCAAGCATTCTTCTTGCATGTCTCTGCCAGAGAGAATTGGATCAGCTGGATGACACTGTCACCATATAAAGCCTGCTGAGATGCAGGTTTTAACCTTGCTCAGAGACAGAAGTCAAGGTCGGATGGGACTGAGCTGATCTGGATTAATTCACTTCACATAAGCTCTTCTTGCATTAATGACGCACTAGCTCAATAAAAGTCACGAGTTCAACTTCAAAGTACTGTGTGAACATGAATGTTTATGAAGGGAAATAGTATTTCTTTAAAAAACAGCAGCGGTAAATATGTAAACTTCAGAGATGTGGATTGTACAGATCCAGTAGGTGGGGAGTAGACCATGATGAGAGAGTAAGAAACACGCTGAGAGTAAACTTCAAAACTAGTTATCGACAGGCAAAGCTGACAGTATATATACCTCATGCTGACTGGTAGAAAAATGTCACTATTAATATAATTATGTTGCTATTACTTTCAAAATTAACTTGCATAGAACTTAGTTTTGCCATGGTTCTCACCATGAAATTAATAGTTAACAATAGCCTTTGACAAGGTACTGCATGGTAGGTTGTTGCATAAACTTGTTGCATAAAGTTAAATCTCATGGGATCCAGGGTGAGGTATCTAAATGGATGCAAAATTGACTTCTTGACAGAAGCCAGAGGGTGTTTTTTTCCAACTGGAGGTCTGTGACCAGCGGTGTGCCTCAGAGATCGGTGCTGGGCCCACTGTTATTTGTCATTTACATCAATGATTTGGATGAGAATATAGGGGACATGGTTAGTAACTTTGCACATGACACCAAGATTGGTGGCGTAGTGGACAATGAAGAAAGTTATCTCCAATTGCAATGGGATCTTGATCAGTTGGGCCAATGGGCTGACGAATGGCAGATGGAGTTTAATTTAGACAACTGCAAGGTGATGCATTTTGGTAGATTGAACCAGGATGTGGATGTGCCGGCGTTGGACTGGGGTAAACACAGTAAAAAGTCTGACAACACCAGGTTTTAGTCCAACCGATTTATTTGATAGTAAATGCACAAGCTTTCGAGGTTTCCCTCTTCGTCAGGTGAATGGAGAGTTCTGGCCTCAGACAGAGCATATAAAGCACAGACAGTTTAAAGATTACTGATTAGAATGCGAATCTTTACACCTAACCTGCTGTTCAAGTCCTAAAGTGGCCGACAATGTGAGTGGAAGGAGCACTGATCACAGGTTAAAGAGATGTGTATTGTCCCCAGACAGCACAGTGAGTGAGGTTTTGCAAACCCAGGCAAGTCACGGGGGTTACAGATAGTGCGACATGAACCCAAGATCCCTGTTGAGACCGTCCTCATGTGTGTGGAACTTGGCTATCAGTCTCTGCTCAGCGACTCTGCGCTGTCGTGTGTCGTGAAGGCCGCCTTGGAGAACGCTTACCCGAAGGTCAGAGGCTGAATGCCCGTGACCACTGAAGTGTTCGCCAACAGGAAGGGAACAGTCTTGCCTGGTGATTGTCGAGCGATGTTCATTCATCCGTTGTCGTAGCGTCTGCATGGTCTCCCCAATGTACCATGCTTCAGGACATCCTTTCTTGCAACGTATCAGGTAGACAATGTTGGCTGAGTTGCAAGAGTATTTACCATGTACCTGGTGGATGGTATTCTCACGTGTGATGATGGTATCCACGTCGATGATCCGGCATGTCTTGCAGAGGTTGCTGTGGCAAGGTTGTGTGGTGTTGTGGTCACTGTTCTCCTGAAGACTGGGTAGTTTGCTGCGAACAATGGTCTGTTTGAGGTTGTGTGGTTGTCTGAAGGCAAGAAGTGGGGGTGTGGGGATGGCCCTGGCGAGATGTTTGTCTTCATCAATGATATGTTGAAGACTCCGGAGAAGATGTCGTAGCTTCTCCGCTCCAGGGAAGTACTGGACGGCGAAGGGTACTCTGTCCACTGTGTCCCGTGTTTGTCTTCTGAGAAGATAGGTGCGGTTTTTCGCTGTGGCACATCAGAACTGTCGATCTCGACTCATAGAAGACGAGGCACTTTGAATTACCTGTTTGATCTCAGATCCAAACATTCTTTCCTCACCGTCATTCTGCAAGGGCTAATGCCAGAATAGGTGAGAGCTATCCTATCTAGAAAGTGAAAGTTGAAAGACAGACTCAGTGACAGAAGAAAGAAGCAAATGAGGAGTGAACTGAACTATACGGCAGCATAGTGGCTACGTCACTGTGTTAGGAATCCAGAGGTCTGGATTAATGCTCTGGAGTGGTAGTTGGGGATTTTAATTTCAGTTCAATTATGCATCCTAGAATAAAAAGTTAGTTTTAGCAATGGTGGTCATGAAATGAAAAATCCATCCATTTCATTAATGTCCTTTCGGGAAGGATGTCTGCCATAAAACAGACTGGTTAAGGAAGGCAATATTGTTGACTCTCAATTGCCCTCTGAAATGACTTACAAGCCATTGTATCAAATTGTTATGACAAAGAAGAATGAAGCTGGACAGACAACCAGATATTGGCCCAGGCACTAGTCATACCAAAGGGTCAATTAGCTCTGTCTACATTGAAAGATTCCTCCTCACTAACATCTGGGGACTTACTCCAAAATGAAGGAGAGATGTTCCACAGACTTATCAACAACCAACCTGACATAATGGCCAGAACTCTACCACCTTGCCCGCCACAGAATCAGCAGGGGCGAGGTCCAACAATGGAAATCTCTGTTGATCGTGTGTGGGAATTTTTGGTCTCACCTGCGAGAGACTGTAAAATCCCACCATTCAGGCTCTCAGACTCATACATTTCAGCCAACCACCTAGACTCCTCCATCACCATCCCTACTTATATCCTGTCCAACAACAGGACAGACTCTCCAGAGGATCAGTAGAATACAAATTAGAGGATGTGGTGCTAGAAATCCTTACTTTTGGCCCCAGGCCCCTTGAGATCTCATAATATCCATCACCAAGAGTGGCTAGTAGTAACATCACTATTGATCAAGCTGGCTGAGTCCTTAAGGATATAACTACCAGTTTGGATCAATGGCAAGATGAGGGACAAACCTACTTGATCTCATCCTCACCAATCCACCTGTTGCAGATGCATCAAAGTTCTATCTTCACAATGAGGACATCCTCAATATTACTGCACTAAATGTTATTTAAAAAAACACTAATCACATTGGATGCAGCAAAGACTATAGCACTCATAGCATCTCAGCTGTAGTGCTAAAAACAAATGCTGTAGAACTAGCAGGTTCCAAATGAAGCTGTTCCAGGAGACTGCAACATTGGTAGAATACATAGACTCCCTACATAGGGTGCAGAAAGAAGCCATTCAGCCTATCAAGGCTGCATCAACAACAGTCCCACCCAGGCTCTATCCCCATAGCCCCATGTATTTACCTTGCAAATCTGCCTAACACTAACAGGCAATTTAGCATGGCCAATCAAACTAACCCGCACATCCTTGGATTGTGGGAGGAAACTGCCTGGAGGAAACCCACACAGACACAGGGAGAACATGCAAACTTGACACAGTCACCCAATGCCAGAACTGAACCTAGGTTCCTGATACTGTGAGGCAGCAATGCTTACCAGAATCTACCCAACAAAATGGAAAATTGTCGATGTACATGTCATGTACATAAAAAATAGGACAGATGCAATTCAGTCAAATATTGCCACTTTAACCTGTTCCATCTGCCAAATTGATGGAAGGTGTCATCAACAGTGCTAACTGCTTGCTAAAGCTCAGTCTGCGTGCCCCCAGGATTACATGGCTCCATGTCTTGGTTTAAACATGGAAAGAAGAGCTGAATTCCAGAGCTGACTTGTAATGGGAGTGATTGTCTGACATCAAGAACTATAGAAAGGTTACGACACAGCAAGAAGCCATGCAGCCCATTGTGTCTGCGCCCGCTGAGAAGAAAACTAGTCACTCAGTCTGAGCCTACCTTCCAGCACCTGATCCATCACCTTGCACGTTACAGACGCAGGGCCAGGAACCTTTTCAATGAGTTGAGCATTTCAGCCTCCGCCACCAATTTGGGTACTGATTTCCAGATACCTACCACCTTCCTAATATCCTTTTTAATCCTTCTATCATTCATCTTAACTCTGTGCTCCTGGTAACTGACCTTTCATTAGTGGAAACAGGTCTTTCCTGTCTACTCAGTATAGGCCCCTCATAATTGTGTGCACCTGAGTCAAGTCATGCCTCAGCTTCGTCTGTTCTAAGAAAAACAACCTTAACCTATCCAATCATCCCTCAGACCTGCATTTTTGCAGCCCATCAGCATGTTTGTAAATCTCTTCCGTACTTTCTCCAGAGCAATTATATACTTCCTATTATGTGGTGACCAGAACTGTACAAAAAACTTCAGCTGTGGCCCAACCAGCATATTATGCAGTTCCAGGATTACATCCTCACTTCCTTTACTACTTTCAATATCATCCTGTTTATTTGTAATTCCTTTGACTTATTTACCCTTCCACAATGCATTATCTCATACTTTTCCAGATTGAACTCTATTTGCCACTTTTCTGTTCACCCAACTAAACCATTGATACAATTCTAGAGTCCACAGCTATCCTCTTTACTATCAACTACATAGCCAATGTTTGTATCGTCTTCAAATTTTCCAATCATGACTCCCACGTTTAAGTCCAAATTATTAATATATATCACAAATATAAGGTGACCTAACATTGAGCCTTATGGAACAGCACTGGAAACCACTTTCAATTTCTGAAACATCTATTGATCACTACACTTTATTTCCTGTCACTGAGCCAATTTTACATCCAACCCGTCACATTTCCTTGTATTCCACGGGCTATTACTTTTCTCACTAGTGTGCCATGTGGGCCCTTGTCAGACGCCTTATTAAAAACCCATGCACATCTACCCTGATGTTCCTCAAAAACTCAATATTTTGTAAGGCACAACTTTCCCTTTACAAAAACATGCTGACTGTTCCTGATTAATACTTGTCTTCTGAGGTGACAGTTTCTCCTGGCTCTCAGAATATATTGCAATAATCTGTCCACCACTGCAGTCAAACCAACTGCCTATACTTTTCTGACCAATTCCTCGCACCCTTTTTAAACAATGCTACAACATTCACAGGTACCTCACTTATATCTAGAAAAGATTGAAACATGATCCTTAGACCATCTACTACTTCCTACATGGCTTCCTTTATCTGCCTGGAATACAATTCATCCGGCCCTGGTGATTTATCCACCTTTGAGGCTGTCAGTCCCTCTGGTACTTATTTGACTCAGTGATGCTTCAAGGAGCCCTAGTAAAACTTTAGTCAATCGGAATCAGGGGGAGCATTCTCCACTGATTGAAGTCATACCTAGCACAAAGTTAGATGGTTATGATTGTCAAGCTCAATTATCTCAACTCCAGCACAATGCTGTAGGAGAGTCCTACCATAGTGTCCTTGGCCCAGCTGTCTTCAGCTACTTTCTCAATGATCTTTCCTCTGACATATGGCCAGAAGTGGGGATGTTCACTGATGTTCAGTGTACTGTGTTACATTCACAATCCTTTAGATACTGAAGCAAACCTGGGCAAGGTCCAGATTTATGAAAAGTGGAAAGTAACATTCATGTTATGCTAATACCAGGCAATGATCACCTTCAGTAAGAGACAGTATAACTGCCTCCCTTTGATTTTCAACAAGATTGTTATCTTTGAATTTCTTCATCATCATAACTGATCAGAAACTAAACTGGACCAGCCACATAAGTGGTATGGCTATCAGAACGGGGCAGAAGCTAGGTTCTGTGGAATGTACTTCACCTCCTGACTCTTCAAAATCTTTTTTACTATCTACATTTAAGTTATGAAAAGAGGTTGAGTAGGCTTTAGTTATTTTCATTGCTGCTGAGGGATAATCTGATTGAGGTGTACAAGATTATGAAGGACATGGCCAGAGTGGATAAGGAAGGGTCAGTCATGAGGGGATATGGGTTCAAGTTGAGGGGCAGGAGATGTGAGGGAAAAACACTCACATGCCTCCTAAATGGCAATGGTCTAGAATGCACTGTTAGGGAGGGTGGTAGAAGTGGGTTGCCTCACATTGTTTAAAGAGTACCTGATGAGCATTTGGCAAGTCACAACATTCAGGGCTATGGGCCAAATGTTGACAGATGGGATTTCAGGTGTTTCTATTGTGTCAGTGCAGACTTGATGGGTCGACAGGCCTCTTTTGCGTGATGATTTTAAGGCACAAAATAGGGTGTATGATGGAATATTCTCTACTTGCGTAGAGGAATGCAGCTCCAACACTCAAGAAACTCTACACTAACCAAGGCAAAGGAGCCCATTTGATTGGCACTTCACCCAGCGCCTTAAAACATTTATTCTCTCAACACCAGCGCACAGTGGCAGCAGGTCTGCAGCAATTCTCCAAGGCTTCTTAGACAGCACCTTTGAAATTTGAGCAGTCTACCACCTAGAAAGACAGTGCCATAAATACATGAGAATAGCATGATTTGAAAGTTGCCTCCAAATCATGCATCATCTTAATTTGAAAATATTCCTTCCTGGGCAAAAACCTTGGAACTGTTTGGATGGAATTATAACAAATAAAAATACCATCTGCCATTAGGTTATGAGTTAATTAAATATAGAGACATAAAAAATGCTGTTCAAGTTGCAAATAACAAAGACTGCACGTTGAAGTTCACAAGATATAAGAAGCTAGTATAATGCGCCAAGATTTTATAACAGTTGTTCTTGGATGGAACCTGATCTTATTAACAATGCTGGCTTATTGCTTTACCAAGAAAATATTCTGGAATAACGTAATTTCAACTCATCCTGGTGAAATAACTTTTAATTATGCTGTTTAAAATTAATTGTCCCTTAAGCAGATATTTAGCTACAACAAACGAATAATACTCCCTCCACAAGACTGCCACACAACCACAAGGAACATTACTCCAGGCAATACTCCCTAATAAAGCCTCAGACTTTATAAAAAATAGATATACAGATTCTTTATTTTTGACTCCACACAACAGCAGAATGTGGTATAGAAAATTCTGTTCCCCCAGGGCAGATAACTTAGAATTGAAAATGTTCCTGCAACTCAATCCAGATCAAAAATTGTCATTGAAAAAGTAGTGTCTTATCTCTGGACTAACTCCAGGGTTGAGTGAACAACTTTACTCCAAATATACAGCAGAGAAACAAACCATCTTTGCACAAAACATTTTGAATTTTGTTTAATTTATGGTGCCAAGTGCTGTGACAGGATCAGACTCTACAATATGAATGGGACTGTACACACATCAATGACAATACAAACAGCTGCCTTATTAATGTTGCTGTTTGGGCAGGAAGAGTTCTGAAAACCAATTCAGTTTCATGAGAGCTAGATGAAAACTTGCTTCCATGTATGGATTCTCTCATTGATGTTACAGTGGAATAAAGAAGCTTCTATTTTTTGACATTTTTTTTCAGCAGGTTAACAGTACCATTAATAGAATGTTATTTTACAGTGAGGAAGTGGGTATCTACTTGCTTATCAAGTATGGTCTTCATCGTGATTAGATTCCATCCTTCCAGGTCTCAACGGTTTTCTCTTCTCTTTGCAAAATTTGCCTTTCAAGAGGCAAAAGTTAACTCCTGTTCACTGTATCCCCCTTTTCTATTAGTGATTTTTTCAATCCACGTCAGACGTTCTTCACTGACGTGCATAAGGGATCCATTTCTTGCTGTTCAAAAAACAATTTCTGAATGGGATGCTTCTCACAGGCATTTGACCTTGCTTTGCTTGTGGGAAGGAAAGTGTATTTGTATCTGGGTTCAAGTCATATTTACCCCTGAGCAATTCTTTAGAGTGTTTGAATCAAACAATAGACTTGCAAGTGATACTGTCAAGATTTTGCTGTGTCAATGATGGCAAAAAGGTCAGTGTTTTCCTTCCATAATTACTCTACCAACACTGACAGCAACTTTGAAAGTTGGAACATGTACAAAATATCGCATCCAGGCAGTCAATGCTCCACTATAGGGTGCACGGCAGAGGTCCCCACATATTGCTATTTCCCTTTCGTGAACGAATATGAGTTTTCACTCAACACAGTCTCGCTGCAAACAACTTGGAAAATGTTACACATTGGTGAATGGTGTGTAACTGAATTTTGACTGCATAATTACTGCTAAACACCCTTAATAGTCCTGAAAAGCTAAACTTATATTTATGTAATGTTAAATTTCTCAACAATGATTAAAAATTCCATATTCTTTATTTAAGCTCTGTTTATCTATATTCTGGCTTCTATTTTAATATTATTGTATTTTGCTGCCTGATGGCCTACTCCTGCTCCTATTTCTTATGTTCTTACATATTAAAAATGCATCTGATTTCTCGCTTTGCTGTATGTGTGTACTCCAATTGATTGGTTGTCAAGCCATCCCCTTAATTTCAACCAAGATTTAAACTTCTGTGGGGAAAGAAATATTCTTGCCGCAGAGATCACTAGATGTTTACAGTTATCTTTAAGAAAGGGTGACATAGTAGCACAGTGGTTAGCATTGCTGTCTCAGAGTACCAGGGATCTGGGTTTGATTCCCAGCTTGAGTCACTATCTGTGTGGAGTTTGCACAATCTCCACGTACCTGTGTGGGTTTCCTTTGAGTGCCCCAGTTTCCTCCCACACTCTAAAGATGTGTGGGTTAGGTGGATTAGTCATGTTAAATTGCCCCTTAATATCAGGGGCACTGGCAAGGGTAAATGCATGGGATTATGGAGCTGGGGCCTGGGTAGGGTTGTGGTCATAAGAACATAAGAAATAGGAGCAGGAGTAGGCCATCTAGCCCTTCGAGCCTACCCCGCCATTCAATAAGATCATGGCTGATCTGAAGTGGATCAGTTCCACTTTCCTGCCTTCTCCACATAACCCTTAATTCCCTTGTCTATCAGAAATCTATCTATCCATGACTTAAATATATTCAACGGGGTAGCCTCCACCACTTCAATGGGCAGAGAATTCCAGAAATTCACCACCCTTTCAATGAAGAAGTTCCTCCTCAACTCTGTTCTAAACTGCAGCGCCCCCCCCTTATTTTGAGGCTGTGCCCTCTAGTTCTGGTTTCCTTTCTAAGCGGAAAGAATCTCTCTACCTCTACCCTATCTAGCCCCTTCATTATCTTGTAAGTCTCTATAAGGTCCCCCCTCAGCCTTATAAACTGCAACGAGTACAGGCCCAGTCTATTCAATCTCTAACCCCTTCATCTCCAGTATCAGCCTGGTGAACCTTCTCTGTACTCCCTCCAAGGCTAATATATCCTTTCGCAAATAACGGGACCAAAACTGCACACAGTACTCCAGCTGCAGCCTCACCAGTGCCTTGTACAGTTGCAACAAGACCTCCCTGCTTTTATATTCTATCCCCCTCACGATGAAGGCCAACATCCCATTCGCCTTCTTGATCACCTGCTGTACCTGCAGACTGAGTTTTTGCAATTCATGCACAAGGACCCCCAGGTCCCACTGCACAGTAGCATGCTGCAACTTTTCACCCTTTAAATAATATTCCTTCCTACTATTATTTCTACCAAAGTGGATAACCTCACATTTGCTAACGTTATACTCCATCTGCCAGGCCCTTGCTCACTCACTCAGCCTATCCAGATCTCTCTGCAGACTTTCCAAGTCCTCCACGCAATTCGCTTTTCCACTCTTCTTCGTGTCAGCAGCAAATTTTGTTACACTACACTCAGCCCCCTCCTCCAGATCGTTGCAGACTCGATGGGCTCAATAGCCTCCTTCTGCATTGTAGGATTCTATGATTCTATCTATGGCCGATGAGGACCTTTGCTATGCTGCAAAATGCAAAATCCAGATCGTAGATTCTATAACTGGTATTAACTAACACAAAACTAAGATCTACTCAAATTTATCATAAAATAAAAGCAAAATAATTACATATATAGTAACATTTTTCTACCAACATGCACTGTCAGATATGACTATCTGCCTGAAGTGTAATTGTGGCTGGGTCAAAATCGTGGAACTCCCTAATAGCACTGTGGTGGCACCTATCCCACATGGACTGCAACAATTCAAGGAGGTCGCTGACTACCAACTTCTCTCGTGCAATAAATGTAAGCCTAGTCGATGATGCCCACACCTCTTCAAGAGTAAAAAAAGCTGATATGCTCAGTTGCAGAAATTTTTGTTAAAACACACTGGGGGAAAACTGTTTGCGCAGCCTTACATTGTAAAGGCTTGCCACATCTCTCTGCTGACTCTTAGCTGAACACAAATAGGACACATGAGAACTTAAAGGCAAGACACTTTAACTTTAGCTGGCTGAGGGAATATTTCCTCAAGTCAGTTAGCTGATGATCTTCTGTGTCTTAGGCTGCATTATCAGCCAACAAGGTTTGCTCAAAAACAATAAGCATTGCTAAAGTTGTATGTTTGCTGCCCACGATAAGAAAAAAGTACACAAGCTTAAAATGGATTGGATGTTTCTTTGTAGCGTGCTAGTGTTTGAGACTGGAGGGTGCATTTGCTTGATAGATGGACTGTCAGTCCCTATCTCAGGCATTCCTACTTTTGAGGCTCGTTAATAATAGTGGACAGATTCTCAGTGTCACGTAACCATGAATGTGCGTGTATATATAAAAGAAATATGAAGTTCAGTAGTCTGGGCCACATTTAAATTGACTTGCAAAGGAACCAGAGGTGAGATTGAAACAACTAGCTATTACGATCTGAGATACACTGCCTCCTCCTGTACGCTGTAAGATTCCATAACTCTATGATCTATCTTTGTGAAGCTGCCTTGCATCCACATCCAATATAACTCAAACTTCAAGGCAAGGTCAGATGGCTGACAGATAGATGTTAAAAAAGGAATGAATGTGGTGTGTTTTGACTGCAGCATGCTAAGAAAGGTCTATACTAGATTGCGCTGTCTAGCTGGCACTACCAAGGAAGTGGCACAGGACAAAATTCATCCCCTGCTATTTGGAAAATTATAGCTAAGAATGGTGTGTCTCCAAACCAAATTGTGCCTTTTCCTAGGGTTGCAGCCATTCTGCAGCTCAGGTTTTAAAATCTAAACAGAATCATCATTGAATTGTTGCTACACATGTCCTGGCACAAAATGAAATAATTTGCTGTCAATGAGTGAGCCACACACAAAGGTAAATGTAAAAAATAAGATAATTTACTCCAAAACTTTAGGATTTTGCACCATTATATGTCCACCCACAAATATCTAGAAGACAGAGGGTAGCAGTGGAAGGATGCATTTCTGAACAGAGGGCTGTGACAAATGGTGTTGCTCAGGGATCAGTGCTGGGACCTTTGCTGTTTGTAATATATAAATGATTTGGAGGAAAATGTAACTGGATTGATTAGTAAGTTTGTGGACGATACAATGGTTGGTGGACTTGCGGTTAGCGATGAGGACCATCAGAGGATACAGCAGTATATGGATCAGTTGGAGACTTGGGTGGAGAGATGGCAGATGGAGTTTAATCCGGACATATGTGAAGGAATGCATTTGGAAGGTCTAATATAGATAGGGAATAATACAGATAGTAAATGGCAGAATCCTTAGGAGTGCTGATAGGCAAAGGGATCTGGGTGTACAGGTATACAGGTCACCGAAAGTGGCAATGCAGATGGAGAAGGTAGTCAAGAAAGCATAGGGCATGCTTGTCTTCATCACCTAAGGTATTGAGTTTAAAAATTGGCAAGTCATATTGATGCTTATAGAACCTTAGTGAGGCCATATTTGGAATATGGTGTTCAATTCTGGTTGCCACACTACCAGAAGGATGTGGAGGCTTTGGAGAGGGCACAGAAATGAATTACCAGGATGTTGCCTGGTATGAAGGGCATTAGCTATGAGGAGAGGTTGGAGAAATGGTTTGTTCTCATGGAGTGATGGAGGTTGAGGGGAGACCTGATAGAAGCCTGCAAGTTTATGAGAGGCATGGATAGACTGGATAGTCAGAAGCTTTTTCCCAGGGTGGAAGAGTTAATAACTAGGGGGCGTAGATTTAAGGTGCAAGGGGCAAGTTTTAAAAGAGATGTATGAGGCAGATTTTTTACACAGAGAGTGGATTCTCTATTAAAAACCAATGTTGCAATTACCATCAAAAGTGTTTGGTTCGTCAGTAAACCTTTCTATAATTTTTAAAATATGTGGTCTCTTGTTGAGGAGAGGTGCCCATCTCTTACAATATCGGGGTTTTTATAATCTAGCTGAAATGTGTTGGAAAAGCTATCTGGAGGATGGTAATATTCTCTGGTGGTTCCTTTCCTGCATGGAGAGTTAGATCAGTTCTTCAGACTCATTTAATTATCTGTGAGGCCCACCTTGGGACTCGTTGCCGGGGGAGGTAGTGGAAGCGGATACGTAATGACTTTTAAGGGGCTCTTGACAAGTACATGAATGAGATGGGAATAAAGGGATATGGTCCCTGGAAGCGTAGGGGGTTTTAGTTAAGTCAGGCAGCATGGTTGGTACAGGCTTGGAGGGCTGAAGGGCCTGTTACTATGTTGTAATTTTCTTTTGTTGTTCTTTTGTTGTTTCATTCATGCATCTGCTGAATCAACACAGTTCTGACATCAGTTTCAATGTCATACTCAAATTATCCCTTTATTAATAGGAAAACACTTCCATTCTGCATATTCCCATTGAATGACATTAATACCTTCTGTAAATCCACTCCATCCACTAGCAATGATGAATGGGTACAGTGCCAGCAGTAATCAACTCCCTAAATTAATTGCCTCATCAACAATACCCAACAAGAAAATTATAAATATCTAAATTACTTAAATGGTTCGAGTTTGCCTCAAACACCCAATGATATGTCTCATAAAAATACAATTGACCACGAATTCATGTTAGGAATCAACAGAAATTAACCATGAAATATAAGTGTTTCAGTCTGATTTCATTACCATAGTTATCCCAAATTATGAATGAAATAATGTGCTTACTGGACTGGATTGGAAGCTTGAGATCGGAACTTAGTGAACTCGCCCGGAGCAGCCCATTCTGTTCCCAGCTGAAATATAATCATGAGAAGGATTAATTACTTTACTGACTTGGACTAGCTGTGAAGGTGAGTATGGAGTAGAAATGGTAAGAAAAAAAACAGATGCTTTTCAGAAGTTCTTCTATTCGATTTTAACCATTGCAGTTGGCCAAAAAAATCTTTTGGAAATGGAGACAGTGGGTGGAATTCTCCCATGGCCCCTCCAGGATATTCTGTGGCAGGTTTTGGGTGGGGGAGGGGTGGATTTGGTGGGGGAGTACAGGAATCGGTTTCATGCTAACATGCATTTCCCCACAGTATCTACCACTGCTGCCCACCTTGGCGGACTGGAAACCCACTGGAGGCTGGTGTAAAATTGATTTGCGTCCTACTAATGAGATGCAAATGAAGGCCTGACTGGAATCTTCCACCCAGGCCTGATTCTCCAAGATGCCAGCAGGGAAACATGCCAGTCCAGAACACATCTGGAACAACATGGCATGCAGATTTCGACACTCACCTGAACAATGTCAGGGGCTGCCTCCGGAGTTTGGAATGGGTGCCATCAACAACCCTGGATCCCTGAGCACCAGAGCAGTAGGCGGAGAGAGCATCTACATGTGGATCTTCCAGATTCAATGTCATCCAGCCTCATAGTGTTCCCAGAGTTCCACTTTCATTTTCAGGAGGCCCATCTTCTATCTTCAACGGTGGGTCAGTGACATTGCCCACTTCTTCATTATGGCACTCAACTATGACAGTGGAGTAGGCAACATCAGGCTTGGCCCGCTATGGGTAGGGTGCATAATTAATGAAGTCCAGGCCAGAATATATCATCATTGATGTAGTTTTGTGCCAAGACATGTATAGCAGCAACTCAATGATGATTCTGGTTATATTTTAAAACCTGGGTTGAGAATATATGGTTTCCTGTCTTCATAGCAGGAAACACTCCATGTCTCCACCAAGGGAATTAGCCCCCAAATGGCAGAATTTCACCCAGAATTTTAAACACAGCTTTCTAACAAAATTATTTTCCTATTTTCCCCCTCTTCACATTTGAAGAAGGCAATGCATGTTGAGCGGTTTGCATTCCACAGGCACTAGTCAGCACTCAGAACCCAGGGAATGGCAGCATTGTGCTGATGTCACTGGACAGGTAACCCGAAGGCCAGACTAATGATTCAGAAAGATTAGCTCAAGTCCTTTCACGACAT
Source organism: Carcharhinus amblyrhynchos (assembly GCF_965287045.1). Lineage (NCBI taxonomy): Eukaryota > Metazoa > Chordata > Chondrichthyes > Carcharhiniformes > Carcharhinidae > Carcharhinus > Carcharhinus amblyrhynchos. Next base: position 54,350,545 of record NC_137329.1, read on the forward strand.
GTGGGTGGAATTTACAGTCATTTAATTAATAAATCTGGCATAAAGTAATGGTGACCTCAATGAGCAGATTGCTAAATGTCCATCTGGTTCACTAATGTCCTTCATGGAAGGAAATCTGCTGTCCTTACTCAGTCTGGCCGATGGTTGACATGGTGATGGAAGACATACAGCAATATGGTCATAGCTGCTTTCTTAAATGTCTTAGCAAGCCACTCAATTATATAAAACTGCCACAGAAAAGTCAATTAAGAAGAAAATTGGATATTGGAGATGGTGTGCCTAAGCCCTCCATTCTAACATCTGTGCCTTGTGCCAAAATTGTTAGAGCAGTATCACAGACTTGAGCAACACCCTGACAAGGTCATATGCACTGAATCATACTTTCAGTCCCAGACTTTTTCATCAACACACAGAACATGTCCTGTCCCACCAGCAGGACAGACTCATCAGAGTGTGGTGGCACAGTAGTATACAGGATAGATTTGCCAATCTGAGCTTCTAATAATTGGTGAGGGAATGAACCACAGGAAATAAATTCTATTTCACCTTGCCCTCACCAACCTACTATCACAGATGCATCTATCCATGACAGATGAAATTGAAAATTTGTGTTTCAGAACTAATTGCAGCTCTCACCAAGCTGTTCTACTATAGTTACAAAAGTGGCATATAGAGCCTTAGAATCGTAGAACTCTAGCGCGCTGGCCATCAACAATCTATGCATTCTAATCTCATTTTACAGCACTTGGTCCATGGCTTTGTATGCTATGGCATTTCAAGTGCTCATCTAAATACGTCTTAAATGTTGTGAGGGTTCTCGCCTCTACCACTCTTTCATGCATTGAGTTCCAGATTCCCATCACCCTCAGGATGAAAATGTTTTCAAGCACAACCTGTTCCTGTCCTCAGCCTGATATCTGCACAACAGAATTGATATTTGCTGTCTTTTCCTGGGATGGTCAAAACACCAACAGTGTGACAGGTTCCATTTTGAAGGGCACCTATTGCCAACTGTCCAAAGCATCACCTGTTTCAGAAAATTGGCCCCTTTTCAACATAGAAGTCAGGATCCTATGATGTAAGAAGTATCCAGATTGCCAGTCAATTGTCCAGGTGTCAAATTAAATTCCATACATTTTCTAGAAGGCTGGCAATTAGAAATAATCGCATTGGTTGAAATCTCTCCTCCTCAGGCTTAAACCTCTGAGGCCATGCATTCTCCCAGCTGCTGTCTTGCCTAGGTACATTAAATGTACACACTGTCAGTTGTTCAATACAGACAACTGATACTAATGATTTTTAACATTATATTAGAAGGTTAACAAGATACATTAATACATGACAGGATTTTTCTCCTGAGAGAAATATAATTTGTCAAATATTTTAAAAGGAACATTACTTGCTTTATAAGATATGGCTTCAGTACAAAGGCATTCTGGTGCTGAGTTCTGATTTTATCTCTTGATTTCTATGCCGACTTCATGCTCACACGCAGACAGCGCCCATCAATAAAAAAAATCAGCCAGATTCCCCGACGACATTTCAATGCAGCGAGTATGAAAAGCCTCGAATGGCTGTCAAACAAGATAAGTGAGACTCAGCTAACATTCTGTACCTTGCCTACATGCATCAGCAGTCTGGCGTTTGCAGGACTTTCATCAGAACTGAGCCAAAACTCGGAATTATCATCTGACGCAATCGCAAACTGGAAATCACCTGGGAAAATAGAAACAAGAATCAATAAAGCTGGAAATATTGTTACGATCTGGTTAGGGAAGCTTAACACTTAAAGAATAAATCTGAATTCCATCAATTAGCCAAAAGAACTATGTTACAAGATTTCCCATTTTTAAACAAAAACAAACTTGGATGTATATCAAAAAGAATTAAGTGAAGTAAGCTCTATTACTTTAATACTAGAGCTTATAAAGATATTCGTTATAAACTCAGTTCTTTTTACTTTCCTGCCCAGAGTTCCCTTACCTTACAAAATCTTAAAATTTAGTTCATTTTTCTAGCACCAAACTAAAGGTATGTCACCACTCTCCAGAGCTCACTCTAATTTCTCTTCAGTGTTAAAAGTATTCACTACTGGGGGTCCTTCCATTGGCTTTGGATAAGTCACCCTCAATTTCTTTTCCAGTTTCTTGACTGGATTTCACAGCTCAAAAATGAGCCTCTCTGTGACTCTTGCAGAGTAACTTAAAACATCAGAAAACACGCTTGAGGCAGGATTTGCAACGGTGGAGACAGCCCGCCATTGCCCAGCAGTAGGATCTTCTGGTCCTGCCATTGTCAAGGGGATTTCCCATTGAATGCAACCCTCACCACCAGCAAACGCACAGCATCGGTGGCCTTTTGACAGGACCTGAAGATCCCACTGGCTTGAACATCAGAAAATTCTGGCCTTGCTCATTGCTATGGTTTCATACTACAACCTATCTAATTCCACAACTTCAATGCCTTCAAGATTAATTGCCTTTTAGGCAGTTAAAGAGGAAACCTTAACTTACAGCTAAACAGATTTTCCAGTTTATTTTCTCCTTTCCAACTTTGTCTCAATCTGAATACCAGTTTCCAATCACAGACTGCATCATGGATGACAGGTCGAGTATTTACCCTACTTCAGGTGTAAGTCTGGCTTTCTTTCCTGACTTCTGTGGAGCTACAAGCTACATAAGACCAAAAGCTAACACAGTCTCTTAGCTGCTTTTCCAAACATTAACCAGTCTTGCCTGCTGAGCTATGCCCTAACTGAATTCATAGGGAAAAAATTCAACAGCAAAGAATCTCAATAAGCTCCATGCATCTCCATGACAGTGTGACACATACAGCTTGTTCCCAGGCAGGAATGCAAATTAAGTACCTTTTCATTCCAAAGCTTTCCTTAAATCACATAAATAATGGAACAGCAAACATCATATCTCCAGTTCTTTAGCTAAGTAAGCCCAACTTCTGATTTACGATCTTACCTTTCTAGCTGTTAATCTCTTAAAGTCAACATGGTTCCAACCTTTTTAAGTATAACACACTTTCAAACTTGTTTGAATTGCATTTACTTCTGGGTTGCTTTCAACCAACTTCTCAACCAGAGTTAAAACTTGAATTCTTAAAGTTATATTATAAAATATATGAACAAAACATATACATATTGATAATCATCTCAGGGGCCACTATGCCTGTAGATAGAACACAGCGGAATTGCATGAGAGCCTGGGCAAAGGAAAAGCAAATTTTGAGGTGCTTTCACATTCATCGAACTATAATTTGCTGTCAAAATAATGACAAGGCTTATGGTACTAAGTTGTTTACCTGTTAATCCTACAACTTCATACAAGGGCACTTGGAAAATATGGAAATCCAAAAGTTGCTGTCTGAGATTGTTACTCTGCTATTAGTTTCCTGAAAATGTAATCTCCCTACCTAGTTCACCATCAAAAGTCATTGAACTTCATGAAACTGCTGTATTTAAATGTTAAATATGAATTAAACTCACCATAGAAACTCAAATCAAGTCTTTTCAGTCAACTTACTCTTTTATCAACATGATAAATTTAAGTTACTGCCAAATAACCACAATGGCACTGAAAATTAACAATTACAAATGTTGAACCACATTCCTTCAGGCTTCAGTTGTTGTTGGAGATTTCAAGAGTGTAAAAATAAAATGTTTAAAAATCATTTTATTTGTTCTCTTTGATCTCCCTCTTAATCTTGGGGTAAATTTTCAAGTCCCACCCACTACAAGAATTGTCACAGGAAGGACAGACAATTTGACTTGACCATTTAAAGATGCGTTGATCTTGGGTGGGAACATCTGATCTTGTGATGGCCCTAATCCTTCTTCTCGTGCCGGAATTTTCTGATCTCACATGCGGATGGGATTCTCCAGTCCCGCTACAGTGAATAGAGTTTTGACTGAGTACCAAATTCTCTGTTCCTGCTAGCAGCAGTGATGGGGTGTACGACATTGGAGAATCACGCCTTTATTTCTCTTTCTGTACCTGATGTGTGATTGAATACACCCACTTTAACCTAAATTTTCTATCCTAGCTATATTAAATTCACAATCCTTAAATCTGATTGATTAAAGCGATATGCAGTTGATTCTCCAATTCACTCTGGTCTCAGATGTCTGCTTTCCTTCACTTTGCCATTGTCAATTTGCCACTATTGTGCCAGGCAATCTTCTTTAACAGTTGCTTTAAGTTTTTTGCACAGTAACTTGAAGGGCCCGTTGTTTGACCAAAATGATGACCAAGAGTTTCCTGGATAAGCAGCATCAAGGAATGTGCAAACCTGAGTTACCAGGAGCTAGTGAGGACAGCTTACAGTACAAATAAGTGGCGCTACATTGCACCCAACTCTTGCAAAAGGGGTTAAAAAAAAACTTAAAGGGGCTGATTTATGTTTGACCTGACTGGGAAATTCTAGATGCTACACAGCTATGCAGCTAAGAGGCAACATTTCTTGCTGCAGAAAAAAATACAACCTAAAGGTGCAAAGGCAAGTCTACCTAATGGCAGACAGCATTAGATTCACTCCTGCAGTAAATTATAATTCATCATGTTGAACTACAAGGTCCCCTTCAAATGCTTGCTGAAGCACATAACTTTTACAACATCTGAGAGAAAAGTGATGAATGATAAAAAAAAATAATTTGTCCTGTATTTCATAGCTAGTGGAAGAATTTTAACATGGCATACTCAAAGTTGGATCAAACATAAATTAGGACAAAATCTCTTATTCGTCATTTTATCCTCAACAATGTTATAATGGGAATATCAATGTCCTATGAAGTGATCAAGCAAGCTATTCAATTGTGAGGGGAATTAGAGTCGGACAATATATACAGCCTCTTCAATCTCCTGAATGAATTCAAATGAAGAAGCATAGTCATTATCCTTGATACACTCTGTAACTTGTCAGTCATTAGAATGCATATCCATCTGGCTTTCACAGAGAGTGGAAGATGATCTTGGAGGCAAATGAGATTGAGCAGTCAGAATTAAAGAAAGGGTTTCATGATGCAAATCCTTAGGTTAAAGTGCATCCTAATTATAGGTGAAATGTTGATAATGCATGGAAACAATCAGTAATGCTAAATCTGAAGAAATATGTCTTGCAAAGTCTAAGGACTGTAACATAAATGTATATTGGGTCAGGCTAGATGGCAGGTTTCCTCTTCTGAAGGACACTGATAACAACACAGTAATCTGGTAATTCATAGATTTAACAAACTAAATTCACAACTTACCACCACTGAATTTCCACTTACAACTTCAGATTTGCTAGTTCAGTTCCAGAACCAGTACGCAGGTATATCAGCAAAACAAGATGCACAAGATCTGTGTAAACTAAAACTGCAATATTTACAGAGATGACCTTTATGGACACTAAAATTACTTCCTGACATGATTCAACACATCACTGACAAAGTTATCAGAAAGGATTGATGACTGGGCAATTTTGCCTCACATGTGTACTCGATCTCTCAAAAGAGAGGAGATTTACTGAACACTACACTGACTGAGGATCCACATGAGCTTCCAGCTTCGTTTTGACGGCTACATGAGACACCAGATTGAAAGCATCACAAAAATCAATGACATACATTGTAACTGTATTCCCCCGCGTCTGACAATCCAGAACAATCTTGTACAAAGTCACAACTACACCACATACTTCTCACAAAAGCAAACTTCAGCCTGTTCCGTTTGTTCTATCTGCTTCCAAAGTATCCAATATTTACCCTGCAATATCCTGACAAAGGATTTTCATTTCCCACTAATCTGCAGAAATATACAATTGTGGACTAATTCATTCTTCATCATTTAATAGATTCCTAAAACCGGAGAGTCCATACATCAAAGCATTCACTTCATTTATTCTTGCTTCAAAATATTAATCATTTTACATAACACACAGGATAGTATATATCTAATACCGTAACTAAAAACATCTGCACAGGGGACTTCTTGGGTTATCTAAACCTAACGATGTACTTGGCCTTGTCAGAAAAACAACATTCATAGTGAATCAAATGCTGAATTTTTTTTTATGCCATTTTCTGCTCCCTGCTGGATATTATCCTGTTATGTGCTTTGTGCACATCCTTCCCCCCACCACCACATTGTCAGATAGTGATGAGAGACCTCATGTCTTTTCATGCCATTTTGTTTCTTCCCTATTATTGCTTTTCCTGAGCCATAATTTTATCCTATAAAACCTTTGACGTATTCTCTCGGGTGACATTGCCACTTTATATTATAGCAATCTCTGTTTCTACTCGCCCCTTCTGTGGTCTATGTTTTAATCCTGAAAACTTTAGTCCACATTATCTAACTAACTTCTTTATTTTATATTCTACATTTGCATATCCTTACAGTACAATTTATTCAGCCTGAAATTCATCCTTCTCAATGTTATTATGGTATAGGGCTGACCAAGCTCTCCAATAGCACAATGTTTCTGAAGCTCAATGTTAACTGTAGCTTCTGGCAACTTCCACTAGACAAGAAGTTCAGATTGCTGACTACTTTTGACAGATTCTGTTTCAACCGCTTGCCCTTCGACATTACCTTGGCAACTGAGATTTTTCAACTCACAATGCCTGCCACCTTACAGGGCCTGGAGGGAATGATCTGTCATCTGGATGATGTTTTGGTGCCTGATTCGACCACTAAGGAACATGAGAGGTGTTTCATGGCTACTTTACAGCACTTGCAGTGTTGACACTGAATGGGAAATGTGAATTCTCCAAGACCTCTATTCTGTTCTTAAGATATATCGTGAGTAGCTGAAGCATTATGGTAGACCAATACAAAATGAAGACTATCAGTAAATTCCCAACCCATCATCTATTTCAGACAAAGAACAAAGAAAATTACAGCACAGGAACAGGCCCTTCGGCCCTCAAAGCCTGCATCAACCATGCTGCCCAAATTAACTAAAACCCCCTCTGCTTCTGGGGACCATATCCCTCTATTTCCATCTCATTCATGTACTTGTCAAGGTGCCCCTTAGAAATCACTACTGTATCCGCTTCCACACCACGCCCCCCCCCCCCCCCCCCCCCCCCCCCCCGGCAACGAGTTTCAGGCACCCACCACTTCATTGACCAATGAAACTGATGTCAGAACTGTGTTAATTCAGCAGATGCATGAATGAAACAAAAGAACAAACAAAGAAAATTACAACACAGTAACAGGCCCTTCAGCCCTCCAAGCCTGTACCAACCATGCTGCTTGACTTAACTAAACCCTCCCACGCTTACAGAGACCATATCCCTTTATTCCCATCTCATTCATGTACTTGTCAAGGCACCCCTTAAAAGTCATTACGTATGCTCTTCCACTACCTCCCCCAGCAACAAGTTCCAGGCAACCACCACTCTTTCTGTAAAAAATCTGCCTCTTACATCTCTTTTAAAACTTGCCCCTCACACCTTAAACCTATGCCCCCTAGTTATTGACTCTTCCACCCTGGGAAAAAGCTTCTGACTATCCACTATGTCCATGCCTCTCATAATCTTGCAGATTTCTATCAGGTCTCCCCTCAACCTCGTTGCTCCAGTGAGAACAAACCAAGTTTCTCCAACCTGTCCTCGTAGCTAATGCTCTCCATACCAGGCAACATCCTGGTAAATCTTTTCTGTACCCTCTCCAAAGCCTCCACATTCTTCTGGTAGTGTGCGACCAGAATTGAACACTATATTCCAAGTGCAGCCTCACTAAGGTTATATAAGCATCAACATGACTTGCCAATTTTTAAACTCAATATCCTGGCCGATGAAGGCAAGCACATTGTATGCCTTCTTGACTACCTTCTCCACCTGTATTGCCACTTTCAGTGACCTGTGTACCTGTACTCCCAGATCCCTTTGCCTATCAATACTCCTAAGAGTTCTGCCGTTTACTGCACATTTCCTAAAAATATTAGACTTCCAAAATGCGTTACTTCACATTTGTCCAGATTAAACTCCATTTGCCATCTCTCCACCCAAGTCTCCAACTGATCTATATCCTGTTGTATCCTCTGATGGTCCTCATCACTATCCGCAAATCCACCAACTTTTGTGTCGTCCGCAAACTTATTAATCAATCCAGTTACATTTTCCTCCAAATCATTTATATATATTACAAACAGCAAAGTTCCCAGCACTGATCGCTGAGGAACACCGCTTGTCACAGCCTTCCATTCAGAAATGCACCCTTCCACTGCTATCCTCTGTCTTCTTTTTACCGAGCCACTTTTGTACCCACCTTGCCAGCTCACCTCTGATCCCATGCGACTTCACCTTCTGCACCAGTCTGCCATGAGGGACCTTGTCAAAGGCCTTACTGAACTCCATGTAGACAACATCCACTGCCCTCCAAAGATTCTTAACCACAGTGAACCAGTGGCAAAATTTCTGCCCAACCTGGTGCAGGTCACAAAGTCCCTTCTCAAAAAGGGGCCAGGTGTGGTGCTGAGGTGCACACTAATAACAAGCATACTGTCACATAAAATACATTCTGCTCCCTCCTGAAATTCTGACTCACTACAACCCATTCCTGCCTACTACAATAATTGCAGATGCCTTTTCCACAGGCTTAGGGGCAGTTTTATTCCTGGAGTAACGAGATGGATGTTGCTGACCAGTATATTACACATATAGAGGATTGTCAAAGCACAGTATGCTGTTACCGAAGCTCTCTCAGTTATGTGGGCTTGCAGAAGTTCTCCAACTACGTATAAACCTGAAATGTACCATCGGTGTTCCATTGTTTGCTGGAGCAGATGAGTGAGGGAGCAGAGAGACAGATAAGAAATTACCAGTTAAAAACCTGTTTAAATAAGTTTAAAGCACTTTTGTAGTAAGAACTTACCTTGCAGAACTGTTTAAATCATTTAAAAGCATTTTTGTGGGCTTTTTATATTTACCGCTTTAAGAATTCTAAGGGGGTGGATAGCAGGGAGTTGTGGGGGAGCAGGCTTTAAAACAGCGCCAGGTTTAAAAGGAGGCCTGGTATAGACAGCTGGCAGCGTCGGAGCGGGCAGCAGAGTGAGTGGGAAGCAGAGTGAGCTACTAGGGCTTAAGATCAACAGGGCTTGAGAGAAAAAGGGCCAGGTAAGTTTGTGTGGAAATTTTCAATATTACTACAGTGAATAATGGAGGGGCATGTGATGTGTTGTTTCTGTATGATGTGGGAACTGGTGGACCCCAGGGTCCTTCCCAGTGACCATGTCTGCAGTAAATGCAGGTTGCTGGAGGAGCTCCAGCTCAAGGTAGATGAGCTGGCCTCTGAGCTACAGACACTGAGGCTCATCAGGGGGAGAGAGGGTGCCACTGTCAATGGGGTGCAAGTGACATCCAACCCCCCTAGACTGGCTAACTCTAAGGGTCAGGAACAAGAGGGGGCTGTTGAGCGGAGGAAGGGGGGTGGGGAGCGGAGGAAGGGGGGATGGGGAGCGGATGCCTCAGCCTCTCAATCTGCATGACAGGTTTGAGGTTCTTGCTTCCAGTCTGGACGAGAACGAGGGAGGTGAGGTTGGTGAGCAAACTGCACACGGTACAGTGATGCAGCAGGACATAGGCAAAGAGAAGGTGAAAAGGAACGTAGTAGTAATTGGGGATAGTGGGGTTAAGGACACTGTCCTTTGTCACAATGACAAAGTGCACAGAAGGGTGTGTTGTCTGCCTGGTGCTCGGGTCCAGGATGTCGCATCTGGGCTGCAGAGGAACCTGGAATGGGAGGGTGAGAATCCGGTCGTTGTGGTACATGTGGGTGCCAACGACGTAGGCAAAATGCGAACTGAGGATCTGGGGAGGGAGTATGAAAACCTGGGAATGGAATTAAAAAGTAGAACCGACAAGGTGGTTATCTCTGGACTACTGCCTGAACCGAGTGCAGACGGGCGTAAGGTTGATAAGATTAGGGAAGTGAATGGGTGGCTCAGGGATTGGTGTGGGAGGAATGGGTTTGAATTTATGGGGCATTGGCATCAGTATTGGAGTAGGTGGGACCTGTTCGGGCGGGATGGGGTTGGTCTGAACCGTGCTGGGATCAGAGTCCTGGCAAATCGTGTAAATAGAACTGTAGATAGGGCTTTAAACTAATTAGTGGGGGGGGTGCGTGCGAGGGTAGGTGACATTACGGGGGCTAAAGTTAAGGAGAGGGTACAGGTAAGGGAAGAGGCCGAGAATGTCCCAATAATAAAGGGAGTAGGGGGCGTGAGTATGGTTGGTGGCGTTAAAGCAAATAGGGTCCAGGTGAAGGCTGGGATGAAGGCACTTTATCTGAATGCACGAAGCATTCGGAATAAAGTGGATGAGCTGGTGGCGCAGATCAGCACAAATGGATATGATCTGGTGGCCATTACAGAGACGTGGCTGCAAGGTGACAGGGACTGGGAGATGAATGTCCAGGGGTATCAAGTGTTTAGGAAGGATAGGCGGGAGGAAAAAGTGCGGGGGGGGGTGCATAGCTCTGCTGATTAAGGATAGCATCAGGGTGGTAGCAAGGGATGATATAGGAACCAAAGAGCAGAACGTGGAATCGTTGTGGGTGGAGATTAGGAACAGCAAAGGGAGGAAGACGCTGGTGGGTGTCGTCTATAGGCCCCCGAATAATGATCTGGAGGTGGGGCGGGCTGTTAACATGCAAATAAGTGTGGCGTGCAGGAATGGGACGGCCGTAATTATGGGAGATTTCAATCTGCATATTGATTGGTCGACCCATGTTGGACGCGGTGGGCTCGATGGGTTCTTGGAATGCTGCCGGGATAGTTTTCTTGAACAGTGTGTGTTGGAGCCGACGAGGGAGCGAGCTATCTTGGATCTGGTGTTATGTAATGAGGCGAGTAGAATTAGGGACCTTGTGGTGAAGGATCCCCTTGGGGAGAGTGATCATTGTATGATGGAGTTTCTGGTGCAGATGGAGGAGGAGAAAGTGGGTTCCCGGACACGCGTCCTTTGTTTGAACAGAGGGGAGTACGGTAGGATGAGAGAAGAATTGGCGAATGTGGACTGGGGGAGCGCGTTGGAAGGTAGGTCTGCTGAGGAGCAGTGGATGATCTTTAAGGAGATCTTTCTTGGCGCTCAGCAGAAATTTATTCCGATGGTTAAAAAGGACCATAGGAGGAGAGGTAATAAGCCGTGGATAACGAAGGAGGTGAAGCAAAGTGTTAAATTAAAAGCGGAGGCGTTTAGAGTAGCTAAGAGTAGTGGGCGAGAAGAGGATTGGGAGAGGTTTAAATGTCAACAGAGATTGACAAAGAAGTCGATAAAGAAGGGTAGGAGAAACTATGAAGCTGGGCTAGCACTTAATATAAAAAAGGATAGCAAGAGTTTTTATAAATATATAAAAAGAGGTTGGCTAGGGTGAACGTTGGACCCTTAGAGGATGAGAGGGGGGACTTAGTGGTAGGGGATGGGGAAATGGCTGAGGTCTTGAATAACTTTTTTATTTCGGTCTTCACGGAGGAAGACGTGAATAATTTGCCGGGTGTTAGCGATGGAAAGGTGGTAGGACTGAAGGGTATCGATGACATTATTGTTACTAGAGAGGCGGTGCTCAACAGACTGGAGGGACTGATTGTGGACAAGTCACCAGGACCGGATGGAATGCATCCGAGGGTTCTGAAAGAAATGGCGGAGGTGATAGCGGATGCCTTGGTGGTTATTTTCCAGATGTCGCTGGATTCCGGGGAAGTGCCAGAAGATTGGAAAGCGGCTAATGTTACGCCGTTGTTTAAGGAGGGTGGCAGGCAAAAGGCAGGGAGTTATAGGCCGGTTAGTTTAACGTCTGTTGTAGGTAAAATGTTAGAATCCGTCATCAAGGAGGAAATAGCGAGGCATCTTGAGGGGAATTGCTTGATAGAGCAGACGCAGCACGGTTTCGTTAAGGGGAAGTCGTGTCTGACAAATTTATTGGAGTTCTATGAGGATGTGTCTAGGGCGGTGGATAGAGGAGAGCCGGCGGATGTGGTCTTTCTTGATTTTCAGAAGGCGTTTGACAAGGTACCTCACAAGAGGTTATTGCAGAAGGTAAGGGGGCATGGAGTTGGGGGTAGGGTGTTAGCGTGGATAGAGGATTGGTTGTCAAATAGGAGGCAGAGAGTGGAGGTTAATGGGTGCTATTCGGATTGGCGGTTGGTGACTAGTGGAGTGCCCCAGGGGTCGGTGCTGGGGTCTCAGCTATTTACCATTTATATAGATGATCTGGAGGAGGGAACCGAGTGTATGGTGTCGAAATTTGCTGATGACACCAAGATTGGTGGAACGGCAAATTGTGCGGAGGGTGTGGAGAGTCTGCAGAAGGATCTAGATAGGCTGGGCGAATGGGCCAGGAAATGGCAAATGGAATTTAATGTTGGCAAGTGTGAGGTGGTCCACTTTGGTAGGAATAATGGTAGGAAGGATTATTACTTACGTGGTGAAAAACTGCAGCAGGCGAAGGTGCAGAGGGACCTCGGGGTCCTTGTGCATGAGTCGCAAAAACCCAGCCTGCAGGTGCAGCAGGTGGTCAGGAAGGCTAATGGGATGCTGGCCTTCATAGCGAGGGGGATTGAATATAAAAGTAGGGAGGTCTTGCTGCAGCTGTATAGGGCATTGGTGAGGCCGCAGCTGGAGTACTGTGTGCAGTTTTGGGCGCCGTACTTGCGCAAGGATATTTTGGCCTTGGAGGGAGTGCAGAGGAGGTTTACTAGGCTGATACCAGAGTTGATGGGGTTGAGCAATGAGGAGAGGCAGAATAAACTAGGCTTGTACTCGTTAGAGTTTAGAAGAATGAGGGGAGATCTCATTGAGACGTATAAAATGATGAATGGGATGGATAGGATAGAGGTGGAGAGACTCTTCCCGCTCAGAAAGGACAGTAGGACTAGGGGGCACAGCCTCAAGATAAAGGGGGGGCGGTTTAGAACGGAGTTGAGGAGGAACTTCTTCACTCAAAGGGTGGTGAATCTCTGGAATTCTCTGCCCGTTGAGGTGGTGGAGGCTGCCTCGCTAAATATTTTTAAGACGCGGATTGATGGGTTTTTGATAAGCGAGGGGATTAAGGGTTATGGGGAGAGGGCGGGAATGTGGAACTGAGCCACGACAGATCAGCCATGATCTTATTGAATGGCGGGGCAGGCTCGAAGGGCTGGATGGCCTACTCCTGCTCCTATTTCTTATGTTCTTATGTTATGTTAGTACAGATCGTAAACCATTCTGTTAGAATGAGAAGGAACTTGCAAAGATGCCCCTCAGAATTTAAAGGTTCCGCTTGCATCTCATGTGCTTCATATATGAAATGGTATATGTTCAAGGGAAACATCAAATGGCTGCAGACACACACAATGCAGGCCACAGTTGACCTTCCTGCGACACATTATGTCAATTTGGTCAATGAGCTCAAATTGTATTCCCAATTGCTGATAGAACAACTGCTGGCTATTTCAGGGAAGCTTCAGCAATTATACCAGGAACAGCTGCAAGGTGTAGTGTCCATATCTATCATTACTGTCAGCAAGACCACAGCAGAAGCCAGGTGACAACATCATAATAATTTCCTTTGGACACAGAAACACTTCACTGTGATAGATGGTCTGATGTTACATAACAAGCAGTTGATTATTCCAGACTCCCTTTGGTTGAAGATGCTCCACCAAATCCACCAAGGGCACTTGGGTCGTTACAATGTGCAGAGCGCAGGTCTAATCTGCAGTGTGGTGGCCAGGGGTATTGAGGGCATTTGAAGAAATGATCTCAATCTGCCAAGTACATACACTGCACAAACATGTGCAGAGGGAGCCCCTTATGCCTACATGTGGTCGTGGAAATAGCTGGGGATGGATCGCTTCACATTTAATGGCAGAACCTCCCTCATTGTAGTTGATTACTTCTCCTGATGGGTCAAAGTGAAGCAATTATGCATGACGACCAGAGAGCTGTCGTTCAGTTTTGATGGAAATGTTTGTGAGCCATGGCATCCTGGGCCAGGTGGTGTCCAATAACAGCTCACAATTCACATTAGATGCTTCGCTCAATGTGCCATCAGATACAGCTTTCAGTAGCACATCCGCAAGGTAACTACAATCAGGAAGAGGCAAGTCCCATCATTAAAACCCATTTGAGAAGAAACAAAGACTTCCCAACAGTGCTTTCAAAATATAGGGCTCAATTCTGCAGCCCCATGCACAAATCATGCTCGGGCTGGAGAATTGCCGGGGGGTGGGGGTAGGGGGGCGGCTGGTGGTGGTGGTGGGTTAGTCTCGGTGACATCTGCTTTTGGAATTTTGGAATTTTCTCAACCCCTTGCCTCAATGTAATCTGGTTCATGCCCAGTGAAGGATGAATTTGTACTGTAACACAGGAGTTGTTTTGGGCAATGCGATACAGGCAGGAGTGAGGTTATGTAATCTGATTCAGGCAGGGGGGAGGTTGTGTAATGTAATATGGTCAGGGAGAGATTGTGTAATTCAATATAGACTGGGGAGAGGTTGTGTAATGTGATATTTACAGGGGAGAGGTTGTGTAATGCGGTAAAGGCAGATACAGGTCACACAACGGTGTAGAGCTAGAAGCCGGTCATTGAACCCTGTTAATGGTAGACCATCTAATCCAGGCCTCTTTATACAGTGCATGTCATGTCTTCTGATGCAGGAGCTGATCAAATCATCTACAGAGGCAAAGACAAGTAATACAGTCCTCATAACTCTGATGAAGGCAGAAGATTCCATTGACCAGCTACATAGCATAGAGAAGGTCCTTTTCTTTAAAAAAAACAAAGCAAACAGTCTGTCAATACTACAGCTTTATCTTTGGAGACCAAGACAACACAATTAATCAAAGTAACCTGAAATAGACAAGAGTCATTTATCTATTCTATTCATCTAGACAAGACAGGATGTGCACCAAGCTTCAGAAATAGCCCACCCACCTAGCCCTCGAGCATCAAACTATCCCCCAATCACCCCCACCTTGACTTGACTACCTGTCACCTCAACATAACCTAGCTACCCGAAGATGACATGGCCAGCCCCACAACCACCCAACTACACACCCCTCTCAACCTCTCCAACCGTCTGACATCTAACTCCCTAGTCGTTCCTAACTACCTCCAAAAACTTGGCTACCTCCCCCAACGTGCCTACCTCTTCACCAGACAAACTACCCCCACCTTCCAACTACTCACCCACCTAACTACTCACCTCACCCATTCACCCACCTACTCCATGCACCCATTCACTCACTGGAAGGCTTGGACCTTTAAAAACATCCCTGAACACAGTGGCTACTGTCCTGAAAAGATGCCAAGTCCTCCCTTCTTCCATCTCTTTTTGCACTTGACCATCTTCCCCCAGCACAATTGAAAATTTGTGCATCTATGTGTTGTAAGGCTGTGACAAAGTTTGTAAAGGTGGATTGAGTCATTCTAGGGCATTGAAACCTGCTCAGATAGTGTGAATGACGTTGGGGAGGACTTTATCCCTGGCTTCAGGACATTGTTCTCATGCTCAAACGGAATAAGAAGCTCAAGAGCATCTGTGATTTCCCTCTCGTTGATCAATTAGTGACCATACGGCAGGATCTCAAAGCTAGAAGGCCAATTAGAGGCCAATTAAGACTGAAACAGCAGCAGGATAACTTTGCATGTAACCAAGGGAAAGTGTTCCCTGTAAGTGAAAAATTGAACGATGAGAGGCATACACCAGATAGTCAGAGGTTTTTTCCCAAGGTGGAAGTCTCAATTACAAGATAAGAGGGAGAAAGTTTAAGGGAGATGTGCAGGGGAAGCTTTCCACACAGGGAGTGATGGATGCCTAGAATGCGCTGCCAGGGGAGATGGCAGACGCAGGCATATTAGAAACATTTAAGAGGCATCTGGATGGGTACGTGAAGATAGAGGAAATAGAGGAGTAGTGTCTGAGTAAGGGCAGAAGGTCTTTTTTTAGTTTCATTAGGTCTTCATGATCGGCATGGGCTTAGAGAAATAAGGGCCAGTTCCTGTGCTTTCCTTTGTTCTTTGTGTGGTTTCCTTCAAGTTCAGGTGATGCCAGGAGCCCGTCTCTGAGGTGAAAGTTCAGCCCACACACTTCACTAACTGAGCCAAAATTTATCATGCACACATAATCCTCTAAAATAACCAAAAAAAGTGTGTATATAACTTCGTCATTTAAGGTTAGAAATATTTGCACCTAATTTCAGGCCATGGTTCTGACTGGTGCACTGGGCTTCAGTTGGAAATATCAGGAACACCCTGGAGCATTTTCAACTTTAGACATGTGAGTGCATGCAATGAATCATAATGGCAGCTGCACTTTTTCATCTTGCTCCTGTGGAAAATACATCCAGCAAATGTGTGTGTGTCTGAGTGTGTGCCTGTCCATGTAAGCGCTATGGGAAAACTCCCAAACTAACATCCGACTAAGTGTCAGCCAAGCAGAAAAGATCTATTAATAATATTTCTATGGTTGAAAAAGATTTGATACAGTAAGAGTGCAGTGCGGTGGCACAGTGGTTAGTACTGCTGCCTCACAATGCCAGGGACCCGGGTTCAATTCCAGCCTCAGTCACTGTCTGTGCGGAGTTTGCACATTCTCCCAATGTCTGCATGGGTTTCTTCAGGGAGTTCCGGTTTCCTCCCACGTTCCAAAGATGTGCCAGGTTAGGTGGATTGGTCATACTAAATTGTCCCTTGGTATCCACAGATGTGTGAGTACAGAGATTTTCCTGTGGCAGATCCATCAAGAATAAAGGGGCTCGAACTTCAGGTTAGAGCTGGGCATTTTGGAATGAATTCAGCAAGCAAAAAAAAATCTGGAATTCTTTCTCCCTGAAAGATTGTGGATTTCGGATCATTGATGGTTCCAAGACAGGTTGTTAGACTTTTGTTCGGAAAGAGAGTCACTGACTATGGATGGAAGGTGAGTAAATGAAAGATAGATCAGTCATCATCAAATTGAACAAATCAGGAAGCTTGACGGACTGAATGGCTGACTCCTTTTCCTCCTAAGTTCCTTTGCCTCTTTTATCAGCAACACAGAGCATGATTACTTACCCACAGCCAATGTCACCTTCCAGTTTGAAAGCTTCATAAGTATGCTTTTGTCCAAAAGAATTCTGAATCAATCAATAAACATTTAGCGTAAATCAGCATCCATTTTACTTTTGTTTGCTGTTTGCTTTTATGCAGCTTTACTTTGAAGGTGGCTGTCATGTGTGATGGTGCATGAAAGTGGTTATATACCAACACACAGAAATTAAATCAAGTATTACAAGATCATAAGAACATAAGAAATAGGAGCAGGTGTAGGCCATCTAGCCCCTCGAGCCTGCCCCGCCATTCAATAAGATCATGGCTGATCTGTTGTGGCTCAGTTCCACATTCCCGCCCTCTCCCCATAACCCTTAATCCCCTCACTTATCAAAAACCCATCGACCCGCGTCTTAAAAATATTTAGTGAGGCAGCCTCCACCACCTCAACGGGCAGAGAATTCCAGAGATTCACCACCCTTTGAGTGAAGAAGTTCCTCCTCAACTCCGTTCTAAACCGCACCCCCCTTTATCTTGAGGCTGTGCCCCCTAGTCCTACTGTCCTTTCTGAGCGGGAAGAGTCTCTCCACCTCTATCCTATCCATCCCATTCATCATTTTATATGTCTCAATGAGATCTCCCCTCATTCTTCTAAACTCTAACGAGTACAAGCCTAGTTTATTCAGCCTCTCCTCATAGCTCAACCTCCTCAACTCCGGTATCAGCCTAGTAAACCTCCTCTGCACTCCCTCCAAGGCCAAAATATCCTTGCGTAAGTACGGCGACCAAAACTGCACACAGTAGTCCAGCTGCGGCCTCACCAATGCCCTATACAGCTGCAGCAAGACCTCCCTACTTTTATATTCAATCCCCCTTGCTATGAAGGCCAGCATCCCATTAGCCTTCCTGACCACCTGCTGCACCTGCAGGCTGGGTTTTTGCAACTCATGCACAAGGACCCCGAAGTCCCTCTGCACCGTCGCCTGCTGCAGTTTTTCACCACGTAAGTAATAGTCCTTCCTACCATTATTCCTACCAAAGTGGACCACCTCGCACTTGCCAACATTAAATTCCATTTGCCATTTCCTGGCCCATTCGCCCAGCCTATCTAGATCCTTCTGCAGACTCTCCACACCCTCCGCGCAATTTGCCGTTCCACCAATCTTGGTGTCATCAGCAAATTTCGACACCATACACTCGGTTCCCTCCTCCAGATCATCTATATAAATGGTAAATAGCTGAGACCCCAGCACCGACCCCTGGGGCACTCCACTAGTCACCAACCGCCAATCCGAATAGCACCCATTAACCCCCACTCTCTGCCTCCTATTTGACAACCAATCCTCTATCCACACTAACACCCTACCCCCAACTCCATGCCCCCTTACCTTCTGCAATAACCTCTTGTGAGGTACCTTGTCAAACACCTTCTGAAAATCAAGAAAGACCACATCCACCGGCTCTCCTCTATCCACCGCCCTAGACACATCCTCATAGAACTCCAATAAATTCGTCAGACATGACCTCCCCTTAACGAAACCGTGCTGCGTCTGCTCTATCAAGCAATTCCCCTCAAGATGCCTCGCTATTTCCTCCTTGATGACGGATTCTAACATTTTACCTACAACAGACGTTAAACTAACCGGCCTATAACTCCCTGCCTTTTGCCTGCCACCCTTCTTAAACAATGGCGTAACATTAGCCGCTTTCCAATCTTCCGGCACTTCCCCGGAATCCAGCGACGTTTGGAAAATAACCACCAAGGCATCCACTATCACCTCCGCCATTTCTTTCAGAACCCTCGGATGCATTCCATCCGGTCCTGGTGACTTGTCCACAATCAGTCCCTCCAGTCTGTTGAGCACCGCCTCTCTAGTAACAATAATGTCATCGATACCCTCCAGTCCTACCACCTTTCCATCGCTAACACCTGGCAAATTATTCACGTCTTCCTCCGTGAAGACCGAAATAAAAAAGTTATTCAAGACCTCAGCCATTTCCCCATCCCCTACCACTAAGTCCCCCCTCTCATCCTCTAAGGGTCCAACGTTCACCCTAGCCAGCCTCTTCCTTTTTATATATTTATAAAAACTCTTGCTATCTTTTTATATTAAGCGCTAGCCCAGCTTCATAGTTTCTCCTACCCTTCTTTATCAACTTCTTTGTCAATCTCTGTTGACATTTAAACCTCTCCCAATCCTCTTCTCGCCCACAACTCTTAGCTACTCTTAACGCCTCCACTTTTAATTTAACACTTTCCTTATACCACACTGGGGGGTGGGAAAGCTGTCAGCTCACTTACGTGATTCAGTAACTTATCTAGAAGTAATGCTGATGTGATGAACTTCAGCCTCATCAGTTCCATCTTCCTGAATCATTCAATGGTTTATTTTCCTTATTCCTCCTGCCTGTTTTGCGAAGAGTTCTCAATTGTGTGGAACCAAAAAAACTGAAGTCAATGTCATTAACTTAGGTCTAAAGTGTTCCAGTAGGACAGATTGCATCAGAACAAATTATTATCTGCACTCCCTGGGCATGAATCATCACCTAGACAGATGTTCAGTGAGGAAAGTATTGGAGCCAATTGACCATAGTGGAGCTCACTAATAGTGCTCTTCTGTTGAAACGATAGGAGGGAAGGTTGGAGATTGAACTGAGAAACAAAGGAATGACAGCATATTAACATCAGGCATTCTTACAAGTTGCCAGGCACATTCATTTCGGAAAATAGGGACAAAAGGAGGCCCTTCATTCCAGAAAACCTGTTCTGCTGCTTAATGGCAGATCAGTACCACAACCTCATTTTCCTAACTGCTTCCAATCACGTGAACCCCCACCTCCTATTAACAAACATAAATCTCATTGAACTCAGCTCTGAGGACTTCAATTGAAGCATCATCTGTAGCTTTGTTAGGGGTTGAGTTCCAGATATTTTGTCATTCTTTGTGTGAATAATTGCTTCTTGATTTCATTCCTCAATTCAATTAAAATGAGAGAAAATCGAATGTATCTTTTACAGTTCTTTCTGCCTGATCGTGCATTTAGTAGAATGACATGCAGTTACAAACAGAAGCCTACTTTGAGTGTGTCTGCCACAGCATTCAGAGAAGAGGGGGAAACATAAACTGGTTGTAATCTATGATGGTACCAATTGAACCTTTCAGATTTCTTCTAAATATCAATGTTTATTCCTAGGTGTGGTGCCATTTCTAAGTTAAAGTTTATTTATTAGTGTCACAAGTAGGCTTACGTTAAGTTACTGTGAAAATCCCCTCGTCAGCACACTCCGGTGCCTGTTCAGGTACACTGTGGGAGAATTTAGCATGATCAATACACCTAACCAGCATGTCTTTCAGACTGTGGGAAGAAACTGGAGCACAGCACAGGACTAGTCCTGTGCACCTGCTGGAAAACCAGTGAGCTGCAGCCAGTTTTTGAAGCCCCAACCAGATTAAATGTCAATTAGTCAGTTAACTGTCTGGTCTTGGGGCTTTGTTCTTTTAAAGGCATAGAATTTAAATACCCTAATTGGGTTTTTGCACTCAATTCACAGTGCCCAGCATTACCAGGGGGTGGGAGCTTCCTGCACAATGTAAGAGGCAAAGGCAGACAGCAGTCACGATGGTTCTGCCATAGCCTCACACAAGAGAGCAGGCAGTGCCTCGAAAGGTGCACAGCCTCACCCAAGTGACCAAACCACCAAATACAAAGTCATAGAGATTTACAGCATGGAAACAGGCCCTTCAGCCCAACTTGTCCATCCTGCCCTTTTTCTTAAACCACTAAGCTAGTTCCAGTTGCCCACGTTTGGCCCACATCCCTCTACACCCATCCTACCCATGTAACTGTCCATGTAACTGACTATGTAACAACATGGTAAAGCACATGATCCAGCATAAATTCCCTGAAATGTTTCAACATTAATAAAGATTAACCTCTGCACACCCCGACCCAACAGGGTCAACAGGTTTCAAGCTGTTTGGGTTCAGTCATTTTAGCGTTGAAAATTGCACTCTCACCCTCTCTGGCCTGTTAATCAGCTCTTCAAATAATTTAATGTTAACTAGAGGCAATTGGATTTCCTCTCTTTAAAGATTATGTTGTGATCTGGAGGTGCCAGAATCCAGTGCTGCCCAGTGGGAGTGCGGTTTTCACATCCTGCACCAGAAATTGAAAATCCCAACCTTAATGACCTTGTTAATCTCAGTAGTTTATTTTCAACCTGCCTTTGCAAGTTCATTGGTGATAGAATTGCAATATCAAAGAGGAGCAACAAAGAGAAATAAACAAATGCAGTCTCTTCAGCCTACTGGATGCACTCTGAGTATCTCCATCCATCCTTACCATCTTTGTAGGGGTGTATGTAGCCGAATAACCTTAGCCCGTAATTCTTCCATTTTGGAGAAACTGCAATCTTGTTTACTGAGGTACGTGTCTGAAACAAAAAGACAACTTTTCATTCCTCATGCTCATCCACTGGTCACTAGAGACTTATGTATTGGCTACAACATACTGCAGAAGCTGAACATCTCAAATTAAAACAACAAAATGCTAGAAATACTCAGCAGATCAGGCAGCATCTGTGGAGAATGTTAACATTTGGGTCAATGACCAATTACCCTCAGAAATGTTTCTGACATTTCCTGTTTTTTTATCATTATCTAGAAAACATTGCCCTCAACAAATTTGCCCATTCTTGTGATATTTCAGAGGCAAGGATTTTTCTGTCTCCATAATGGTCACTAATCAACTATTGTTGGATGGAGGGAGCTGACTTTATAGAAATGGCATGGTGGCACAGTGGTCAGCACAGCTGCCTCACAGCACCAGGGACCCGGATTCAATTCTGGCCTCGGGTGACTGTTCGTGTGGACTTTGCATGTCCTCCCCATATCTGTGTGGGTTTCCTCCGAGTGCTCTGGTTTCCTCCCACAGTCCAAAGATGTGTGGGTTAGATTAATTGGCCATACTAAATTGACCCTTAGTGTCCCAAGATGTGTAGGTTAGGGAGATTAGCAGGGTAAATATATGGGGTTACAGGGATAGGGGCTGGATGGGATTGTTGTCAATGTAGGCTCAGTGGGCCAAATGGCCTTCTTCTGCACTGTAGGGATTCTATGATTCTATCTCTTGTTTACTCCAGTAAACCGCAGGCCTATACCCAGCCTCACAAAAAGTGCAGCTGTTTCACCTCCAGTCACTCCTGAAGGTTTTCCGAGTGAGGTAATAAGTTCTGTGGTATTTCTCCTAAAATGTGGTGAGAGCAGCAGCTGGTTCTAAGACTACATCACACAAGCAGAAACACCCATATCAGCCCTTCCTCAATGCACCTTCCAGATGTAGAAGAAGTATAACAAACAATAGATTATAATACCTACTCCCTGATGGAGCTAATGCAGATTAACATGTGGCTGCAGGGATGGTGTTGGAGAAAGGTTTCATTTACTTGGATAATTGGAGCACATTCTGGGGAAGGTGGGACCTGTACAAACAGGACGGTTTGCACCTGAACCAGAGGGGCACTAATATCCTGGGAAGGAAATTTGCATTTGCTCTTTGGTGGGGCTTAAACTAATTTGTCAGGGGGATGGGAAAATGAGATGTAGTCCAAAAGCCAGTGTTGAGGTTCGCGAGGTACTGAGGAAGAACATAAGAACATAAGAACATAAGAAATAGGAGCAGGAGTAGGCCATCTGGCCCTTCGAGCCTGCCCCGCCATTCAATAAGATCATGGCTGATCTGTCGTGGCTCAGTTCCACTTTCCCGCCCTCTCCCCATAACCCTTAATCCCCTCTCTTATCAAAAACCCATCAACCCGCTTCTTAAAAATATTTAGCGAGGCAGCCTCCACCACTTCAACGGGCAGAGAATTCCAGAGATTCACCACCCTTTGAGTGAAGAAGTTCCTCCTCAACTCCGTTCTGAACCGCCCCCCCTTTATCTTGAGGCTGTGCCCCCTAGTCCTACTGTCTTTTTTGAGCGGGAAGAGTCTTTCCACCTCTATCCTATCCATCCCATTCATCATCTTATACGTCTCAATGAGATCTCCCCTCATTCTTCTAAACTCTAACGAGTACAAGCCTAGTTTATTCAGCCTCTCCTCATAGCTCAACCCCCTCAACTCCGGTATCAGCCTAGTAAACCTCCTCTGCACTCCCTCCAAGGCCAAAATATCCTTGCGCAGGTGCGGCGCCCAAAACTGCACACAGTACTCCAGCTGCGGCCTCACCAATGCCCTATACAGCTGCAGCAAGACCTCCCTACTTTTATATTCAATCCCCCTCGCTATGAAGGCCAGCATCCCATTCGCCTTCCTGACCACCTGCTGCACCTGCAGGCTGGGTTTTTGCGACTCATGCACAAGGACCCCGAGGTCCCTCTGCACCGTCGCCTGCTGCAGTTTTTCGCCACGTAAGTAATAGTCCTTCCTACCATTCTTCCTACCAAAGTGGACCACCTCACACTTGCCAACATTAAATTCCATTTGCCATTTCCTGGCCCATTCGCCCAGCCTATCTAGATCCTTCTGCAGACTCTCCACACCCTCCACACAATTTGCCTTTCCCCCAATCTTGGTGTCATCAGCAAATTTCGACACCCTACACTCGGTTCCCTCCTCCAGATCATCTATATAAATGGTAAATAGCTGAGGCCCCAGCACCGACCCCTGGGGCACCCCACTAGTCACCAACCGCCAATCCGAATAGCACCCATTGACCCCCACTCTCTGCCTCCTATTTGACAACCAATCCTCTATCCACGCTAACACCCTACCCCCAACTCCATGTCCTCTGACCTTCTGCAGTAACCTCTTGTGAGGTACCTTATCAAACGCCTTCTGAAAATCCAGAAAGACCACATCCACCGGCTCTCCTCTATCCACCGCCCTAGACACATCCTCATAGAACTCCAGTAAATTTGTCAGACACGACTTCCCTTTAATGAAACCGTGTTGCGTCTGCCCTATCAAGCAATTCCCTTCAAGATGCCTCGCAATTTCCTCCTTAATGACGGATTCTAACATTTTACCTACCACAGACGTTAAACTAACCGGCCTGTAATTCCCCGCCTTTTGCCTGGCACCCATCTTAAACAACGGCGTAACATTAGCCGTTTTCCAATCCTCCGGCACTTCCCCGGAATCCAGCGACATCTGGGTACCAAGGTTGCAGGAGTGTACAGGCAGACAGGATGATGGGTTGAAGTGTATCAACTTCAATGCGAGAGCATCAGGAATAAGGTAAGTGAACTTGGAGCATGGATTGGTACTTGGGACTATGATGTTGTGGCCATTACGGAGACATGTTTAGAACAGGGACAAGAATGGTTGTTCCGGGGTATAGATGTTTCAGCAAGAGTAGGGAAGATGGTAAAAGAGGTGGGGGAGTAGCATTGTTAATCAAGGATAATTTAACAGCCACTGAAAGGCATTTCGAGGGCAATCTGCCTACTGAGGTAATATGGGCTGAAGTTGAAATAGGAAAGGATTGATCACGTGGTTAGGAGTTTTCTATAGGCCCCCAAATAGTAATAGAGATGTGGAGGAGGAAATGGCAAAGCAGATTATGGATAGGTGTGGAGGTCACAGAGTAGTTATCATGGGTGGCTTTAACTTTCCAAATATTGATTGGAACCTTTATAAGTCAAATAGTTTGGGTGGGACATTTTTTGTACAGTGTGTGCAGGAGAATTTCCTGACACAATATGTGAATAAGCCAACAAGAGGTGGGGCCACATTGGACTTGGTAATGGGTAATGAACCGGGCCAAGTGTTAGATTTGTTTGTGGGAGAGCACTTTGGAGACAGTGACCACAATTTGGTGTCCTTCATTATTGCAATGGAGAGAGATAGGGTCACACAACAGGGCAAGGTTTATAATTGGGGCAGGGGTAATTATGATGCGATTAGGCAAGAATTAGAGAGCATAGGATGGGAACAGAAACTATCAGGTATGGGCACAAATGAAAAGTGGAGCTTTTTCAAGGAACAAATACCGTGTGCCCTTGAAAGGTATGTCCCTGGCAGGCAGGGAGGAAATGGCCAAGTGAGGGAGCCATGGTTCACAATGGAGGTTGAATGTCCTGTTAAGAGGAAAAAGGAAGTGTCCGTAAGGATGAAAAAGCAAGGTTCAGTTGGGTCACTTGAGTGTTACAAGGTAGCTAGGAATGAGTTAAAGAAACGGCTTAGGAGAGCTAGGAGGGGGCATGAGAAGTTCTTGGTGGGTCGGATAAAAGAAAACCCCAAGGCTTTTTACTCTTGTGAGAAATAAAAGAATGACCAGGGTGAGGTTACGGCCAGTCAAGGATAGTAGTGGGAACTCGTGCATGGAGTCAGAAGAGATAGGTGAGTTGTTGAATGAATACTTTTCTTCAGTGTTCCCTGAGGAGAGGGTCCATGTTTTTGAGGATAAGAGTGTGATACAGGCTGATAGGATGGAGGAGGTAGATGTTCTGAGGGAAGATGTAGCAGCAATGTTGAAAAACCTGAGGATGGATAAGTCCTCGGGCCAAATGGGATACATCCTAGGATACTTTGGGAGGCAAGGGATGAGATTGCGGAGCCTTTAGCTTTGATCTTTGGGTTCTCACTGTCAATGGGGATAGTGCCAGAGGATTGGAGAGTGGCGAATGTTGTTTCTCTCTTCAAGAAAGGAAATAGGAATGACCCTGGTAATTATAGGCCAGTTAGTCATACTTCGGTGGTCGGTAAGTTAATGGAAACAGTCCTAAGAGATAGGATTTATGACCATTTGGAAAGATGCAGTTTAATCCGGGATAGTCAGCACGGTTTCAAAGAACAACACAACACAGCACGGGAAACAGGCCCTTCGGCCCAATGAGCCCACGCCACCATCTTAACAATGGATTTTTCCTACACCTCCCTTGATCCGTGTCTATGCTTATGGTACCCCCATTGGAAACCAGATTCAGGGGAGAATAATTTAGGGACAATTTGTTACACCAATCAGCCTAAGAGCACATCTTTGGGGTGTGGGAGGAAACCGGGGCACCCGGAGGAAACCCACACAACCACAGGGAGAATGCGCAAACTCCCACAGACACAGGCCCAAATCCATGTATCTGCACAGCTAGCAGTGATAGTCACTGAGCTGTTGTGGTGCCCATCTGCTGGTCCAGTTTTAAGCATACACAAACGACAAGAAGTACTAGGCCACTCTCGAAACATCCGAGAGCAGCCCACGCACGACCCACCGTGTGCATGCCCCTCGTTAGACAACAAGGTGGACCGACGCACCTGCAAAGTAAAAGAGACAAAACATCAACACATGTAGCATTAGATTTCCAGGAACGTCCCGAGGCTCTGACCCTTATTTAAAACCGTCTCCTATAACCCTCCATCCCTATTTCGCTCACGTGTCTATCTAAGTAAACCTTAAACAAGTCCAACGTGCCTGCCTCCACCACCTTACTTGGTAGTGCATTCCATACCCCCACGACCCTCTGTGTGAAAAACCTCCCTCTAGCATCCAAATTATACTTCTCCCCCCTCACCCTAAGCTCGTGGCCCCTCGTGATATTTGTCTCCAATCTAGGATAAAGCTTGCCACTGTTTACTCTATCTATACCCTTCATTATTTTATACACCTCTATCAGATCCCCCCTTAATCTCCATCTTCCTAAGGAAAAGAGCCTCAATTTACCCAATCTTTCCTCATAACCCAGTCCTTCCATACCAGGCAACATCCTGGTAAACCTCCTCTGCACTCTCTCCAGGGTCTCCACGTCCTTCTGGTAGTGAGGTGACCAGAACTGGACGCAGTACTCCAAATGCGGTCTAACCAACGTTCTGTACAACTGTAGCATTAGACGCTTTCATGAGGGGTATTCCTGCCTCACAAATTTGATTTAATTCTTTGAGGAGGTAACTAAGTGTATGGATGAAGGTAGAGCAGTTGATGTATACATGGATTTTAGTAAGGTGATTGATAAGGTTCCCCATGGGAGACTCATGAAGTAGATAAGTATGTGTGGGATAGAAGGAAATTTGGCTGATTGGATAAGTAACTGGCTGTCTCATAGAAGACAGAGGATGGTGGTGGAAGGAAAATTTTCAGACGGGAGGCCAGTTACCAGTGGTGTACCACAGGGGTCAGTGCTGGGTCCTCTGCTATTTGTGATTTTTATCAATGACTTGGAAGAGGGGGCTGAAGGGTGGGTTAGTAAATTTGCTGATGACACCAAGATTGGTGGAGTAGTGGATGAGGTGGAGGGCTCTTGTAGGCTGCAAAGAGACATTGATAGGATGCAGAGCTGGACTGAAAAGTGGCAGATGGAGTTTAACCCTAATAAGTGCAAGGTGATTCATTTTAGTAGGACAAACTTGAATGCGGATTACAAGGTCAATGGCAGGGTTCTAAGGAATGTGGAGAAACAGAGAGATCTTGGGGTTCATATCCATAGATCTCTGAAGGTTGTCACTCAAGTGGATAAAGCCGTGAAGAAGGCTTATAGTGTGTTAGCGTTTATTAACATGGGGTTTGAGTTTAACAGCCATGCGGTTATGCTGCAACTATACCGGACATTGGTGAGACCACATTTGGAATATTGTGTTCAGTTCTGGTCACCTCACTATAAGAAGGATGTGGAAGCATTGGAGAGAGTGCAGAGGAGATTTACCAGGATGCTGCCTGGTTTGGAGGGTAGGTCTTATGAGGAAAGGTTGAGGGAGCTGGGGCTTTTCTCTTTGGAGTGGAGGAAGCTGAGAGGCGACTTAATAGAGGTTTATAAGATGATGAGGGGGATTGACAGAGTGGATGTGCAGAGGCTATTTCCTCGGGTGGATGTAGCTGTTGCTTGGGGACATAACTATAAGATTCATGGTGGGAGATGTCGAGGTAGATTCTCTCACTCAGAGGATGGTTGGTGTGTGGACTACACTGCCTGCTGTGATAGTGGAGTCGGACATGTTAGGAACTTTCAAGCAGTTATTGGATAGGCACATGGAGTATACCAGAATGATAGGGAGTGGGATAGCTTGATCTTGGGATTGGACATAGCTCGGCACAACATTGAGGGCCGAAGGGCCTGTGCTGTGCTGTAATGTGCTATCTATCTTGTTTGTTATAGCATATGTATCTGAGGTACATTTTATCTGATATATTAGTAGTTGTTTAATTAACAAAAGTCATGTGGTTGGTTTCTATGCTCCCCAGTGGGTTTGAAAAGGCTGTATTAAAATTCAGGGAGTGGCCTTTTGGCTGCTGATATGCTCACTCTGGACCCCTGTCTGAAATTTTACAGGGGATCAGGGAAGCATTGGCTGGCTGATCCACCACTGGGGCACACCTGCCCTAATGAGATCCTATAAATAGTTAAGTTTTGGTCACTTAAGAGCCTCATCCCATTGCCGCTCGTATCTTATTTGGAGGTTGGAGGGTCATGTCATGCGTGAACTCCGGCAGCTTTAGGTGCCAGGCTAATGTCCAGCAAGGTGGGAGGGGGAAACCTCCTTTAGGGCAGGCTTTTTCAAGGTGGGGGGGGGGGGTGGGGTCACAACACAGGATGTTGAAAACCGTAAATTCTCATTGCCCTATAAACTGATCCTGTTCAAAAACACACAAGGTATTCTGTGATCCTGCTAAAATATGCAGGATGTTCTGTGATCCCCTATTCAAATAAAGCACGGGATGTTCTGTTTATGACGCACATTTTGTAGAAGGTGGAATGCCGATGAGGACCTCTCAGATAATGACATAACCAACACGAGGGCTTTTAATGTGGAGGAAAAGTTTAGTATTGCCTGATGCAACGCAAGTTACATGCACATGCGAGGAAAAGATAAGAATTAGGAGAGGGCTGTATTTTGAAATGTACAGTAAATCTCATTTAGATTGCCACTGTCGCATCACTACAGCAATTGCCTGAGTCCCGAATTTCCCACCTTGAAGGCAGGCTGTAACTTTAGAGGTTGACGAGTATCGCATAATCCAACTCATTAATTTTCCCATGTGCATAAAAATATTTTGCTGTTGAATCAATTTCAAAATGAGATGAAGGCTGAGAAACAGGAAAACCACTGAGACATTTTATATTTTAGTCACAGCTGTATGTGAGAAAGGATAATCAACACATTACCCACAGACTTCATTAGAAGCAGCAAAATTTAATTATTGATGTGACATATCCCACCTACCAGGGAGGTTTATTGATGGGAATGGTAACAGATAGAGATAATTGGCAACAGTCCTGTTAAGGTTCCACTTAAAAGCAGCACGTTGATCTGGTGAGCTCTGCAACCCAAAGGTACATCTTAAAGGGGGCATGATGGCACAGTGGTTAGCACTGCTGCCTCACAGTGCCAGGGACCTGGATTCAATCCTGGCATCAGGTGACTGTCTGTGTGGACTTTGCATGTTCTCCCCATGTCTGTGTGGGTTTCCTCCAAGAATGTGCAGGTTAGGTTGATTGGTCACGCTAAATTACTCCTTAGTGTGAGGGGGATTAACATGTGAGGTTATGGGGAAAAGGCCTGTTGTTGGTGTAGGCTTAAGAACATAAGAACATAAGAAATAGAAGCAGGAGTAGGCCATCTAGCCCTTCGAGCCTGCCCCGCCATTCAATAAGATCATGGCTGATCTGTCGTGGCTCAGTTCCACTTTCCCGCCCTCTCCCCATAACCCTTAATCCCCTCTCTTATCAAGAACCCATCAACCCGCTTCTTAAAAATATTTAGCGAGGCAGCCTCCACCACTTCAACGGACAGAGAATTCCAGAGATTCACCACCCTTTGAGTGAAGAAGTTCCTCCTCAACTCCGTTCTGAACCGCCTCCCCTTTATCTTGAGGCTGTGCCCCCTAGTCCTACTGTCTTTCCTGAGCGGGAAGAGTCTCTCCACCTCTATCCTATCCATCCCATTCATCATCTTATACGTCTCAATGAGATCTCCCCTCATTCTTCTAAACTCTAACGAGTACAAGCCTAGTTTATTCAGCCTCTCCTCATAGCTCAATCCCCTCAACTCCGGTATCAGCCTAGTAAACCTCCTCTGCACTCCCTCCAGGGCCAAAATATCCTTGCGCAGGTGCGGCGCCCAAAATTGCACACAGTACTCCAGCTGCGGCCTCACCAATGCCCTATACAGCTGCAGTAAGACCTCCCTACTTTTATATTCAATCCCCCTCGCTATGAAGGCCAGCATCCCATTCGCCTTCCTGACCACCTGCTGCACCTGCAAGCTGGGTTTTTGCGACTCATGCACAAGGACCCCGAGGTCCCTCTGCACCGTCGCCTGCTGCTTGATGGGCCAAATGGCCTCCTTCTTCACTATAGGGATTCTATGATTCTCTGATAAATGAGAAATCTGTCACATGTAAAAGGCAGTCAATTTTCTATGGATGGCTGACACACAGTAAATGAGTGTATTGTTTAATTTCAGACATTTATTTTGAATGTATGCACTGACAATAGTTTTCCACACAATGACACCAATTTCGTTCCCTTTGCACCAGAATATGTCCAGAATGATTTGTAAAATGGATCTGAAACACAGCCCTGATATTTAATATAATGTTAGTACATTACACATCTCATGTGACGTGGGTCACGAGGAATAGCCATTTGGTAAAAGTGGGTCGCCAGAAAAAATGTCTGTAAAGCACTGATATGGGCAATGCCCATGAGAGGCATCAAAGTAATTCTCCCACTTTAACCTTCACCCTTTTCCCCACCACTGGCCTGTTACACCTGGCCCTCCAGCTCCTCACCGAGGACAAATTGGCAAGCGTCAGTGAGACTTGATTCGGGATTTACCTGGGCTGCTTGGCATGGTGGAACTGCCTGTAGTCCTAGCTGAGGCAAAAATACCCAAAGGTGCTGCTGAGGCTACAGAACTGCCTGCATCTAGTTTGCCAGCTGTTCTCCAAGGCATAACCTTTGGCAGATAAGGCAAAGGAATATCCAAAGAGCTTCTATAAACACATAAAGGACAAAAGAGGAACTAGGGAAAACATAGAATCTCTTAAGGATCAACAAGGTTATCTATGTGCAGATCCACGAAAGAATGGTGAGAGCCTAAATGAACATTTCTCATCAGTATTTACTGTTGAGAAAGGGATAGATGTTAGGGAACCTGGAGATATAAATAGTGATATGTTGAGGAGTGTACATATTACAGAGGAGGTGGTACTGGAAGTCTTAAAGTGCAACAAGGTACATAAATCCCCAGGACTGGATAATATGTATCCCAGAACGTTGTGGGAGGAAATTGCATGTCCCCTGGCAGTGATGTTTGAATCATCAATAGTTGCCGATGAGGCGCCTGAAGATTGGAGGGTGGCAAATGTTGTGCCTTTGTTTAGGAAAGGGAGCAGGGAAAAGCCTGGGAACTACAGTCTGATGAGCCTGAAAACTGTAGTGGTAAGTTGTTAGAAGATATTCTGAGAGACTAGATCTACAGGCGTTTAAAGTAAAGACTGATTAGGGACAGTCCGCATGACTTTGAGAGAGGAAAATCATGTCTCGCAAATTTGATTGAGTTTTTTGAAGGGGTAACCAAGAAGGCAGTGCAGTCAGCGTTGTCTACATTAAATCTCACGGGATCCAGGATGAGGTAGCTAATTGGATATAAAACCGGCTTGATGACAGAAGACAGAGAGTGGTTGTAGAGGGTTGTTTTTCAAACTGGAGACCTGTGATCAGCGGTGTGCCTCAGGGATCACTGCTAGGTCTACTATGATTTGTTATTTATATTAATGATTTGGATGAGAATGTAGAAGGCATGGTTGGTAAGTTGTAGTTGACACCACACTCTTGGTACACTGGACGATGAAGAAGGTTACCTCAGATTGCAATGAGATCTTGATCAATTGGGCAAGTGGGCTGATGAATGACAGATGGAGTTTAATTTAGATAAATGCGAGGTGATGCTTTTTTTAGATTGAACCAGGACAGGGCTTACTCAGTTA
Source organism: Carcharhinus amblyrhynchos (assembly GCF_965287045.1). Lineage (NCBI taxonomy): Eukaryota > Metazoa > Chordata > Chondrichthyes > Carcharhiniformes > Carcharhinidae > Carcharhinus > Carcharhinus amblyrhynchos. Next base: position 54,382,475 of record NC_137329.1, read on the forward strand.
ATGGGAGGGCGTTGGGGGAGAGTTATAGAACAAAGATCTAGGGTACAGGTACATTGCTTCTTGAAAGTGGGGACACAGATGGACAGGGTGGTGATGAAAGCATTCAGCATTCTTGGTTTTATTGATCAGAACATTGGATACAGAAGTTGGGATGTCTTGTTGAAGTTGTACAAGACATTGGTAAGGCCACACTTGGAATACTATGTTCAGTTCTTGTCACCCTATTATGGAAAGGATATTATTAAATTAGAAAAAGTGCAGAAATCATTTACTAGGATGCAACCGGGACTTGATGGTTTGCGTTATAAGGAGAGGCTGGAAAGGCTGGGACTTTTTTTCCTAGAGTGTAGGAGGCTTAGGGATGATCTTATAAAAGTTTATAAAATAATGAGGGGCATAGATCAGCTAGATAGTCAACATCTCTTTCCAAAAGGTACGGGAGTCTAAAACTAGAAGGCATAGGTTTAAGCTGAGAGGGGAGAGATACAAAAGGGTACACAGGGCAATTATTTCACACAGAGGTTGGTGAGTGTCTGGAACTAATTGCCAGAGGTAGTAGTAGAGGCAGATATCATTTTGACTTCTAAAAAGTATTTAGACAGTTACATGGGTAAGATGGGCAAAGAGGGAAATGGGCCAAATACAGACAATTGGGACTAACTTAATGGTAAAAACTGAGTGGCATGTACAAGATGGACAAGTTGGGCCAAAGGGCCTGTTTCAGTGCTATAGACCTCAATGACTCTGTAACCTCCAACCAAGAAAGAGGCAGAAGTCTTACCTTAAAGCTTCCCCAGTGTTCAATTCCTATAGGGCAGCCATCGGGATTGTGGGTGGGCTTTTCAGCCAGGGTTGGGTTAGGGGGTAGGGTGGGGGAGAAACTTTGTGGGTGGGGTAGGACCACGGTGCACTATAAGATCCAGCTCTGAGAAAAATAGGAATACAGAGCAACAAAGTAGGCCACAATTAATCTGTTATACCAATCTCTAAAGAAATATCCATTTATTCCTCCTGGATGCTGTTCAAACCTTTTTAACCTCACACACAGCAATGCATTAAATGATCAAACATTATGGCTGAAATTATACCCTCCCACCGTCCATGGAATCAGAGCGTGCAAGGGGCAGACAACAGAACTGTCCATTGACCTTGGGCAGGGTTATACAGTTTCAGGATGAGCAACGTCATAAAATCCTGCCTCATGCTTTCATTTAATGATGTTGGCTGAGGGATAAATATTGACTCACCTGTTTTTCTCCAAACTAGTGCCATGGGGATTTTCTAAGTCCACCTCTGAGGGTAGACTGCAGTTCTGTTTACCATCTCTCCCAAAAGTCAACACACCTGACAGTACAGCGTTTTCTTAGTACTGCACTGGAATGTCAACCTAGATGCTACGCTCTAGAGTGAGTTTCTGGATTCAGAGATGAAGTGTCACACCCACTACCAGTAAAGTTAAAAGTAAGGTTTATTTATTAATCACAAGTAGGCTTACATTAAAACTGCAATGAAGTTACTATGAAAATCCCCTAGTTGCCACACTCTGGTGTATGTTCTGGTACACTGAGGAAGAAATTAGCATGGCCAATACGCCTAACTAGCACGTCTTTTGGGTTGAGAGGGGAAACTGGAGCAGCCAAAGGAAACCCACACAGACATGGGGAGAACATGCAGACTCCACACAGACAGTGACCCAAGTTGGGAATTGTACCTGGGTCCCTGGCACTATAAAGCAGCAGTGCTAACCACTGTGCTGCCATGCCAACCCAGTAGAACATGCAGAAAAAGGTACTTCCTCCATGAAGTGGAGGGAAAGCATAAAAGGGAGTTACCCAGAGTTAACCCCATGCACCTTCTGGCACACTACTGACAGAGACTTAGCAGCAAATTATGAATGGGGAATTGTTCACAATGCAGGAGACTTTACAAAAGGGCAAAACAATAACATGGCAAATGTAAAAGTGGCATCAAAAGTCATTTGGAGATCTTTAGTGATGCCTCCTCATGTCATTATCTTTGAAGTTTCATGCTTTGAAACCAAAAAAGGATGGTCTAAACTGCAGTTTTACTTACATGTGGATAAAGTGGAAAATGAATATTCTTCCGCAGCTGATAAATTGAAGAGCCACACCAATCCTCAAAAACATGAAGGTTCACTTTGCCTTTGTACTGTAAAAGGAAAAGAAATCAAGCATTTATCATAATATCCTAGTCTTGTTGATCAAATGTATATATAAAACAGCAGTGCAATTCCTTGTGGAATCAGTGACTATTTAAGGATTCATAGCAATGGTCTCCCTAATTTCTCTTCACTGTGCGTACTGAGTTTCTACCATGCACTGTGTGATTCCACATCTTAAAGGGAACATTGCTGCGTTTGTCCTCTGTGTAGCACATGACCATTTACATTGATCCATGGCAGGGTACCGAAGCCGTAAAATCCTGCCTATTAATGGCTCTGCTTTATCACTTCAATTCACCCCACCTGATATCAGGACTATCGCTTGTAGAAATGTTGGGCAGTAATACTTAGTGAGAAATAACTTTATGCTACTTACATATAACCCTGAACTGGTTTACATTACCATGTTTGCTCTCAGGTTAGATGAATGGTGGAAGTTGAAGAGTGTAGATTGAATTACTGTTCATACAAATTGATTTAATGCAGGAAAAGGTTAAACTTATCATTGATCTGATACAGTAATATGTGGCAATTCTGACAAATCAGTCCATGGTAAAGGAAGTAGGCCCACATACCCACCTGCCTAACTAGAGGACTCAATCTTCTTGCTTTTGCACCAAGTCATCAAAATGAAAAATGTCAACCCAGGCCCACTCTAACTCACTGTCTCCTTGGGTGAAATACTGACAAGCTAATACTGCACTGAGATACTTCTTGTCAAAAAACTTCTAAGATACACCCTGTTTGAAGCAGCAAGAGCAATAAAATAGAAGAACTGTCATTAAAGGTCACTCAGCTCAGAAGAAATGCTTGACTTGTCTGGAACAGTGAAAAAAGCACTGACATTTCCACTATGCTCATGAAAGCCATGTAAGCAATATAAGTGCTGCAAAATCAGCTGCAATTTACAGTTCTTTCTGTTGAGGAGAGGTAGGAGAATCTTCTTGGTGTCAAACTTGTTCCAAGGTCACATGGCTGGTAAACTAAAAGCAGAAGTCTGCAGACTTGACAATCTTCTATTTAAGTCAGATTGGCCTATGGTATGTCACAGCCAGTCCAGTTAGCCTGGGTCCAGTTAGCCTATAATGAAGAAGGAGGTCATTCAGCCCATCGAGTCTGCATTGACTCTGATAGAGGATCAGACTATCCAGACCCTATCCCCATAACCCCCCATCATATTTATCCTGCTAATTCCCTTAAGCTACATATCTTTGGACACTAAGGAGCAATTTAACATGGCTAATCAAGCTAACCCGCACACCTTTGGACTGTGGGAGGAAACTGAAGGAAACCTATGTACACAGGGAGACTGTGTGCAAACTCCACACAGTCACCCAAGGCCGGAACTGAACCCAGGTCCCTGGTGCTGTGAGGCAGTAGTGCTAACTACTGTGCGACCGTGCCACCCATGATCTGCAGAAGGATAATTTAGACCCAAAACGTTAATTCTGTTCTCTGCCAGACTTGCTGAATCTATCCAGCATTTTCTGTTTATATCTCAGATTTCCAGCATCTGCAGTATTGTGCTTTGAAAAGAAAATTAGTTGTTATCTTTGGCTCATTGGTAGCACTCTTGCTTGTGAGTCAGAAATTTATAGCTTCAAGACCCACTCCAGCACTTGAACACATTGTGTAGACTAATACTCCAGTGAATTAATGAAAAAGTGCTGGATAGATGCAAAAGGTCCCAACAGCACTATTCAAAAAAAAACAATGGAGTTCTCGGTGGTGACTTGGTCAATATTTATCCCCCTGCCAAAGTCACTAAGAAAATCAAATAACCAAGGTATTCATTTCATTGCCATTTGTGGTGCCTTGGTGCAAATTGGCTGCAGTTCCAAAGTACTTAATTGCTGCGAGATGCTTTGGAATATCTAATATTAAATGATACAATATAATTGCAGATTCTCTCTTTCCGAAGCTACTACTAACTGTAACTTTATATAAGTTTGGTTCATAAGTATTGTTACAATTGTCACAGTTAATACAGATTGCTGAAGGTTTCACTCAGACATATTTTAAACTGCTACTAAAACATCAGGCCAAATGCAATAAAATCAGTGGAAAATTGAGCTACCAAATAATACCTGAAGGGGCAGCAGAGTGGCAACATTCAATAAAGAGAAGTGGGTGAACAGTGGGTTACATTAGATGGCATGCCAAGCTCACCACTGTATGGGCAGAGGGCTGGCTAATGAATTACCAAGCACTGCAAATAGTGCAAGTCTCAAACAGAAGCTCCACAGCATGTGCCAATAATCTGAAGGCAACAGTAGAAGCGTGAGCACAGCAGAGTGTTGCACAGAGTGGGGTAATTACTGCTAAAGCTCCAACTGACATTTCAGCAGTTATAATGCTTGCACACAGAACTGAGTGCTGATTAAAGCACAGATGTGCACAGTTTTATTTAGATGAGCCAGCAGGATGTGGTTCGCAATTAGTGTATCTGCTCTCAGATTTTATACTGGACATACATATATTTTTTCTGGTGAATGTTCAAGTTTCTTTTTGAAATATTGCATGACCGCAACTTGTGAAGTTATTTCAATGGAGCCTAGAAAACCTAACACTCTTCACACCAAGGCATAACATATGGATACATATATTCAGTTTACACCATCTCTTACAGGTCAGCCAGATGCCTGAACTATGCCATCAAATTCTCCAAAATCGTCAACATCTATTTGCCTGATACAAAGCACACTTCTATTGGAACACATCCGGCTGATCTGAGTCTGGAGAATGTAACTGACAGATGCAAGGCTTAAGTACCAACTTGTGTTCAAAGAATAATACTGGAATTAGCTAGATAAAATAATGCAGCCTCCCAGCACAGAACAGCTGAACACTGGTAAGATTTAGTTGTAAAAACAGAAAATGCTGGAAATATTCAGCAGGTCTGGTAGTATCTGCAAAGAGCAAAATACTGTTAATATTTCAGGTCGATAAGTTTTCATCAACATGGTACTTAAAAATATAAAACGTTTAAAGTAAATGAGGCGGGAAAAAGAACAAAATGGGTTGGGTGTAATTAAAAGCAGAACTTGCTGAAAATACTCGGCAGGTCTGGCAGCATCGATGAAGACAGAAACAGAATTAACGGGTACGAAGGGAATATAAACTTGCTGTAGAAAAGTGTAATAGAGGCTCAGTTTCGGAGCCATGAGGTCATGTTGTAGCTGTAAAAAACTCTGGGGCGGCCGCACTTGGAGTATTGCATACAGTTCTGGTCACCGCATTATAGGAAGGATGTGGAAGCATTGGAAAGGGTGCAGAGGAGATTTACCAGGATGTTGCCTGGTCTGGTGGGAAGGTCTTATGAGGAGACGCTGAGGGACCTGAGGCTGTTTTCGTTAGAGAGAAGAGGTTAAGAGGTGACTTAATAAAGGCATATAAGATGATCATAGGATCAGATAGGGTGGACAGTGTGATCCTTTTTCCTCAGGTGGAGATGGCTAGCACGAGGGGACATAGCTTTAAATTGAGAAGTGATAAATATAGGACAGATGTCAGAGGTAAGTTCTTTACTCAGAGAGTAAATACCCTGCCTACAACAGTGGTGGACTCGCCAACATTAAGGGTATTTAAATGGTCATTGGATAAACATATGGATGATATTGGAATAGTGTAGGTTAGATGGGCTTTAGATTGGTTTCACAGGTTGGTGCAACATCGAGGGCCGAAGGGCCTGTACTGCACTGCAATGTTCTATGTTCTATACGATTTTCCCATCCTGATGCGCATGTTTATTGGCATGTCGGGTTGGGAGATGAACATGCCGGTCATTTTGCAGAATTCGCGCATGCGTTCCCGATGCATGCACATCTCCCAGAGCTGGAGAGCAGGTGCAGATGGGACTGTGCTGGAAACTGGTAGGAGGACAAGGTAAGTGATTTAAATTTAATTTTAATCTATTTTAAAAGTCATTATTGGGCTCGGGACTGAATTCTTTGGGCCCGACTGTATCTTCACTCCGGCAGGGTTTAGTGTAGCTCCCCACTTGCAGGGAACTACTGGGAGATCCCGCTAGAGTAAAGGGGTGGCGATTGGGCAGCACCCCCCCCCCCCCCCACCCGGGGGTTGGGCGGTGGGGGGGTGGTGCCTCTTGGACATGGGCACCTTGGCAGTGCCAGCCTGTGACCCCTGGCACTGCTTCAAAGAGTAAAGTGCCCATGCTCAGGGCAAACATTGAGCAATGCCAAGGGGGTGGGGCCTAGGGGACTATCGGTGAGGATGGGGGGGTCCCACTGCCATTCTGCAGGTAGGATCGGATGGGACTGGAGGGGACCAGTGATTGGGGTACCCGGGGTCAATGAAATTACCCTTCTTCAGAAGAGGTAGTCTTGCATCAGGAATTCACTGGGTTGATTATTGGGGTGAACCGATTGTCTTATGAGGAAACATTAAACAGCTTGGGTATATATACGCATTAAAATTCATGAGAACGAGAGGTGGCTTTATTGAAACATAAAATTCTGAGGACCGTTGAAAGAGTAGATTGCGAGAGTCCGATTTCCCTTGTTGGGGAGCCTAGAAATAGGAGGCATGGTTTAAAAGCAAGGGGTTCCATGATGAGGAGGATTTTTTTTCGCTCAGTGAGTTGTTAAGTCTTTGGGATTTCCTAGCCCAGCAAGTAGTGGAAGTTGAGTCATTGAATATGTCCAAGTTAGATAGATTTTTTTTGCAAAAGTCCATCAAAGGCGCAATCCAATTATTCAAACGTAAGAGCGTGAGACACTTGTTCTGGTATTCGGTATCACAAGGTTCAACGTGTACCTACATGTGAAAGAATTCATTGTTGAAACTGTCCACAAACCAGTGGAAATGATTTGGCGCAAGCCATCAACAATTGCTGCACCCAGACTACAACACCTTTTGATAAAAATACAGGACTAAGCCTGTTGGGTCATTTCATCAGTTACACCAGGGACACATGGAAAACAAACAATGTGTTCAGGTTCCCAGTAGATTTTTACAAATAGGAAATTGGCAAAGAGAACACACCAGGGGTGCACAGGTAAGTACAGCCCACAATGGGGAGATTAAGTTTGGGAAGTACCTGGGCACTGTCCCTGGTATTGCTCCTTAGCACTGCTGGGGTGGGGGAAGGTCCTGTGTCTATGGGGGGGCAGGGAATATCCTTTCGTTATTTTTACTTTTTCAGATCGGGGAGCCCTTGGCAGCCATCAGCATGAAATCATGGCACCTGCCTCTGGGATATTTTTTCACAACATGTCTAAAAATATAGCGCAAAAAGCCGGCAGTGCAACCAATGGGCTACACATCACTTTTCTCGCCTGACTTGACACTTTGACAAAGAGAAAATTCCACCCAATAGCTTTGTTTCTCCTTCCACAGAGGCTTTTTATTCAGATATGGTTGACTGATTAACTGTTCACTACCACTGACCTTGAGTTTTAAAGCAAAGTAAGTTAACTTCCAAAGATTGATAAAAGCACACATCTATACGCACTTTTTACCACTCTCATCTAATTCCAGTTGCCATTCTGTATGTAAGCCAATCTAATTAGTAGATCATCCCAGCTCTGTGCATAGAGGTCAGTTCAAAATCTTTGGAAAAATAAATGCAAGCAATCCAAGTGAGTTTCCCTTGGGCTTTACAGCATTCCAAAATTTCTTATAAATAAATTATATCAGTTCTACACACTTCTCATAAGAGTCAAATACAGTGTGTTCCATTTTGGCATTAAAAAACATCAAATGTGTGCCACTGAGCCCGCATAGCCTAATAAGCCCTCCTATTCCTAAATCTGCATAAATACACCTTATCTGATTATAAACAATAGTTCAACCACTGGTTCCCTGCCACCCACTTTACCAAATAACCACCTAAATAGTGTATTGAGAGATTATGTACAAGCCTAACAACACTACCACTCACAGATATATTTGTTCAAGACCTAGACCTCAATCTATGTATTGCTTTATGCTTTATATAGCTTATTTCTGATTTTTCATTCTGCAACAAAACATCATAACTTTGAGGTATTTGGTCAACATCTGCAAATTTTATTGCTTGCTCGTGAATGTAGCTGATCATATACCACTGTTTCTCAACCCATCCATTCTGAATATATCTGCCTATCTTGTTGAAAAAATAACTCAATTTGCTAGACTAATTGATCTATCTGTAGGCTTGGATTATTGAGCATCTGACTGATCATAATCTTCCTCTATTAAATAAATTAAATGAATCGTCGTTTTCACCAATCAGCATTCACCTTGATGTCAGTTTCTTGAATGCTCTCACTTTATATTATTGGTATCCAAGTATTTGTACTGATGGACTAAGTCTTAAGTTCCCTGTTCTTTACTACCTTTATTCAAAGTTTTAATCGCTTTCTGTTATTTCCTGCTGTTCCTCTTTCCACCCTGCCTCAACACTTCGACATCATTTGTCACCAATAGCCATCAGTTGCACTCCACAGCATTTGCTTACACTCATTCAACACCAATTTGCTCAAAGACATTTAGCTGTCATTTGACATTGATTGCACTCAAAAGTAATCATTTAGCTATTATTTATCAAATATCATCATTTATTTTAAGTATTGCAAGTAATATAACAAACATCAACATCATCAGCTGTCCCAGTGCTCAATAATTTGCAGTTAGCAACTTCACTGAAGCATTCAACAATACAAATGGTCAGAGTTTACTTCCACATTTTTGAATTTCCATAGCTTCAAGCATCCTAAAACCCAGGGGCCTATTTTACAATTTTGATTGTAAGTGTTGGGCGGACTTGAAACTGGGAGTGTTTCAGATCCAACTTCCAGACCCGTTCTCAGGCCCCCACCACCATTCCCACCCCCCCATATGCAACCTGCTTGAAAAAATATCAGCAATTCCGAATCGCACTGCAGAAGCCTGTGGGCGGAGCTTAACACACCCAAAATCCTGCAGCTCCAATTGACACCTCCAACCGTGCATGCGCAGAAAAAATATGATAGAATGCGGCTCCTCTGCCACATCACTCCTAGGTCGGATAATGCCTCCCCCTGCCCCCACAGACATTGCCACACCCCCCCACAACATTACTGACCCCGTTAAACCCCCCACCTACTCCCGACACCCAGACCAATCACAGGCCCCAAAGCGGCAGCAGACCCAGGACTGAGACCGGTGTCCTAGGGAGAGTGTTTGCTAGAGCGGTTGTAGAGGGTTTAAACTAATATATTAGGAGGATGGGAACCTATGTAAGAAGTCTGAGAAGTAGGGTGCAAGGACAAAATGTGGGGAGAATGTTCCAACTACATCAAAAATCAGGAAAAAAGTTAAAAAGGAAGAACAACTCAGAAGATGTTATTAATGGAAGTGTTAAAATTCAAAAAGAAGGTACAAAAACTAGCATAAGGGCACTTTATTTGAATGCTCATAGCATTCGAAACAATGTAAATGAGTTGACGGCATAAATCATTGGGAACGAATATGATATAGTAGCCATTAGAGACATGGTTGCAGGATGATCAAGACTGGAGTTAAATATCCAGGGGTATCAGACCATCAAATAATGACATCATGACGGGGTGAGAAATAAACAAAGAAATAACTGGTGCATGTAAAAATGGTACAGCAATTATCATGGGGGATTTGAATTTACATATCAATTGGACAAATCAGGTCAACAAGGCAGCCTTGAGGAGGAGTTCATAGAATGTATCCGCGATAGCTACCTTGAACAGTATGTAATGGAGCCTACGAGGGAGCAAGCTATCCCAGATCTGGTCCTGTGTAATCAGACAGGAATAATTAATGATCTTGCAGTTATCGATCCTCTTGGAAGAAGTGATCGTAATATGGTTGAATTTAAAATACAGATGAAGCATGAGAAGGTAAAATCCGAAAGCACTGTCTTCTGTTTAAACAAAGGAGACTACAAAGGGATGAGGGACGTGTTGGCTAAGGTAGACTGGGAGCAAAAGCTTTAAGGTGGGACAACTGAGGAACAGTGGAGGACTTTCAAAACTATCTTTTACAGTACTCAGCAAACTTGTATACCAGTGATAAAGAAGGATCGTAGAAAAAGAGATAATCAGCCATGGATATCTATGAAAGTAAAGGAGGGTATCAAGGTGAAAGAAAATGCATACGAAGTGGCAAAGATTGGTGGGAACCTAGAGGAACATTGGAACCTAGAGGACTGGGGAATCTTTAAAGGTCAACAGAAAGCCACAAAAAAAGCTACAAAGAAAAGTAAGATGGATTATGAGAGTAAACTAGCTCAAAATATAAAAACAGATAGCAAAAGTTTCTATAAATATATAACATGAAAAAGAGTGGCTAAAGTAAACATTGGTCCTTTAGTGGATGAGAAGGGGGATGTAATAACTGGAAATGAGAAAATGGCTGAGGCATCAAACAGGTATTTTGTGTCAGTCTTCACCGCAGAAGTCACGAATAACATGCCAAAAATTGATGACAGGAAGGCTATAGCAGGTGAGGACCTAGAAACTATCATTGTCATGAAAGAGGTAGTGTTGGGCAAGTTAATGGGGCCAAAGGTAGACAAGTCTCCCAGTCCTGATGGAATGCATCCCAGGGTACTAAAAGAGAAAGGGAGAAATAGTAAATGCGCTAGTGGTAATTTACCAAAATTCACAAGACCCGCAGACCAGTAAATAGCAAATGTGACGCCGCTGTTTAAAAATGGAGGTAGACAAAAGGCGCATAACTAAAGGCCGGTTAGCTTAACTTCTGTAGTAGGGAAAATGCTTGAATCTATAATCAAGGAAGAAAAGCAAGACATAGAATCCCTACATTACACAAAGAGGCCATTCGGCCAATCGAGTCTGCACCGACCACAATCCCACCCATGCCATACCCACATATTTACCCACTAATCCCTCTAACCTATGCATCTCAGGACACTAAGGGCAATTTTAGCATGGCCAATCAACCTAACCCGCACATCTTTGGACTGTGGGAAGAACCCAGAGCACCTGGAGGAAACACACACAGACACGAGGAGAATGTGCAAACTCTACACAGACAGTGACCGAAGCCAGGAATCAAACCCAGGTCCCTGGAGCTGTGAAGCAGCAGTGCTAACCACTGTGCTATCATGCTGCCTGGCACGAAATATAAAATATTCCATTGGTAAGACACAGAATGGGTTCATGAAGGGGAGGTTATGTTTGACTGGCTTGTTGGAATTCTTTGAGAACATTATATGTGCAGTGGATAATGGGGAACCTCTGGATGTGGTGTGTCTGGATTTCCAGAAGGTATTTGACAAGGTGCCGCACCAAAGATTGCTACATAAGGTTAACATGCATGGTGTTACAGTTAATGTATTAGCATGGATAGAGAATTGGTTAACTAACAGAAATCCTTCCATTGTTTGCTGGAGCAGACGAGTGAAGGAGCAGAGAGACAGCTAAGATTTTACCTGTTAAAAACCAGTTTAAAATAAGTTTAAAGCACTTTGTTCTTTGTAGAACTTTTTAAAGCATTTATTTATTGTATTTACTGCTTTAAGAATTCTGAGGGAGTGGTTAGCAGGCAGTTGTGGTTCATCAGATTTAAATCAGCGCCAGGTTTAAAAGGAGGCCTGGTGTAGACAGCGGGCAGCGTCTGAGCGGGCAGCGGAGTGAGAGGGAAGCAGAGTGAGCTACTAGGGCTTAATATCAAAAAGGGCTGGAAGGAAAAAAGGCCAGGTGAGTTGGTTTGAAAAACAAAAAAAAACAAAAAAAAACAAAAAAAAACAAAAAAACAAAAAAAAAAATTTTTTTCAAAACTACAACAGTAAATAATGGAGGGGCATGTGATGTGTGGTTTCTGTATGATGTGGGAACTGGTGGACCCTAGGGTTCATACCAGTGACCATGTCTGCAGTAAGTGCAGGTTGCTGGAGGAGCTCCAGCTCAGGGTAAATGAGCTGGCGTCTGAGCTACAGACACTGAGGCTCATCAAGGGGAGAGAGGGTGCCATTGTCAATGGGGTGCAAGTGACATCCACCCCCCCTAGACTGGCTAACTCTAAGGGTCAGGGACAAGAGGGGGCTACTGGGAAGAGGAAGGGGGGTGAGGAGCGGAGGCCTCAGCCTCTTAATCTGCATAACAGGTTTGAGGTTCTTGCTTCCAAGTTGGACGAGAACGAGGCAGGTGAGGTTGGTGAGCAAGCTGCACACGGTACAGTGCTGCAGCAGGACATAGGCAAAGAGAAAAGGAAAAGGAACGTAGTAGTGATTGGGGATAGTGGGGTGAAGGGCATTGACACTGTCCTTTGTCACAATGACAAAGTGCACAGAAGGGTGTGTTGTCTGCCTGGTGCTCGGGTACGGGATGTCGCAGCTGGGCTGCAAAGGAACCTGGAGTGGGAGGGTGAGAATCCGGTCGTTGTGGTACATGTGGGTGCCGGCGACGTAAGCAAAATGCAGACTGAGGATCTGGGGAGGGAGTATGAAAAGCTTGGAATGGAATTAAAAAGTAGAACCGACAAGGTGGTTATCTCTGGACTACTGCCTGAACCGAGTGTAGATGGGCGTAGGGTTGACATGATTAAGGAAGTGAATGGGTGGCTCAGGGATTGGTGTGGGAGGAATGGGTTTGAATTTATGGGGCATTGGCACCAGTATTGGGGTAGGTGGGACCTGTTCGGGAGGGATGGGGTTGGTCTGAACCGTGCTGGGACCAGAGTGCTGGCGAATCGAGTAAAGAGGACTGTAGACAGGGCTTTAAACTAATTAGGGGGGGGGAGGGTGTGAGGGTAGGTGACCTTACGAGGTCTAAAGTTAAGGAGAGTGTACATGTAAGGGAAGAGGCCGAGGATGTCCCAATAATAGAGGGAGTAGGGGGCGTGAGTATAGTTGGTGGCGTTGCGGCAAATAGGGTCCAGGTGAAGGCTGGGATGAAAGCATTTTATCTGAATGCACGAAGCATTCGGAATAAAGTGGATGAGCTGATGGCGCAGATCGACACAAATGGATACGATCTGGTGGCCATTACAGAGACGTGGCTGCAGGGTGACAGGGACTGGGAGCCGAATGTACAGGGCTATCAAGTGTTTAGGAAGGATAGACAGGAGGGAAAAGGGGGGGGCGTAGCTCTGCTGATTAAGGATAGCATCACGGTGGTAGCAAGGGATGATATTGGAGCCAAGGAGCAGAGGGTGGAATCGTTGTGGGTGGAGATTAGGAACAGCAAAGGGAGGAAGACGCTGGTGGGTGTCGTCTATAGGCCCCCAAATAATGATCTGGAGGTGGGGCGGGCTGTTAACGCGCAAATAAGTGTGGCGTGCAGGAATGGGACGGCCGTAGTTATGGGGGATTTCAATCTGCATATTGATTGGTCGACCCATGTTGGACATGGGGGGCTCGAGGAAGAGTTCTTGGAATGCTGCCGGGATAGTTTCCTCGAACAGTGTGTGTTGGAGCCGACGAGGGAGCGAGCTATCTTGGATCTGGTGCTATGTAATGAAGCGGGTAGAATTAGGGACCTTGTGGTGAAGGATCCTCTTGGGGAGAGTGATCATTGTATGGTGGAGTTTCTGGTGCAGATGGAGGAGGAGAAAGTGGGTTCCCGGACACGCGTCCTTTGTTTGAATAGAGGGAAATACGGTAGGATGAGAGAAGAATTGGCGAATGTGGACTGGGAGAGCGCGTTGGAGGGAGGGTCTGTTGAGGAGCAGTGGAGGATCTTTAAGGAGATCTTTCTTGGTGCTCAACGGAAATTTATTCCGATGGTCAAAAAGGATAGTAAGAGGAGAGGTAATAAGCCGTGGATAACGAAGGAGGTGAAGGAAAGTGTTAAACTAAAAGCGGAGGAATTTAGAGTAGCTAAGAGTAGTGGGCGAGAAGAGGATTGGGAGAGGTTTAAATGTCAACAAAGATTGACAAAGAAGTTGATAAGGAAGGGTAGGAGAAACTATGAAGCTGGGCTAGCGCTTAATATAAAAAAGGATAGCAAGAGTTTTTATAAATATATAAAAAGGAAGAGGCTGGCTAGGGTGAATGTTGGTCCTTTAGAGGATGAGAAAGGGGACCTAGTGGTAGGGGATGGGGATATGGCTAAGGTATTGAATAACTTTTTTGTTTCTGTCTTCACGGAGGAGGACGTGAATAATTTGCCGGGTGTTAGCGATAGAAAGGTGGTAGGACTGGAGGGTCTTAATGACATTACTGTTACTAGAAAGGCGGTGCTCGACAGACTGGAGGGGCTGATTGTGGACAAGTCCCCAGGACCGGATGGAATGCATCCGAGGGTTCTGAAAGAAATGGCGGAGGTGATAGTGGATGCCTTGGTGGTTATTTTCCAAACATCGCTGGATTCCGGGGAAGTGCCGGATGATTGGAAAACGGCTAATGTTACGCCGTTGTTTAAGAAGGGTGCCAGGCAAAAGGCGGGGAATTATAGGCCGGTTAGTTTAACATCTGTGGTAGGTAAAATGTTAGAATCTGTCATTAAGGAGGAAATTGCGAGGCATCTTGAAGGGAATTGCTTGATAGAGCAGACGCAGCACGGTTTCATTAAAGGGAAGTCGTGTCTGACAAATTTACTGGAGTTCTATGAGGATGTGTCTAGGGCGGTGGATAGAGGAGAGCCAGTGGATGTGGTCTTTCTAGATTTTCAGAAAGCGTTTGACAAAGTGCCTCACAAGAGGTTATTGCAGAAGGTCGAGGGACATGGAGTTGGGGGTAGGGTGTTAGCGTGGATAGAGGATTGGTTGTCAAATAGGAGGCAGAGAGTGGGGGTCAACGGGTGCTATTCGGATTGGCGGATGGTGACTAGTGGAGTGCCCCAGGGGTCGGTGCTGGGACCTCAGCTTTTTACCATTTATATAGATGATCTGGAGGAGGGAACCGAGTGTAGGGTGTCGAAATTTGCTGATGACACCAAGATTGGGGGAACGGCAAATTGTGCGGAGGGTGTGGAGAGTCTGCAGAAGGATCTAGATAGGCTGGGCGAATGGGCCAGGAAATGGCAAATGGAATTTAATGTTGGCAAGTGTGAGGTGGTCCACTTTGGTAGGAAAAATGGTAGGAAGGACTATTACTTACGAGGCGAAAAACTGCAGCAGGCGACGGTGCAGAGGGACCTCGGGGTCCTTGTGCATGAGTCGCAAAAACCCAGCTTGCAGGTGCAGCAGGTGGTCAGGAAGGCGAATGGGATGCTGGCCTTCATAGCGAAGGGGATTGAATATAAAAGTAGGGAGGTCTTGCTGCAGCTGTATAGGGCATTGGTGAGGCCGCAACTGGAGTACTGTGTGCATTTTTGGGCGCCGCACCTGCGCAAAGATATTTTGGCCTTGGAGGGAGTGCAGAGGAGGTTTACTAGGCTGATACCGGAGTTGAGGGGGTTGAGCTATGAGGAGAGGCTGAATAAACTGGGCTTGTACTCGTTAGAGTTTAGAAGAATGAGAGGAGATCTCATTGAGACGTATAAGATGATGAATGGGATGGATAGGATAGAGGTGGAGAGACTCTTCCCGCTCAGAAAGGACAGTAGGACTAGGGGGCACAGCCTCAAGATAAAAGGGGGGCGGTTTAGAACGGAGTTGAGGAGGAACTTCTTCACTCAAAGGGTGGTGAATCTCTGGAATTCTCTGCCCATTGAAGTGGTGGAGGCTGCCTCGCTAAATATTTTTAAGACGCGGGTTGATGGGTTTTTGATAGGAGAGGGGATTAAGGGTTATGGGGAGAGGGCGGGAAAGTGGAACTGAGCAGCGACAGATTAGCCATGATCTTATTGAATGGCGGGGCAGGCTCGAAGGGCTGGATGGCCTACTCCTGCTCCTATTTCCTATTTCTTATGTTCATAGAGTGGGGGCAAATGGTTGTTTTCCTGGTTGGCGATCAGTGACTAATTGTGTGCCTCAGGGATCAGTATTGGGACTGCAATTGTTTACGATTTACGTAGATGATTTGGAGATGGGAACTAAGTGTAGTGTGTCAAAATTCGCAGATGACACTAAAATGAGTGGCAGAGCAAAGCGTGCAGAGGATGCTGCACATCTGCAAAGGGATATAGATAGTCTAAGTGAGTGGGCGAGGGTCTGGCAGATGGAGTACAATGTTGGTAAATGTGAGGTCATCCATTTTGGTAGGAATAACAGCAAAATGGACTATTATTTAAATGGTAAAAAATTACAGCATGCTGCTGTGCAGTGGGACCTTGTGCATGAATCACAAGAAGTTGGTTTGCAGGTGCAGGAGGTAATTAAGAAGGCCAATGGAATTTTGTCCTTCATTGCTAGAGATGGAGTTTAAAAAGGGCAAGGTTTGTTGCAGCTGTATAAGGTGCTGGTAAGGCCACACCTGGAGTACTGTGTACAGTTTCGATCTCCTTATTTGAGAAAGGAAACTGGCACTGAAGGAGGTGCAGAGGAGATTCACTAGGTTGCTTCCGGAGTTGAGAGGGTTGGTTTAGGAAGAGACACCGAATAGACTACACCTCTATTCACTGGAATTCAGAAGAACAAGGGGAGATCTTATAGGAACATATAAGATTATGAAGGAAATAGATAAGATAGAAGCAGGGAAGTTGTTTCCACTGGCAGGTGAAGCTAGAACTAGGGGGCATGGTCTCAAAATAGTAAGAAGCAGATTTAGGACTGAGTTGAGGAGGAACTTCTTCACACAAAAGGTTGTGAATCTGTGGAATTTCCTGCCCAGTGAAGCAGTTGAGGCTTCCTCATTGAATATTTTTAAGGCAAGGATAGATAAATTTGTGAACAGTAGAGGAATTAAGGGTTATGGTGAGCGGGCGGGTAAGTGGAACTGAGTCTAAGAAGAGATCAGCCATGATCTTATTGAATGGCGGAACAGGCTCAAGAGGCCAGATACCTACTCCTGCTCCGAGTTCCTATGTTCCCCCTCACTGATCTCAGGCAGAGTGGTAGATATCATCCCTTTTCCTCAACCGATCTCAGTCAGAGTGGCAGTGGACCCCGCTTCCCGCTCCCCCTCACTGATCTCAAGCAAAGAGCCATCAGACGCTCGGCACTTACCGCCTCACTAACTGGAGGACCCGAATCAGACTTCTGTGCATCATGTCTGTTTCACACTAATTCTGGATGGGTGAATGCGGTGGTAAAAGGGGAAGTGCCAATAAGGTTGGGCGTGCAGCCCATTAAGTCAATTTAAATGCATGCAAATACATTTAAATGGCTGTCATACCCATTTCAGGCATGTCCCGATGGTGGCCATTTTCAGGCCCTGGTACGGGGCGGGGGACCAGCGCAGAGGGAAGTGCGGATTGCACTACTCACCTCAACGCACAACTTTACCTAGTTTTTGTGCCTGAAAACATTTGCAATTTGATGGTAAAATCAAGATCCTAGTTAACTTTAGAAAAAAGACTCTGTTTTGACCTGTTTTGATAAAGTAAATTTGTTTTTCTTTGTAATCTATTAATCACTCTTTCCACACCCTGCCCATACTGGAGCTCAGTTTGCAGGTCTAACCAGAACCAGAAGTGTTGGTGAGGCTGGTCCTGGCACAGCTTTTTAGCCACTGTGGAAGCAGCAATAGTGCTGGCAGTGAGATGATTATTCAGGGAGGGAGTGGTGGAGTCATATGGGTGAGCATTCAGCAAGGCGGGGAGTGGGGGGACAGATGTTGGTAGTGGTGGATTAGACCCTGAGACTGAGGAACATGAGAAAGAAATAAAAGCTTACGTACCTTATGTTGTAGGGTGTAACATATTGGCATGGACAAAAGATTGGCCGGTTAACAGGAAACATAGGCTAGGCATAAGAGAGTCTTTTTTTGGTTGGCAAGATATAACGAATGCTGTGCCACAGGGGTCAGTGCTGGGGCCTCAATTTTGTACAAATGATATAAATGACTTGGATGAAGGGACCAAAGGTATGGTTGTTAAACTTACTATTGACTTGATGATAGGTTTGAAAATAAGATGTAAAGAGGACACAAGGAGGGTACAAAGGGATATAGGTTGGTTAAGTGAGTGGGCAAAGAAAAGGAAAAATGGATTATAATATGGGAAAATGCAAAATTTTCCAATTTTGCAGGAAAAATAAAAAATGTATGTTATCTAAATGGTAGAGGTTGCAAAGCTCTGAGATGCACATTGGTCTGGGTATCTTAGAGTACAAATTGCAAAAGGTTAGTTTGCACATTTAGCAAGTAATTAGGCAAGCTAATAGAATGTTATCTTGTTCATTATAAGCGAAATTGAATCCAAAATTCAGGGAGATTATGCTATGCTCCAGTTATGTAGGGCATTGGTGAGACCATATTTGGAGGACTGTATACAGTATTGATCTCCTTATTTAAGGAAATATGTAAATGCATTGGAAGCAGTTCAAAGAAGATTTACTACACGAATACCCGGAACAGGCAGGATGGCTTATTAAGAAGGTTAGACAGGCTAGGCCTATATCCACTGGCGTTTACAAGACTAAGAGATGATTTGATTGAAACATACGAGATCCTAGGTGATCATGACAAAGTGGATGCGAAGAGGAAGTCTCCTCTTGAAAGAAGATCTAAAACTACGGTCATATTTAAAATTAAGGAGTCACCCATTTAAGACCAAGATGAGGAAAATGTTTTTTTCTCTGAGCATCGTGAGTCTTTGGAACTCTCAAAAAGTGGTGGAAGCAGAGTCTTTGAATATTTTTAAGGCAGAGGTAGATAGATTCCTGATGAACAAGGGACTGAAAGGTACAGGGGTAAGTGGGACTTGAGTTGAGGTTAGAATCAGATTAGCCATGGATTCGTTAGATGGCAGAGCAGAATTGAATGGCCGAGAGGCCTACTCCTGCTGTTAATTCATATGAACTTAGGGGCGTGGGGTGGAATTTAAACCCTGAGATTGGATGTTGGGGGAGAGAAACAGAGAGAGAGTTTAGACCTAGAGGCTCTGGGTGGGGAGGGGAGATTGGAGGCAAGATTTTAGACCCTAAGACTTGCGGAGTAGTTAAGTGGAAAGTGCAGACTTCGAGATTAAAATTAATTAAGAATTGATGGAGTCTGATAGGTGCTCTTAAGCATACTGTATGGCGGAATGATATTTTGATCTAAATGAAAATGACTGAATAAATTCAGATATTATTTAAGTAATAAATTTGCTTCTATTTTTCAATGCAGGTTGCTGAGCACATTGGATCGTGTTGAGCGTACTTGACAGCTTTGAATACACTCAAAGTCTTCAAATGCCTTTTGCCATTTCCATATATATGATGCCCAAGATGGCAAAGCACAGTTGATCTACCATCAAACTCATTCCAAATTAGTTTGATGTGAAATGATCATTGATAGTATTTGAGCACACTGAAGGCAAAAGTGACATCAATATTTTTGGGTAGGGCAATTACAACTCAATGCTTCCTGCTGGATTTGGGCTCTTTGTTGATAAAGAAATGACTCTTCATTCGTGCCAATCTTGTAATCAATATCATTTCTTTCTATCTTTTCACCTTTGATGGATCAGCTCCATTGGGATTGATCCTTTAAAGGTGAATAACAGAGACAATTACTTCATCACTGAAAGAAGCTGTCAGTAGATTCTGGCCCACTGTCGACCAATCCTTTGATCCAGGAAATCTCCAGTTCCGCTACCAAACTCAAATCCTCAGACTGATCATTGAACCTGAACACTTATTTGATTAACTTTCCTCACTGTCTGTTAAAACTGCACTCAGCGTTCACTCTATCCATCAATGCCACTCATGTCTTTCTATCTTATTACTCTCCAGCTGCCATAACCCCTGTGCAATGTGGCCCTAAACCATTCATCAGCTGTATCAGCATGTTAACTCAATGAATTCCTTGCCCAACCAAGCTGCACCAAACCTACTCTTACCTCCACGTTATCCCTGGGAATATTCCATGGGTAACCACGGGCTTCAGCTTATCCTGCCAATTTCCTCTTTCCATTCCTGATTTCTTTCCCATCAGCACTTGACAGGTTTAGTTTATTATTTTTCACCTGCAATTGTTACTGATTACAGATTTTTATTTGGGAATAAATATCTTTCAGGTGGGAACTCATTTCTTCACCATTAAGATTAAAGGAATTGAGGTATCCCATTTTTCCACATATCTGACACTTAAGGCTGGCTTTTTGTAGAGTCGTGTTGACTCTGGCGGCCTTTAAAAGTGTTGCGAAGGGCCTGATTCTGGGATTTTGACCCCTGTTCCCGGTATAGCAATTATCGGCAGTCTGATTAAGGAAGAGAGGAATGACCCCGTCCCCTGAACTCTTAACCTGGCCTGTTCCATTGTGGCTGCACACACACACACATGTATGCTTGCACACACGCGTGCACACACCCTCTTCATGCCTATGCACTATAGAACCAAGAAGCCATGTAACAATTGTAAATTTTTTAAATGCACTGAGAAAAAAAATTCAAAAATCTGCCTGAAGAAAACTGCTGCTCTTACAATCCTATAAAGCTGTACCTCACTTCACACCTCTTAACCGTGCCCAAGTAAAAATACATTGACATAAATGGTTCAAAAAAATAATAATTTATCATAAACTCATAGTGATGTTAATAAATCAACTCAAACTTTCCACCTCCACCTGTGAAAACAGACCCCTACCTAGCCAGTCATTAGTGTTCAGTCAAAAATTCATAATGAGGCAGTGAACTGAATCAACAGGAACAGATTGTTACAGTATTTTTTGACTCTTAGATCTATAGTGCCTACTGCATAAATAGGGATGCAGAATGTGGGGGCGGCGGGGGTGGGGGGGGGGCGGTGTTGCGGTGTGGTAAAGGAGGGATACGGGAAGTGGTGGAGTTGAGAGAATGTGAAGGTTAGAGGGACTAACAACCTTTCATGTAAGTGGGACCAGGTTGAGCGAACACAGGCAAGCATACTCACCGACATTCCTCTATGGCCACATCCAAACTGTTTCCAGGTTTGGCAGGTCCAATTTGAACCTTTCCCCGCCTCCCTGGAGTGAATATAGTGGGTGCAGTGGCTATTTGTATAGAGATGGTTCTACTAAGACTGAAAATTTCCTTACTCTAGTTTTCTGCCTTAAAGGTAAAAATCTAGCCCTTAGTTGTGAAGGCAGCTCTTATTGTTCATCACATTGAAAACTAATTTAGTTTTTTTTATATAACAATGGATCTCTGGAATTGTAGGATACTGACTGTGGTACTGGACTAGTTATCCAGAAACCATAGGCAGGATTTTATTGATGGCTTAATTCCCAAGATCAGCACAAAATTTGTGGGCCGTCTCTTAATTGGCATCCGCCAAGTCTGCCATCCAATTAAACAAGATTACCTCTCTACACTGCGAGCCCAGAGAGTCCACAGCTTCAGCATTGCCAGTGCAAGGTTACTGCTCCTAAGGTTACAGGAATAATGACAGTGCACCTCCATTTTCCAAAAAAACATTTCTGTGGAAGCAAAGAAGTAATCTGGTGATTAGAGGACTGAACCTTCCATCAGTTGCCCTCAGGGTTGTGGTACCATTCAGGGTACCCACCTTGGACAACAGAACCTCCAAATGCGAAGGCAGAAAGCCCCTTGTACCAGGAAACTGCTGGAATATTGTCTCCAATGCAGTGTCCTCCCCACATGGTGAGGGGTGATCCCGGCACCAGCAAAATGCCATTCAGCTCCAAAAAGGTGGTAACAGTACAAGTGTTGAATTGTTGTGAAACAAGAACTGATTTTACCTTTTGGTGACTCCGTTCACATACCAATGGGGCTCACTCTGAAATGGTCCAGTAAACGCTTCACGTGTATTGTAGCAACCACCTCGAATGGTTCAAGAAGGTAGTTCAAAATCACCTTTCCTTGGCAAATAAGGGGCAATAATTGCCTTGACAGCAATATCCACTATCTGAAATTTGTTTTTTTAAATATACAAAACAGAACATGTATCAGAAATAACTTCATTAGGATGAAGCAGTCATTCGTTGCTATTCTTCACAATGTTGTTTGCAACATGAGCCACAGTGTAGAAGCTTCATCCAAGTTACTATAAAATTTTACAAGTGAGCTGATATGCCAGGCCCAGGCAAGTAGCAATTAATGAAATGATTCCACGATCTGGACGCATCATTCTTTCTTTGAACTATCACTGCTGAAGCCCTTCAGATGAGAAATATATATGGCAAAGCTGTTCTTCAAGACGTAGCTTCAGTTCAATATGACGGACTATTTGAACCAGCACATAGACTCTGTGATTGAGCTTTTCTTCTTCAATACCTGAGCATAAAAGCCTCTCCCACTGGGAGCACCAAGCCTTTAAAATTAATGATGGAGAATTGTGCGCACTTTGTCTCTGCGTTTGTCGCAGGTGCTCCCTTCAGATACCTAGGCATTGAAGACAAAAACCTGGCCTTAAAGGTTAATTAAAGATCATCAATCATGCATCAGGAAGTCTATAAATAGACTGTTTACACCAGTATTGCAGATTGTTGAACTGCCTGAGAAGAATCTTCTGGAAAATATATTGTTACGAAAGATGGACTTCAGTTGGTTATGTTTTTACATCAAGGTTTAATTCAAGGTAAATGGAGTAGTTTGGAGAGAGAGATGTGACCGCTCTGCTAAATCTGGCAAACCCACATTACCTGCTGTTATAGATCCAGGAACTCAAGTCAAAACTCATTAAAAGTAGGGTGTAAGTTTTAACACCTGGATAGGAAGGAGGAAGCAGCTGGTCTTGATAAATTCAGACTCAGGCTTTCGGAGTCGGTCAGACAAAGAAATGTTAGGAAAATAGCCTACAACAGGTGCTGCCAGGCCAAGCAGAGCGCTGCTGAAGACAGATAACCTATTGGAAGAAATAAGGTTTATGGAAGACAAAGGAGTCACCAGAAGATGTTTTGCGACTGGAAGTCCATTTTATTATGCTGAAAACATTCAGTTTGTTTTAAAACACTGAACAATACACTTTGGTGGAGTAGTAAGAAGGTTGAGATTTTATACACACGGCAACCGATGGAATCTTCTGCTCTCAAATGTGGCAAGCTTGCACGTGGAAAAAGCATTAACTTGGGCAGGGTGATGGTGTGCCTCAACCCTACCAGCTTCCCGCCTCCAGGACAGGAAGGCCTATGGTCAATGCTCCCACCCTGTTGCCAGTAGAAGACTTAAAATGGCCATTTAATTGCTACTTAAGAGCTTCATCCTGCCACTGCTGCGATTAACCCAATTGCAAGTGGGCCAGTCATCATACAGAATACACGACTAGTGAACCTGTACAGGTCATGGCGAGGTTCCCTGGTCAAAGAAAATCAGTACCTGATGGAGCGAATGGATATTGAAAAGAGGACAGACTGCTGAAAGCCACATCACTACCTTTAATTCTGACCCTCCTGCACCACTCTCCTTGTGCCGCCCCCCACCCACTCACCGCCCACCCTCACCCCCCTCCTCACACACTCAGTGAAATACATCCCTCCCTGCAACATTACTAACCTGTATCCTGGGTCCTACATGGTCCTGGCACTCTGGTGCCAGATCTTCTTGCAGCTGCCACAGCCACCTCAGTGGCACTGCTGAGCACAAGAGCTGCCAGCTTCTGATTAGCTGGCTGCTCTCGCTGGGTGGGACATCTTCCCCTGGGGTCTTGAATCCAAGGGAAGGCCCACAAGTAGCCTTATCATTGCCTGATTGGTGTGTCGTTCAGTAGGCCTTCCTGAATTAGCTTTTTCCTATTTGGTCAGATTTAGTGAATATTTGTTCCAAATCAGCTACTGACATTGTTTTCTATATTTCATTTATCAGCTCCTGAACACATTGGAAGAATGCCAGTGACTTGCTTTTTTTTTGTGCTCCATAGCATTATAGAGCAGCATCTGCCATAAAAGGTAGATTGTAAGTGTAGAAATTACAAATTAATATCAATTTCCAAGAAAAAACTACTTTGAATTTATTTGATAATTCTTTGGCTCCACAGATTAGAGGGAACAACATTGGGGAGCATGTCTTATTTCAATTAAAAATCTGTCTGCTGAAGATACTGAACTAGTTTTATGTGCTTTTCCTCTCTGATCCTCACCTCTGGTTTCCAGGGCAAACTGATTCGAGTCAAGTTCAAAGGCTGTCTGGATCCTCTTTGATAATCATCCAGCTCACCTTGTGAAGGTCTACCATATTTGCTTGGGATGTCCAACTGTCAAATAAAACAGAAGATTAGAACAAACTTGCAACAAGTCCAGAGTTATGTTTTGTTTTAAAAAAAGATAAAAGTTGGGATGACACGGTGGCAATCATGTTATGCCATTTGTCAGATCATCACCATGAAAAGAGCACAACTTTCCTCAATGCGTTTGTCAAACATTTTTGTTTGTGAAAGACCAATCAACCACCATTCAAATCCCTAATATAGAAAACATCAAAAGATGCTTCACAAACATCTGGAGAAAGGGAGAAATATTAGCAGAGATCACCCAAAGGCTCACTTAAAAAAGGGCATGCTTTAGGGAGGATCGTGAAGGAAGAAATGTTGGGAAGAGGGTTACAATTCAAGGAAATAGAGCCCAGGAATGAAGGCAGAACCTCCGAAGGGGTGGCTTTGGGGAGGTAGTGAAGTGAGATGAAACATGAGAGTCTGGGCAGGTGGATGGGGATTGTAGGGCTGAAGGATGTTACAAGGGTATAGAGGGGTGCTGCCAGCGAGGAACTTCAACACAAGGAGTTCTTCCATTATCAGAGCCGAAAGCCAATAATGAGTCCTCATTAATGGATGGTAAGGCCCTGGGCGAGATATTACTGGTGACGATCAATTAAGAGGCCGTGGCCAGATCTGCCATCTAATTGAGGATGGAGGCCTGTCTCTCAGAACTGTCTGCAGATTTTAAATTATGTCAACAAGAAGGATGGATTCTTGAGTGACCTCAATGTCACAAATACATCACATCACTTAGAGACTTCAGACAAAATGTCCATGGCATTCTATTTTTTCATACTTTATGGCTGAACACTTTTCATATTCTCAGTTGCAAGGTTATCACTGCCAATCAAGCTGAAAGGAGAGGGGTTTGTGAGGCTCAGACAATGGGTAACATTGAAATAAGGTAACTTGAAGGATAAAGTCATTGTAGTCGTGTGAAAAAACACTGAATATTTGAAAGCGCGTTTCGTCAAGGCTTTGGATTCCTGCTGTTAACATGCCCAAAGGCTTTATAAAAGTGGAGTGCAGAAAAAGGACTCTTCTCTGAATGGGTTGTTGCGGGGAGAGAGAAAAGGAAACAATTCACAGCTGTCTGATTATATGTTATGAGTTACAGATATTGCTGGAGTTAGGGAGTATGTGGATGAGTATATGGGGTTTTATGGGATTGGGGGTTATAGATAGGTGTTGATGTGATCGGCGCAACTCGTGGGCCGAAGGGCCTGTTTGTGCTGTAGTGTTCTATGTTCTATGTTCTATGTATAATTAATACTTTAACAATTACTGAAAGGACCAAGTGATCACAACATACAAAATTGAGGGCATCAGTTAATGAGGCAGTTTTTTAAAAAAAACCTGCGGCTCAGCTGCCCTTAGACTGGGCTACGACTCCAGCCAAGGCAACAAGCAACATTTCTGTCTTGGCCAATGTTATAATTCATTGCTCATGCACTGAGAAAAGGGAAAATCTAGAGCCAATCCTTCCTTATTATTAGATTTAATCACAAAACTCTTAGAACATGAGAACAAAATGCCTTTTTCGCACCCCCACCAAGGTGAAAAGCAGCTCTTATATACATTTAAGAATAATACCCTAATGTTTCTCCAACTAGTAACAGCTACTCTCACTTCTACCTAGAGCACACACTTCATCGTGACAAGATTGCAACGTTAACATCCAATCATGAGGCTAGCCCTCAGTAAGATACACCCAAGCTCAGCAGCTCACTCTGTGAATTTCAGCAGTGTTGTATTGTAAATCTTTAAGCCAAATGCATAAATGTGTATAGCAGTATTGCAAGAAATTCATTTAATCCTCAAAGTACTCTCAGCACCTTTATAGATATTAGGCGGAATTTAATCCAGGTGATGGGGTTCTTATAATGGACCTGGAAGTTGGCAGGATTTCCAAGTGGGTGAGAAGTGGCTAGCCAAACGTGATCATGCAGTGGCTATCCAATTAAAAGTGGCACGCAGGGCCTATCCAATTTCATTGCGGGGTGAACCTTTTTGCTGTTCTTGTCTCTGTTAAAGATATCTCTGGTGCCTGCAGACAGAATTACTGCTCTGCTACTCAGGCTTTCAACAGAAAAGGTGCAATGAGCGGGCTTGCTTGATAGTACACAACTTGAATATTGCTCAAAAAAGCTTCTTGTCTTCCACTCATTAGGACAAGCGCAAGAGTGTCAAATTCTCTGTGGTGATGCCTCAGCCAATCAGAATTAACTTTAGTATAAATTGTTGTAATCATTTGAAATTTGACATTCTTACATTTGTCCTGATGAGTACAAGATGAAAAGCTTCAGCTATCCATTATTTTTGTAGGTGTATCAACCATGGCCAAGTTGATTATTTTAACCTAATTTTCCATGGACAAGGAGCACTATTTTTTGATTTTGATCCCCACCTGCTCCTTTGAGCTCTCGAGCCCTGCAACACATTTGTAGCACAGTGCTCGAGTTAATTAATTGTGAAGCATTTTGGATTCATCCACATCATCTCACAATGGTTTTGCCTTGGGGTTTCAGATATTAAACAGGAAAGACCTCACAGAATGAAGGTGCTCAAAGGCATATTTCCTTCCCAAGAGAAAGGCACTGGAAAAAATGCACAAGGTACAACCGCTGGTTGGTGGAAACTTGTATTGTAGGTATTGGTCTGATTCAGGTCTTTTCCACGATGCAGAAGTTCAACTTCACCAGTTCTGAAAAATGGGTATTACCATATCATCACCTGCCCAATATGTGGTTTCAGTAACATCTACCGAACTGAATAAAGGATGGAGTATGTAAAATCACATTCCATGTGATTTTGCCCACATTGCACTACTGTTCAGGAGAATTTCTACTCCCATTTGTGTTCACAGCAAGGTGCAGCTACCCAGGCTTATACCATCACTGATCAGAGACTTACATGTTCAGGTAAACTGTGAATAGGAATAGTATGCCAGAATTAACATTCACCCGAACCATGGAAATAGGCAGCTGCAAAGTACTGACTGTGCAGATCTCCCTCAGTACTGATCTAGGATATCTGTCTAGTTCAGATGCTCACCCACTTGAAAAGTGTACTGAGCCAAATTGATACTTCAAATATATTTGTATCACATCATATTCTTAAACATGAAATTAACTCGGTAGTAAATTTTCTAAAAAGTCATCATTCAACTTATAATTTAGGATAACCTTAGGGTCAGACAATCATACAGCATAGAAGGAAATGTTTGATAAGGAAACACACTAAAGGCTACTTAATAAGATACAAACTCATGCTGTTAGGCATAGTATATTAACATGGACACAGGATGGGCTAAATAATAAAAGGAATAGAATGGGCATTTTCAGGTTGGAAACTTGTAACTAGAGGAGTGTCATAGGGATCAGTGGGGGTCACAATTATTTACAATATATATTTATGACTTGGATGAGGGAAGTAATTGTACTATTGCCAAGTTAGTGGATGACACAAAAATAGGTGGGAAGGCAAGTAGTGAGGACAATACAAAGAGTAAACAGGTTAGGTGAGTGGGCAAAAACTTAGCAGATGGAATACAATATAGGAAAATGTGAAGTTATGTACTTTGGTAGGAAGAATAAAGGTACTGAGTATTACTTAAATGATGAAAGACTGCAGAAAGCTGCAGTACGAAATGATTTGGGGTCCTCGTGCATAAATCACAAAAAGATGGCATGCAAGTTCAGCAGGTAATTGGGAAGTAAAAATGGAATGTTGGCTTTTGTTTCAAAGAAAATGGAGTATAAAAATAGAGGGATCTTGCTAAAGCTGGACAAGCACTAGTTAGACCACACCTGGAATACTGTGAACAAGTTTGGCCTCTTATCTAAGGAAAGGTGTACTGCATTAGAAGCAATCCAGAGAAGGTTCGCTAGGTTGATCTCAGGTACGGAGAGATTTCTTTATGAGAAGTTGAGTAGGTTGAGTCTGTATTCATTGGAGTTCAGAAGAATGGGAGGCAATTTTATCAAGATATATAGGAATCTCAGGGCCTTGACACGGTAGATTCTGAGAACTTGCTTCCTCTTGTGGGAGAGTCTAGGACAAGAGGGTATTATCTCAGAGTAAGGAGCCACTCATTTAAGACAGGAATGAGGAGGAACGTCTTCTCTCAGAGGCTAGTAAATCTGTGGAATTCTTTACTGCAAAGAGTTGTGGAGACTGGATTGTTAGGTATATTAAAGGCTGAGGTAGATAGATTTTTAATCAGTCAGGGAATGAAGAGTTCTGGAGATAAGGTGGGAAAGTAGATTGAGGATTATGTCAAATCAGTCATGATTACATTAAATGGCAGGGCAGACTCAATAGGCCGAACGGCCTACTTCTACTCCACGTCTTATAGTTTTTCAGCCCTGGCCCCTTTTAAAATATGTAAAATCCCTTAAACTCTCAAACGCTAGCACAATTCAACAGCCTTTTAATACCTTCTCCTAAAGTTATTATAAATATTGCAACATAAATACTTCCTGTATTACTGCAAGATAAAACAATATATCATTTCATTGAAATACACTGATCTGAATTTGCACAAGAACAAAGCTCACAATGCTAACGCAATCACAGGGGAAATGCTGAGAGTCACTGACGTGTCCTTTTCACAGATAAATAGATGGAATCACAGAATATGATCTCCAGAACATTGGTAACATTACCAGATTTCCGCATAATGGAAACAAAAATGACATATAAATTACAGCAACGAGACAAATCATTCTTCCTGATCAGTCTACGTTGGTGTTAATGCTCCACATGAATCTCCTTCCACCCACATTCATTTAACCCTAGCATCTTATCCTTCTATTCCTTTCTCCCTCACTTACCTATCTAGTTTACCCCAAAATGCGTCAATGCTGGTCTTCTCAATCATTCCATGTGGTAGTAAATTCCACATTCCTACCAGTGTCTGGCTAAAGAAGATTCTCCTGAGATCCTTCCTAATTGAAATGGGCCTTTGAAGATGGCGAGTAGGGAAGAGATGGTGGTGTAAAGCTAATATCACTGGCCTGGTAATCCAAAATCCCAGCCAAATATTCTGGGTTCAAATCCCACCATTGCAGCTGGTAGAATTTAAGTTTAATTAATAAATTTGGAATATAAAGCTTCTCATAGTAAAGGTGACCAGAAACTACCATCCATTGCTGTAAAAACTGGTTCACTAATGTACTCCAGAGGAGGAAAATCTGCCATCCTTGCCTGGTTCTGGCCTACATGACTCCAGAGCCACAGCAATGTGCTTGACTTTTAACTGCTCTGTGAAATGGCCTAACGAGTCACTCAATTTAAGGGTTGGGCAACAGATGCTGGCCTTACCAATGACATCCACATCCCATGAAAGAACGATCAAAAAAATGAGGATGGCTTATATGTTACAAGTGGCATTAGACAGTTTTTTGATGAATACAATAGCAAAGGGAGAAGCTGGGCAAAAAACAGCATTGAACATGATGGAAATATCTCACAGCACTAAATATTGCAGGGAGAAAGCTAAAAAGGCACATCATGGCAAAGCCAGTCAGCATATGAAATATGAATGGACATCTGGCATAAAGAAGCAGAAAAAACCCAATGGACAAATGAATTATAAAAGGAAACTATTTAATAAAACAACCTTATGAAAATTTGCAATATGAAAGTATTTTTATATTTCTCAGTGTGCTGCTTTCATAGAAACAAATATCCACAATGGGTATGTTTATTTAGCGAAATAAAAGATATATTTCATACACACATATATAATCGTTCTTGAAATATATTAATCTCATTAGGGCGTGACTGTGCTTCAAGATTCCCAGACTTGCCAAGTGACAGTACATCTAGTTTTGATCTTTAAAATTCACATTCAAAATCAATCTTTTTAACATTTTTACTGCAATCGCCTTTTATTTAAATTCATTCATGAGACATGGGGTGTTGCCAGCATGTATTGCCCATCCCTAGTTGCTCAAGGGTAGTTGAGAGTCAACCACATTGTTGTGGTTACATGTGGGCCAGGTAAGGACAGCAGATTTCCATCACTAAAGGACATTAGTGAATCAGACGGGTTTTTCGACAATCGACAACAGTTTCATTGTCATTATTAGGTTCTTAATTCCAGATATTTTTATTGAATTCAAATTCCACCATTTGCTATGTCGGGATTCAAACATTAGCTGAGTTTCTGGATTAATACTTCAGCGGTAATACCACTAGGCCATCGCCTACTTGCTATTCAACTACAGAATTCACAACACTTGATTTCCAATTTTGGAAGGTCCTGTCACAGGATACCCCAGATCTCACACTTTGGATCTGGTGGCATGTTAACCAAAATGAAACACAACCTTGCTCCAAAGGTACAATAAAGGACTGACATTTCAGAGGCTTCAAACAGACTTTGAACAACAATGTCCAAAAACCGCCCACTAAGCAGTCACTTGCTTAGGTAACAAATAGCAGATAACCTTTAAAGAACCATTTTAAATCTCTTCAGGATGGTTGAAGTTGAGTGTTAATACAAAAGTACCCTATCACTATTTAAGAATTGCGCTTGGTGGTCATTAGTTTGATAGATTTTGGCTGAGGGAAAAACTATTTGGGATTTTGTTTTGTGTAATTACAGGTCTTTGGCAATATTTAAACATGAGAGAATGACTGCTGCGCTATTTCTTCAAATAAACAAACCAATTCTGCTTATTAATTCTCTGTCATCTTCTTTTGATCTGATGATGTGTTCTATCTTTACAGTAACTCTTGCCTGCCCTAAAGGCTTCATGAAGCACTTCCTCTCTTTCACTGAACAGTTCTTTTTTGATTCACTGCTACCTTAATAGAAATTGCTTAACATTAGTTTCAGTGCATTTCCATCAGAAAACTGATCAATTTCAGAAAGCTGACACCTTAACCAACGGCCTAATTAAAAACTGAAGATGCAGTTACCAGCTTTTGTAACTTAAGCTGCAGGTGTTCTCAATACTCCTATGTTTGTGTTGAAGGAAAAAAAAGTCAGGGAAAATGCAAAATAATGTGGATTTCTGGAGGATAGTCTGAGGACATGATCATCAGGAGAATTTTGAGTGTTTATCTTACAATGATGTAATATAGTTAACTGCAGATACTTTTATACTTCAGAATTCATTTTAATCCATAATTTGATTTCAAAAGGCCATCATGACTGCCGTGCTCCTCAGACTTTTACTCCACTTCAGATCCTTCACAGAAATGTTGAACCTCATTCAATTCTCCACCTTTTCACGGAGCCTCTCTCTGTCCACCAATTCTCCCAGTTCCTATTGGCACTCTTATCCCTATCCCTGCCACCTTTCTGTGTTCAGTCTAAACCAATTCTCTTCCTCAGTTCCAATCCTCAGTTCATACTGCCATTCTTTTGGCTGTTAACCAACCCTGTTCAATCCTTTATTCTTTCTTCTTGTAATAATTTCAAAGATGACTTGTTATGGCTTCGAGTTACAATGGGTTTATTAGCATAAAAACACAAACAAGGGTCTGTCAGAACTGCATCCGCGTCTACTCTTCACTCCTCTCTTGCTCCAACTGAAGTTCCTCCCGGACAAGGAAATGGGCTCTTGCACTCGATAGGCTCCACTTCCAGTGACACCTCTCCAAAGGGTCTGGCCGATTACGTGGCCCTCAGGAATTGCCCCCTTAAAGGGGCCATGCTACTACATTCCAGTCATGCTTCCTGACTCAACTTCCCACTCTACCAATTTCGAAGTGGATTGAGGAAGAAAGTGAGCCAGTGCTATCTTCTTTCTGTGAATATAAATATGTGGATCAAACACCCAAAATGCTGAGCATATATGAACTTCAGTTTATTTTTAAGTTTGAGCACCAATGGAATTAAATTGTAGTTAACCAGCAAGTCACTCATCAACATTCACAAAGACCTGATCAGGTTACCATTGTTAAAGTAATGTGGCTGAACAGCTTAGTAAAAAGTCTGACAACACCAGGTTTTATGATGAACAGCTTAGCACAGTCACCCGTAGCATGGAGGCTATCAGCCACTCTCACCTGGCAGTATCGCTTGTTGCAAGGCCAGCATCTAGCCCAAGACAAGCAAGAGCCAGTACTAACGTTTATAGGAATGTCAAATAATAGAACTAGAAGGTAAAAACTATTATAATTTATTCAGACAGCATGTTCAATTACAGTACTGTTCAGAACCTCATGATGCTCTCACTTGAATGGGTGAACCTACCTAGGTGATCACTCGAGGGAATTGAACCACCTTCAGAGTACCAGCCTGGTATATTCCTTACAAGAAGCAATGTAAACATTCAAAAAGAGAGCTGAGGAGCTAAGGAGTAATTTGTCTGAAACCACATTAACTCCCCTTCACAATGCTGAAAATTCCAATTGTACCAGTACTGCCAGTGAATTAAAGTGCCAGGTATATTGCCCTTCTGAAATTGCAATGATATTGTAGGCACTGATTGGTGATATTCTATAACAGGCGACACGAATGAATCTGTTCCATTAATTCGTGCCATGAAAATTATCAGGGGACTCAGTCATATTTACAGAAGCTGAACTGTAAATTATTACTCCTACTTCAATCTTTTTATCAAACCTTCAGTCATGTCCCAATTATCTTTTCCATCAGAATGATGCACGACTTTATCTAGGGTCCCTATAATTTGCCTGGCTAAGACTTGAGCCCACTCAACAACAGCATTTTTCTGCAATAGTAAAGATCTAAGCAGAATGTAACTGAAATTATAAATCTTTAGAGAACTATCAGACCAACAATTACAGTACTTGTATCTATATATACCACTTTGCATGCCGAATGCCTAACAGATTGGAGAATCAAATGCACAAGGAGCAGCAGAGAAAGAAAATCAATAGAATGGAAAAAAATGATTTGCATTTATATAGTGTCTTTCATGACCTCAGGATGTTCCAAGTGCATTACAGTCAATGAAGTACTTTTGAAGTGTAGTCGCTGTCGTATAGTATAGGAAACACAGCAGACAATTTGAGCAGAGCAAGGTCCCATTAACAGCAATGAGATAATGGCTGGATCATCTGTTATTTTAATGATGTTGGTTGTGGGATAAATATTGACCAAGGCACTCGGTGTAACCTGAGAAGTTAACAGTCAAAGTCAAATGAAGAATTGGAGGACTGTGCAATTTCAGCTGCAGTGCTGAAACTTTGTTTCAACCTCACTGGCCAGGAAATGAAGAGAGAGAAAATATCCGATAAGATTTCTCCTCCTGACCACAATCCAGCAACACTGTGTATGGATATAGGGTAAAAATGGTGCAGGGTGTGGCACAGAGTCCATAAAGAGATAGGATGAGAATGGCACAGGGTGTGTATAGATATAGGGTAAGAATGACACAGGGTATGTATAGATATAGGATGAGAATGGCACAGGTATGTATGGATATAGGATGAAAATGGCACAGTGTGTCTATATGGATATAGGATGAGAATGGCACGTGTGTGTATGGATATAGGATGAGAATGGCATAGTGTGTATATAGATAAAGGATGAGAATAGCACAGAATGAGGCTGAATTCACCTGTTATGCAAAACATGACCAAATTGTATTCTGATAATCACTGCCTAGTTCACATTTGAAGGATATTCATTAGGTTCATAGAATCATAGAAATCCTACAGTGCAGAAAGAGGTCATCTGGCCCATCGAGTCTGTACCAACCACAATCCCACCCAGGCACTACCCCCATATCCCAACATATTTACCTGCTAATCCCCCTAACCTACGCATCTCAGGACATAGGAAAACTACACCACAAAGAGGCCCTTTGGCTCACAAGTTGCGCCAATAATGTCCCTACCTACTACGCTTACCTGTAACCCTCTATCTTACTAAGCTCCATGTACTTATCCAAAAGTCTTTTAAAAGACCCTATTGAATCTGCCTCCACCACCACTGCCGGCAGCCAATTCCACGCACCCACCACACTCTGAGTGAAAAACTTACCCCTGACATCTCCTCTGTACCTACTCCCAGCACCCTAAACCTGTGTCCTCTTGTGGCAACCATTTCAGCCCTGGGAAAAAGCCTCTGAGAATCCACTCGATCAATACCTCTCAACATCTTATACGCTTCTATCAGGTCACCCCTCATCCTTCATCTCTCCAAGGAGAAAAGAGCGAGCTCTCTCAACCTATCCTCATAAGGCATGCCACCCAATCCAGGCAACATCCTTGTAAATCTCCTCTGCACCCTTTCTAAGGCTTCCACATCCTTTCTGTAATGAGGCGAACAGAACTGAGCACAGTACTCCAAGTGCGGTCTGACCAGGGTCTTATACAGCTGCAGCATTATCTCCCGACTCCTAAACTCGATTCCTCGACTGATGAATGCCAGTACACCATACGCCTTCTTAACCACAGCCTCTACCTGCGAAGCTGCTTTGAGAGTCCTATGAACCCGGACCACAAGATCCTTCTGATCTTACACACTGCCAAGAGTCTTACCCTTAGTATTTTATTCTGTCATCCTATTTGACCTGCCAAAGTGAATCACCACACACTTATCTGGGTTGAAATCCATCTGCCACTTCTCCGCCCAGTCTTGCAACCTATCAATGTCTCGTTGCAACTTCTGACATCCCTCCACACTATCCACAACACCTCCAACCTTTGTGTCATCAGCAAACGTACCAACCCATTCCTCCACTTCCTCATCCAGGTCATTTATAAAAATCACAAAGAGCAAGGGTCCCAGAACAGATCCCTGGGGCACTCCACTGGTGACTGACCTCCATGCAGAAAAAGACCCATCAGCAACCACTCTTTGCCTTCTGTGGGTTCTGAATCCACAAAGCAATGTCCCCTTGGATCCCATGTCCCCTCACTTTCTCAAGGCATTTGAGGGCACCTTATCAAATGCCTTGCTGAAGTCCATATAAACTACAACTACTGCTCTTCCTTCGTCAATGTGTTTAGACACATTCTCAAAAAATTCAACCAGGCTCGTAAGGCATGGTCATACTATACCTCTCCAAATGTTCATAAATCCTACCTCTCAGGATCTTCTCCAACAATTTACCAACCACTGATGTTAGACTCACTGGTCTATAATTTACTGGGCTATCTCTTCTCCCTTTCTTGAATAAAGGAACCACATCCGCAATCCTCCAATCCTCTGGAACCTCTCCTGTCTCCATTGATGATGCAAAGATCATCGCCAGAGGCTCAGCAATCTCTTCCCTCGCCTCCCACAGTAACCTGGGGTACGTCCCATCCAGTCCCAGTGAATTATCTAACTTGATGTTTTTCAAAAGCTCGAACACATCCTCTTTCTTAATGCCTACATGCTCAAACTTTTTAGCCCGCTGCAACAACCACCGAGATCCTTTTCCACTGTGAATGCTGAAGTATCCATTGAGTACCTCTGCTATTTCTACTGGTTCTATACCAACTTTCCCACCGTCACACTTTATAGGTCCTATTCCTTCACGTATAATCCTCTTGCTCTTCATATACTTGTAGAATGCCTTGGGGATTTCCTTAATCTTACCTGCCAAGGCCTTCTCATGACCCCTTCTGGCTCTCCTAATTTCGTTCTCAAGTTCCTTCGTACTAGCTGTATACTCTTCTACATCTCTAACACTGCCTAGCTCCCTGAACTTTTGTAAACTTTTCTTCTTGACTAAATTCATTACAGCTTTCGTGCACCACGGTTCCTGTAACCTACCATAACTTCCCTGTCTCAATGGAACATTGCTGTGCAGAACTCCAGACAAATATTCCTTGAAAATTTGCCACATTTCTTCTGTACATTTCCCTGAGAAAACCTCTTTCCAATTTATGCCTTTAATTTCCTGCTGATAGCCTCATAATTCCCCTTACTCCAAATAAACACTTTCCTTGCTTGTCTGATCCTATCTCTCTCCAAAGCTAATGTAAAGGAGATAGAATTATGATCACTATCCCCAAAATGCTCTCCCACTGACAGATCTGACATCTGTCCACATTCATTTCCCAATACCAAGTCAAGTACAGCCACTCCTCCTCTGTATGGCTTATCCACATACGGTGTCAGGAAACCCTCCTGAACACACCTAACAAACTCCTCCCCATCTAAACCCCTTACCCTAGGGAGATTCCAATCGATATTTGGGAAATTAACATCTCCCATCGTGACAACTCCGTTATTATTACATCTTTCCAGGATCTGCTTCCCTATCTGCTCCTCAGCATCCCTGTTACTGTTGGGTGGCCTATAGAAAACACCCAGTAAAGTTAATGACCCCCTTCCTGTTCTGAACCTCCACCCACAGAGACTCCGTAGATCCCTCTATGGCGTCCATCTTTTCTACAGCAATGACACTATCTCTGATCAACACTCCCCCACCTCTTTTGCCTCCCTCCCTGTCCCTTCTGAAACAATTGAAATCTGGCACTTGAAGTATCCACTCCTGTCCTTGAATCATCCAAGTCTCTGTACTGGCCACCACATCACGTTTCCAAGTCATAACCCACGCTCCAAGCTCATCCACTTTGTTCACAACACTCCTTGTGTTAAAATAGACACATCTCAAGCCTTCGGTCTGAGCGCTCCCCTTCTCCATCACCTGCCGATCCTCCCTCTCACACTATTGACAAGCTCTCTCTATTTGTGAGCTAACCTCCTCTCTCCCAGTCACTTCATTTTGATTCCCACCCCCCAACCATTCTAGTTTAAACTCTCCCCAGTAGCCTTAGCAAACCTCTCCCTGGGATTCAAAAGCAACCCGCCTTTTTTGTACAGGTCACACTTGCCCCTAAAGAGGTCCCAATGATCCAAGAACCTGAATCCCTGCCCCCTGCTCCAATCCCTCAGCCATGCATTTATCCTCCACCTCATTCGATTCCTACTCTCACTGTCTCGTGGCACAGGCAGCAATCCCGAGACTACTACCTTTGCGGTCCTTCTTCTCAACTCTCTACCTAACTCCCTATATCCTCTTTTCATGACCCCTTCCCTTTTCCTACCTATGTCAGCGGTATCAGTATGTACCACAACCTCTGGCTCCTCTCCCTCCCACTTCAGGATATCTTGGATGCGACCAGAAACATCCCAGATCCTGGCACCAGGGAGGCAAACTACCATCCGAGTTTCTCGACTGCCTCCACAAAATTGCCTGTCCGACCTCTCTCACTGTAGAGTCCCCTATCACTACTGCTTTCCTCCTCCTTTCCTTACCCTTCTGAGCTACAGGGCCGGACTCCGCGCCAGAGGCACGGCCACTGCTGCTTTCACCAGGTAGGCTGTCTGCCCCCCCCCAAAAGTACTCAAACAGGAGTACTTATTGTTAAAGGGCACATCCACTGGGATACGCTGTAGCACCTGACCTTTCCCCTTCCTAACTGTGACCCACTTGCCTGCCTCCCGTGGCCCCGGTGTGACCACCTGCCTGTAACTCCTATCTATCACGTCCTTGTTCTCCCCGACCAGACGAAGGTCATTGAGCTGCAGCTCCAGTTTCCGAACGCGGTCCCTTAGGAGCCGCAGCTCGACGCACCCGGCGCAGATATGGATGTCTGGGAGGCTAGGAGCCTCCAGGACCCCCCACATCCGACACTGAGAACAACAAACTGGCCTCACCCTCATAATTCCCCTTTTCTTCAAATTCCACAGGAAAAGAAACTAAGAATTAAACCTACCCTGCCTCACCCGTTTTTGCCTAAGTCCACTGAGCCAAAGCCTTTCAGCTCTCATTCTGCTACCTGCTCACTCCACTGCCCGCTACCGACACTGCCCGCTGTATAGTGCAGCCTGCTTCTTAAACCTCACGCGCTAACAAACCCTTCCCAGGTCACCCCGCGGCTACTTCTGCTTCAACGTTAAAAAACTTGAGAAAAAAGAGAAACCCCACGAAAAACTAAGAAAAAAAGTCAATCGCTTACCCTTCACACTCCCGCCACAAATTGCTCCTCTCGAACAATGACATTAAGGGGCAATTTTAGCATGGCCAATCAACCTAACCCGCATATCTTTGGACTGTGGGAGGAAACTAGAGCACCCTGAGGAAACCTATGCAGACACAAGGAGAATGTATAAATTTCATACTGACAGTGACCCAAGCTAGGAATCGAACCCAGATCCCTGGAGCTGTGAAGCAGCAGTGCTAACCACAGTGCTACTGTGCCGCCCATCAGGTTAAATAGCAGAGAGCAGCTGGTGCCAAACAGAGCTGCGACACACAAAGAGTCAGCATCTGACCAGGAGGCAGGGGAAATGTACACAAAGAATTCAACTGAGCTGTATCCTTTCAAATCTAATGGAGCAGTGGTTTCTCACTGCAGTTAAAGTTACTAACAGCCCTTATTAAATAGTATCTTTTATGACTTTTAGACTCCCAAAGGTAGGGGAGTCTAAAACTAGATGACATAGTTTAAGGTGAGAGGGGCGAGATACAAAAGTGTCCGGACAGGCAATTTTTCACACAGAGGGTGGTGAGTGTCTGGAACAAGCTGCCAGAGGTTGCAGTAGAGGCAGGTACAATTTTATCTTTTAAAAAGCATTCAGATAGTTCCATGGATAAGATGAGTATAGCGGGATATGGGCCAAATGCCGATGTTTGGGATTAGATAAGAGGTTTTTAAAAAAAGGGCAGCATGGACAAGTTGTGCTGAAGGGCTTGTTTCCATGCTGTAAACCTCTATGACCTCTATGACACTATGATCAAAAGAGTCCCAAACTGCATTCCAGCCAATTAAATGGTTTGGAAGTGTAGTCACTGTTGCACTGTAGGTGTGATAGCAAACCTGCACATAGCAGGTTACACAAACAGCAGGCAGAATTCTCCCATTTTGAGACTCAGTGCAGTGGTGGATGGATCCGGCAATGTCTATCCCACGGACCAGAATGATGGAAATCCACACAAAACTCTGCATTTGGAAACTCATTAATTATGCACAAACAAGCCTTCCTTCAACTCTGCTGGTGGACCAACAACTGGTTAGTCTGCCCACGCTCAGCTGACAGGTTCAAAGGTCCCAGCAACATATGTAAACACCAATCCAGCACGGGCTTATCACACTCTCCAGCCTACCTGTCTTCACCAGACCGGGCAGGGTGTCAGTAGTCCAGAGGGAAAAACCTCAAGAGGAAGCTGACTCCGCGATGGGTCCAGCAGAATAGTGCTGTCAATGAAAATCAGCTCAGCATGGAGATGGAGGCAGGAATGTAATGCTGTACAGAGCATCAGGAGCAGCACAATGCTATGGCAGAAAGGCTTTGTTGCAATCATCTCAAAGTCTCTGGCAAACTAAGGACTGTCTTGTGCATACCACTCTAGCAATCATGTTTGACACCAGTGTGATTTCCTGCTGGCATGACACAAGATTGACAGTCTTTGACAGGACACCAACGGGCAACTGTTTTATTAAGCATTCACGAGATCCAAATGAATACAAATTGTATTCATGCCACCAGCCAGCAGGATGACCAACCTGCCATTAATTCACCATTGGGAGAATTGCAATGTAATTTTTAAGCCAGTGGGTGTCTGACTTTTTGGCTTTCTCCAGTTTCTCTGTGATCACCCACCAAATCCACCACGGGTGAGTTGGGAGAATTCCATCCAGCAATCTGATAATCTGTTTTTCTGATGTTAATTACTAGGTATACTAGATTGATACCAGGAATGAGCAGATTGTCTTGTGAGGAAAGGTTAGACAGGTTGGAGTTTCGAAGAGTAAAAGGTGATTGAAGTGTACAAGATCCTGAACGGCCTTGACAAGGTGGATGTGAAAAGAATGTTTCCTCTTGTGGATGAATCCAAAACCAGGGGGCATGGTTTTAAAATTAGGGGTTGCTCTTTTCGGACAGAGATGAGAATTAATTTTTTCCAGAGGGTTGTGTGATTTCGGCAATCTCTGTCTCAGTAGGTGGTGGAAGCAGGGTCACTGAATATTTTTTATGGCAAAGGTAGATAGATTCTTGTTGGGCAAGGGAATCAAAGGTTATCAGAGTAGATGGCAATAAGGAACAGGAAACAGAAGATCAGCCATGTTCTTGTTGAATGGCGAAGCACGCCCAGTGGGCTAGGTGGTTGGCTCCTGCTCCTATTTCTCATGTTCTTAACTGAAAGATGAATATTGGCCAATATATCAAGGACATCTCACCTGCTTTTCTTCAGGTTAATGTCATGGGATGTTTTACACTCACCTGGGAGATGACAGTGGGCTTTAGTTTTATGGCCCATCTCCAACTCTCTTAATACTACGCTGGGATATCAACCTTTATTCTTGTGCGTAAATCTCTGGAGTAAGACTTGAATCCACAACCTTCTATCTAAGTCATAGGAAAAGGTCCCACCAATTTAGCCACAACTAACACTGCCAAACTAATCCACTGCCTTCTACTGTTTCCAAATAACCTATATAACAGTCACATGAAAAATTCACACTGAAATTAAATATGACAAGAAAATTACTCAAATTATCATTTAAAAAAACATTTTTCCACTCCACAAATACTCCAACTCCAATAGCAAGTAGATGATTTCTCAAACTAACCATAAATCAATGAAAAGGA
Organism: Carcharhinus amblyrhynchos; assembly: GCF_965287045.1. Classification (NCBI taxonomy): domain Eukaryota; kingdom Metazoa; phylum Chordata; class Chondrichthyes; order Carcharhiniformes; family Carcharhinidae; genus Carcharhinus; species Carcharhinus amblyrhynchos. The sequence continues at coordinate 54,423,257 of NC_137329.1, forward strand.
ATACAGCCTCAGATCATTTACCATTCCTAAACCAAAATACTTGCTTCTTGCACATTGCCATATAGCTGGAACTGGGAAGCAGCCTTTTATGGAATTCTAAACACACGTGTTGAATTCAGAAAAAATGTAATCCCACTATGATTATCAGGATTGCCCCATCGAAAATAGCACACCTTCATTTCAACCCTGGGTGAATGGGTGGTGAGGTGAGTTGGGAACTAGCTTTCTGCTAAAGAAATCAGGCCTGGGCTATTTTAACTCCCAGATCTCATATACATTTTGCTGGCCCAAGTAAACTATAAAATGTTGGATGGCCCAGTCATAGCCCAAAGTAGGTGATAGGATTGCGGTTTCAGAGAGTCTGCCTGAAAGGCATGGGGAAACAGTCTAAGCCAGAGGAGGTCTAAGCTTTGTTATCTTTCTTCGAAGTAGATCCTAACGCAATCTGCTTCATTCTGGCAGATTCCTGGCTCAGCTTTAAGTTCAAATTGCAGTTGGTCTCAATAATGTCGTCAAACCTAACACAGAGATGTAGAGGAGAACTCGTGATGTCCGGTCATGAGAGTTGGTTAAAATCCTAAAAGGTGGGGGAAGTAACTTGATGATTTTATCTGCTCATCCATCAATTTCTGTGGGTGGTAAGGTTAAAATTTTTGATCACTTAGCATTCCAATATGACCTGGCAGACTGATCAGAATCTCTGGACTTATCTGAAGACCAGCATTCATAACACCTTTCCTCAGGGGAATGATGTGCGGATTAGGTTGTTTGGCCATGTTAAATTGCACGTTGTGTGAGGGAGATTTGCACGCTAATTATATAGGAATATTGGGGTAGGGCCTGGGTGGGATTATTGATGATGTAGGCTTAATGGGCTAAATGGTCTCCTATTTTACTGTAGGGATCCTAAGAATCATTTTCTGAATGCTTGTAGTTCTAGCAGTTGCCACTACTCAATCCTGGTGCTGCTGGGACTACAGAGCTGACGTTCAATCAGATTGACTGGAAGCTCTCTAGGTAAGACTTCTTTCCAGATTGGGGCTGGAAGTTCCACTCCAAAGCTGTTCCCAGAGCAGTAAGTTTGGTTTTGTTGTGCAGAATGCCCACAGGTTTCTGCAAGGCATGGTGCAGATGAGTCTACTCAACCTAGGGAAGCAGTTAATCCTCCCCCCAATAAATCCAGTGCCAAGGTAAAAGGCCACTGTCCAACACATTCACTCCCTTTCACCTGTTGCACTGAAGAAAAGTTCGAATATGTTGATTACATATTTACTCACAAGCAAATCCATCATTACTTTTACATTAAGTGACATGTCTCCCCACTACCTACATGTCAGAGTAAGCAGGTCATGGACACGTATCATTACATTCAAAAATGATGTAAATTTCACATGATGGAATTTAGAAATATATACATTCTTAGGATATGAATGTCACTTTGAAAGCCTACATTCATTGCCCATCCTTAATTCCCCTTGAGAAGGTACTTCTCGGGAGTAAGTCTGAAGGAAATATGATGGGTAAAGAATCAGCAAACTTACTTAACAAGAGTGACAGCAGTAAGGGCAATACCCCATCATCAGGTAACTTATCTCAAATTAGACCATCCCATCCCACCCAGCTCATAATAAGTAAAATATATTGGGAGAGATGGATATAGCAGTTAAATGTTTCTGAATGTGTAACCAGGAGTTGAGTTTCAATCATAGTAGCAAATGAAGAAGCTCTGTTTTGCAGTCAAATGAGCCGTGAGAAGTACAGGAAGTGAAAGTACTGATACAGAAGATAATAGTGCACAAGTGAGATTGGCTGGCATTTTTGTCTACTGCAGTTAATTACCAGGGATGGTGGAAAAAGAAGTGGATAGATCCCATCAGGCTGCAATAATGTGTAAAACAACAAAATAATGAATGCTAGAAATCTAAAACAAAACCTCACGTTAGGACCACGCAAGTCAGTAAACATCTGGAAGAGGTTAATGCTTCAGATGTAATACTTCATCAAAGCTTAATATTTAAAACATTAAGCTATCATTCATTTTCAGACACTGACTGGCTTGCAACTTCAATGGATAAACACCACTTTTGAACATGGAAGTACTCAACACCTGTGCAAAATTAGATGTATGTTGTGGTGAGACCTATTAATCAGTGCAACTTCAGCATTACTGATCACTTCAAGTTAATGATACCAGCCATGTACACACCACAGCTCTGGGAAAATACCCTCAGAAGTGGTGCAACCATTAGTTGGAAGAGGGCATCACTCCTAGAATTTGGCATGAAGACTGGAGAAGAACACAACTTGCACTAACAAATAAATTTGGGACAGATAGAAGACATGTTTCCTCATCGCTGCACTGTTTCACTTATTAGTATCAGATCTTCATTGTTACATTCAATATGGGCGTCATGAACAAGTTGTCACACATCTCCACACTATTATGCACCAAGCTAATGAGGACAAAATCCTACCCTATCAAATGAAAAATGCCAAAGTAATAAGTCACACAGAAATATAACAAAAAAGTCCTTGAAAAAATGTCCGTCTCTCCCAGCTGTTTTACAACCAGGCACTCCATCTCTGCCATTTCTTCTACACATTTGTATCTCTACTGTACAGCTATGAATGTGTTTTTTTTCCTACATTTCAGCACTATGTTAATCTGCTTTCCACTCTATTCAGTTCCCATGGTTAGTCTTCATCTTCTCAGAGGTCAAAGCAAATGCAACTCAAGGCTTGAAGCAAACTTTTCTTGAGCCACTGGAGTGCTCCTCAGACAAAAATATTATACTTCATCTTTCTTGAGAAAAAAGCTAGCTCATTAATCAGAAGCTACTGCACGAACACACTTTATAAACCCTTACATGATGTCTCAAATTTACAATAAGTGAACTGTAGCTCTTGGGCATTATACAAATTGTGTCATGGTGTTAGGAATTTGGAAGTTAATGAGGTTAAAAGCGAACTTGAGGTGAAAATAAAAATAAACAAGAAACAAGATTAGCAGGTATCGAAAGGAATACTGAGATATGATTTGCCCAGTATCAAGATTAACAGGCGTCTAGAGAAATTGAGGTGCGAATTGACATGTCAGAAAAACTGTTTACCAGAGATCAGTGTGGGTACACAAAAGGATAACTTCTTAAGACAAGAAATTTGAGAGCTAGACAGCCAAATCCACAGGGTGCGACACTAAGGACGCTAAGGAGGAGGCTAGTTTTCTATCCAACAGCAAGATAGGCCAAACTCTTCAGAGAGGCCAGTTTCATCTCTGAGCAGAGCTATGGGGGCCTGTTGAATTTACCATTGGTGCAGATTGCAGATATTCTCCTCTAAAAGATGCAGTTTCATATCTTTACAAATATATCTACAAATATATACACACCAGTAAAACCAGTGTTTTAAGTTATCTTTTGGCGTTTTGAGACATTCTTACAAGTAATATCAGTGGAACTCTTAAAAATAGCTATATAAATCCAGCACCTTTCTGTAAATCATACTACAGTTTCAGTATATCCCATATCAACCATAGCGTATAATAGCGAAGGTAGTCAGAGACTGGATAACAAGATTAACAACTAGAGTAGATTTATTCAATTGGGAAGAAAGAATCAGTGATGGAGAGTAGGATCCAATTTGCTGTATCATGGAATGACTTGGCTTGGGTATTTGATCCCCAAATTGCCAACAACAGAGACACCTTACAAGTGTCAGCAATAGCAACAGAACAATTCCTTTCTCAAAGAGATACTGAAAAAACAACAGTCGACATAAAACACTGCAGAGCACATTCAAAAACAACTCAAAATATTTCCATCTAATTGGGAACAAGTCACTGTCTTGGCCTCTCATCCAGAAAATAACCACAGTGTTGCAAAAGATAATGCAACAGAACAGAAAATGAAAATAGATTTATGATCAAATCATATTGAAAGTATTTTTATTAGTTGTTGCATGGGCACTACAGGAGGAAAAATGAAGACACTAAGAGATTTGGTGCACAGAGTCTGTAATTTAGGTGAGCAAAACTGAATAAGGTGCCTGCTGAGGATGTCAACAGAGATAGGGGAATTGACTGCAAACACAATAGCTGGAGAAGGTATGCAAAAGGAGTTAAACATCTGCAATGTGATATACACTGTAAAGATGATAATAACAAGAATGAAGCCAGACAGGTGGTTGAGGTAGTAGTGAGGGACCATTTTTGTGATAGTAACCACAGCATTAAGCTTGTTATAGACAAAAAAAAAGACAGGTTACAAAAAAAACTTTGGATTGGGGGACAGTGGATTTTAGTAAAATAAGGCACAATCTGGCCAAAGTAGCCTGCGAACAGCTACTTGTGGAGAAATCTACAGAAGAGTAGTGGGGGGTGTTCAAAAAGGAAATGGGGTAGGTGGAAACCCTACATGAGATTTTCACAGTAACTTCACTGCAGTGTTAATGTAAGCCTACTTGTGACATTAAGAAATTAACTTTAAACATGTTCCCTCTCTATGATAGGAAGGAGTAAAAAGCCTGGAGAACCATGGATGACCAGAGATATTCAGGATATGATAAAAAGGAAAAGAGGATTTTAGCAGGTACAAGGGGAGCAAATGAGCAGAGGCACTAGTGGAGCACAGAAAATGCAGGGTGGGGCTTAAGGTGGCAATTAGGAGAGCAAAGAAGGGAAGTGAGAAAGCTCTGGTTGGTAAAAGTAGGGAAAATCCCAAAATATTCTACAAGTATATCAATGGAAAGAGGTAACCAGGGAAAGAGTAGGGTCTAGTTGGGACCATGGTGGTGATCTATGGGAGGAGCCAGAGGACATCACAGAAATTAGAAGCAGGACTCGGCCATTCGGTTCTTCGTGCCTACTCCACCATTCATTTTGATCATGGCTGATCATCAAATTCAATATCCTGATTCCCCCATATCCCTTGATCCCTTTAGCCCTGAGAACGATATCTATTTCTTCTTGAAGTCAGACAAAGTTTGTCCTCAACCACATTCTGTGGTAGTGAATTTCACACATTCACCATCCTCTTGGTGAAGAAATTTTTCCTCACTCAGTTTTAAAAGGCTTATCCTTTATCCTCAAACTACGGCCCCTAGTTCTGAACACCCCATCATTCAGAACATTCTTTTTGAATCTACCCTGTCTAATCTTGTTAGAATTTTATAAATTTCTATAAGGTCCCCTCTCACTTCTAAACTCCAGTGAATATAATCCTAACTGACTTAGCCTCCCCTCATATGACAGACATGCCATTCCAGGAATCAACCTGGTAAACCTTCACTGTACTCCCTCTCTAGCAAGAACATCTTTCCTCAGGTAAGGACACCAAAACTGCACACAATACTCCACAATGGCCTATACAATCGTAGCAAAATATTCCTATCCCTATACTCAAATCTTTTCGCTTTGAACACCAACATATCATTTGCCTTCTTCACTGCCTGCTCTACCTGCGCATTTACTTTCAGCGACTGATGCATGAGGATACCAAGATTTCAGTGAGTATCCACTTCTTTCAATTTACACCCATTCAAGAAATAATCAGGCTTCCTAATATTGCTACCAAAGTGGGTAACCTCACATTTATCCACATTATACTGCATCTCGGCCATTTCTTTATTCCCCGTTATGAATTCTCCCGTTTCTGACTGTAAGGGACCTATTATTGGTTTTTGCCAATTTTTCCCTCTTTACATATCTATAGAAACTTTTACAGTCAGTTTTTATGTTCCCTGCCTGCTTACTTTCATAATCTATTTTTCCTATCTTAATCAATTTCTTGGTCTTCCTTTGCTGAATTTTAAACTGCTCCTAATCCTCAGGCATATTGCTTTTTCTTGACAATTTGTTTGCTCCTTCCTTGAATTTGATACTATCTTTAATTTCCCTTGTAAGCCATGGTTTCGCCACAATTCCCTACCATTCTTGCACCAAACAGGAATAAACAACTTCCGGAGTTTACCTATTCGCTCTTTAAATGCCTGCCATTGCTTGTCCACTGTCTTTTTTTTCAGTAAAGTTACCCAGTTTGTCATGGCCAATTCATGCCTCATACCATCATAGTTACCTTTATTGAGATCAGAACCCTAGTCTCAGAATCAACTGCATCATTATCCACCTTGACAAAGAATTCTACCATATTATGGTTACTTGTCCCCAAGGGTTCTCTCACAGACACTAGATTGCCAACTAATCCTTTCTCATTGCACAACACCCAGTCCAAGATGGCTTGCTCTCTTGTTGGTTCCTCAACGTGTTGCCCCAGAAAAGCATCCCGTATGCACTCCAGGAATTCCTCCTCTATTGTATGGTGACTAATTTGACTCTCCCAATCTACATGCAGATTAATGTTGCCCAAAATCACAGATCTTCCTTTAAAACATGCATCTTTGATTTCCTGCATAATATTTTTCTCAACATTACCAGTACAGTTTGGTGGTCTGTATACCACCCCCACCAATGTTTTTTGCCCCTTATTGTTTCTTAATTCAACCCATACAGATTCCATATCATCTATGCTAATATCTTTCTTCAATATCGTATCAATACCATCTTTACTCAACAATGCAACCCCACCACCTTTTCCTTTCTATCTGTCCTTCCGAAACACTGAATAGTCCTCAATGTTTAGTTCCCATCCTTCCTCACCTTGGAGCCATGTCTTCGTAATGCCAACTGTATCATACCCCTTTACATCTATCCGTGCAACTAATTCACACCCATTTTGCTTTGAATACTCTGAGCAATCAAATACAAAACCTTAAGGTGGGCACTTTTAACATTTCTTTTCCCTTTCCTACTATTTTTATATGGTCCTTAGCTGACTTTGGGCCTTGATTTCTCTGCTTTTTACTTACCTGATTCTCCTCACTGTCTTTTCCTCGTATTCTTAATTCCTCCTGCTTGGAATCTTGCAAAGGTTCCCATCCGCTACCATATTAGTTGAAAACCCTCCCTAACCAGCCGAGCAAGTATCCCCCCAGGACATTAGTACAGGTCCAGTTTGTACAGGTCCACCTCCCCCTAGAAAGGCCCTACGAGTCTCAAACTGTCCTCCTCACACCATCTTTTCAGCCATGTATTCATTCTATGTATCTTGCTTTTTCTGCTCTGACTGGCACATGGCACAGGTAGTAATCCTGAGATCACTATCTTTGAGGTCCTAATTTTCGGTTTGCTTCCTAACTCCCCATATTGTACTTTTAGAACCCCATTCCTTTTTTTAACCTATGTCGTTTGTACCAACATGTACCATGACCACTGTCTATTCGCCCTCCTTCTTCAGAATGTCCAGCAGCCACTCCAAGACATCCTTGACCCTAGCATCAGGGAGGCAACACATCCCACAGTCTCATTTGCGACCACAGAAATGCCTATCTATTCAACTTACAATTGAACCCCCTAACTATTGCTCCTTAACACCAGTTCTTTCCTCGACCCACTATACAGTACGAGTGACTATGGTGACAGCTCCCAGAACGCTCCTTGGTGAAGTCTCTCTGCCACTTCAGTTGGGTGTTCTTCTCCTGTTTGTGCCTGGAGGGGTTCTTCCTCACTATATAGACATTAGTAGAGTGTTGAACGAATATTTTACATATGTCATCATCCAAGAGAATGAACATGACGGTATGGAACTCAGGGAGAGAGACTGTGAGTTTCTCGAACAAACCGACGAGGTACTGAAGGCATTGGCAGACTAAAAGTGGCAAATCTCCAGGTCAGGATGAATTATGTCCCAGGCTGCTGTGGGAAGCAAGGGATTG